>NC_086449.1:515709776-516922276 GCF_028390025.1 Pseudophryne corroboree
CTTTGCAGCTCCATTTCTTATCCCATCTGAGCTGTATGCAACAGCGCCATTGTGAGTACACAAAAGGTAATGACACTACATTAGTTTCTGAATTGATTTAGGCCCTATGTGACAAAACTTTGTTTGACTGTATGACTGAGTACGCACTATACAATGCTCACTTAAGTTAAGATGTTAAGGCAGGATAAACACTATATGATTTTGCCTAATGATGCTAATGACTAGACCAATCCCGACCGACCAAAACGATCCTGAAGATGGCCGATGCACAGCGTACATGCAATAATTGTTAGTTCCAAATTATCCTCAGCCGGTTATCCTCAGCCGGTTCTTTTAACGCGGTAGATCCAGGGACAGGTAAAACCACCTTTTTAGAAGGTCTGGAGACAGATGCGTCAACAATGGGTGGGTTTTCCCATTTTTTCCTATTTTCCTCAGAGAAGGGAAAAGCAACCAGAACCCTTTTTGGGATCTGGAATTTTTTCTCACAGTTTTCCCAGGATTTTTCAAATATAGCGTTTAATTCTTTAGACACAGGGAAGGTTAGCAAGGCTTTCTTATTGTCAGTGAAGTAAGCCTGCTCAGGTGTTGTGTCATTAATGTTTACCACATCTCTTATGGCTGCAATCATGAGCTGCACCCCCCTTAGCAAGGGGTGCCGCCCTCTTCAGCACATTCCCATCACCGTCTGCAGTATCAGAATCGGTATCCGTGTCATCTTGCATAATCTGGGCAAGTGCACGTTTCTGTGGGTATATGCTAGGGGATTTTGCAGGAATAGGAACAGAGCCTAACCAAACTGCCATAGACTTCTTCAACACCTGAGTTTCTGTCTCAATATGTGCTACCCTAATGGAGATCTGAGATCATTCCTTTGATAGAAGTTAACCACTCAGGCTCAACAATACAATCCTGTGTACATGGAATGGATCCCTCCTGAGAGGAAACCTCTTCTGCAGCATAAGACACAGAGTCCCTAGACATGGCTATGGGAGATATTAAACACACACACACACACACGGAAATGTCAGACACAGTTTCCCCCCAAGTGTGCCACAGACAGACACAGGGATTGGAGCCAACCCACACACAGCGCTTTCTGAGGTAGAACTAATAAAACTACCAGCACTGTGTACCTTAATAGACTACACAGACTGTACACAGCCTCCCCCCCCCCCCCCCCTTCTACAACCCCCTGTTACTGCACAGGATAGCTGGAGTTGCTAGGAGGGACAGCTCTCCCTGTGAGCGTCTGTGTACAGGAACTGCAGGCAGGAAAATGGCGCTGAACGCTGCTGGGTCCGCTGCTTCACGCTCTTCATTTTATTATACTGGCATGAGGATGTCTGCTGGCAGCAATCCGGGGACCCTGACAGGCTTGCTGGCCAGTGTAGGGTTTAGGCGCTGGCTCAGGGTGCCCCTCACAGCACCGCACTATGTACCGCTGAGCCCCTGAGCACAGTTAGTATTGCGCTCCCTACCCTGTTGATGCCATCTTCACACCGGCTCCCCGCTTGCCAGGGGGGCCGGTGACTCACTCGCCACTGGAGTCTTCTGGCTCTGTAAGGGGGTGGCGGCATGCTGCGGGAGTGAACGGTCGCCTGGAGCGGCTAACGATCAGCACCCATAGGAGCTCAGTGTCCTGTCAGCGGAGATAGTGGCTCAAAACCCCTCAGGGCGGACACTGCTCTCCCCCCCCCTTCCCTAAGTCCCACGAAGCAGGCAGGCTGTTGATAGCAGCCTCCCTGTGCCTAAACTAACTCTTAGAAAATAATAAAACTAAAGAAGCTCTGTCCTATTTATTGACCGGAAGATATTTATACCCACAACTATTGGAAGATCTGTCTGTGAGTCAGTTGTCATTCCATTCACTTTGTAAGATGGCACAATATTGTGACCAAATTTATCTAATCTTTTAAGCATGCTTAAAGATACAATCATGAGATGAGACTGATTTATCTGCGATAAATGGAGATTGTATGCATGCATGCACATTATACAATTCTCTGGCTGATCATAAAATTCTCAGAGGGATGCGGTCAGGATGCCGCCGGCCGGAATCCCGGCGGTCGAAATACCGACGCCGGAATCCCGACCGCCACAATCCCGACATATTCTCCCTCCGTGGGTGTCCACGACACCCATAGAGGGAGAATATAATAGTGTGCCGAGCGTAGCGAGGCACCGTGCCCGCAGCGTTGCGAGCGAAGCGAGCCCGCAAGGGGCTTGCGTTCCGCTCGCCACCCCTGTCGGGATTGTGTGGTCGGGATTCCGGCGTCGATATTTCGACTGCCGGGATTCCGGCAGGCGGCATTTAGTACTGATCCCTTCTCAGATGATCTGACAGATAACTGTATAATGTGTACCCAGCTTAAGGGAGGATGGGGGGAATTAAATTGATGGTGAACAAATTTGCCTGGCCAATTTGAACCCTTCACCCTCTATTGAATTCCCCCCGATATGTCTAGGAGCTTGCAGACACAAGTTGTGAATTTTATGTAATTTTGATGATACTTTCATTCTTTGTAACATTTTAGCTTTTTTTTCTGTTAAACAATCAGAAAGTAAGAGGTAGCTAGTATAGCTACAGTAAGAACTAATATCTGGTTGCTCCTTATTACGGTGAAATTGTACCAGTACTGTTTATGACAGCAATGTCAGTCTGCAGTAGCTTTGAATAACTGTTGCTACATACAGTACCATCGGGGAGTTAGCTTTCTGCCAGAAAGTGCGTACTTAAAAATTTTTTTAAAATGACAATTACACACTACGTAAGTAAAAGTAAATAATGGAATAGGGCCTAGGTACCCTATAACATTAATATGATGCATATGTTGTGTTAAGATACAATGGAAAGGTAAGTGACTGTAGACAGTGTATGGAAATGTATGGGCCTAGTTAAATACTAAATATACCAGAACTATAGCCAGAGTTCCCTATTAGATACGCAGTAGTACTGAAGAATTATATAGCTCCAGCAGGCACCAGTTCTCCATTTTATGACTGAAAATTATTTGGAAGTACAGTATATAAGTGTGTATTTATATAAAATTAGCATGGGGCTCTACTGAAGTCCCATTTATAGAGAGGAAAGTCTTTATTAAAAGCAATTAGTTTGAGTAACGCTGTCATAAAACTTGCTCTTCATTGTTCTTGACACAATCAAATGTGAACAACCGTTTTTCATTATAACTTTACTGTCTATTTTAATAAACATGACCAAGCACTGAAATTTTTAATATCCTGCTGCTTAAGTATTTCCAAGAAGCCTTCAAGTTTATGTTTTAAAATGTACATTTGCAATATTGTGCCCCTGCTTACAAAAAACCAATAGACTCTGCACTTTTTCATTTATTTCCCCTACAAAGCAATAGTTTTTGTTTTTACAGAAGTGTTTCACGTTTGCCAGCTTAATATGTTAGCGCTGACAGTTTCTGAAATGTTCTATACGGTTCCCCAAGGGTGTATCTACCCATTGGCCAGGATGGCACTCACCAGGGGCTCCAGCAAAGGAGGGGCGCTGCCTGGTGGTGCCACCCATGGCCAGGGGGTACATTTTTAGAGGCAGTACCTGTGTGTGCCTCCCCCCCGCAGTGACGCCCGGCAACATGCAGGGCTGGCAGCAGTCACAGTTCCTGGCGGCGGTGTCCGGTGTCCGCACTAAAATCAAGAAACGCTACATAAACTATAGCTCCCAGCAGCCCTTGAGAGCTCGGGAGCTCCTGGCAGCAAGGGCTGCTGGGAGCTGTAGTTTATGTAGATTTGCTTGTTTTTAGTGCGGTGCAGTGCCGGACAACTGTGGCTGCTACCAGCTCTACATATTGCCGGGCGACCCTGCGAGTGAGGCACTGCCTGGGGAAGGCCAT
This sequence comes from Pseudophryne corroboree, assembly GCF_028390025.1. Lineage (NCBI taxonomy): Eukaryota > Metazoa > Chordata > Amphibia > Anura > Myobatrachidae > Pseudophryne > Pseudophryne corroboree. The sequence continues at coordinate 515,713,643 of NC_086449.1, forward strand.
CTGATTTGCCCCCCGCTGTCCGCACTGCACCACACACCTCAAGCCTCCCGTTCCCCGTGTGGTACTGTCCACCTCCCACATGGCGCTGTCCCGCTAGTGACTATTTCCTGGTGAGTAACAAACAAACAGACAGACACACACACTCAGACACACACACACACACACACACACACACACACACACACACACACACACACACACACTCTCTATCTTTCCTAAAAGGCTCTTCCTGGCACAATGTGTATAAGGGGTTACCTGGTGCAATGTGTATAAGGGGCTACGTGGCGCAGTGTGTATAAGGGGCTGCCTGGCACTGTGTGTATAAGGGGCTACCTGGTGCAGTGTGTATAATGGGCTACCTGGCGCAGTGTGTATAAGGGGCTACCTGGCACCGTGTGTATAAGTGGCTACCTGGCACCGTGTGTATAAGTGGCTACCTGGCCCCGTGTGTATAAGTGGCTACCTGGCGCAGTGTGTATAATGGGCTACCTGGCGCAGTGTGTATAAGGGGCTACCTGGCACAGTCTGTATAAGGGGCTCTACCTGTCGCAATGTGTATAAGGGGCTACCTGGCGCATTGTGTATAAGGGGCTCTACCTGGCGCAGTGTGTATAAGGGTCTCTACCTGGTGCAGTGTGTATAAGGAGCTCTACCTGGCGCAGTGTGTACAAGGTTCTCTACCTGGCGCAGTGTGTATAAGGGGCTCTACTCAGCGCAAAGAGTATAAGGGGTCTGCTGTACTGTGGTGTAATGCGTGTAATAGACTCTAACATGGCATAATGTATATAAGGGTTACTACTGTGTAGATAAATGTTAATAAGGGGCTCTAGCATGTGGCATAATGTATATAAGACATACTACTGTGTAGCATAACGTGAATAATAGACATTACTGTGTGGTGCAATGCGAGTAAGGGGCACTACTGTGTAGTGTAAATTGAATTGGGGGTACTATTGGGTGACCGTGCCCCTTTTTAGCACATGTGCCTTCTCTATTTCAAGTGTGTGTGGGGTGGGGGGGGGGGAGAGGCATCAGTCCTTTACTTTGCCAGGGGTGCTCGGACACCTAGATACACCCCTGCGGTTCCCCCCAGAAATATAAGAATAAGGATCCAACCTTGTAAGATATATAAAGAAATACTTACAGCTCTTCGAGGTAGTGCAGGTTGTGTAAGGTGCCAGGGGGCAGTCTGGTTATGTTGTTCATACTGAGATCACTGTAGGAAAAAAAGAAATATTGTAATTAATCCATTTCAAACTTTTCAAAAGTTCAAACTGATATATATATTTAGTTGTAGGCAGTGATACTGCAATAGGTGTTGTAGTAATGGCAGCTGGTTCAGGGTCCCGATAGATATAGACGGGTGGCACTCTATATACCGGCTGTTGGGATCCCGGCGCACAGCATACCGGCGCCGGGATCCCGACCATCAGGGTACCGACAACTATTTTCCCTCTTGGGGTGTCCACGACACCCTTGGAGGGAGAATAAATAGCATGGCACACGTAGCGTGCTACCGTGCCCGCAGTGTGGCGAGCGCAGAGAGCCGGCAAGGGGCTCTTTTGTGCTCGCCCGGCTACCGGCATTCCGGCAGTCAGGATCCCGGCGCCATTATGCTGGGCGCCAGGTCCCTGACAGCTGACCAATTGTAGTACACCCGATATAGACAGCATTCTCGGAGGCTTGGCCGCAGTTTTAGCATTGCTGCATCTCGCTCATTAAGTGTTTTCATTCACATGTTATTACGTTATTAACTGGTTGTTAGCAGGAAAACATTAATGAAAAGTGGGAATATAATGGCTGGTATCTAAGTGAAGATTTTGATGTGGCAGAGTGGACCTATGTATTAACATTTCTTATTTAATAATAATTTTAATAAATAAATCACAAATTAGACTGTATTTTTGCTGTTTGTTCCATTAATACGAGTACATGTTTTTATAAGGAGAAGAAATAGAGGCAGATTTAGCAGGCATCTACAGTATCTTAGGTGTATATTTACTATATATTTACGTTGGTTACAAATCGATGGCAATCGATCTAAATCGATGTTATGTTTACTGTTAGTAAACGTGTGTATTTAGCCACTAGCCACTGAAACACATACATCAATTAAGATCAATTTGAAGCCTAAAAAAAAAAAAAAAATCGACCTGTAGTAAATATACCCCTTCGTTTAATAAAACCAGAGACCAGCCACTCTGACTTTGGGAAGAGAATGTAATGGTATTTTTTTTACCACGGTTATTTCTACACACTTACCATACAGACGACTGGACAAATCCCTACTTACTTATCTTACACCACCAAGATACTTGATATTTATCGTTTTCAAGCAACACATTTAAAGTAGTTATACCAGCAGCAAGATAATTGTTCATCATGGGCAGATATACAGATGTAGTGAGTTGGTGTGACGCAGCACAAGTACAGTACCAGTCAAAAGTTTGGACACACCTTCTCATTCAATGGTTTTTATTTATTTTAATTATTTTCTACATTGTAGATTAATACTGATGACATCAGAACTATGAAAGAACACATATGCAATTATGTTGTAAACAAAAAAGTGTTAAGCAAATAAAATATGTTTTATAGTTTAGATTCCTCAAAGTAGCCCCCTTTTGCTTTGATGACAGCTTTGCACACTCTTGGCATTCTCTCTATCAGCTTCATGAAGTAGTCTCCTGGAATGGTTTTCCAACAGTCTTGAAGGAGTTCCCAGAGGTGCTGAGCACTTGTTGGCTGCTTTTCCTTCACTCTGTGGTTCAATCTCAATTGGGTTTAGGTCGGGTGATTGTGGAGGCCAGGTCATCTGACGCAACACTCCATCACTTTCCTTTTTGGTCAAGTAGCCCTTACATAGCCTGGAGGTGTGTTTGGGGTCACTGTCTTGCTGAAAAACAAATGATGGTAAGCGCAAACCAGATGGGATGGCATGGTGCTGCTGAATGCTGTGGTAGCTATGCTGGTTGAGTGTGCCTTGAATTTTGAATAAATCACCAACAGTGTCACCAGCAAAGCACCCCCACACCATCACACATCCTCCTCTATGCTTCATAGTGGGAACCACACATGCAGAAACCATCCGCTCACCTGCTCTGTGTCTCACAAAGAGACGGCGGTTGGAACCAAAAATCTCAAATTCGAAGATTTCCCCTGGTCTAATGTCCATTCCTTGTGATTCTTGGCCCAAACAGTTCTCTTCCTCAGTAGAGGCTTCTTCGCAGCAATTCAACCATTAAGTCCTGATTCACGCAGTCTCCTCTGAACAGTTGATGTTGAGATTTGTCTGCTACTTGAACTCTAATCTGAGGTGCTGTTAAGTAGCGGTTTCTGAGGCTGGTAACTCTAATGAATTTATCCTCGGCAGTAGAGGTTACTGTTGGGCTTCCTTTCCTGGGGCGGTCCTCATGAGAGCCAGTTTCATCATAGCGTTTGATGGTTTTTGCAACTGCACTTGAGGATACATTCAAAGTTTTTCAAATTTTCCATATTGACTGACCTTCATGTCTTAAAGTAATGATGGACAGTCGTTTCTCTTTGCTGAGTTGACTGGCTCGTGCCATAATATGGATTACAACAGTAGTCAAATAGGCAAATAGGGTGTCTACTGTGTACTAACCCTACCTCTGCGCAACACAACTGATGGCCTCAAACACATTAAGAAGGCAAGTAATTCCACAGATTGACTCTTGACAAGGCACACCTGGTAATTCAAAACCATTCCAGGAGACTACCTCATGAAGCTGACTGAGAGAATGCCAAGAGAGTGCAAAGCTGTCATCAAAGCAAAAGGGGGCTACTTTGAGGAATCTAAAATATAAAACATATTTTGATTTGTTTAACACTTTTTTGTTTACAACATAATTCCATATGTGTTCTTTCATAGGCCCTCATTCCGAGTTGATCGGTCGCAAGGCGATTTTAGCAGAGTTACACACGCTAAGCCGCCGCCTACTGGGAGTGAATCTTAGCTTCTTAAAATTGCGAACGATGTATTCGCAATATTGCGATTACAAACTTCTTAGCAGTTTCAGAGTAGCTCCACACTTACTCGGCATCTGCGATCAGTTCAGTGCTTGTCGTTCCTGGTTTGACGTCACAAACACACCCAGCGTTCGCCCAGACACTCCCCCGTTTCTCCAGCCACTCCTGCGTTTTTTCCGGAAACGGTAGCGTTTTCATCCACACGCCCCTAAAACGCCGTGTTTCCGCCCAGTAACACCCATTTCCTGTCAATCACACTACGATCGCCGGAGCGATGAAAAAGCCGTGAGTAAAAATACTATCTTCATTGTAAAATTACTTGGCGCAGTCGCAGTGCGAATATTGCGCATGCGTACTAAGCGGATTTTCACTGCGATGCGATGAAAAATACCGAACGAACGACTCGGAATGAGGGCCATAGTTTTGATGTCTTCAGTATTAATCTATTATGTAGAAAATAATTAAAATAAAATAAAAACCATTGAATGAGAAGGTGTGTCCAAACTTTTGATTGGTACTGTAAGTGTAACTTCATGTTATATGAGTTCTGTTCCAGTGCAGTTAGTGATGAGTAAATGGACAAAAAAACATTTTTCATCTGTATTTCAACATATGCTCCAAATGGGTTCGGATGTTGTCAGTATACCGACATCGGCATCCCGAGCGGTGGAATGTCGGCAGGGGGGCCAGCGCAACTAATTCCCTTGCGGGCTCGGTGCTGAACTAAGCTCGCCACAGGTTCTAATCTCCCTCTATGGGCGTCGTGGACACTCATAGAGGGGGAATCACCTACCTCGCTGGTATACTGGCGGCGGTATGGTGCCCCCGTCGGGATCTGGGCGTCGGTATAGTGACAGTCGGGATCCCAACGAGCGGTATGCTAACCGCATACCCTCCAAATGACCTTCTTACTCTTATACACTTATAGCAGATAAAGTTTTATTGAGTCTCCGTATACATACTAATGTGCACAAGTGTACGTGCTACAATACTTGTCCTAGTTTTGTTCCCTTTGGTCAGTCTGCATAATAAATTCACTGTTAAAATGATATAGGAACAAAGCACCTTGGTCATGCAAGACTAAGGAGAGATGTACTAAGCCAGAGGGGTCACTTACTGTAGTGACACATGGTGCGGCGACACGTGAATGTGTGGGGCTTCATGAGAAGGGGTGGGGCTTTGCAAGAGGGGGTGGAGCTTCACGTCCAGATCCCCTTTTTCATCACTTCAGGGTTTCAGGAGATGCGAGCTGCCCCCGGGAGTGCAAATGTATGGGTCTAGTTAAATACTAAATATACAGATAGAGCCGCCCTTATCTACAGCGGCCCCATCGCAAACGTGCACTCCCGATGTGACTAGGCGATCCGTTCGTCTAGTCACGCCGGGAGTGCACAGAGACGCTTCCCATTCTGAGCGTCTCTGTCTGGGCGCGTGCCCGCCCAGATGGAGACGCTATTCATTCAAGTGAATGGGGCACATCTCCATCACGGGCGCGTGCCTGACCAAAGTCTCGCATCTCAATCACGGGAATGCGCGCCTGACCAGACGGAGATGCTTACAGCGTCCAGGCACGCCCGGGCAGGCGCGCCTAGTCACAGATGGAGCCACGACTAGTGTGGCTCCATCTGTACCAGAACTATAGCCAGAGTTCCCTATTAGATACACAGTAGTACTAAAGAATTATATAGTTCCAGCAGGCACCAGTTCTCCATTTTATGACTGACCCTCGGCGGATGACACCCGGGTGGCCCCCGCGCACCTGGCTTTTGACGCCACTGTACTAAACAATGAAAAGCGTGGAGAAGTGAGCCAGTGGAGAAGTTGCTCATGGCAACCACTCAGCTGCTCTGTATAATTTTATAGTATGAAAATTATAAATGTTACTATAATGCTGATTGGTTGCCATGGGCAACTTCTTCACTGGCTCACTTCTCCACTCTTTTCACTGCTTAGTACATCTCCCTCTAAGGTCTGTGTACTAAGCCGTGGAGAGAGATAAAGTGGACAGAGAAAAAGTACCAACCAACCAGCTCCTAACTGTCATTTTTCAAACAAAGCCTCTGACATGACAGTAAGAAGCTGATTGGCAGGTTCTTTATCTCCGTGGACTTTATCTCTCTCCAGTAAATAGACCCCTTTTGTAATTTCCGCACTTGTACTGCAGTGTTCCTATTGTAGGATATTGCAATTTTTTTGAAAGCTGCATTATCCCCTAACAGTCCCCACCAAGGGACCCTGCAGTTGTTTATCCCTGGGCTCTTCCAATTCTTCTCACAGCCCCAGCCTAAAATTTGGGTAATGGAGTGGGAGCTGAGGAGGAGGTTTATTCACAAGTCATGTGATTGGTCCTCCTGCTTACATCAATTATCTGCCGTCATAAATTGTCTGTGAAAAAAAAGAAATTCATAGAGCAACTAATGAAGCTCAGGCTAGGGGAGGGGGAGGTTAGTAAAATGTAAAATGTTCAGTGTCGGACTGAGGCAGGAAGGGACCACTGAGGGCATTCAGTGGTAAGGGCCAATGCTTAAGGGTCCAGGTGGCCAGCCCCCATAGAGGCTTGGTCAACTATTAGAGACATAATGGGGTCTATGTACAAAGCTCCTAACTGTCATTTTTCAAACACAGGGGCAGATGCATTAATCTGGAGACGGCATAAGGAAGTAATAAACCAGTGATAAGTGCAAGGCGGTAAACACACCAGCCAATCAGCTCCTAACTGCCAATTTACATATTGGAGCTAATTGGCTGGTGTGTTTATCACCTTGCACTTATCACTGGTTTATCACTTCCTTATGCCTTCTCCAGGTTAATACATCCGCCCCACTGGCTGTGACAGTTAGAAGCTGATTGGCTGGTACTTTATCTCAGTCTACTTTATCTCTCTCCAGAGCTTAGTACATAGACCCCTATGTAACTGACCCTCTACTTACTAAAATGTTTCTCAAAGTTGGTCCTCACATTTTCCAGGTCACTTAGCAGTTGCACAGGTGTAGTCATTACCCACAGGTGGAGCTAACTTGAGATTCTGTGAGACATGAAAAATATGAAATGTTGAGAACCTATGCTCTAATAGAGTAACAATGAATAAATAAGATTTTACTTACCGGTAAATCTATTTCTCGTAGTCCGTAGTGGATGCTGGGGACTCCGTAAGGACCATGGGGAATAGACGGGCTCCGCAGGAGACAGGGCACTTCAAGAAAGAATTTGGATACTGGTGTGCTCTGGCTCCTCCCTCTATGTCCCTCCTCCAGACCTCAGTTAGAGAAACTGTGCCCGGAAGAGCTGACAGTACAAGGAAAGGATTTTGGAATCCAGGGCAAGACTCATACCAGTCACACCAATCACACCGTATAACTTGTGATAAACTTACCCAGTTAACAGTATGAACAACAATGGAGCATCAGATCAACCCTGATGCAACCAAACATAACCCTTATGTAAGCAATAACTATATACAAGTATTGCAGAAGAAGTCCGCACTAGGGACGGGCGCCCAGCATCCACTACGGACTACGAGAAATAGATTTACCGGTAAGTAAAATCTTATTTTCTCTAACGTCCTAGTGGATGCTGGGGACTCCGTAAGGACCATGGGGATTATACCAAAGCTCCCAAACGGGCGGGAGAGTGCGGATGACTCTGCAGCACCGGATGAGCAAACACAAGGTCCTCCTCAGCCAGGGTATCAAACTTGTAGAACTTTGCAAAAGTGTTTGAACCCGACCAAGTAGCCGCTCGGCAAAGCTGTAATGCCGAGACCCCTCGGGCAGCCGCCCAAGAAGAGGCCACCTTCCTTGTGGAGTGGGCTTTTACTGATTTTGGAAACGGCAATCCAGCAGTAGAATGAGCCTGCTGAATCGTGTTACAAATCCAGCGAGCAATAGCTTGCTTTGAAGCAGGAGCACCCAGCTTGTTGGGTGCATACAGGATAAACAACAACTCAGTCTTCCTGACTCTAGCCGTTCTGGCTACATAAACCTTCAAAGCCCTGACCACATCTAGTAACTCGGAATCCTCCAAGTCACGAGTAGCCACAGGCACCACAATAGGTTGGTTCATATGAAAAGATGACACCACTTTTGGCAGAAATTGTGGACGGGTCCACAATTCTGCCCTGTCCATATGGAAAACCAGATAGGGGCTTTTATGTGACAAAGCCGCTAATTCTGACACACGCCTAGCTGAAGCCAAGGCTAATAGCATGACCACCTTCCAGGTGAGAAATTTTAACTCCACGGTTTTGAGAGGCTCAAACCAGTGTGACTTCAGGAAACTCAACACCACGTTAAGATCCCAAGGTGCCACTGGAGGCACAAAAGGAGGCTGAATATGCAGCACTCCCTTTACAAACGTCTGTACTTCAGGAAGAGAAGCCAGTTCTATTTGAAAGAAAATGGATAGGGCCGAAATCTGGACCTTAATGGAACCCAATTTTAGGCCCAAAGTCACTCCTGACTGTAGGATGTGAAGGAAACGGCCCAGCTGGAATTCCTCCGTAGGGGCATTCCTGGCCTCACACCAAGCAACATATTTTCGCCATATACGGTGATAATGTTTAGCCGTCACGTCTTTCCTAGCCTTTATCAGCGTAGGAATGACCTCATCCGGAATGCCTTTTTCTGCTAGGATCCGGCGTTCAACCGCCATGCCGTCAAACGCAGCCGCGGTAAGTCTTGGAACAGACAGGGTCCCTGTTGCAACAGGTCCTGTCTTAGAGGCAGAGGCCATGGGTCCTCTGTGAGCATTTCTTGCAACTCTCACTCCTCTTCTTCTTATGATTCTCAGCACCTTGGGTATGAGAGGAAGAGGAGGAAATACATAAACCGACTGGAACACCCACGGTGTCACTAGTGCGTCTACAGCTATCGCCTGAGGGTCTCTTGACCTGGCGCAATACCTCTGTAGCTTTTTGTTGAGGCGGGATGCCATCATGTCCACCTGTGGCAGTTCCCACCGACTTACAATCTGCGCGAAGACTTCTTGATGAAGTCCCCACTCTCCCGGGTGGAGGTCGTGCCTGCTGAGGAAGTCTGCTTCCCAGTTGTCCACTCCCGGAATGAACACTGCTGACAGTGCTCTTTCGTGATTCTCCGCCCAGCGAAGAATTCTGGTGGCTTCCGCCATCGCCACCCTGCTCCTTGTGCCGCCTTGGCGGTTTACATGAGCCACTGCGGTGATGTTGTCTGACTGAATCAGCACCGATTGGTCGCGAAGCAGGGTCTCCGCTTGACTTAGGGCGTTGTATATGGCCCTTAGTTCCAGGATATTGATGAGAAGGCAAGTCTCCTGACTTGACCACAGACCTTGGAAATTTCTTCCCTGTGTGACTGCCCCCCACCCTCGGAGGCTTGCATCCGTGGTCACCAGGACCCAGTCCTGAATGCCGAATCTGCGGCCCTCGAGAAGGTGAGCACTCTGCAGCCACCACAGGAGAGACACCCTGGCACTGGGGGATAGGGTGATCAGCCGATGCATCTGTAGATGTGATCCGGACCACTTGTCCAACAGATCCCACTGAAAGGTCCTCGCATGGAACCTGCCGAAGGGAATGGCCTCGTATGATGCCACCATCTTTCCCAGGACTCGCGTGCAGTGATGCACCGACACCTGTTTTGGTTTTAAGAGGTCTCTGACCAGTGTCATGAGTTCCTGCGCCTTCTCCGTCGGGAGAAAAACCTTCTTCTGGTTTGTGTCCAGAATCATGCCCAGGAAGGGCAGACGCGTCGTAGGAATCAGCTGCGGCTTTGGAATATTTAGAATCCAGCCGTGCTGTTGTAACACTTCCCGAGAGTGTGCTACGCTGATCAGCAACTGCTCTCTGGACCTCGCCTTTATGAGGAGATCGTCCAAGTATGGGATAATTGTGACCCCCTGCTTTCACAGGAGCACCATCATTTCCGCCATTACCTTGGTAAATATTCTTGGTGCCGTGGAGAGACCAAACGGCAACGTCTGGAATTGGTAATGACAATCCTGTACCACAAATCTGAGGTACGCCTGATGAAGTGGATAAATGGGGACATGAAGGTATGCATCCTTTATGTCCAGAGACACCATAAAATCCCCCCCTTCCAGGCTTGCGATGACCGCTCTGAGCGATTCCATCTTGAACTTGAACCTTTTCAGGTATATGTTCAGGGATTTTAAATTCAATATGGGTCTGACCGAACCGTCCGGTTTCGGTACCACAAACATGGTCGAATAGTAACCCTTCCCTTGTTGAAGGAGGGGAACCTTGACCACCACCTGCTGAAGATACAATTTGTGAATTACAGCTAACACTATTTCCCTCTCTAAGGGGGAAGCTGGCAGGGCCGATTTGAGGTAACGGTGAGGGGGCATCTCTTCGAATTCCAGCTTGTATCCCTGAGACACAATCTCTATAGCCCAGGGATCCACCTGGGAGTGAACCCACTTGTGGCTGAAATTTCGGAGACGCTCCCCCACCGGGCCTAGCTCCGCCTGTGGAGCCCCAGCGTCATGCGGTGGATTTAGTGGAAGCCGGGGAGGACTTCTGTTCCTGGAACTAGCTGTAGTGTGCAGCTTCTTTCCTCTACCCCTGCCTCTGGCAAGAAAGGACGCACCTCGGACCTTCTTGCCCTTTTGTGATCGAAAGGACTGCATTTGGTAATACGGTGCTTTCTTAGGCTGTGAGGGAACATATGGCAAAAAATTTGACTTTCCAGCCATAGCTGTGGAGACCAGGTCCGAGAGACCCTCCCCAAACAACTCCTCACCCTTGTAAGGTAAAACCTCCCTGTGCCTTTTTGAGTCGGCATCGCCTGTCCACTGCCGAGTCCACAGGACCCTCTGGCAGAAATCGACATTGCATTTATTCTAGAGCCCAGTAGGCTAATGTCTCTTTGAGCATCTCTCATATATAGGACAGCGTCTTTTATATGCCCCAGGGTCAGTAATATAGTATCCTTGTCCAAGGTATCAAGTTCCTCAGATAAGGTATCTGTCCATGCTGCTACAGCACTACACATCCAGGCCGACGCAATCGCCGGCCTTAGTAAGGTACCTGAATGTGTATAAATAGACTTCAGGATACCCTCCTGCTTTCTATCTGCAGCATCTTTCAGGATGGCCGTATCCTGTGATGGCAGGGCTACCTTCTTGGATAAGCGTGTTAAAGCTTTGTCTACCCTAGGGGAGGATTCCCAGCGTAACCTGTCCGTTGGTGGGAAAGGATACGCCATAAGCATCCGTTTGGAAACCTGCATTTTTTTATCAGGAGATTCCCAAGCTTTTTCACATAACTCATTTAGCTCATGTGAAGGGGAAAGGTCACCTCTTGCCTTTTTCCCCATACATATAAACCCTCTTGTCAGGGACTGGGGTTTCCTCTGTGATGTGCAACACATCCTTCATTGCTATAATCATATAACGGATGGCTTTAGCCAATTTAGGCTGTAACTTTGCATCATCGCCATCGACACTGGAGTCAGAATCCGTGTCGATATCTGTATCAACAATTTGGGATAGTGGGCGCTTCTGAGACCCTGACGGCCTCTGCGACATAGGATCAGGCATGGGCTGAGGCCCCGGCTGTCCTAAGGCTTCAGCTTTATCCAACCTTTTATGCAAGGAGTTAACATTATCATTTAAAACCTTCCACATATCCATCCAATCGGGTGTCGGCGCCGTCGGCGGCGACCCCACATTCATTTGTTCCCGCTCTGCTTCCACATAGCCTTCCTCATCAAACATGCCGACACACGTCGTACCGACACACCACACACACACAGGGAATGCCCTCTTTGAAGACAGTTCCCCCACAAGGCCCTTTGGAGAGACAGAGAGAGAGTATGCCAGCACACACCCCAGCGCTATATGTCCCAGGAATCACACAGTAACTTAGTGTTAACCCAGTAGCTGCTGTATATACTGTTTTTGTGCCTAATTTATGTGCCCCCCCTCTCTTTTTACCCTCTTCTACCGTGTTTCTGCAGGGGAGAGCCTGGGGAGCTTCCTCTCAGCGGAGCTGTGGAGAGAAAATGGCGCTGGTGAGTGCTGAGGAAGAAGCCCCGCCCCCTCAGCGGCGGGCTTCTGTCCCGCATTTCAGTGTAAAAATATGGCGGGGGCCCATGCACATATACAGTGCCCAACTGTATATATGCCCACTTTTGCCAAGAGGTCTCTAATTGCTGCCCAGGGCGCCCCCCCCCCTCCCCCCTGCACCCTACAGTGACCGGAGTATGTGGGTGTAGTGTGGGAGCAATGGCGCACAGCTGCAGTGCTGTGCGCTACCTCAGTATGAAGACTGGAGTCTTCTGCCGCCGATTTCGAAGTCTTCTTGCTTCTGTCACCGGCTTCTGTCTTCCGGCTCTGCGAGGGGGACGGCGGCGCGGCTCCTGGATCGGCCGACCAAGGGTGAGATCCTGTGTACGATCCCTCTGGAGCTAATGGTGTCCAGTAGCCTAAGAAGCAGGACCTATCTTCAGTGAGTAGGGCTGCTTCTCTCCCCTCAGTCCCACGTAGCAGAGAGTCTGTTGCCAGCAGATCTCTCTGAAAATAAAAAAACCTAACAAAATACTTTCTTTTATAGCAAGCTCAGGAGAGCTCACTAAGTAGCACCCAGCTCGTCCGGGCACAGATTCAAACTGAGGTCTGGAGGAAGGACATAGAGGGAGGAGCCAGAGCACACCAGTATCCAAATTCTTTCTTGAAGTGCCCTGTCTCCTGTGGAGCCCGTCTATTCCCCATGGTCCTTACGGAGTCCCCAGCATCCACTAGGACGTTAGAGAAATTCAAGTGTACTGTTTGGATTGGAACCTGAAATTAGAAGAATGCAATAGTGGCCAGCCACTGGGGTTTTCACATGTACCCCTGTGGGCCAGTCCAACCCTGAACCTGTTGGTGGTAGTGTAGCTTTAAACGCTCTGCTAAGTTTGGAGTCCTATTTAGTATTTTATTTTTCCATGCAATTATCCAAAATTTAAGAGAAAACTAATCTGTGAGCAGAAACAATTTAATCAATGTACAGGTATTTGGCAAAGCATGATGTTCTCCTACATTCAGTGGACGCAGATGAGGTTTTTTGTGAGCTGATATTCATTAGAACGCTGCCTATCATTTTGCAAATAATAAATAATTATTTTGAATACAGATGCACCAATTCAATATCATGTATTACTGCCACTACACAACTATTGCATTTCTACTACTTTTCACAATTTAGGGGTCTACTCCACAGACAGGACCATTGTTCAAGCTGGCAGTAATGTTGGTAGGTAAATCCTGCTTATCTGCCACTTGTGCGTGCGACAAAGCAAATGCAAAGGTAGTGGCTGGAAGAGGACAAGTACTTAACATAAGCTTTGTGTCACTCCCCCCCCCCCCCCCCCCCTCCGCTCCCAAAGAGACGTGAACTGCTTTTAGGTCACATCAGTAGTGCAGCGACACCCTTGTTGCATGAGTCAATCACCACTAAGGCAGATTTCTACAACACAATGATCAATCAAATTATAGCTACAATTTATCTACTATACTCTATAATATGAAAGCTAGAATCTGAATGGTTGCAATTAACAACTTATCCACCTGTCCTCTATAGAAGATTTGATACACCTCCCCAATGTCTTGATTTTAAAAAGTCCAAGGTTGGGAGCTACAGTATACAAATATAATAGCATGGGGACTACTCCTCTTCCTCCCTGCCAATCAGTTACAGTAGTACCATAGATGGAATGCACTTATTAGTGTCTCCTTTTCAGGAGATGTATGCTTGCTTTCTGAACAGTTACATGCCGTACGTATTTTGCGAAAAAATTATTATATCCAGATTCATATTAATATAGTGTTCAGATTATGCAATTTACGTGCTTTTCCTGTGTCTGATGTCTTTCCCAGATACCACAGAATATCTAACATATGGAGAATTAGTATTTGGAGCTGATAAGAAACACTGACGTCAAGGTTACAGCTTATGACAATGATGGGTGTTCAACAGCAATATTTTATGGGTCATTAAAAAAATACAAATAACTTTAAGTGAAAAAGAAAAGTGAAAAAAGGGCCTAATTCATGTTTCTATGCAGATGCAATTGCAATGTTCTAGGCTACAGAACTGCTAATGTTAGCAAGTTAAGATGCCACACAGAAAAGAAGACAGATGCCCACCGGAGCCATCGCAACTGCATCACAGCCTATACGCAAAAACAAGGAATATTGGGTCTAAGGGTTGGCCTATGACAGACTAGACACGGAAGTGGCACCTTAACGCATGCGCATTGCAATCGCGACACATGCACAGTCTGAAGATAATTGCTCACTTGTGTGAACATCGGCCACAGCGTGCAAACATGAATTAGGCCCAAAGTGTATTAAACAAAGATCCAACTGTTGCGCTCTAACTTCACAGCAGTTTCCAAGGCTCTGTTCTGTCTGAATGTTACCCTTGGTGTACCATGTTTCATTTATTTACCCTTCCTGCCTCAGCATTACTGCTTTCCGAAAAAAAGGACCATTATACAGCTCTGCTGAACACACAACTCTACTGTATTGCATTATTGTTGTTAAAAGCTTGCAGCCTATAGACATGAAGGGGCAGATGTAGGGTTGAATGCAGCTTTACAGAGGTATGCACCTGGGTCATGGGTAAGCCCCATTCATAATGCAGTCACTTCCCCAATGAGATGTGGTCTTGCCCTCTGTCCTGATTGATTCATAGTTCTAAAGTGTAGGTTGGCATATTATGGGACAAGCATTCGGTTCATTTTACTTTCTGCTATTTTTAGCATTCTTCACTTTGTGGCAATTTCAATAGTGCTAGGCTGATATCCATGGTATACTGCAGTGGTTCCCAAACTGTGGGGTAGATGTATGATACAGGTACATATCGTGCTGGTATGGCTCTTCAAGCATCACCTCTTTACAGAGGTGAAGTGGGAAGCACTAGATTAACATCTCGGCTGTCTGGGAGGGGAAGTGAAAACTCCCCCTTCCGGCGATGCCTATCAGTGCCCACAGTGCATCTGCCTAGTGCTCATGTGCTGTGTCTCTTCCCCCCCCAGCCTGCTCAGTGGGCTGGCTCACTGGGCTCACTGGACAGCACTGTACCTGCTGTGGTGTATAGACAATAACACCAGCAGCTGTCGAAATCGATAGATGCAGGTGTCTGAAAAGTCAGTGCTACTGACCGTTCATACATCGTTTCTTGTAGATAGCAGAACCGATAATGACAGGGGCGTATCGCGCCCATAACCTTGCACACACAGTCTGTGTCCTACATTGGGGAGAAGTGGTATAGCACACATAACGTGCTGAAACTCCATAATGGAGGATCATACATTTACCCTTGTGTGTCTAGGCAAATTGGTGTGCCGTAAGGCTATGGTGAGGGTGCCTTAGGTTGGTGGTTCAGGACCAAATGTAACTATTTATAGTCAAAGGAATCGACAAAACCAGTGTTAGTGGCTGCCAACAATAAAAGATCTGGACAATCAGAAGCACAACTGTATACCACCACATAACTGAACCTAAAGACATACCTCCCAACATGACCCACTCCAGGAGGGACAACATGCTCTGTTCCTGAACCTCTCTCTTAATATATGATTTTAATCACCCATGTTGAACTACTATAGTTAATTGATAAGAAAGGTGTTTCAATACAGATGATGGCAATCAGAAATTAAGAGGGAAGTCCAGGAACAGATCATTTTGTCCCTCTTGGGATGGGTTTAGAACCAAAATAAGGGAGAGGTGCAGGGGATACTGTACCCTGGACCCCCTTCTGTCAGGAGCCCCACCCAACCCCTGGCAGCAATAGCACACTCTCATCACTAGCTCTCCCTCTTGTGCAGCAGCAGAACCAGGCAGCCAGAAAGTGAGCAGAACAATATGCAGTGCAGGCAGAGATACAGGAGTATCAGGTTTTATGAGCTACAGATGTGTCCTCATACTTCTAGTCTCAATAAGCCATGAACTGCAGTATGCCTGGCGTGAGTGTGACGGCAGTTCCCATGCAACTCTGCTAACATCAGGAGTCTTTAAAGGAAAACACTGTAAAGTAGCATTTCTTATTCAGATACAGCCACAGACGCACACAGAATATAAGCATGCCGCATGTTATTTAGCCAGCAGGGTCTGCTTGTGCGTCTTATTCGCATAGTGCTGCGAATAAGATGGATTTTAGGGGGGAAACGCACAAAAAATACCTGTGTTAGTAAACTCGCTCACGACTACAAGGGCTGTTTAACGTCACTGCAGCAATGATGAGAGAACTCACATCTGTACTGACAAAGCTTCCCGACCAGATGAGAGATAGGAGGGGGCAGAGAGCTATAAGTGACCCAGGTATCCCAGCTTCTCCTCCTCCCCGTCTGTGTGTCTGGGTCCTGTTTAACCTGTTATCTAATGAGAGCTTTCAGGTCTAGAGATAACGCTTTCACATCTCCAATGCCGAATCCCACCCGGGAATTGGAAATGGGTCCTTCTTGGGTGGGATTCGGCATTGGACCCTAACAGCTGGCTTCCCGACTGGGTAATATGCCGAGCTGGGTTGCTATAGTGGCAGTGGGCTAAGCCAGTATCGGGGGCGGCGCTGGGAGATAAGCTCATCATCTCCCTATGCTTTGAATGGGTACTGGGTTGCATTGACCCGGCAACCCATTCACACTGCCACTGACCCGGTATTCAACCCGGGAATAACCCTTCTTATTACCCAGGTTGAATTACCGGATCAGGCAACCCGGGAATTCTCCATGGGCCCTTTCACATCGCACAGTGACCAGTGTCAACCCGGCAATATGCCAGGTCGATACTGGGTTATTTTTGCGATGTGAAAGGGGTAAGAGAGACAGAGAGTCCTCCTGAGTCCTGTCCCAGTGTGCAAGTAGTAGAGGCAGCAGCTATTCTTGCCTGTGACAAGATAAATTATACATTTTATTCTTCTATGTGTATTTTAAGGTTGTTTAAGTTGTCTTTGTTCCACTACAAGCAAACTTTATAAAATAGTTGTCTCTTAATTAGGTAGAGCTATAAACAGTAGTGATGAGCGGGTTCGGTTCCTCGGAATCCGAACCCCCCCGAACTTCAGCCTTTTTACACGGATCCGAGGCAGACTCGGATCTTCCCGCCTTGCTCGGCTAACCCGAGCGCGCCCGAACGTCATCATCCCGCTGTCGGATTCTCGCGAGGCTCGGATTCTATCGCAAGACTCGGATTCTATATAAGGAGCCGCGCGTCGCCGCCATTTTCACACGTGCATTGAGATTCATAGGGAGAGGACGTGGCTGGCGTCCTCTCCATTTAGATTAGAAGAGAGAGAGTGAGAGTGAGACACTTGATTTACTGGAGCTTAGGAGTACTCAGAGAGTGCAGAGTTTACTAGTGACTGACCAGTGACCACCAGTGCAGTTTTATTATATTATTATTTAATATAATCCGTTCTCTGCCTGAAAAAAAACGATACACAGTGACACAGTAACAGTATACCATATCTGTGCTCAGCCTCAGTGTGCTGCATCATCTATGTATATCTGACTGTGCTGAGTGCTCAGTGCTCACACAGCTTAATTGTGGGGGAGACTGGGGAGCAGTAGCAGGAGTACATAATATTTAACAGTGCACACTTTTGCTGCCAGAGTGCCACTGCCAGTGTGACTGACCAGTGACCACTGTCTGACCACCAGTATATTGTGATTGTCTGCCTGAAAAAGTTAAACACTTGTCGTGTGGTGTTTTTATTCTATAAACGCATTCTGCTGACAGTGTCCAGCAGGTCCGTCATTAATTATATAATATATACCTGTCCGGCTGCAGTAGTGATATATATATATTTTTATATCATTATCATCCAGTCTATATTAGCAGCAGACGCAGTACGGTAGTCCACGGCTGTAGCTACCTCTGTGTCGGCAGTCGCTCGTCCATCCATAATTGTATACCACCTACCTGTGGTGTTTTTTTTTTTCTATCTTCTTGATACTAGTAGCTTACTTTAGGAGTCTGCAGTGCTGACAGTGTCCAGCAGGTCCGTCATTATAATATATACCTGTCCGGCTGCAGTAGTGATATATAAATATATATTTTTTATATCATTATCATCCAGTTTATATTAGCAGCAGACGCAGTACGGTAGTCCACGGCTGTAGCTACCTCTGTGTCGGCAGTCGCTCGTCCATCCATAATTGTATACCACCTACCTGTGGTGTTTTTTTTTTTCTATCTTCTTGATACTAGTAACTTACTTTAGGAGTCTGCAGTGCTGACAGTGTCCAGCAGGTCCGTCATTATAATATATACCTGTCCGGCTGCAGTAGTGATATATATATATTTTTTATATCATTATCATCCAGTCTATATTAGCAGCAGATGCAGTACGGTAGTCCACGGCTGTAGCTACCTCTGTGTCGGCAGTCGCTCGTCCATCCATAATTGTATACCACCTACCTGTGGTGTTTTTTTTTTCTATCTTCTTGATACTACTGGTAGCTTACTTTAGGAGTCTGCAGTGCTGCTGACAGTGTCCAGCAGGTCCGTCATTATATAATATATACCTGTCCGGCTGCAGTAGTGATATATATATATATTTTTTATATCATTATCATCCAGTCTATATTAGCAGCAGACGCAGTACGGTAGTCCACGGCTGCAGCTACCTCTGTGTCGGCAGTCGCTCGTCCATCCATAATTGTATACCACCTACCTGTGGTGTTTTTTTTCCCCTATCTTCTTGATACTACTAGTAGCTTACTTTAGGAGTCTGCAGTGCTGCTGACAGTGTCCAGCAGGTCCGTCATTATATAATATATACCTGTCCGGCTGCAGTAGTGATATATATATATATTTTTTTATATCATTATCATCCAGTCTATATTAGCAGCAGACGCAGTACGGTAGTCCACGGCTGTAGCTACCTCTGTGTCGGCAGTCGCTCGTCCATCCATAATTGTATACCACCTACCTGTGGTGTTTTTTTTTTTCTATCTTCTTGATACTAGTAGCTTACTTTAGGAGTCTGCAGTGCTGACAGTGTCCAGCAGGTCCGTCATTATAATATATACCTGTCCGGCTGCAGTAGTGATATATATATATTTTTTATATCATTATCATCCAGTCTATATTAGCAGCAGACGCAGTACGGTAGTCCACGGCTGTAGCTACCTCTGTGTCTGCAGTCGCTCGTCCATCCATAATTGTATACCACCTACCTGTGGTGTTTTTTTTTTTCTATCTTCTTGATACTACTAGTAGCTTACTTTAGGAGTCTGCAGTGCTGCTGACAGTGTCCAGCAGGTCCGTCATTATATAATATATACCTGTCCGGCTGCAGTAGTGATATATATATATTTTTTATATCATTATCATCCAGTCTATATTAGCAGCAGACGCAGTACGGTAGTCCACGGCTGTAGCTACCTCTGTGTCGGCAGTCGCTCGTCCATCCATAAGTATACTAGTATCCATCCATCTCCATTGTTTACCTGAGGTGCCTTTTAGTTGTGCCTATTAAAATATGGAGAACAAAAATGTTGAGGTTCCAAAAATAGGGAAAGATCAAGATCGACTTCCACCTCGTGCTGAAGCTGCTGCCACTAGTCATGGCCGAGACGATGAAATGCCAGCAACGTCGTCTGCCAAGGCCGATGCCCAATGTCATAGTACAGAGCATGTAAAATCCAAAACACCAAATATCAGTAAAAAAAGGACTCAAAAATCTAAAATAAAATTGTCAGAGGAGAAGCGGAAACTTGCCAATATGCCATTTACCACACGGAGTGGCAAGGAACGGCTGAGGCCCTGGCCTATGTTCATGGCTAGTGGTTCAGCTTCACATGAGGATGGAAGCACTCAGCCTCTCGCTAGAAAAATGAAAAGACTCAAGCTGGCAAAAGCACAGCAAAGAACTGTGCGTTCTTCGAAATCACAAATCCACAAGGAGAGTCCAATTGTGTCGTTTGCGATGCCTGACCTTCCCAACACTGGACGTGAAGAGCATGCGCCTTCCACCATTTGCACGCCCCCTGCAAGTGCTGGAATGAGCACCCGCAGTCCAGTTCCTGATAGTCAGATTGAAGATGTCAGTGTTGAAGTACACCAGGATGAGGAGGATATGGGTGTTGCTGGCGCTGGGGAGGAAATTGACCAGGAGGATTCTGATGGTGAGGTGGTTTGTTTAAGTCAGGCACCCGGGGAGACACCTGTTGTCCGTGGGAGGAATAGGGCCATTGACATGCCTGGTGAAAATACCAAAAAAATCAGCTCTTCGGTGTGGAAGTATTTCAACAGAAATGCGGACAACATTTGTCAAGCCGTGTGTTGCCTTTGTCAAGCTGTAATAAGTAGGGGTAAGGACATTAACCACCTCGGAACATCCTCCCTTATACGTCACCTGCAGCGCATTCATCATAAGTCAGTGACAAGTTCAAAAACTTTGGGCGACAGCGGAAGCAGTCCACTGACCAGTAAATCCCTTCCTCTTGTAACCAAGCTCACGCAAACCACCCCACCAACTCCCTCAGTGTCAATTTCCTCCTTCCCCAGGAATGCCAATAGTCCTGCAGGCCATGTCACTGGCAATTCTGACGAGTCCTCTCCTGCCTGGTATTCCTCCGATGCATCCTTGCGTGTAACGCCTACTGCTGCTGGCGCTGCTGTTGTTGCTGCTGGGAGTCGATGGTCATCCCAGAGGGGAAGTCGTACTCGTAAGACCACTTTTACTACTTCCACCAAGCAATTGACTGTCCAACAGTCCTTTGCGAGGAAGATGAAATATCACAGCAGTCATCCTGCTGCAAAGCGGATAACTGAGGCCTTGGCATCCTGGGCGGTGAGAAACGTGGTTCTGGTATCCATCATTACTGCAGAGGCAACTAGAGACTTGTTGGAGGTACTGTGTCCCCGGTACCAAATACCATCTAGGTTCCATTTCTCTAGGCAGGCGATACCGAAAATGTACACAGACCTCAGAAAAAGACTCACCAGTGTCCTAAAAAATGCAGTTGTACCCAATGTCCACTTAACCACGGACATGTGGACAAGTGGAGCAGGGCAGGCTCAGGACTATATGACTGTGACAGCCCACTGGGTAGATGTATGGACTCCCGCCGCAAGAACAGCAGCGGCGGCACCAGTAGCAGCATCTTGCAAACGCCAACTCTTTCCTAGGCAGGCTACGCTTTGTATCACCGCTTTTCAGAATACGCACACAGCTAAAAACCTCTTACGGCAACTGAGGAAGATCATCGCAGAATGGCTTACCCCAATTGGACTCTCCTGTGCATTTGTGGCATCGGACAACGCCAGCAATATTGTGTGTGCATTAAATATGGGCAAATTCCAGCACGTCCCATGTTTTGCACATACCTTGAATTTGGTGGTGCAGAATTATTTAAAAAACGAGAGGGGCGTGCAAGAGATGCTGTCGGTGGCCAGAAGAATTGCGGGACACTTTTGGCGTACAGGCACCACGTACAGAAGACTGGAGCACCACCAAAAACGCCTGAACCTGCCCTGCCATCATCTGAAGCAAGAAGTGGTAACGAGGTGGAATTCAACCCTCTATATGCTTCAGAGGTTGGAGGAGCAGCAAAAGGCCATTCAAGCCTATACAACTGAGCACGATATAGGAGGTGGAATGCACCTGTCTCAAGCGCAGTGGAGAATGATTTCAACGTTGTGCAAGGTTCTGCAACCTTTTGAACTTGCCACACGTGAAGTCAGTTCAGACACTGCCAGCCTGAGTCAGGTCATTCCCCTCATCAGGCTTTTGCAGAAGAAGCTGGAGACATTGAAGGAGGAGCTAACACAGAGCGATTCCGCTAGGCATGTGGGACTTGTGGATGGAGCCCTTAATTCGCTTAACAAGGATTCACGGGTGGTCAATCTGTTGAAATCAGAGCACTACATTTTGGCCACCGTGCTCGATCCTAGATTTAAAACCTACCTTGGATCTCTCTTTCCGGCAGACACAAGTCTGCTGGGGTTCAAAGAACTGCTGGTGACAAAATTGTCAAGTCAAGCGGAACGCGACCTGTCAACATCTCCTCCTTCACATTCTCCCGCAACTGGGGGTGCGAGGAAAAGGCTCAGAATTCCGAGCCCACCCGCTGGCGGTGATGCAGGGCAGTCTGGAGCGACTGCTGATGCTGACATCTGGTCCGGACTGAAGGACCTGACAACGATTACGGACATGTCGTCTACTGTCACTGCATATGATTCTCTCCCCATTGAAAGAATGGTGGAGGATTATATGAGTGACCGCATCCAAGTAGGCACATCAGACAGTCCGTACTTATACTGGCAGGAAAAAGAGGCAATTTGGAGGCCCTTGCACAAACTGGCTTTATTCTACCTAAGTTGCCCTCCCACAAGTGTGTACTCCGAAAGAGTGTTTAGTGCCGCCGCTCACCTTGTCAGCAATCGGCGTACGACGTTACATCCAGAAAATGTGGAGAAGATGATGTTCATTAAAATGAATTATAATCAATTCCTCCGTGGAGACATTGACCAGCAGCAATTGCCTCCACAAAGTACACAGGGAGCTGAGATGGTGGATTCCAGTGGGGACGAATTGATAATCTGTGAGGAGGGGGATGTACACGGTGATATATCGGAGGATGATGATGAGGTGGACATCTTGCCTCTGTAGAGCCAGTTTGTGCAAGGAGAGATTAATTGCTTCTTTTTTGGTGGGGGTCCAAACCAACCCGTCATTTCAGTCACAGTCGTGTGGCAGACCCTGTCACTGAAATGATGGGTTGGTTAAAGTGTGCATGTCCTGCTTATACAACATAAGGGTGGGTGGGAGGGCCCAAGGACAATTCCATCTTGCACCTCTTTTTTCTTTCATTTTTCTTTGCGTCATGTGCTGTTTGGGGGGTGTTTTTTGGAAGGGCCACCCTGCGTGACACTGCAGTGCCACTCCTAGATGGGCCAGGTGTTTGTGTCGGCCACTAGGGTCGCTTAGCTTACTCACACAGCTACCTCATTGCGCCTCTTTTTTTCTTTGCGTCATGTGCTGTTTGGGGAGTGTTTTTTGGAAGGGCCATCCTGCGTGACACTGCAGTGCCACTCCTAGATGGGCCAGGTGTTTGTGTCGGCCACTAGGGTCGCTTAGCTTACTCACACAGCTACCTCATTGCGCCTCTTTTTTTCTTTGCGTCATGTGCTGTTTGGGGAGTGTTTTTTGGAAGGGCCATCCTGCGTGACACTGCAGTGCCACTCCTAGATGGGCCAGGTGTTTGTGTCGGCCACTTGGGTCGCTTAGCTTAGCCATCCAGCGACCTCGGTGCAAATTTTAGGACTAAAAATAATATTGTGAGGTGTGAGGTGTTCAGAATAGACTGAAAATGAGTGGAAATTATGGTTATTGAGGTTAATAATACTTTGGGATCAAAATGACCCCCAAATTCTATGATTTAAGCTGTTTTTTAGGGTTTTTTGAAAAAAACACCCGAATCCAAAACACACCCGAATCCGACAAAAAAAATTCGGTGAGGTTTTGCCAAAACGCGTTCGAACCCAAAACACGGCCGCGGAACCGAACCCAAAACCAAAACACAAAACCCGAAAAATTTCCGGTGCTCATCACTAATAAACAGTACCCAGACATTATTAAACTATTAGTTTAAATCTAATATACAACATTGGTTTAAATTGAATATACACAATCCATGTACCCCCCTGTCTTAAGTGCACCAGGCCCCCCGAGGCTTAATACAGCCCTGTATGGATCATGTTCGAAGGTATTAGATAGGTAGTCACAATTTATGGAACTAAACTTTTTTTTCTTCTTCAAAATTTGACAATAAAAAGCTTTTATCTTAGGGGTGCTGTAAAAATATGCTGACACTCTAGGGTGCCAAGATTCAAGAAAGTTCGGGAACCATTGGTATATAGTTCTTACTGATGGCAATGGCATGACAACGCACATTTATCCAGTGGTAGGATGACCAGCCCACTTTTTGGCAGCACACACTGCAAAGTAAAGCTGGTCATATACTGCACTATAAATGTGCCAACTAGATGACTGGTTTAAATGATTATTATTGAGTGTATATAACTGAATGATTATCATGTGCAGCCTGAAAATGGGTTAAAAATTGCCAGGATCGTTTGGGTTGGATTTCAAACCTGTCCAGTTCCTCCTAACGCTGTTCATCAAACTTCAGGCTGTAAATGGAGATCACCTGCATAGTGTAGAGCAGGGGTTCTCAAACTCGGTCCTCAGGACCCCACACGGTTCACGTTTTCCATGTCACCCGGCAGGTGCACTGTGTATCACCAACTGTCACATTTTAAAAATCTACAGGAGACCTGCAAAACATGAACTGTGTGGGGTCCTGAGGACCGAGTTTGAGAACCTGTGGTGTAGAGTATGGAGGTACTCCAACTGTCAGGCAGTTGGTTCCTCCCCTATCCCTATTGGCCGGATTGTTGGCAAAGACTGTATAGCCAGCTTCACACTGATAAACTGTTCAAAGAAATAATGTAATAATACCAAACCATTGATTTACGTTTGACTCAAATTATCATCCACATATGTGGTCTGAATGAATGCAATTATCAGTCACTAACTGGAAAAATACAAACAGCTGAACATTAGACAACTGCAAGTGATTCACAGTTACCTATTCACAAAGCACAGTATGTATTTACTCTTACTCATCTGATAAGCACAGTTGGTCATAGGTACTAATGTTGCATACCTCCCAACATGACCCTCTCCAGGAGGGACAAAATGCTCTGCTTCTGGACTTTTCTCAATGTATGATTGCCATCACCTGTGCTGAACAATTGAATTGGATAAGAAAGGTGTTTCTGCACAGGTGATGGCAATCATAAATTAAGAGGGAAGTCCAGGAGCAGAGCATTCTGTCCCTCCTGGAGAGGGTCATGTTGGGAGGTATGATGTTGCCTTAAAACTGTGCATTCAATATTATATTTAGTTTTCAGCTTCTGTGTAAGAGTCAAACACAGAAGGCACATCACCAACCATCAGTTCATCCCAAAAACTCAGACTTACTATCCACTACGTCACACTAGCAGCAAATAAAATATTTTACAGTCCACCAACAAAACCTGAAGCCTACCTATTAATGCATCTGTAAATGATTACAATTTTCAGCTGTATATTGGATACTGGCTCTACTGTGAATGCTATATTGTTTTCTTCCTGAAGTTGTCCATAAAAAAGCATTCATACACATCTAAAAAGCACAATATAACATATTTCCACCTTCACCATGCTCTTTTTTGCAGGTTTTTAAGTTGCATTAAATAAGTGAAATGACCCATAAAATAGCAGTGTAATGAGATATTTCTGTAGAGGACACTTCCTCCTATTGGGGCTGCACAGTAGTTCCTGACAGAGGAAATCACCAGGCTACAGAACTCACTCAGTTGCTGGGTCTGACTTGGTTCCATGAACAAAGATTTCAGTCCTTTCCCAATTTATTGGAAAGTTTCCCACAGTGTCTGCCTTGTAATATAAGCAATAAGTTCACGGCTCACACAATCCATTGTGGTAAATCTGTGTAAAACGTGTTGCTTAAACTATATTGCTTCCTTTATTAAACATTTGCAATGTATGCTCAGAATCTGTCATGGGCAATAGCTGCAGACATCATAAAAATCTTTGTTAATAGGTAACTAATGAAAAATTATGTTCTTTAAGCAACACCTTTTCTTACAAAAGTGGGAGGAATGACATGGGCAGGTAATGTACCTACGGGGGGAAATGAGCCAGACTTAAACAAAGAAAAGTTAATTTGTAACCAAACTTAAACTGCTAAACTCCATGAAGAAATTCTGGTTTCCACATGGCAGTTTAGGAGCCAAGCCGTGGGTCCTCGTCAGACAATTGTCCAGATTGCTCCAAAACTAACCCCGTTCTTCTTGCCAAGGATACAATTTACAGCACAAAATGGGAGAACTCATGCATGAGAATGTGATTGCCATTCCACGATAGAGAATGCAAACAGCATCTATTAATCATGTTTCTAAATTCACAAATATAGACATGAGATTTGGTCACAAATCACATGAAACAAGGTCATTGTGCACAGGTTTGGGCATTAAATATACCTCATCTCAATAGGAATGCAAACCACTCTTATACAAATAAGGGGCCTTATTCATGTTTGTTAGCAAACCAAAAAAGTTAGCAATTTGGAAAAACCATGTTGCACTGCAGGTGGGGCAGATATAACATGTGCAGAGAGAGAGAGAGATTTGGGTGGGGTGTGTTCAAACTGAAATCTAAATTGCAGTGCAGAAATTAAGCAGCCAGTATTTACCCTGCACAGAAGCAATACCCAAATCTAAATCTCTCTGCACATATTACATCTGGCCCTCCTGCAGTGCAACATGGCTTTGCCCAATTGCTAACAAACCTGAACAACCCCCAATGTACAGCACAAGCTTTACATTTAATATAGGAGAAAATCTTGTCACACTAGAATTAATATACATACATTATCCACACAAACATAAATATAATGAAAAAAGGTCTTATTTAAATCTCATAGATCTCTAATATTACGAACAAAACTACCTAATGCAAACCCCCTGATGACCTCATCATTTAGGCAGGATGCGGTTATGAGACCGCCGGTCACTATACCGACGTCGGGATCCCGAACTGTGAATAGTCCGACGGTCGGCATGACAACCAACAGGGACTATTCCCACTTGTGGGTGTCCATGACACCCACGAGTGGGAACAGAACCTATGACAAGCGAAGTGAGCCACCGAGCCCACTGCGTGGCGAGCACATCGAGCCCACAAGAAGCTTCATTGCACTCTCCCCCCACCTCCGTGCCGGCCATCTAAAAGCCGGGATACCGCCATCGGTATGTTGTCCCAACCGCAGGTCACACGAACCCAACCCAAATAACACACCATGAGTTGCAGCACCAGATACCAATTACTTGGTGGAGCATGGACTGGTGGCTGGCCACGCCCTTTAAACATGGGCTCCTTCCTCTGCATATCTCCAGTGGGCCCTTAATACCCCGTTTTGACATTACCCACGAGGCTACAACCAATTGCCTGCACCTCTGGAGCTCACAGCCAAAATTCTCAAACAAGCAAACACAGGGACATTAACCTATCAGCATGTTTTGTATGTGACAGTAAACAGGAGCACCTGGATAAAAGACACAAACATTGGGGAACGCTTGGAAAATCCACACACATACTGTAGAGCTCTGTTGGAAAAGAAGGCTCATGACTGTAATAATAGATGAATAGTCTATTCAATCACATTACCACCCCTCTACAGAGTTCACTCAAAACATTTATTCTTCAATATTCAAACAACCCTCTGATCCCAAATGAATATTACTGTATAACGGAGCCATACAGCCCCACCAGGTTGGACCAATATACTCTACATCTTCACTGTATCGCTTTAAGTTTTTTTGTGACATCTTCAAATTGTAACACGTCTGACAGCTTTTAATGGAATGATTTTCCTTGAAGGATCAGAAGATATTAGCCCAGGATGTGTGGCCAGGACAACCAGCACAAAAGAGTAAAGAGGACAAGTTTTACAAAAATTGCATTACTTGCATTGTTACCAACCATCATTAACTCTACTAATAGTCAGTAAAAACTGAGTAACAATTTGACACATAAGTAAAAAAAAGTTGAAGTCAATAAAAAAGTGCTGTCTCCTTCATACACATAGAAGTGGCGGCTGCTGCCTGAGTTAGCACTTTTTCATCTACATACTTTGCACTTCTTTAATGCGGACCAACATCTACACACAAACTGCATGTTAAGCATTTTGGAACAGACAACATATCTTTGCCCTGATACAATTGTCATGTGCTGTGGAACATGTTGGTGGAGTATGTTAATAAAAGTAATACTAATGTGATGTTTGTTGTCACAAGTTGTCAGGACAACGGTCTGAATGCTGCCAATTTGCAGCCATCATTTCACTGAGTAGCCCATAGAGAGTGATCAGTATTTAGTGAACATGTACAAGCACACATTTTCAACATTTACTTCATATTATAGGTCAAGGCTGCTTTATTAAAGAGATTTTGTCCTTGGTGGATTTCACAAACTTCCAAAAGGATCTAACATCATTGCCAGATGTAAATATATGTAGCAATTTAGAAGCAGGAAATCTTGTCTGCACATACAGTAATGTATTAGACATTTCTCATAAACTGCAAAACAGAAGCCATATTTAGCAACCCTCTCAACGCTGGCTCTTAGAAAGTGAATCTGTTTGAGCATGCGTTACAATAAAACATTATTTTGTAATAAAAAATAC
The DNA here is from genome assembly GCF_028390025.1 of Pseudophryne corroboree. Taxonomy (NCBI): domain Eukaryota; kingdom Metazoa; phylum Chordata; class Amphibia; order Anura; family Myobatrachidae; genus Pseudophryne; species Pseudophryne corroboree. The sequence continues at coordinate 515,741,878 of NC_086449.1, forward strand.
ACTGGTTCTCCAAAGCGAAGTCATATTAGCAAAATAATCCCAGCTGTGCCTTTACAATGCCTTCCATACAACTTTTTATCCCTGACTAACCTAACAAGCCTAATTACTGCCAACATGATCCACTTTTCAGACGTCATCCATAATTAATGATGCTTTTATACCTAGATATGTACTAAACTTCTGTTTAACATTAATATACAAGAAAGACTGTATATGTACACCATGCTTTTTCCACTGCTCGTAGCAACTTGGATGCGGGGTGTGTGTGTGACAGAGAGAGTGTGTGGTGGGGGTGCTTTTCTAACACAGAATACACAGGGGCCAACACACAGGTAAACATAGTTTTGCAGAAGCATCTAGTGTGCTTTTTCACTGTGCATGCTGCAGAGCCAAGCAGCGAGCGTACACAGGTATTGGAGATAAGGGGTCATACGTAACGCAATTAGGTTGCATCTCCACTTGTGGCTAAAAGGGTGGAACTGGGTGGTAATGGGGTGTCTGCACATAGATTAAGTTTAACGAGGGGGTGTTGACAGATTAGCGGGCTATGCAGAGCTGTGCATATATATAATTATGTCTGTTCCCAAAAGTGTCTTTTGCAGCAAGGATAGGACTGATTCACGTGTGCACAGATAATTAAGAAAGCTATAAAACCAAGCGTGCAATAGGGACGGCCTGACTGCAGAGGTACCTACTGTACAACTCTGCACGTGGGTGAATAAATATATGCATCTAGGGCCTGATTCTGAGCTGGGAGTAAAGTAAAGCTGCATACACACCATACAGTTATCTGGCTGTCTGGATCCCGGCGTACCGGAGACCAACTCCGGAATTTCTACACCCACCGACACTGGCTCGGTATTCCCACTTGGTTGGTGGATCCACGCCACCAACCGAGTGGGAATAGAACCTGTGGCGGTATAGTGACAGCCGGCATCCCGTCTGCTGGGATATCGTATGTATCCTCCTCAAGGCACCCGAACAGTCCAGGTGTTAAGGTTATCCATGGCTCACTACAGATGGGATAGTCAAATTGAAGTACTACTTAAGTCACCTGTGGCCAAGCATGGATATACTTAAAATGTGGACGGTTAGGGTGCCTCGAGGGCCACATTTGGGAAACTCTGGTCTGAGAACTGTGAGAGGGACCCACTTGCTATCTGTAAGGTAGTAGGGAAGGAAGTTATATGCTGGTTAACAGAGATGCAGTGAAATATCAGGCTAATGTGAACAATGTATTTTCATGGTTCATTTTTAAAATTTGTTAAGTTTTAGTGGTCTTTTCATACACCTGGAAAGCATCTTCTAATTATTCCAAAAGCTTGCTCTTTGTTTGTAGCAGGAATCAATTTGCAACGCCATTACCAAATAATATCAGTTACAGTTTTCATCATAAGACAATGTAGATTATTGAGAGACATATACTATACAACATTCTCCTGTGAGATCATATAATGATATATACACTATACAACATCCTCCTGTGAGATCATATAATGATATACAAGTTGAGTATCCCATATCCAAATATTCCGAAATACGGAATATTCTGAAATACGGACTTTTTTGAGTGAGAGTGAGATAGTGAAACCTTTGTTTTTTGATGGCTCAATGTACACAAACTTTGTTTAATATACAAAGTTATTAATAATATTGTATTAAATGACCTTCAGGCTGTGTATATAAGGTGTATATGAAACATAAATGAATTGTGTGAATGTACACACACTTTGTTTCATGCACAAAGTTATAAAAAATATTGGCTAACATGATCTTCAGAATGTGTGTATAAGGTGTATATGTAATATAAATGCATTCTGTGCTTAGACTTAGGTCCCATCACCATGATATCTCATTATGGTATCTAATTATTCCAAAATACGGAAAAATCCGATATCCAAAATACCTCTGGTCCCAAGCATTTTGGATAAGGGATACTCAACCTGTATATACTATACAACATCCTCCTGTGAGATCATATAATGATATATATACTATACAACATCCTCCTGTGAGATCATATAATGAGATATACACTATAAAACATCCTCCTGTGAGACCATATAATGAGATATATACTATACAACATCTTCCTGTGAGATCATTTAATGAGAAATGTATTATACAACATACTCCTGTGATATCATGAAATAAGATATATGCTATATAATGTCCTCCTGTGAAATCATATGAGATATATACTATACAACATGCACCTGTAAGATCATATAATGAGACATATATTATACAACATCCTCCTGTGAGATCATATAATGAGACATATACTATACAACATCCTCCTGTGAGATCATATAATGAGATATATACTATACAACATGCACCTGTAAGATCATATAATGAGATACATACAACATCCTCCTGTGAGATCATGTAATGAGATATATACTACACAACACACTCCTGCGAGATCATATAATGAGACATATACTATACAACATCCTCCTGTGAGATCATATAATGAGATATACACTATACAACATCCTCCTGTGAGATCATATAATGAGACATATACTATACAGCATCCTCCTGTGAGATCATATAATGAGATATACTGTATACTATACAACATGCACCTTTAAGATCATATAATGAGATATATGCAACATCCTCCTGTGAGATCATATAATGAGATATATACTATACAACACACTCCTGTGAGATCATATAATGAGATATATACAACATCCTCCTGTGAGATCATATAATGAGATATATACTATACAACACACTCCTGCGAGATCATATAATGAGACATATACTATACAACATCCTCCTGTGAGATCATATAATGAGATATACACTATACAACATCCTCCTGTGAGATCATATAATGAGACATATACTATACAGCATCCTCCTGTGAGATCATATAATGAGATATACACTATACAACATCCTCCTGTGAGATCATTGTCACAACTGAGGGCCTGAGCTGACGGGAGGCAGCCTCAGTTGTAGGGGCTGAGATGTACCGAAACCTGGGAGGTTGTATCAGACCCCTGGACATGTAAGTAACATGAATAATAACTGCCCGAAGGCGTGACCACGACAACTTGGATAAAAGTCAATGATGTTTATTATGACAACTCCGCAACACAGCAGCAGTAAAAGAAAACGTAAAAGTCAGCAAATAATAAATACAGTTCCTGGGTACTACAGGATGGCAGGAGCCACAGGGCACTGGTAGTGTGAGATAGTTCTTATGATCTTCTAGATGGAAAGTCCTTACCAGGCCCGACTGTAGCAATGGAGATAACCCAGGATTGTGCCAGCTGATGTTCCAGGAAAAGCTGGGTTGCTGAAGGTAAAACAGCTGCTGTGGATACTGGCTGGAACCAGACTGTTGTTAGCACGGAGTGGATACTGGCTGGAACCAGTTAAATAATAGATGAACTTGGGAGCGATGAAATATGAACTGAAATGTAGAACTTGAGAGCGGAGAAATAATAATACCGGTGGAGAGTGGTAAAGTGTAGAAAGGACACCGGCCCTTTAAGGGAAGCTGTACTCTGCTGGAAGCTGAGCTGGAAGCAGGTAATGCTGTAGCTGGAAACAGATGAATCCACAATGGATTGGAGAGTCAGGCTACACCGCAGGTGGAATGCTGGTGCGGGTCTCTATGGTGGAAGTCTTGAGACAGGAGCTGGAACCTGGAAGACAATCACAGGAGAGAGACAAACAGGAACTAGGTTTGACAACCAAAGCACTGACGCCTTCCTTGCTCAGGCACAGTGTATTTATACCTGCAGCAAGGAAGGGATTGGCTAGGCAATTATGCAGATTAACAATACTGACAACAGATTGGAGGAAATGATCAGCTGACAGAATCCAAGATGGCTGCGCCCATGCAGACACTTGGAGGGAAGTTTGGTTTGTAATCCATGTGGTAATGAAAACAGTAATGGCGGCGCCGGCCACTGGAGACAGGAGACGCCAAGCTGACAAGTGCACATCCAACCACGCGGACACAGCGGAGGCCGCGGCTGACGTAATCGCCACTCTGACACTCTGCATGCAGAAGCTCAGGGACGGCGGCGGAGGCCGCGGGAGACGCCATGCCAGATGTAATAAGGCGTTACTGTGACAGCGTCTCAGAGAGACAGGAGAGGATGCAGGAATGTGAACATTAGGATAACAGATGGGATCCGGTCCTGGAGCGCTGAGCCAGCCTTAGGAGGCATCTGATGGGTAAGAAATGGCGTCCAGATACCTGGATCGTGACAGCACCCCCCCCTTTAGGAGTGGCCCCAGGACACTTCTTTGGCTTTTGAGGAAACTTGGAATGGAATCTCCGGACCAAGGCAGGAGCATGGACATCAGAAGCATTGGTCCATGAACGTTCCTCAGGGCCGTAACCCTTCCAGTCAATAAGATACTGTAGTTGACCGTAACGGTGACGTGAGTCCAGGATCTTGGCCACTTCATACTCAACGCCTCGTTGAGTTTGGACTTTCGGAGTTGGAGGAAGTGAGGAATGAAACCGATTCAAGATCAGCGGTTTCAACAGGGAAACATGGAATGTCCTGGGTATTTTTAAGAAGGGAGGCAACTGGAGTCTGTAAGCAACAGGATTGATGACTTGTTCAATCTTGAAAGGACCGATATAGCGAGGTGCAAACTTCATACTGGGAACTCTTAACCTCAAATTCTTCGTGGATAACCATACCCGATCACCCACCTTGAGAGCAGGAACTGCTCGACGCTTCTTATCCGCAAACTTCTTGTACCTGAACGATGCCTTGAGCAGAGCTGATCGTACGCTCTTCCAGATATTGGCAAACTGATGCAAGGTGATATCCACTGCGGGAACAGAAGTTGCTGGAAGCGGTTGGAACTCAGGGACTTTAGGGTGGAATCCAAAGTTGGTGAAGAATGGTGTTGAAGAAGATGAAGAATGATACTGGTTGTTATGACAGAACTCGGCCCAGGGAAGTAATTGAACCCAGTCATCTTGAGAGGAGGACACATAGATGCGGAGGAAGGCCTCCAAGTCCTGATTCACCCTCTCGGTTTGACCATTGGTCTGAGGATGGTAAGCCGTGGAAAACTTTAGCTTGACTTGGAGGACTTGACATAAACTTCGCCAGAATTTGGCTGTGAATTGAACTCCTCGATCTGAGATAATTTCTTCAGGAAGACCGTGGAGTCGGAAGATCTCTTGTATGAATACTTGAGCCAACTTGGAAGCTGACGGAAGACCGGTGAGAGGAATGAAGTGTGCCATCTTGGTGAACCGGTCAACTACCACCCAGATGGTATTGAACTTGTTGCACATGGGTAAGTCTGTAATGAAATCCATCGACAAGTGGGTCCATGGTCGACGGGGAACGGATAGTGGAACCAGTTGCCCCGCAGGCGACTGGCGGGATACTTTATGTTGGGCACACTTTGGGCAAGATGCAATAAACTCCAAGACGTCTTTTTTCAGAGTTGGCTACCAATAGGACCTAGAGATAAACTCCAGGGTTTTTTGGATACCTGTATGTCCGGCAAAACGGGAAGCATGGGCCCAATGCATGAGCTTCTTCCTTAGCATCGGCTTCACAAAACTTTTCCCTGATGGGGGCGTAGAGTCCATCCCTACCGTGGAGAATGCCAACGGATTTATAATAGGATGCTTGTCTGAAGACTCTGACTCATTTTCTTGCTCCCATGAGCGGGAAAGGGCATCGGCCTTGCGATTCTGAGAGCCCGGACAGAACTGGAGTTTAAAGTCGAACCTGGAAAAGAAAAGTGCCCATCTGGCCTGACGAGGGTTGAGACATTGTGCGCCCTTCAGGTATAAAAGGTTCTTGTGGTCTGTAAGTATGGTGATTAAATGAGAAGCTCCCTCCAACAGATACCTCCACTCTTCTAGAGCGAGCTTGATGGCTAGCAACTCCTGGTCGCCAATGGCATAGTTGCGCTCAGCTGGGGAGAACTTCCGGGAGAAGAAACTGCAAGGATGTAAATGGCCATCTTTAGCCCTCTGAGATAACACCGCTCCTACTCCAACGGAGGAGGCATCCACCTCTAGGATGAAAGGAGAGTCGATGTCAGGCTGTTTCAGGACAGGCGCAGAGATGAACCTCGGTTTTAAAAGATGAAAAGCTTGCATGGCTTCTTCAGACCACTTGGACGGGTTAGCACCCTTCTTGGTGAAAGCAGTAATAGGCGCCACAATGGTGGAAAAGTCTCGTATAAACTTTCGGTAATAATTGGCGAACCCTAAGAACCTCTGGACCCCTTTGAGGGTTAAGGGTACCGGCCAATTCTGAATTGCTTGTAGTTTCTCAGGATCCATCTCTAGTCCGGAACCGGACACAATGTACCCTAGAAACGGAATGGACTTGACTTCAAAGACGCATTTTTCTAATTTGCAATAGAGATGATTGACACGGAGACGGGACAGAACCTCTTTAACCCAAAAACGATGTTCCTCTAAATCGTTGGCAAAAATGAGGATATCGTCTAGATAGACCACGACATGACGGTATAGAATGTCTCTGAAGACCTCATTGACAAAATGCTGGAAGACAGCTGGAGCATTGCTCAATCCGAAGGGCATGACGAGGTACTCATAATGTCCGTCACGGGTGTTAAAGGCGGTCTTCCACTCGTCACCCTCACGGATCCGGATGAGATTGTATGCACCTCGCAAGTCCAGCTTTGTAAAGATGGTAGCTCCGCTAACTCTGTCAAAGAGCTCAGTAATCAGGGGTAAAGGATAACGGTTCTTGATGGTAATGTCGTTCAAACCTCTGTAGTCGATGCACGGCCGCAGACCACCATCTTTCTTTTTTACAAAAAAGAAGCCTGCGCCGGCTGGGGAAGAAGAAGGTCGAATGAACCCCTTTGCTAGGTTCTCTTTAATGTATTCCTCCATAGAATGCGTCTCAGGCAGAGACAACGGATAAGTTCGGCCTCGAGGTGGAACCTTCCCTGGAACGAGATCAATCGGGCAGTCCCATTCTCTATGAGGAGGAAGGATATCAGCAGAAGCTTTACTGAACACATCCGTGAAATCTTGATATGGAGGAGGTGGAACATCAGACGACCTGGGGGAGGAAGAACAGACAGGCAATACTTTAAACAAACATGTCTCTGCACAGGAGGAACCCCATGCCAGGATTTGCGTAGTCGTCCAATCAATTGTAGGATTGTGAAGACGGAGCCATGGAAGGCCCAGGACCACAGGATGTGTGGCTCTTGGAATCACTAAAAGTGAAATAAGTTCGGAATGAAGAACTCCCACTCTCAGACGAACTGGTAGAGTCCTTAGAGCAATAACAGTATCAAAAATTTTACTGCCATCCACGGCAGTTAAGGAAAAGGAGGAAGGAAGTCTCTCGGTGGGTAGGGACCACCGTTTAACATAGGCTTCAGTAATAAAGTTCCCAGCTGCTCCGGAATCAAGGAGGGCAATGACGTTCCGATAACGTTGAGCAACTTGAAGCGAGACTGGGAGATTACAATCATGAGGAGATGGAGAGGAGATCATTACTCCTAGCCGGCCCTCTCCTGGGCGAGCTAGGGTTTGGAGTTTTCCCGGACGTTCGGGACAGGCATTGATGGTGTGAGACGGAGCTGCACAGTAAAGACAAAGAGACTCAGAGAGGCGTCTTCGGCGCTCAGCAGGAGTTAAACGGGAACGGCCAATTTGCATGGGCTCATCTTTAGATGGTGACAGTTGACGAGGAGGAGGAGCAGAAGATTTTGGAGCAGATGATCTTCCACGCTCAGTTGCTCTCTCTCTGAAACGTAAATCAACTTTCGTGCAGAGTGAGATTAGCTCATCTAACTTAGAAGGTAAGTCTCTGGTAGCTAACTCATCTTTAATAAGCTCAGATAAGCCATGCCAGAATGCAGCATACAGGGCCTCGTCGTTCCATGCCAGTTCGGATGCCAGGATCTGGAACTGTATCAGATATTGTCCTACAGTACGTGACCCCTGGCGTAAACGGAGAATCTCGGATGAAGCTGAGGTTACCCGGCCTGGCTCGTCGAAGATGCGCCTGAATGTTGACACGAATGCAGTGTAAGAAGATAGCAGGGTGTCGGACCTCTCCCATAACGGTGATGCCCAGTCAAGGGCGGAGCCACTGAGAAGAGAGATAATGTAGGCAATTTTTGTACGGTCACTGGGAAAATTGCCAGGTTGTAGCTCAAACTGAATCTCACACTGGTTGAGAAATCCCCTGCAGAATCTTGGAGATCCGTCAAATTTTGCTGGCGTTGGAAGATGAAGACGTGGAGCAGAAATGGGTAAGGTGGGTGGGGTTATAACTGGAGTCACTGTGGTTGACGCACCAGATGCGCCTGATCCACGGAGAGTTGTCTGAATCCCATCCAGCCGAGTAGAGAGATCCTGGAGACAGCGGATGATGTGGCCCTGTGCAGCCTCCTGATGTTCTAGTCGGGCTGCCAGTTCTTGCATCGGCCTGGCCGCTTGATCCTGGTCTCCGGCTGGATTCATTAGGTCAGTGCTTACTGTCACAACTGAGGGCCTGAGCTGACGGGAGGCAGCCTCAGTTGTAGGGGCTGAGATGTACCGAAACCTGGGAGGTTGTATCAGACCCCTGGACATGTAAGTAACATGAATAATAACTGCCCGAAGGCGTGACCACGACAACTTGGATAAAAGTCAATGATGTTTATTATGACAACTCCGCAACACAGCAGCAGTAAAAGAAAACGTAAAAGTCAGCAAATAATAAATACAGTTCCTGGGTACTACAGGATGGCAGGAGCCACAGGGCACTGGTAGTGTGAGATAGTTCTTATGATCTTCTAGATGGAAAGTCCTTACCAGGCCCGACTGTAGCAATGGAGATAACCCAGGATTGTGCCAGCTGATGTTCCAGGAAAAGCTGGGTTGCTGAAGGTAAAACAGCTGCTGTGGATACTGGCTGGAACCAGACTGTTGTTAGCACGGAGTGGATACTGGCTGGAACCAGTTAAATAATAGATGAACTTGGGAGCGATGAAATATGAACTGAAATGTAGAATTTGAGAGCGGAGAAATAATAATACCGGTGGAGAGTGGTAAAGTGTAGAAAGGACACCGGCCCTTTAAGGGAAGCTGTACTCTGCTGGAAGCTGAGCTGGAAGCAGGTAATGCTGTAGCTGGAAACAGATGAATCCACAATGGATTGGAGAGTCAGGCTACACCGCAGGTGGAATGCTGGTGCGGGTCTCTATGGTGGAAGTCTTGAGACAGGAGCTGGAACCTGGAAGACAATCACAGGAGAGAGACAAACAGGAACTAGGTTTGACAACCAAAGCACTGACGCCTTCCTTGCTCAGGCACAGTGTATTTATACCTGCAGCAAGGAAGGGATTGGCTAGGCAATTATGCAGATTAACAATACTGACAACAGATTGAAGGAAATGATCAGCTGACAGAATCCAAGATGGCTGCGCCCATGCAGACACTTGGAGGGCAGTTTGGTTTGTAATCCATGTGGTAATGAAAACAGTAATGGCGGCGCCGGCCACTGGAGACAGGAGACGCCAAGCTGACAAGTGCACATCCAACCACGCGGACACAGCGGAGGCCGCGGCTGACGTAATCGCCACTCTGACACTCTGCATGCAGAAGCTCAGGGACGGCGGCGGAGGCCGCGGGAGACGCCATGCCAGATGTAATAAGGCGTTACTGTGACAGCGTCTCAGAGAGACAGGAGAGGATGCAGGAATGTGAACATTAGGATAACAGATGGGATCCGGTCCTGGAGCGCTGAGCCAGCCTTAGGAGGCATCTGATGGGTAAGAAATGGCGTCCAGATACCTGGATCGTGACAATCATATAATGAGACATATACTATACAACATCCTCCTGTGAGATCATATAATGAGATATACACTATATAACATCCTCCTGTGAGATCATATAATGAGACATATACTATACAACATCCTCCTGTGAGATCATGTAATGAGATATATACTATACAACACACTCCTGTGAGATCATATAATGAGATATATACAACATCCTCCTGTGAGATCATATAATGAGATATATATTATACAACACACTCCTGCGAGATCATATAATGAGACATATACTATACAACATCCTCCTGTGAGATCATATATTAAGAGATATACACTATACAACATCCTCCTGTGAGATCATATAATGAGACATATACTATACAACATCCTCCTGTGAGATCATATAATGAGATATACTGTATACTATACAACATGCACCTGTAAGATCATATAATGAGATATATGCAACATCCTCCTGTGAGATCATATAATGAGATATATACTATACAACACACTCCTGTGAGATCATATAATGAGATATATACAACATCCTCCTGTGAGATCATATAATGAGATATACACTATACAACATCCTCCTGTGAGATCATATAATGAGACAGATACTATACAACATCCTCCTGTGAGATCATATAATGAGATATACACTATACAACATCCTCCTGTGAGATCATATAATGAGACATATACTATACAACATCCTCCTGTGAGATCATATAATGAGATATACACTATATAGAGCAGAACGGATGGTGTGATGGTTAGCATGACTGCCTCACAGCACTGAGATCATGGGTTTGATTCCCACCATGGCCCTAACTGTGTGGAGTTTGTATATTAATTGGCTCCCTTAGTGTGAATGTGTGTGCGTGTACATGTGATAGGGAATATAGATTGTAAGCTCCACTGGGGCAGGGACTGATGTGAATGGCCAAGTATTATCTGTAAAGCACTGTGGAATATGTGTGCACTATATAAATAACAGGTAATAAATAAAATAAATGTATAGCATCCTCCTTTGATATAATGTAATTAGATATATACTATACAATGTCCTCCTGTGAAATCATATAATGAGATATATACTATACAACATCCACCTGTGAGCTCATATAATGAGACATATACTATACATCATCCTGTGAGATCATATAATGAGATATATACTATACAGATGGAGCCACGCTAATCGTGGCTCCGTCTGCAACTAGGTGCACCCCACCGGGAACGCCGTAGACGCGCACGTGCCCCATTCACTTTGAATGGTAGCGTCTGTGTACGATCGGCCTAGCCACGCCATTCGCCCCTGCCTGCGATGTAGCCAATGAACGTGGCTCCATCTGTACTATGCAACATCCTCATGTGTTATAGATTAGAAAGATACAACATCCTCCATGTGAGATCATATATGACATACTGTATATACTATACAACATCCCCCTGTGAGATCATATATTGCGGTACATACTATACAACATCCTCCTGTGAGATCATATGAGATATATTCTATATTGTACAACATCCTCCTGTGAGAATAGATATTGGGGTATATACTACACAATGTCCTCCTTTGAGATCTTAACATATAAAAACAAATGTCTTGACTGACTGACTGACTGCCTGACTTATCAACGCCCAGCCCAAACCCCTGGACCTAGAAACATGACATTCAGGGAATATATTCCTTCCATGTCATAATCACCCAATAAACAGGCTATTTTCATGGATTCCTCAATATCTCTTATACCTGATTAGATATTGACTTGGTTTTACAAAGGTTTCTCACATAAATACCCTAAAACTTAATTCAGGATTATTTCCTAATCAACCCCAAAAGGAGCAAATCTGGATTCGGGGGTGAATTATAGAGCCCTTCATATCTTCTGTGTTTGTTCAGTAGAACATTACTTTTTTGCATTTAGGTGCATTTTTACAATCTTTACAAAGAGTTGGAGCTGTAAGCTCAGTGTCTGGTGGGAAAGGGTACCATGGCACACAAGAGAGGTTTTGAGGCACTGAGAAGAACCCTCAAAGACATCATGATCAGCAATGGTGTGCTGGCAGGAGACTTCTGGCAGACTCTGCCAGTAGTGCTGAGGGGAGCTTGAGCTGATGAAGTTAAGTCATGCATCAAGGCATTGTATCTGTGGCCCCTCATGTGGAAACTCCACTGGGAAATTCTCAGAAACTCCTACTCAAAATAGAGGATGGAGAATATCCTGATTCAGAGGGAAGGGTAACCATCCCTGCAGGCCTAGGCTCAGTGGGGACAACTCTAGCAGACCTCACAGCCAGGATATACCCTGATATTGCTAATATCAAAAAGAAGTCTGGAATTCTGACCCTGAAGAATGACAAGGTTACTGTCAGTAGTCACACTCTACTTCAGTTGCTCAAAGGGGCAGAAAAAGAGTACAGGTCTATGGACTCGTGGTGCAAATGGATGACGCGGCCCACTACCCTGTGGAGTTTCTTAACACCCTCAACCTTCCTAGACTCCCAGCCCACAAGCTTCTCCTCAAAGTGGGAGTTCCAGTGATATTGCTGCAGAACCTCAACCCACCCAAACTATGCAATGGCACCAGGCTGTGAGTGAAGGCCCTCCACAGGAACGTCATCAAGGCCACAGTGTTTACCATCTGTGTTCGGCGGGGTTTTGGTGTTCATATTCCACATACCACTCATGCTATTGGAGCATTCCTTTGAGTTCAATAGACTGCAGTTCCCCCTAATGGTCTGCTTTACAATGAACATCAAAAAGTCCCAGGGACAGTAATTGAAGGTGGCAGGAATTGACTTGAGGGAGTACTGCTTTTCACATAGGCAGTTCTACATTTCCTGCTCCAGGGTGAGCTCACCCAGTAGCCTAGTGATCCTAGCACCTGAGCGGAGAACCACCAATGTGGTTTACAAATAGAGAAAAAAAAGGTTTACATACATCTTATACCACACATTCAATTCATTCATTTTAAAAAATGTTTAAATATCTTAATGTATTGAATCTTGTTACAGGTTGAGTATCCCATATACAAATATTCCGAAATACGGACTTTTTTGAGTTAGAGTGAGATAGTAAAACCTTTGTTTTTTGATGGCTCAATGTACACAAACTTTGTTTAATACACAAAGTTATTAATAATATTGTATTAAATGACCTTCAGGCTGTGTGTATAAGGTGTATATGAAACATAAATTAATTGTGTGAATGTAAACACACTTTGTTTAATGCACAAAGTTATAAAAAATATTGGCTAAAATTACCTTCAGGCTGTGTGTATAAGGTGTATATGTAACATAAATGCATTCTGTGCTTAGACTTAGGTCCCATCACCATGATATCTCTTTATGGTATCTAATTATTCCAAAATACGGAAAAATCCGATATCCAAAATACCTCTGGTCCCAAGCATTTTGGATAAGGGATACTCAACCTGTACTACCATGCTCCTGTACCCCAGAAAAATAAACTAAACTAAGCATATAAGTTGAGTTCCGATAGGATGAAGGAAATGGAAACAGTAAATATCGAACGTCTACCAGGGTGAAACCGGGCACATCAGCTAGTATGAGATATATACTATACAGCATCCTCCTGTGAGATCATATATTGACATACAGTATATACTATACAACATCCTCTTGTGAGATCATATTACCTCAGGGCGATGTGCTCCAAGCTATAGGTGTAGAAGTCTTTAAATACAAGTTGCCTTAGGTTGCACTTAGGTCAATACCCAAGTAAAAGCAAGCATCCTATCACTGTAATCTCACAAAGCAAGATATGGACAGCTATTAATATCATGTGTCCTACTTCTTTAGTAAAATATAATATGGCAGCAACACCTAGAAATAGCGAAACAAAGGGCATTATCACTATCCTACAGTACAATAGGTAACATGCTGTGTTCTGTGAGAACTTTGTGCTACTGTACTTCCAGACAGCATAAACATTCATTTGGGAATAATCAGAGATAATAGGCACACACCCTCATTTGACAATAACTGGGGATAATAGTCACACCCTCTAATTCAGTGAAGAAAAGATAGAAGACTAAAAGAGGAGTTAAGTTCTTCCTTTACATGTTCTTTTCTGCAGAGCAGACAAACTCTCCCCTCCCAATTTGCAGTTACATAATAAACAGGAAAATGCATGGAAACAGACTCCTAGTAAGTTATGTGAACGTTGAACAGTTGGGAGAGGAAATGTATTGTGCTCAATTTGCAAGTGTGTTTAATACATCTGCTGTCCATTTACAAAAATAAATAAAATAAGGTATCTAATTTAAAAGTATATTTTCAGTGGTTTCTTTTGCATAGATCTTCTTTAGTCACTGACGGCACAATTAAACATTTTAAAGAAATCATTGCTAATTTGATATATTTCTATATTATGTACAGTAGGATGATTTCTATTACATATCCAGAAACCCATTCTGCAGAATGTCCTGTACAATGCAGTAAGAAAAGTGAACTCATGCTATTCAGGGACAATGCCACTTGCACACAGATCACCGTGTTCCTCTTGCCACCATCAATATAAGTACTACATTTATTGCAAGAGGTAGTGTGGGGTAAGGCAGTACGGATGGTGTAATGGTTAGCATTACTGCCTCACAGCACTGAGGTCGTTGGTTAAATTCCCACCATGGCCCTAACTGTGTGGAGTTTGTATATTCTCCCCGTACTTGGGTGGGTTTCCTCTGGGTACTCTGGTTTCTGCCCGCAATCCAAAAATATCCTGGTAGGTTAATTGGCTCCCAACAAAAACCCTCTCCGCTCTGCACAAGATCTGCATCTCTCATCCACATGTATTACCTGTTCCCACTCAAAATTACAGGACTTTACCCGGGCTTCACCCACTCTGTGGAATGCCCTCCCACGCACAATAAGACTCTCCTCTAGTCTCCAAACCTTTAAACGTTCTCTGAAAACTCATCTCTTCAGACAAGCTTATCAAATTCCAGACCCACACACATAACCTTCAATGCTTCCCTATCCAGTTACATCCCCTCTGTACAGTCCACATAACCTCACATTTTGTCTTCCAACATTGCTGGGTGATCATATCATATACAACCCATTAAGAACCTAGCAACCTGGGGAACCATTATGTGACAGGTAGCATCTATCCTGGTGTATCTATGCCTATTTCCCTATAGATTGTAAGCTTGCGAGCAGGGCCTTCCTACCTCTATGTCTGTCTGTCTTTGCCCAGTTTTGTTCTATTACTGTTGTTCTAATTGTAAAGCGCAACAGAATATGCTGCGCTATATAAGAAACTGCTAATAAATAAATAAATAAATAAAAATTAACCCTAGTGTGAATGTGTGTGCATGTACATGTGGTAGGAAATATAGATTGTAAGCTCCACAGGGGCAGGGACTGATGTGAATGGACAAGTATTCTCTATAAAGAATATGTGTGCGCTATATAAATTACTGGTAATAAATAAATAATAATAAATAAAGACTCGGTATGTCATCAGATGTGTATTGGTAGATCTCTGTCATGGTGCTCCAGACTCTGGGGAACGTGTATTCGGAATACCACAGAGCTCATGCATTCTAGTAATACATACTTGTCTTTGACCGAAACTTTACTGTTTTGAATGTTATGTACGAATCAAATATTTCAGCAAGTATTAGAAAGAGATGACTTTTACTTACATAATGCAGAGTTCCAGCACATTGATAAAGGGGGAGCATAATAATGTTCTTGTTTCCATTGCATATAGGACCCAATTCAGACTGGAAAGCTGCAGTGGCAGCATTCGCAGTCTGCAGCCCTGTGCTGTGTGTGTACATGCAGCAGCCGTACTGCGCGTGCACACACGTGAGATACGAAGGCATCTCACTAGTGCGATCGACTCTGCCTGATTGACAGGCAGAGGCAGTCGTAGGGCTTGGCGGGGCATGTCAGTGGCGTGGGGGGCGCGGTCCTGACAATGCCGGCATGTCCGGACCGTTTGCGGGGTGGGCCGCGGCGGCTGCGTGACGTCACATGCAACCGCTGCGACCAAAAACATGGCTAGGCTGCATAGGCAGGGAGCTACTCGCCAGATGCGAAAGCATTGCTGATGTGCGATGCTTTCACACCTCTGTGGGGGTGGGGGGTAGGACCTGGTATGCGAGGCGGACTAGCCCTGTGCTTGGCGTCCCCTTGCAAGTCAGATTTTGAGCTCTGAATTAGGCCCATAGGGGGTCATTCCGACCCGTTCGCACGCTGCAGTTTTTTGCAGTGGTGCAAACAGGTTGGAACTGCGCGTGCGCGGTGGACGCACTGCGCACACGCGTCGTTGCCCGGCGACGGTTGTCGCTGGGAAGCAACGCCTGCGGCGGAAAAAGTGATCGCAGCGGCGATCGCAATAAGACTGACAGGCGGAGGCGTTCCAGGACGTCACTTGACCGCTTCCCAGGCGTGGTGAGGTGAACGCAGGCGTGTCCAGGCATTTGGAGGGCGGATGTCTGACGTCAATTCCGAGACCTTCGTTGCTGGATCCGTCGCACAGGGTAAGTAAGTATGACCCTGGTCTTGTTTTGCAGGAAACTTTTTTAGCATAGCAGGGTTGCACAAGCGATCGCAGCCCTGCTATGCTAAAATACACTCCCCCATAGGCGGCGTTAAGTTGATCGCACAAGCAGCAAAAAGTTGCTACGTGCGATCAACTCGGAATGAGGGCCATAGTCCATTGCGTAGCCTGCAATTCCCAGCAGTAGCGGATCTTGCCACAGGCAAGCAGGACTTTTGCCCGGGGCACCGGCACCATCCGGAGGGCGCCGCACCATGGCAAGATCCGCTACTGCAGTGCTGTGCCCCCCGCTGTGTCCCGCTGCCGCTGCGTCCCGCTGTGAAGGGCGTCAGGGAACTAGACGCGTAGTGTCTAGTTTCCCTTCGTGGAGAGGACCTTTACTGTGCGGTGCGCGATGACGTCATCGCGCACCGCACAGCAAAGGTCCTCTCCAAGAAGGGAACTAAACGCTACGCGTCTAGTTTCCCTTCGTGGAGAGGACCTTTGCTGGGCGGTGCGTGATGACGTCATCGCGCACCGCTCAGCATTTCAACGGGCGCAAAAAGGGCTCGAACCGGCCCTGATTCCCAGATGCAGCTGAGATGCGTGCAAAGCTGAATAGACAGTAGTTGCTTATGCTTGGCTGCCGCGCATGCTCAGTGTGAAAATTCCTAAACTCCATCCACAAAATAGATTTGCGTGCAGCTATGAATCAGCCCCATAGTCACTACTCCCCTTTAAGCAATAGTCCAGATTAAGATAATTACAGAAAGTGGTTTAAAAGGAGATGCTGAATTACAAATAAACATCAAGAACGGAACTTTTTCATCAATTAATTCCCTTAGCAAACAATATGAATCAAGACTTTCTAATAAAATAAAAAAATATTCTGCCTTAACTGAATGTAAATAAAGAAATAGAACTGTTTTTGTGTTTGTCTATGGTTAGAAACAGATAAAGTACACTTATATAACGTTCTGCAAACTATTTGGGCACACAGGATGCATTGTGTAAAACGCACTAGATTTGCACCAATACACCTTGCATACAATACCAAGCATACATTACAGTGGGTGCGTACTTTCTGCTGTCAGGAGGTGCATTGTACAGGAAAGTACATTTTCCTACCACTCTATAGACGCCCCTTTTATCGAATGAACCCCTTCTGTATGGGTGGTCTTCTGTATGCCGGCTCAGTATACCGGCGCCGGGAGCCCGACAGCCGGCATACCGACAGCCGGCATACCGACAGCCGGCATACCGACACTTATTTTCCCTCGTGGGGGTCCACGACCCCCATAGAGGGAGAATAAAATAGTGTGGCGCGCGTAGCGCGCCACCGTGCCCGTAGCGTGGCGAGCGCAGCGAGCCCGCAAGGGGCTCATTTGCGCTCGCCACACTGTCGGTAAGCCGGCGGTCGGCCTCCCGGGGCCGGTATGCTGGTCGCCGGGAGCCCGACCGCCGGCCAGCCGTAGTGAACCCTTCTGTATTTCTCCTAATACATTGCTTTCATTAAAAACAGAGGCTAAACCATGCAATCAAGAGGGCAAGGAGACGTCATTTCTGTCTTTTTATATACGTGGTGCAGGGTATGGGTCGCTAGATCAACCACACTTAGGTCGACAGTCATTAGGTCGACCACTATTGGTTGACATGGTCATTAGGTCGACATGGGAAAAGGTTGACATGAGGTTTTTTTTACTTTTTTGTGTCGTTTTCTTCGTAAAGTGACGGGGAACCCCAATTAGTGCACTCTGTCCCCTCGCATGGCGAGCGAACTTCGGGTAAGTTGCCTCGCTCCGCTGTGCTCGGCACAGGTTACTAGTCCCAATCGTAGTCCACGTGGATCGTAAAGTAAGAAAAAGTTAAAGAAATGAAAAAAATTTGAAAAACGCATGTCAACCTTTTTCCATGTCGACCTAGTGACCATGTCAACCTAATGCTCGTCGACCAATAGTGGTCGACCTAATGACTGTCGACCTAATGACCGTATCCCGTAGTGCATGAGAATTTGATTAATTTTATTTCATACTACGCAAAGTGCTTCTAGAATTGAGCTTCTCCATTATATGATAACGTAAGGCCAAATATGATCTGCACAGACTCAGAGGTGGTGCAAAATACAAGTTTTATTAAGCAAAATAAACCCTCTACACATCCATCTTATTTCAGCAATATTTCTGCGTTTCAGCCTATTCCCTATATGTAATGCTTGCCCTCTGGGCCATGATTATGTGCTGAGACTTCACCAGTTTTGCACTGTGTAAATAAGGTCTTTTTGACGGCAATGCATGAAGATCACCTAATGCACAAAACATTCTAAAATCAATAAGACTGACATTCTTCATAGATTCTTCATAGAATTATTCATTGGTTGTCATTGTTGTACCATGCAGTCATTCATTAACATCAATTGACAGTGTTGTGCAATCAAATGTGAGATCAGCCAAAGGTCCGCTACAAATAACAGTTTATATTGTAATTTAAAGCGCAACACTTACAGATGGCTACAAGAGCTTGTCTCACCTGCTAAATGTATATAGTCACAACTGCTAAATGTATACAGAAATGGCTCAATTTTTTTAAAGGTACAGAGAGTACAAGATTTGTAGAACCAACTAATGCAGGGGTGGCCAGAATTTTGGAGTCGGCAATCTACTTTGAAAGCTAAAAAGCTTTTGTGATCTACCTAGGAGGAATAATAGCGCCCGCCGCAGGCGCGTGTGCAAAAAAAGGGGCGTGGTATAACAAAAAGTGGGTGTGGTATAACAAAAAGGGACGTAGCCTTGCTGCACAGAGTGTAATGACTGTCTCGCACGAAATAACACATTGGCCCCCACAGGTAAAAACCTCAAACACATATGCCCCCACAGTGCCAGATACACATATGCCCCCCACAGTGCCATGTGCCCACAGTGCCAGATATGCCCCCACAGTGCCAGATATGACCCCACATATGCCCCCACAGTGCCAGATACAGATATGCCCCCACAGTGCCATGTGCCCACACTTCTAGATATGCCCCCACAGTGCCATGTGCCCGCAGTGCCAGATATGCCCCCATAGTGCCAGATATGCCCCCACAGTGCCAGATTACAGATATACCCCCACAGTGCCATGTGGCCGCAGTTCCAGATATGCCCCCAGTGCCAGATATGCCCCCACAGTGCCAGATATGCCCCCACAGTGCCAGATTACAGATATGCCCCCACAGTGCCATGTGGCCGCAGTTCCAGATATGCCCCCAGTGCCAGATATGCCCCCACAGTGCCAGATATGCCCCCACAGTGCCAGATATGACCCCACAGTGCCACATATGCCCCACATTGCCACATATGCCGCCACTGTGCCATGTGCCCGCAGTGCCAGATATGCCCCCACAGTGCCAGATATGCCCCCACAGTGCCAGATATGACCCCACAGTGCCACATATGCCCCACATTGCTACATATGCCGCCACTGTGCCATGTGCCCGCAGTGCCAGATATGCCCCGACAGTGCCAGATATGCCCCCAGTGCCAGATTACAGATATGCCCCACACAGTGCCATGTGCCCGCAGTGCCAGATATGCCCCCACAGTGCCAGATATGCCCCCACAGTGCCACATATGACCCCAGAGTGCCACATATAACCCACATTGCCAGATATGCCCCCACAGTACTCACTGTGTTGTGTGGAGAGCGCAGCGCGCGCTTCTCCTGCCTGCTGTCCTGCCTCTCAGTCTGGTCTACGGCGGTGACGGCAGTGTGTATAGCTCAAATCAGGTGCCGGTTCGCGAGCTCTGATTGGCTAACGAACCGGCGCCTGATTTGAGCTATACACTCCGCTGTCACTGCCGGAGACCAGACTGAGGGGAAGGACGGCAGGCAGGAGAGGCGCGGCTTTGGGTGGATGGGCAGCGGATTGCGATCGACTGGTCGCATGTCCGCGATCGACCAGTCGATCGCGATCGACTGTTTGTCCACCCCTGAACTAATGTAATGCAAAGGTTGTTGGTGTAGCCCATAGCAAACAAATACTTGATTTCATGTTCTAAACAGTACTTAATGTACAGAATCAGAACAATTTGTATTTGAATCAGTATTCATAAATATCTGTCACTTAAATTCCTAATGACAACAGGCTGTGTATAGGATTCATTCTAAAATCTTGCTTTACTGGAGATCAAAAAATGTCCTAGCGTAATTAAAAAAAAACAAGTGTACCTACTTAGCCTACTTAACCAATAAAAATACACATTTTGTATACATCCATTACTACAAGTTGTTTAACCCTGTGCTCTGGGCATTGAAATTTCCAATACTGTTGTGATTCATTGCGCTTTGATTAATAAACAATAGCTGAATAGGTTCAATTATAAGACTTGACACAGGATGTGCAGCAGAAGCAAAGTCCTATGTGGTTATCTGAATTGTTGTGATGTGGGACAGTGAACTGTTTTATAAATCAATAACTATAAAAAAAATTATAAAATGTATTCTAAAAACAGAAATCCAGGCTTGGCAAGCCACACCATCTCTATGCAACCGGACAGAACCACCCATGGAATAGGCAGAGCCATTAAGTAATATGTACTTAATTATTAACAACAGGGGGTGATTTGTGCTGGCCCAAAGTAAACAATAAGCTAGTGGTTTAGAATAAAACATGTTTGTGAATAAATTATTGTACAAAAAGTTTTTAACTGACTTGAGAATTAAAACAGTCCCATTATTAGTTTTATTCCAATTCCAAGTGGGTGCACCTAAGCGCTTTTTCTATCATAAGACACTAGTTGGAGTGAGTATGAATTCCTTCCACTTGGCATATACTTAATGTTTTCTAGACTTTGATAGCAATGGCATATCCAAAGACGTCTTGTAAAACTGTCTGCCTTTGCAGAGGATTGCTCAGGTTACCTTTTGTAAAATCCATTATAAAGAAAAAGGCAGAAAAAAACTTCCTTTGAACATGAAAGACTATTTGCATCAAAGAGCTGGTAGAGCTCAGCAGACGTATGATCTGTTTGCAAAGCAAACACCACCTAACTGGTTAATCTTCAGGAAACTTTTTTTTTTCTTTCAGTTGAGCCAAGACTCCAGCAGAGGGAGCAGGCAAACAATTAAGGAGAAGAAAGAAAGGATCACAAAGTAAATAAAGCAGAACACATGAGAAACAAAATGGAAAGAAAATATTATTTAGTTACTGTAAATATAGCATGAAAACGTTCCCCGTTATTATACCTAGTAGCTGCACCTACAATCTGTCCATTTACGAGAATGATCAATAAATAAATAAATAAATAAATAAATACACCCCCTTGTTTAGTCTGATGACAGTTACCACCTGTTTCATATTTCTACAGAAGTTCTTTGTGGAGTTTTTTGTAAAAAACATATTGTTAGTCAACAGATAACCATGTCTGTAGGTTGTAATTGCACTAGTTAGGAGGAGGACAGAGTCATCCATGAAAGTAAAGGTCATTATGGTTTATGCATACCTCCCAACAAGGACGGAACAGAGCTTTGCTGGGCCCCATAGCAAACTTAGGTAGGGAGGCATTGCAAGTCACTGTAGCCTACTAGGTCCCTTGCTCTACTCTGAAATGCCAGAGAGAGGGCATACTCTGACCATGCATGTCTTGCATACCACTGCACATACACCCTCAGAAGAAGTCTTCAATCTGCTCTTTACAGGGCGGGGGCCTTGGGAAGTACTACAGGGGTCTCAGTAGGAGTGAGAGCCTCAGCGAGGGAGGGAACCTAGTAGCGACTGTGTCATACCTCATGGCCCATCGGCCATGCCTCCTACACCTACAATAATTCCACTATTGTCTCCAAACATTTAGTGCTTCGTAGTCAGGACATAGCGCACATATTAAGGGGACCTGTTCCCACTACATGCAAGTGCTGCACTACTCTCAGCCTACACTCCCACCCCCCTACACCCCCAAACAAACCCATCAATCCTACCACACCTGCTGTTGGCACCGAACATTTGTTACAACAGGTATCTGAATCTGAACAAAAGTCCTAATGCTCAAAACAGTAGGACAGTCACCTCAAATTGGGACTGTCTTGTGCAGAATCTAATCAATCCTGAATGAGGCAGCATGATATAGGATGAGATCCTTAAGAGTTTCATAAGAAAGCATATTGCTCATGAGCTACTGAACAGTTGACTGATGTTTATTTCAGGCACTCACAAGGTGATCATTCAAACTGTGTCAGCCCCATCCCCCGAATATGTGATGTCATGTTGTCACAAGGAGCAAGTACAGACACTGGGACCAGGATGAAGCGGAGCATTTGGAGCATCGATGCTCCAGGCAGCTCTGGTCCAGCTCTCTAGGCTGCAGGGTGCTGTATGGGCACTCTGCAGGTCAAATAAGTGTCACTGGTCAGCAATGGTGCAGCCTCTGAAATCCTGCACCCACGGTGGTGGTAGTTCTCACCCACCCTTAGTTACAGCCCTGGGCGCTCGTGCCAATTTATGTATATAAACCAATGAGACATTTAAAATCCTGATAAAAATTCACGTTATCATGAAACAGTTTTACATGATTATTTGTAATGTGTCTTCCTCCTGGCAGCTAGGATATATATTATGGTGAGAATAGGTCCTCTAAAAAGATAGAATATTAAAATTTTGTGCCACTCATACCAAATATGTACCAGTGGCTGGCAGACATGTTGGTTTTTTTTTTGTGTGAATGTGAGTGTGTATGCACATTTCATTTCAGAAGTGTTCCTCAGACCCACATATGGGCTGCATACCGGAGTAGCAGCTTGAAGTATTCAATCAGCCCAATATGTAGGCAATCTTATGGTTGGTTAAACTGTTTAAATACATTGTATACATTCATCATATCATGTGACTTCAGAATGATGGAAGATTCAACTGAAATGTCTGTGTATGAATGCCCTGGTGTATGTCTGGGCATGAGGTAACAGGACCAATGCAATTCACGTTAAAGTAGTGATTCCCAAACTGGGTGCCACAGGGTGTCAGTCCAGGACCAAATCAAATTAGTTATGGTACATATGATTGACAGCTCCAAGATCTGGTTTTGCCTATCATAGAATATGTGGACAAATAGAACCACAACCCTGTCCACCACTACATACCTGAACCTAAAGATGACCTAAAAACACAATTTAGTTAATTGTTGCAGTATTTTTCAAGTAAGAAACTTTTGACCTAGGAGTGCCAAGAAAGAAATCATGATACTCTAAGGCACCGTGATTAAAAAAACCTCTTGTAACCAGTGCCCTAAAGCATATATTCCTTCACTAAGTCTGTCTAATACACATACAGAAAACTTGTTTTGTTCTACTCTAGAGCTCAGCCGTTAAGCACAGGTTAATTGAAGGTTTTTGTATACTATAAACAGCCAAGGGTAATAGATCAAAATGTTCAGCATGGGCAGATCTGGCACATACATACTTTAACTTCATTTCCTAATATCATCTATCTTTAGATTGAAAAGAGCATAAGCCAGATCCTCAATTTACACAAACCCTTCAGGCAATTTAATCTTATACTGCACACATGAAAGCTCAGATAAAGTTTACACAAGTCATTGCTTTGTCTCATCCACAAAATATAGGCTTCCTAATGTGTCCCTTTATCAGTCCCATTCCTGGGACTGATCAGTCATCACTTGCTTTGTAGTAAATGTACTTCTCCAAGGTAATTCCTACACAGCCAAACATATCTATTCAATAGACAGAGCAATGTAATATTTGTCCCATGATGGTTAGAAGCTGATAGCATCTCATGACTACTACAGCACCCTTCAGTAAGGTCTTTGCCAGTGCAAGTGCAAGTTCTTCTAGGACAAAGTGTTCTCACTTCATAGTAGCACAAGTATGACTATAGGACATTTGTCAAACAAAAACATCCACATTACATTTTTTGATACAACAAAAATAAATAAAACATGCAAATAAAAAACCACATACGACAATAATAATTATTATAAATAATAATTTTATTTATATAGCACTCTTTCTCCAATAGGACTCAAGGCGCTTAACAGATAGAATTAACATATAACAGTATGGAAACCATGAAGTACAGAAAAGCTTTTCATAAAATACAGAGAGCATGGAGATACTTAAGGGACATTACGGAAATGCTGAGTAAATAGGAAAGTCTTGAGTTCCATAGAGACAGAGAAACATGGCTAAAAGCTTGATGCCCATAAATTACGGAAACAGGCTCAAGCTGGGCCACCGGGGAGCCGGTGAACTCACCGGTAGGCCCTGCCGAGTATTAGCCACACCCTCTTTTGTGTGAGGGCGGGGCTTACAAGAGTCAGAAGGAGAGGTCGCTGCACACTGCTCTCTCCTCCCCAGCCATGGGAGCAGGGAGTCAGAGGCCTCAGACACAGGAGCGGCGGTGGGGTAAGCAGCACTGTGGGGCATTATCTGTGTATCTGGCACTGGGGGGCATCTGTGTATCTGGCACTGATGGGGAAATCCATGTATCTGGCACTGCTCGGGGCATCCATGTATCTGGCACTGCTCGGGGCATCCATGTATCTGGCACTGCTCGGGGTATCCGTGTATCTGGCACTACTGAGGGCATCTGTGTATCTGGCATTACTGAGGGCATCTGTGTATCTGGCACTGCACTACTGAGGGGCATCTATGTATCTGATACTGCTGGGGGCATCTGAGTATCTGGCACTGCTGGGGGCATCTGTGCATCTGGCACTGCTGGAGGCATTTGTGTATCTGGCACTGCAATACTGGGGGCATCTGTGTATCTGGCAGTACTGGGGGCATCTGTGTATCTGGCACTACTGGGGGCATCTGTGTATCTGGCACTACACTACTGGGGGCATCTATGTATCTGACACTGCTGGGGCATCTGTGTATCTGGCACTGCTGGGGGCATCTGTGTATCTGGCACTGCTGGGAGCATATGTGTATCTGGCACTGCTGGGAGCATATGTGTATCTGGCACTACTGGGGGCATCTGTGTATCTGGCACTACTGGGGGCATCTGTGTATCTGGTACTACTGGGGGCATCTGTGTATCTGGCACTACTGGGGTCATTATGCATATCTGGCACTCTACTGGGGTCATTATTTGTATCTACTCTTCTCTCCCGGTGTAATCCAGGCGCATATACTACTGTTCTCTCCTGGTGTAACCCAGGCGCAGAGGCGTAACTAGGGTTTTCGGAGCCCAGGGGAAGATGGAAAATGGCGCCTGCCCCCCAAAAAAACACACCAAAAGAAGCATGTGCGCGCGGAAAAGGCGCGCGCGGCAAAAAAATGGGCGTGGCCACACACCAGAAGGGGTGTGGCCACGCATCATAAGGGGTGTGGCCACTGAAAATGGCCCACAGTGCCAGATACAATGCCCCACAGTGCCAGATACATGCCCCACAGTGCCAGATACATGCCCCACAGTGCCAGATACATGCCCCACAGTGCCAGTAACAATGCCCCACAGTGCCGGATACAATGCCTCACAGTGCCGGATACATATCCCACAGTGCCAGATACATATCCCACAGTGCCAGATACATGCCCCACAGTGCCAGTTACAATGCCCCACAGTGCCAGTTACAATGCCCCACAGTGCCAGTTACACTGCCCCACAGTGCCAGTTACACTGCCCCACAGTGCCGGATACATGCCCCACAGTGCTAGTTACATTGCCTCACAGTGCCAGATACATTGCCCCACAGTGCCAGATACATTGACGCACAGTGCCAGATACATGCCCCACTGTGCCAGATACATGCCCCACTGTGCCAGTTACATGCCCCACTGTGCCAGTTACATGCCCCACTGTGCTCCCCCCCCCCCCTCCCGGTCACTCACCGCTTGTGGCTCCAGCTCGCCTCTGATATGTGAGGGGAGGAGAGCGCAGCGCCTCTCCTTCCCCTCACCGCTCCAGGTCTCCGGCGGCTGTGTGGCGCTGGTTCGCTAGCCAATCAGAGCTCGCAGACCGGCAGCCAATCAGGAGCCGGTCCACAAGCTCTGATTGGCTAACGCCGCCGGAGACCGGACACAGCAGCGCTGCTAGTGCTGGCAGCAGTGGTGAGGGGAGGGAGAGACGCTGCGCTCTCCTCCCCTCACATTTTGGCGTGACGGGGGAGAGTGGGGCATGATGCCCTGGCCGCCGGCGGCGCCCCCCTCTCCTGGGCCTGCCAAGGCGCCCAGGGCACGTGCCCCACTCACCCTACCCTAGTTGCGCCTCTGAACAAGCGCATATACTACTGTACTCTCCCGGTGTAACCCAGGCGTGTATACTACTGTTCTCTCCCGGTGTAACCCAGGCAGTATACGACTGTTCTCTCCCAGTGTAACCCAGGCAGTATACGACTGTTCTCTCCCGGAGTAACCCAGACGCATATACTACTGTTCTCTCCCGGTATAACCCAGGCGCATATACTACTGTTCTCTCCAGGTGTAACCCAGGCACACACACAATCTTACACTATGTGACCAAAAGTGAGTAAGAGTAGTATTGTTATGCTGGAACCTATTCAATTAGCAGGGTTTACCCCGTGAGCGAGTCCAGCAGTTAGAGAGGCCCATCCCGGGCCATTTTTTCAATCCTGGATTTCGGGATTGAACAATGGTCAATCCGGGGATACCCGGGATTGGATTATTTCCCGTGTGGCCGCCCCCCGCCTCCCTCCCCGCTACGCTCCCATAATTTACCATCCAACACCGGCGGGAAGGAGGGCGGCTTCACTTTGTGCGGGTGACACCTGGCTTTGCGTCATGCTGCGCAGAGGGAGCCGAGCAGTATCTGAGCATCCTGAGGATGCTCAACGCTGCGTGGCATTACAAAATCAAAGGGCCGCCGGGATTGGCAGTCCCCTGCACCAGTCCCCATAGTCGGACTGAACAAGCTGTGAGGAAAATACTGCATGTGGGAAAAGAAAACACAGATTCAGCAGTTTACGCAGAAACAGTGGGTTTCCAGGAATGAATCCCAATTTTTCAACTATTTCATTAAATAACCTTTCTTCTCACTAGGGATTTTTGATGGTAATTAGTTGTGGTGTAAACCCCTCAGCTAAAGGAATACTGCCTTACTATCCACTTTTTTCCTCACACCCACAACTCACTTTAATTATATTTGATTCTAAAGAGCCCAATACACTACAGCGACATGTTGGACCCTCAAGTCGGATGCAATTTCCCTTGAACCGCCCAGCAGCTTCCCGGCCAGCAGGATCGCATACGATAAATCGTATGTGGTCCTTTTTCATATGATGTATCGTCTGCGATTCCAGCCATGTTTGTGGGATCCGAGATATCTTTAGTGCAGACTTCCGATCTAGGGAATTCAATCCGATGCTCATGGGACCACGCATCGGATCGGAAGTAAAGCACATGCGAAACGTTGGAATTGGATGAAATCGGGCGAAATCACACTAGTGTATGGGCACCTTAAGACCGCCAATAGTTTGGTAAGCCTATAATATTGCATTATTGATATAACAGAATATACTGTATATAAAAGAGGTTACCACTGTGACTTGGTGATACATTTTCAAAAAAGTGTGAACAAATTTGTAACAAACTGTGGGGGTAATTCTGAGTTGATCGCAGCAGGAACTTTGTTAGCAGTTGGGCAAAACCATGTGCACTGCAGGGGAGGCAGATATAACATGTGCAGAGAGAGTTACATTTGGGTGTGGTGTGTTCAATCTACAATCTAAATTGCAGTGTAAAAATAAACCAGCCAGTATTTACCCTGCACAGACACAAAATAACCCACCCAAATCTAACTCTCTCTGCACGTTATATCTGCCTCCCCTGCAGTGCACATGGTTTTGCCCAACTGCTAACAAAGTTACTACTGTGATCAACTCAGAATTACCCCCTGTGTCCATAACAATCCTGTAACAGGCGGTGACCATAACAATTGTAACAGTCCTGTGCTAGTAAACATGCTGTGAACATAGACAGGTAATATCTATAAACATAGAATAGGTGCAAGGACTAATTGTAAAACTGACTGAAAATGTCATTCTGCATACTTACTGTGATGTCCTCTTATTATAATGACTAAAAATACAGTATGTACTATTAAGGCACATATGCAATCTTCATACATGTACTTAACCCCTTTACTGCCTTTCACTGTGCCAAAACAGTATATAGGGGGTAATTCCAAGTTGATCGCAGCAGGAAATTTTTTAGCAGTTGGGCAAAACCATGTGCACTGCAGGGGGGCAGATATAACATGTGCAGAGAGAGTTAGATTTGGGTGTGGTGAGTTCAATCTGCAATCTAATTTGCAGTGTAAAAATAAAGCAGCCAGTATTTAGCCTGCACAGTAATAAAATAACCCATCCAAATCTAACTCTTTCTGCACATGTTATATCTGCCTCCCCTGCAGTGCACATGGTTTTGCCCAATTGCTATCAAAAATCCTGCTGCGATCAACTTGGAATTACCCCCATAGAGAGGGATTACCTATTTTTTTTTATTCTTACACCGTGTTGGTTTTGATGAAAATAATTTAACACAAATTCATTTTTGGATCTACCCAAGCAAATATGGTATTAATGTTTTTCTTTTCTTGGGGCGCTGCTATAGGTCTTTCATGTGATATGACAGACAAGCAAATTTTATTTTACTGTATACGCATCATACACAGGAAAAAAAGGTGAAACAAATGTAGAAAATTCACTTATTGATGGATTTTTTTTAGCTACTTTCAGATAATTGAGTCCACTAAATATAACTGGATCCACTATTATACCAGCTATGAGGCTAATGCAGAGATCCATGCAAGCCAGCTCCAATTACACTTGCCCTGTGTGCAAAGAACTTAGGGGGACATTTACTAAGCGGTGATAAGAGCAGAGAAGTGAGCCAGTGGAGAAGTTGCCCATGGCAACCAATCAGCACTGAAGTAACATCTATAATTTGCATACTATAAAATGATACAGAGCTGCTGATTGGTTGATGGGGCCACTTCTCCACTGGCTCACTTCTCCGCTCTTATCACTGCTTAGCAAATGTCCCCCATAATATAGATATTTGCCACTATGATGAGTTGTACACATCTATGTAACCGCGTCATCATCACCAGTGTCCAATTGCATCAGCACTATCTGGTGTGCACCTGCTCTTGTTTCAATGGGTACAACATCCTGGCAGGATTAGGTATGGTATCCCTGCAGTCAGAATGCTGGTGATCGGAATACTGTTATTTGCAGGGACGTGCAGTCAGTGGAGGAAGTGCCTCCCCTGTCATTAATGATTAAAATAATATAAAGAAGATACTTATGACACATATTCTGTGTCATAAGTATCTGTTTTAAATTAATCTAATCATTATCCCTGTTTAAATGTGTTTGGAAGGCACCAATCGTGGTGCCTCCCGTTGTGAATGGGGAAAGGTGTGGGAGCGAGGGGCGGGCGCAGGCGGAGCCTAGCCATGGGCATTAAAATCCCATTAGAAATACATGGGAAAGCGGCACCAATTTCAAAAATGGTGCCTCAGCGTCATTTTTGAAATTCAAGATAGCTGCCGCAAGCCAATCACGGCTCGCGCCGTCTTTGCCCCGCCCCCTCTGGCTGACTTATATAAGTCAGCGCAAGGCAGCGGCGCATCAATCCAACGGCGGAGGAGCAGAGAAGAGCTCCTGAAGACAGAAGACACCGGAAGTCCTGGATGGGCGGCAGCTATGCAAAAGTGCTTAACAGCCGCCGACCCCAGGTGAAGACCCTGACTAATAAAGATTTTTTTTAAAGATGGTGTGGTGTTTTTATTTTAATATTTTCTTTACAGGTGGACTACAGGTGCCAGCGGGCCCTTTATGTCCGGGCATGCTGGCACTTGTGGTTCTCCAAGTGCCAGCATGCTGGGGCAGGCTTGTTGGGACCTGTAGACCACCTGTAAAGAACAATATTAACAATGAACCCCGCACCAACCGCCACCAGGGGTGCGCGGCATAGCACTGAGCTATCAGCCCAGTGCTGGTTTTTGCTTTGGGGGGTTGGCCCCATTTTTATTTTATGGGGTTCCCACTTCCGAGGAATTCCAGCCCTGGGCTGACTAGTTTGGGGGGGCAGATTAATGTTATGGGAGGGGGACCCCACACTGAGTGTCTCCCCTGCTATGGCATTATCCCCCCTGGCTGGTTCTGCCTGGTGCTGGTTTTAGCAATGTATGGGGGACTACACTTTTTTTCCCCCTACACGTCCCCCATCCTCCTTATGGGGGGGGGGGGAGGAGGAGGATGGTTAGCTGCCAGTGCCTCCCCAGCCACTGACCTCACCGCATGCCACTGGTTATTTGTTAATTATTCCTAAACTAACCCTACCCTCCCTACCCACAGCCTAATCCTAACCCTCCCCGGCATACTTACGTTCTGGATTCCGGCTGTCGGGATTCTGGCATTGGGTTTCTGACAGGTGTCGGGATTGTGGCGCTGGTCCACCCCTTAAGCTTCATACTGGAACGCAAGCTAGAATCTGTACTGGAAGTTGATTTAGCAGAGGTAGGCGGCATCACGGAGTCTTCAATATTAACCTTGTATGCAGGGGGGTGGGGGATGATGAGAGATCATAACTCGAAAGTAACAGTAGAAATATGTAAGGTTGATAGCTGCTGATCATTTATCCTATTGAGCATGCTATGAATGGAAGGTGGATGGAAGATGACACTCCACTGATATTGATCTGTATATGCTAATGGTTGTTTGTTAAAGTATGTGTTTGCGTGCACGTGTTTATTGTTATCTCATTAACTAGGTATATATGGCCGGTATTTCCTAAAGAGAATATTATGCTCTATTAACTATAAATTAAAAAGGTCTTGATAAAAGCTCAAGTTTCCAGTATGCAGTGGTTAGTATTGATAAAAAGTAGTCCAAGGAAGGACAACCAGTGAACCGCTTACATGGTCTTGGGCGCCCAAGGCACCCTGATGTGATTGGGAAGTGAAGTCTAGCCCGCACAGGTGTATCTATAATGGGTCCAATGTGTGTGGTGCACACAGGCCTGAGTCCAGGGGGCCCACACCACACAAACTGCACCTATTTTTTCAGTACTCCCCTGTTGCTGGCAGCACCTCTCTACAAGTCACTGGGAAAACGGTGTGGTGGCCATTTTCCCGATACTTTGCACATGCGCAGTAGTCACTGGGAAAATGTCCGCCACGTTATCATTCTGGAAACCTGCGCATGCGCACTAGACTCTGGGACAGTGCTAGAGTCTCTTAGTGACCCTAGTGCCCAGAGTCTATTGTTCTGCCAGCTAGAGAGGAGGGGGCCTGGATGGAGACTGAACATGAACCTCCTCCTCTCTTGATGCTCCCCTACTAGCCCATCTGATCCTATACCACTGAAGAGCTACTGTAGCAAATCTGCAGTCAAAGTTAAAGATGGCTATGATAGAAAGGTGTCAGAAAACACAGTGAATCATGCCTTGTATTTATGCAGATGTTAATTTGACACATACCATCTACCTAATTGCTGCAGAAAAGTACACCCCCTGGCAAGGGTATTCCCTGATGGCAGTACTTTTACCAGGATAATGCATCCCGCCACACTGCAAAAATTATTCTGGAATGCTTTGAAGATCATGACAGAGTTCAAGGTGTTGATTTGGCCTCCAAATCTCCCAGATCTCAGTCGTATTGAGCATCTGTGGGATGTGATGGAAATACAAGTCCAAGCTATGGAGGCCCCACCTCATAACTTACAGGGCTTAAAGGATCTCCTGCTAAGGTCTTGGTGCAAATACCACAGGACACATTCAGAGGTCTTGTGGAGTCCATGCCTCGACAGGTCAGAGCTGTTGTGGCAGCAAGAGGGAGACCTTCACAGTATTTGGCAGGTGGTTTTAATGATATGACAGATAGATAGATAGATAGATAGATAGATTGTAGATATTTAAATACTGCACCCTGCTCTATCCCTGCCCTGTATAGACCCCCCCCCCCACCCCCGGCACTGCTGCCCCAGCCCACCCCACACCCTCTGTCTTCTCCATTCCATCCCCCATTCTGAATTGCCCCCTCCCTCATGCGGCTTCATACTAACCTCCCGGTGTGTTCTCCTCCTCTCCTGCTAGGATCTGTCGCTCTTGCAGTGGGAGCTGTTGGAGCCCCAGCTCCCCCTACGCATGCATGTAGTGTAAAATAATAAAAACAATAGATGTGAAGTTCACCTTTTTACTGTGAAGATTTGAATGAAGATAAAAGGTCTATGCCTAAACTGGCTTAAGTCAGCGTGCGAATGATCTTCTCATTATGGGGGTCATTCCGAGTTGATCGTAGCTGTGCTAAATTTAGCACAGCTACGATCATCTTCACTGACATGCGGGGGGGGGACGCCCGGCACAGGGCTAGTCCACCCCACATGTCAGTCGTCCCCCCCCCCGCAAAAATACACAGCGCAGCGGCGATGCTTTTGTATTTGTGTAGTAACTCCCGGCCAGCGCAGCTCCTGCGGCTGGCCAGGAGTTGATCGTCGCTAGCACTGTCCGCAGCGGCTGCGTGAGACGTCACGCAGCTGCCGCGGCCCGCCCACCTAATGGTCCGGCCACGCCTGTATTGGCCGGACAGCGCCCCCTAAACGGTGGTTTAACGCCGCCGTCCAGCCCCCTCCTGCCCTGCGGCCACCCCTGCTTGTCAATCAGGCAGAGGAGATCGCTACTGAACGACGGCCTTCGGCCGTCTGACATGCGCAATTCCGACCCGATCGCTGCGATAAACTGTAGCGAGCGATCGGGTCAGAATGACCCCCAATGTGCTCTATGCGGATGGGTCCAAGCAGCACATGCACATTGAAGTTGGTACGCCAGTAGCTGCAACAGTGAATGTGAACAGTAAGCCTGGATGGCATCATAGGGTTTGCCTGCAGCTGCTAGTTACAGTATCGGGCAGACTGCGGTGCTACGGAACTCAAAGGACCAGCATTGTGTCAATAGTTGTTCGAAAACAGATCCCAACATCTCCTAATGATTTTCTATTAATGTGGAGTCGCTTTCAGGTTAACTGACAGTTGTTATGAATAGTAGTCTTGGACAGTATGTCGACATTAATTGCTGCAGATCTATAATTAACAGCAATCACCTTCTGACCGAAAACACTGACATACTATAAGCCACAAACGTGGATCTTACTACGTGCAGCTACTTTATTCTGGAGTTCTGTGGTAAGCAATTTCAGACTTACTTACTGCCTACCAGCACATTGCCTGAAACGGGAGGTGATCGCGAGGCTGCCAGTGGGGATCCCAGCGGTCACAATGTCAACGCCGGAATCCCAACAGGCAGTGAAATTCCACCACTGGAATACCGGCGCCACAGACTTTTCTCCCTCTGTGGGTGTCCACGACACCCATAGCGTTGGAGTTGGTATTTTCAGTCACAGAAAATAGGATAATTGAATCAGTTGAAATAGAAATCATCCAAAAAGAGAAAAAAAATTGCGAAAGACCCCAGTTTTTTCAAATTTAACTAAATATACTCCATAGCCAGTCTATAGCCATGCTCTTGTACAAAAACACTGGCTCCCTTTTGCCACTCAGTCACGTCACGTGTACGAACCATGGTTCCACCTGAAAATGAAACAATATCTCAACAAATTTGCATTGTATCATCTAATAGTTTTAGCATCACAATCTACACGCATGTTCACGTCCTGCGTCGATGAACTTATACAATATATATATATATATATATATATATATTTATATATATATTTACGTCTTTATAATTTGTAACCCTTCATTTATTGTATTATATCTTTTTTTATTTTCTTGGTAAGGCAAGAAACATGCATGTCATACAAATCACACCCTGTGTCAGAGGATGCGGACACAGGTCTTAACTCTAGGGGCGACATGAGAAAGATTGCATGGATTTAGCAAGGCCTGAATGCAGGACAGGCACCAACATACATTATATATACAAATCTATAGAAGTCAGATGGTTTCATTTTTAAATTTCACATTTTCTTGCACTTTTTCATATTGTATTACTGAAACACATTGCAGAAAATGACCTGGAAACTGGTATATGGCTTTCCATTAAACGTATTCTATTCAGAACCTAAATGTGAACAATGCAACTTTCAGCATCACTGAAAATCTATGTAAAAGATGCTGCTCCCTTCCTTTTACTTCAGCCACGCGTTCCAAACACCCGCCCTCAGAAGTGAGCCAGTGAAAGAAGACTACCTCAGAGATCCCTCACAGACTTCCTTCTTTTACAGTGGGAGGAGGACATCCCTTCCAGGTCTTTTCAAAAGCACATTGAAGGCATTCAAAGCTAAAACGGCATTTGTCAACCATCAGTGGATCTTTAAACCTGTTTCTGCAAATAGCTGAACTTTGAGACTGTTTTTCCCATTAAGCTGCACATAAGGCCACTGGAAAGTTTTCCAGAGCCAGAATAATGCCTGAATTAATAGGTCCGTTTAGAATGTGCACTTTAGCATTCGTCTTGTGTACATAGCCATTTCATTAGTGCCATTCATAGGCTGCTATTTCGACTTGAAGGTATAGTTACCAACAAGACATTCTGCAACAAAGACATAGAAGCTGTATTCATTTGTAAATGACTGAATACTGGACCTTCTATTTGTCATGACTTGTTATTTTATTTTTATCCAAGGTAATAAACTAAAACAGGAATTTCAAATTGATGACTTCAATTTGAAGGACATCTGTCTTTTTTTTTTCTCAGCCAAATACCGTAGTCATCTGAGCACAAGGTCATTTTTATTTATTTTTTGCACATATTTAATGTTTGTTTTTTTATTGTAGTTGCATCAAACTAAAATCCTGTGTTCTACATATGTGCACAACTCGCACATGCTTTTTCAGTAGCAACAACATAGCTTAACAATACTTGCTGCTTTGATAACAGTACACACATACTGTATATACAGGGCCGGCTCTACCATTAGGCAGCTTTAGGCGGCTGCCTAGGGGCGCCGGCCCTTGGAGGGCGCCACTGAATTCATCTAGCGAAAAACTGAAGGATGTCTCTGTATGCCGCCTCCTCCTTTTACACTACGCTGACCGCTGCTGTGGGTTTAATCAGGTGCAGCCACCACTATCAGGCTGTACCACATAGTGCCTCAGCGCATCCTCCAAGCCGACATGTGTAATATCAAATCATGTGAAGCCACATAGGAGGTGAATGTAACCAGGGGCAACCCCACGGCCGTTCCTCATATCCCTGATGCACCTCCTCTTGGCCTCTGGATCCCGACTTTCCAGCAGCAAGCAGCACCTGTCTACAAGTCTGCACCTGCAGCGTCACTGTAATGCTGCATCCCATACCCAACCCCACTTAAATATTCCCACCAGACCCCATGTACAGTATGTATAAAAAAGTGACATTGGCCTCGGTGTCCTATATGATTCCTAACATGCTGGCTAGCATGTATACATGAAGTATAGACGGCACTCAAGGACTTTTAAAGTGAAAATGTATGACTTTGTTTATAAAATACAATATCACTTTAAAAGTCCTTGAGTTTTGTCCCTTTTCTCTGTATATGTAATGAAGCAATTCATCTCAGCCCACCTAGTGGCCACTTGCATCTCCCCTCTGGGAGGTGTGTGTGTGTGTGTGTGTGTGTGTGTGTGTGTGTTTGTGGGAGGGGGGTTGCAGGTTAGGGAGAGCTAAACTAAAGCTTTGCCTAGGGTGCAGGGAGATCTTGCACCGGCCCTGCGTATCTCCTATATATTTGCCCAGATCTGTGACTTTGTGATTAATTTGCTAACGCTGGGCGGAGTCACAATGCTGGGCAGAGTCAAGTCACAGATCTGCCAAAATATATAGGAGAGAATAGGAGTACACACTGGCCAAATATATAGGAGAAAATAGGAGAACATTTAACAGTACATGGTGATAACAGTACATACATAGTGAGCGCAGGAGAGACAGCAGCAGCAGGTTAAAGCTCCGTATAAGCACCACCCCCAACCGTCAGCTATTGGACACATGTTAAAGCTCCGTACAAGCACCGCCGCCAGCCGCCAGCTATTGGACACATGTTAAAGCTCCGTACAAGCACCGCCCCCAGCCACCAGATATTGGACACATGGCTGAGGAGTGCGCTGTGATTGGCCTCCAATGCAACTAGCACCTGGGTCCCCGCTCACACAGGGAGACACTGGCGGACACTACAGTGCCAGGTGCCGGAGAGTGCAGTAAGATGCCTGTGCGCTCCGTCCCCTGGCAGTGAGCCCCGCTTCGTACCCGCCCTCACCCCGCGTCCCCGCTATATGTAGGGAGTTGGGGATGCTCTGTACCACGGGGGCAGCAGCAGTAGCTACATCCCATCACACCCACGGGTGGCCAATCACAGCGCACCCTTCAGCATGTGTCCAATGGCTGGCGCCTGGAGGCGGTGCTTGTATGTCGCGTTAACATGCTGCTGCTGCTGCCTTTCCTGCGCTCACTATGTATGTACTGTTATTACAATGTACTGTTATGTGTTCTCCTATGCTCTCCTATATATTTGGCCAGTGTGTACTCCTATTCTCTCCTATATATTTGGCCAGTGTGTTCTCCTATTCTCCCCGATATATTTGGCCTGTGTTCTCCTATTTTCTCCTATGCTTCTCCTATATATTTGGCCAGATCTGTAACTTGACTGCGCCCAGCATTGTGACTCCACCCAGCTTTAGCAATGAGTCACAAAGTCACAGATCTGTCCTAATATATAGGAGATACCTACCTCCATCCCACCCACAGCAAACCCACGGCTGCCCCTACACCACCTACGGACCCCCTCGACCATCCACTGCACCCCCTACACCTACACCTCCCCCACCCAATGAACCCCAGCCCCTCACCCGCCACCACCGGACCCCCAACACCACCCGCAAGCACACCTACCCCTTACCCACCCACAACGCTTCCAGAACCCCTCCCACATCCACGAGAGCCTTGCACCGACCCCTTCCCCACCCCCTCCAACGCTACCCCACCCATATCGCATCCAGACCCCATCCACCACCCCCAGTCCCCTGCTCCTTCCCCACCCACACCACCTCCCGCCCCCCTCTCCTATCCGCACACACTCCCGGCATCCGCCCCTCCTCCACCCACAGACACCCTCCCCCATACGCGGTCACCCCTGCACCCGCTACATTCTGTACATCAAGCCCTGCAGCCACTGTTCACACCCACTAAAGGGCCATCAAACGCACTTTCGTCGTGCACTATTTACCCACTCACACAACTACGTGCAGGGGTTACGGGGGCATAGCCCCTTCCGACGGTTTGAAGAGCGCCCGTAGGGCGCGATGAATCACCTAGTATATTATATATACAATCAGCAATGCATGCAACAGAGCCTAGTCCCACTGTTCCCATAGGATCAGGCTTCAATGTGTATGTCACTAACAGCCAAATGAGGCTTTAACTGGCACTTAGCACAGAGGGGATTTAGCAGCTGATGGATATCTCAAAGTCAGCCAGCGGTGAAGGACAAGGTCCATGGTTGGTACTGCATGGACTGGACTGTCAGTGTAACTGTTATCTGCCATGCTAAAAAGATTTAGAAGTAGATAATAAATAGAAACTGGGAATGTCTCTATTGTCACCAATAATGGTTGCTTTATTTCTAAAAAAATAAAACTTGTGTATATTAAAAAGAATCCATGAACGTATTCATTCATTTTTATATAGTGTTTTGTTTTTATTTTATTACACTAAAAGGAAGAAGAAATGATGTCCCCTGATTTACAGTAACGTTTCAAATTCAGATTCAGTTTCATCTTACCAAGAGACATATAACTCATTATGGTCCTAATTCTGAGTTGATCGCAGCAGCAATTTTGTTAGCAGTTGGGCAAAACCATGGGGGTAATTCCAAGTTGATCGCAGCAGGAAATTTTTTAGCAGTTGGGCAAAACCATGTGCACTGTAGGGGGGCAGATATAACATTTGCAGAGAGAGTTAGATTTGGGTGGGTTATTTTGATTCTGTGCAGGGTAAATACTGGCTGCTTTACTTTTACATTGCAATTTAGATTGCAGATTTAACTCACCACACCCAAATCTCTCTCTCTCTCTGCACATGTTATATCTGCCTCCCCTGCAGTGCACATGGTTTTGCCCAACTGCTAACAAACTTGCTGCTGCGATCAACTCAGAATTACCCCCATTGTTCCGTGATATGCAAGAACTGAAATACTTATGTGCATCATCATCTAAGTTTAACTCTATATAGTTCTTCTGAATGGCAACACAATCAGGATTTCTTTTGTGGTTTGAAGATGAATAAAATATTTTTTTTATAGATGAAGTACTATAACTTGCAAGCCAGAATAAATTAATCATAACTTATAAATGAAATATCAGTGACTGAACCTTTTTTTATTGTATAAGTGCTTTCATTTTAATTACACTGTGAAATCTGCACGTAAGTATCCGTGATAGTCCAATAGGAATCATTACCATACAATGTGACAAAGTTTGTTATACAGTATACAAAAAAATTAAAAAAACATGACCTCAAAATAGCAATAGAGAACATGCTGCAGCCTTTGAAATACGTCTCTCCCCATTATCTAACGTTCCATTTGCTTGCAACGCGGTGTATGATTTGTACCATCTTTTCTGTTGCTATATGGTGACCAACATCATAAACTTTACTGTTACCATTTGGTTTTGCAAAACTGTGACATCATATGCACATAGACTAGCATGCTGTCACTAGAAAAACAAATTAATACATTTAAATTCTGTGGGAATTTTTATAACGTGTTATAGCTGTTTTAAATTTATCTAAATTAAAATTGCTAATCTATTAACTTTGGTTTAACTTAGATATCAGGCCATTTGAAGCATTTAATTCAACCACATCTTCCTACACATTATCCCCATATAGCTTTATAACCTCCAAGGTGTCTTCTTTTCTGCACTCAAATGAACTTCTTTCTGAATCATTCTCTCCTGTAGCTTAATCAAGAGTGCACCAGTGAGGTGCGGTGGGGTGAGGCAGGTGAGGCAGGGCCTTTCCTGTCATACAAACGTTTGTACTGGAGTTTTGATTGTATAAAGTATTTGAAAAATACAAAGAATATGTTGGAAATATCTCCTTGTATTATTATAATCATTTTTATAGCCAAAACTCTGGAGTAAAAAGTCTATGCCTCACCTGCTGACCTTTTCCCCACTTCTCAGGTCAAAACTCACCAAATTTCCAGAAGTTTATACTGCTGCACCTGTGTATAATGTCCACATGAACCCTTTGACTCATATATTGTATTTAAATCTGGCTCTGGTGCAAGCCAGTGCCTCCTGAGCCATTAAGCTCACCGCACGTCCCTGGAGTGCGCAGTTACCTACACATATCTCTCTACAAGTCCCACCTACATGATTAAACTGGAAGTTGCTTGGGTAATACCCCTTTCACATTGCACAAATAACCCGGTATCGACACGGCATATTGCCGTGTCGACACGGGTCAGTGTGCGATGTGAAAGCACTTTCCAAGAATTAGCGGGTCGTCTGACCCGGTAATTCAACCTGGTATAAAAGAAGGATTATACCCGGGTTGAATACCGGGTCAGGTGCAGTGTGAATGGGAGCCGCGTCGATGCGACACGGTTCCCATTCACAGCATAGGGAGAGGCGGCGCAGGAGATGAGCTCATCTCCCAGCGCCGCCTCCACCCCCGCCCCTGCTGCTGCTGCGCCCCCCCCCCCCCCGCTGCTATGGCAACCGACCCGGTATATTGCCGGGTCGGAAAGCCAGCAAAGGAGCGCAAATGCCGGATCCCACCCGGTAAGGACACGTTTCTTTTACCGGGTGGGATCCGGCATTTGCGATCTGAATGCGGTAATAGTGACCTATTTCTTATACTGTAGTATGATCTCTAAAAGCTTAGCACATATATAACATATATGCTGTAGCACATATATAACAGTCTATACATTTGATAATACTTCCTTTCTTTGTGCTGCCATATAGCCATCTCTATATTGATCCCCTGCCATTATGTCTTACTCTTTCATCTTTTCCCTTTCTCTTGAACTATCCCCTTGTGTCTTATCTCTCCCTTACAAGTTACCTTCTCTCCTTGCTCTCCTTACTTGTACTTCCTGGCCCAATTATATTCACTGCCTCCCACTTCTACACACACGCAGCCCCTCCAGACAGTATTCATCTGAGGATTACGCAGCTTGCTTTCTAAAGGAAGCATACCTATTGTGTTTCTAAATAAACAGAAATGAAAATCAAAATAAAGAAGTTTGCAATCACTGGAAACATCATTTTAATATCTACAGTATTTAAAGCACCTAGAGCACAGAATTTACACCAGACCATTAATGGATCTCTACAGTAGAAGGGATGCTGGACAATTTATGATGCAATAGTAACCATTACTTACAGATAGACCTCTCTATTGGGGTAAACACTTATACCAGCGGGTATGTTTAAATGTGTTTTACAGGTGTATTGAACACAGGTCTGACAGTAGAAACGATTGTTATAAAATGTGATCATAACCATTGGCCTTTTTACTTATGCTGCAGTAGTTTTCAGAATACTGCTTGTACAAATTTGTTGTGTTTAAGACAAACGTACGAAGACGCATGGTAAAGTTATAATGTCGGCATTTACAATGTCAATATTCACAATGTCAACAGTTATGCCAACATTGAACATTGGGATTAGGCTACTTGAGGGGAGGTTAGCGTTAGGCACTAGGGGGAGGTTAGGGGTTAGGATTAGCAATACACACTGCCGGAAACTGTGCATGAGCCAATGGAAGTCAATATTAAACCACCACCAGACCCAGAAGACACTGCTAGCGCTACCAGACCCGCCGTACCAGGTAAGTCACCAGCAGACCACCGGGGATGTATGTGTTGACAGTGTCGACATGATGACTGTCAACATGGTCAATGCTGACATTCTGAGCAAGTTGATAGTACGACCATGTTGACATTATGTATGTCGATAAACTGTAACAAAATATAGCACACCCTGACGAAGCTACATACACAGAGCTCTAAAATGCTCTAAAAATCCAAAACAGTTTTACAAACCATTAGTTTTGGTAATAGTGATACATATATAAATGACACAGAAGGTAATCTGTGTAGTGATTAACAAGTACTGAGCTAATTAAATCTTCAACTGGATTAAGACATATTTATTAACAAGCTATTTTAATAGGCTTAAGGTTGAAAGTATATTTACTGATCACTTTGGGGTCTATTTATTAAGGACAATAGTTCTAAATCCTGCAAGACCTTTATTTATTTATTTGTTTAGAGTGAATGTGGAACTGGACGCCTTCCTGCTGGTAACTGGCTCATACATGCGCTGACATACTACTCCTACAGCCAGCTAAGCATCATTTTCTTGATAAATAGCTTAAAATCTCTAAGATGAGCAGCAATAGAAAATCTTTTCAGAGGGGTCATAATGAATAGCTGAAACTGTAGGATTATTCTTTACTCCAGTCCTTACAGCATTCTGCGCTGTGCTCTTGCATTCATCCTTGCAGGACAGCCACTCCTAGACAGTGGCAACAGTGCTGAACTTTCACCATGTATAGACAATTTGTCTTAATGTGGACGGATGAACATCAAGGGGGGAATTCAACTGAGGGTGAAATAAGCTTTTAGAGATCATTTTGTAACTATTTCCAACTTTATGCAAGTCAATAATCCTTAACATTAACACAGGTATTCAATTATCCGCAAATTCGTTGCAGTGAAAAGTGTAGGTGAAAATGGGGAAATCAGCCTGTACCCCAGAAAATGCTAAACTAACATAGGAAAACAGAAGAGACGTGTATTAGAGATCACATTAGAGAGTTTTTAGGGGACTTAAATTGTGTGAATTGGCTGTTATATGCATTTTTTTTTTTTTAAAGATAGAAAGCAAGTTTTTTGTGCAAAATAAATGCTCTCATTAAATTTGGGTACATGAAAATGGGTATAAGTATATATTTGGGTCATTTTAGGGTACTTTAAAAAAGCGGAAACAGACCAATTACTCCCACCTGCAAGCCTAAAAACACCTGTCCCACTCATAAAGCACCCCAGTATACCTGTCCCATACCTTGAACCCCAATTTCCATCACTTTGTACTTTTTCACCCCAAAAATGACATGTTATTATTGGCCAATTAAAAATAATTAAAAACTTCAACGTGCCTAATTAGTCATTAAGGGGAGTGTCCCAGGGGTTCTGTACCATATCCAAACATTTTTAACGTAAAATAGTGACTTTTCCCAACTTTTCACCTGCTTAGAGTAGGTGAAGTGATATTTGTGAAAAAATTATCACAGATAAATTTTCCCGGAAAATTTAATAGACTGTAATTGCGTTTTGCGGGAAAAGTCAGATTTTTCGCGCAAAAAAAAAGGACTTTTCGCGTGAAAAGTCCGTTATCTCCGCTAATTGAATATCCCCCTAAATCTCATGACATTATCAGGCAATACTTCCTGTGAATAGCAAACTCAAAAATTGACAGTGGTGTTTATATAATAGGGAAACTTTAACCAACACCTCCGATCTTGCCTTATTGACTAGACTCCAGTGAATTCCTGATGCCAATTAGCTTTCTAAGAAGTCATAAACCTAGATGTTTACATACATTGTCAATACTTTAAATGTTAAAAATAGGTCTTTAATATGAACAGGTAAAGTACTGTAATTTGTGTGTTGTTAGATTAAGCGGACTATGTTTGTCTATTCTTGTATCTTAGATTATAATCAAATCATATTTTATGGTCAATTTATGCAGAAATCAAGATAATTCCAAAGGGTTCATATACTGTACTTCTTCTCATTGTACATGCAACCAATTCAAAACATTTGCCACTGATGTGTTATTATACAGTTATTGTTGGGGCTAAAGCTTTCC
Organism: Pseudophryne corroboree; assembly: GCF_028390025.1. Taxonomy (NCBI): domain Eukaryota; kingdom Metazoa; phylum Chordata; class Amphibia; order Anura; family Myobatrachidae; genus Pseudophryne; species Pseudophryne corroboree. The sequence goes on from NC_086449.1 coordinate 515,785,018, forward strand.
TTGAGTTATGCATGAGCCAAGGGATGATCGGACATCTACAAAAGTATACTTGTGTACATGTGGGAGTCTGGAAGCATCTCCTGCTTAGGGAGGCCAATCCCGGGATCGGGATCGGCGGGATCCCGGGATTTAGGCCCAAAAACGGCCGGGATTCAATCCCGGGATTGGAAGCTCCAATCCCGGGGATTGAGGGATCAGCGTTGAGCGTCCTCAGGACGCTCAGACGCTGCCCGGCTCCCTCCTCCTGTCTCCCCCTGCGCAGCGTGACCTGTGACTGTGAGGTCACGCTGCGCTTTCAGCAGCCGCCGAGCCGGAAAGTACGGCGGTCTTCACCCGCTGCCTCCTCCCGGCTCCCCTACACTCACCCGCCGGCTCCGCTACACTCACCCGCCGGCTCCTCATCACCCGCTACCTGGCTGTGCAGGTACGTTTTTTTTTAATGTCTGCAGGGCGGGAGGAGCGGGGTGTGGGGGGCGGCCGGACACAGTCTAAAGCCCGATACCCGGGATTGAAAAAATGGCCCGAGATTGGCTTCCCTACTCCTGCTTTATTAGATCTAAAATAGATGGACACATTACAATCTAATTATTCAATTTCAGTGATATAAGTGGCAGTGACAACCCTCAATGATATGTAGATGTCTACATTGGTCAACAATCCTACTGGATTAGGTGAAAAATGTTCATGCAAAATGAACAGACTGTGGTTGGGTGACATTATATTTGTACAATCAAAGTCTAACAATCATACAGCTGTCTTACTGAACCTTGCTCATGCAAATGATGGGCGGTATCCTATTAGCTGCAGTGAGTTACCGTAGCTCAAGGATTCCCTCGGGTTATCCAATTAGCCCCGTAAACCGGCAGTTATTGGGGATTATGGGGACTTGAAGCATGATCTCCGATAACCAGCTCCAGGAGACCCATTATCGGACAGAAACACATGGGTCAGCAATGTCATCATGGATCAATAGAAGATGATTTACCATTATTACCATGTGGTAAATCACTGCACCTAATAGAATACCGCCCTATATGTCTTTCTGCTCACGTTGCTCAAAACTGTACTGTGTACGAGGCAGTTTATGAACTTTGTAAGGTGCTGTGGACCCCTTATGACACCATATAACTAAAGGATAATAATATTACTCATTATTTTGGCTTACAATGTAATTATAAATTGATTTATAACAATAGGATTATAATAACTTTGAATCAACGGCATACTGATTTAAGTGTAAAGAAATTCATTATTAACTTAAAAACTAATAAAAATGATGTCTATGGACAACTTTAAGGAATTGAATGGGCTCTGTTCAAGTCATTTAGATAATGTAGTTTCGGGGAATCTATATGGATAAGTGCAAAATGATATTAAAAAGAGTTCAGAGAACGCTTTGGTGTTTCTTTTGCTGTCCTATGTGTGGATTTTAGGCTGCCCCTTGGAGGACTAAGTTACCCCCTCCCTCCCTTTTACTTTTTTCTTTCTTCCTTTAATTACTATTTGTCGATTATTGATATTGATCCCTTTTCATATGTATCAATGAAACATCCATTTTTTTAAATTATTATTAAAATGCTCACAATGCAAACAGGGTCTGGGACTCCAGGTCGACAACAAAAAGGTCGACACACCTTAGGTCGACATGGACAAAAGGTCGACATGGACAAAGGTTCGACCGGAAAAAGGTCGACATGGAAAAAGGTCGACATGAGTTTTTTATGTTTTTTTGGTGTCATTCTCTTCGTAGAGTGACTGGGAACCCCAATTAGTGCACCGAGTCCCCTCGCATGGCTCGCTTCGCTCGCCATGCTTCGGGCATGGTGCCTTCGCTCCGCTTTGCTCGGCACAGATTACCGTTCCAATCGTAGTCCACGTGGATCGTTAAGTATGAAAAGGTTCCAAAAAAGAAAAAAATTGTGAAGAAATCATGTCGACCTTTTTCCATGTCGACCTTGTTCCTGTCGACCTTTTGTCCATGTCGACCTAAGGTGTGTCGACCAATTGGCGTCGACCTAAGGTGTGTCAACCTTTTTGTTGTCGACCTGGAGTCCGGATACCGTTCTATTGTATCCTTGTGGTCTTTGTGTGGATATACTGTTCCTAATTGCCCAATGTACTCTGTAAATTTGTGATATGTTCAATAAAAGCATGTTTGTTTAAAAAAAAAACATTCAGAATCATTTTTTCTTCATCTATGGTACTTGAATATGGGAATTTGTTATACGTAGTATATATGTTCTGTTTAACAGTAGAAAGGGGTTCACTATGGTATGCCGGCGGACGGGCTCCCGGCGACCAGCATACCAGTACTGAAGACCACCCGTAGAAAGTATAAGTAGCCATTTTTAAGTTGTATTTTTACTGTTTGATTAGGGTCAGATCACCTTTTCCTTATCCCTTTCATCTCCCAAACATCTATGTTTTTTTATTTGTCAAGCAGTCAGAAAAAAGAATCATCATTGTAGCCAACCATATTGGAAGAGGCATGGATTATTATTAGGAAAAGAATTAGAAATGCTGGAAAAAGGAACCCATAAAACTATCAAAATGACATAATGGCATACCTCCCAACTGTCCCGATTTTTGCGGAACAGTCCCATTTTTGGGGGAACTGTCCCGCTGTCCCATCCACAGGCTGCAGTGTCTGATGGTTGGAACAATGATGAATAGACGCTGTGCGCATAATAATGGCGATGTTATTAAAAAGTATAATGTATACATGATCCCAGCACCAACTGTGTTCATTACACTGTAGTGTCCCCAGTTCACATTCTGCCACAAAGAACCCTCAATTCACATCTTGCAACAGTCAGTGGTGCCAAGAGGCGGGCAGGTACTAATTATCTGGGCCTGGTCTTGTTGGAGGGGCCTGGCGAGGGTCCGGGTCTGTCTTCCTCCTTCACCCTACTTTTGTGCCTGTCAGCCAGCTGCAGTCTCTCTCCCTAGTCCAGTCAATTCCAGGCTGGTTCTAGCATTACTGGTCCTGCATCTTGCCACTCTACCAGGAATGGGACATTCCAATAGATCTGTGCTCTTGGCTATTTCACACTACGGCCTTACATGCTTTCTGCTTGTTCATCATACTTTGTTCATTTATATCGCAGCCTCTGTGTTTATGTAACAAGCGGTTAGCAGAGAAAAGACTCTTTTCAAACATGACATTGTTTATAAATATTTGTTTTTGCTGTTTTGACCTTCAAAATAATAAAAAAAAACAGTTCCAAATGTTGCAGAGAAAACTCAATACAATGTGAGCTATTTTTAGAATTTCTTTACTTTTAGACCCGTCTGTTGTCCCTAGGAGCTGCCTAGATTCATCTGAAGCTCTCCTGTTTTCCAACAATAGCCTCATAAGAGCCAAGAACATGTACTTTGCTCCCACCATCCCAATCCCTGCTTTTCGAGCTGCATAAAAGCATTGGATTGCTAATTACTTTGATCTAACATATAGTAAAATTAGTTTATCTTCCTGATCAAAGCAAATGACACAGATCATGGCTGATTAGAATGCAACAGTAAAATCTCCATACTTTTTCTGTTCCGCTGCCTTTTTTCTCAGAAACAGGGCTTGTGTCAAATATGTAGGTATTTCCCACGGCCAAGCCGGACTCTGCTTCCAACAAGCTCTGCCTTTGAGACAATGGTGCTTACACAGACACTAAAGTTCTTTAGTTCAGTCATTGTATGAGCAGAGAACTGGTAACCCCTTAGCCAGCATTTGATGAAACATCCAGATTTACATATTTCTCTAATTGCATTTTTTGAATGTGAGTAAGATTTATCTGAACAGAGTTAAATGCTCTCTTTCTTCTCCCACCCAAACTGGGTAAGGCACTGTGCAACCTCTTGTAGAATCTCCTCATATATCTACAAATATACAGGGGCCCCGTCTTTTTTTTTTTTTTTGTGGGGGTGCAGACATGCTGGATTGAATAAACATTTCCCTGTACCTTTCTATGGAAATGTGTTCGTTTTAGAATAATGATTTGCTTTACTGTGCTAGACTCATGGGACCATTATAATTTTATATGTGAAAAATGTTCCCCTCGCCATCAGCACTTCATGCCATAAAACCGACCACAAAAATGACCCTTTCCAGAAATCTCCGTGCCTTAGAATGTGTGCCGTGACTGAGAGGAGGCAATTTACGTTAACCCCATCTTTATTTATAATCAATTACTATAAATTAATAGCAAATCTTACATTTAGCTGTATTTAACACAACCTTGCCAGCTGCTTATTTGGAAATAAAATGGTTGCCTTTTTCCACCTCCTTGGGCACAATACAAAACATCTATTGAGCATTCCTTTTTACTTCAGCTGCCGACTTTTAACAAACCAACCAAGCGGAATAACAATGCAGCTGCAACATTTTATGGTATTTCTGTTAGTCTTCTTCCTAGACTGAAGGTGTTAATTAGGAATCAAAGAATACAACCCTTCCAAGCATTCTTTCACAAACTGCCTACTAGCTTCTGCAGTTTTCACAGCAAAAACAAAAAGTCTTGTAAAGGGACAAAATGTTATTCGTCACAGCAGTAATGTGTGTTTAAGACCCTTTCATCTGCAAATTTTCAGTCATGTTTGGAATCTAAAAGCTATGTTTCAATATCTTTTTATTAAATATTCTTTTTTTTGGAAATTGTATTACATCAGTTATCTAGATTCTTTATTTATAACTTCAATACAATTATTATTTAGCTACAAATTTGTATTACAGACATATTTTCTAATTATTTTTTAATTTTTAATATCTTCAATTAAAAAACTAGAAAATAGAAATAAATACAAAAAAATGTCAATTCCAAATTAGTAAAATATTTTGAAAATGCTTGAATCTGTTTCTGGATATTCTTTAGCTCATCTATAAATTAAATTGTTTACACCTACTGATAATATTGCTAATTAATAATATTTACTTTCGGAGCTTAATAAAAATCATATTTTACTTGAAATTCAAGACCTGCATATTTGTTGTTGTTATTATTATTATTATTATTATTATTATTATAACCTGATCAATTAAGAATTGCAATTAAGAACTGCCAAATTATATCAATATACATTTTAACTTTAAAGTCTGAAACTGTCATTTCATTTTGTTATTTTCGGATAACCTACACTGAGAGCTTCAATGGCTTAAAAAAATGACAGACATCAATTGATGAAAGTAATTGCAGTATGAATGTTTTTAATCGGATATGTTTATTTATGCATACATAAATAATATTTGATCTCTCTCTGTAGTATCATACAACCAAAGGTAACAGCATGAAGTCATTACCTTTAAACTTGAAAGCAGAAAATGAAGTTATGAAGTTATCACCACTGGGAATTAGTCAAGCTTGCTAGCTTTCCCAGCGAGAGCCTGCACTGCACACTGCACAAGTGCTGCCAAAAGCCATTACTCCAACCTCTGTAAGAGCCTCAGAAGCTCTGCTTGTTGATTTAATGTTAACAAACTGAATGGACATCTGAGGCTACCTGCGGAGTATGCGAAAGGAAAAACAACAAATGAAGTCACTCTGAATAACTGTCAAAAATGTAAATAATAACAGGCATGAAGAAAAAAAAACCATAGTGCCAAAAACGGAGGAAAACAATTTTTTCTTCTTCTGAATAAATAAGATTAATAAACTATGAATATTAAATTAATTGCTCAGACCCTTTGTTATAACAAAAAATGTACACATTAAATATTTTTACACCTTTTCTAAGCAATGGTGCAGCAAAAGTAAAACGTGCCAGGGCTACACCAATAGCGAAAATGAGCAAAGTATGTTGAGAGCGCTCACATGAAAAAGTGGGTGTGGTTATGTGAAATAGTTGTTTGGCTTACCTAAGTGGCTAGAATGATAATGACAATCTGGAAAATGTACATATATTAAATAACACTAGCTTATAAACAGAGATTAGAAATGTAATTATGTCAAATATCCAAGCATAGAGAATGGAAGGATTGGCACTATAAATTTGTTAATCCAGAAATAATAAGAAATAAGGCCAACTCAGCCAAATACGGGTTTCTTTTCATCTTACTTTAATAATTCTTACCGACTACACCCTGGCAGCTGAAAAAAAATACCAGGGCTTTGCCCTAGCCCATCCTGACCCAATTATACTGTAAGATAGGAGTACACAATACAGAACAAAGTATAACTACTGTGGAAGGGTTGGCCCCTCTAGGGCCTATTTGTCAATCTATTTTTCTGCATGTTTAAATGTTCTCATGTGTCATGTATTAAAAATGGTTAGACTCACTGAAAACACTATTTTGAGTTTTTTGCTTCCCAATAATATATTTTTGGACAAGTACTGCTTCTTTTTGGTAGTATAGTAGAAATAATATATTTTTCATTTAACAAAGTTAAACAGAGGTACATAGGTAAAAATAGGGCAAACAATTTAATGACATCCAGATAATATTAATCTCACATTAATTGAATCCTTATTTTTCATATGAAGTGCTCTCAAAACACTTGTAGTGACCTGCCTCTACCATTACCCACTCACATGCCCCAGCTTCCCCATCCCCAACAGAGAAAAAAGTCCTGAACCCCTTTTGAAACCAAAACAGCTTTGGCCCATGGAGAAATTGAGTCCACAATACCTCTGAAGTTGTCCTGTGGTATCTGATACCAAGACTTTAGCAGCACATCCTTTAAGTCCTGTAATTGTAAGGTGGGTCTCAATGGCTCGGACTTTAGAGCATATGTTTACACTACATCACACAGATGCTCTATGCGATTCAGATATGGAGAATTTGGAAGGCAAATCAACATCTTTTTGTCATCACAAATCAACACCTCTTTGTCATGTTCCTTAAACCACTCCTGAACATTTTTTGCAATGTGTCAGGCACACAGTCCTGCTAAAAGAGGTCACTGACATCAGGGAATACCATTGCCACGAAGGGGGATACTTGTTCTGCAACAATGTTTATGTAGGTGGTACATATCAAAGTAATATCCACATGAATGCCCAGACCCAAGGTTTTCCAGAAGAACATTACCCACAAGTGCATCCTGTTGCCATCTGTTCCCCAGGTAAACTACACATGCACCCGGCAGTCCATATGATGTAAAAGAAAATGTGATTTGTCAAAAGCCACCTTCTTCCATTGATCCATGATCCAGTTTTAATGCTCACGTGCCTATTGTAGTTGCTTTTGATGGTGGACAGGGATCAACATGGGCACTCTGACTGGTCTGCGGCTATGCAGTCTATACGCTACAAGCTGCAATGAACTGCATGTTCTGACACCTTTTTATCATAGCCAGCATCAAATTTTTCAGCAATTTGTGCTACAACAGCTCTTCTATCTGATCAGATTGGATGGGCTAGCCTTCACTTCTAGGTGCATCAATGTGCCTTGGGCTCCCATGACCCTGTAGCTGGTTTACCAGTTGTCCATCCTGGGACCACTTTGACAGGTATTTACCACTGCACACCGTTAATGCCTCACAAGATCTGCCATTTTGGAGATGCTCTGATAAAGTCATCTAGCCATCAGCCTTCCTGTCTCTCTTCCGGTCTTCCCCTTTTCCTCCCATTTCCATCTCTCCTATTCCATCTCTCTGTCTCTTTCTTTCCCCATCTCTCTCTTTGCTTGTGCCCCCTGTTAATCTCATCTTTCTCTACCCCTCTTCCTCCCATTTCTCTCTCCCCCATCTCCAATCTATCTCCACTCTTCCTCCATCTCTCTCTCCCGTATTTCATCTCTCTCCCTCATTTCCCATATCTCTCTCACCGTCTCCCATATCTCTCCACACTGTTCCTCCCAGAGTGGTCCCTAACTAATTTGGTGCCCTTGGGCAAGATTTCGGCTGGTGCTCCCAGCAGATACAATAAATCCCAGGCTCCCCTCAAAGCACACTGTTGTAACTAAAGAAAAATGGAACATGTTTTAGGGGAAAGTCCCTTATACACCCACCTCAGAAGGCATTCTATAGAGCACATTCTCCCCTTACAGCACAGCACCCCAGGCTCTCCCCTCACAGCACAACACCCATGACCCAGTACCCTTCTGGTCATATGTAATCTGTATTATTAGTCTGTGTCTTTCCTAACCTGGTTACGGTTGCCATGCCTAACTCTCCTCCATGTACAGCACGCAGTACAGATGCATTCTTGTCCCCCTGCCATTAATTTCGATTACTAACATCTCCTACAGCAGCATTCTTATTTTTTCCATCCCTCTTATAGACCCCCACACAGAAGCCATTGGTAGAAGGGTAGGTTCCCCTTTATGCCCATCCGGTCACACAGATACACATGCTGCCTTTGTCACTTGCATAGTCCTCATTAGAGCTGCCTTGACCTTGGCTGCAGTCATATTAAACAGCATACATTATCATTACCAATAGCAACCTGCTCATATAATGGGGCATATGTAATAGGGCCTGAGTTTGCTGGAGGTGTGGGATACAGGACGATCTCTGATGGTTTTCTTTTTTTAAAGCAACAATCATTTACAAGGCAAAACTATGCCTTGAAAATGACTGATGCTTTAAAAAAAACATCCTACACCTCCAGCAAATGGGGACCCTATAAACATATGCCCAATATGTGCTTGGACTCTAGCCACCAAATTAGATTCCCATATAGACTACTTGCTGTGATCTGTCCATGGAGCTGGTATACAGTACATTTACAACTCTTCATAACCAAAACATGAAAAACTACACTGTATAATGAGCCCTACACACTGACAGATAACACTGAACTATATGAACGTTCTCGTTCGTTATTGAACGAGAACTCATTCATATCGTTCAGTGTGGAAGCACCAACGATGAATGATGCGCGGCCCCGCGCTCGTTCATCGTTGGTGCCCCATCGCTTATGCATGCAGGCCAATATGGACAATCTCGTCCATATTAGCATGCACTGCTATGGAGCCGGGTGACGGGGAAAGTGAAGAAACTTCACTCCCCACGTCACTCCCCTCCGCCGCCGGGTTGCCCGCCAGCCATATCGGCTGTTGGGCAGCTCAGCGGCGGGTCGACAAGTGTGTAGAGCACATAACATTTGTCTTGGAGTTTAATTCCAAATCTACTGTATGTAGCAATGACATGAAACATATGCATCTAATCAATTCTTGTATTGAGTACTGTAGCATAAACAGTTGTACCATACACAATATAAGAGGCAGCCAAAACGTCAATCGCGATCTACCGGTTGCTCGCGGAGCTCCCGCAGGTAGATCGCAACCAACTTCAGTAATTTGCCGCCTCCCGGTGATTTGCAGCGTTCCGAGTGCTGCATTGTGCGGGTGCATGGCTGACGTCTTGACGTCACCCGTGACCCACAATGTGAGGAGCTTGTGTGCCATTGGATGGAGTCAGCGGCAGCGGGAAGTGGGACTCATAAGCAGTCACAGCGGTGAGGCAGCCAGCCAGTGTGGAGTCTCTGAAGCCAGCCAGCGGGGAGCCTCTGAAGCCAGCCAGCGTGGATTACAGTATGTTGCACAGCATGCTGTTCTGGAGTGGGAGGGGGAGGTTATTCTGCACAGGAGAGTATCTGCACAAGGAGGGGATCCGCACAGAGGGGGTATTCCGAATGGGGGGGCATTGCACAGAGGGGGATTCTCCACATGGTGGGGGAGTACTGTATGTTGCACAGCAGGTTGTTCTGTCATGAAAGAGGGGGGGATATGCTGCACATGATAGTATTTGCACAGAGGGGGGCATTGCACATGGGGCTGTTCTGTACAGAGGGGGGTATAGTACAGGGGGCTGTTCTGCATATATGGGGGTATAGCACTGTGAGGGGGAGGGGGTATTCTGCACAAGGGAGAAATCAGCAAAACATTGTGTTTATTAATAGTAAAGATTTTTTTTGTAATGTGGACAGAACTATTGGTGCTGTTATTTGATGGCGTCATTCTTAATGCTATTTTTAAATGTGTGCGTCCTTATTGGTGTTGTTATTTGATGGTGTCATTCTTAAATTAACAGCCATGCGTTGAAACAGCCAAGTTTCAATGCATGGACGCCGGTAGATCATCGCTAAGTAAGTGAACAAAAAGTAGATCCCAGGTCCAAAAAGTCTGGCCACCCCTGCAATATAACAATTGTTAAAAGCATAAATCAAGTTGATAATTGAAAAAAGTCACTCAGGGAGAAAGTAGGTGATATAAGTTGCTGGAGGAATAGCGTCCCGATCCCCGTTCCCCTGCTTACCCCAATAGAAGCCCATCCTTCTGTGGACTCTCCACCGGTTTTCCTTCTGCACAGACAGAACCGCATGTCTGGCACATTTCACTGAACATACCCAAGCATTTTTCTCATCTGTACATCTCATAGATTAGAAACCCTCTCATCTAGTCCACTTTTTGTCCATGAAATGCTCTAGTACCAGGTCAAAATAGTGGTTAACTAAATACAGACAGCAGAAGGGGTGATCTTCAGGTTGCCGGCGGTCGGGCTCCCGGCGACCACCATACCGGCGCCGTAATCCCGACCGCCGGCATACCGACATCTTTTCTCCCTCTTGGGGGTCACCGACCCCCCCCTGGAAGGAGAATAGATAGTGCGGCGCGCATAGCGCGCCACCGTGCCCGCAAGGGGCTCATTTGCACTCGCCCAGCTGTCGGTATGCCGGTGGTCGGGATATACTACACCCCAGCATAAATTCTTCTCTTACTTCTCTTTTCTGTCCAGAAACATTATTCAGAGGTTCTCTCATCCACTGTCCAATGCAATTGGCAAACAGTTGGAAAGCATTGTGATATTTCAGAGGGCTCACTATTCTGCCCATATATCTGGTTAACACTCATGTACAACACACAACTTGTGTATCATCTATGGATCTTCCAGATATTTGATGTTTTACACTATTTTCTATAAACTGCTGTTTTGTTTTTGTTTCCTACCGTTTTAAAAAAAATTAGCACAAAACTTGTGCAACTTATATTTCCACCAAGAAAAACGACATTTGATTGTAATATTTTTTTTTTTGAGAATTAAAAAAACCATGCTTATGATTATACTGTAATACTTTTTCTTTCCATTTTTTTTATTTTTCCTAATCTGTTTTAATCCAAGTTAAAATGACTTTATAAAACTGCTAAACATTTTATAAGACTTAATAATAATCGTTATGTTTTAACATACTAACAAATAATTTTTTTTAAAAAGAGTGCCCACCAGTGCTCGGCGTAGGAATTTAGGGGTAGAGGTATGGAAATTCAAATATAATGGCAGGGAGTCTTGGGGATTCCCTAGGGCCCAGAAACATTTTGTATTTTAAAAATCTGAGATTAGTTTAAGATTTTTTTGTAGCACTATGTAGTATATATAAAACATATTATATGATGTAAAGCTATTCGTCATGTTTTCAGCTTTCCTCAGTGTCTCAATGCCTCACTCTCTCTATCCAATCCCCCCCGGTCCTCTTACCCCATGTTCCCTTCACCTCTCACTCTATCCCTCTCTCCCTCTCTCCCCCTGGGGCCTCTCATTCCCTGCTTCCATCACTCAGCCCTGCACTTCTCACTCTCTATTTCCCTCTCTCCCCCATGTTCCACTCACACTCTGTTTCCATCACTCAGCTCCTGTACTTCTCACTCTCTATTTCCCTCTCTCCCCCATGTTCCACTCACTCCCTGTTTCCATCACTCCGCTCCTGCACTTCTCACTCTCTATAGCCCTCTCTCCCCCATGCTCCACTCACACTCTGTTCCATCACTCAGCTCCTGTACTTCTCACTCTCTGTATCCCTCTCTCCCCCATGTTCCACTCACACTCTGTTTCCATCACTCAGCCCCTGCACTTCTCACTCTCTATTTCCCTCTCTCCCCCATGTTCCACTCACACTCTGTTTCCATCACTCAGCTCCTGTACTTCTCACTCTCTGTATCCCTCTCTCCCCCATGTTCCACTCACTCCCTGTTTCCATCACTCAGCTCCTGCACTTCTCACTCTCTATATCCCTCTCTCCCCCATGTTCCACTCACTCTCTGTTTCCATCACTCAGCTCCTGCACTTCTCACTCTCTATATCCCTCTCTTCCCCATGTGCCACTCACACTCTGTTCCATCACACAGCTCCTGTACTTCTCACTCTCTGTATCCCTCTCTCCCCCATGTTCCACTCACACTCTGTTTCCATCACTCAGCTCCTGCACTTCTCACTCTCTATATCCCTCTCTCCCCCATGTGCCACTCACACTCTGTTCCATCACACAGCTCCTGTACTTCTCACTCTCTGTATCCCTCTCTCCCCCATGTTCCACTCACACTCTGTTTCCATCACTCAGCTCCTGCACTTCTCACTCTCTATTTCCCTCTCTCCCCCATGTTCCACTCACACTCTGTTTCCATCACTCAGCTCCTGCACTTCTCACTCTCTGTATCCCTCTCTCCCCCATGTTCCACTCACTCTGTTTCCATCACTCAGCTCCTGCACTTCTCACTCTCTATAGCCCTCTCTCCCCCATGTTCCACTCACACTCTGTTTCCATCACTCAGCTCCTGCACTTCTCACTCTCTATTTCCCTCTCTCCCCCATGTTCCACTCACACTCTGTTTCCATCACTCAGCTCCTGCACTTCTCACTCTCTATATCCCTCTCTTCCCCATGTGCCACTCACACTCTGTTCCATCACACAGCTCCTGTACTTCTCACTCTCTGTATCCCTCTCTCCCCCATGTTCCACTCACACTCTGTTTCCATCACTCAGCTCCTGCACTTCTCACTCTCTATATCCCTCTCTCCCCCATGTGCCACTCACACTCTGTTCCATCACACAGCTCCTGTACTTCTCACTCTCTGTATCCCTCTCTCCCCCATGTTCCACTCACACTCTGTTTCCATCACTCAGCTCCTGCACTTCTCACTCTCTATTTCCCTCTCTCCCCCATGTTCCACTCACTCCCTGTTTCCATCACTCAGCTCCTGTACTTCTCACTCTCTGTATCCTTCTCATCCCCATGTTCCACTCACACTCTGTTTCCATCACTCAACCCCTGCACTTCTCACTCTCTATTTCCCTCTCTCCCCCATGTTCCACTCACTCCCTGTTTCCATCACTCAGCTCCTGCACTTCTCACTTTCTATATCATTCTCTCCCCCATGTTCCACTCACTCTCTGTTTCCATCGATCAACCACTGCACTTCTCACTCTCTATTTCCCTCTCTCCCCCATGTTCCACTCACTCCCTGTTTCCATCACTCAGCTCCTGCACTTCTCACTTTCTATATCATTCTCTCCCCCATGTTCCACTCACTCCCTGTTTCCATCACTCAGCTCCTGCACTCCTCACTCTCTATATCCCTCTCTCCCCCATGTTCCACTCACTCCCTGTTTCCATCACTCAGCTCCTGCACTTCTCACTCTCTATATCCCTCTCTCCCCCATGTTCCACTCACACTCTGTTTCCATCACTCAACCCCTGCACTTCTCACTCTCTATTTCCCTCTCTCCCCCATGTTCCACTCACTCCCTGTTTCCATCACTCAGCTCCTGCACTTCTCACTTTCTATATCATTCTCTCCCCCATGTTCCACTCACTCTCTGTTTCCATCGATCAACCACTGCACTTCTCACTCTCTATTTCCCTCTCTCCCCCATGTTCCACTCACTCCCTGTTTCCATCACTCAGCTCCTGCACTTCTCACTTTCTATATCATTCTCTCCCCCATGTTCCACTCACTCTCTGTTTCCATCGATCAACCACTGCACTTCTCACTCTCTTTATTATTATTATTATTATTATTATCCTTTATTTATATGGCGCCACAAGGGTTCCGCAGCGCCCAATTACAGAGTACATAAATAATCAAACAGGAAAACAGCAACTTACAGTTGATGACAGTATAGGACAAGTACAGGGTACATAAACATAGTTACATCAGCAGATGACACTGGAATAAGTATCAGGTGGCAGAAGACTGCTGGAGTTGATGCAGTTGAAGATTATTAAAATAAGAAAGGATAAGCACATGAGGGAAGAGAGCCCTGCTCGTGAGAGCTTACATTCTAAAGTTATACATCTCTACTCCCCTGGTCCTCTCATTCCCTGCTTTCATCACTCAGCCCCTGTACCTCTCACTTTCTCTATCCCTCTCTCCCACCCTGGTCCTCTCACTCCCTGCATTACTCACTTTCTGTTTCTATCACTCGGCCACTATAATTTTCCTACCTTTATTTCTCCCTCACCAGAATACAGCCATATTTCTCCTCCCCTCAACGTGCAGCACAGCCAACACTGACAGCCCCCCTAGCCCTGTGTCTGGAATATAGAGAAGGTGGGCTGCAAGACAGACTAAAGGTGGGTACACACTAATAGATATATCTGCAGATCAATTGATCTGCAGATACATCTATGGGCGGATCGAGCAGTGTGTTCAGCATACACACTGCCCGATCCGGCGGGGACTGACGTCATGAACTGGGCGGACGTGTACACACGCCCGCCCAGTTCAGCTGTCAATCACCACCGGCTGCCACAGCATGTGTACGGGCGGTCGGCCTACCACCCCGTACACACACAGTGACGCGCCAATATATCGGTAGATATATTGGCTGTCGGCTGTGCTGCGCGGCCGACGCGATACGTCTGTGAACGACGGAGTTCACAGACGTATCTGCCGTACACACTGGCCGATGGACCCGCGATATATCGGCCATTCAAGAGAACGGCCGATATATCGACCAGTGTGTACGGGCCTTCAGGCAGAAGAGAGGTCCAGACGCCTCAGGTTCATATACTGTATATGTGAAAATCTGGCTCTGATGCTAGCCAGTGCCTCCCCAGCCATTTGCCTCACCACATGTCACTGGTAGATGTTCTCTGTCATTAAAAATCTATGTTATAAAACAAAAAAAGAGAGGGAGATATTGATTATATAGGGTCTCATATACATGGCATAACTCTCAATGCTATTCTCCAAGTAGATTGAAGCGCCGTAATTGCAGTATTTGATCTTAAGATCATGAACTAATTTGATGTAGAGATTTCACCCTTGACATGAATTCAGTTCTATGTATTTACTTCTATATGTATGTTAACATATATTTTTGAATGCTTTGAAATATTGCCTACACGCAGGAGTGATTATTTATTTGCTGGGACACAGTTATACACGTTTTCCTTTGTGAATTGTATTATGTGATGTGTTTATGGTTGAAAACTAAACCTTTTCTAAAATCCTTAAGTGACAAAAGGGAAATATATACATGAAACTGGTCAATGAACACAATCTACATTATCATGAGACTCGTAGGATTTCTCCTTACAACTGATTAAATGGGCAAATCTGGACTGAAATTGCAGCAATCAATAAACCATTTGTTTTCACGGGGTATGGGTCATTAGGTTGACCACACTTAGGTCGACCACTATTGGTCGACATGCAGTAGGTCGACATGGTCATTAGGTTGACATGTACTAGGTCGACATGGAAAAAGGTCAACATGAGTTTTTGACTGTTTTTGGTGTTGTTTTCTTCATAAAGTGACGGGGAACCCCAATTAGTGCACCGCGTCCCCTCACATGGCGAGCAAAGGTTACCATTCCCAATTGTAGTCTACGTAGATCGTAAAGTATGAAAAAGTTCAAAAAATAACATAAAAAATTTGAAAAACTCATGTCGACCTTTTTCCATGTCGACCTATAGTACATGGTGACCTATTGGCCATGGCGACCTATTGGCCATGTCGACATATTGACCATGTCGACCAATAGTGGTCGACCTAATGACTGTCGACCTAATGACCATAACCTGATTTCACGGTCTAACTTGCACTTAAAAAATATGCCCATTACTGGTCATTTGCTATGGATTTAGTGCAGATATCTTTGTCAGGCTTCACTTCTGGGTGGGTCTTTCCCGGATTGATGCTGTGAAAAGGCTGGTGCTGAGGAGAATAATCCGCCTCTTTCTCTGCCCCGTCCCGCCTCTGATGCTTCCCTGCTCAGTGCTGTAAATGCTGGGACGACAGGCCAAGCTCCGCCCACTGTATGTTAAATATGTAAGTTTTGCAGGGATAGGCTGACTCTATTCCAAACGGCCCTAGCTCTCCTTGCTTAGATTCTCGCTCTCCTTAGGGCTCCTGCTTTGAGGTATAAAGGTAAATATTTTTGCACAACACTTTAGGTCACTGGGAGAGCTGTCGGTACCCTTTACACAGCAGATAAGCAGTTGCTGACTATCAAGCTTTCCTTTAATGCATCTAAGAGTCAAAATATCTATCTCTCTTTTCTTCCTATTGCTCTCTGAGAGGTTTGGCAATGTTTAGTTCAAGTGACAGGTTAACAGGGCCGGATTGGGACTAAAAATAGGCCCTGGCATTTTTGAAGCACACAGGCCCACCTCTGTGACTCCTCCCCTTACTATTCCTGACTCCTCCCCACTTATTAGTCTATGTTCTTACAAATATAATTAATATTCTAACAACATACAGGCGTACATCATTCTCTATTAAAATATACACAACCAGTGGTTGAAGTGGAAATTTTTAAGTGGGGGTATGAAAATGTGAGGTTTGTAACTAAGCGCGTGCGCTCCGGAAAAGGGGGCGTGGCCTTCAGTGTAGTTTACCACACCATACACCCCTTATACGCATTATGCACCACAATAGTAGGACCCCTTATACTATCTAGTACTGCTGCCCCTTTCACATTATACCACACAGTATGAGCCAAAATTCACATTACAGCACCCGGTATGAGCCGAAATTTACATTATATGCCCCCGATAGTGCAGTGCCAGGTATACAAATGCCCCCACAGTGCCAGATCCACAAATGCCCCCCACAGTGCCAGGTATACAAATGCCCCCACAGTGCCAGGTATACAAATGCCCCCACAGTGCCAGGTATACAAATGCCCCCACAGTGCCAGGTATACAAATGCCCCCACAGTGCCAGGTAAATAATGCCCCCACAGTGCCAGGTAAACAATTGCCCCCACAGTGCCAGGTATGCAGATGCCCCCACAGTGCCAGATCCACAAATGCCCCCCACAGTGCCAGGTATACAAATGCCCCCACAGTGCCAGGTATACAAATGCCCCCACAGTGCCAGATCCACAAATGCCCCCACAGTGCCAGGTATACAAATGCCCCCACAGTGCAAGGTATACAAATGCCCCCACAGTGCCAGGTATACAGATGCCCCCACAGTGCAAGGTATACAGATGCCCCCACAGTGCCAGGTATACAATTGCCCCCACAGCAGCCAGTGCTGCAGCTGCTTACCGCTGCTGCACTGCTGCGGCTGCTCCTCCTCCTCCGGGCTGTGAGGGACAGGGGTGAGAGCACCGGGCGCCCGTCAGCGCGGCTGTGTCTGGCGCGGCAGCGTATAGCGTTCAAACCAGCCGCCGGTTCATGAGCCAATCAGAGCTCGCGGACTGGCGGCTTCTGACTGGCTGCCGGTCCGCGAGCTCTGATTGGCTCACGAACCGGCGGCTGCTTTGAAGTCCGCTATACGCGCCGCGCCAGACACAGCCGTGCTGGCAGGCGCCCGGCGCTCTCACCCCCGTCCCTCACAGCTCTCCAATCTTGACAGCTGAGACGCGCTGCCGCCGGACTGAGCGGCAGCGCGTCTCAGTGACCGCTGGACCGGCCCACGTGGCCATCGGCCCTTCTGGCATTTGCCAGAAGTGCCAGATGGCCAGTCCGGCCCTGCAGGTTAACCTCTGATAATTGAGAAACTATCTCCTTTCCTGACTGGAAATATGTTGATTATATATATATATATATATATATATATATATATATATATAGCAAATACCACTGACTCATTACAAACTCTCTTGCCAGTGGCAGTTGCAGAGCAGTCCATTATTCAAATAGGGGAGCCACACCCAGTGATGTTTGACAATGTTTAGAGGTGGCAGTTGATGTGGCTCCCTTATTTGAATAATGAACTGCCACTGGCAAGAAAGTCCAGGAAAAAGAGCATTTTGTCCCCCCCCAGCGACTTGGTATTGCCAACACCATGCATTCTTTATAGCCCCGACTGGGTGGGCTGTCTTAACTCTCCTCTGTGAGGGAGGAATTCCCAATAATCATCTCACCCCTTTTAACCCCTTTGTGGGTGGAGTTTTGAAAAATCCCTTCTTATTGGGTGCATACGTCACAAAAGCAAGCTACTGTCCAAATGTCAAGTTCCTAGTCCTTATGGTTCAGGAGCTTTTGTGATGAGTCAGTGGTATTTGCCATATATATATATATATATATATATATATATATATATATATATATAGATTCATCTTTTAAAGAAAATCATACAAAAGTTTATAAATACAGTATTATTTGTTTTAAAAATCTTAAATATTGAGATACATCTCCCTTTCAATGTGGAGAAATGTATCATAACTTCACAAGAAGACAAGTTGGGAATCAACCAATAAGTTTCTAACTCTCATTTATCAAGTACATTCTATAAAATATAGTTAGAATCTTATTGATTGCTATGGGCAACTTCTTCACCTGTTCTTTTTAGAAGGTCTGACACACCTTCCCTTGAGTATTTAAGATGAAATATCAATTCATAAGTATTTATTTGACCCTTTTACATCGACTAGAAGAGTGCATATACTTTATACAAGCTATATGATTTATCCTAGAATGGGCAGTACGAATAGTGTAATGGTTAGCATCACTGCCTCTAATGCCCTAACTGTGTGGAGTTTGTATATTTTCCTTGTGCTTGCGTGGGTTTCCTCTGGGAACTCCGGTTTCCTCTCACAATGCAAACATTTTCTGGTAGGTTTATTAGTTCCCAATAAAAAATAAACTTAGCGTGTGAGTGTATGTGTGTTTAGGGCACACTATATGGGCCAAATTATTCTTCTGTGCCATCAAAATTCTATCGCTTCCTGTAGAACACAGTGTCTGACGTCCATCTTGTAAGATGGAGTCCCTGCAGTGTTAAAATGGTTCATTCCCTTCATTTCAGAGTACAGATATATATTTTTTTATTAAAATACCTGACATCGTTTATGGTATCTGTTGATAAGTGAGAACTCTGCATAATCATTTCATCTCTAGCTGGGAAATTGCCCCGTACCAGCAGAGCCGTCTTTTTGCATAGAGCAAATAAAAGCAGTTTCCACTTAAATTGTTTTTTTTTTTTTAAACTATGTGTTTATATGGCATTGAAAAAAATGCTTCGAAATTAACATTTACAATAGTAAAAATAAAACAAAAAAATATGAATGGTTTTACAAGTTGCCTAATACATTAGAAATATGTTAGTGCTTTGCAAATACTAATTATAATTGCAGTAACATTCTTCTAAATGATTCTCTGGACAGGCAAGAGATGGGACTGGTTTCAGTCATGTCTTATGTCCTTGCTTTTGTCACCTGTTGATCCATTGTTGACTCGCAGGCTGACCCACAAGAGTAGATGAAAAGGACCACACATGCTAAGCTTGTTTTCCCATGTTTTTGTAATTTTATGTTAATACCAACTTGGGAACTGAGCAATATGTCTGGATTATGTCTTTCTTCTTATTTGGGGGAAATATGATGGCAGACTACAGCAATATGTTTTCAATTGTTATATTTTTCCACTATTTAACAGCCAGCAAAATTTGATGCAGAACACTAATCTGTATAAACAGGTTTACACAACCATCACATATGTCAGGGTGTGGTTAAACCAGAACCCTTTAGGGTGAGCAACTGATGAGAAGACAAAGATTGCGCTGAGTTTTACTAAATAGCGAGAAAGCAGTGCTTACTTATATTACTTATTGTCATTATCGCTTAAGCGTTCTACTATGTAGGTCAGTGCAAATGATAAAATATTGCAGCCATGTTGGTGTACACACACAGACATGCAAGGATTGATAATATGTTGATGCTTTATACATACAAGATGATACTAATAACAATGATCAACTTTAGAGCTGTTAGCTGTCTCTGTGTATTTACTATGTGAATTGGCGCGGTATTATACAATATAAAAAAGCTGTATAAGGGCACACTATACTGGGGGTGTGCTGCGGAGAGTCTGGGGTGTGTAGCGGGGCTCCAGCGAGTGTCAGAGAGTGTCTGGCGGAAATCATGGGGGTTCTGGCAGGGTCCTGTGTGTGTTATGGGTGATCAGTTCCCAGTGAGGCTTCAAACCCACTCCCATGCCGCAGTCATTAGTCACTGACAGTAGTGCCGTTATTACGTCAGGTCATGTCATGACATTATAACTGCCTGGAAATATTACAGTTTGCTGAATATTTCGGAATTTAGAACAACATACTCAATTATGTATATAACAGGAGGTGGCACCCATACCCCTGCAAATTATAAATTAGTGCCCTACGTCCCATACTTTATAAAGGGACATTGATCTCACAAAGAAGCAGCGTGGTCACAAAATAGTACCCCCAATTCAAATTGCACAACACAGTAGCACAATCTTATTCACATTTCACTGCATGTAGTTACCCTGATTCATATTACACCACATAGTAATGCCCCTTATTCAGGTTACGTCACTTTATTCATGTTGCCCTTTATTCACGTTGTGCTACACATTGGTACCCTTTATACACATTATGCCACACAGTAAAGCCCCCTATATACAATGCCACAATAGTAGTCCCCCTTACTCATAATGTCCACAGTTGTAATGCCTCTTACACATAATGACCACAGTAGTGCCCCTTATACATATAATACCCGCAGTAGCGCCCCTTATACACTTCACTGCCTCTGTCACTCCAGCAGCACCATGCCTTGTACCCCTACAGCAGCTTCCCCACCTCTCTTGCCCCCCCAGCCCCCTCACCTCTGTTGCCCCCCCCCCCTCTCATCTTGTCTTCAAGATGCACAGAGCCTGCCCCTTCATGTGCAGCAGGGGTGACAGCATGACATTGCATATGTGTGTGAGTACCAGGCAGGGTGGGCTGTAGCTGGAGGAGGACCATGGAGCCATCAGGACCTGAGGAAGTGGGAGGTGCCTGCAGCTCATAACTAACACTAGTGCTGTCTGCATCATCTATTGATGTAGGTGATGTGGCAGGCTTCGCTGTTGGAATTACTGTGCAGGGCAATGGAGGAGGTAGAACTAGTGTCCCATACCATTATATGTGGTGGAACTCAGTTCCACCTCGTTCCCCCACACACACACACATGTGGAGATGTGTCCGGTCCCCCGAGACACATCCCTTCAGCAGCACGCAGGGGATCTGTGTCCCCTGCGGAAGTGTGTGCGGGGCAGCGCTGGGGCAGTTGGTCTGCCCCCAGCGTTTGTCCGTGGGCAGGAGCGGCGGGTGTCCGGTGCAGGGATTACCCTCTTCCCTGCACCGGACCGGAGGCTGCGGGGTAGTTTAAATGTTGGCGCCCTCCGGGAGCCAATCGCGGCTCCCAGAGCGGCAGCCAATCAGAGACGGACGCGGCGAGCCAATCGGCGCTCGCCGCGTCATAGGCCCCGCCCCCGGCGTCTGACGACAGACGCCGGGCGGGAGCCTGAAGAGAAGCCCGCGCGCAGGAGCGCGAGGAGGACGGCGCGCAGGAGCGGGTACAGAAGAGACGCGGCGAAGAGGTCGGGCGCGCGGAAGAGCGCTGGGGAGCTCCGGTGGCCGCTGAAGAGGCCAGAAGACGTCGGCCTGCTTGAAGAAGATGTCCGGCGGCGGCTGGACGCGGAGCAGCGGAGGCGACGCCGCTGGCCAGGACGGGTCAGCGGCAGAAGAGGACGCTGGAGTTCCCTGGAGCAGGTGAGGCCTCGGTGAGGCAACCTTCACCCCCTCCCCTCTTGCTCCCTCGACCGCCAGGGACGGGCATTAGGCCCGAGGGCACAATTCAGGCACTAGGCCTGTGGCGCAGCTAGGCGTTTGGGGGCCAATATTTGATTAGGTGGTTTGGGCATTAGGCCCAAGCCACCCACCCCTGTGGCACCAGTTAGGCGGGCACTAGGCCCGGGGGCAAATCAGGCAATAGGCCTGTGGGCATTAGAGGGCGTTAGGCCCTAGTGTATTTTTGGCAATTAGGGAATATTAAGGTGACCCTGGGCACAAGGCCCAGGTCACCCAACGGGCAATAAGTTAGGCGGGCGCTAGGCCCGTGGGTGAAGTCAGGCCCCCGGCCATGGCGCAGTCAGGGGGCGCTAGGCCCAGCGAGTAAGTACCCACCAAGGTGAATAAAAGTGGCACTGGGCACTAGGCTCGGGCCACCCTGAGGTATTTAGGTAGTCAGGCCTGAGGCCCACATAAGGGAAGGCACAGGAGGTGGGTAGGCCGTGCGGTGCCCACCCCCTTCCAACGGCAGGTAGGGATTAAAAAGGGACAGCACCGTTTTATGTTGTATTTCCGATGTGTGTGTTGTTACCGTGCAGGGCAAAATGTTGTTATACAGTTTGTGCATAGTTGTGTTGCACCACTTACACTTAGGCCAGTTTGAGGGCTTTGTTATGCAGTTAGTGTAGCGGACGCACACTAGATTAGAGTTAGGCCCTGCACGGCTGTTTCTCTCCTTGCCTCCTTACAGGGACCTGTAAGTGGAGAAGATCGGAGTACAAGACGTAGGACGGTGAGTAACATCTGTCTGTGTGTTCCTTCTGTGTGTCCCTATCTATCTCCCTTCCTTCAGGGCAACGGTGAGCCTTGCACGCCGGTGCAAGGTAGAATTTCCACCTGGCGCGAGAGTGCCAATAGGTGAAATTCGGGCTCTGAGGCGGACGCCTGGGATGACCCTCACCTAGCCCGAAAGCACTATTTTTCTTTAGGTCGGAGGGCGTTTCGGTCCACAGTCCGGAGGACAGTACTCAGAAATCTCCTTCCTCCTAGGTCGTCGTGTCCGGGTCCGACGGAAGAGTTGCCAGGTCCGTTGAAGGTTCCGGTACCTGAAGGTGAGAGAGAGCGGCGCCTGGTGAGTACCGAGTCTACACCTGCACGGCAGCAGGCACCACACGCACCGCAGCCGCACCTCTCACACTTGGCGTAGTCGGCAGGATCAAAGAGACCGGATCACGGACACGATGTGGAACGCCACCAAGAAGACCTCCCTGCGGACGGCTCCGGAGAAGACTCACCCCCGGATGTGTGTGGACCAGAGCGACTGGGTGACGGTGTCTGGGGCGGACCTCCTGAAGATAGTGCAGCGGTCGGTCCAGCGTGGAAAAGAAGAGCGCCGGGAGAAGGGGCGCAAGAAGGCCGCTGTGACGCCCTGCAAGAGATGTCGGCAAACAGGGCACTTTGCCGACGAGTGTACGTGGCGAGATACGTCCCCAAAGAAGGTGGTCCAGGAAGCAGACCGAAGACGTCAGCAGGGCCAAGTGAAGAAGGAGTCCTGGTGTTTGCTCTGCGGAAACTACGGGCATGAGCACAACAGTTGTCCCTGGGACGAAGAGTTGAGCGAAGACGAGGTTGATTCCTGGTGTGAAAACTGTGGAGATCCCCGACATCGGCTCCTGGAATGTCCATGGACAGAAGACAGGACGGACTACGAGGCCACGGTGAAGCAGATGACGGAGTCTCGTCAGCAGCTTTGGGACCGGGTGGCTGCAGAGCCTGTGTGTGCGCTCTGCGAGGCGAGAGGACATGCGCTGCCCGATTGTCCGTGGAATGAACACCGGATGATTGCGGATGGTCACGCCCAGAGATGGGAGGAGGAAACCAGGGAAATGGAGCGGAAGGCCTTGCTGGAAGTTAGTTCGCAGGTGCCCGTTTCCTCTGAGCCAGAACCAACGGGTAAAGATTCCCCAGTGAAGGAGGTGGACCAGGAACCCGTCTTGGAGAAGGTGGCAGTGGCCCTCCCTTGTTGGAAGTGTCGGCGACCAGGACATGCGGCCAGTGAGTGCCCCTGGGAAGATGCCGCGGACCTACTCTGTCCCAAGAAAGTGACCCCAGTAAGGCAGAATCCTTTCCCGCATGAGGCGGAGGTGGACGACTGGGAGGTGAAGAGACCACGCTGCGAAGAAAAGCGTGAAGACCCAGTGACTGAGACGTCAGGAATCTCCCCGCGATGGAACCGTCCACGACCAGGACGTGCGGAACAGGAGTGTCCTGGGTACCAAGAGATGCCAGCGGAAACGAAGCAGTACGCTGAGGAAGTAAAGAATCCAGCGGAAGCGAAGGAGTACGCTGAGGAAGCAGAGGTGCCAGCGGAAGCGAAGAAGTACGCTGAGGAGGAAAGTAATATCTGAGGAGGACTCGGACTACGGTGAGCTGTCCGCCGACGAATCCCTCCAAGAACAGACGGAGGACGATATCTGGCATCGGAAGCACCGACGAGAGTGACTGGCGATATCTGAGGAGGACTCGGACTACGGTGAGCTGTCCGCCGACGAATCCCTCCAAGAACAGACGGAGGACGACTCTGGCATCGGAAGCGCCGACGAGAGTGACTGGCAGGATCGGGTGGAGTCGTGCTCCCAGTTGAATGCCCTCCATGAAGAGGAGGAGATAGTCCTGGAGCAATACCTGCCGGAAGTACCGAGTTGGACGGACGTACGGGGAGAGGATCGTGATGCCGTGGGAGGACCCGTTCCAGAGGAAGACACAGGACCTTTGGAGATGCCCCACGAGGAAATTCGACATATGATGGCTGTTGCCTGGGAGGAAATGGATGCCCCGGAGGATTCCGCTGTTGGGTGGTGGTCGGTACCACGCCCTGAAGACAGGGACGATGTCCCAGACGATCTGGAAGGCCAAGAGTGGGGGACTGCTGTCCCCGTGGAGGAAGATTCCCCTTGGTGGCCCACGTTGAGCGACTTCCCCAGAGGATCCACCGATGGAGGTCAGGAGGAACGAAGAAGAGGAACCCGGAGCTGGAGGTGGAAGGATGTGGGGTCACAGCCTGTCCGGGCTGGACCCTTGAACACAACCTCGCCGGAGGGACCTCGGAATTCCCTGACCCGCGGACAATGGACGGCGTGGAGATCTTTGTAGGGACTACAAAGGAAAAAGGGGGGGGGAAATGTGGAGATGTGTCCGGTCCCCCGAGACACATCCCTTCAGCAGCACGCAGGGGATCTGTGTCCCCTGCGGAAGTGTGTGCGGGGCAGCGCTGGGGCAGTTGGTCTGCCCCCAGCGTTTGTCCGTGGGCAGGAGCGGCGGGTGTCCGGTGCAGGGATTACCCTCTTCCCTGCACCGGACCGGAGGCTGCGGGGTAGTTTAAATGTTGGCGCCCTCCGGGAGCCAATCGCGGCTCCCGGAGCGGCAGCCAATCAGAGACGGACGCGGCGAGCCAATCGGCGCTCGCCGCGTCATAGGCCCCGCCCCCGGCGTCTGACGACAGACGCCGGGCGGGAGCCTGAAGAGAAGCCCGCGCGCAGGAGCGCGAGGAGGACGGCGCGCAGGAGCGGGTACAGAAGAGACGCGGCGAAGAGGTCGGGCGCGCGGAAGAGCGCTGGGGAGCTCCGGTGGCCGCTGAAGAGGCCAGAAGACGTCGGCCTGCTTGAAGAAGATGTCCGGCGGCGGCTGGACGCGGAGCAGCGGAGGCGACGCCGCTGGCCAGGACGGGTCAGCGGCAGAAGAGGACGCTGGAGTTCCCTGGAGCAGGTGAGGCCTCGGTGAGGCAACCTTCACCCCCTCCCCTCTTGCTCCCTCGACCACCAGGGACGGGCATTAGGCCCGAGGGCACAATTCAGGCACTAGGCCTGTGGCGCAGCTAGGAGTTTGGGGGCCAATATTTGATTAGGTGGTTTGGGCATTAGGCCCAAGCCACCCTACCCCTGTGGCACCAGTTAGGCGGGCACTAGGCCCGGGGGCAAATCAGGCAATAGGCCTGTGGGCATTAGAGGGCGTTAGGCCCTAGTGTATTTTTGGCAATTAGGGAATATTAAGGTGACCCTGGGCACAAGGCCCAGGTCACCCAACGGGCAATAAGTTAGGCGGGCGCTAGGCCCGTGGGTGAAGTCAGGCCTCCGGCCTGGGCGCAGTCAGGGGGCGCTAGGCCCAGCGAGTAAGTACCCCCCAAGGTGAATAAAAGTGGCACTGGGCACTAGGCTCGGGCCACCCTGAGGTATTTAGGTAGTCAGGCCTGAGGCCCACATAAGGGAAGGCACAGGAGGTGGGTAGGCCGTGCGGTGCCCACCCCCTTCCAACGGCAGGTAGGGATTAAAAAGGGACAGCACCGTTTTATGTTGTATTTCCGATGTGTGTGTTGTTACCGTGCAGGGCAAAATGTTGTTATAGAGTTTGTGCATAGTTGTGTTGCACCACTTACACTTAGGCCAGTTTGAGGGCTTTGTTATGCAGTTAGTGTAGCGGACGCACACTAGATTAGAGTTAGGCCCTGCACGGCTGTTTCTCTCCTTGCCTCCTTACAGGGACCTGTAAGTGGAGAATATCGGAGTACAAGACGTAGGACGGTGAGTAACATCTGTCTGTGTGTTCCTTCTGTGTGTCCCTATCTATCTCCCTTCCTTCAGGGCAACGGTGAGCCTTGCACGCCGGTGCAAGGTAGAATTTCCACCTGGCGCGAGAGTGCCAATAGGTGAAATTCGGGCTCTGAGGCGGACGCCTGGGATGACCCTCACCTAGCCCGAAAGCACTATTTTTCTTTAGGTCGGAGGGCGTTTCGGTCCACAGTCCGGAGGACAGTACTCAGAAATCTCCTTCCTCCTAGGTTGTCGTGTCCGGGTCCGACGGAAGAGTTGCCAGGTCCGTTGAAGGTTCCGGTACCTGAAGGTGAGAGAGAGCGGCGCCTGGTGAGTACCGAGTCTACACCTGCACGGCAGCAGGCACCACACGCACCGCAGCCGCACCTCTCACACTCACACACACACACACACACACACACACACACACACACACACACACACACACACTTTAACGCCTGGGTATTAATATCCATTCACCTATATATGTCTAAAAACTACTGCACAGTCACACAGTGTATCTAAAGATGTGTACACACTAGACGATGTGCAAATGAGACGGTGGTCGTCCCAATTTCCCTTGAATCCTAGAACAAACGATATATGGCATACACACTGTGCAATCTTTCAAAATGACCGAATGATATTTCTTGCATCGTTTAGTCATTAACAAGAAATATCCGGTAGTGTGTACACACCACACGATTTAAACAAAATCGTTAATGCTATCTTAAGATCTGCAGATACGAGGAAGGATGCACAGTAGCACACAATAGTGAGTGCACACTGGACGATGTAAACAATTTGTCCCTTTCGATATAACTCAAAACAACAAATTGCCCAATGTATCATCTAGTGTGTGCCCATCTTTAAATACAGTAAATAAGACAGGAGTACTGTGTCAGTGTGGACTCAAGGAGGGAGCATTGTGTGTTCAAGGCTCAAGCAGGCGCAGAGTGCACTTTGTCTGTGTCACACTGTTTGTAAACAAAGAAACAACGCCATTAGGAGACTGAAGCACATTGGGGGTAATTCAGAGTTGATCATAGATGTGCTAAATTTAGCACATCCACGATCGCTTTCACAGATATGCGGGGGGACGCCTGGCACAGGTTAGGTCCGCCCTGCATGTCTGGCTCTGCCTCCCTGCACAGGTACAAAAGCATCGCACGGTGGCGATGCTTTTGTACCTGAGTAGCTCCCTACCAGCACAGCTCCTGCGCGCTGGCAGGGAGCTACTTGCCGCATCCTGGGTCGTAGCGGCTGCTTGTGACATCATGCAGCCGCCGTGGCCCGCCCCCCCCCCAACGGTCTGGACACACCTCCGTTGTCCGGACCGCACCACACCAACGGTGTTCTACTTCTAACGCCACTGGCACACTCCCTCCTGCCCCGTGATCGCCTCTGCCTGTCAATCAGGCAGAGGCGATCGCTCCATTGAGATGCTGATAGCATCTCACTGGGCTCCCGGGGTGCGCACACGCATTGCGGACGCTGCGCGTGTGCACTCCACAAAAAGATTCAGACTACGATCGCCCAGTCTGAATTACCCCCCTTGTGTGTTCCCTCTTCACTGTGTACTTTTAAATAAAATAAAAAAGTTAGTTGGACAGTGTTCTACTGTTTGTGGTCACTGGTCATTTGTTTAAACTAGAAAACAAAACTTTTTTATTTTTTTTATTTGTGTGTGTTCAGTATTTCAAACAGCCAGGCAGTGATACTGTGTTTGAGAACACTAACGGTCAGCAGGTCCAGAGCCATCACCTTAGTATCTGCACAGTGAGTCGCAGTTGTTAAAAAAAGAAACTATAAAAACAGATTATTTTTTTAACTTGTGACTTGTGTATGTTCAGAACTTCAAACAGACAGGCAGTAATACTGTGTTTAAAAAGACTAACGGTCAGTAGGCACAAGCTTTGGCCAATATTGGGGAACAATACTGGGGGTAATTCCGAGTTGATCGCAGTAGGAACTTTGGCCCTCATTCCGAGTTGATCGGTCGCAAGGCGAATTTAGCAGAGTTACACACGCTAAGCCGCCGCCTACTGGGAGTGAATCTTAGCTTCTTAAAATTGCGACCGATGTATTCGCAATATTGCGATTACTAACTACTTAGCAGTTTCAGAGTAGCTCCAGACTTACTCTGCCTGTGCGATCATTTCAGTGCTTGTCGTTCCTGGTTGACGTCACAAACACACCCAGCGTTCGCCCAGGCACTCCCACCGTTTCCCCGGCCACTCCTGCGTTTTTTCCGGAAACGGTAGCGTTTTCAGCCACACGCCCCTGAAACGCCGTGTTTCCGCCCAGTAACACCCATTTCCTGTCAATCACATTACGATCGCCGGAGCGAAGAAAAAGCCGTGAGTAAAAATACTTTCTTCATAGTAAAGTTACTTGGCGCAGTCGCAGTGCGAACATTGCGCATGCGTACTAAGCGGATTTTCACTGCGATGCGATGAAAAATCCCGAGCGAACAACTCGGAATGAGGGCCTTTGTTAGCAGTTGGGTAAAACCATGTGTACTGCAGAAGAGGTAGATATAACATGTGCAGAGAGATTTAGATTTGGGTGGGGTGGGGTGTGTTCAATCTGCAATCTAAATTGCAGTGTAAAAATAAAGCAGCCGGTATTTACACTGCACAGAAACAAAAGAACCCACCCAAATCTAACTCTCTCTGCAAATGTTATATCTGCCCCCCCCCCCCTGCAGTGCACATGGTTT
Source organism: Pseudophryne corroboree (assembly GCF_028390025.1). Lineage (NCBI taxonomy): Eukaryota > Metazoa > Chordata > Amphibia > Anura > Myobatrachidae > Pseudophryne > Pseudophryne corroboree. The sequence goes on from NC_086449.1 coordinate 515,814,019, forward strand.
TGCCCAACTGCTACTTTGTTAGCAGTTGGGCAAAACCATGTGCACTGCAGGGGGGGCAGATATAACTTGTGCAGAAAGAGTTAGAGTTGGGTGTGGTGTGTTCAATCTGAAATCTAAACTGCAGTGTAAAAATAAAGCAGCCAGTATTTACCCTGCACAGAAACAAAATAACCCACCCAAATCAAACTCTCTCTGCACATGTTATATCTGCCTCCCCTGCAGTGCACATGGTTTTGCCCAACTGCTAACAAAGTTCCTGCTGCGATCAACTCAGAATTACCCCCATTGTGAGCTGCGAGGTGGTTAAAATTTAGTAGAAATGACTGGAAATGAATGTTATTGAGGTTATTAATACTGTAGGAATAAAAAGGCTCAAATTAATGATTGTAGCTGTTTTCAGCATTTTTTCTTTAAAATAGATAAAAAAATATTATATATATATATACAAATCCAGCAGCAGCCGGCACTCCAATACCAAAGTCACTGATGCTCAGGTGCCAGAACGAAGCATATGCACACATCCAACAAAGAACGGCACTCAGAGACAGAACATGAGAAAAGTTGTATTCCAAAACATCAGTCAACGTTTCGGGGAGTCAATCCCCGTCGTCAGGACAAATACACAGCAGAGTAACAAACAAAATGATCACTTACCCTCCTAAATACCCGAAAAGTGCTCGTCGCCGCCATCCCTTCCGCGCACGCCCGCAGCTCTCACTGCTTCCGCCGACGTCTCCACACATCCACTTCCGGAAGCCGCCGTTTCCATGGGAACCACAGCTTGCGGTTCACATCGTCTCCGGCTGCGTTCCACCAGCGGGGGGAGACGCAGGCCGCACATACAGAGGAGGCAGGGCTGTAACAAGAAAGGGACGGACACTGCAATGAGACACTACACATATAAAACATATAATAATAAGAAATAAACAGTACCTATAGAATCTGTCACAAATAACATCCAACCCAACATCACTAAATAGACACAAATAAAGCAACAAGGTTACACAAGCATATTCCAGTTGATTTTTTCATTTAAACCACCGGGGGCACAAGTACCCAGTCTCATGATCCACTTGGTTTCTTTAACTAGCAGAGACTTAGCACGATCACCACCCCTTAAATTAAGGGGCACATGATCAATAATAAAATATCGCAAAGACTCCAGCGAATGGCCCGCACTCATAAAGTGTTTGGCCACCGGTTGGTCAATAGGTTTACCTTCAAGAGTGAGTTTAATGGCCGATCTATGTGCGGCCATCCTTTCAGAAAATTTACGTGTAGTCTGGCCGACATACATGAGCCCGCAAGGGCAGATGATGATGTATACAACAAACATAGATGAACAGGTTAAAACAAACCTGATATCATATGTTTTGTTGCAATGGGGATGCTTAAAGGATTTGCAGTTCAGCATAAATTTACATGTCGCACATCCACTACATCGGTAGCATCCATTAGGTTTATAGTAAACATTGGGGTGCCTGGTCTGACCCATACCAGTGATGTCAGTTCTGACAACTCTATCCTTAATGTTACGCCCCCGACGAAACGACATCAGAGGAGTAGTATGATGGAACACTATTAACTCGGGATCTGATGACACAATAGGCCACAAAGCCCTAGTGGCTCTACTAACACCCCCACTAGAAGAGGTGTAGTCACTAGGGAAGGGAATCCTACGTGTGAGATGTCTAAGCTTTGGTTCCAAAAGGGTTTGCCGAAAGATGGAGTCAAGTAGCTGGGCAACAGGGCGGTATAAGGAATCTGGAGCCGATATAATCCTTATACCGCCCTGTTGCCCAGCTACTTGACTCCATCTTACAGCCTTTGCTGTTATCCAGAGACTCTCTTTTGAAGGACACTACTGCTTTTCTTAAAAAATTACAGTCCTTGACAGATATCCCTCCAGGAACTTTACTATGTTGTTTAGATGTCTGTAGTCTATATACGGCTATCCCGCATGACGCTGGTTTACTAGCTATGAGGAATTTCTTAAGGGCTGAACTCCCTGTACAGCTTTTTGACCACGAGCTGTTTCTGTCCCTCCTTGAATTAACCCTCAATCGCAATTATTTTTTGTTTGATGGCTCTTTTTCTCTCCAGCTCAGAGGCTGTGCGATGGGGTCCCCTGTGGCCCCGTCATATGCAAATGTTTTTATGTTTGAACAAGAGCAAAACATTTTTTTCTCCAACTCATCGATTGGCGACAGTATTTTATTATACTGTCGCTATATTGATGACATTTTTCTGCTGTGGGGTGGGGGTCTTGATAAGCTTGTGGAGTATATTGATGTTGTCAATAGTTCGGATATTCCTATTAAATTCACATACTCGTGCAGTTTGACGGACATCCATTTTCTCGATGTGAATATTCACCTCGGAAATGGCTGTCTGTCTACTGAGGTTTTTCATAAACCAACCGACCGGAATACCCTTTTACTAGCGTCCAGTCATCATCCTGAGCCCCTGAAGAAAGGGCTCCCTCGTTCACAGATGATGCGAGTAGCTGGTATAGCATCAGACCCCTCTAAAGTTCCTGAAGAACTTGACTCCTTGGTACATAGGTTTGCCTCACGTGGGTATGATCCTGTCATGCTTAACAGACAGAAAGAGGAAGTGTTGGGTATGTTTCGGCAAACCCTTTTGGAACCAAAGCTTAGACATCTCACACGTAGGATTCCCTTCCCTAGTGACTACACCTCTTCTAGTGGGGGTGTTAGTAGAGCCACTAGGGCTTTGTGGCCTATTGTGTCATCAGATCCCGAGTTAATAGTGTTCCATCATACTACTCCTCTGATGTCGTTTCATCGGGGGCGTAACATTAAGGATAGAGTTGTCAGAACTGACATCACTGGTATGGGTCAGACCAGGCACCCCAATGTTTACTATAAACCTAATGGATGCTACCGATGTAGTGGATGTGCGACATGTAAATTTATGCTGAACTGCAAATCCTTTAAGCATCCCCATTGCAACAAAACATATGATATCAGGTTTGTTTTAACCTGTTCATCTATGTTTGTTGTATACATCATCATCTGCCCTTGCGGGCTCATGTATGTCGGCCAGACTACACGTAAATTTTCTGAAAGGATGGCCGCACATAGATCGGCCATTAAACTCACTCTTGAAGGTAAACCTATTGACCAACCGGTGGCCAAACACTTTATGAGTGCGGGCCATTCGCTGGAGTCTTTGCGATATTTTATTATTGATCATGTGCCCCTTAATTTAAGGGGTGGTGATCGTGCTAAGTCTCTGCTAGTTAAAGAAACCAAGTGGATCATGAGACTGGGTACTTGTGCCCCCGGTGGTTTAAATGAAAAAATCAACTGGAATATGCTTGTGTAACCTTGTTGCTTTATTTGTGTCTATTTAGTGATGTTGGGTTGGATGTTATTTGTGACAGATTCTATAGGTACTGTTTATTTCTTATTATTATATGTTTTATATGTGTAGTGTCTCATTGCAGTGTCCGTCCCTTTCTTGTTACAGCCCTGCCTCCTCTGTATGTGCGGCCTGCGTCTCCCCCCGCTGGTGGAACGCAGCCGGAGACGATGTGAACCGCAAGCTGTGGTTCCCATGGAAACGGCGGCTTCCGGAAGTGGATGTGTGGAGACGTCGGCGGAAGCAGTGAGAGCTGCGGGCGTGCGCGGAAGGGATGGCGGCGACGAGCACTTTTCGGGTATTTAGGAGGGTAAGTGATCATTTTGTTTGTTACTCCGCTGTGTATTTGTCCTGACGACGGGGATTGACTCCCCGAAACGTTGACTGATGTTTTGGAATACAACTTTTCTCATGTTCTGTCTCTGAGTGCCGTTCTTTGTTGGATGTGTATATATATATATATATATATATATTATTATATATATTATTATATATATATATATATATATATATATATATATATATATATGTGTATGATTAATTGTCAAACAACCTCAGTAATTTATCTCTTAGCGTGCACATGTGGTGCACGATATGTAGGTAAAACTAAGAGACAATTAAAAATTTGAATACTTGAGCAGACTAGGAGTATAGTAAACAAACTACAAGATCACAGTGTACCTAGACATTTTTTGAGCTGCAATGGAGGAGCACTTAGTCACTTTAGTTTTAAAGCTATCGAGTATGTTAAATTGGGAGAGAGAGGTGGGGATATTTCAAAAGAACTGGGGAAGAGAAAGATGTACTGGATACATACGTTGAATACTATAAGCCCATATGGGCTAAATGAGAATTATGATATCACCCCTTTTTGCATTAGATCCATTGTCGCCGATGCGAGTGTTGGGACGCACTGTAGTTGGGCCATTGGCTCCTTTGTGTTCTTTTGTACACCAACATCGGCGCTATGTGAGATGATGCTTATTGGAGTTAATATTTATTCCTACATTCCTCTTTTTATTTTTATTTATTTTATTTTTTGTTTTTTATAAGTTAAGTTTGTCCTAATTATAGTGGTGTTGTTATTTGGTTTTAAATAGAAAGATGCGCTGTACTAAGTGTGAATTAAATACGCACAGATATAATGGTATTTAGGTTCAAACGCTGGAATGAATTAATTTTATTATACATCTATATAATACATCTATATACATATTGGGTATAAATGCGCTATCGATAGCCTTGGCATCCAATGAGCCAATACGGGTTATGATATATACCCTCTTAATGTGTTTTATTGATAAAAGCAGTATTAGGTATATTATGGATTATTAATATATTTTTAAGTTATAATTGTAAACCAATTTTTAAACGTATGGGTCCTTTAAGTATTAATTGATTATATTGTATTTTTATTATCGTTATCTCGGTGCGTTTTTAAAATATTAAATTTTAACAATTTCTGTATGTATTATATGGGATGTATTAATGAAATGTGTTATTTTGTAATTGTATGATGAATTGTATCTTGATTAGCATGGTTTGTGTCAATTTGTAATTATGTATCTGGACTGGTGCAATAACGGTATAGTAGTATAAATAGTCTGATACAACGAGGCAAGCCACACCCCCTGATGAAGTCCCGTGACGAAACGCGTTGGGCGTGGCCAGCAGGACGTGTGACGTAAGACCCATACACCGGAGTATCAGAGTGTGTGGTTCTCGTTTGGAGTCCGTGAAGCTGAAAACTACAGCGTCCGTGGTATCGGGGGAGCAGCGACGGTGATCAGTGCGGCGGTCCGGAGGCTGCACTGTTCATCCACTTTGCACCGGTTACCTTTTATTGAAATGTATGTGAGTCTATACTTGGCAGTAAAGTATTATTGACCTAATACTCACCTTTGCGCCCTCCATATATATAAAAAAACAAAACAAAAAACACAGGTGAGTGTTGTTTTTCAGAACCAGCATCAAGACCAAAACACGAAAATTAATCCAGATCCAAAACCAAAACACAAGGTCAAGTGCACATCTTTAATACTGCTACTCTCCATTTGAGGGCTGAAACCCAGTCCTTTCTACTAGGATGTTTTTTAAACTGCAGTTGGACCTACCCCTGAAGAAATTGTCTTCAAGATGAAACGCATAGGGTGAATATTACGTGTGTGACCTCAACTAGTTGACACTATTGTCGAGAGATTATGTCCTTTTAGGAGTGTAGGATAGGAAGCTCTGAAACAACACACCTTAATTGGGGTCATGCCACACTGATTATGGAGCTAATGTACCTCGCTTTGGAAAGTGACAAAGTAGAAAGAGATAAAGAACCAATCAATCAGTTCCCAAATGTAATGTTACGGGCTGTTTGAAAAATGACTGGAGCTGATTGGTTAGTAGTTTATCTCTCACCCTTTATTGCTCTCCAAAGCTTAGTACCTTTACCCCTATGTATTGTTTATCCTGCTTATTTTAAACTATGTAGTCACCTAAAATGCCTCCCTTGTCTGTTACTTTGGTGGATGAACACGCTGCAGATCTGATGATTCTGTGGGTATTTTAAACCATGTATTTGTATTTTATACAATATTGGGTCTGTCCTTAGTTATTGCAGCATGGACCAACTGAGGAAGTCAATGGCATTTAAGGAACAATCAAAGGGGGAGATTCAAATGTTTGAAAAGTCAGTTGGGAGTCTGTTTTCTCCTATCTAATAGACAGGAAAAAACAGACACCCAACCGACTTTTCAAACATTTGAATTCCACCCAAAGTCTACCAATGATTTACTGTAGGTGTCTTTTTTCTATACTAATTGTACATGTAAAAATATAAGCATTTGAACCAGTGAAAACTGCTCCAGCGCTGTCCAAAATTCAAATAGGGGGACCACAAATACTTCCAGTTAGTATACCTGTGGGTGATGTTTGGCAGGGTTTGTGGGGCCGTTAATGTGGCTCCCCTGTTTGAATTCTGAACTGGAGCTGCCATTGGTTTGAACTGTTATTTCTATATTACAGCATTACTGTCTCACAAGCAAAAGAACTGCATGAAAAAATAAGATTTTAAACCTGGGCACTATAAAGAAACTTTAGAATGGGTGTGCACTGGCTCCTCCCTCTATGCCCCTCTTCCAGACCTCAGTTAGAGAAACTGTGCCCAGAGGAGACGGACAGTACGAGGAAAGGATTTTGTTAATCCAAGGGCAAGATTCACACCAGTCCACAATATCCACACCGTATAACCTGGAATATACGAACCAGTCAACAGTATGAAACAGAACAGCATCAGTCAAAGACTGAACAAAACTGTAACATAACCCTTATGCAAGCAAATAACTATATACAAGTCTTGCAGAATGTTGTCCGCACTGGGACGGGCGCCCAGCATCCTCTACGGACTAGGAGAAAAAGATTTACCGGTAGATTTAAAATCTTATTTTCGCTTACTACAGCATTACTTACAGCATTAGAGGATGCTGGGGACTCCGTAAGGACCATGGGGATTATACCAAAGCTCCCAAATGGGTGGGAGAGTGCGGATGACTCTGCAGCACCGATTGAGCAAACATGAGGTCCTCCTCAGCCAGGGTATCAAACTTGTAGAATTTAGCAAAAGTGTTTGAACCCAACCAAGTCGCCGCTCGGCAAAGCTGTAATGCCGAGACGCCTTGGGCAGCCGCCCAAGAAGATCCCACCTTCCTAGTGGAATGGGCCTTCACCGAATTAGGTAACGGCAATCCAGCCGTAGAATGAGCCTGCTGAATCGTGTTACAGATCCAGCGAGCAATAGTCTGCTTAGAAGCAGGAGCGCCAACCTGATGGCTGCATACAGGAGAAAAAGAGACTCTGTTTTCCTAACCCTAGCCGTTCTGCCTACATAAATTTTCAAAGCCCTGACCACATCAAGGGACTCGGCCAGGTCCCTTGTAGCCACAGGCACCACAATAGGTTGGTTCATATGAAAAGAAGCAGCAAGTGAAGCAGCAAGTGTGTGAAGCTGTGAGGGCAGTGAGTGTGTGAGACTATGGGGGCAGTGTGTGTGTGAGGCCATGGGTGAGTGTGTGTGTGTGTGTGTGGGGGGGGGGGGGGGGGCAAAGGAATTTCTCGCCCTGGTCTCCAGTTGGTCTAGAACCGGCTCTAAGTTAGGAAGTTGTGTGCTAATGGTCATCTCCAATTATGTAAACCTGGCTGTGGTGGTATAGGATGGGTCACAGCCAGATTTACAGTACATCATCGCAGTTAATCTTTGGCATCCTGTGCTTGTAATGTAGGAATTTAAAGGAATTAGTATCATGCTCTTTTCTCAAAGGTATAAGAACATATAAATGTTTTTAGTGTTTTTCTCAATAATAAACATATTTAATATACCGTATGAAAAGATATAATCCTTAGCTGAGGACACACTTTATGTACCTATGTTGCCGCAAAATACCATCTTATACACTGGCCTGTTGAGGCTAGTTTCTAAGAGTGGAACTCACACATACTCAATATGCATTTTGTTACAGTTTTACTCATCCATAAAGGCAGCTGGAAACAGATTCTGTGGTTGATGTTGCTCCCAATGATTTCATTGCAAGAATCCTTCCACTAATTCCTGAAATGACATCTTTAGCAAGAGGTTCCAGGCACTTCTTAATTGTTCCAAATACTCTTCCATTAAGATTAAAAGGAAAACATGTGTACATTGAAAATGTTCAAGCTGTAATCACTAACACCCCTATTAAAAGCCATTGCTGGTTTCTGTTACCCAATATAATGTGCTGCTGGCAGGATCTACTAAGCAGCATTAAGCAGCATTAAGAGTGTCACTCATGCTCTATATTGTCGTAGACAAGAAGGGTAATTTGTCAATCAGTTAAATTGTGCCTCATTAGTTCACTCTGTTTCTTTCAAGCAAATGGAAACAAAGGACTGTTAGCAACAACACATACTGTAGATAAAAGGAACGCAGATGATACATTAATTTCATAATGTTTTATATTGTTATATTACACATACGGTACCTTGATGTGTCTTCTCACATGCACTTCAGGCTCACATAAACTGTTGTTTTATTCTAGCACTTAGGATGTGTTTTATAAAATAATAGTAGTGTTTTATAAAGTAATAGTAGATTAATTCTAAACATTTAACCTAATGATTTAAGGGAAAAATGTGCTGGAAAGCATGCATCTTTAGTCTCAGTAAACGGCTTCCAGGCATGAGAAATTCCGCTGCCTGTGTCATATTCATGCTCCTACGCACTGGGGAAACAGCTTTTTAGTGCTATTAGCATTGAAGAGTAAAATAAAAACTGTGTGGACAGACTAATTGTATGATAAGTATCAGGTGCCCTGTAACAGAAGACATCTTTAGAAAGAGATGTATATTTGCGTTTATTTGAATACAGTTTACAAAGCAAAACTGGGTAAACATCTGTACAACACATCAATCTAGCGATGGTCCGATATCATGTAACGATAAGGGGCAAGGCCATAGTACCGCAATGTACGCCGCATTGTCCCAGCGGACATGCAGAACATCAGATGGGAAGATGGGACCACAGAAGATGGTCATTGCAAACCATGACAGATCACAAGATTGACCAATATATAGTATACTGCATACCCAGGTTAACATTAATTGTGAGCAACTGATATAAACCACACGCACAAATAAACACAATACATAAACATTACAGTTCAAGTTGCTTTTAATAAGTATATATCTGTGGTATACCCGGGGTTGCCAATCTTTTGTTCTCAGAGTGCTAGCTAAAATCTAGTCAAGCCCAGTGTTATCAGCAGCGGCCAGAGAAATGGGTGATGGCTGAGCAGGTGAAATGGGTGGTGGCTGAGGTAAACCCGACAGATGCCAGGTCTAAAACTAGTATATATGTATTTATTTATTTATTTATTTATATCTATATATACAGTATATATACTTATGGTACATACATACTAGTAATAGCCATTGCATCTGCCTGACCTACCTCAGCTGCCACTCATCTCACCTGCTCTCCAGACAACCAATTCCACAACGCTTTCTTCCTCCCGTTGTCCACTCCCTTCCCCCTTCCATCCCAGTTCCAATAATTACACTACTGTATTCCTGGTGATTCCTGGACACCCAATGTATATTCAGCTACTAGTGGTTTTCATAAAGTACAACAAACACTAGCCCTCATTGCCTGTTATGAGAACTTATTATAGTTGAAATGGACATCGGCAGAGTCTCTGATATATTGGTGTTGGGTGAATGCTACCATATATACAAATCATGTAAAATTGATAACATTTTAACATTTGGTAAGATTTCAAATCACGCATCTAGTAGTAAATGTTGTAGGGCCGAAGAGTTACTGGGAGACATTCAATTTGATGGTTGTTGGGATCCCGGCTGTCAGGAGACTGATGCCTGAATCCCGACACCTGGTGAAATACCGGTGGTCGGAATCCCCACTTGGGTGGTAGTTCACGCCACCACCCGAGAGGGAATATAACCCTGTTGCGACCGATGGTCGCCACTGGGCCGGAAGCATGGCGAGCGCAGACAGCCCGCAAGGGTACACGCTGCGCTCGCGCCAGTATTCGTCTGTCAGGATCCCAGTGTCGGCCTCCTGACAGCCGGGATATCATACTGATCCAGAGTTGCTTGCAGCTGGCAAGACCAATACACTGCATGAGTTTATAGGTAAATTGGTCAATTTAAGGCTTGCTATCTGTAGCTGAATATATATATATATATATACTTGCACCCCACCCTATGAGTGGTGAGTGCAGACACTGCACCCCGCTTCTGGGGTGGTGAGTGCTGTGGTTTTATAGTTGTTTGTATATATATATATATATATATATTATTTATAAAAAATAATAAGACATTGAAACCTAAAGACTGTAGACCTGTGTACCCAGCCATGGCAGATGCGACGGAATGATATATTGTGTAGCCTGTACGCACTGTACGATCTGGTGAATGACCAAACGATATATTATTTCCCTGCCGTATCCTGCAACTTCTAAATGCATGGGGTCATCAGCAACATCTAGAGATTGACCTGCATGTATGACTGATCTGAAGATGTGACTAAAGACTAGAGATGAGCGGGTTCGGTTTCTCTGAATCCGAACCCGCCAGAACTTCATGTTTTTTTTCACGGGTCCGAGCGACTCGGATCTTCCCGCCTCGCTCGGTTAACCCGAGCGCGCCCGAACGTCATCATGACGCTGTCGGATTCTCGCGAGGCTCGGATTCTATCGCGAGACTCGGATTCTATATAAGGAGCCGCGCGTCGCCGCCATTTTCACACGTGCATTGAGATTGATAGGGAGAGGACGTGGCTGGCGTCCTCTCCGTTTAGAATAGATTAGAGAGACACTTGATTTACTAATTTTGGGGAGCATTAGGAGTACTCAGTACAGTGCAGAGTTTTGCTGATAGTGACCACCAGTTTTATTTATAATCCGTTCTCTGCCTGAAAAAAGCGATACACAGCACACAGTGACTCAGTCACATACCATATCTGTGTGCACTGCTCAGGCTCAGGCCAGTGTGCTGCATCATCTATTATCTATATATAATATTATATATATCTGTCTGACTGCTCAGCTCACACAGCTTATAATTGTGGGGGAGACTGGGGAGCACTACTGCAGTGCCAGTTACAGGTTATAGCAGGAGCCAGGAGTACATAATATATTATATAGTGAGTGACCACCAGACACACAGTGCAGTTTATTTAATATATCCGTTCTCTGCCTGAAAAAAGCGATACACACAGTGACTCAGTCAGTCACATACCATATCTGTGTGCACTGCTCAGGCTCAGGCCAGTGTGCTGCATCATCTATATATATTATATATCTGTCTGACTGCTCAGCTCACACAGCTTATAATTGTGGGGGAGACTGGGGAGCACTACTGCAGTGCCAGTTATAGGTTATAGCAGGAGCCAGGAGTACATAATATTATAGTAAAATTAAACAGTGCACACTTTTGCTGCAGGAGTGCCACTGCCAGTGTGACTAGTGACCAGTGACCTGACCACCAGTATATATAATATTAGTAGTATACTATCTCTTTATGAACCAGTCTATATTAGCAGCAGACACAGTACAGTGCGGTAGTTCACGGCTGTGGCTACCTCTGTGTCGGCACTCGGCAGCCCGTCCATAATTGTATATACCACCTAACCGTGGTTTTTTTTTCTTTCTTTATACATACATACTAGTTACGAGTATACTATCTCTTTATCAACCAGTCTATATTAGCAGCAGACACAGTACAGTGCGGTAGTTCACGGCTGTGGCTACCTCTGTGTCGGCACTCGGCAGCCCGTCCATAATTGTATATACCACCTAACCGTGGTTTTTTTTTCTTTCTTTATACATACATACTAGTTACGAGTATACTATCTCTTTATCAACCAGTCTATATATTAGCAGCAGACACAGTACAGTGCGGTAGTTCACGGCTGTGGCTACCTCTGTGTCGGCACTCGGCAGCCCGTCCATAATTGTATATACCACCTAACCGTGTTTTTTTTTTCTTTCTTTATACATACATACTAGTTACGAGTATACTATCTCTTTATCAACCAGTCTATATATTAGCAGCAGACACAGTACAGTGCGGTAGTTCACGGCTGTGGCTACCTCTGTGTCGGCACTCGGCAGCCCGTCCATAATTGTATATACCACCTAACCGTGGTTTTTTTTTCTTTCTTTATACATACATACTAGTTACGAGTATACTATCTCTTTATCAACCAGTCTATATATTAGCAGCAGACACAGTACAGTGCGGTAGTTCACGGCTGTGGCTACCTCTGTGTCGGCACTCGGCAGCCCGTCCATAATTGTATATACCACCAAACCGTGGTTTTTTTTTCCTTTCTTTATACATACATACTAGTTACGAGTATACTATCTCTTTATCAACCAGTCTATATTAGCAGCAGACACAGTACAGTGCGGTAGTTCACGGCTGTGGCTACCTCTGTGTCGGCACTCGGCAGCCCGTCCATAATTGTATATACCACCTAACCGTGGTTTTTTTTTTCTTTCTTTATACATACATACTAGTTACGAGTATACTATCTCTTTATCAACCAGTCTATATATTAGCAGCAGACACAGTACAGTGCGGTAGTTCACGGCTGTGGCTACCTCTGTGTCGGCACTCGGCAGCCCGTCCATAATTGTATATACCACCTAACCGTGGTTTTTTTTTCTTTCTTTATACATACATACTAGTTACGAGTATACTATCTCTTTATCAACCAGTCTATATTAGCAGCAGACACAGTACAGTGCGGTAGTTCACGGCTGTGGCTACCTCTGTGTCGGCACTCGGCAGCCCGTCCATAATTGTATATACCACCTAACCGTGGTTTTTTTTTCTTTCTTTATACATACATACTAGTTACGAGTATACTATCTCTTTATCAACCAGTCTATATTAGCAGCAGACACAGTACAGTGCGGTAGTTCACGGCTGTGGCTACCTCTGTGTCGGCACTCGGCAGCCCGTCCATAATTGTATACTAGTATCCAATCCATCCATCTCCATTGTTTACCTGAGGTGCCTTTTAGTTGTGCCTATTAAAATATGGAGAACAAAAATGTTGAGGTTCCAAAATTAGGGAAAGATCAAGATCCACTTCCACCTCGTGCTGAAGCTGCTGCCACTAGTCATGGCCGAGACGATGAAATGCCAGCAACGTCGTCTGCCAAGGCCGATGCCCAATGTCATAGTACAGAGCATGTCAAATCCAAAACACCAAATATCAGTAAAAAAAGGACTCCAAAACCTAAAATAAAATTGTCGTCGGAGAAGCGTAAACTTGCCAATATGCCATTTACCACACGGAGTGGCAAGGAACGGCTGAGGCCCTGGCCTATGTTCATGGCTAGTGGTTCAGCTTCACATGAGGATGGAAGCACTCAGCCTCTCGCTAGAAAAATGAAAAGACTCAAGCTGGCAAAAGCAGCACAGCAAAGAACTGTGCATTCTTCGAAATCCCAAATCCACAAGGAGAGTCCAATTGTGTCGGTTGCGATGCCTGACCTTCCCAACACTGGACGTGAAGAGCATGCGCCTTCCACCATTTGCACGCCCCCTGCAAGTGCTGGAAGGAGCACCCGCAGTCCAGTTCCTGATAGTCAGATTGAAGATGTCAGTGTTGAAGTACACCAGGATGAGGAGGATATGGGTGTTGCTGGCGCTGGGGAGGAAATTGACCAGGAGGATTCTGATGGTGAGGTGGTTTGTTTAAGTCAGGCACCCGGGGAGACACCTGTTGTCCGTGGGAGGAATATGGCCGTTGACATGCCAGGTGAAAATACCAAAAAAATCAGCTCTTCGGTGTGGAGGTATTTCACCAGAAATGCGGACAACAGGTGTCAAGCCGTGTGTTCCCTTTGTCAAGCTGTAATAAGTAGGGGTAAGGACGTTAACCACCTCGGAACATCCTTCCTTATACGTCACCTGCAGCGCATTCATAATAAGTCAGTGACAAGTTCAAAAACTTTGGGTGACAGCGGAAGCAGTCCACTGACCAGTAAATCCCTTCCTCTTGTAACCAAGCTCACGCAAACCACCCCACCAACTCCCTCAGTGTCAATTTCCTCCTTCCCCAGGAATGCCAATAGTCCTGCAGGCCATGTCACTGGCAATTCTGACGAGTCCTCTCCTGCCTGGGATTCCTCCGATGCATCCTTGCGTGTAACGCCTACTGCTGCTGGCGCCACTGTTGTTGCCGCTGGGAGTCGATGGTCATCCCAGAGGGGAAGTCGTAAGCCCACTTGTACTACTTCCAGTAAGCAATTGACTGTTCAACAGTCCTTTGCGAGGAAGATGAAATATCACAGCAGTCATCCTACTGCAAAGCGGATAACTGAGTCCTTGACAACTATGTTGGTGTTAGACGTGCGTCCGGTATCCGCCGTTAGTTCACAGGGAACTAGACAATTTATTGAGGCAGTGTGCCCCCGTTACCAAATACCATCTAGGTTCCACTTCTCTAGGCAGGCGATACCGAGAATGTACACGGACGTCAGAAAAAGACTCACCAGTGTCCTAAAAAATGCAGTTGTACCCAATGTCCACTTAACCACGGACATGTGGACAAGTGGAGCAGGGCAGGGTCAGGACTATATGACTGTGACAGCCCACTGGGTAGATGTATGGACTCCCGCCGCAAGAACAGCAGCGGCGGCACCAGTAGCAGCATCTCGCAAACGCCAACTCTTTCCTAGGCAGGCTACGCTTTGTATCACCGCTTTCCAGAATACGCACACAGCTGAAAACCTCTTACGGCAACTGAGGAAGATCATCGCGGAATGGCTTACCCCAATTGGACTCTCCTGTGGATTTGTGGCATCGGACAACGCCAGCAATATTGTGTGTGCATTAAATATGGGCAAATTCCAGCACGTCCCATGTTTTGCACATACCTTGAATTTGGTGGTGCAGAATTTTTTAAAAAACGACAGGGGCGTGCAAGAGATGCTGTCGGTGGCCAGAAAAATTGCGGGACACTTTCGGCGTACAGGCACCACGTACAGAAGACTGGAGCACCACCAAAAACTACTGAACCTGCCCTGCCATCATCTGAAGCAAGAAGTGGTAACGAGGTGGAATTCAACCCTCTATATGCTTCAGAGGTTGGAGGAGCAGCAAAAGGCCATTCAAGCCTATACAATTGAGCACGATATAGTAGGTGGAATGCACCTGTCTCAAGTGCAGTGGAGAATGATTTCAACGTTGTGCAAGGTTCTGATGCCCTTTGAACTTGCCACACGTGAAGTCAGTTCAGACACTGCCAGCCTGAGTCAGGTCATTCCCCTCATCAGGCTTTTGCAGAATAAGCTGGAGGCATTGAAGAAGGAGCTAAAAGGGAGCGATTCCGCTAGGCATGTGGGACTTGTGGATGCAGCCCTTAATTCGCTTAACAAGGATTCACGGGTGGTCAATCTGTTGAAATCAGAGCACTACATTTTGGCCACCGTGCTCGATCCTAGATTTAAAGCCTACCTTGGATCTCTCTTTCCGGCAGACACAGGTCTGCTGGGGTTGAAAGACCTGCTGGTGACAAAATTGTCAAGTCAAGCGGAACGCGACCTGTCAACATCTCCTCCTTCACATTCTCCCGCAACTGGGGGTGCGAGGAAAAGGCTCAGAATTCCGAGCCCACCCGCTGGCGGTGATGCAGGGCAGTCTGGAGCGACTGCTGATGCTGACATCTGGTCCGGACTGAAGGACCTGACAACGATTACGGACATGTCGTCTACTGTCACTGCATATGATTCTCTCAACATTGATAGAATGGTGGAGGATTATATGAGTGACCGCATCCAAGTAGGCACGTCACACAGTCCGTACTTATACTGGCAGGAAAAAGAGGCAATTTGGAGGCCCTTGCACAAACTGGCTTTATTCTACCTAAGTTGCCCTCCCACAAGTGTGTACTCCGAAAGAGTGTTTAGTGCCGCCGCTCACCTTGTCAGCAATCGGCGTACGAGGTTACATCCAGAAAATGTGGAGAAGATGATGTTCATTAAAATGAATTATAATCAATTCCTCCGCGGAGACATTGACCAGCAGCAATTGCCTCCACAAAGTACACAGGGAGCTGAGATGGTGGATTCCAGTGGGGACGAATTGATAATCTGTGAGGAGGGGGATGTACACGGTGATATATCGGAGGGTGAAGATGAGGTGGACATCTTGCCTCTGTAGAGCCAGTTTGTGCAAGGAGAGATTAATTGCTTCTTTTTTGGGGGGGGTCCAAACCAACCCGTCATATCAGTCACAGTCGTGTGGCAGACCCTGTCACTGAAATGATGGGTTGGTTAAAGTGTGCATGTCCTGTTTTGTTTATACAACATAAGGGTGGGTGGGAGGGCCCAAGGACAATTCCATCTTGCACCTCTTTTTTCTTTTCTTTTTCTTTGCATCATGTGCTGATTGGGGAGGGTTTTTTGGAAGGGACATCCTGCGTGACACTGCAGTGCCACTCCTAGATGGGCCCGGTGTTTGTGTCGGCCACTAGGGTCGCTAATCTTACTCACACAGTCAGCTACCTCATTGCGCCTCTTTTTTTCTTTGCGTCATGTGCTGTTTGGGGAGGGTTTTTTGGAAGGGACATCCTGCGTGACACTGCAGTGCCACTCCTAGATGGGCCCGGTGCTTGTGTCGGCCACTAGGGTCGCTAATCTTACTCACACAGCTACCTCATTGCGCCATGTGCTGTTTGGGGAGGGTTTTTTGGAAGGGACATCCTGCGTGACACTGCAGTGCCACTCCTAGATGGGCCCGGTGTTTGTGTCGGCCACTAGGGTCGCTTATCTTACTCACACAGCGACCTCGGTGCAAATTTTAGGACTAAAAATAATATTGTGAGGTGTGAGGTATTCAGAATAGACTGAAAATGAGTGTAAATTATGGTTTTTGAGGTTAATAATACTTTGGGATCAAAATGACCCCCAAATTCTATGATTTAAGCTGTTTTTTAGTGTTTTTTGAAAAAAACACCCGAATCCAAAACACACCCGAATCCGACAAAAAAAATTCGGTGAGGTTTTGCCAAAACGCGTTCGAACCCAAAACACGGCCGCGGAACCGAACCCAAAACCAAAACCCGAAAAATTTCAGGCGCTCATCTCTACTAAAGACCCGCAGGAGTGCGCAATAGTGCACACACATTTGACGATTTGAATGATTTCTCGCTCCGATCTGTTGGGAATTGGGCAACAACAATGGGGGTAATTCAGACTTGATCGCTAGGGTGCGTTTTTTGCATCGCTGTGATCAGGTAGTTGCCGCCTACAGGGGGTGGGTATTACCTTTGTGCAGGTGTGCGTTCGCTTTTGTTGGAGTTTGTGCAGTCTCTGCACTGGTCAGAACTTACTCAGCCGCTGCGATGATCGGGGCCGGAGCTGACGTCAGACACCCTCCCTCAAAACACCAAGTCCCTCCTGCATTTTTCCAGACACTCCTACAAAACAGTTAGTTGCCACCCACAAACAGCCTCTTCCTGTCAATCACCTTGCGATCGCCCGTGCGATCACTTTTCTTGCACCATTCTGTCGCTATGCACCAATGCCCGGTGCAGTCATCCAACGCGCTGGAGCATTTCTGTCCATACGCATGCGCAGTTCTGATCTTTTCGCAAACTGTGAGAAAACGCAGCCTAGCGATCAGGTCTGAATCTGCCCCTATGTTGTACAGTAGCTCACTTAAATAAAGTTAACACTTCAGATGCAGATTCATTATTACAATTACAATTCTTCAAACACACGACGAGAAAAACGGACAGTAATATTTCCAAATGCTTAATTTTAGAGCAGTGTTGCCAGGGTCATACAAACAGTCATATAGAGGGCCAGCAATCACAGTATGCAGTTAGATGTATCAGTAGTGATAGTCCATGCAGTCCAGATGAGCTAAATGTTTGTTTTTTCTGGATGTAGGAATAATTCCACAATTCAAGTTCCTGCTCTGCAGACCACTGGAGCAAGTCCTGGAGTCTAGGGTAGTGAAAGAAGATCCTAACATGGACCCTGGCCCTACATGTACATATTGGTCTCATACACTAGGTAGTGTAGGTAATTTAGGGGGACATGTACTAAGGGGTGGTATTCATGTGACCGGCGGTCTGCTGACCGACAGTCACATGACCTCCTCCACCATCCCGCCGGCTCAGTATCCTGATGGTCGGCATGCCGACCAACAGGGACTATTTCTACTTGTGGGTGTCCACGACACCCATAGAGTGGGAATAGAACCCGTGGCGACCGCAGGTCGCCACCGAGCCCGCAGCGTGGCGAGCGCAGCGAGCCCGCAAGGGGCTTGCTGCACTTGCCCCTCCCCGCCGGGATCCCGGCGTCGGTATGCTGCCGGGATCCCGGCGTCGGTAAGCTGACCGGCGGTCAGGAGACCGCCGGTCAGCCGTACTACACCCGTACTAAGCAGTGGTAAAAGTGGAGAAGTGAGTCAGCGGAGAAGTGCCCATGGCAACCAATCAGCTGCTCTGTATACCTTTATAGTATGCAAATTATAAGTGTTACGTCAATACTGATTGGTTGCCATGGGCAACTTCTCCACTGGCTCACTTCTCCACTTTTATCACTGCTTTGTAAATCTTCCCCATTGTTTTGATAAATAACATTATAGATAGTTTATAGCTGTGTTTCTCAAACTCAGTCCTCAGAGACCCCTAACAGTGCATATTTTCCAAATCTCCTAGTTGGTGCACTGATGTATACGTTATTGGTGGTTCCATTTAAAAAGATTCACACGTGGTGTTCATTTTTTCAATTGAGGAAACTGAGGAAACTTGTAAAATATATAGTTTCGAAAAAGGGGGGATTTTAGTTGCCCCACCTGCAGCTAAAACATGCAGTTTAACAGTGACATGCAGTGAGGTAAATGGCTGGGAAGGCACTGGTTAAAATAAGAGCCTGATTTACACACACATATATGAACCCAATGGTCCATATGGGCATTATATAAAGGTGTAGCAGTATATACTTTGTTACCCAGCAACCAGAATACAACATATAACAATTTAAATTTTTGTGTTTAAAAACCTTTTCACATTTTTTATTGTTTTACGACCCGTCTGAAAAAGTATAGATATGCTCATTAAGTTTTCAAAAGAAAGAATAATCTCAGTAAAACTTTATTGTACTTTTGTCCTCCAACGGACTTAGTTTATTATTCTTGGAAGTTAACTTTGCTACTCTTTCGAGGTTTTCTATGTCATAAATCAATACTTATCTAAAAATATGAGAGAGCCTCTAGAAGTAAATTAATCATAAATAAACAAACAAAACAAGTCAAAAACACACTATAGCTAATAACTAATTACCTATTGATGACAAGAAAAAGGTAACAAAATAATATGGAAACAGGCAAATAAGCCTATGTAACGTAGCAGGAGGGGCATAGTGCAAGAAGCAGACTTCAAACCAGTGAAAATAAAAATAGTTTTGTTAGACAGCATTAAGGAGCAACCCACGGAGTAAAAGTATCCACTGTTGTACAAGAACAGTTATATTTGGAGATAAATTATAGTATTTGTGAATTTATTTCTGTACTGAAAATTACTATTTTTCTACAAGAGTCGCTGTACTTAAAATATTCAGTTTACACCACCCCTAATCGAAACGGCTAGTTTAGCAAGCATACACTGCGTGGGAACAATATATGTACAAACAAAAAGAAACAAACATACTGCAATCCAGTCAATATCTGCCCCAGAAAACAAGTGACAAAACGTATACACACAAGAGTATGATATACAGTCAGGTCCATAAATATTAAGACATCGACACAATTCTCATATTTTGGGCTCTATACACCACCACAATGGATTTGAAATTAAACAAACAAGACGTGCTTTAACTGCAGACTTTCCGCTTTAATTTGAGGGTTTTTACATCCAAATCAGTTGAACGGTGTAGGAATTACAACGGTTTCTATATGTGCCTCCCACTTTTTAAGGGACCAAAAGTAATGGGACAAACCAAACAATCCTAAAGCAAACTTTCACTTTGTAATACTTTGTTGCAAATCCTTTGCAGTCAATTACAGCCTGAAGTCTGGAACGCACAGACATCACCAGACGCTGGGTTTCATCCCTGGTGATGCTCTGCAAGGCCTCTACTGCAAATGTCTTCAGTTCCTGCTTGTTCTTGCGGCATTTTCACTTCAGTTTTGTCTCCATCAAGTGAAATGCATGCTCAATCCGATTCAGGTCAGGTGATTGACTTAGCCATTGCAAAACATAGTTTTGGAATGTGGGAGGAAACTGGAGTACCCGGGAAGAATATATAAACGCCACACAGGGCAGTGGTGGGAATCGAACCCATGACCTCAATGAGGCAGAAATGCTAACCATTACTCCATCCGTACTGACCAACAGATGTATAAGTTCTGCACAGGGAAGAACACAACTCATGATATGTTAATAAATAACTCCCACAGAGAACTGTCATATAGAGAATTTCTGACTATCAATGAAGTTTTAAAAGTTAGAAACTAGAAAACTTGATGTGATATAAGCATATGGACAAGCATGAAAGGAGTTCTTAAGTGGAAAAAGTGTTTCAGATAAGTATTGTAGGTGTTAATAATTCATGACACATTTCACTTATCTACTTAGTCCTCAACAACTTCCACCCTTCCTAGCTCTTCAGCTTTATGCTTGCACACGTTGCCTCCAATTTGCCAAAGACTGCTCTCTCACCTCCTCCCTGAGCACCTCCTCACATGCCTGCCTCAGAATTTCCCTACACTGCTCACAACTTTACTGTTGTGTATACTGGAGCATGACAGTATACTGGAGCATGACAGGTGAGGCTCTGACTCTCCTGCCTATCCTGACCGCACATCACTGCTGCTCTCTCACCTCCTCCCTCAGCCCCTCCTCCCATGACTGCCTCAGGATTTTCCCTGCACTGCTCCAATCTCTGTTATGCTTTTTCATGCTCAATCAGAATCTCATCAAGCCTTCTAGACTTTAAAAGCAATTTGAAAGCACTCATACATCACTTCAATAAAACCTACCACCGTCCATCATAAATATCCAACATCTTGACTCACCAATCCTGTCCCCTTGTTTCAACCCATAGCCCTTCTAGAATGTAACCACTTATGAGCAGGGCCCTTTCTCCTCTTGTAATCACTTTGTTATTATGTGAATGGTGGGATTATAATTATGCATATGCAATTTGTAAACTTGTCTATAACTAGCCCATGTGGTCACTAATGAACTTTTGTTGCTGTGTATGTTCATTCCCCTCTGTTCTGCACCACTGAACCATTGTGGTGATATATAAATAAAAGCTAATAATCTTAAATTCCAACCTGTATACAGTAGGTTAGAAGACAAGATTAAAAAAATAGCAGTGAAGATCCATCACAAAATTTTGCATGTCAAGATGGCGGTGCCACATTCCTAATAATTACGCCTGAGACATATATTCTGTGATCAAATTAGTGAAAATGTTCCTTGTTTTGTACGCTAGGCACAAGAGGGGGCCCAACCTTAACTGAAATGCATCTTTATACAGCAGAAATAAAGCACCAACAAAACACTCATGTAAAAAAGTTAAGAAGTGAAAGACTGGCTTAATTTACCATAGGGAAGTGATGCTGGTTTAACGAGGAACACTTCAACAAATTCTAATTTAGGTTGGCGTGTAGACTGAAAGGGTCAGCATGGTGCACGTGTTAGCAGCTGGAAGCAGGCTCCCTATGCCAGGACAATTGTCCTCCGCACTTCAGGCCCCAAAACGCATTGGGATATACTTTGTCATGCAAACTCTTCAAGTTGAAATATAGTGCCTTGGGCAACATATTTTAGTCTTTCATTCAGAAACAATAGCGATTTTCCATATTCTATAATATATAAACAGTGCTAAGTGTCAGCAGATTGACGGGATACTTGTACCCCAGGAATAAGTAATATTCATAGTACAGACTCTTTCTACTTACTCTTATTTTTTCACAGTTTTTTTCAACAAAACAATTGCAAACAACAGTGATAAAACAAAACTGGATAATAACAGACAGTCATAGCGGTAGGAAGGCCTTGCTCGCAAGCTTACAATCTACAGGGAAGAAGGCATTGATAAACGGGTAGGCACTGATACACGGTTATGGATCAATGGGTCGACAGTCAAAAGGTTGACAATGTCTAGGTCGACACCAAATGGTCGACATGCACAAGGGCGACATAATGAAAAGGTCAACATGGACAAAAGGTCAACTTGTAAATGGTCACCACATGCAAAGGTCGATGTATCTAATTTTTTTGTGTCAAAATGTTCCTTCCAGCACATGGACCCTAATTAGTGCACCAGGGGGGTAATTCTGAGTTGATCGCAGCAGGAATTTTTTTAGCAGTTGGGCAAAACCATGTGCACTGCAGGGGAGGAAGATATAAAATGTGCAGAGAGAGTTAGATTTGGGTGTGGTGAGTTAAATCTGCAATCTAAATTGCAGTGTAAAAGTAAAGCATCCAGTATTTACCCTGCACAGAAACAAAATAACCCACCCAAATCTAACTCTCTCTGCACATGTTATATCTGCCCCCCTGCAGTGCACATGGTTTTGCCCAAATGCTAAAAAATTTCCTGCTGTGATCAACTTGGAATGACCCCCCATGTCCCTTCACATGGCTAGCATTCAAGCAGGGTTACTATTCTCAATCATGGTACACGTCCATAGTAAACGTCCATAGTAAAATATGAAAAAAGTCCTGAAAATGAAAAATAAATTCCCCAAAAACGAATATCGACCTTCTCATGTGTGGACCATTGTCAAGTCGACATTTTGTCCCTTTCGACCATATGCATGTCAACCATTTGGTGTCAACCTACTGACTTTTCACAGAAATGTTGGCCTGAGGTCAAGAAAATGTGAAGATATGAATGGACTCTATGGTGGGGATGTAATTGGATAGGAAGCTTATGAAGGTTATGTGGGCAGTTCCCAAATTTAATAAGCTTTCCTGAAGAGGTGAGTTTTCAGGGAACGCTTAAAGGTTTAGAGAGAGTAGGGATGGACATTGATGGTCGATGTTTATATTTAATGTTAGTAGTTTAACCATTTGATGGTGGCATTCCGATGTTTTCCACCATCAGAGGGTAATGATTTGATGGTGTTCCGATGGTTTACTGTTTATTAAATTCCAGGGAGCCACACTGCCCCTGGCTCCTTCCTGGATGCTGTGGGTCTGCATTAGGTGCATCTTGGGTTTGTTGGAGGCAGTCTCTGAAACTCTCTGCTTCATTCGTGAATGCTCTAATCCCTCCACTCTCTAGGCTGCTGCTAGGCAACAGGGCACAAAGCTAACTCAGATTGGCTCTCAGAGGCCAGGTCTCGCCCCAGCAGCAGCAGCAGCCAGCTAGCCTAGCTACATAGCCCACGAGGCTATCATTGCTGTATACTGTTGACCAACTAGTAAGCATCTGCACCGGTAATCGGAATACACTGTTTTCCTGACTCCTACTGCTCCTAGCATGTCACACATGTCTGTGTGTGTTTTTGTGAACCAGACTCTGTCAGCAGTGAGTGAGTGACTCGGTTGGATCTAACAGATAAATTAGTGCTGTGAGAGTAGTAGACAGCCACTGCTATTACTCACTCGTATGACATTCTGCAGCGAGCTGCTCCACCTCTGGCTCCTACCATTGCACCCCGGACCCATACCTAGTATTAGGGACCCCCAGTGACGGAGAAGCCTTGTCGATCGGCCTGGGGGTTGAACCCTATATCTGCAGATATACGCAACTAAGATCTCCGTATTATCTTATTTATTATGTAGTATTATTACTCAGTCAGTGTGCATTAGGGAACACAAATTGTTTTTTCTTACACAGAATTACCCCTCCCTTTTATCACCTGACTGATATTACATCTGATTGAGCAGCTTTCCAATATTTGTGCATTGTATTTAGAGAGACATGGATGGGTCAGCATTAGGAGGGATTGCTGACTCCAGAGTGCCATTGGGGAAGCCAGGGGTGTCTCCAGGTAAGCTGGCTCTCAGATGCTGTAGGAGCCATTATCATGTGGCCTTACACTGGGCATTTAGACCCAGACATATATGTAATTATTTATGGGGTGGGTGTGGGGTGCGGTGGCCCCTGTGTCGGTATGGCTGGGTGGCTTCAGGTCGGCACACCCTAACACTTTATTAACACTCATGATTTTCCCTATCACTTTGTATATATTTTTGTATTTTAATCACACTTCACTTATATAGCACTTCTGTGCTTCTTATTAACCCTTATTAACTTTCACCTGTGTGCTGACCTGGGGTAGCCGACCTGTGCCGGCATGATGGGGTCCTGCACCCCGGACCCATACCTAGTATTAGGGACCCCCAGTGACGGAGAAGCCTTGTCGATCGGCATGGGGGCTTAACCCTATATCTGCAGATATACGCAACTAAGATCTCCGTATTATCTGATTTATTATGTAGTATTATTACTCAGTCAGTGTGCATTAGGGAACACAAATTGTTTTTTCCTACCATTGGTGACAGACACTATCCAACTCCATCCTCTCCGGCTGGGGTACTGCACAGTGGTATTGTGCATGTACAACCCGATTTAACCACATCAGTAACTGTTCCCGGCCCCATCCCTGGCAGCCGGGTTTTTGCACATGTGCATATTGTATGAATTGTTTTTTCCATCAAATTCTTTTGATGTGATGGTTAGTTACCATCACATCAAAAGTTTTGATGTTGGAAGCCCAGCCATCATTTGATGGTTGGTTTCCGATGTCCATCACTAGACTAGAGGAGAGTTTTATTGTGCATGCGAGGGCATTTCACAGAGTGTGTGCAGCCCAAAGAAAATCCTGCAATTGTGAATGGGAGCGAATACTCTCCATTTGTCTTTGCCATTTGTATATCTAACGATTTTGATTTTTTAGTTTTGATCTAAAGCTGCATTTGCGTTGGAGTGTTTCAATTGATGTGAATGTTAGTTGCATTAAGGTCACAATAACATATCATACATTTATTTAGACTGGTATTCAATTATTCACGATCACTGATTAGCCCCAATTAGCCCCGATAAGCCTGCGTGAGCCGCAGCTTATCAGGCAGGCAAAGCAAAATCTCTGAAAACACACTTTTTTTTGGGGGGGGGGGGGGGGGTGACCTAATTTGATAGCCAGAAAATAAAATATCAAAGAAACATCAGGATTTTTCGCTCCTGAGGTTTCTTTGCAGGTAATTGGATACCGACCATAGATATAACCAAAGGTTATTTCACAATAAAATGCATTTTGTATAATTTAAACTAAGGGGACATTTACTAAGCAATGATAAGAGCGGAGAATTGAGCCAGTGGAGAAGTTGCCGCATCAACCAATCAGCAGCTCTGTTTCATTTTATAGTATGCAAATTATAGATGTTACTTCAGTGCTGATTGGTTGCCATGGGCAACTTCTCCACTGGCTCACTTCTCCGCTCTTATCACTGCTTAGTAAGTGTCCCCCTAAATGTTTTAAAGCATTAATAATAAGCTCCTAAATGTAGTGCACATCTCAGTATGATTCTTGAGTCAGTATCATATATATGTGCCTACACTAAATAGGGTACCATCTCTGCCACCTAAAGACATGCAAAGTCCAAACCTTCCACTAAATAGGGAAAGCTCTCCTTATTTTGCCAAAATCCTATTTTAATATGTTGTCTATAGTGCAATAAAAGTGCGTATTAGATTGAGAAACAGCTGTTCCTTGTTTTTCCATCAGAAGATGCTAACGTTCGTGTCCTCTGCAGATGGCACTATTTTGCACAGATCTGTGTACTGGTTGCATTTATGCTTTGAGCACTTGTGCAGAGATCAACACATAAAAAAAAAAAAGGAATTTGAAGCCCACAATTTTGTAGCACTGTAAATTAGCCTTATTGGGGCTGATTCAGATGTGGACGGAGTTGCTGCTTTCCTCATAAAGTACTGATTACCCGTATTACTTTGTGCATGTGTAAGACTAGTGGCAGCTCCAGAGGTGGTGCTGCAGCGCAGTTCAAATTTCAAATAGGGGAGCCACACCAACTGCCACCAACTGCCATCGCAAAATCATTTGCAGTTGGTGTGGCTCCTCTATTTTATATTTGGACAGCACTGCAGCCCCACCTCTGGAGCCGCCACTGTGCAAGACCCATTCTACACATGTGTGAACTGGTCCTGCAATGTGAGAAGCAGTCAGGATCAGACTGTCAGTGATTGACAGTCTGATGCCATGTGGGGGTGGGGCAGGGTCAATGAAAGTCTCTGTTTGTGAAAACAGAGGAGTGTCACCGCTGTTTAGGGGGAGGGAATAGGCCAGGATATCTGTCACTGGCATCTGCGATGGGCGTCATGAGTTGCCCCATGGGTCCCTCAAGCCATGCTATGGTGTTGCAGTGATCTGGTACCTGCATCCTACGATGCTGCTAAGATCGCTACTGCAGTAGGAGGCTTCTACGCCTCCTGCTGCACTTACAATACATACAGAGCTATTGCTGCTGCCAAGGAAGCAGCAGTGATAGCTCCTCCGTCCACATCTGAACTATCTCCATTATCATTCTTATATACTGATTTATCTGTAGTTAATAGATCAAGAAAGTCATATAGGGCTGTTTGATGATCTCTTTACCATATTTTCATAAACCCTCTTTTACTACCTATTGCAGAGCCATACAATCACAAAGGTAGTAAGCAAGTAATGCTCTCATAATAATGTATCAGACATTCAGGCCACCTTGTGAGAGCTAACCCCCTGGGCAGGAGGAACATGTTGACCTATTCATACAGGGTATATCACAGTGTAACCTCTGCAGTGTAGCCAACATGGCTACCTCACCTGGTACGTCCATGAATGGGGTAAAAAATACATGGACCTGACTGTTATGCTTGGGACTTTACTCCTAGCGTTAGGTTTCTACAAAATCCCCCCATTTTGGGTCATCTCTTCTAGGTGTGACCTATTCCAACAATGGTAATCCTATGTAGTGCGCCTGACACGACTGCCTCGTCTGGTACCTTTCATGAGTAGAATGGATACACCCTGCAGTATGACTACCCTCTAGATTTACCCTTTTTATTTCTGTGTATTTTTTTTTTACTTGCTGCAACACCAAATACTTTGTAGCATGTGCTATGTTTTTGTTTTTTTATGTCTGTAAAGCACTTTGAGTCCTATAGAAATATTTATTATTATTATTATTATTATTATGTTTCTAAGGCCATTAAACATGCACCATGCTACTTTTTTATGACACATGCAATAATACCTAGGATCATCTGTTAACAAAGAAACATTATGAGTGTGACTATTAGGAAGGGATTCCAGTTGCAGATAACAAGACAATAAAAAATAAGACCCTCCCAAAGCTTTCTACAGCTACAAGCTTCCAGTGTCATTTCTACAGATGGAATACATATGTATTCCCGCCGGACGGGATGCCGGCTGTCAGTATCCCGACAGTGGCATCCCGCCCACCAGAATGTGTACGAGTACCCTTGCGGGCTTGCTGTGCTCACCATGCTGTGGGCACGGTAACTCTCTGCACTCACCACAGGATCTATTCCCACTGTATGGGTGTCGTGGACACCCACGAGTGGGAATAGCCCTGTGAGCCGGGATTCCGGCTGTCGTCATTGTTGGCTGTTGGGATTCCGGCTGTCGTTATTGTTTGGCTGTCGGGATTCTGGCGTCGGTATCCTGACCTCCGGGATCCTGACAGTCAGCAAATTGATCGCCTTCCCTGCAGATGACCTACTACTATCATCGCTCACCTTCCAATATGTTTATAAACTATGAAGTAAGTGGGCCTCATGTAAAATGTGGACTGTGGGTCATTAAGGTTCCGGTATGAATGGTCGACCATGTTATGGTCGACAGTCATTAGGTCGACCACTATTGGTCGACATTGACATGGTCGACATGGACACATGGTCGACACATGAAAATGGTCGACACATGAAAGGTCGACATATGAAAAGGTCGACATGAGTTTTTTAAAACTTTTTTTGGTGTCGTTTTTTGCGTAAAGTGACTGGGAACCCCAATTAGTGCACAGCGTCCCCTCGCATGGCTCGCTTCGCTCGCCATGCTTCGGGCATGGTGCCTTCGCTCCGCTACAGCTTCGCTCGGCACACTTTACCGTTCCAATCGTAGTCCATGTGGATCGTAAAGTATGGAAAAGTTCCCCAAAAGAAAAAAAAGTTAAAAAAATCATGTCGACCTTTTCATGTGTCGACCATTTTCATGTGTCGACCATGTGTCCATGTCGACCATGTCAATGTCGACCAATAGTGGTCGACCTAATGACTGTCGACCATAACATGGTCGACCATGTGAACGGATACCGGTCATTAATATTAGACTGGTCGCTGGTCAGATCTACAAAAGATAATTGTTTTTGTGTTCTATATAATAATTGTACTGAGAGTATAAACATTACAAACAGACCAAGATTTCACTGAACAGTTTGTTTAGATGTTCGGCTTTAAGATGAAATTGGAAGAAATTGGAGCAACTTCGGTTTGTCAATAGAACTGAAGTGCATCTATTCATTCATTAAATTATCATTCACTTAAATTCACATATTTTCATCAGCTTTTAAAATGCTATTACTAGAGAATATCTGAACATGTGTTGTTTCACCTTAGATATGTAGTTCTAAACAATTATATTTTGCAAGCTACAGTATCACCACATTCACTGTATATGTCGGAACGCAATATGCTGCACTATATAAGAAACTGCTCATAAATAAAATATATCACTGTCAGTTTGGTCTCTCTGTCACATTTATAAACAGAAAACAGAATAAACAGTACTAAAGCACAAAATCCAAAAATACATAGGAAAATACAAAATAGTGAACAGTTTAGCGCTCAGTCCTGTTTCAATAATAATTTCATCTAATATGACCTTTAAGTAAGTATAGTCCTCAAATTGAAGAAAAGCTCTCTCCAGTTCTGTTTCCTTTTGGAAAATTCGATGGATCCCTCCTTAAGAGAAAATACCTCCAAAAAAGCCAAGAAACAGAATATAGTGTAGTATGTCATGTACTCAAAAATTCACCAATGTGGGACACATGAATCTGATGAAATGTGAAGAACAGAAGGATAGCGTAGCAGACTCACACTATATTGGTGTGGATATCTCCCATAAAGATATCTTTATCACCAACATCCCACATGCCACAAGTAGGAACAGATAATCACCTCCACAAGAAAATTATCCCATACAGGGACGTACCGTACTCACATAACACAAGGTAATTTCAAACACATAGCGTTTTCTATAATCCTCTCTTGATATATCCTTATTTGGATGGCATTGACTAAGTCGCTCAAACCAAGGTATATCATAAAGGCAGAGGAAAAACTCACTTTAGAAAGTTTTTGATAAAATTTATGAACATTTATTTTAAAAAAGACTACAGCAGTGTAAAACATATTAACATAACTGAAAGAGGCAACAGATATCGATTAGGACATAAGATGATGCGGGGGTATACCTGAAGAGCAATACATGGCTGTTTGGATGCCTCTCAGGAACTCACACGACACTGCTGCCAAATCAGTCAAAAGTTATCTTGAACCTTTTAGGTTAAAGAACTCACTGACTGAGGTTACCTTTATCACCCTGCATACAAGTGTTACTTCCGGTCGCGGACTCCACGGGGCCAGTGTTTCCGGTAGTTGATGTCTGGTGCTTACTTCCGCCAACTAGCTAGCCAGCCAGCCAGCCGCAAACGGAAGTCTTAAAACGAGTTATATTAAAAAGGTATATCACAACTCGTTACAACTATTATTAGGTTAATGGTGGTTAAATCCCTTAAAACACCTTATAGATAGTATGGAAATAACTAAAAACAACCCATCAGAATAGTATTGGTGGAAAGTCATTTCCGTCCTATTTCTTCCGCCAACCAGTTGCCAACCAATCCTTCCGGTGTTGGTAAAAAATATATATCTAAGGGAACTAGATACAAATATAAATGAGCACATTACAGCCAACCATATAAATATAATATGACGTGAGGTGAAGGCAGACTATTATAAATATAAAGAAACTGTTCGGAACGTCACTTCCGCACATTTTTAAGACATTGGGGGAGATTCAAATGTTTGAAAAGTCAGTTGGAAGTCTGTTTTTTCCTATCTAATAGGAAAAAACAGACACCCAACTTCAAACATTTGAATCTCCCCCATTGTATGCCAGTCGTCTCATTTTATGCATTGTATATAAACAGAAAACTTTATTGCAAATGATCAGTAACACATATTGACCCCCTAAAGGATCTTGATTGCTAAGGTGATAAAGATGCAAAATATAACAACAAGAACATCCCTAAAATACATTTCAATCATTTTAAAATAAATTATGAAAACCATTTCAATTCAAAATCATGATACAAACCCTGTGGTGTAAGTGTATCCAAATCATAGATCCATTTCATCTCTTTTTTTGTCCAGAGCAGAATCTTTATTATCAATTTCCCAAAAATTTGTAATATGTTTTACAGAACAATTGTGTGTATTTTTAAAATGCAGCGAAAAGGGGTGATTTTCATTCCCTTTTTTGATATTGCGTGTGTGTTCTGAGGTCTAGTGGTCTTAGCCACATATATTTTATCACACAAACATCTAATAGCTTATATACAGAATTTACAGTTACATGTGATAAAAGGTTTGATCTGATATGTAGTCCCATTATGGACGAAATTTGATGTTTTTTTTATCACAATTTGTACAAGCCTAACACATATTACAATCCAAACATTTATGAAAACTTTTTTGGCGTGTATTAACCCCTGGAATTTTATTGACAAATGCACTAGATACTATTCTGTCCTTAATGGTTTGTGCTTTTTTGTATACAAAGTGTGGTCTTTCTGGAAATATATTGGACAAAATAGGATCTTTAAGCAATATATGCCAGTTCATATGGACAATGGACTCAATGGATCTATGTTGACTATTATACCTAGTATTAAAGGACAGAACAGAGTGTTTTTTATCCTCAGTCTCCTTATTCCTATATTGCAATGATTGATCTTTATCTATAGTTGATACTTCCTGAATGGAATGATCAAGCTTAACTGAGTTATATCCTTTATCAATAAATTTGGTTTTCATACTCTTTGCTTCTTTCTTGAATTGTTCTATAATCAAACAATTCCTTCGTAGTCTGATAAATTGTCCTTTTAGAACGTTTTCAAGCCAACGTGGTAAATGGTTACTAATTGATTCTATGAACGTATTTGAATCCGTTGGCTTGAAATAAGTTGAAGTTTCTATCTTTCCCTCCCGTATAGCTATATTCAAGTCCAAAAAATGTACTCTCATTACTGATAGTGAAAGTCAATTTGATGTTTAGGGCATTTTCATTAAGATACCCACAAAATTCTTCCAAGGATGTGAGGTCTCCTTTCCACAGGAAAAGCACATCATCTATGTATCTCCACCAATGGGCCAGGTTTGCCACCCAGTTATGTCCATGCCAGACAGATGTCTCCTCCCATCTGGTCATTACAATATTAGCATAACTGGTGGCAAACCTGGTCCCCATTGCTGTGCCGATCTCCTGATTGTAGAAAATGGCATCAAAATTGAAATAATTATTATATAAGATTAATTCAATTCCTTCTACAATCATATTTTGCAGTTCTTTGTCAATAGAACTTCCTTCCAAAGAAGTTTTAATAGCTTTTATGCCTTCTGCATGGCTAATAATTGTATAGAGGGATGTAACATCTCCTGTAACTAAATAAAAACCATCCACTTTGTCTATTTCGCCTAATTTGTTTAAAATATCCTTAGTGTCTTTTAAGTGGGATTTACTTCTAACAACTAACGGCTGCAAATAATGATCTCTAAACAAAGAGAGATTAGAGGTGATAAAATTCATGCACGCTATTATGGGGCGACCTGGAGGATTCGTTTCACTCTGGTGTATTTTTGGTAATAGATATATTACAGGGAATGAAAATTAATTATTAATCAAAAACTGTTCAGTCTAAGGATCTATAGTACCCATATCTCGATATTTCTTAACACAAGACATAAGAAGGGATAATACTTTATTTGAAGGGTCACTTCTAAGTTTTTTATAAGTGTCTCCATCTCTAAGTTGGGGTTGTACTTCTTCTACATACTGAGTTTTATTTAATATAACAACTCCATTGTCCCTTATCTGCAGGCTTGATGATAATTTGAGAGTTGTTCAGTAAATTATCCAAAGCCTCTCTTTCTCCTCGACTCAAATTATGTCTGTAGGACGGTAGATTATCCTTCAAATTTCTAATCTCATCTGTGATGATCTTATTAAAGGTCTCAACAAAACATCCCTTCACAAAGCTCGGATTAAAAAAGTGGAGGGTTTCTTAAAAGGTTTACTAGCTGTGTCTAGACCTTCCCCATAATTTTCTCCATTTTTCTGAGCAATTTTTTTTTTTAAAGACAACTTTCTGATGAACTTCTCTACATCTGTGCATCTATAAAAAGGTCGAAAAAGTTTATCTGACTACTAGGGGCATATTTTAACCCTTTTTCCAATGCTGTTCTCTCATCAGTAGTGAGAGTGTGATCACTGAGGTTAAATATTCTCGTGGAAGTTCTGTTATTGGTGTCTATATTTTGGTCGACCTTCTTGTTCTTTAATTTTTTTAAATTATCTTTATCGTACACTTCCTCTCTTTCCTCTCTTGAACCTTTTTGAGGCTCTTCCTTTCTTTTTCATTTTTTGCTGTATTAAATATAAGTTTATCTACCGATTTTGTCTGAGTGGAGTCCTCCATTCTAAAAAATCCTCATTCTCCTTATTGTAAAGGGTACTGAACCTATTATTATGAACTGGGATCTCTCTCTGCCATCGTTCATCATTTATCTTGTTTGGATATCTTACTTCTCCTATTTGCTTAATGGGTTTTCTATATGAATTTTTCAATGGTTTATATGGAATCTGAAAACCATGACCTTGATTTAATTGGCCATAATTAGTATGCTCATATTATTATTATCCTCCTTTATTTATATGGCGCCACAAAGGTTCCGCAGCGCCCAATTACAGAGTACATATGCACATAATGAAAACAGGAAAACAGTGACTTACAGTTGAAGACAATATAGGACAAGTACACAGTAACTAAGCATAACTACAGCAGTAGACAACATAGAGATAAGTTTCAAGGTGGCCAAAAAACTGCAGGATTTGGGCAGTTGAGGATTATTAAAGTAAGAAAAGGATAAGCACATGAGGTAAGAGGGCCCTAATCGTGAGAGCTTACATTCTAAAGTGGAGGGGCAGACAGACAGGGGTGACACAGATGGGGTAGACCAAGTATGAGACAGAGAGCTAGGATGAGATTTGGCTAGGTTTGGTAAAGAAGTGGGTCTTAAGAGCCCGTTTGAAGTCATATTTTGCCCTATTTCTACATCTGGGATTTGATTTGAACGGACGTTTTATAGACTTATGCCCTCTATTGAATTTGATATCCCTCTCTCTAATGTTAGAAAAATTTCTAGCGTGATAATACGTATCACGAGTAAACTTATCAGAGACATTCCCTGGGTTTGGTTATTCAGGACCGAATGTACCTGACACCTGGGACTGCTTGAAGGGCCTTCCTTTGAGAGGGATATTAGAGGAGTCTTCCTTCTCTTTTTTTACAACTAAATCTCTACATTTCTTTTGTTTTTTATTAACAAGTTCTCTCTCATTTGTCTTTATTTTTGATATTATTTGTTTTTCCATACTGTTGAAATCTTCTAAAATCACTAAAAGGAAAAATGAGTGGTTCTAACAATTTAATCTGTTCATCTAATACCACTGCTTCATTCCTCCTGGATTATTAACTCCATGAGGGAAAGAGAACAAGTATGTAGGAAATTATCCCACTTCATTCTGAATGGCTCCGAGGCATTGGTGAATGATGCTTGTTTCTGAATCTGTAGTCCTTTTGATATTAAATCAGAAGCTATGTACCTTTCTAAGGTCACAGTCTCCCACCATATTCGATTTTCTTTAAGGAAGATCCCCTCCAACCATAACATGACATGATCTAAAGTTTCATCGTCAAGATTGGAAAGCACCTGCTTATCTTTAGAAAATACATTGTCAATTAGAGTATTACGATTGACTCTGTGTTAAAACATGATTGCAGCCTAGAACTCGTTAGGTGAAGAAATGCAAACAGAAGATAGAATAAACAGTCCCAAGGCACAACCAAGACATATGTAGCCCTATACACAAACAGGATCACCAAATCCAAAAATACATATGAAAATACAAAATAGTGTACAGTTTAGCGCTCAGTCCTGTTTCAATAATAATTTCATATAATATGACCTTTAAGTAGGTATAGTCCTCAAACTGAAGAAAAAGCTCTCTCCCGTTCTGTTTCCTTTTGGAAAATTCGATGGATCCCTCCTTAAGAGAAAATACCTCCAAGAAACCCAAGAAACAGAATATAGTATAGTATGTCATGTACTCAAAAATTCACCAATGTGGGACACATGAATCTGATGAAATTTGAAGACCAGAAGAATAGCGTACACAAGGTAATTTCAAACACATAGCGTTTTCTATAATCCTCTCTTGATATATCCTTATTTGGATGGCATTGACTAAGTCTCTCAAACCAAGGTATATCATAAAGGCAGAGGATAAACTCGCTTTAGAAAGTTTTTGATAAAATTTATGAACATTTATTTTAAAAAAAGACTACAGCAGTGTAAAACATATTAACATAACTGAAAAGAGGCAACAGATATCGATTTAGGACATAAGATGATGCTGAGGTATAACTGAAAAGCACATTTATACTCTTATTACAAATGAGCGCCTGAAATTTTTCGGGTTTTGTGTTTTGGTTTTGGGTTCGGTTCCGCGGCCGTGTTTTGGGTTCGACCGCGTTTTGGCAAAACCTCACCGAATTTTTTTTGTCGGATTCGGGTGTGTTTTGGATTCGGGTGTTTTTTTCAAAAAACCCTAAAAAACAGCTTAAATCATAGAATTTGGGGGTCATTTTGATCCCATATTATTATTAACCTCAAAAACCATAATTTCCACTCATTTTCAGTCTATTCTGAATACCTCACACCTCACAATATTATTTTTAGCCCGAAAATTTGCACCGAGGTCACTGGATGACTAAGCTAAGCGACCCTAGTGGCCGACACAAACACCTGGCCCATCTAGGAGTGGCACTGCAGTGTCACGCAGGATGTCCCTTCCAAAAAACCCTCCCCAAACAGCACATGACGCAAAGAAAAAAAGAGGCGCAATGAGGTAGCTGTGTGAGTAAGATTAGCGACCCTAGTTGCCGACACAAACACCGGGCCCATCTAGGAGTGGCACTGCAGTGTCACGCAGGATGGCCCTTCCAAAAAACCCTCCCCAAACAGCACATGACGCAAAGAAAAAAAGAGGCGCAATGAGGTAGCTGTGTGAGTAAGATTAGCGACCCTAGTGGCCGACACAAACACCGGGCCCATTTAGGAGTGGCACTGCAGTGTCACGCAGGATGTCCCTTCCAAAAAACGCTCCCCAAACAGCACATGACGCAAAGAAAAAAAGAGGCGCAATGAGGTAGCTGTGTGAGTAAGATTAGCGACCCTAGTGGCCGACACAAACACCGGGCCCATCTAGGAGTGGCACTGTAGTGTCAAGCAGGATGGCCCTTCCAAAAAACACTCCCCAAACAGCACATGACGCAAAGAAAAAAAGAGGCGCAATGAGGTAGCTGACTGTGTGAGTAAGATAAGCGACCCTAGTGGCCGACACAAACACCGGGCCCATTTAGGAGTGGCACTGCAGTGTCACGCAGGATGTCCCTTCCAAAAAACCCTCCCCAAACAGCACATGACGCAAAGAAAAAAAGAGGCGCAATGAGGTAGCTGTGTGAGTAAGATTAGCGACCCTAGTGGCCGACACAAACACCGGGCCCATCTAGGAGTGGCACTGCAGTGTCACGCAGGATGGCCCTTCCAAAAAACCCTCCCCAAACAGCACATGACGCAAAGAAAAAAAGAGGCGCAATGAGGTAGCTGTGTGAGTAAGATTAGCGACCCTAGTGGCCGACACAAACACCGGGCCCATTTAGGAGTGGCACTGCAGTGTCACGCAGGATGTCCCTTCCAAAAAACCCTCCCCAAACAGCACATGACGCAAAGAAAAAAAGAGGCGCAATGAGGTAGCTGTGTGAGTAAGATTAGCGACCCTAGTGGCCGACACAAACACCGGGCCCATCTAGGAGTGGCACTGCAGTGTCACGCAGGATGGCCCTTCCAAAAAACACTCCCCAAACAGCACATGACGCAAAGAAAAAAAGAGGCGCAATGAGGTAGCTGACTGTGTGAGTAAGATAAGCGACCCTAGTGGCCGACACAAACACCGGGCCCATCTAGGAGTGGCACTGCAGTGTCACGCAGGATGGCCCTTCCAAAAAACACTCCCCAAACAGCACATGACGCAAAGAAAAAAAGAGGCGCAATGAGGTAGCTGTGTGAGTAAGATTAGCGACCCTAGTGGCCGACACAAACACCGGGCCCATCTAGGAGTGGCACTGCAGTGTCACGCAGGATGGCCCTTCCAAAAAACACTCCCCAAACAGCACATGACGCAAAGAAAAAAAGAGGCGCAATGAGGTAGCTGACTGTGTGAGTAAGATAAGCGACCCTAGTGGCCGACACAAACACCGGGCCCATTTAGGAGTGGCACTGCAGTGTCACGCAGGATGTCCCTTCCAAAAAACCCTCCCCAAACAGCACATGACGCAAAGAAAAAAAGAGGCGCAATGAGGTAGCTGTGTGAGTAAGATTAGCGACCCTAGTGGCCGACACAAACACCGGGCCCATCTAGGAGTGGCACTGCAGTGTCACGCAGGATGGCCCTTCCAAAAAACACTCCCCAAACAGCACATGACGCAAAGAAAAAAAGAGGCGCAATGAGGTAGCTGACTGTGTGAGTAAGATAAGCGACCCTAGTGGCCGACACAAACACCGGGCCCATTTAGGAGTGGCACTGCAGTGTCACGCAGGATGTCCCTTCCAAAAAACCCTCCCCAAACAGCACATGACGCAAAGAAAAAAAGAGGCGCAATGAGGTAGCTGTGTGAGTAAGATTAGCGACCCTAGTGGCCGACACAAACACCGGGCCCATCTAGGAGTGGCACTGCAGTGTCACGCAGGATGGCCCTTCCAAAAACCCCTCCCCAAACAGCACATGACGCAAAGAAAAAAAGAGGCGCAATGAGGTAGCTGTGTGAGTAAGATTAGCGACCCTAGTGGCCGACACAAACACCGGGCCCATCTAGGAGTGGCACTGCAGTGTCACGCAGGATGGCCCTTCCAAAAAAACACTCCCCAAACAGCACATGACGCAAAGAAAAAAAGAGGCGCAATGAGGTAGCTGACTGTGTGAGTAAGATAAGCGACCCTAGTGGCCGACACAAACACCGGGCCCATTTAGGAGTGGCACTGCAGTGTCACGCAGGATGTCCCTTCCAAAAAACCCTCCCCAAACAGCACATGACGCAAAGAAAAATAAAAGAAAAAAGAGGTGCAAGATGGAATTGTCCTTGGGCCCTCCCACCCACCCTTATGTTGTATAAACAAAACAGGACATGCACACTTTAACCAACCCATCATTTCAGTGACAGGGTCTGCCACACGACTGTGACTGATATGACGGGTTGGTTTGGACCCCCCCCCAAAAAAGAAGCAATTAATCTCTCCTTGCACAAACTGGCTCTACAGAGGCAAGATGTCCACCTCATCATCATCCTCCGATATATCACCGTGTACATCCCCCTCCTCACAGATTATCAATTCGTCCCCACTGGAATCCACCATCTCAGCTCCCTGTGTACTTTGTGGAGGCAATTGCTGCTGGTCAATGTCTCCGCGGAGGAATTGATTATAATTCATTTTAATGAACATCATCTTCTCCACATTTTCTGGATGTAACCTCGTACGCCGATTGCTGACAAGGTGAGCGGCGGCACTAAACACTCTTTCGGAGTACACACTTGTGGGAGGGCAACTTAGGTAGAATAAAGCCAGTTTGTGCAAGGGCCTCCAAATTGCCTCTTTTTCCTGCCAGTATAAGTACGGACTGTGTGACGTGCCTACTTGGATGCGGTCACTCATATAATCCTCCACCATTCTTTCAATGTTGAGAGAATCATATGCAGTGACAGTAGACGACATGTCCGTAATCGTTGTCAGGTCCTTCAGTCCGGACCAGATGTCAGCATCAGCAGTCGCTCCAGACTGCCCTGCATCACCGCCAGTGGGTGGGCTCGGAATTCTGAGCCTTTTCCTCGCACCCCCAGTTGCGGGAGAATGTGAAGGAGGAGATGTTGACAGGTCGCGTTCCGCTTGACTTGACAATTTTCTCACCAGCAGGCCTTTCAACCCCAGCAGACTTGTGTCTGCCGGAAAGAGAGATCCAAGGTAGGTTTTAAATCTAGGATCGAGCACGGTGGCCAAAATGTAGTGCTCTGATTTCAACAGATTGACCACCCGTGAATCCTTGTTAAGCGAATTAAGGGCTCCATCCACAAGTCCCACATGCCTAGCGGAATCGCTCCGTGTTAGCTCCTCCTTCAATGTCTCCAGCTTCTTCTGCAAAAGCCTGATGAGGGGAATGACCTGACTCAGGCTGGCAGTGTCTGAACTGACTTCACGTGTGGCAAGTTCAAAGGGCATCAGAACCTTGCACAACGTTGAAATCATTCTCCACTGCACTTGAGACAGGTGCATTCCACCTCCTATATCGTGCTCAATTGTATAGGCTTGAATGGCCTTTTGCTGCTCCTCCAACCTCTGAAGCATATAGAGGGTTGAATTCCACCTCGTTACCACTTCTTGCTTCAGATGATGGCAGGGCAGGTTCAGTAGTTTTTGGTGGTGCTCCAGTCTTCTGTACGTGGTGCCTGTACGCCGAAAGTGTCCCGCAATTTTTCTGGCCACCGACAGCATCTCTTGCACGCCCCTGTCGTTTTTTACAAAGCGTAGCCTGCCTAGGAAAGAGTTGGCGTTTGCGAGATGCTGCTACTGGTGCCGCCGCTGCTGTTCTTGCGGCGGGAGTCCATACATCTACCCAGTGGGCTGTCACAGTCATATAGTCCTGACCCTGCCCTGCTCCACTTGTCCACATGTCCGTGGTTAAGTGGACATTGGGTACAACTGCATTTTTTAGGACACTGGTGAGTCTTTTTCTGACGTCCGTGTACATTCTCGGTATCGCCTGCCTACAGAAGTGGAACCTAGATGGTATTTGGTAACGGGGGCACACTGCCTCAATAAATTGTCTAGTTCCCTGTGAACTAACGGCGGATACCGGACGCACGTCTAACACCAACATAGTTGTCAAGGACTCAGTTATCCGCTTTGCAACAGGATGACTGCTGTGATATTTCATCTTCCTCGCAAAGGACTGTTGGACAGTCAATTGCTTACTGGAAGTAGTACAAGTGGGCTTACGACTTCCCCACTGGGATGACCATCGACTCCCAGCAGCAACAACAGCAGCGCCAGCAGCAGTAGGCGTTACACGCAAGGATGCATCGGAGGAATCCCAGGCAGGAGAGGACTCGTCAGAATTGCCAGTGACATGGCCTGCAGGACTATTGGCATTCCTGGGGAAGGAGGAAATTGACACTGAGGGAGTTGGTGGGGTGGTTTGCGTGAGCTTGGTTACAAGAGGAAGGGATTTACTGGTCAGTGGACTGCTTCCGCTGTCGGCCCAAGTTTTTGAACTTGTCACTGACTTATTATGAATGCGCTGCAGGTGACGTATAAGGGAGGATGTTCCGAGGTGGTTAACGTCCTTACCCCTACTTATTACAGCTTGACAAAGGGAACACACGGCTTGACACCTGTTGTCCGCATTTCTGGTGAAATACTTCCACACCGAAGAGCTGATTTTTTTGGTATTTTCACCAGGCATGTCAACGGCCCTATTCCTCCCACGGACAACAGGTGTCTCCCCGGGTGCCTGACTTAAACAAACCACCTCACCATCAGAATCCTCCTGGTCAATTTCCTCCCCAGCGCCAGCAACACCCATATCCTCCTCATCCTGGTGTACTTCAACACTGACATCTTCAATCTGACTATCAGGAATTGGACTGCGGGTGCTCCTTCCAGCACTTGCAGGGGGCGTGCAAATGGTGGAAGGCGCATGCTCTTCACGTCCAGTGTTGGGAAGGTCAGGCATCGCAACCGACACAATTGGACTCTCCTTGTGGATTTGGGATTTCGAAGAACGCACAGTTCTTTGCGGTGCTACTGCTTTTGCCAGCTTGAGTCTTTTCATTTTTCTAGCGAGAGGCTGAGTGCCTCCATCCTCATGTGAAGCTGAACCACTAGCCATGAACATAGGCCAGGGCCTCAGCCGTTCCTTGCCACTCCGTGTGGTAAATGGCATATTGGCAAGTTTACGCTTCTCCTCCGACAATTTTATTTTAGGTTTTGGAGTCCTTTTTTTACTGATATTTGGTGTTTTGGATTTGACATGCTCTGTACTATGACATTGGGCATCGGCCTTGGCAGACGACGTTGCTGGCATTTCATCGTCTCGGCCATGACTAGTGGCAGCAGCTTCAGCACGAGGTGGAAGTGGATCTTGATCTTTCCCTAATTTTGGAACCTCAACATTTTTGTTCTCCATATTTTAATAGGCACAACTAAAAGGCACCTCAGGTAAACAATGGAGATGGATGGATACTAGTATACAATTATGGACGGACTGCCCAGTGCCGACACAGAGGTAGCTACAGCCGTGGACTACCGTACTGTACTGTGTCTGCTGCTAATATAGACTGGTTGATAAAGAGATGTAGTAGTAGTAGTATGTATGTATAAAGAAGAAAGAAAAAAAAAACACGGGTAGGTGGTATACAATTATGGACGGACTGCCCAGTGCCGACACAGAGGTAGCTACAGCCGTGGACTACCGTACTGTACTGTGTCTGCTGCTAATATAGACTGGTTGATAAAGAGATGTAGTAGTAGTAGTATGTATGTATAAAGAAGAAAAAAAAACCACGGGTAGGTGGTATACAATTATGGACGGACTGCCCAGTGCCGACACAGAGGTAGCTACAGCCATGGACTACCGTACTGTACTGTGTCTGCTGCTAATATAGACTGGTTGATAAAGAGATGTAGTAGTAGTAGTATGTATGTATAAAGAAGAAAGAAAAAAAAACCACGGGTAGGTGGTATACAATTATGGACGGACTGCCCAGTGCCGACACAGAGGTAGCTACAGCCGTGAACTACCGTACTGTGTCTGCTGCGACTGGATGATAAATAATGATATAAAAAATATATATATATCACTACTGCAGCCGGACAGGTATATATTATATAATGACGGACCTGCTGGACACTGTCTGTCAGCAGAATGAGTTTTTTATAGAATAAAAAAAAAAACACCACACAAGTGAAGTCACACGACGAGTGTTTAACTTTTTCAGGCAATCACAATATAGTATACTATACTACTAACTATACTGGTGGTCAGTGTGGTCAGGTCACTGGTCAGTCACACTGGCAGTGGCACTCCTGCAGCAAAAGTGTGCACTGTTTAATTTTAATAATAATATGTACTCCTGGCTCCTGCTATAACCTATAACTGGCACTGCAGTGCTCCCCAGTCTCCCCCACACTTATAAGATGTGTGAGCTGAGCACAGTCAGATACGAGTGTTTAACTTTTTCAGGCAATCACAATATAGTATACTATACTACTAACTATACTGGTGGTCAGTGTGGTCAGGTCACTGGTCAGTCACACGGGCAGTGGCACTCCTGCAGCAAAAGTGTGCACTGTTTAATTTTAATAATAATATGTACTCCTGGCTCCTGCTATAACCTATAACTGGCACTGCAGTGCTCCCCAGTCTCCCCCACAATTATAAGATGTGTGAGCTGAGCACAGTCAGATATATACATAGATGATGCAGCACACTGGGCTGAGCAGTGCACACAGATATGGTATGTGACTGAGTCACTGTGTATCGTTTTTTTCAGGCAGAGAACGGATATATTAAATAAAACTGCACTGTCTGGTGGTCACTGTGGTCAGTCACTAGTAAACTCTGCACTCTCTACACAGTTCTACAGTACTCCTAATCTCCAGTAAATCAGGTCAATCTCTCTCTCTCTCTCTCTTCTAATCTAAATGGAGAGGACGCCAGCCACGTCCTCTCCCTATCAATCTCAATGCACGTGTGAAAATGGCGGCGACGCGCGGCTCCTTATATAGAATCCGAGTCTCGCGATAGAATCCGAGCCTCGCGAGAATCCGACAGCGTCATGATGACGTTCGGGCGCGCTCGGGTTAACCGAGCAAGGCGGGAAGATCCGAGTCGCTCGGACCCGTGA
Source organism: Pseudophryne corroboree (assembly GCF_028390025.1). Taxonomy (NCBI): domain Eukaryota; kingdom Metazoa; phylum Chordata; class Amphibia; order Anura; family Myobatrachidae; genus Pseudophryne; species Pseudophryne corroboree. The sequence continues at coordinate 515,856,317 of NC_086449.1, forward strand.
AAAAAAACATGAAGTTCGTGCGGGTTCGGATTCAGAGAAACCGAACCCGCTCATCTCTAATTACAATGCCATCAATAATATACAAAACACAAAAACATCTATCTTTTCTAAATCTGACTAGCATCCCATCTTATATTATTGATCCACAGTCCACATTATGCACGTGGCCGAAATGCATCACAGTTGCAGAGAATAACAGTTTGCTACTACTACATGAACAGGTTTCCAACCAAATATCTGCATAAGTGGCTAAAAAAACAACAACTTGGGGGCTAATTCAGGTTGGAACGCAGTGTGTGATCCAACCGCAAAAATTAGAAAAAAAGATGCGGGCACATGCGCAGCGCCCGTCCTGCAAATGCGCAGCTCTCGTCCTGCACATGTTCCCGCATTTTCTGCAGGGGGCCTAGAAACATGGCGTTGGGCCTCCTGCGGGCGCAGGTAAGCTGCACAGGCAGAAGGCATCCTTAATTTTTGCTAACAAGCACAAATTGCAATGCGATTGCAATTTCTATTTGTGAACGGGGGAGGGGGCGGTGGTCAGCATTCTGGGCAGCCTTGCGGCCCCCAGCATGCGAACAGAAGGATTGCAAATTCTGATAATAAGCAGAATTTGCAATGCTTACTGAATTAGGCCCTATGGGGCAAATGTATTAACCTGGAGAAGGCATACGGAAGTGATAAACCAGTGATAAGTGCAAGGTGATAAACGCACCAGCCAGTCAGCTCCTAACTGTCAATTTTCATACTGGAGCTGATTAGTGGTGCGTTTATCACCTTGCACTTATCACTGGTTTATCACTTCCTTATGCCTTCTCCAGGTTAATACGTCTGCCCCCATGGGCCTTATTCAGGTTTGTTAGCAAACCTAAAAAGCAAGCAACTTGGCAAAACCATGTTGCACTGCAGGTGGGGCGAATGTAACATGTGCAGAGAGATTTAGATATGGGTGGGGTGTGTTCAACCTGAAATTTAAATTGCAGTGTAGACATTAAGCAGCCAGTATTTACCCTGCACAGAAACAATATAACAATATAACCCACCCATATCTAAATATCTCTGCATGTTACATCTGCCCCACCTGCAGTGCAAAATGGATTTGCCCAATGGCTAACTGTTTCGGTTTGCTAACAAACCTGAATAACCACCAATATGTCTATTTAGTACAGAAATTCAGCAGCAGCCTATATCACCTCATGAACAATACACGCTGCTTATTTCACACATCTTTATACTATTACTTGAATTCTCAGGAACATGTGGAGAGAGAGCTGAATATGCTCTACTATTGTATTACACACTGCATAAAAACATTTTAATTTACAGCAATAAACTGTCATTCATTAACAGTGAACTACCTCTCCAGTATGATGATTAACTGCACACACCACTCCGTACTCTTAAAAGAGCACATGAAAATACTACAAAGAAAATGCTTATGCAACTGAACTTACTATTACACTAATACTAGGAGAAAGAAAAAATAAATAAAGCAACAATGCTTTCACCATAGTAAGGAGGAACATGACATTTATGTGCTGCTGTAAGGCAGAAAGCGCAGATAAAAGGTGTGTGTTTAGCACAATAGCTACCACACTGAGACTTCCCATTTGACACTGTTTGAAGTGATATCACATAACACTAATGTTGGATCTTATTGTTCCAACTATGTTCTAACCCTTTATGGCTTCTTCCAGTATGAGAAGCTAAAGTGGAATTTTTCATTACTGAACTTGAGTTCAGTTAAAGTAAGTAAATGAATCCACTGACATTGTAGTAGGAAGGCATTCATGAGCTACAAGAATGTTTCCAATTAAAACATTCTCACTGACACAAATGCAATAAATAAGTGTATTAAGCATTAAATGTGTAAACATTCTTTTTAATCCATGCAAAGGGTAAAAAGGAAATAAAGATATATTCTATGCATTGCATATTGTATATGTGGCCTGTTCAATACTAAAGACTGACAGGGTGATGATTTCATGTGTCCAAAATGTAACACCTATATGTGAAGAAATCTGCTAAATAATACTCACAGATACCTAACAGTACTCCATAAACTTGTCAGACATTAGACAACATCCCCAAATAAAATAGAAGGATGTTGTAATTGAAAGGAAAGATGATTTATTTGCATTAAGGAGTAACACTCTCAAAACATGTTATGGTTCTTTCAAAGCTAAAAATATAACTTTATTTTTATTTTTTTATTTTAATGGCCTTTTGTTATTTTGTTTGAACGTCACACCACAATTACAACTATTTCTGCTGTTGCATTCCACGTCTACAAGCTAGCTTCTCTCTTTTTGGGCTTGCTGCTAAATTCTAAGAAGCACAGCTAAATTTCATGGGTTTTTGTTATGGAAAAATCTGCAGTGGTATGAGCTCCCTCCATATTCTTATAGATGCCAGTGAAATACACTTGTTTCTCAATTAAATTTAAGTGAGTATACCATCAGATTACATTAGCATTGAAAAATGTTATGATATGCAGAGGTAAGCAATGTGTGGCCCTCCGGATCCTATGGAAGTACACATTCCAGCAATCCTTACTGTAGGTTTTCTGTTAGATCCTGCTAAAGGCATGCTGGAAAGTGTTGTTCCACAGCACCTTAACTGGCACAGGTTCCATACCCCTGGTATTGGTAGGATGAGTTAAACTGAACCATGCATTAAAATCCCAGTCAGCTTCTTGTCTTCTTTGGCAAATCACATCATCCCAAAATGCTGCAGGCACTAAAAATTAATTTGTACATGCTATAGGATTATACCTAGAGGATTACACATCAGAAGGACACATTAGCAATAAATACATTCTATTGTCCTACATGGACAAAATAACATAGGGAGCATTGGGTTTTTGAAAAGTGTTACAGCAGAATGATCACATTTAGACAATGATCCTATTGTCGTACAGGATAAAATAGTGACGTTGAAATTCTAAGGAGACACCTGAGCGGTCTTAGGAGCTTTGATCTATATACAAGTTACCAGACAAAGGTATCATATTTACACAAACCACTGTTGTTTTTCTGCTAACAAATGAAAACCCACCTCATCTGTGGCAAAAGAAGCTGAGCAGAAATGAAATAAAACAACATCAACAGCAAGTCAGTGCATCTGGAGCTTTCAAAGTTATTCACACAGAAACAGAACCCCAGGATTAGAGCATCAAAACAAACACATAACATTTAAATAGTATGTTGTAAGCGACCACACAGGCTTAAAGGCAGAGAAAGAGCTCTTCTTTACAGCGACAGCTTGTTTTTCCCATAATAGAATTGTACAAAAATAAAACCACACAAAATCACTGGAGGAGCATGAAATAATACAGACAGCAAAAATTGTGGTAAAAATGTAATGAACAGCATGTGTAGCCCCGAATTGCAGTTTACTGTCTGTCTCACAAACCCATAAGTGTTATTGCTCTGTAACTGGCAATCATCTTTTATCATGACATATGTAACCAGACCAAGTAATATACAAATATATCCCCTGGACTGCAATGCTTTCTTGTACATACAGCACATTACACAAAATGAGTTTTACAATAGAAATCCAACCTACAAGACCGCTTGTTACAAATTATTTAATTGTTTCTAGTAAAAATTAGCCTCTCAGTAAATGGTATGACCTGTCCTTTGATATAAGTAATGCATTTATGTGAGAGGGAAGACGGATTGAAGTTAGGGTACCAAAATATATTTCATTTAATCAAATAACTGTAAAATAAAAATAATAATGAATACATAAGCTCTAAGTAACATTGACAAAAATAACCATGATAAATGTAGAAATAGCAAACAAAATGTTGAATTTTAATAAATAGCAGTAGTGTTTATGGGAGACTAGTGAAACAGCTCTGATGGTATTCTGTTATCCTGAGTAGCTGGATTTGCAGGATTAGGTGACTCCTAGCAGAGCGCTGATATGTGCAAACTGATAGCTGCATCCATGACCATCTTATTCCACATAGTGTGTGTGCGTGTGCCATTTCTAAATGCTGTAAATTTATGTCTACTTGTTCTTCTAGAAAATACACTGTCTCTAAAGAGTTACATTTTATATATAAATACGTATATTTTAAAAATGTATAAAAACGAACGTAAGAAATCCCATGCCTCACCACCACATGGTTTAGTGAAACATAGAGAGCAGCATATACTATGTAAAATGTTTTTATTAGCATCTAACTACAAACAAGGTAAATAATGAATTCAGATGCATAACATTCTTGAAGGATAGCAAGTGTGAGAGAACAGAGGCCAAGCATATACTTTATGTTAGTCTTTAATTACTTCATATTGTTTCACCACTTATTTTGTTATTGCACCGCTACACCTTACAACTTTGGTAAAGAAGTGGTGATATCCTACTTTGGAACAAGCAAAAGGAATAGAGGTACAATGCTAAACATCTAAAAGTAACTCATACAAATGTGCACATTATGCACCAAGCTTAAGGCAGAAGGGTATCTGGCATCTTAATGTAATGAGTGACTATTGTATGGTGACCATCTAAATTCCCTTTTCTGGCAAACAATTTGCCTTAATGATTTATCTTAAAGCTTCACTTTTGGTCTAAACCTTGAGGTAAAATGCAATTACATACAGAATAAAATATATATTTATTACTGTATATTAACATCAATGTGAGTAGAGAGCTTCAAGGGGATGAAGCAATACAATCCAAAAATATGTAAATATTTAATATTTAATAAACTACTTCATTTATGCATTGTCTATGAATGGAAAAATTATCGCTTCATTTTGCCATCTAATTTGATTTTTTAAGTAAGCAAGTACTACCATATCCATATAGACTATCCTGCAGAAAAACACCTGCCGTCTAGAAAGTCTCAGCGTGTACGAAACAGTAAGATTTAACAAGCAAACTTCACCTCTTAATACTACATTAACACAGGCTTTCCTTTATTTTTATGCTTTGTTTTCCTACTCCAGTTAAAGATTACTTGCACACTTCAAAGACATGTCTCATAAACCAAAGGTAGAGATTAACTTTTTTTTTTTTTTTTTTTGCAACTGTAATCAACATTTTCCTTTGCCTCACTTTTAATAGCCCTGACAAGGAGAGACTGTGTTGTAGCTCATCATGTAACTTCACACTGGATCAACATTACTAAAGCAAATACTGTCACAACCACCCCCCCAGGAATGTAACCCTTTATGTTATGGAAATGTTGTTAACTTGCTGGAAATAGAACATAAGGCAGGTGATGATAAAAATATTTTATTGGTCTCACAAAAAGATTGAGTTGGAATGATTTTGTTAGGAATTACACATTCATGGTCTGTCATTACTATCATGTACTATCTGTTTCTGCATGTCAGACCCCTGTTTGCATGGAAACAACTCATTTCTGACTGGGTATAAACACCATTAATTTAAATTTACTATCTTCACAGGATGAAAAGATCTCTAAATCACTTTATGACCAGTGTGTAACTTTTAACAGATGAGCTGTGAGATAGCAGAGCAAATATACCATACAGATAACACTATTAAAGAATAAGACTTCTATTGTCAGAAATCTCTCTAGGATCTAAATAACTTCTTTACTCAACACACATGATAAGTGACATACCTAAAGTATACCTGGTCAATCACTGCCAAATGGTCATAAGTTGGCAGGACTACAGCAGGGAACTCAATTTGATGTATAAAGTCTGCCAGCAAATCACATAAGGCATGGGTAAGACACTGTGATAAATTATTAGTATTCTTGGAAAATTAATTTTTGATAAATGTCTTGCTGCATTATTTTGTGACACCGTTTTTTTTATTCACACATGGGCTGCTACTGAACTTGACCCTAGCTCAGTAACTTACCTAGTCACTACTGTTTCATGTGACTATCTGATTTATTTGGCAGATCCGCACATCCATCCACATAACACCAGGTTTCTTCTGTTCTCCCTGACTGATCACTGATTTACATTGGGTGCACTGATCCCTGATTTACAACAAGGCTGCTCCCTGATGTTACTCCCAGTGATTTCTGGCTTCATCAGATTCTCCTCCCGGTTCTGTTCTATGATCCCTGACTTATACTAGGGCAGCTGGTGTGCACAAAATGTCCCCTCTTGATTTACAATTATGCCTTTGGTGTCAAAGCCAAATATTGTTTAATGTCCATCACTTGGGCAGCTTTCTGTTGGGACTCTGGCATTGAGAAATGTAACACAACACAATGTATACTACAGTATACTTATCTATAGGACATTTGCATGCACACCTTTATACTTGCAGTCATCTGATTAGTTCTGCAGCAAGGTATGGTGTCATTATAAAATGTAATAGACATGGATACAGTTAGTAGAGCAGAACTATACATGTGTGTGCACTTTATGGGTGCCTAATAGCAGAACAAATGTGTAATACTTGCTATACTGTCTCTATAAGGCTTATACTGTTAATGCAAGCTCTGATTTTTAAGAAGATATTAAAGCCCTTTTACAGCAGTGATGTACAGTACTGTATACTGACTGGGGCGCCTGTGGCAAGGTAACTCCGGCCACTGGTCCCACCTGAATCAGGGAAGCTCTATGAGGCCTGCTCTATACTGGCACCATCCATATAATAACTCGTTCTCAGCGACCTACTGGCACTGCATGCCATGCTTACTATACAGTAATCCCATCAAAAGAATCAAGAACTATTTGTAATGTAGCAGCAACACTGCAGTGCACCTCTAGTTAGACATCGTGAGACTTATAATGACAATGTTGCGATATATATATATATATATATATATATATATACACACACACACACACACACACACACACACACACACACACACACACACACACACACACACATATCTTTAGTGATGTTGGACTTACAGGTAAGACGTGAAGATGCTGAGATTGGCAGGCACCGCATTGAGTCCCCGGTCAGAACAGTCCACTCTCATCATCATAGCGTCCTGCTCACAGAGGCAGGGACCCGGGCAGGTCCGGTGCTGCTGCTTGCCCGGTTTGGCGGCGCTAGCAAACTGCAGGGTGCAGAAGAGCGAGCACATGAGCAGGCTGCTTCGGGAGATAGCCATGGTGTGGGTGTGATGCTAGGTCCCGCGGGATGTAGTGGTCTAGCAGGACGGGGTAGCATACATCGCCCCTCCCCAGGGGTCTGAGCTGTAGAACGGCGCTAGTGGTGCTGCAGTGCCAGGGAGCGCGGTGTGTCAGCCGCAGTCGCCTCTCCTCTCACTGTGCTGCAGCCCGGAGCATCTCACGCTGCTTTATCCCAGGGCTGGAAGTCTGAACAGCGCGCACTGTGACGTCATCGCAGCCCCAGGGCCACTCACAGGACTGAGGGTGAGCCAGGGTCTGATAGCAGGTCTCCGCTGCCGCACTGCCTGTAGCACAGGTACTAGGCACCGCATGCTGGCACTTGTAGTAGTACCACAGTACAAGCTGTTTCTTAGGCAACCGTACATACAGCACAGGTCTGTGTATGGCATGAACTACAAATCATTGAATCAGTACCTGAAAGTCCTCTCTCAGCAGCTACGCTGGCTTCTAACTAGAGAAAAGTGCCATAAAGTGGTGTTTGTCCTTCTACAGGACACTGAGTACTGTATTATAAGTGAATAGAAAATATTCCTGTTATATTTTTAGTGTTTCTTTAGTTCCATTGAATAATTCTTGGTAATACTTTGATATAATCGATGTAGTTTGAGGTATAAAACCTGAGGTCCTTGCACCCTGCCAGCTCCAAATCTACTCTATACTTTACCGCTATACTCTTACCCAGCACATCACAGAAACTCCCTCACTTGCCAGTTATATTTTACTGATTATGAATGGGCAATTTTGCACTCTGGCAATACCATGTTACACTTAACAAATTTGCAGACAGATTTAGGAGTTGGAAGAAGGATGTGTCCTCACTTCACTCTACTTTGCAGAGTTAAAATAAATCTGCCTAGTATTACATGCACAAGCAAGCAGGATATCCCTGAATTGAAAAAAAAAACACCCCATAAATAGTTGCATTTGCGCCCCTTGAATCACAACAGGTACAAATTGACGGGTGTGGATCATAGGATGGACAGTGTCTAGGTCGACAATGTTTGGGTCGACCACTATAGGCCGACAGTCACTAGGTCGACAGGGTTTGAAAGTCGACAGGGTTTATAGGTCGACATGTTCTAGGTTGACAGGTCAAAAAGTCGACATGAGTTTTTCATGTTTTTTTGGGGTTTTCTCCGTACAGTGACCGGGAAGCCCAATTAGTGCACTGTGTTCCCTCGCATGGCTCAGTTTGCTCGCCATGCTTCGGGCAAGGTGCCTCGCTCCGCTACCGCCGCGCTCGGCACAGGTTACTATTCCCAATCGTAGTCCGCGTGGATCGTTAACTATGAAAAAGTAAAAAAAAAGAAAAAATGTGAAAAACTCATGTCGACCTTTTGACCTGTTAACCTAGAACATGTCAACATAGAAACCCGTTCGACCGTGAAAACATATCGACTTAGTGAGTGTCGACCAATAGTGGTCGACCCAAACATTGTCGACCTAGACACTGTCGATCTTCAGACCGGATCCCCAAATTGACACCATTTAGCAGGATCTGCTACTAAATCTAAGGGGCCTATTCATCATCACTAAATGCACCCATTACACATGCGGAACCACTAGTTTTATGTAACGGGCTAACTAATGTTCTGCATTTTGAAGTTTGACTGCAAGAACAAACTTCATCCTCAAATGGCGCTGGTTCTCAGAGCACTGCTCCTTCCTACGGGAAGGAGTTCCAGGGATGCGAAGAAGGATCCCGTACACATTGCACATATATATGCGCAGATCTTCATCATTGTTCTTTATACAATGCTTTTAAAATGCATTTTTAAATATGTAGTATGCAATTTGTAATATGTCTGTAATAACTCTTCTTAGACTTTCACCCACAGTTCTATATGATACCTGCCTGCTGTCTTGGAATGACCGGGAGACTCACAAATTCTACTGCAATTCTATTCTAGGATTCTCCCGGGCTCCCAGGAGAGAGGGCAACCAGTGCCGTAACTAGACATTTTAGCGCTGTGTGCAAGAAACAGCAACGGCGCCCCCCATATAGGGGCGTGGCTTCATGGGAAGGGGCGTGGCTACAAAATTATGCCAATTCATACTATGCTGCACAGTAGTCTCCATTATTCAAATTACACCGAACAGTAGCACCACTTACACACATTACGGCAGGTAGAGCCCCATTTTACACATTACGACAGGCAGAGCTCCCTTAGACACAGTACAGCAGGTAGAGTCACCTTTTACACATTACAGAAGGTAGAGTCACCTTTTACACATTACCCTGGGGGAGAGAGGGATGGAGAGAGAGATATTGATTTTATACTGACATCCCTCCAGCCTAAATGCTGCAGACACAGGGGAAGACCAGCGGCGAAGCCTAATGAGGGACGGGAAGCTGCAGGCTGGGGTGCTGCTGCAGTGGTCAGTGTGAGCTCAGCTGGACTGAATGCTCCCTGACTGCCCGCCCGAACGCCGCAGCAACTCGTGGCACGGGGCGCTGTTGGAGACAGTTGGGAAAGACGTCATCACGTCTCTCCCTTGCAGGTAGGAGGGAGGCAAAGCATCTGATTGGGCCAGGGGAGAAGGTGCTGCGTTGGTGCAGGTTGTGGGTGCGCTCAGCAGCAGAAGAGCTGAGCGCACACCACACACAGCAGGGGCAAACGCAGAATTTGTAAAGGGGGGTTTCCAGATTATATATTTATGAATCCATATCAGTAACGGCACTCGGAGTTGACATGAGACAAAGAAGATTTGTACTAGACAAGCGTTTTCAGGGCATGCAAACTGTTATTAAAACAACATAAATAATAATTGTGTGGTCTTGATTACATGGCGCATGCCCTGAAAACGCTTGTCCAATGCAAATCTTCTTTGCCTCATGCCAACTCTGAGTGCCGTTGCTGATACTGATATGGATTCATGCTGATTATGCTACCTGTGCGCCGGAGTGCCTTTAATAAAGCAGTAACTACCTTCTTTATATATATATATATATATATATATATATATACATATACACACACAAACATACTGTCATATATCTATGTGTATATGTCTATCTTATACTGTGTGCCTCCCTATAGTATATATATAGGGAGGCACACAGTATAAGATAGATATATACACATAGATATATGACAGTATTTTGTATATTATATATATATATATATATATATATATATATATAATATATACGATATATAGAACAGGAGGGGGCAGGTAACCTGAAGTCAGCGCCGCAAGGGTCTGTCCATTTTTGCTGCCTTCATTGAGCCGGAGCCTGCCCCTTGAAGTCCTGTTAAGCTGGGAACACTGAAAAAGGAGGCAGCGGCGCTGGAACTGGGAGCACAGCAGAGTGTAGGTCAGCCCCGGTGAGAAGTGTGCAAAGGCCACCCGGCGCCCAATAGAGAAAAATCCTTTGTGCATTGCTGTTTAGTGCCTGCCGCCACTGCCGGTTCTACCGCTTCCCCTGACGCCGGGTGCCCGAAGCTCCTCTCAGCCGTAGCACAGGAGAGCTTTGTTGAGCAGCACTCTCTATCTATAGGTGCTGCTGGCAGCACCGATCACCGCTGCGGGAATCACTAAAGGAGACAGAGGCAGAGCAGAGGCGGATTTAGACTTCATGGGGCCCTAAGCAAGACACCAAGGGGAACCCCCCTTTCTCAAACAATCCTCATTGTGTGCTTGCAGTGTCTCACTGGCATGCCCCTTCCACAGCAGCGCGTTCCCCACTACACAACATCAATGCTCTACACCCCCCATAGGCTACAATACTTTGCTGCACTACACCACCGCAGTACATCGCTACATTACATCACTACAGTACGCCTTCCTATACACTGCACTAGACCACTACACTACACCCCCCCCAATATGCTGCACTTTATCAGTACACGCCCCTAATACACTGCACTACATCACTATATTACATCACTACGCTCTCCTACATGCCGCACTACATCGCTACACCACATCACTACAATATGCTGCACTACATCCCCCTACTGTATATACTGCACTAAGTCGTTACACCCCCCCATACTCTGCACTACATCCCCCTCCCCCAATATGCTGCACTACATCCCCCCTATATGCTGCACCAAGTCATTACACCCCCTTTTATACACTACACTACATTCCTCCTATATGCTGTACTTTCATTACACACACACACACACACACACTGCATTAATCATTACACCCCCCCATTTGCCACATTAATCATTACCCCCCCCCATATGCTGCATTAATAATTACCCCCGCATATGCTGCATTAATAATTACCCCCCCATATGCTGCATTAATAATTACCCCCATATGCTGCATTAATAATTACCCCCCCACATGCTGCATTAATCATTACACACACACACCCATTAACCATTCAACATACAGTAAATGTGCTACAGGCGCACTGCGGACACCCAGATCTCCGGAGTCTTACCCGGGCCGAGTAAGTCCTGGGAGGTAGGCTGGCAGCACATCCTTTCCCATAAGCTGAGAGCCTGAAGATCGGGATGATGCTCCTCACCGTTGTCTCGTCACCGACGCTGCGGCGCACACACAGTGGGGAGGCCCGCAGGACGCTGGAGAGCAACCACGTGGAGAGCCAGTGTGTCCAAGGTTGTGCCTTCCTGCAGAGCCGCAATGGGTCCTAGGCCCCGCCGACTTCTGCCTAGGCGTTAATTGCTTTGCCGTAAATCCGCCACTGAGGCAGAAGTGTGTCCGTCTCAGGGGGGGTTTCTGCCTGCGTGCAGGAAAGCACTGCAGCGGCGGCCGGCGGGAGGCAGGAGGCAATTAAGAGTGGGCGGCGGGCAGCGGCCGTGCGGGTGATGCTGCCAGATGGTGCGCCCACAGTGCAGTTGCGCTGTGTGCAATGCCTCTCTGGCACACACCTAGTTACGGCTCTGAGGGCAACTCTCACTGATCCCACCTACTCTATTAGTAAAGTGTGGGGTCATGATGAACGGCGTCCTTGTGGCCATGTACCATGTTGCATAATGACGTAAATTATAGCGAAGTGCAGCTGGGATGGGGCCATAAAGATGATCGTGCCCCTGAACTTGCACCCTGACCCTTCCCAAAAGGAATGGGATCTCTTGGGCAGGAGGATAAAAAATATAGGGGTTCATGTACCAAGCAGTGAAAACAGTGGAATAGTGGACCAATGGAGAAGTTGCCCATAGCAACCAATCAGAATGTATCTATCATTTTACAACATGTACTTGATAAATGCTTCCTCAAAGCAAATTGGTTGCTATGGGCAACTTCTCCCCTAGTCCACTTCTCCACTCATTTCACTGCTTTATACTGTACATTAACCCCACAGTGTAAATCCTGTTTACATTGGTAAGAGAAAAGACTTGTACTGATGGTGGTCATATAACATGGAATATACAAGATATGGGCAACCCCCCCCCCCCCCCCTCCCCACAAAAACACATGTTAAATTGTTTGTGTCAACCATTGTCATGACAACCTTTTGTACCTGTCGTCCTAATGCATGTTGACCATTTGGTGTCAACCTATTGATTGGGAGGGGGGGGGGGGGGGGAATCAAAACTCTCCTACAGGCTATCTGTAGACACTCAGACACAGGGCTGGATGAAATAAGCATCTCACCCATAGTGACAGTTTGGTGCTGTCTCCCTGGATCTGAACAGCTGCAGCTGACTGTGTGGCAAACAGACCTAGAATTAGCACCATAGTGTATTACTGTACTAATCTCCAGATTGGTGGTGCAGTAAATCACCCCTCCGGCATTCTTCTTGCCAATTATAGCGCATCTGGATTGCAGTGATGTAATATGTGTTGACCAGAGGCGGAACTACCGCCAGTGCAACCAGTGCGTTGCACTGGGGCCCGCCTCTGTCCAGGGGCCCAAAGCATGTAATGAGTCAAACTGACTCATTACATGCCGCTGTGTGCAGCGGACAACCGCTGCCCGCAGCGCACAGCCGTCCGGAGAGGAGAGGAGCAGCGGTACGGGGGAAGGAGGAGGAGGGAGGTGGAGGAGGGAGCCGCAGCAGCGCTTTGTTACTGGTGTAGGCGCTGCTGCTGCCCCTCTGCTTCACTATAGGCTGTCTTCCGAGAACAGCCTATAGTGAAGCAGAGGGGCAGCAGCAGCAGCGCCTCCACCAATAACACAGCGCTGCTGCGGCTCCCTCCTCCACCTCCCTCCTCCTCCTTCTCTACTGCCCGGGAATCGTGAAGCTGCACCGAGGAGCCTGAGCCAGCGGAGAGGGTAAGTATAATTCTTCTTTCTTTCTTTCTTTCTTTCTTTCTTTCTTTCTTTCTTTCTTTCTTTCTGTCTGTCTGTCTTTCTGTCTGTCTTTCTTTCTTTCTGTCTTTGTTGGGACTGCCTGCCGCTATGTGTAAAAATGGGGAATCTGCCTGCCGCAATGTGTAAAAATAGGGACTCTGCCTGCCGCAGTGTGTAAAAATGGGGACTCTGCCTGCCGCAATGTTTAAAAATGGGGAATCTGCCTGCCGCTATGTGTAAAAATGGGGAATCTGCCTGCCGCAATGTGTAAAAATGGGGACTCTGCCTGCCGCAATGTGTAAAAATGGGGAATCTACCTGCCGCTATGTGTAAAAATGGGGAATCTGCCTGCCGCAATGTGTAAAAAGGGGGAATCTGCCTGCCGCAATGTGTAAAAAGGGGGAATCTGCCTGCCGTAACGTGTAAAAAGGGGGACGCTGTCTGCCGTAATGTGTAACAAGGGCACGCTGTCTGCCGTAATGTGTAAAAAGGGGACGCTGTCTGCCGTTATGTGTAAAAAGTGTACGCTGTCTGCCGTAATGTGTAAAAAGGGGATGCTGTCTGCCGTAATGTGTAAAAAGGGGGACGCTGTCTGCCGTTATGTGTAAAAAGTGTACGCTGTCTGCCGCTTTGTTTAACAAGGGCACGCTGTCTGTCGTTATGTGTAAAAAGTGTACGCTGTCTGCCGTAATGTGTAACAAGGGCACGCTGTCTGCCGTTATGTGTAAAAAGTGTACGCTGTCTGCCGCTATGTGTTACAAGGGCACGCTGTCTGCCGTAATGTGTAAAAAGGGCACGCTGTCTGCCGTAATGTGTAAAAAGGGGACGCTGTCTGCCGTTATGTGTAAAAAGTGTACGCTGTCTGCCGTAATGTGTAAAAAGGGGATGCTGTCTGCCGTAATGTGTAAAAAGGGGGACGCTGTCTGCCGTTATGTGTAAAAAGTGTACGCTGTCTGCCGCTTTGTTTAACAAGGGCACGCTGTCTGTCGTTATGTGTAAAAAGTGTACGCTGTCTGCCGTAATGTGTAACAAGGGCACGCTGTCTGCCGTTATGTGTAAAAAGTGTACGCTGTCTGCCGCTATGTGTTACAAGGGCACGCTGTCTGCCGTTATGTGTAAAAAGGGGACGCTGTCTGCCGTTATGTGTAAAAAGTGCACGCTGTCTGCCGTAATGTGTAAAAAGGGGGACGCTGTCTGCCGTAACGTGTAAAAAAGGGGACGCTGTCTGCCGTAATGTGTAAAAAGAGGAATCTGTCCGCTGTAAGGTGTAAAAGGGTCTCTACCTGGTGTAGTGGTGCTACTGTGCAGCGTAATTTGAATAATGGAGACTACTGTGCACCGTTTTATGAATTGGTATTATTTTGTGGCCACACCCCTTCCCCACGAAGCCACGCCACTATGTATTTTTGCGCGCACCTACGCCGCACACTGCCCCTGTTTTGCATGCAGGGGTGGGGCTCCGATGCCGTTTCTTGCACACAGTGCTAAAATGTCTAGTTACGGCACTGTTGCTAGGTATCCATTTCTCTGGCCCTGAGCAGGTCCCCCTCACCAGATCCTCTCCAGGGGTGAGGCGGGGGTGGACTTGGATGGGATGGGGGGGCCCAAAGCATTTTGCCGCACCTGGGCCCACCGATCGCTAGTTCCGCCACTGGTGTTGACTATGTCATGGCTGCAACATCTGAAGGCTATGCAGTAAATTGGCTACGGGCTCTTTACGTCTGCCACATATGGCTTCCTCTGTCCCACTGCACGGGTTCTGCTCATTACTACCGATGATGACATTGGTAAGTTTATAAAAGATAAAAGAAACATAAGTGAAAAGAGAAGTGACGTACAGTACAGTATGGAAGACATCAGGATGAGGTGAACAAACACAGAGAAGATATTCAAAATCCCTAAAGTTTCTGGTGGCCTGGTAGACCCCAGGCACTCTATTTAAATATACATACTGTACCACCACTTTCAAATTCCAACTTTGACCACTGGGTGTGTACATATTTTTTTTATATTTTAACATCCACTGTACACATATAATTTTAGACAATAGCTGTCCACTTTCTTAAGTGTCTCAGGACACCCAAGAGCCTCAGTACAGCCATATTCTTGTAGCTGAATTAATTGTTCAATAAAATCCCTTTATGTAGATTACTGTATTTGACTTCTCATTAAGGGCCTGACTATGATTCCCATCATGTAATGGATACGCATCCTGGTCAGTATGCAAATGTGATTCTATGACAGTATTCTGAGCCACTCAAACCTTTGTGTATATAATACCCCAGCAGCTCTGTCTACAAGCAGTTATCACTATCATCTGCAAGTACACCTGTATTATGCTGGGAGCAGGAGATACGGCTGTAATAGGCACCCACATTGCATATGTATGACACACCCAGATAACGGTTCCTTTCCATTCATAGGGGGAATTCAATTGTTTGAGAAGTCGGTTGGGTGTCTGTATTTTCCTGTCTATTAGATAGGAAAAAACAGACACCCAACTGACTTTTCAAACAATTGAATATCCCCCATAGTGTGAAGATACCAGGTTATTCACACAGATTTTGAGTTACTGCTTTGAAGAAGGCTGTAATTTATAACTCGACACAGTACCTTTTATGGGTACACGGGTTTACACAGGAGTTAGGCAATCATGAAGGTATGCCAGTACCTTAATTACACGTTGTAATAGAAGTAACAGGGCAAACAGTATCGTAGTAACATATACCAATATCATCCATATATTATATGTAAATGCCATATGTATCATCAACACTGGAGTATCTTCAAACCACTAACAGTCACACCCATTGCCCAGTCAGTTAATACCCCTCTCTTGCATACTCACTGTAGCAGGGAAAAATTATCTGGGTGAGAAGTCGCTGGGAGAGAGTACACTGAGAGTACTCTTCTATGTTGCTGTGGTATAGGGCTTCTAGTTGATCGTGCTGTTTCCGCCTGCTTAGCATGTTGTATCCTTTAGCAGCATGGTAGGGCATGTCTGAGTGTTATCCCACTCCTGTGGGTATACCATGTCAGATCAGACAACTCTCAATGGGGGGCATTGTTGAGTAAAGAGTAGGGTGATCCAAGTTACAATCAATTGCTGTACTCTGGGCAATATATTTCCAATCCACTGTGAGAAGACACAACTCCTATGCCTGCCGGTTCAACAACATTTAGCTCCCCCATTTCTCCTCTTTTTATCCCATGTAACCTTTGTTGACACCCCTTGGGCGTAAATATTCAAAACTGCTGGTGGAAATTGAGTGCTTTGAATAAAGGGGTTGGTGAGTGACTGTTGCATGGCGTCAAGTGCATCTGACTCCCCCCAAGGGTTAGGGATCCAGTAAAATCTGGTGATGTCATCATAGTATAATAATGGGGATCCATTAGTCTAATGTAGGACTGAACGTGCACCACTGGCTTCCTAGTATCTCCACCACAGGTGACTTCCAAGGGTAGGGGCAAGGATGGATTTACTGTGTAACAAGCGTCCTTTGTTTCCAAGGGAGTACAAAGTAGTGATGTGCACCGGACATTTTTCGGGTTTTGTGTTTTGGTTTTGGATTCGGTTCTGCGGCCGTGTTTTGGATTCGGACGCGTTTTGGCAAAACCTCACCGAAATTTTTTTGTCGGATTCGGGTGTGTTTTGGATTCGGGTGTTTTTTACAAAAAACGCTAAAAGACAGCTTAAATCATAGAATTTGGGGGTCATTTTGATCCCATAGTATTATTAACCTCAATAACCATAATTTCCACTCATTTCCAGTCTATTCTGAACACCTCACACCTCACAATATTATTTTTAGTCCTAAAATTTGCACCGAGGTTGCTGGATGGCTAAGCTAAGCGACACAAGTGGCCGAAACAAACACCTGGCCCATCTAGGAGTGGCACTGCAGTGTCAGGCAGGATGGCACTTCAAAATAATTGTCCCCAAACAGCACATGATGCAAAGAAAAAAAGAGGCGCACCAAGGTCGCTGTGTGACTAAGCTAAGCGACACAAGTGGCCGACACAAACACCTGGCCCATCTAGGAGTGGCACTGCAGTGTCAGGCAGGATGGCACTTCAAAAAAATTGTCCCCAAACAGCACATGATGCAAAGAAAAAAAGAGGCGCACCAAGGTCGCTGTGTGACTAAGCTAAGCGACACAAGTGGCCGACACAAACACCTGGCCCATCTAGGAGTGGCACTGCAGTGTCAGGCAGGATGGCACTTCAAAAAAATTGTCCCCAAACAGCACATGATGCAAAGAAAAATGAAAGAAAAAAGAGGTGCAAGATGGAATTGTCCTTGGGCCCTCCCACCCACCCTTATGTTGTATAAACAGGACATGCACACTTTAACAAACCCATCATTTCAGCGACAGGGTCTGCCACACGACTGTGACTGAAATGACTGGTTGGTTTGGGCCCCCACCAAAAAAAGAAGCAATCAATCTCTCCTTGCACAAACTGGCTCTACAGAGGCAAGATGTCCACCTCATCATCATCCTCCGATTCCTCACCCCTTTCACTGTGTACATCCCCCTCCTCACAGATTATTAATTCGTCCCCACTGGAATCCACCATCTCAGGTCCCTGTGTACTTTGTGGAGGCAATTGCTGCTGGTGAATGTCTCCACGGAGGAATTGATTATAATTCATTTTGACGAACATCATCTTCTCCACATTTTCTGGAAGTAACCTCGTACGCCGATTGCTGACAAGGTGAGCGGCTGCACTAAACACTCTTTCGGAGTACACACTGGAGGGAGGGCAACTTAGGTAGAATAAAGCCAGTTTGTGCAAGGGCCTCCAAATTGCCTCTTTTTCCTGCCAGTATACGTACGGACTGTCTGACGTGCCTACTTGGATGCGGTCACTCATATAATCCTCCACCATTCTTTCAATGGTGAGAGAATCATATGAAGTGACAGTAGACGACATGTCAGTAATCGTTGGCAGGTCCTTCAGTCCGGACCAGATGTCAGCACTCGCTCCAGACTGCCCTGCATCACCGCCAGCGGGTGGGCTCGGAATTCTTAGCCTTTTCCTTGCACCCCCAGTTGCAGGAGAATGTGAAGGAGGAGATGTTGACGGGTCACGTTCCGCTTGACTTGACAATTTTCTCACCAGCAGGTCTTTGAACCTCTGCAGACTTGTGTCTGCCGGAAAGAGAGATACAACGTAGGTTTTAAATCTAGGATCGAGCATGGTGGCCAAAATGTAGTGCTCTGATTTCAACAGATTGACCACCCGTGAATCCTGGTTAAGCGAATTAAGGGCTCCATCCACAAGTCCCACATGCCTAGCAGAATTGCTCTGTTTTAGCTCCTCCTTCAATGTCTCCAGCTTCTTCTGCAAAAGCCTGATGAGGGGAATGACCTGACTCAGGCTGGCAGTGTCTGAACTGACTTCACGTGTGGCAAGTTCAAAGGGTTGCAGAACCTTGCACAACGTTGAAATCATTCTCCACTGCGCTTGAGTCAGGTGCATTCCCCCTCCTTTGCCTATATCGTGGGCAGATGTATAGGCTTGAATGGCCTTTTGCTGCTCCTCCATCCTCTGAAGCATATAGAGGGTTGAATTCCACCTCGTTACCACCTCTTGCTTCAGATGATGGTGGGGCAGGTTCAGGACTGTTTGGTGGTGCTCCAGTCTTCTGTTTGCGGTGGCTGAATGCCGAAAGTGGCCCGCAATTCTTCGGGCCACCGACAGCATCTCTTGCATGCCCCTGTCGTTTTTTAAATAATTCTGCACCACCAAATTCAATGTATGTGCAAAACATGGGTTGTGCTGGAATTTGCCCAGATGTAATGCACGCACAATATTGGTGGCGTTGTCCGATGTCACAAATCCCCAGGAGAGTCCAATTGGGGTAAGCCATTCTGCGATGATCTTCCTCAGTTTCCGTAAGAGGTTGTCAGCTGTGTGCCTCTTCTGGAAAGCAGTGATACAAAGCGTAGCCTGCCTAGGAACAAGTTGGCGTTTGCGAGATGCTGCTACTGGTGCCGCCGCTGCTGTTCTTGCTGCGGGAGGCAATACATCTGCCCAGTGGGCTGTCACAGTCATATAGTCCTGAGTCTGCCCTGCTCCACTTGTCCACATGTCCGTGGTTAAGTGGACATTGGGTACAACTGCATTTTTTAGGACACTGGTGACTCATTTTCTGAGGTCTGTGTACATTTTCGGTATCGCCTGCCTAGAGAAATGGAACCTAGATGGTATTTGGTACCGGGGACACAGTACCTCAATCAAGTCTCTAGTTGCCTCTGAATTAACGGTGGATACCGGAACCACGTTTCTCACCGCCCAGGCTGCCAAGGCCTGAGTTATCTGCTTTGCAGCAGGATGACTGCTGTGATATTTCATCTTCCTCGCAAAGGACTGTTGGACAGTCAATTGCTTACTGGAAGTAGTACAAGTGGTCTTCCGACTTCCCCTCTGGGATGACGATCGACTCCCAGCAGCTACAACAGCAGCGCCAGCAGCAGTAGGCGTTACACTCAAGGATGCATCGGAGGAATCCCAGGCAGGAGAGGACTCGTCAGACTTGCCAGTGACATGGCCTGCAGGACTATTGGCTTTCCTGGGTAAGGAGGAAATTGACACTGAGGGAGTTGGTGGTTTGGTTTGCAGGAGCTTGGTTACAAGAGGAAGGGATTTAGTGGTCAGTGGACTGCTTCCGCTGTCACCCAAAGTTTTTGAACTTGTCACTGACTTATGATGAATGCGCTGCAGGTGACGTATAAGGGAGGATGTTCCGAGGTGGTTAACATCCTTACCGCTACTTATTACAGCTTGACAAAGGAAACACACGGCTTGACACCTGTTGTCCGCATTTGTGTTGAAATAATTCCACACCGAAGAGCTGATTTTTTTTGTACTTTGACCAGGCATGTCAATGGCCATATTCGTCCCACGGACAACAGGTGTCTCCCCGGGTGCCTGACTTAAACAAACCACCTCGCCATCAGAATCCTCCTTGTCAATTTCCTCCCCAGCGCCAGCAACACCCATATCCTCATCCTGGTGTACTTCAACAGTGACATCTTCAATTTGACTATCAGGAACTGGACTGCGGGTGCTCCTTCCAGCACTTGCAGGGGGCGTGCAAATGGTGGAAGGCGCAAGCTCTTCCCGTCCAGTGTTGGGAAGGTCAGGCATCGCAACCGACACAATTGGACTCTCCTTGGGGATTTGTGATTTAGAAGAACGCACAGTTCTTTGCTGTGCTTTTCCCAGCTTGTCTTTTCATTTTTCTAGCGAGAGGATGAGTGCTTCCATCCTCATGTGAATCTGAACCACTAGCCATGAACATAGGCCAGAGCCTCAGCCGTTCCTTGTCACTCCGTGTCGTAAATGGCATATTGGCAAGTTTACGCTTCTCATCAGATGCTTTCAATTTTGATTTTTGGGTCATTTTACTGAACTTTTGTTTTTTGGATTTTACATGCTCTCTACTATGACATTGGGCATCGGCCTTGGCAGACGACGTTGATGGCATTTCATCGTCTCGGCAATGACTAGTGGCAGCAGCTTCAGCACGAGGTGGAAGTGGATCTTGATCTTTCCCTATTTTAACCTCCACATTTTTGTTCTCCATTTTTTAATGTGTGGAATTATATGCCAGTATCAATAGCAATGGCCTACTACTATATATACTGCGCACAACTGAAATGCACCACAGATATGGATGGATAGTATACTTGACGACACAGAGGTAGGTAGAGCAGTGGCCTTCCGTACCGTACTGCTATATATAGTATACTGGTGGTCACTGTGTCAGCAAACTGCAAAACTAAAATGCACCACAGGTATAGAATGTAGATGGATAGTATACTTAATGACGACACAGAGGTAGGTACAGCAGTGGCCTTCCGTACCGTACTGCTATATATACTGGTGGTCACTGTGTCAGCAAACTGCAAAACTAAAATGCACCACAGGTATAGAATGTAGATGGATAGTATACTTAATGACAACACAGAGGTAGTTACAGCAGTGGCCTTCCGTACCGTACTGCTATATATAGTATATTGGTGGTCACTGTGTCAGCAAACTGCAAAACTAAAATGCACCACAGGTATAGAATGTAGATGGATAGTATACTTAATGACGACACAGAGGTAGGTACAGCGGTGGCCTTCCGTACCGTACTGCTATATATAGTATACTGGTGGTCACTGTGTCAGCAAACTGCAAAACTAAAATGCACCACAGGTATAGAATGTAGATGGATAGTATACTTAATGACGACACAGAGGTAGGTACAGCAGTGGCCTTCCATACCGTACTGCTATATATAGTATACTGGTGGTCACTGTGTCAGCAAACTGCAAAACTAAAATGCACCACAGGTATAGAATGTAGATGGATAGTATACTTAATGACAACACAGAGGTAGTTACAGCAGTGGCCTTCCGTACCGTACTGCTATATATAGTATACTGGTGGTCACTGTGTCAGCAAACTGCAAAACTAAAATGCACCACAGGTATAGAATGTAGATGGATAGTATACTTAATGACGACACAGAGGTAGGTACAGCAGTGGCCTTCCGTACCGTACTGCTATATATAGTATACTGGTGGTCACTGTGTCAGCAAACTGCAAAACTAAAATGCACCACAGGTATAGAATGTAGATGGATAGTATACTTAATGACGACACAGAGGTAGGTACAGCAGTGGCCTTCCGTACCGTACTGCTATATATAGTATACTGGTGGTCACTGTGTCAGCAAACTGCAAAACTAAAATGTACCACAGGTATAGAATGTAGATGGATAGTATACTTAATGACGACACAGAGGTAGGTACAGCAGTGGCCTTCCGTTCCGTACTGCTATATATACTGGGGGTCACTGTGTCAGCAAACTGCACAACTGAAATGCACCACAGGTATAGAATCTAGATGGATAGTATACTTAATGACGACACAGAGGTAGGTACAGCAGTGGCCTACTGTACCGTAATGCTATATATTATATACTGGTGGTCACTGGTCAGCAAAACTCTGCACTGTACTCCTCCTATATAATATTATACTGGTGGTCCCCAGTCCCCACAATAAAGCAGCACACTGAGCACAGATATGGAGTGTTTTTTAGGCAGACAACGTATACTGGTGGTCACTGTCAGCAAAACTCTGCACTGTACTCCTGCTATATAATACAGCTGCTCCTCAGTCCCCACAATTAAGCAGTGTGAGCACAGATATATGCAGCACACTGAGCACAGATATGGAGCATTTTTTTCAGGCAGAGAACGGATAACTGGTGGTCACTGATCAGCAAAACTCTGCACTGTACTCCTCCTATATTATACAGCTGCTCCCCAGCCCTCCCCACAATTAAGCAATAATGCACAATCAAGTTCAACAATAACGGAGAGGACGCCAGCCACGTCCTCTCCCTAACATTTCCAATGCACGAGTGAAAATGGCGGCGACGCGCGGCTGCTTATATAGAATCCGAATCTCGCGAGAATCCGACAGCGGGATGATGACGTTCGGGCGCGCTCGGGTTAACCGAGCCATACGGGAGAATCCGAGTATGGCTCGGACCCGTGTAAAAAGGGTGAAGTTCGGGGGAAACCGAACCCGCTCATCACTAGTACAAAGTTAAGTTATAGTAACCTGGCAGTATGCAAGAGGACTTCAGTCCTGTGGATGGCAAACCCAGAATCAGATGTAATACCTTTCAGGGTCTGGGATCATCACACATACGTCCAAATGACACACAGAAATGCCCATTGCCAGAACTGCAAGCAATGGCTGACATACATCCAATTAAAAATGCATTATGCCAAAAATATCTTGATTCGTCTGCATTCGGAGCTATGTGCACCTCTGATTCAGGTCTTAATCTATGTCCAATAACAGCAACTTGTCAAACAAAAAAAAAAATCCATTTCACCATGGTAGCTCCCACTTGATGTAAGTCACTGTTCACAGGACATCAAAATACCTGGTAACATCTGAATATTAAAGTTGCTTCAAAAGCATATTAGTATCCGTAAATCTCTATTATAGACTACATTGCTGTAGAAAAATTTAAACACCTTTTTCACATTTGCATTCCCATATTGCTAACAGTTAACAGTTTCCATATGATTTTTACTAGTGATGTGCACCAGAAATTTTTCGGGTTTTGTGTTTTGGTTTTGGATTCGGTTCCGCGGCCGTGTTTTGGATTCGGACGCGATTTGGCAAAACCTCCCTGAAAATGTTTTGTCGGATTCGGGTGTTTGTTTACAAAACCCCCTCAAAAACAGCTTAAATCATAGAATTTGGGGGCATTTTGATCCCATAGTATTATTAACCTCAATAACCATAATTTCCACTCATTTCCAGTCTATTCTGAACACCTCACACCTCACAATATTATTTTTAGTCCTAAAATTTGCACCGAGGTCGCTGGATGACTAAGCTAAGCGACCCAAGTGGCCGACACAAACACCTGGCCCATCTAGGAGTGGCACTGCAGTGTCAGACAGGATGGCAGATTTAAAAAATTGTCCCCAAACAGCACATGATGCAAAGAAAAAAAGAGGTACACCAAGGTCGCTGGATGGCTAAGCTAAGCGACCCAAGTGGCCGACACAAACACCTGGCCCATCTAGGAGTGGCACTGCAGTGTCAGACAGGATGGCACTTCAAAAAATAGTCCCCAAACAGCACATGATGCAAAGAAAAAAAGAGGCGCACCAAGGTCGCTGGATGGCTAAGCTAAGCGACCCAAGTGGCCGACACAAACACCTGGCCCATTTAGGAGTGGCACTGCAGTGTCAGACAGGATGGCACTTCAAAAAATAGTCCCCAAACAGCACATGATGCAAAGATAAATGAAAGAAAAAAGAGGTGCAAGATGGAATTGTCCTTGGGCCCTCCCACCCACCCTTATGTTGTATAAACAGGACATGCACACTTTAACAAACCCATCATTTCAGCGACAGGGTCTGCCACACGACTGTGACTGAAATGACTGGTTGGTTTGGGCCCCCACCAAAAAAGAAGCAATCAATCTCTCCTTGCACAAACTGGCTCTACAGAGGCAAGATGTCCACCTCTTCCTCATCGTCCGATTCCTCACCCCTTTCACTGTGTACATCCCCCTCCTCACAGAGTATTAATTCGTCCCCACTGGAATCCACCATCTCAGGTCCCTGTGTACTTTCTGGAGGCAATTGCTGGTGAATGTCTCCACGGAGGAATTGATTATAATTCATTTTGATGAACATCATCTTCTCCACATTTTCTGGAAGTAACCTCGTACGCCGATTGCTGACAAGGTGAGCGGCTGCACTAAACACTCTTTCGGAGTACACACTGGAGGGGGGGCAACTTAGGTAAAATAAAACCAGTTTGTGCAAGGGCCTCCAAATCGCCTCTTTTTCCTGCCAGTATACGTACGGACTGTCTGACGTGCCTACTTGGATGCGGTCACTCATATAATCCTCCACCATTCTTTCAATGGTGACAGAATCATATACAGTGACAGTAGACGACATGTCAGTAATCGTTGGCAGGTCCTTCAGTCCGGACCAGATGTCAGCACTCGCTCCAGACTGCCCTGCATCACCGCCAGCGGGTGGGCTCGGAATTCTTAGCCTTTTCCTCGCAGCCCCAGTTGCTGGAGAATGTGAAGGAGGAGCTGTTGACGGGTCACGTTCCGCTTGACTTGACAAGTGTCTCACCAGCAGGTCTTTACACCTCTGCAGACTTGTGTCTGCCGAAAAGAGAGTTACAACGTAGGCTTTAAACCTAGGATCGATCACGGTGGCCAAAATGTAGTGCTCTGATTTCAACAGATTGACCACCCATGAATCCTGGTTAAGCGAATGAAGGGCTCCATTCACTAGTCCCACATGCGTAGCGGAATCGCTCCGTTTTAGCTCCTCCTTCAATCTCTCCAGCTTCTTCTGCAAAAGCCTGATGAGGGGAATGACCTGACTCAGGCTGGCAGTGTCTGAACTGACTTCACGTGTGGCAAGTTCAAAGGGTTGCAGAACCTTGCACAACGTTGAAATCATTCTCCACTGCACTTGAGTCAGGTGCATTCCCCCTCCTTTGCCTATATCTTAGGCAGCTGTATAGGCTTGAATGGTCTTTTGCTGCTCCTCCATCCTCTGAAGCATATAGAGGGTTGAATTCCACCTCATTACCACCTCTTGCTTCAGATGATGGCGGGGCAGGTTCAGGAGTGTTTGCTGGTGCTCTAGTCTTCGGCACGCGGTGGCTGAAAGCCGAAAGTGGCCCGCAATTCTTCGGGCCACCGACAGCATCTCTTGCACGCCCCTGTTGTTTTTTAAATTATTCTGCACCACCAAATTCAATGTATGTGCAAAACATGGGACGTGCTGAAATTTGCCCACATGTAATGCACGCACAATATTGGTGGCGTTGTCCGATGTCACAAATCCCCAGGAGAGTCCAATTGGGGTAAGCCATTCTGCGATGATCTTCCTCAGTTTCCGTAAGAGGTTGTCAGCTGTGTGCCTCTTATGGAAAGCGGTGATACAAAGCGAAGCATGCCTAGTAACGAGTTGGCATTTGCGAGATGCTGCTACTGGTGCCGCCGCTGTTGTTCTTGCTGCGGGAGGCAATACATCTACCCAGTGGGCTGTCACAGTCATATAGTCCTGAGTCTGCCCTGCTCCACTTGTCCACATGTATGTGGTTAAGTGGACATTGAGTACAACTGCATTTTTTAGGACACTGGTGACTCTTTTTGTGATGTCTGTGTACATTCTCGGTATCGCCTGCCCAGAGAAGTGGAACCTAGATAGTATTTGGTACTGGGGACACACTAACTCAATAAATTGTCTAATTCCCTGTGAATTAACGGTGGATACTGGACACACGTTTAACACCACCCAGGCTGCCAAGGCCTGAGTTATCTGCTTTGCAGCAGGATGACTGCTGTGATATTTCATCTTCCTCGCAAAGGACTGTTGGACAGTCAATTGCTTACTGGAAGTCGTACAAGTGGTCTTCCGACTTCCCCTCTGGGATGACGATCGACTCCCAGCAGCAACAACAGCAGCGCCAGCAGCAGTAGGCGTTACACTCAAGGATGCATCGGAGGAATCCCAGGCAGGAGAGGGCTCGTCAGACTTGCCAGTGACATGGCCTGCAGGACTATTGACTTTCCTGTCTAAGGAGGAAATTGACACTGAGGGAGTTGGTGGTGTGGTTTGCAGGAGCTTGGTTACAAGAGGAAGGGATATAGTTGTCAGTGGACTGCTTCCGCTGTCACCCAAAGTTTTTGAACTTGTCAATGACTTCTGATGAATGCGCTCCAGGTGACGTATAAGGGAGGATGTTCCTAGGTGGTTAACGTCCTTACCCCTGACACCAGTTGTCCGCATTTCTGTTAAAATAATTCCACACCGAAGAGGTGATTGTTTTTGTAATTTGACCAGGCATTTCAATGGCCATATTCGTCCCACGGACAACAGGTGTATCCCCGGGTGCCTGACTTAAAAAAACCACCTCACCATCAGAATCCTCCTTGTCAATTTCCTCCTCAGCGCCAGCAACACCCATATCCTCAACCTGGTGTACTTCAACAGTGACATCTTCAATTTGACTATCAGGAACTGGACTGCAGGGGTTCCTTCCAGCACTTGCAGGGGGCATGCAAATAGTGGAAGGTGCCACCTCTTCCCGTCCAGTGTTGGGAAGGTCAGGCATTGCAACCAACACAATTGGACTCTCCTTGGGGATTTGTGATTTAGAAGAACGTACAGTTCTTTGCTGTGCTTTTGCCAGCTTAAGTCTTTTCATTTTTCTAGCGGGAGGATGACTGCATCCTCATGTGAAGCTGAAACACTAGCCATGAACATAGGACAGGGCCTCAGCCGTTCCTTGCCACTCCGTGTCTTAAATGGCATATTGGCAAGTTTACGCTTTTTTAATGTGTGGAATTATATGCCAGTAATATATATCAATAGCAATGGCCTACTGTACCGTACTGCTATATATATATACTGGTGGTCAGCAAAATTCTGCACTGTCCTCCTACTATATACTGCGCACAACTAAAATGCAGCACAGGTATGGATGGATAGTATACTTGACGACACAGAAGTAGAGCAGTGGACTACTGTACTGTACTGCTATATATATATACTGGTGGTCAGCAAAATTCTGCACTGTCCTCCTACTATATACTGCGCACAACTAAAATGCAGCACAAGTATGGATGGATAGTATACTTGACGACACAGAGGTAGAGCAGTGGACTACTGAACCGTACTGCTATATATATACTGGTGGTCAGCAAAATTCTGCACTGTCCTCCTACTATATACTGTGCACAACTAAAATGCAGCACAGGTATGGATGGATAGTATACTTGACGACACAGAGGTAGAGCAGTGGACTACTGTACCGTACTGCTATATATATATACTGGTGGTCAGCAAAATTCTGCACTGTCCTCCTACTATATACTGTGCACAACTAAAATGCAGCACAGGTATGGATGGATAGTATACTTGACGACACAGAGGTAGAGCAGTGGACTACTGTACCATACTGCTATATATATATATATATATATATATATATATACTGGTGGTCAGCAAAATTCTGCACTGTCCTCCTACTATATACTGCGCACAACTAAAATGCAGCACAGGTATGGATGGATAGTATACTTGACGACACAGAGGTAGAGCAGTGGACTACTGTACCGTACTGCTATATATATACTGGTGGTCAGCAAAATTCTGCACTGTCCTCCTACTATATACTGCGCACAACTAAAACGAAGCACAGGTATGGATGGATAGTATACTTGACGACACAAAGGTAGAGCAGTGGACTACTGTACCGTACTGCTATATATATACTGGTGGTCAACAAAATTCTGCACTGTACTCCTACTATATACTACAATGCAGCACAGATATGGAGCGTTTTTCAGGCAGAGAACGTAGATATTTTCAGCACACTGAGCACAGATATTTGCAGCACACTGAGCACAGATATTTGCAGCACACTGAAAACAGAAACTGAGAGAACGCAGCCACGTCCTCTCGCTATCATCTCCAAAGCACGAGTGAAAATGGTGGTGACGCACGGCTCCTTATATAGAATACGAATCTTGCGAGAATACGACAGCGGGATGATGATGTTCGGGCACGCTCGGGTTAACCGAGCAAGTTGGGAAGATCCGAGTCTGCCTCGGAACCGTGTAAAATAGGTGAAGTTCGGGGGGGGGGGGGGGGAGGGGAAGGGGGTTCGGATCCCGAGGAACCGAACCCGCTCATCACTAATTTTTACCTGCTCTTTTATTTATTTTTCTTTCATACAGTATCTTCATAACTTCAGTCTAAGCAGGGTACCCACTCTTTCCCAGCCCACGCCTGTCCTCATTACATTAACCTCGCCAGGTGTGTTCCATCCTCTGTATCTCTCCTCCTCCCCTGTGTCTGTCATTATCTTTGTGTTAGTCTTTCTGGTACCATCTTGTTTGTGTATCTATCTCTCTACCATGTGTGCTTCTCTTCCCCCCTTTGCATGTGTGTCTGTCTCTCATTGCCCTTCCCATCCCACACCATCCCATCTCTTCCCCCTCTCTTTACTCCTATCTACTTCCACAACCCACTGACCCACTGTCCACTTCCTCTATACCTTCTCTCCGACCATCGTCTTCCCCTTCTCCCCTCTTTATGCCTTTCAGGGTAATATCAGCACATTTTGCTCTATGAAGAGATTGACAAACTATTAAAAGCAGAGTGGCCTGACATTTGAGTCCCAGCCAGTGATAGGAGTGTTAAAAAAGCATCTAAAATTATTTTCAAACAATCAAAATTCATTATCCACTGCCAACTCACTTGTAATTTCCACTTCACAACCGTGTGTGTACTTGGTATTCACACTATCATATTAGTGCTTTGCCTTGCTCTCATGATTCCCTAAATTGTGCTTCGCAAATAATAATTTAAATAACTGTTTTCAAATAGCACCATGAACCCTAATTACATCTCTGCCTATAAACATTAAGATTACGTTGTGCCTTTCTGTTGGTGTCTAAACCTAGTTCATACTTACCTAAATCTAAGGTTTCCTCTCTGGGCTTCTCCCAGAGAGGAGATGAAGGTATACGAAGCTGGGGGCATGACCAATCTGGCTGCATTATTAAGCACCTCCCCTCATGTCAAAATGTCATGACTCACGCATTCTTGGGTAGGGGTGGGGCTAAAATTATGCAAATACCACAGAATAATGTCATTAAGCCCCATAACCTCCAAACAGACTGGCAGATTCCCGTTATTCTTCTCTCCATTCTGCCCACTTCACTAGGAAGTAGGTGGGATGTGGGAGGGGTGCCCACTTTTCCGGAGGTGTGGGGGACTAACCAAATGATCAGGTGTCTCCCACAGGATCGTAGGCAAGTATGACCTAGTTCTTATTTGTTTCAAGGTTGGTCTGGACCAAAACCACAGTATACCAATATCGTTAAAAATCTCTATGAGAGGTTCAGTATATTAGGATGACATTCATAATGTCAACATGAGAATGTTGACATGGACATTATGTTGATAATGTGGTATTTAGATAAATCTCTCCTTACCCTAACCCTCACATGGACCTTCACCCCTAACCCTAAATCCTAAATGTAACTCTAACTTTAATTCTAAAGTCAACATTTTGACATTGTCAACATATAATATGTCA
Source organism: Pseudophryne corroboree (assembly GCF_028390025.1). Taxonomy (NCBI): domain Eukaryota; kingdom Metazoa; phylum Chordata; class Amphibia; order Anura; family Myobatrachidae; genus Pseudophryne; species Pseudophryne corroboree. The sequence goes on from NC_086449.1 coordinate 515,886,314, forward strand.
ACATTCTGTCCATGTCCACATTTTCAAGGTATCAACACTATTTGACTATGTTGACATCATAAATGTTGACATTCTGGTGTTGACATTAATACTGTCAGCACTCTCAATTTATAATCTGACTGCAACCCTATGAGAAGATCTGCCCAAATTGCATTAAGCAAGTGGGTGAAAGCATTTCAAAATTAATACACTAGTTCAGAGGCACCATAACCATCCAGGCTTTAAGGATAACCATGCTTGGCCACAGGTGACTTAATCATTACCTCAGGGGGCTATTTACTAGAGATGAGCGGGTTCGGTTTCTCTGAATCCGAACCCGCCAGAACTTCATGTTTTTTTTCACGGGTCCGAGCGACTCGGATCTTCCCGCCTTGCTCGGTTAACCCGAGCGCGCCCGAACGTCATCATGACGCTGTCGGATTCTCGCGAGGCTCGGATTCTATCGCGAGACTCGGATTCTATATAAGGAGCCGCGCGTCGCCGCCATTTTCACACGTGCATTGAGATTGATAGGGAGAGGACGTGGCTGGCGTCCTCTCCATTTAGATTATAAGAGACTGAGAGAGATTTACTGGAGCTGACTAGGAGGAGTACTGTTACTGTAGAAGTGTAGAGACTGAGTGGAGAGAGTTTACTAGTGAGGACAGTGCAGTTTACTTTATAGTCCGTTCTCTGCCTGAAAAAAGCGATACACAGCACACAGTGACTCAGTCACATACCATATCTGTGTGCACTGCTCAGGCTCAGGCCAGTGTGCTGCATCATCTATTATCTATATATAATATTATATATATCTGTCTGACTGCTCAGCTCACACAGCTTATAATTGTGGGGGAGACTGGGGAGCACTACTGCAGTGCCAGTTATAGGTTATAGCAGGAGCCAGGAGTACATAATATATTATATAGTGAGTGACCACCAGACACACAGTGCAGTTTATTTAATATATCCGTTCTCTGCCTGAAAAAAGCGATACACACAGTGACTCAGTCAGTCACATACCATATCTGTGTGCACTGCTCAGGCTCAGGCCAGTGTGCTGCATCATCTATATATATTATATATCTGTCTGACTGCTCAGCTCACACAGCTTATAATTGTGGGGGAGACTGGGGAGCACTACTGCAGTGCCAGTTATAGGTTATAGCAGGAGCCAGGAGTACATAATATTATATTAAAATTAAACAGTGCACACTTTTGCTGCAGGAGTGCCACTGCCAGTGTGACTAGTGACCAGTGACCTGACCACCAGTATATATAATATTAGTAGTATACTATCTCTTTATCAACAACCAGTCTATATTAGCAGCAGACACAGTACAGTGCGGTAGTTCACGGCTGTGGCTACCTCTGTGTCGGCACTCGGCAGCCCGTCCATAATTGTATATACCACCTAACCGTGGTTTTTTTTTCTTTCTTTATACATACATACTAGTTACGAGTATACTATCTCTTTATCAACCAGTCTATATTAGCAGCAGACACAGTACAGTGCGGTAGTTCACGGCTGTGGCTACCTCTGTGTCGGCACTCGGCAGCCCGTCCATAATTGTATATACCACCTAACCGTGGTTTTTTTTTCTTTCTTTATACATACATACTAGTTACGAGTATACTATCTCTTTATCAACCAGTCTATATATTAGCAGCAGACACAGTACAGTGCGGTAGTTCACGGCTGTGGCTACCTCTGTGTCGGCACTCGGCAGCCCGTCCATAATTGTATATACCACCTAACCGTGGTTTTTTTTTCTTTCTTTATACATACATACTAGTTACGAGTATACTATCTCTTTATCAACCAGTCTATATTAGCAGCAGACACAGTACAGTGCGGTAGTTCACGGCTGTGGCTACCTCTGTGTCGGCACTCGGCAGCCCGTCCATAATTGTATATACCACCTAACCGTGGTTTTTTTTTCTTTCTTTATAAATACATACTAGTTACGAGTATACTATCTCTTTATCAACCAGTCTATATATTAGCAGCAGACACAGTACAGTGCGGTAGTTCACGGCTGTGGCTACCTCTGTGTCGGCACTCGGCAGCCCGTCCATAATTGTATATACCACCTAACCGTGGTTTTTTTTTCTTTCTTTATACATACATACTAGTTACGAGTATACTATCTCTTTATCAACCAGTCTATATATTAGCAGCAGACACAGTACAGTGCGGTAGTTCACGGCTGTGGCTACTAGAGATGAGCGCCTGAAATTTTTCGGGTTTTGTGTTTTGGTTTTGGGTTCGGTTCCGCGGCCGTGTTTTGGGTTCGAACGCGTTTTGGCAAAACCTCACCGAATTATTTTTGTCGGATTCGGGTGTGTTTTGGATTCGGGTGTTTTTTTCCAAAAACACTAAAAAACAGCTTAAATCATAGAATTTGGGGGTCATTTTGATCCCAAAGTATTATTAACCTCAAAAACCATAATTTACACTCATTTTCAGTCTATTCTGAATACCTCACACCTCACAATATTATTTTTAGTCCTAAAATTTGCACCGAGGTCGCTGTGTGAGTAAGATAAGCGACCCTAGTGGCCGACACAAACACCGGGCCCATCTAGGAGTGGCACTGCAGTGTCACGCAGGATGTCCCTTCCAAAAAACCCTCCCCAAACAGCACATGACGCAAAGAAAAAAAGAGGCGCAATGAGGTAGCTGTGTGAGTAAGATTAGCGACCCTAGTGGCCGACACAAACACCGGGCCCATCTAGGAGTGGCACTGCAGTGTCACGCAGGATGGCCCTTCCAAAAAACCCTCCCCAAACAGCACATGACGCAAAGAAAAAAAGAGGCGCAATGAGGTAGCTGACTGTGTGAGTAAGATTAGCGACCCTAGTGGCCGACACAAACACCGGGCACATCTAGGAGTGGCACTGCAGTGTCACGCAGGATGTCCCTTCCAAAAAACCCTCCCCAAACAGCACATGACGCAAAGAAAAAAAGAGGCGCAATGAGGTAGCTGTGTGAGTAAGATTAGCGACCCTAGTGGCCGACACAAACACCGGGCCCATCTAGGAGTGGCACTGCAGTGTCACGCAGGATGTCCCTTCCAAAAAACCCTCCCCAATCAGCACATGATGCAAAGAAAAAGAAAAGAAAAAAGAGGTGCAAGATGGAATTATCCTTGGGCCCTCCCACCCACCCTTATGTTGTATAAACAAAACAGGACATGCACACTTTAACCAACCCATCATTTCAGTGACAGGGTCTGCCACACGACTGTGACTGATATGACGGGTTGGTTTGGACCCCCCCCAAAAAAGAAGCAATTAACCTCTCCTTGCACAAACTGGCTCTACAGAGGCAAGATGTCCACCTCATCTTCACCCTCCGATATATCACCGTGTACATCCCCCTCCTCACAGATTATCAATTCGTCCCCACTGGAATCCACCATCTCAGCTCCCTGTGTACTTTGTGGAGGCAATTGCTGCTGGTCAATGTCTCCGCGGAGGAATTGATTATAATTCATTTTAATGAACATCATCTTCTCCACATTTTCTGGATGTAACCTCGTACGCCGATTGCTGACAAGGTGAGCGGCGGCACTAAACACTCTTTCGGAGTACACACTTGTGGGAGGGCAACTTAGGTAGAATAAAGCCAGTTTGTGCAAGGGCCTCCAAATTGCCTCTTTTTCCTGCCAGTATAAGTACGGACTGTGTGACGTGCCTACTTGGATGCGGTCACTCATATAATCCTCCACCATTCTATCAATGTTGAGAGAATCATATGCAGTGACAGTAGACGACATGTCCGTAATCGTTGTCAGGTCCTTCAGTCCGGACCAGATGTCAGCATCAGCAGTCGCTCCAGACTGCCCTGCATCACCGCCAGCGGGTGGGCTCGGAATTCTGAGCCTTTTCCTCGCACCCCCAGTTGCGGGAGAATGTGAAGGAGGAGATGTTGACAGGTCGCGTTCCGCTTGACTTGACAATTTTGTCACCAGCAGGTCTTTCAACCCCAGCAGACCTGTGTCTGCCGGAAAGAGAGATCCAAGGTAGGCTTTAAATCTAGGATCGAGCACGGTGGCCAAAATGTAGTGCTCTGATTTCAACAGATTGACCACCCGTGAATCCTTGTTAAGCGAATTAAGGGCTGCATCCACAAGTCCCACATGCCTAGCGGAATCGCTCCGTGTTAGCTCCTTCTTCAATGCCTCCAGCTTCTTCTGCAAAAGCCTGATGAGGGGAATGACCTGACTCAGGCTGGCAGTGTCTGAACTGACTTCACGTGTGGCAAGTTCAAAGGGCATCAGAACCTTGCACAACGTTGAAATCATTCTCCACTGCACTTGAGACAGGTGCATTCCATCTCCTATATCGTGCTCAATTGTATAGGCTTGAATGGCCTTTTGCTGCTCCTCCAACCTCTGAAGCATATAGAGGGTTGAATTCCACCTCGTTACCACTTCTTGCTTCAGATGATGGCAGGGCAGGTTCAGTAGTTTTTGGTGGTGCTCCAGTCTTCTGTACGTGGTGCCTGTACGCCGAAAGTGTCCCGCAATTTTTCTGGCCACCGACAGCATCTCTTGCACGCCCCTGTCGTTTTTTAAAAAATTCTGCACCACCAAATTCAAGGTATGTGCAAAACATGGGACGTGCTGGAATTTGCCCATATTTAATGCACACACAATATTGCTGGCGTTGTCCGATGCCACAAATCCACAGGAGAGTCCAATTGGGGTAAGCCATTCCGCGATGATCTTCCTCAGTTGCCGTAAGAGGTTTTCAGCTGTGTGCGTATTCTGGAAAGCGGTGATACAAAGCGTAGCCTGCCTAGGAAAGAGTTGGCGTTTGCGAGATGCTGCTACTGGTGCCGCCGCTGCTGTTCTTGCGGCGGGAGTCCATACATCTACCCAGTGGGCTGTCACAGTCATATAGTCCTGACCCTGCCCTGCTCCACTTGTCCACATGTCCGTGGTTAAGTGGACATTGGGTACAACTGCATTTTTTAGGGCACTGGTGAGTTTTTTTCTGACGTCCGTGTACATTCTCGGTATCGCCTGCCTAGAGAAGTGGAACCTAGATGGTATTTGGTAACGGGGGCACACTGCCTCAATAAATTGTCTAGTTCCCTGTGAACTAACGGCGGATACCGGACGCACGTCTAACACCAACATAGTTGTCAAGGACTCAGTTATCCGCTTTGCAGTAGGATGACTGCTGTGATATTTCATCTTCCTCGCAAAGGACTGTTGAACAGTCAATTGCTTACTGGAAGTAGTACAAGTGGGCTTACGACTTCCCCTCTGGGATGACCATCGACTCCCAGCGGCAACAACAGCAGCGCCAGCAGCAGTAGGCGTTACACGCAAGGATGCATCGGAGGAATCCCAGGCAGGAGAGGACTCGTCAGACTTGCCAGTGACATGGCCTGCAGGACTATTGGCATTCCTGGGGAAGGAGGAAATTGACACTGAGGGAGTTGGTGGGGTGGTTTGCGTGAGCTTGGTTACAAGAGGAAGGGATTTACTGGTCAGTGGACTGCTTCCGCTGTCACCCAAAGTTTTTGAACTTGTCACTGACTTATTATGAATGCGCTGCAGGTGACGTATAAGGGAGGATGTTCCGAGGTGGTTAACGTCCTTACCCCTACTTATTACAGCTTGACAAAGGGAACACACGGCTTGACACCTGTTGTCCGCATTTCTGGTGAAATACCTCCACACCGAAGAGCTGATTTTTTTGGTATTTTCACCTGGCATGTCAACGGCCATATTCCTCCCACGGACAACAGGTGTCTCCCCGGGTGCCTGACTTAAACAAACCACCTCACCATCAGAATCCTTCTGGTCAATTTCCTCCCCAGCGCCAGCAACACCCATATCCTCCTCATCCTGGTGTACTTCAACACTGACATCTTCAATCTGACTATCAGGAACTGGACTGCGGGTGCTCCTTCCAGCACTTGCAGGGGGCATGCAAATAGTGGAAGGCGCATGCTCTTCACGTCCAGTGTTGGGAAGGTCAGGCATCGCAACCGACACAATTGGACTCTCCTTGTGGATTTGGGATTTCAAAGAACGCACAGTTCTTTGCGGTGCTTTTGCCAGCTTGAGTCTTTTCAGTTTTCTAGCGAGAGGCTGAGTGCTTCCATCCTCATGTGAAGCTGAACCACTAGCCATGAACATAGGCCAGGGCCTCAGCCGTTCCTTGCCACTCCGTGTGGTAAATGGCATATTGGCAAGTTTACGCTTCTCCTCCGACAATTTTATTTTAGGTTTTGGAGTCCTTTTTTTTCTGATATTTGGTGTTTTGGATTTGACATGCTCTGTACTATGACATTGGGCATCGGCCTTGGCAGACGACGTTGCTGGCATTTCATCGTCTCGGCCATGACTAGTGGCAGCAGCTTCAGCACGAGGTGGAAGTGGATCTTGATCTTTCCCTAATTTTGGAACCTCAACTTTTTTGTTCTCCATATTTTATAGGCAGAACTAAAAGGCACCTCAGGTAAACAATGGAGATGGATGGATTGGATACTAGTATACAATTATGGACGGACTGCCACGGTTAGGTGGTATAAAAAAACCACGGTTAGGTGGTATATATTGTAATACAATTATGGATGGACGGACTGCCTGCCGAGTGCCGACACAGAGGTAGCCACAGCCGTGAACTACCGCACTGTACACTGGTTGATAAAGAGATAGTAGTATACTCGTAACAACTAGTATGACTGACTATGACGGTATAAAGAATGAAAAAAAAACCACGGTTAGGTGGTATATATTGTAATACAATTATGGATGGACGGACTGCCTGCCGAGTTCCGACACAGAGGTAGCCACAGCCGTGAACTACCGCACTGTACACTGGTTGATAAAGAGATAGTAGTATACTCGTAACAACTAGTATGACTGACTATGACGGTATAAAGAATGAAAAAAAAACCACGGTTAGGTGGTATATATTATAATACAATTATGGATGGACGGACTGCCTGCCGACTGCCGACACAGAGGTAGCCACAGCCGTGAACTACCGCACTGTACACTGGTTGATAAAGAGATAGTAGTATACTCGTAACAACTAGTATGACACTATGACGGTATAAAGAATGAAAAAAAAACCACGGTTAGGTGGTATATATTATAATACAATTATGGATGGACGGACTGCCTGCCGACTGCCGACACAGAGGTAGCCACAGCCGTGAACTACCGCACTGTACACTGGTTGATAAAGAGATAGTAGTATACTCGTAACAACTAGTATGACACTATGACGGTATAAAGAATGAAAAAAAAACCACGGTTAGGTGGTATATATTATAATACAATTATGGATGGACGGACTGCCTGCCGAGTGCCGACACAGAGGTAGCCACAGCCGTGAACTACCGCACTGTACACTGGTTGATAAAGAGATAGTAGTATACTCGTAACAACTAGTATGACTGACTATGACGGTATAAAGAATGAAAAAAAAACCACGGTTAGGTGGTATATATTATAATACAATTATGGATGGACGGACTGCCTGCCGACACAGAGGTAGCCACAGCCGTGAACTACCGCACTGTACACTGGTTGATAAAGAGATAGTAGTATACTCGTAACAACTAGTATGACACTATGACGGTATAAAGAATGAAAAAAAAACCACGGTTAGGTGGTATATATTATAATACAATTATGGATGGACGGACTGCCTGCCGACTGCCGACACAGAGGTAGCCACAGCCGTGAACTACCGCACTGTACACTGGTTGATAAAGAGATAGTAGTATACTCGTAACAACTAGTATGACACTATGACGGTATAAAGAATGAAAAAAAAACCACGGTTAGGTGGTATATATTATAATAATACAATTATGGATGGACGGACTGCCTGCCGACTGCCGACACAGAGGTAGCCACAGCCGTGAACTACCGCACTGTACACTGGTTGATAAAGAGATAGTAGTATACTCGTAACAACTAGTATGACTATGACGACGGTATAAAGAAAGAAAAAAAAATACCACGGTTAGGTGGTATATAATTATACAATTATGGATGGACGGACTGCCTGCCGAGTGCCGACTGCCGACACAGAGGTAGCCACAGCCGTGAACTACCGCACTGTACTGTGTCTGCTGCTAATATAGACTGGTTGATAAAGAGATAGTATACAACAATATACTACTATACTGGTGGTCAGGCACTGGTCACCACTAGTCACACTGGCAGTGGCACTCCTGCAGCAAAAGTGTGCACTGTTTAATTTTAAATTAATATAATATTATGTACTCCTGGCTCCTGCTATAACAACCTGCAGTGCTCCCCAGTCTCCCCCACAATTATTATAAGCTTTTATACATTGATGTGCAGCACACTGGGCTGAGCTGAGTGCACACAGACTGAGTCACACTGTGTGACTGCTGTGTATCGTTTTTTTCAGGCAGAGAACGGATATAGCAGAGAACGGATATATTAAATAAAAGTTAACTTAACAACAACTGCACTGGTCACTGTGGTAAACTCTGTCTGCACAATCTCTCTCTCTCTCTCTCTCTTCTAATCTATTCTAATGGAGAGGACGCCAGCCACGTCCTCTCCCTATCAATCTCAATGCACGTGTGAAAATGGCGGCGACGCGCGGCTCCTTATATAGAATCCGAGTCTCGCGAGAATCCGACAGCGTCATGATGACGTTCGGGCGCGCTCGGGTTAACCGAGCAAGGCGGGAAGATCCGAGTCGCTCGGACCCGTGAAAAAAAAAGTGAAGTTCGTGCGGGTTCGGATTCAAAGAAACCGAACCCGCTCATCTCTAGTGGCTACCTCTGTGTCGGCACTCGGCAGCCCGTCCATAATTGTATATACCACCTAACCGTGTTTTTTTTTTCTTTCTTTATACATACATACTAGTTACGAGTATACTATCTCTTTATCAACCAGTCTATATATTAGCAGCAGACACAGTACAGTGCGGTAGTTCACGGCTGTGGCTACCTCTGTGTCGGCACTCGGCAGCCCGTCCATAATTGTATATACCACCTAACCGTGGTTTTTTTTTCTTTCTTTATACATACATACTAGTTACGAGTATACTATCTCTTTATCAACCAGTCTATATATTAGCAGCAGACACAGTACAGTGCGGTAGTTCACGGCTGTGGCTACCTCTGTGTCGGCACTCGGCAGCCCGTCCATAATTGTATATACCACCTAACCGTGGTTTTTTTTTCTTTCTTTATACATACATACTAGTTACGAGTATACTATCTCTTTATCAACCAGTCTATATTAGCAGCAGACACAGTACAGTGCGGTAGTTCACGGCTGTGGCTACCTCTGTGTCGGCACTCGGCAGCCCGTCCATAATTGTATATACCACCTAACCGTGGTTTTTTTTTCTTTCTTTATACATACATACTAGTTACGAGTATACTATCTCTTTATCAACCAGTCTATATATTAGCAGCAGACACAGTACAGTGCGGTAGTTCACGGCTGTGGCTACCTCTGTGTCGGCACTCGGCAGCCCGTCCATAATTGTATATACCACCTAACCGTGGTTTTTTTTTCTTTCTTTATACATACATACTAGTTACGAGTATACTATCTCTTTATCAACCAGTCTATATATTAGCAGCAGACACAGTACAGTGCGGTAGTTCACGGCTGTGGCTACCTCTGTGTCGGCACTCGGCAGCCCGTCCATAATTGTATACTAGTATCCAATCCATCCATCTCCATTGTTTACCTGAGGTTCCTTTTAGTTGTGCCTATTAAAATATGGAGAACAAAAATGTTGAGGTTCCAAAATTAGGGAAAGATCAAGATCCACTTCCACCTCGTGCTGAAGCTGCTGCCACTAGTCATGGCCGAGACGATGAAATGCCAGCAACGTCGTCTGCCAAGGCCGATGCCCAATGTCATAGTACAGAGCATGTCAAATCCAAAACACCAAATATCAGTAAAAAAAGGACTCCAAAACCTAAAATAAAATTGTCGGAGGAGAAGCGTAAACTTGCCAATATGCCATTTACCACACGGAGTGGCAAGGAACGGCTGAGGCCCTGGCCTATGTTCATGGCTAGTGGTTCAGCTTCACATGAGGATGGAAGCACTCAGCCTCTCGCTAGAAAAATGAAAAGACTCAAGCTGGCAAAAGCAGCACAGCAAAGAACTGTGCATTCTTCGAAATCTCAAATCCACAAGGAGAGTCCAATTGTGTCGGTTGCGATGCCTGACCTTCCCAACACTGGACGTGAAGAGCATGCGCCTTCCACCATTTGCACGCCCCCTGCAAGTGCTGGAAGGAGCACCCGCAGTCCAGTTCCTGATAGTCAGATTGAAGATGTCAGTGTTGAAGTACACCAGGATGAGGAGGATATGGGTGTTGCTGGCGCTGGGGAGGAAATTGACCAGGAGGATTCTGATGGTGAGGTGGTTTGTTTAAGTCAGGCACCCGGGGAGACACCTGTTGTCCGTGGGAGGAATATGGCCGTTGACATGCCAGGTGAAAATACCAAAAAAATCAGCTCTTCGGTGTGGAGGTATTTCACCAGAAATGCGGACAACAGGTGTCAAGCCGTGTGTTCCCTTTGTCAAGCTGTAATAAGTAGGGGTAAGGACGTTAACCACCTCGGAACATCCTCCCTTATACGTCACCTGCAGCGCATTCATAATAAGTCAGTGACAAGTTCAAAAACTTTGGGTGACAGCGGAAGCAGTCCACTGACCAGTAAATCCCTTCCTCTTGTAACCAAGCTCACGCAAACCACCCCACCAACTCCCTCAGTGTCAATTTCCTCCTTCCCCAGGAATGCCAATAGTCCTGCAGGCCATGTCACTGGCAATTCTGACGAGTCCTCTCCTGCCTGGGATTCCTCCGATGCATCCTTGCGTGTAACGCCTACTGCTGCTGGCGCTGCTGTTGTTGCCGCTGGGAGTCGATGGTCATCCCAGAGGGGAAGTCGTAAGCCCACTTGTACTACTTCCAGTAAGCAATTGACTGTTCAACAGTCCTTTGCGAGGAAGATGAAATATCACAGCAGTCATCCTACTGCAAAGCGGATAACTGAGTCCTTGACAACTATGTTGGTGTTAGACGTGCGTCCGGTATCCGCCGTTAGTTCACAGGGAACTAGACAATTTATTGAGGCAGTGTGCCCCCGTTACCAAATACCATCTAGGTTCCACTTCTCTAGGCAGGCGATACAGAGAATGTACACGGACGTCAGAAAAAGACTCACCAGTGTCCTAAAAAATGCAGTTGTACCCAATGTCCACTTAACCACGGACATGTGGACAAGTGGAGCAGGGCAGGGTCAGGACTATATGACTGTGACAGCCCACTGGGTAGATGTATGGACTCCCGCCGCAAGAACAGCAGCGGCGGCACCAGTAGCAGCATCTCGCAAACGCCAACTCTTTCCTAGGCAGGCTACGCTTTGTATCACCGCTTTCCAGAATACGCATACAGCTGAAAACCTCTTACGGCAACTGAGGAAGATCATCGCGGAATGGCTTACCCCAATTGGACTCTCCTGTGGATTTGTGGCATCGGACAACGCCAGCAATATTGTGTGTGCATTAAATATGGGCAAATTCCAGCACGTCCCATGTTTTGCACATACCTTGAATTTGGTGGTGCAGAATTTTTGAAAAAACGACAGGGGCGTGCAAGAGATGCTGTCGGTGGCCAGAAAAATTGCGGGACACTTTCGGCGTACAGGCACCACGTACAGAAGACTGGAGCACCACCAAAAACTACTGAACCTGCCCTGCCATCATCTGAAGCAAGAAGTGGTAACGAGGTGGAATTCAACCCTCTATATGCTTCAGAGGTTGGAGGAGCAGCAAAAGGCCATTCAAGCCTATACAATTGAGCACGATATAGGAGGTGGAATGCACCTGTCTCAAGTGCAGTGGAGAATGATTTCAACGTTGTGCAAGGTTCTGATGCCCTTTGAACTTGCCACACGTGAAGTCAGTTCAGACACTGCCAGCCTGAGTCAGGTCATTCCCCTCATCAGGCTTTTGCAGAAGAAGCTGGAGGCATTGAAGAAGGAGCTAAAAGGGAGCGATTCCGCTAGGCATGTGGGATTTGTGGATGCAGCCCTTAATTCGCTTAACAAGGATTCACGGGTGGTCAATCTGTTGAAATCAGAGCACTACATTTTGGCCACCGTGCTCGATCCTAGATTTAAAGCCTACCTTGGATCTCTCTTTCCGGCAGACACAGGTCTGCTGGGGTTGAAAGACCTGCTGGTGACAAAATTGTCAAGTCAAGCGGAACGCGACCTGTCAACATCTCCTCCTTCACATTCTCCCGCAACTGGGGGTGCGAGGAAAAGGCTCAGAATTCCGAGCCCACCCGCTGGCGGTGATGCAGGGCAGTCTGGAGCGACTGCTGATGCTGACATCTGGTCCGGACTGAAGGACCTGACAACGATTACGGACATGTCGTCTACTGTCACTGCATATGATTCTCTCAACATTGATAGAATGGTGGAGGATTATATGAGTGACCGCATCCAAGTAGGCACGTCACACAGTCCGTACTTATACTGGCAGGAAAAAGAGGCAATTTGGAGGCCCTTGCACAAACTGGCTTTATTCTACCTAAGTTGCCCTCCCACAAGTGTGTACTCCGAAAGAGTGTTTAGTGCCGCCGCTCCCCTTGTCAGCAATCGGCGTACGAGGTTACATCCAGAAAATGTGGAGAAGATGATGTTCATTAAAATGAATTATAATCAATTCCTCCGCGGAGACATTGACCAGCAGCAATTGCCTCCACAAAGTACACAGGGAGCTGAGATGGTGGATTCCAGTGGGGACGAATTGATAATCTGTGAGGAGGGGGATGTACACGGTGATATATCGGAGGGTGAAGATGAGGTGGACATCTTGCCTCTGTAGAGCCAGTTTGTGCAAGGAGAGATTAATTGCTTCTTTTTTGGGGGGGGTCCAAACCAACCCGTCATATCAGTCACAGTCGTGTGGCAGACCCTGTCACTGAAATGATGGGTTGGTTAAAGTGTGCATGTCCTGTTTTGTTTATACAACATAAGGGTGGGTGGGAGGGCCCAAGGACAATTCCATCTTGCACCTCTTTTTTCTTTTCTTTTTCTTTGCATCATGTGCTGATTGGGGAGGGTTTTTTGGAAGGGACATCCTGCGTGACACTGCAGTGCCACTCCTAGATGGGCCCGGTGTTTGTGTCGGCCACTAGGGTCGCTAATCTTACTCACACAGCTACCTCATTGCGCCTCTTTTTTTCTTTGCGTCATGTGCTGTTTGGGGAGGGTTTTTTGGAAGGGACATCCTGCGTGACACTGCAGTGCCACTCCTAGATGGGCCCGGTGTTTGTGTCGGCCACTAGGGTCGCTAATCTTACTCACACAGCTACCTCATTGCGCCTCTTTTTTTCTTTGCGTCATGTGCTGTTTGGGGAGGGTTTTTTTGGAAGGGCCATCCTGCGTGACACTGCAGTGCCACTCCTAGATGGGCCCGGTGTTTGTGTCGGCCACTAGGGTCGCTAATCTTACTCACACAGCTACCTCATTGCGCCTCTTTTTTTCTTTGCGTCATGTGCTGTTTGGGGAGGGTTTTTTGGAAGGGACATCCTGCGTGACACTGCAGTGCCACTCCTAGATGGGCCCGGTGTTTGTGTCGGCCACTAGGGTCGCTTATCTTACTCACACAGCGACCTCGGTGCAAATTTTAGGACTAAAAATAATATTGTGAGGTGTGAGGTATTCAGAATAGACTGAAAATGAGTGTAAATTATGGTTTTTGAGGTTAATAATACTTTGGGATCAAAATGACCCCCAAATTCTATGATTTAAGCTGTTTTTTAGTGTTTTTTGAAAAAAACACCCGAATCCAAAACACACCCGAATCCGACAAAAAAAATTCGGTGAGGTTTTGCCAAAACGCGTTCGAACCCAAAACACGGCCGCGGAACCGAACCCAAAACCAAAACACAAAACCCGAAAAATTTCAGGCGCTCATCTCTACTATTTACTAAGCCTTGGATGGAGATAAAGTGTACAGAGATAAAGTGCCAGCAAATTACTGTCTAACTGCCATGTCACAGGCTGGGTTTGAAAAATTACAGTTAGGAGTTGATTGGCTGGTACTTTATCTCTGTGCACTTTATCTCCATCCAAGGCTTAGTAAATAGACCCCTTAGGAGTCTATTTACTAAGCCTTGGATGGAGATAAAGTCGCTGGAGATAAAGTACAAGCCAATCGGCTTCTAACTGCCATGTCACAGGCTGTGTTTGAAAAATGACAGTTAGGAGCCGATTGGCTGGTACTTTATCTCCATCCAAGGTTTAGTAAATAGACCCCTTAGTCTCTTAGATATAATCATCTGGCTCATGCATTTATATTCCTAAAACCTGGACTGTTAGAGTGCCTTGAGGACTGAGTTTGGGAACCACAGCACTATTTTATTGGTCATATGAGTCTCTTCACCCCTGCTCCACCACATCCCACCCTCCACTCTGTCCAGCCCCGCCCCCATTGTTCTGTTCTTATAGCCGCTACCTCCCAACACCTCCTTCCCACATGACCACCCCCCAAGCTCTATGCTTAGCCCCACATCCCCAACGCTTCTTTTCGCCCCTCCATTGCTTGACCAACTGTCCAGTGTTCCATACTTTGTTTTAGTTTGTGTCTGTAGTTCTAAATATTAGTTGTTATTATGTACTATATAATTTAGTATTTATTAAAGAAGTGTAATTAAAATGTAATTCTAATTGATTTATTATTAGGCTAAGGTGTTTATGTACTTTTAAGTAAATTATTGTCCAGTGTCTGCATCTCTTAAAAGACATCTACAAATTCTCCAAACCAGCAGCAAATGCCAACTTGTCAAATGCTTTTGTATTGTTGGGTGTGTTTTCAATAATCTAGCATAACATATTTTATACCTAATTAAGGTATGGATTTTTCGTGTGCTCATACATTAATTTAGAAAAGATCATTTAAACAATTTGACAGCTATACATTATGTGAAAATAATGACTGTAATGTGAAAACAATTATCTGCACAAACTTTCTAAAAGCAAAAAGCAAACTAATTTCATCTGGACATTAACTATATAACAATTTGACAATTTCTGCTTACACAACTTTTCCAAACTTAAAAACAAGCAAATTGCTAGATAATCATGAAGCCCTTTACTTGAACGTTATATGCCAAATATACGTTAATCCATGAAAGAAAACAATTTTTTTGGATGAAAGTGTCAGAGTAACGAAAGAAGTACAACAGGCCTGCAAACACCAAACAACAGGAATTAAGAAAGTTCATTGGGGAGTTCTTGCAAATGTTACCATGCGTTGATTGTGGATAAAGTGTTCATAAACTGAACATTAACTGATGGGAAATTCAACTTACCATTGAACAAACATTATTTTTAATTTTCTTTAACACTTTGCATCTATAAAGAAGTAATCAGATCTTAAAGCCATCCGGGTTGTATGAGATGTTTGTGTTTATAGTTTCACCTTAGTTTTACCATAGTAATGTTTTCAGATTAAAAAGTACCTTAGTGTTCTGTACATTTAGGACCTGATGAGTGGTGACTAAGGGGCAGATGTACTAAGCCTTGAAAAGTGATACATTTCACGGTGATAAAGTACCAGCCAATCAGCTACTAACTGCCATGTTACAGGCTGGGTTTGAAAAATGACAGCTAGTAGCTGGTTGGTTGGTACTTTATCACCGTGCAAATTATAATTTTTTCAAGGCTTAGTACATGAGGCCCTAAATCAGGCATACAATGTACAAGAGAAGTGTGAAAAGGAAAAAAAACATATATTCACTTATATGCACCTGGTTTGTTACTAGTCATCACCATCACCTGCTCTGTACTAGATAAAAAATACACCACAGGTACTCCGAAATGGTGTAATATTGCTTACATCTGTATAGCTCTCAGTGACCTTTGCCTACTTGAGAACAACGCAACACAACCCAGTTCTGCCACTTTAGTTGTACATTTGTGATTAAATGTGTACAACTGCATAGCTCACACTTGCATGCACCCATTTTTGTAGTATGCCCAGTGGAAATTTACGCAAGATATTCTTTGCAGATTGACATGCAGAAAATGCCTGCCTCACCGTTTGCATGCTCCTGATCATCTCCATAAAAGAGCTTAAATTCAGCACAACTGACCTATGTATCATCATAAATAGCCAAGTACTTTAACTTTAACTTGTACTGCCCTATGTAGACATCTCATCAAAATCAGCAGATTGCATTCCTGCGCTGAGATACACACTGGATAAAATCCTCTGCATCTCTCCACTGAGAAGTCCTTCAGTTTGGCATTGAATGTACTCTACATTGGATATCCCAGACAATCTGTCTTTGTCTCCATCCAGCCCCTCACTTAGACATCATTCACCTCTGTTCTCTGAGCAACAAATAACTCATATTTTTTGCATTAATAAACTAATATACAATATATTCAGTCTCGGAATTGGTGAAGGGTCACTGTTCATTGCAAATCACAGGACCCCAGCCATCCCCCATGACACATGTTATCACTACCCCCACATGGAATATCTACTTCAAGGGCCTCTCACACTGAGGTATATTCGTCATTACATAATTACAGTTCATGCAGAAAGTATTGACAGCACTTCACTTTTTCCACATTTTGTTATAATATAGCCCTATTCCAAAATGGAATAAATTAATTTTTCCCTCAAAATTCTACACACAATACCCCATAATGACAACGTGAAAAAAGTTTTTTTGAGATTTTTGCTAATTTATTAAAAATAAAAAAACTGAGAAATCACATGTACATAAATATTCACAGACTTTGCCATTAAGCTCAAAATTGAGCTCATGTGCATCCTGTTTCTACTGATCATCCTTGAGATGTTCCTACAGCTTAATTGGAGGCCACCTGTGGTAAATTAAGTTGATTGCACATGATTTGGAAAGGCACACACCTGTCTTTATAAGGTCCCACACTAGACAGTGTATGTCTGAGCACAGACCAAGCATGAAGGCAAAGGAATTGTCTGTAGACCTCCAAGACAGGAATGTCTTGAGGCACAGATCAGGGGAAGGGTACAGAAAAATATCTGCTGCTTTGAAGGTCCCAATGAGCACAGTGGCCACCATCATCCATAAATGGAAGAAGCTCGGAACCACCAGGACTCTTCCTAGAGCTGGCCGTCCATCTAAACTGAGCGATCAGGGGAGAAGGGACCTAGTCAGGGAGGTGACCAAGAACCAGATGGTCACTCTGTCAGAGCTACAGCATTCCTCTGTTGAGAGAGGAGAACGTTCCAGAAGGACAATCATCTCTGCAGCAATCCACCAATCAGGCCTGTATGGTAGAGTGTCCAGACGGAAGCCACTCCTTAGCAAAAAAGCACATGGCAGCCCACCTGGTGTTTGCCAAAATGTAAGAAGGATTCTCAGGCAATGAGAAACAAAATTCTCTGATCTGATGAGACAAAGATTGAACTCTTTGGTGTGAATGCCAGGCGTCATGGTTGGAGGAAACCAGGCACCGCTCATCACCAGGCCTATACCATCCCTATAGGGAAGCATGGTGGTGGCAGCATCATGCTGTGGGGATGTTTTTTCAGCGGCAGGAACTGGGAGACTAGTCAGGATAGAGGGAAAGATGAATGCAGCAATGTACAGAGACATCCTGGATGAAAACCTTCTCCAGAGCGCCCTTGACTTCAGACTATGGCGACGGTTCATCTTTCAGCATGACAACGACCCTAAGCACACAGCAAAGATATCAAAGGAGTGGTTTCAGGACAACTCTGTGAATGTCCTGAGTGGCCCAGCCAGAGCCCAGACTTGAATCCGATTGAACATCTCTGGAGAGATCTGAAAATGGCTGTGCACTGACGCTTCCCATCCAATCTGATGGAGCTTGAGAGGAGCTGCAAAAAGGAATGAGCGAAACTGCCCCAAAATAGGTGTGCCAAGCTTGTGGAATCATATTCAAAAAGACTTGAGGCTGTAATTGCTGTCAAAGGTGCATCAACAAAGTATTGAGCAAAGGCTGTGAGTACTTATGTACATGTGATTTCTTAGTTTTTTATTTTTAATAAATTTGCAAAAATCTAAAAAAAGTAATTCTAACCTGATCGCTCGCTGCAGTTGTTCGCAGCGCAGCGTTCGGGTCGGAACTGCAAATGCCGAAGGCCGTCTTTCCCTAGTGATTGCCTCTGTCTGATTGACAGGCAGAGGCGGTCGCTGGGTGGGAGGGGGCGGCACGGCGGCATTTGGCTGCCATTTTGGGGGCATGGTCCAGCCAATGCAGGTGTGGCTGGACCATGTGGGGGGTGGGCCGCAGCGGCTGCGTGACGTCACACGCAGCCGCTGCGACCAGGGGCAGCGACGAGCAACTCCAGTCAGCTGCAGGAGCTGCGCTGGACGGGAGTTACTCTTCAAGTACTTGTGGGGGGGGGGGGGGGGGCGGACAGACATGTGGGGTGAGCTAGCTCTGTGCTGGGCATCCCCCCGCATATCTGGGAACATGATCGTGGCTGTGCTAAATTTAGCACAGCTACGATCAACTCGGAATGACCCCCATTGTGTGTAGAACTTTGAGGGGAAAAAATTAATTTTATTCCATTTTGGAATAAGGCTGTAACATAACAAAATGAAGAAAAAGTGAAGCGCTGAAAATACGTTCCGGATGCACTGTATCCAGTAGCGGATCTTGCCACGGGCAAGCAGGACTTTTGCCCGGGGCGCCGCCTTCCGGAGGGCGCTGGCGCCATCCGGATGGTGCCGCACCGTGGCAAGATCCGCCACTGCTGCCCGCTGCGTCCCCCGTCCGCCTCCGCTGCCCGCTGCCCGGCCCGCTGTGTCCCCGCCTCCTGTGAAGGGAATTAGACGCTACGCGTCTAGTTTCCCTTCGTGGAGAGGACCTTTTGCTGTGCGGTGCGCGATGACGTCATCGCGCACCGCTCAGCATTCAAGCGGCGCTAGTAATGTACCTGTATTAGGCCACGCCCCGTTTCCTTGCCCGGGGCGCAGAGCCGGCCCTGACTGTATCAATGATGACAATTATGTTTTGAACTCGCTGTGAGTTCAAAGTTACGTTCATCATGCCTCATTAACAAAAGTTTCAGTTCTGAAAATTTCTGAAAATCTCCTTTTGTGGAGCCATCTTTTCAGAACTGTGATACTTTTCGTGCTACGGTATTAGGGGAATAGAGCTAGGGCAGTGTACCCCGGTCCCCCGCTCAGAGCTGCAGCTGCTGTATGTTCCCCTGCAGCTGCCGATGTCTGTCCTCCCCCTCCACTTGCCCAGAGCTGCAGCGCTGCCCCCATTCCTCCACCATCATTAGTGGTGTCCCCCACAGCCTCCTGTCTCCTGTCACCCGCAGTGTCCTGGCAGCCTCCTGTCATCCACAGTGTCTGCACAGCCTCCTGCCTCTCGTCACCTACAGTGTCGCTGCAGCCTCCTCTCCTCTGGCGACCGCTCACGCCATCTCTGCATTCTCCTCCTCCCCGGTGGCTGCTCACTCTCCGCATCTGGTGCTGCGGAAGAGATGAGACAAAGGCAGTGGAAGGTACGGTGGAGTGGGGAGTAGAAGCTGACGGCTTGAGCCTCAACTACAGAGAGATGCGGGATTGGGTATAGCACAGTGAAGCGGCGAGCAGTGCTGACAAATGTGAGTGCCCCAGGAGCAGCGCAGACCCCAGGAGCCCCGGAGCAGCGCAGACATATATGAGTATCCATGATCTTTGATCCTGCTACAGTGGGTGCAGTGGAGCAGGAAAGAGGGACCAAGATGGAGCTAGCAGCAGCAGTAGCAGCAGCGAATATACAGCAAGGAGAGATCTGAATAGATTGAATAGATCCCTCTGCTACACAGGCTGTCATGTAAATGGGGAATGAAGGGGTTTGCGTACAATCAGGGGCTGTAGGCCATCTCAGGATGGCATACAGTATTACTCCCGAGTTCCCAAAAAAATGCTTTTTCGGAATTTGATGAATGGCGCAATTTCATTTTCCCCATACTAAAGTAGAGGGCATGTGGAAATTATCGGGGGACAATTTGTAACGAGGATACACAGTATTAGTGATATCTCCTGCCTTGCAGGAATGAAGAATGACCCTGAAAATTTATACAAAAGTAGGTGATAATGTTAATTTTCACCTGCTTTTGTATAAATTGATGATGAATAGACCCCACTGAGATTTTCTCACCTACACAATAGGAAATTTATTCTAACACCTTTTCACAAGCCTGCTTTGTCCTGGAATAATTGACTAAATCAGCAATAGAAAAGAAAAGTTATTTTATTTTTAACTTGTTTCAAATATACCCATTGGATTAAAGATCAGTAATAGGGTATAGCAATAACTGAGATCATTTAGGCTCTGTTCATGAACCCATCATAATTTCAGGATCACACACCAAATTGGAAAAGAGATTCCTGCCTCCCCCCCAAAAAAAAACAACAAAAAAACACCTTTCTCTCCCTCTCTCATCAAATGCAGTTCATACTTGTAGTAATCTGTCATTGATGGCGAAATGTATACGTATACCTCCAGCTTCATTCTTTCACTCTGAATTAGTAAACAGAACTCCGGTAATACTTGAGAAGCACACAGTCTCGGTATAACACAATATGGAATAAGCTGATAACTGAATGCAAATGGATTTGTAAACAGAACTTCGGTATTATTTGGAAACACACAGTCTCTGTATAACACAAGTCCTTATGGCCATGCAAGGCCCATGCAGGAGACAGTCCTAGAACAACAAGTTTCGTTTAACTGCTGGAATGCACAGGTTGATACATAGATAACGAAGTGCACAGGTAAAGTATTGAAGTAAGCACCTGAGGAGAGTCTCTTACTGCTGATGAGCTGTGGCAGGCTGTGGCTGAAATCCGGAGTAAACAGGAGAACTGCAGAGTGATGAATGGAATGATGAAAGTAACCACGGTGAATCTCTGGAAACAGGAACACAGGAACCAGGAGAACTAAACACACCATATGTGACTCGTTGTCCGAGGCGATGTGACTGAGCCACGGACTGAAACTTATAACCCTTGCTCTGCGGTGATTGGTGTCAAAGTCGAAAAATATCATGATGCATGCCCCTTGTACTAACCCCTCATGCACATGCACGCTGCTCGTGCACTTGTTCCCCCGTGCGTGCACATACCCGCAAGTTGCGTAGGATCGCTCCGGCGATCGTGCGCATGAGATGTGTATTTACGGCGGAGTTTGTGAGCGTGTAGCGTGCGACTCGATCGTAGCATATTTAACCCAAATAGTGCATTTTGTAGTTAATATTCCCTTAGACCATGTCAGCGAGTATGATTAGTTTAAACTGTTCCTGGACAGAGAGATTCCTCTTTGCATGATAGGAAGGGTCAGATAAAGGTTGAAAGGTGGTGTCTAGTATCCAGCTGTAGGGTATTTTAAGAGTAACATTCCGGTGTTAGTTAGGAAAGGATCGCTCGCTCCTGCGTATAGTTATGTACAGCAGTAGATTATGAACATTAACTGTATTTGCTGTAAATTACACATGCGGCGGGAATCCTGAGGATACCTCCCACCAGAGCAGTTGGGGAAAGACACAGCCCACCTGTTCAAATCCACCTATGACCTTTGCTGTAATGTAGAGACACATCCCTGTGTCCAATGAACAATGAGATACAGGTACCATTGTATTGTGAATGTATGTTGTGTATATAAAGACCACTGTTACCTGGCCAGCCTCATGTCTCTGAAGGCTTTCTACCTGATAGCTGAGGACTGGATTCCAGGTCGCGCATGCGAAAGATTCCCCACGTATGTATATTCTCTGTAGCCATCGTTCGCCATTGTTCATGTTATTCTCTGTTATTATGTTAGATTTCTATGTTAGTTTGTAGTGTATGATTTGTACTGTTTTTCCCCTTTTACTCTGAATAATCCACGGCAGTGTTAGAGCTGCTGCGGTTATAACCAAACCCGGTGTTGTGTTTTCACTTTCCTGCAAAGGGCTCTCTTAGCGTCTCAATCGCTTAAACAGCATACACATTGTTAAGGTTTTTAAGCGTTACATCATTACAGTATTTGACTACTAAGGTTTAGAGTATAAGTATATTCTTACTGTGTTTTATTAACAAGGTTTAAAAGTTATCTACTGTGTGTGCGCCCGCTGTGTGTATTCCGTACACCCAGTGCAGCGTGTGTACGTCAAGTGCGTACCACGTGCGGGACTCTGTACGCAAATAGCGTACAAAGTGCGTAGCACGTGCACGTGGTCTAATGGCCATAGCGGCTCCACGGTAATAGTGTATAGCTTTATGTTTAAAGATAATAATTGACATTAACAATTGAGGGCTCGTCCGGTTCTCCTCATATCCGCAGCCTAGCAGGACAAGGCAGACTTTTATCTATCAGCAAAGGGCGGGAAGGTAGTATCCCCTGTTAGCCGTTTTGTGGTCGGGGATACATCAGTGCTGATTAGATAAGCGTCTGCTCCGCTTGGTTTGAAGGGATGCTGGTGGGATCCGGAAAGGTAAGAACGTAAAAGCTATTGTTTGGTTTTAAATCTGTGAAATTTCTGTTTGGTGCCAACTGCGCACGCAACACACGTAACACACGCACACACCTGTATTTCATTTGTGTATTTTCGCATATCTACCCTCTTGTTTGCCATTAGCATTGATCACGTGCTGAGAAAATTTGTTGCTATTTTAGTTAAAAGTAAAGAGGAGTAATTGTAAAACACACACGCAGCCTGACCCAGTTATAAAGGTTTATACAGGAGATACTGTGTTGTGTTAGTAAGCGATTATAGTTAAATATCGTTTACATTTATAGAAACGTGTTATTTGTGTTACTGCGGGCGTATCCGGCCTTTGTACACGTGTCTCGGACAGCGTACGGGACTGCGTACGCAACGCAAAGGCCTATACACGTGGCGTGTTTACGCAACGTGCATACAGATACGCCCACTTAATACAAATCACACGTTAGCATTGTTTTAGTTTAGGCGATACGGTAGCCACGCGATAATAGCACAAATTTGTTCAGTTTCCAATATTTTAGTTTAAAAGATCCTTCTCTTATTGCATCACCTCTGGGATTAGCCTGTTTTACTTGAATGAAAGTAATTTTCTGTACAGAAAAATCGAAGTGTATATGAGTGAGCAAGAGTGAGTGTGCAAACAATAAAGGTTTTGGACCCAAGGGAATTCGGGATCCCAGGAGAGGACACCAGTGAAGTGAACACTTGGTGGCTTGAGATTGGCTTGCTCACGTTAACATTGTATAAGAGTACAAAGGAGCAAGGTAGCAAGTTTACCACAAACCAGCAGGTCGGTGAAGCTCTGAATACTGCGGCCTGAGAGGTCAGCAGAGAGATATCGCAGCCCCGGGGGGTTGGCGAGATACCCATATAGGCCCATTTTGAGAACACGCTGCGGCTGAGGTTTTGCAGCCTAAACAATCGATTCCGCTGGTCGTTCGGCGGATAAGTAATAGTTACTTATACGCAGTGCGACTGTACCGCACGTTACTGTGTGCATTAGTTAGTTCACCTTGATACCCACTCAAATTGCGGGATCATATACGCTAATTGTACACTTAACGTGATTTGTGTAACAGTTTTTTTTTATTTTAAGGGAGTTTCGCTGGTCACTCAGGAAATCTCCAACAACTGATATTTACTGGGAGGGGTAGCAAACTCCCACACGCTCTCAGTAAATAACAGTTACACAGGAGCCCGAGTTTGGGTACAACCGGCACTGGGCACAGTGTTCGGTGTATTGGCCAGCAGGGGCGTGGGTGGGTGAGAGCACTCGGAGAACTTTCACCGTTGCCTTATATTGAGTAATTTGGTTTTTGTAGGAATTCGCAGAGAAGGCAATACCTGCAAAGAATGGGGGTCAGTTGCTCAAGTAAGGGACGATCAACCAGGGTTCAGGTTGATATTCAGCGGCCCAAAGGGTCGGCGAGGTACATAATGTGTGAGAAATATGGATCACACGCAGAGGTCTTATGCAATGAGTGGGAACGTATGACTGTGGACGATAGGGAACCGTTCCCTAGGGTAGGCAGTTTTAATCCTGAGGTGTTGCAAAATCTAAGGAGAAGGATATGTCTGATAAAATCCAAGAAACAAAGGATTATACATTATGATTATTTACAGTTATGGCAACAGGAGGGTGAGATACAACAGGGATTAGCTCAAGCAGCTGGTTCCAACCCTAGCAGGAAACTGATATCAACAGCACCACCACCACCATACATAACAGGAGAGAAAATGGCTACAGAGAATGGCATACTGATATACGATAAAAGTGCACTTAATAAATGTATTAATGGTAATAAGAGTAAAGTAGATAAGTGTATTGATGCTAATGCTAACCCGTGCAAGTTGTATCCTATCTTAAACTTCCCTCAGGACTGCGACCAGCAAGATGAGCCCACCACAATATCGGCACTCTCTCTAGCAGCCACCATACAAGATACTACAGTGGGCACGGCCCAACCAGTAAGAGCAGTAGCGAAGGCCCCTAGTGGAGGGACAGGTGAGGTCGTGTCCACAGGTAAGTACGGAACTGTACATTATGCAAAAACAATCACACCTCACATTGTAGAATCAACCCAGAGTGATGTAATTGAACTTAATCCTGTCAGGGTGGTCGCATCCCCAATGGAAAGACTGACGCACAGGGAGTCACTCCCGTCAGGAACATTGCAATGCATTGTCCCTGGTCCAGGACAGAATTAAGGACAATTATGTCTGAATTTCCCAATCCCAGGAAAGATCTAGCCGCATGTCAAAGGTTTATTAAAGAACTAGGTAACGCCGCCGAACCCAATAACAAAGATTGGCGGACAGTGCTGCGGGCATGTTTGCCCTCCAGTATTGACCCTGTGAAATTCATTACTGATTGTAAATTAGATGAAGAGGTACCTCTCACTGATGAATACAATCAGGAGAATGTTAAACAGATCAATCTGCAGTTAGGATTATATTTCCCAACTGTTGTCAAGTGGAACAAAATTTTCTCCATTAGACAAAAAGAAGGGGAAACTGCTTCTGACTATTTCCACCGAGCACTGCAGGAAATGGCTAAATACACTGGGGTCGTGGACATTGAGGAAAATATGCGTCATAGGGAGGTAGCTGTGTCCGTATTAATGGACGGTTTAAAGGAAGTGTTGAGAACAAGGGTACAGACCACTCAACCTAACTGGAGAGGTATCTCGGTGGCTGTATTAAGAGAGTCCGCTGTTGGGCATGATCGGAACATCGTTAGACACAGGGAGTCACAGGGGGATAAGCTGATGGCAGTAAGTATACAGGCCCTTACAACAAGGCCACCTCAGCCTAAGCCCCAGACCCCTGATGGTAAGTCGTATGTGGTAAAATGTTATAACTGCCATAAGGAAGGACATATTGCACGGAGTTGCAGATTTAGAGACCCACATAAGGTACATCGACCCCCTAGACCAGAACATGACACACAGTATGGCGCACGCAAATGGGATCAGGGACCGCAGAGAAGGAGTTATGAGCCACATGCAGGGGAAACAAAGAGGTACCCACCAAAGAGAGACTGGCAGGTCTCTGAAAATTCTCAGTTACCCCCCTCACATATTGTAGCTGCCAACGCGTTGCGGGATGGTCACAACTTACAATAGGGGTCAGGACACACCAGTAGTCTGCAGCCAGTGAAATTAATTGCGAGCCTTGGAAATGAACCTGAGGTCACAATTGATGTAGCTGGTAGATCACTACCTTTCCTTGTAGATACGGGGGCGGCCAAGTCAGTGTTAAATTCAACGGTGGGTATGAAAACCACGGGTGAAACAATTCCAGCAATGGGAGTTACAGAAGTAGTACAACACTACCCTTTAAGTAAACCAGCAGAGATTACGATAGGGCCTTTGCAGACCAAGCACTCCTTTTTGCTAGCTGCATCGGCTCCGACTAATCTACTTGGGAGAGATTTACTGTGTAAGATGGGGTGTGTCATATATTGTACTCCTGAAGGTGTTTTCTTAGATATACCAGAGAATCACGCTCAGGAAGTGCAGGATATGCTAGACTCCCCTCAAAGGTTAATGTCACACACTGCTGTTACAGACAGGTGTCCATCCAAGGTAGAGGAAATTATCTCCCAGATACCGGAGTCACTTTGGACCAAAGATGGACAAGACACTGGATTGATGGCAAATGTAGCTCCTGTAGTAGTTCAAGTAAAAGATGGTAGGATAGCTCCAAAAATCCCACAGTATCCTCTGAAGCCAGAGGTGGAGTTAGGAGTGTACCCAGTCATAGAGCGCTTGCTGCAACAGGGCATCCTAGTCAGGACGTCCAGCACTGCCAATAGTCCCATCTTCCCTGTGAAAAAGAGTGGGGGGAGGGGTTACAGGCTAGTGCAGGATCTAAGGGGGATCAACAAAATAGTCGAGAGCCAATTCCCCGTAGTGCCAAATCCAGCTGTCATCCTTATGCAAATCCCTCCCACTGCAAAATTTTTCACTGTTATTGACCTCTGCTCCGCCTTCTTCTCGGTACCTCTGCACCCTGACAGCCAATACTTGTTTGCATTCACATACAGAGGAGTAGAGTACACCTGGACTCGCTTACCACAAGGTTTCATTGACAGCCCAAGTATTTTCTCACAGGCTTTGCACGACTGTTTACAATCCTTTCAACCTGAGAGCGGATCAGTATTAATACAGTATGTAGATGACTTACTGCTGTGTTCTGATTCACTCGAATCGTCCTTGAGAGACACGAAACAGCTTCTGTTTCATCTTTCTGATACGGGACACAAGGTTTCAAAGGATAAGTTGCAGTTATGCCAGACCAAGGTAAAATATTTGGGACATTGCTTGACACAAGGACTGAGACACCTCACCGCTGATAGAATACAGGCGATTCGCGACATGACTCTGCCACAAACCCAGCAACAGATCCGCACTTTCCTAGGAATGTGTGGATATTGCCGCAACTGGATAACAGGGTTTTCCATGCTAGCCTTACCTTTGCAAGAGATGGTCTCATCAAACAAACCAGATCGGATTTCGCACACAGATGAGTCCGAACTGGCATTTGAGAGACTCAAACAGTGCCTATCGCAGGCACCAGCATTAGGTATGCCAGATTATGGGAAACCCTTTGAATTGTACGGTACGGAGAGTGCTGGGTGTGCAGCAGGTGTTTTAACCCAGAAACATGGTGATGCCAGCAGGCCGGTAGCCTACTACAGCGCTCAGCTAGACACCGTAGCGCGATCCCTCCCCACATGCTTGCAAAGCGTTGCAGCGATAGCATTGCTAGTGAGTAAAAGCGAAGATGTAGTGTTAGGTCACAACCTGACCATCCATACACCTCATGCAGTGTCAGCCTTACTTAATTCTGCCCAAACCAGACACGTCTCATCTGCACGGTTTACAAGGTGGGAATTAGCACTAATGGCCCCTGTAAACATCACCGTATGGAGATGCAGCGCACTAAATCCTGCAACGTATCTCCCAGGTGTGCCTGGACAGGCGCAAAGGGTGGGGGATGAGAGTGATGGTGAAGGCGGATTTAGTACAGACACTGACACACATGATTGTATGGAATATTTGACCCAAAATTTCACTGCAAGGCCTGACATCAGTGACAACCCACTGGAAGGTGTAGATTTTACTTTTTACACTGACGGTAGCTGCCACAGACAGACGGACTCGGGAGACTTGTGTACTGGATACGCAGTTGTAGATGACCAAGGTACCATAGAAGCGGAACCCCTGGGCCCACCACACTCAGCACAAGTTGCTGAGCTGGTTGCCCTAACAAGAGCGTGTGAATTGGCTAAGGGTAAGTCAGCCAATATCTACACGGATTCTAGGTATGACTTTGGAGTAGTGCATGATTTCGGGGCCCTATGGCGCCTCAGAAATTTCATGACGGCAGCTGGCACACCTGTGGCGCATGCGACCCACATCAAAAGACTTCTAGCAGCGATACAGGAACCTGACAGAGTGGCTGTTATCAAGTGTAAAACCCACACGTACAGCCAAGACCCAGTGTCACTTGGCAACAGCCGAGCAGACGAAGCTGCTAAATCAGCAGCCAGCACCCCCCATACAGACAGACATCACACAACTGATGGTATTCAATACTGTAAATACACAGAAATTGAGTTAAATGCAAATTTTGTGTTCCCCACAGGAAAAGGCAGTCTGGAGGTCAAAAGGATATGGCCAGGAGTCCTCAGGACTCTGGACAGATGGACAGGGTAAGCCAGTGGCACCCAGAGCATACCTTCCAAGTTTAGCTGAGGCGGCACATGGTCTGACACACCTAGGCAAAGAAGGTATGTGCAAGTTGGTAAGAGCCTACTGGTGCGCGCCAGGATTTTCTTCTCATGCTGGTAAGAGAGCAATGACATGCCTCACATGCTTGAGGAAGAATATTGGAAAGGCAATACCAACAGAACCATCCCATATCCCGCCAACGGACGGCCCTTTTCAGGTAATACAAATTGATTTCATACAATTGCCACCTTGTAGAAACTTAAAGTATGCATTGGTTTGTATTGATGTGTTTTCAAATTGGGTAGAAGCGTTCCCCGCTGCCACAAATACTGCTGTGTTTACTGCACAGAAAATTGTGCAGGAATTTGTGTGCAGGTATGGTATTCCTAGGATAATTGAAAGTGATAGGGGTACCCATTTTACAGGTGAAGTCTTTCAGGTAATGTGCAAATTAATGGGAATTAATAGTAAGCTGCATACTCCGTACCGCCCACAGGTGAGTGTGAAAGTGGAAAGAGTAAACAGCACTATTAAGAACAAGTTGAGCAAAGTGATGGCTGAAACTGGATTGTTGTGGCCAGAAGCTTTGCCACTTGTATTGTACAGCATCAGAACCACTCCCAGGTCCCCTCTTAACCTGTCACCCTTTGAGATTCTTTTTGGTCGACAACCCCATGTAATGATTGACCCCCAGGATGATTTGAAATGCAACAATGAAGTAACTGTAAAGTATTTGGTTAAGATGAGCAAGCAGTTGAGGAATCAAAACAGCAATTTAAAGCTAGTGATTCCTGATCTGCCGGACAGTAATTGTCATGACATTGAACCTGGGGATTATGTAATGATTCAAAATTTCTACGCTCAGGTTGCCTGATTGACCGGTGGGAAGGACCGTACCAAGTCTTACTGATCAGCACGACAGCATTGAAGGTTGCCGAAAGAGAGACTTGGGTCCACTCGTCCCACTGTAAGAAGGTCGCTGACCCAGAGAAAGCCCGTGACAAAGAGCAGAGTATAGAGGAAACCATATCACTGGAGTGCCTGTTCCGGGAAGGTTGAAGGCAGGACTGTTGTCACGGCACCTGAGCACAGAGAACTACAGGATCAGAGGTGGTTGTCGCACCAGTTTTCTTTCCCTTCTAATTATTTTCTTTACCTCCCATTACCACTTTGTCTTTCTCCTCCTGCAAGATGGACTTACCCCAAGAGACTGCGTTCCGGGTTTTCCTGTTGACCCTGTTGTTGACCAGAACAGTCTGTTTCGATGAGAGTACCAGAGAGGTCGAGAAAGGATCTGGAATGGGTTCTGATGACAAGGATGTATTCGTAGAATTCCAAGAGCAACACAATCACCGAGCAAAGGCGAGTATCAGAAAACGATCTGGTAGTCATGACACTAGGAGACATTGTGAAGGATTGTTAGCTGAGGAAAATTGTATCTGTAGGAATTGTGAAAACATAGTTGAGGACGGGTGCATCCAGAGATGTCAGTCCAGCCTTAATATCAACATGGACCTTCATCCATTGAGTGACTATCACTCATTAGTGGGTAAGGTTTTAAACCAAACGGAATGCTGGGTGTGCTCACAAGTACCTCAAGGTCAGAGCAAGTCAGGACTAGTGCCATACTCTTTAACAATAGATGAGGTACTTGAATTAAGGGTGGGAGACCGGTGGACAAGAAATTTAATATTTCTAGGCCTCCTAGTTTGAAGCTCCACCAATATCATGTGGATAGGTCCTTAGTATGTTTTAACATTTCCAATCCCCGAAAGCCGGGAAATTGGGAAGTGACATGGAACAACCAAACCATGGCATTTTCACACAGAGCCGATAGAATTTCCGTAGACTCAGAACTTAAATGCCAAATAGCCAACGGTGGGAGATATTTTCAGTATAGGTACACTCTAGGAAGTAGGACCATGCGGGTTGGAGAAGTATCACCAGGATACTGTGCGCATATCATACAGCCTGATACGTGTACTGAACAGATGAGAGAGTTAGGGATAGGATTTTTCACCTGGAAGGTTTGCAATATGGTGATGTCATATTCTGTCCCATATGTCCTCCCCGATGATGCATATTTCATATGTGGGAGGAAGGCGTATAAGTGGCTTGCCCCAAACTCAGAGGGATTGTGTTACATTGGAAGAGTGTTGCCAGAAGTAATGACCATTACCCATGATAAGATGAAAGACGTTCACCGCAATGCTCAAGCTCCTTACACTCACACTCACTACGAACACATGGTTAAGAGACACCTTATAGATAGGACAGAGCACGCAGCCTCTGGTTTGATCCACGAATCCACGGGGATTCAATTCCTACTCGCGTTAGATATCACCCGTACCGCCAGAGGAATTATAAATTTTAGGTATATTACTGCGCTAGCGAACCTGATAGACAATATCACTGAGATGTATGATGACACCTTCAGGTATACTGGGAGGGAATTGCAAGCTTACAAAACGGAACTGATCCAGCACAGGATGGTTCTCAATTACCTCACAGCGGTGACAGGCGGGTATTGTGTCACCCTAGCAACTCAGTATGGCGTGAAGTGCTGAACATATATAGCACCGATGACCCAACCGAGGTCATAGATCAAAAGATGGACGATATCTTGCAATTAAAGTGGGAGTTCCGAAGGAGACACAACCTTACCCTTACTGCTGTGAGTAATGAACTGACCGGCTGGGTTTCATGGTTGAACCCACGCAATTGGTTCTCAGGTTTAGGAGAATGGGCTCAAAATGTTATCGTGAATGTAGGGAAATTTCTCCTTTGTATCCTAGGAGTTGTCATAATGATTGGATTGATATTCAGATGTGTTCGGATTTTAATGCATTGCAAGCGCAGTACCAAATTGATGAGTTTAAGGAGCGAGGGCATTGTTACAACAACTGGTTTAATTTATGACCCATCAATCGAGACAATGTTGTGATAAGACGTGATTCCAGGGTCCATTTCTTTCACCCGTTTCTCCTTTGTTTTTCTCAAAGGTAAAAAGACATCCACTCGGAAGAAGATTTTGATGCACATTTCTACAGACCGTTGATGAACATTTCCACAGACCTTTGATGAACTTTTTCATAGACTTTGCGAGACACTTTAGAGACTTTAACTTTCTATGGACACTTGAAAAACTTTGCTTACCACTTACAGCAAAGATACACCTATCCGGACAAGACTTCAACAAGACATCCAAGGACAATTACACACATTATCATATGAATGTATTTATAACACATGTTTCTTATCTTCATCTCTGCGATCTTCAGGTAGTGACACACATAGTCGACAGGTGATATAGGTACATATATTAGCACTCACGTATTTTCCCCCTCCATGTATCATCAACTAATGTGCACCCCATTTGTTGGAACTAAAAGCCGAAAAGAGCTCGGTAGAGTTTGTTAGCCCACTTACAGACCCTTAATACGGGATAAGAAGGATTTAATGTATACTTCGCAATACCTCGAAGCTTGTCTAAGAACATGTACGGCATGATGATACATGACCCCTCAGACATGAATTTCATACATACATGCTTTTACTATCCCACTAGGTCATACATTTCCCACCTTCTCCTCTCCTCCCTCCACCCAATCATTTATAGGTATTTCATTGTATTGAATATTTTTCTGCTTAATTGTTTAGATAGTGGCAGTTATTGTTGACTGCCAAAGGGTGGACTGTCAAAGTCGAAAAATATCATGATGCATGCCCCTTGTACTAACCCCTCATGCACATGCACGCTGCTCGTGCACTTGTTCCCCCGTGCGTGCACATACCCGCAAGTTGCGTAGGATCGCTCCGGCGATCGTGCGCATGAGATGTGTATTTAAGGCGGAGTTTGTGAGCGTGTAGCGTGCGACTCGATTATAGCATATTTAACCCAAATAGTGCATTTTGTAGTTAATATTCCCTTAGACCATGTCAGCGAGTATGATTAGTTTAAACTGTTCCTGGACAGAGAGATTCCTCTTTGCATGATAGGAAGGGTCAGATAAAGGTTGAAAGGTGGTGTCTAGTATCCAGCTGTAGGGTATTTTAAGAGTAACATTCCGGTGTTAGTTAGGAAAGGATCGCTCGCTCCTGCGTATAGTTATGTACAGAAGTAGATTATGAACATTAACTGTATTTGCTGTAAATTACACATGCGGCGGGAATCCTGAGGATACCTCCCACCAGAGCAGTTGGGGAAAGACACAGCCCACCTGTTCAAATCCACCTATGACCTTTGCTGTAATGTAGAGACACATCCCTGTGTCCAATGAACAATGAGATACAGGTACCATTGTATTGTGAATGTATGTTGCCTGGCCAGCCTCATGTCTCTGAAGGCTTTCTGCCTGATAGCTGAGGACTGGATTCCAGGTCGCGCATGCGAAAGATTCCCCACGTATGTATATTCTCTGTAGCCATCGTTCGCCATTGTTCATGTTATTCTCTGTTATTATGTTAGATTTCTATGTTAGTTTGTAGTTTATGATTTGTACTGTTTTTCCCCTTTTACTCTGAATAATCCACGGCAGTGTTAGAGCTGCTGCGGTTATAACCAAACCCGGTGTTGTGTTTTCACTTTCCTGCAAAGGGCTCTCTTAGCGTCTCAATCGCTTAAACAGCATACACATTGTTAAGGTTTTTAAGCGTTACATCATTACAGTATTTGACTACTAAGGTTTAGAGTATAAGTATATTCTTACTGTGTTTTATTAACAAGGTTTAAAAGTTATCTACTGTGCGTGCGCCCGCTGTGTGTATTCCGTACACCCAGCGTAGCGTGTGTACGTCAAGTGCGTACCACGTGCGGGACTCTGTACGCAAATAGCGTACAAAGTGCGTAGCACGTGCACGTGGTCTAACGGCCATAGCGGCTCCATGGTAATAGTGTATAGCTTTATGTTTAAAGATAATAATTGACATTATCATTGGTCACTGAACTCTTGCTGGAAGCACAGCGCTGGATTGGATGCTTGGGTCAGCTGAGTGCAGGTGTCATGGCAGCGCCCATACAGGCCGGACGCCGGCACACAGCAAGAAACACACGGAACCAGACTCAGGGGTACTCAGCGACACTGAAGATGACGCTCGCGGTCAGTGCATCCATGCAGCCGCGACTGGGGCCATGACCTCCGGAGGCCTGCACACCAGCGCGCTGGGAAGTGAGACGCAGCTGAACGCCGATTCCTGACAACTCCATTATTCCCTTGCCTACTTGCTCATCCCTAGTTTCAAAGAGAAAACAAATAGAAGTGGTAACCAACAGATGACCTTATGCTTTGAAGACCAGAACTGTAAATTCTTGCTTTGTGACTGACATCCACAAAGCCCCTGCGCTTAACATGAAGAAAACTGCAGGTCTTCTGGTATGCCCAACTAGGTCTGTTATTAATAATGCTAGATCTATAAGAAACAAGACTGCTACAATTGCTGACCTTATTGAATTATTAGATCTAGCCTATACTACAGAGACTTGGCTAGATGAAAATGCAGCACCAATCTTGGAAGCTGCAGTCCCAGCAAACAACTCTGTCATACACAACCAAAAACTGGACCACAGGGAGGCAGGCTGGAGTATACTCATCACCATCAGTTTCACTGCCATGTGGTGTCCCACAAGGTTCTATACTGTCCCACATGTATTCTGCAGTATACATGCTACCACTAGGTGAAAAAATAAGAATTTACTTACCGATAATTCTATTTCTCGTAGTCCGTAGTGGATGCTGGGGACTCCGTAAGGACCATGGGGAATAGCGGCTCCGCAGGAGACTGGGCACATCTAAAGAAAGCTTTAGGACTATCTGGTGTGCACTGGCTCCTCCCCCCATGACCCTCCTCCAAGCCTCAGTTAGGATACTGTGCCCGGACGAGCGTACACAATAAGGAAGGATTTTGAATCCCGGGTAAGACTCATACCAGCCACACCAATCACACTGTACAACTTGTGATCTGAACCCAGTTAACAGTATGATAACAGAGGAGCCTCTAGAAAAGATGGCTCACTACAGCAATAACCCGATTTTTTGGTAACAATAACTATGTACCAGTATTGCAGACAATCCGCACTTGGGATGGGCGCCCAGCATCCACTACGGACTACGAGAAATAGAATTATCGGTAAGTAAATTCTTATTTTCTCTAACGTCCTAAGTGGATGCTGGGGACTCCGTAAGGACCATGGGGATTATACCAAAGCTCCCAAACGGGCGGGAGAGTGCGGATGACTCTGCAGCACCAATTGAGAGAACTCCAGGTCCTCCTCAGCCAGGGTATCAATTTTGTAGAATTTTACAAACGTATTTGCTCCTGACCAAGTAGCTGCTCGGCAAAGTTGTAAAGCCGAGACCCCTCGGGCAGCCGCCCAAGATGAGCCCACCTTCCTTGTGGAGTGGGCATTTACAGATTTTTGGCTGTGGCAGGCCTGCCACAGAATGTGCAAGCTGAATTGTACTACAAATCCAACGAGCAATAGTCTGCTTAGAAGCAGGAGCACCCAGCTTGTTGGGTGCATACAGGATAAACAGCGAGTCAGATTTTCTGACTCCAGCCGTCCTGGAAACATATATTTTCAGGGCCCTGACAACGTCTAGCAACTTGGAGTCCTCCAAGTCCCTAGTAGCCGCAGGCACCACAATAGGTTGGTTCAGGTGAAACGCTGAAACCACCTTAGGGAGAAACTGAGGACGAGTCCTCAATTCCACCCTGTCCGAATGGAAAATCAGATAAGGGCTTTTACAGGATAAAGCCGCCAATTCTGACACGCGCCTGGCCCAGGCCAGGGCCAACAGCATGACCACTTTCCATGTGAGATATTTTAACTCCACAGATTTAAGTGGTTCAAACCAATGTGACTTTTGGAACCCAAAAAACTACATTGAGATCCCAAAGTGCCACTGGAGGCACAAAAGGAGGCTGTATATGCAGTACCCCTTTTACAAACGTCTGAACTTCAGGGACTGAAGCTAGTTCTTTTTGGAAGAAAATTGACAGGGCCGAAATTTGAACCTTAATGGACCCCAATTTCAGGCCCATAGACACTCCTGTTTGCAGGAAATGTAGGAATCGACCCAGTTGAATTTCCTCCGTCGGGCCTTACTGGCCTCGCACCACGCAACATATTTTCGCCAAATGCGGTGATAATGTTTTGCGGTTACATCCTTCCTGGCTTTGATCAGGATAGGGATGACTTCATCCGGAATGCCTTTTTTTTCTTCAGGATCCGGCGTTCAACCGCCATGCCGTCAAACGCAGCCGCGGTAAGTCTTGGAACAGACAGGGTCCTTGTTGGAGCAGGTCCCTTCTTAGAGGTAGAGGCCACGGATCCTCCGTGAGCATCTCTTGAAGTTCCGGTTACCAAGTCCTTCTTGGCCAATCCGGAGCCACGAATATAGTGCTTACTCCTCTCCATCTTATCAATCTCAGTACCTTGGGTATGAAAGGCAGAGGAGGGAACACATACACTGACTGGTACACCCACGGTGTTACCAGAGCGTCTACAGCTATTGCCTGAGGGTCCCTTGACCTGGCGCAATACCTGTTGAGTTTTTCCCGACGGTTTATAATCATGTGGAAGACTTCTGGGTGAAGTCCCCACTCTCCCGGGTGGAGGTCGTGCTGAGGAAGTCTGCTTCCCAGTTGTCCACTCCCGGAATGAATACTGCTGACAGTGCTATCACATGATTTTCCGCCCAGCGAAGAATCCTTGCAGCTTCTGCCATTGCCCTCCTGCTTCTTGTGCCACCCTGTCTGTTTACGTGGGTGACTGCCGTGATGTTGTCCGACTGGATCAACACCGGCTGACCTTGAAGCAGAGGTCTTGCTAAGCTTAGAGCATTGTAAATGGCCCTTAGCTTCAGGATATTTATGTGAAGTGATGTCTCCAGGCTTGACCATAAGCCCTGGATATTCCTTCCCTGTGTGACTGCTCCCCAGCCTCGCAGGCTGGCATCCGTGGTCACCAGGACCCAGTCCTGAATGCCGAATCTGCGGCCCTCTAGAAGATGAGCACTCTGCAACCACCACAGGAGGGACACCCTTGTCCTTGGTGACAGGGTTATCCGCTGATGCATCTGAAGATGCGACCCGGACCATTTGTCCAGCAGGTCCCACTGGAAAGTTCTTGCGTGGAATCTGCCGAATGGGATTGCTTCGTAGGAAGCCACCATTTTACCCAGAACCCTTGTGCATTGATGCACTGAGACTTGGCTCGGTTTTAGGAGGTTCCTGACTAGCTCGGATAACTCCCTGTCTTTCCCCTCCGGGAGAAACACCTTTTTCTGGACTGTGTCCAGGATCATCCCTAGGAACCGAAGACAAGTCGTCGGAACCAGCTGCGATTTTGGAATATTGAGAATCCAATCGTGCTGCCGCAACACTACCTGAGATAGTGCTACACCGACCTCCAACTGTTCCCTGGATCTTACCCTTATCAGGGAATCGTCCAAGTAAGGGATAACTAAAATTCCCTTCCTTCGAAGGAATATCATCATTTCGGCCATTACCTTGGTAAAGACTCGGGGTGCCGTGGACCATCCATACGGCAGCGTCTGAACTGATAGTGACAGTTCTGTACCATAAACCTGAGGTACCCTTGGTGAGAAGGGTAAATTTTGACATGAAGGTAAGCATCCTTGATGTCCCGAGACATCATGTAGTCCCCTTCTTCCAGGTTCGCAATCACTGCTCTGAGTGACTCAATCTTGAATTTGAACCTCTGTATGTAAGTGTTCAAAGATTTTAGATTTAGAATCGGTCTCACCGAGCCGTCCGGCTTCGGTACCACAACAGTGTGGAATAATACCCCGTTCCCTGTTGCAGGAGGGGTACCTTGATTATCACCTGCTGGGAATACAGCTTGTGAATGGCTTCCAAAACTGTCTCCCTGTCAGAAGGAGACATCGGTAAAGCCGACTTTAGGAAAACGGTGAGGGGGAGACGTCTCGAATTCTAATTTGTACCCCTGAGATATCACCTGAAGGATCCAGGGGTCTACTTGCGAGTGAGCCCACTGCGCGCTGAAATTAATTGAGACGGGCCCCCCACCGTGCCTGATTCTGCTTGTAAAGCCCCAGCGTCATACTGAGGGCTTGGCAGAGGCGGGAGAGGGTTTCTGTTCCTGGGAACTGGCTGATTTCTGCAGCCTTTTTCCTCTCCCTCTGTCACGGGGCAGAAATGAGGAACATTTTGCCCGCTTGTCCACGAAAAGACTGCGCCTGATAATACGGCGTCTTCTCATGTTGAGAGGCGACCTGGGGTACAAACGTGGATTTCCCAGCTGTTGCCGTGGCCACCAGGTCTGAAAGACCGACCCCAAATAACTCCTCCCCTTATTAAGGCAATACTTCCAAATGCCGTTTGGAATACGCATCACCTGACCACTGACGTGTCCATAACCCTCTACTGGTAGAAATGGACAACGCACTTAGACTTGATGCCAGTCGGCAAATATTCCGCTGTGCATCACGCATATATAGAAATGCATCTTTTAAATGCTCTATAGGCAAAAATATACTGTCCCTATCTAGGGTATCAATATTTTCAGTCAGGGAATCCGACCATGCCAACCCAGCACTGCACATCCAGGCTGAGGCGATTGCTGGTCGCAGTATAACA
Organism: Pseudophryne corroboree; assembly: GCF_028390025.1. NCBI lineage: Eukaryota > Metazoa > Chordata > Amphibia > Anura > Myobatrachidae > Pseudophryne > Pseudophryne corroboree. The sequence continues at coordinate 515,924,169 of NC_086449.1, forward strand.
CCAGTATGTGTGTAAATACATTTTAGGATACCCTCCTGCTTTCTATCAGCAGGATCCTTAAGGGCGGCCATCTCAGGAGAGGGTAGAGCCCTTACAAGCGTGTGAGCGCTTTATCCACCCTAGGGGGTGTTTCCCAACGCACCCTAACCTCTGGCGGGAAAGGATATAATGCCAATAACATTTTAGAAATTATCAGTTGTTATCGGGGGAAAACCACGCATCATCACACACCTCATTTAATTTCTCAGATTCAGGAAAACTACAGGTAGTTTTTCCTCACCGAACATAATACCCCTTTTTGGTGGTACTCGTATTATCAGAAATGTGTAAAACATTTTTCATTGCCTCAATCATGTAACGTGTGGCCCTACTGGAAGTCACATTTGTCTCTTCACCGTCGACACTGGAGTCAGTATCCGTGTCGGCGTCTATATCTGACATCTGAGGTAACGGGCGCTTTAGAGCCCCTGACGGCCTATGAGACGTCTGGACAGGCACAAGCTGAGTAGCCGGCTGTCTCATGTCAACCACTGTCTTTTATACAGAGCTGACACTGTCACGTAATTCCTTCCAACAGTTCATCCACTCAGGTGTCGACCCCCTAGGGGGTGACATCACTATTACAGGCAATCTGCTCCGTCTCCACATAATTTTTCTCCTCATACATGTCGACACAAACGTACCGACATACAGCACACACACAGGGAATGCTCTGATAGAGGACAGGACCCCACTAGCCCTTTGGGGAGACAGAGGGAGAGTTTGTCAGCACACACCAAAGCGCTATATATATACAGGGATAACCTTATATAAGTGTTTTTCCCCTTATAGCTGCTGTATTGTTAATACTGCGCCTAATTAGTGCCCCCCTCTCTTTTTTAACCCTTTCTGTAGTGTAGTGACTGCAGGGGAGAGCCAGGGGAGCTTCCCTCCAACTGAGCTGTGAGGGAAAATGGCGCCAGTGTGCTGAGGAGATAGGCTCCGCCCCTTTTTCGCTGACTTTTCTCCTGCTTTTTTATGGATTCTGGCAGGGGTTAAAATTCATCCATATAGCCCTGGGGGCTATATGTGATGTATTTTCGCCAGCCAAGGTGTTTTTATTGCTGCTCAGGGCGCCCCCCCCTAGCGCCCTGCACCCTCAGTGACCGAAGTGTGAAGTGTGCTGAGGAGCAATGGCGCACAGCTGCAGTGCTGTGCGCTACCTTGGTGAAGACAGGATGTCTTCTGTTGCCGATTTTCCGGACCTCTTCTGTCTTCTGGCTCTGTAAGGGGGCCGGCGGCGCGGCTCTGGGACCCATCCATGGCTGGGCCTGTGATCGTCCCTCTGGAGCTAATGTCCAGTAGCCTAAGAAGCCCAATCCACTCTGCACGCAGGTGAGTTCGCTTCTTCTCCCCTTAGTCCCTCGATGCAGTGAGCCTGTTGCCAGCAGGTCTCACTGAAAATAAAAAACCTAAACTAAAACTTTCACTAAGAAGCTCAGGAGAGCCCCTAGTGTGCACCCTTCTCGTTTGGGCACAGAGATCTAACTGAGGCTTGGAGGAGGGTCATGGGGGGAGGAGCCAGTGCACACCAGATAGTCCTAAAGCTTTCTTTAGATGTGCCCAGTCTCCTGCGGAGCCGCTATTCCCCATGGTCCTTACGGAGTCCCCAGCATCCACTTAGGACGTTAGAGAAAAATCAGGCTACATGGCCTGGTTTACCACTGCTATGCAAATGATACACAACTGTACCTGTACTTTGCTCCAGGCTCTGAGAAACCAATAACATCCCTAAATGGCTGTCTAGCTGAGCTCCAGAAGTGGATGATTACCAGTTGTCAGAGACTGAATCCTGATAAATCATACGTCCTTATGATAGGTCCTCAACATCAAAGAACAATACAGCAGCACAGCCAACCAACTGGACTGATACTTGGTGGTACAGAATTACAAAACACTGACCATGTGCGGAATCTTGGCGTTGTACTGGTTGGTGGCTTGACACTTAAACATAAGATCAGGCTGTTAAGACGGCCCTGGTATTGTGGCCGTATTACGTACAAAATCGGGCGCTACTGAAAGTGCCTGCATGGGCTCTGTTGTGTATCACAAGTGTCCTCTGACACAAATTTAACAGTGGCAAATATTTATAATAGACCATTTTTACATTGGGTGTACTAACCAGGGTTATTCCCGGCCCAGGGTCTGCGTCGGAAACGCTGTAATGTGAAAGGGGGACCTGGATTATTCAATTTAGGTTATGTTTAAAAGATGCTCATTGGTGCTCACTTTTCATATTTACTGTATGAGCCTGTAATGTCTACTTATAATGACTCACAGTTATGCAGGGTAGACACGGGTCCAGTGTACGGTATGAAAGGGATATGTACAGCTATAACACAGGTTGAAACTGTGTTCATTAACCCAATGGCTTCTTAGGGGGACATTTACTAAGCAGTGATAAGAACGGAGAAGTGAGCCAGTGGAGAAGTGGCCCCATCAACCAACCAGCAGCTCTGTATCATTTTATAGTATGCAAATTATAGATGTTACTTCAGTGCTGATTGGTTGCCATGGGCAACTTCTCCACTGGCTCACTTCTCTGCTCTTATCACTGCTTAGTTAATGTCCCCCTAAGTCACCACCTGCCACCCTCTGCCTTCTTAGTCACTCTCTACCTCTTGTTGTCACCCAGTGCTACACCATTCATCCACTGTCTACCCCATTTGCCTCTCCCCTGTCACCCTCTAAATTTCCCTATCACCCACTGAATCCCCAATCACCCACTGACTCTCTCCTGTTACCCATTGCCTCTCCCTGTCACCCTCTTCCTCTCCATCACTGATTCACCAGTCACCACCTACTGCCTCTGCCTGCCTCTCCTGTCATCCACTGCCTGTCCCTGACACCTTCTCCTTGTCACTCTTTACCTCTCTATCACCCATTGACTGCTTAGTCACCAATTGCTACCCTCTGCCTCCCCCAGTCACCCTCTGTCACTCCCCGTCACCCTCTTTCTCTCCCCATCATCACTACACCCACTGCCTCTCCCTATTTACCCCTGCCTTCCACCTTTTGCCTCACCTAGCCACCTCTACCTGTCACCCACTGACTCCTCAGTCACCTCTTGCTTCTCCATCACCCAAGACCTCTCCAGCTGTCACCCACAACCTCTCTAGCTATCACCCACCGCTTCTCCCCAGTCATCCACTGCCTCTCCTCATGGAGTAGAGTGGAGGAGGGGGCCCAAAGTATATTTTTGTACCTGAGCCCACCACTTGCAAGTTCCTCCACTGCTTAATATGGTTTACAAGCATGCATCTGATTGTGCGAGGATGCCTACTTTGTGCGTGTTTAGACCCAACAGTCCAGCTTGATGTGTCTTTAGATGCTACAGTTGGATGCACCATCGTAACTTGCACCTGCCCCATACTAGCTACAGAATCTCCATCAGAGTATGACCTACAATACACTGTAAGCATCTGAGTTTGCACCTGGCTATGTGACATGTCCAAGACACTCCAATAACACACCATCAAACAGTGCATCGCCATGCAACTGAATAGCCACTGCTCAGTCACTGCCTAGGAATGCTCAATACTGTACATTTTCAATACATTTCTGAGATTGTGCATCTACATCACTGCTGGACTTCTGCGTATACACTGTGGGACTGTTTCCAGATAGGTTCTTAACACAAAGTTATCAATATCAAATAGCATGCAACTGAGTAAAGAGACACAATCAGATGTATAACGTGAAGTATAAGCAGACAGCAGTTTATTAAAAGAATAACGTGTAACAGAGCATCAGGACCACATTGCAAGGTACAAGACAAGTAGAAGTGAACTTACCCCCTTATAAATACCCACACAGCATGCAGGTCTGGGTTCCAGTCCCCTCTCTATGTGCTGCCCCCCATATGCCGAGGCCCTCACAGCTCTGCGCCATTGCCTGGCAACCCTTGGTACGCATTCCAATTTCCAGCAAGAGTAGCCACATACGGTTCACGGGCGCAAGTGCCCCAAACTTTCACAGAGAGAGTCCCTCTATAGATGGACACAGAACCGGACCTGAAATAAACACATAATATACAAAAAGAGATAAAAGGGAACCTACAGCACATAACATCATATTAAACATTATGGAGCATATATTTATAGAGTATTCTCAAAAAAAATTATATAGTATTAAGCGTTAACCAGTAGTGTTCCAGTTGATGTTTTCATTAAGGCCATTGGGTGCAATGCACCCCAGACAATCTATTTTGACTCTTTTAGCAAAAGATCTTTGCTCTATTTCCTATTCTAAGTGATGCAGGCACATGGATTCTAAATTGTGGTGAGCTGTTTTGAAATGTTTTGCTACAGGTTGATCATACGACTTGCACTGTAGGGAGAGGTGTATAGCAGAATGGTGTGCTGTCATTCTCTCTGCAAATTTATGGGTAGTTTGCCCAACATATTATGAGATAGAGAAAAAGATATTTTGCTAAAGGAGTCAAAATGGATTGTGCATCTGGGGTGCATTGCACCCAATGGCCTTGATGAAAGTTTTTTTTACGTGTTTTGTACCTTGCTATGTGGTCCTGAAGATGGGGTGTATACCCCAAAATGAGCATTACACGCTATCTTTGCATCTAAAAGTCTCCAGAGTGCCAGTTCTTCCTTGGATTATGTGTGTATTTTCTGAGCACCGGAGCATGTGGAATAAGCTTAGGAGTGTCGACAGATATTGGACTGATATATATATATATATATATATATATATATACATACATACATATACATATGAAGCCTGCACACAGGCCCTCTTCTCTCTTAAAATGTCACTGTCCTGAGATATAGTTTGTCGGAGAGTAAATTATTATGTTCATACCTTTAAACAATCACCTTGTCTGCATTGTGAAACTGGTACCTCTTTATTTCACACTTGTTTACACACATGATGATGGAGATGTGATTGAGCTTTTCGGGCACATATTCACATACACAAGCCAGGCGAAAGTAAGAGTTATTATTTTTATTTTATGAATTGTGTGTGATGTGCCATGAAGCTGAATAACAGATGAATGGAAATTAGGCATTTAAACAATCCTATTATTCTTCAGAAACCAGGGGCCGGGCATAATGACGTCCAAGTTGGCCAGAGTGAATTCAATAAAAGTATTATGTGTATTGTGTTAGGAACAATAAAACATCCGCATACTTTTCATTGTCAACAATCAACAGCACAATACATGTGTCATTTGTAATTTTTTACATTTTTGGACTTATACCATTAGTTTGGAAACAAGCCATGTGTCTAGTACTCCTGCTAAACAATCACTTGCACAATTTTTAATGAATGTGTGTGCTTTGTTTATAGTTTCAATTTACCCAGATTTGAAACATCTATGATAAAGATGTGCGGCGGACACTTTTCGAGTTTTGTGTTTTGCTTTTTGATCTGGATCCCCGCTCGTGTTTTGGATCTGTATTGGTTTTGCCAAAACCACCCTTTCGGGTTTTGGTTTTGGATCTGGATGATTTAAAAAAATAAAAAATAAGAATTTGGGGGTAATTTTGATCCTATGGTATTAGTAACCTCAATAACATTCATTTCCACTAATTTCCAGTTTATTCTGAATACCTCACACCTAACAACATTGTTTTTAGGCCAAAAGGTTGCACCGAGGTCGCTGGATGACTAAGCTAAGTGACACAAGTGGGGGGCACAAACACCTGGCCCACCTAGGAGTTGCACTGCAGTGGCAGACAGGATGGAAGTTTTAAAAAATAGGCCCCAAAGAGCACATAATGCAAAGAAAAAAAAGAGGTGCAAGATGTTGTTTAAACAGGACATCTTGCACCTTGCATCTTGCAAACCCATCATTTCAGCGACAGGTGGTCCCCCTGGAAAAGCTCGCCAAGTTCTCCGAATCATAGCTAACTACAAACATACCAGCTCCTTCTTTGATGACTTTTCAGATTATGAGAAGAGGCAAAAGGAAAAGGACAGTGTCAAGAAGGTGATTAAAAATTAGAGAGGCACACGCAATCAGGAACAATACATAGGCTTTCACCTCCACTCCTATATTGGTGTAAAACAGAAAGGACTTCAACCGAGCAAATATATAATTATTAATTACCACATTACTGGACAAACTGAAAACTAGGGGCCAAAGCCTCCAAATTTGTACCCCCTTTTCCATGTTCAGGGGTTAAGATGATCTTGGATTTAATGCTGGGATGCAAATAAACTTGTGTATACCACAGGATCAAGATTGGATATTTTCCCCTCCACAGAGTCTGGAGACTTATTTTGTGAAAATTTTGTGAAAATCTTTTTTCTATTTTTTTTATTGCATTTTTATTTACATATTTTGTGTCAGATGCCTTATTTTTGTTTTTCACAGCTCCCAGTTACACGCATGTGAGCATACCTGTGTGTCCCAGCAACACGCATGTGAGCATACCTGTGTGTCTTGTTTATTTTATTCATATTTTATTTTTAATTAAAGCAGCCCCTTAGATGTTTTAGCAGCCCCTCCTGAGCCCCCACAGCAGCCTTGGATGGGGCAAGTTGAGTTAGGGTGGGTTTTGGTAAAGTACTAAGCATGACTGTGCAGTGAATTTTTTTTGTTATTGAGCCCCTGCCCTAGTGGAGCTTACCACTCTACAGTCGAAACTCATTTCATACTATAAGTAGGACTGTGGGAGGAAGGAATGCTAACCTCTTTGCCTACAGCATGCCTCAGCCTGGCAAGCCAGACATCTTCCTGGCTCTAAGCCACCATGAGACTCCATACTGGGCCTTATTCAGTAACTGTTTATGCCTCACAGGAGCTCCTGGCCAATCTAGTGCTACAGTGCAGTGGAAAGCTGATTCAATGCAAGATCACTGAAACTCTGTTCTTCTAACACCGCAAGGTCTTGCGATAACCCTACGCAGCCCTTACGAAAAGAAGATCCCTGTACAACAAATGGGCATCTTCTAAATAAATAATCCCAAAATGTGGAACATCAATAATAAATCAAAAATAAGGTTGATTAATTGGAGCCATTCATTTGAGTGAGTCCCTAACATGAAATAATTGAGAAGAACCTCTCTCCAATGCTCCGGCAGAAAATATCACTTTTACCTCTCTGGCAGTTGCGCTGGATTATAATTCAGTCTCTTCTGAGTCACGCTGACTTTGGCCACAAATGTGGCTCTCCCCACTTTATTTAAAAACACTTCATCAAAATAGCAATTTCCATTTCCACCTTTGCGGCTATATTTTCACAAATCTGTTTGTGATGTTGAAGCTTGTTTCATATCTGCTCTAGGCTTTCATTTAAACCTAGGATCAAGTACAACAGCACCCCTGGATTTATACAGCATAAGCAGCACCCCTGGAGAATTACACAGCACAGCAGACAGGCAACAGCACCCTTAGACTTAAATGGCAGTGGGGCAGCACCCCTGGACTGATAGGGCAGAGGGGCAGCACCTCATATAGGGTAGCACCCCTGGAATGATGTGGTAAATAAAAGAGGTGCAAAATGGAATTGTCCTTGGGCCCTCCCACCCACTTTTATGTGTATAAACAGGACATGCACACTTTAACAAACCAATCATTTCAGCGACAGGGTCTGCCACATGACTGTGGCTGAAATGTGTGTTTTGTTTTGGGCCCCCACCATAAAAAAGCAATTAACCTCTCCTTGCACAAACTGGCTCTATAGTTGCAAGATGTCGTCCTTTTCCTCAGATCCCCCCCCCCACCTTCAGTGTTTATATCCTCATCCTCACAGAAAAATAATATTCAAACAAAAGCACATCATTTAGGTGTCAGTGGACTGCTTACGCTATTACCAAAAGTTTCTGAACTTGATAATGACTTATGATGAATGCGCTGCAGGTGACGTATAAGGGAGGATGTTCCTAGGTGGTTAACGGCCATACCCCTACTTATTATGAATTGACAAAGGCAACAGATGGCTTGACACCTGTTGTCCGGATTTGTGGAGAAATAATTCCACACCGAAAAGGTGGCTTTTTTGGTATTTTGCCCAGGCATGACAATGGGCTTTTTCATACAATGGGTAACAAATGTCTATACTGGTGCCTTATTCAAACAAACCACATCACCATCAGAATCCTCATCGTCAACTTTTTCCAGGTATAGGTCATTAGGTCGACCACACTTAGGTCGACGGTCATTAGGTCAACCACTATTGGTCGGCATGCATTAGGTTGACATGGTCACTAGGTCAACATGGTCATTAGGTCGACATGAGCAAGGTCGACATGGAAAAAGGCCGACATGAGTTTTTTAAAAAAAAAAATTGATGTCGTTTTCTTTGTAAAGTGACGGGGAACACCAATTAGTGCACCGTGTCCCCTTGAATGGCTTGCTTCGTTTGCCATACTTTGTGCAAGGTGTCTCGCTCTGCTAACACTGCGCTTGGCACAGGTTACTATTCCCACAAGTAGTCCATGTGGATCGTAGAGTATGAAAAAGACCTAGTGACCATGTTGACGTAATGCATGTCCACCAATAGTGGTCAACCTAATGACTGTTGACTTAAGTGTGGTTGACCTAATGGCCATATATCCCTCCTCCGCAGTGCCAGCTACACCCATATCCTCCTCATCCTGGTGTACTTCTACAGTGACATCCTCAATCTCAATATCAGCAACTGGACTGGTGGTGCTCCTCCCAGCACTTGCAGAGGGTGTGCAAATGGTGGTAGGAGCCTCCTCTTCCCATACAGTGTTGTGAAGGTAAGGCCTAGACATCGCAACCGCGGACAGTGCCAGCACCCCTGTATTTTCACAACACCCCTGTAATTTTACAGCATACAAGACAAAGCCAGTGTACATTTATTTTCACTGCACCCCTGTATTTTACAACATACAGGGCCAGTGTACTTTTATTTTAACAGCAGCACCCCTAAATTTTTACAGCATACAGGACCAGTGTACTTTTATTTTAACAGCACCCCTGTATTTTTACAGCATACAGGGCCAGTGTACATTGATTTTCACCGCACCCCAGAATTTTTACAGCAACTAAGACAGGGCCAGTGTACATTTATTTTACTGCACCCCAGAATTTTTACAGCTGACAAGATAGGGCCAGTGTACATTAATTTTACTGCACCCTAGAAATTTTACAGCATACAAGACAGGGCCAGTGTACTTTTATTTTAACAACAGCACCCCTGAATTTTTACAGCATACAGGAGGACAGTGCCCCTGCCCCCTGTACAACACAGTGGCAGCCAGGACAGCAACAACACCCATGTACAGCTGCAGCACCCCTAACAGCACATGACACACCAGTGACAGCCAGGATAGCCAGGACAGCACCCCTAACAGCACAGGTACACCACAGTGACAGGAGCAGCACCTCTACAGAGCACACACTGACCCCACACGACGCCACCACCCACAGAGAGACAGAGGTCTGTCTCCCTCACTCTCCAAGTCCGGAGTGAAAATGGCAGCGACACACGGCTGTTTATATGGAATTCAAAACCCGCGAGAATCTGGCAGTAGGATGATGATGTTTTGCCTCGTTCTGGTTTCTGAGTGTGGTGGGAAGTCCAAAGCCGGACTCAGATCTGGGTTCGGAGCGTGACCTTCAGGGGGTTCTGTTTTCTGAGAACCAAACCCGCTCATCTCTAATCTATGACCATATATTAGCATATGTGTAGTTCAGATTATTAGAATTAATTTTATGCCAGCCAATCTCATAAATGGCATGTCTTGTAAATGCTTATTTTTCTTTCAAGCAATGTGATTGTAGATGAAATTCAAATTATCTTTTAATATTACAATAAAGTCCCTCTATGCCATGTTAGGTGTGATTCAAGTTCTTTTAATATACTTAATTCCCATTGGCACACTAAAAGGAACTACTGTATAAAGCCAGGTTTATGGTAGCCAGGATATATCATGATAGCATATATAAAAGTAAAACACACAATCAAGAATCTACAAGTAACTAGGGCATATTGAGGCTAACATCATTTTGAAGTGTACCTAAAAACATAGCCAGAACTTTGTGGGCTCCATACAAATATTTTTAAAAGGTTTCTAGAAGGATAACCATCTCTGCTTTAGTTGCTCATTTTATGACCCATTGTAGTACCTTAGTTAATTTTATGCCCCATTACAGTACTTCCAGTTCACATTATGGGACATTACAATACCCTTCAGGTCATATTATGCCACATTACAGTGTCCACAGTTCAATTATGCGACATTGATTACTGTGTCCACAGTATTTATTATATTATATATTTATTATATTATATTTAGTATATTATAACATCCACTACCCGCACCCCTTAACATTATACTATCCATTATACATACTGTATAACTAACTGGAAATGGAATGTCACCCGTTTACCTTACATCAAAGTCTGGTAAGAGATTAGATCCCATTGACCTTTTAATTTATCTTATTTTATATGCCAATAGTGATGCTTTAAATGGTCCTTCTTTATGGGCAGGTTTTAAACATTACTCAGCAGCCCCATATTTGCAGGGCCTTCAATGCTGAGAAGATTGCTGTTTCCAGTGAGTAAAGGGGGCAGAAAAAGGTGGCAGAGACCTTCTAGCTCCTACCTGAGGGGATACTTCCTTATGCAAGAAATTTCGCTTTGAGTTGAGATCTGATTAATTTTGACACACTTTCTCTTTCTGGGACAGTCCTAATCTGGGAGCCCATAGCCCACACAAGCTGTAATCAAGAAGAAGCAAACTCAGAAGAAGCTCAGCTGTGCCTGTGAAATGGAGATGGATATCACGGTATAGCTTTCCTGAGAGATAGAGATAAAGACTGTCACCTGTATGAGCATAGGTTAACATTTCTTGTTAATGAGAGAGGTCAGAGGAGAATGGCAGACTGGTTCCTGCTGAAAAGAAGGTAGACGTAACTCAACCATGCATTACAGCAGGGGTATGAAAAAGAGCATCTATGACTACACAGTGTCACGCTTGGACTTGAATCTACTGGACCCAGACTGGGCTAAGGAACTGGAGACGGACTAGAAGCAGAGTGTAGGAAACGAGGTGGCTGAATGAACTTCTCATAGACGGGTATTTAGCCTACAGTGAACTTAACTTAGCAGAGAGGAACTGGTTGAAATGAAGGTAAGTTTCAGAGCCTCAATCCTGGTACCCGGCTCTCCTGCATGACACATCAACTGGATGACAAATGACATGTGCATCTTGTTGCCACATATTGCTCAGGTAAATAACACGTGTGCATCCAGCTGTCCCTACAGTATGATGTAAAGGAAAACGTGATTCATCAGACAAGGCCACCTTCTTCCATTGCTCCATGGAGCAGTTCTGACACTCACGTGCCCATTGTAGGTGCCTTTAGTGGTGAGCAAAGGTCAGCATAGGCACTTTGGGCAGTCTACAAACAAAAATTGTGTGAACCGATCAAATGCGCCTATAAGCAGCCTATTAGATAAGTAGGTGTAGTAGCTTCACCGAAACTACTAAACAATACACAAAAAGAACAAAATCACCGCTTTATCCTTTGGCGTTGTAGAATAAAAGACACTTTCAAGATTCCACCTCCTCAAATGTTCCTCCAAGCAGCAACTTTCTTACAGCTTCCAAGCACACTCAAAAATAGAGGGAAAGAAATCTCATAGTGTATCACCCCTTCAATATATTTGACATGCAAGGTTGATGATATAGCCCCCTACCAGAAATGGTGGTCTACTTGATATGTAGACAATAACACGTTCATTGGAGTGGCATCAGCTAATTGTCTACATATCAAAGTGTCTTTTATTCTACAGCACCAAAGGATAAAGTGGTGATTTTGTTCACTTTGGGCAGTCTGCTGCTACGCAGTCCCATGTGTAGAAAACTGCAATGCACTGTATGTTCTGACACCTTTGTATCATAGTCAACATTAACAACTACAGAAATTTGTGTTACAGTAGCTCTTCTGAGGGATAAGATCTCATGGAATATCCTTTGCTCCCCACATGCATCAATTGCCCATTGGCATCCATGACCCAGTTGCCATTTTACCTGTTGTTCTTTCTTAGACCACTTTTGGTAGGCACTAATCACTGCATACCAGGAACACTCCACAAGACCTGCCTTTTTTGGATATGCTCTGACCCAGTCATCTATCCATCACAATTTAGCATTTGTGAAGGACACTCAGCTACTGTACAGGCACTTGCCCATTTTTCCTGCTTCTAACAGATCAGTTTAAAGCACCAACTGGTCACTTGCTACCAAATATTTTTCACCCCTTGACATGTGCCATTGTAATGAGATAATGTAAATGATTTCACCTGTCACTGTTTTTAATTTTATAGCTGATCAAAAAGTAAAGAGACAGCACTCAGGGTGACTCTCGCATTAGCATATGTGTTTGTGCAGTGGGGGTTGGGACTGATACGCTGGCGTTCGGGATTCTGGTGGTCAGAACACCGACCGCGGTATCACGATGGTTAGAATCCTGACAGGGTCATGTAAATATGTTAACCCTCTCCACCTATCCCTAAACTTTCCTTCCTGCAGCCTAAAGCTAACCCTCCTCCCTGGTGGTGCCTAAACCTAACCCCCCCCCCTTCCCGTAGCCCAAACCCTAACCCTCCCCACCCCACAGCCTAATGCTAATCCTCCCTGGGGGTGGCAAAACCTAATCCCCCCTCTCTCTCTCTCACATATGGGCCCATTTTGTTTATAATCCAGCTCTGCATCCATTAGGCAACCCACTGAGGGGACTGAAATTACTCTAACAAGATTTAATGTTTTAATTGACAAACCAAGTGTTGAAGAAGGGTCCCCAACCAGTAAATTGCTTAGGACCTCAAACTTTCTTAATCCAACTATGTATAGTTGCCTGACTAAAAGGAACATCAAATTCATCATCTTACCATATGGCATCTAGAAACAGAATATCTGGAGAATGATTTTATTAAGAAAATTAGTCATGTCCCAAAACACCAAAAACCAGTGATTTCACCATATTTATCAAGCAGCGATTTAGTGAAATCACTGTTTTTTGTTATTGTTTTGTTGTCTAATTTATCAACTGTGTCACAGTAGGACTCCGGAAAAGGGGTGCAATGTACACCAATGCTCTTTATTATTAAAAATGTAAATATATTTAGTATCATACTGTCATGAACCTGACTAGATTCGCATATGTTGTAGTAACCAATCCTGTGTTTTACCTCAGTCTCCTGTCCTGTGGGCCAGGACTTCCTGCAGTATCCTACAGTTCACTCAGCCTTGCAACTGAAATCCTTATTTCAGGCTCTGACTCCAGTATCTGCTGTGCATACTAGTTTCCAAACTGCAGCACCTTCCCAGGCTGATTGCACAGGTGCACAGATTCCAGATTGCAGCAGTGTTCTCAGACCAGCTGTTAACTATTTGCCTGAGGTTTATTCAAGCTCCTGTGTGCAGTCTATGATGTTCTCAGACATTGCTGCATTCCATGATTTCTAGCTGATCTCCACTTCACCAACCTAAGCCTCAGTCCAGCCAGCCAGTTACCCTGCAGCCAATCACAGTCCGGCAGGAGGATTAAAAGATGTCCAGCTACAGTAATCTGGACCTGTGCAACTAGTTACATTGTAGGCGTGACAAGTGAACCTGCATTTTGTCTTCTGTGCAGTTACCAGGTCCAGTGTCATCTCTTTAGCCCATAGCCAGCTTGTTCAGCAGTATTCCTCAACTGGTAGCCAGTCCGGTCCAGCAGCATCTCTTCAGCTGGTAGCCAATCCGGTTCAGCTGCATTCCTCAGCCGGTAGCCAGTCCAGTCCAGCAGCGTCTCCTCAGCTGGTAGCCAGTCCAGTCCAGCCCAGCTGTATTCCTCAGCCGGTAGCCAGTACAGTCCAGCAGCATCTCTTCAGCCAGCAGCCAGTCCGGTTCAGCTGTATTCCTCAGCCAGTAGCCAGTCTGGTCCAGCGGCGTCTTTTCAGCCGGTAGCCAGTCCGGTCCTGCTGTATTCCTCAGCCAGTGGACAGTCAGGTCCAGCAGCATCTCTTCAGCCAGTAGCCAGTCCAGTTCAGCAGTATTCCTCAGCCGGTAGCCATTTCAGTCCAGCAACATCACCTCGGCCAGTAGCCAGTCTGGAATAGAGCCTCTTGGTGGTTCATTACCTGAAATATATACCAACAGCAGTTTGAACTGCTACCCAAGTCTCATGCAAAATAGCTATATACAGCCTCCTCGGTTCCAGCCCAGAGTCACAGCCACTGGACACCAGTCATCACCTAAAGCAGGTAACACTGTGCATCAAACCGTGACACATACTATCTATCTGCTATGCAAAGTGCATTTATAGCTCAGTTATGTTCACTGTACAATGAGAAACTTCTCAAATATTGTATAAATGCTTATAATGAAATCATATTGTCTGTTCTCACCAAACTTAATCAGTAAAAGTGGACAGCTTCCACAATCACATGAGAATTGAGTTATTTGTGGTATTCCTCACAGGGAGCAGTGTCGGACTGGGGCAGGAAGCGCCCACCTGGGAAATGCATTGGTAAGGGCCCATGTTTAGGGCTGTGACCAGGTTTCAGGGTGGGGTGTGGCCACTCACCTCACTGGTTTGCCTAACCATTAGAGAGTGCATGGTCCCTTGAAAAATATATGTACAATAAGTACTGATGATGTTCCAGATTAATAACAGCAATGCACTGTAGAAAATCCTCCATTGTCATTTGCAGTATAATGTAACATATTTATAATGTATAATTCAAGTGTGCAGTTTGGTACCTGATTCCTAGAGGAGGGGGTGGGCCCTAAAGCAGTGGCTAATCCAACCTTACAGGAGGCATAATAAATGTGGAGAGGTGGGCCACCTCCTGTGCCTGCTGCTTCTTTCCTCTCCTTCAGATCTAATCTTCTACCTGTATATTGAAGTTGAAGACATAAGAAACAGAGCAAACATACTAAACAGCCAAACAGCTAAAAAGCATTATTAGCAATATTTATCCTGAGGTTTTTCTTCTCTTATTCCATTATATTATTTTGAATGCTTTTGTTTAGCATATTTATTTATATAATCTGTTTTTATTTATTTAGCATATTTTATCTTTGTTATACCCTCTATAATTGTACCTTTCTTATGAAAAGTCACGTTGATCTCAAAGCGTCTTATCTTCTATACAGTTTGGCCTAATTCTAAGAAACTTGGACATATGGTACTTTGACTTTTCATAAAGGCACTCGCCAATTGGTGGATGGTATTAGCGCATTTAAAAATGAAACATTTTCTTCAGATTATCTTTTTCCAGTATATCTAAATAATCAAATTTCCTCTCATTGGTCTTGAATGTAAAATTAACATTGTGATTGTTAATGTTAATATTATTTAAAAGAAATTAAAAATGTTTTGTTCCTCTTCTTAACATATAATTAGAAGGTCACCAATATACATTTTATTAAGTTTGGAAGTTTCCACCAAATGGTCAGGTTGAAATGATGGGCCTCTCTCAAACATAATAAAATGCAGGCCTATTGGTTGGCCAGGTGCTACCAGCATTTGTAGTTGGTTGTGAGAACTGTTATCCAGCTCCAGCTTAGGTAGTGGTAATCTACACCAATGACAGCCAAATCTATTTTTGTGGAACTGAGGAGGACATTAAGGAAAAGTGTGATGTCATGTATGTACTTTATAATATTAATATGGTAAATACTGTATATTGTTTAGCTATGTGGTAAATGTACATATGCTTAATGATAACACAATCAAAAGTACCACTTGTTGGTATTTTTACATCTCTCAGTAAGTAATGAATATGCTTGTGCTACAGCAAGGAGATTTAAAAAAAATAAAAATGCACAGTTAGAGGTCCCTGAAGACCAGAATTGTCGAACACTGAATTTCAATATAATTTGTCCAAGTCATTATGAAAAAAATAATTCAACAATGCTTCCACAATACTTACAATGACGCACATGTATTTTACACTAGTCTGAAGGTGAAAAATATTAAATTAAAAAATCACAATATAGCTGACAAGTATAAGTACTGTATTAAATGGTAAATGTACAGTGCTTTACCAATATCTTATTTTTGCTATTCACAGTTCAGGCTACAGATATCACCAATAGATGCAGGCATCATGGGACTGGAGTATAACATAAAATAAAGCTACTCAATCAAATTAGTAATCATGGGACTGGCTCAGAAGCAAACAATGGATATCACTGGTGGGCACAATTGCCTTATGCACTCGCTATCTACCATGATGACGCGTGGTCAACTGTTCCCTTTATCTCCACTATTGTGGCCTTATATACGGTGGCTCCAGCGGCACTTGCTCACTTAAGCTGTATCCAAACAGATGTGCCCACCACCCTTAAGTAAAGCACTATCATTATGTCGGGATGGAGATGCTTAAGGGTACTGGGAACTGCTCCGCATACAGGGTGGAAAGAGATTCTGCGAGGTACAGAAGGAAAAATAAATTAGGTAATTATAACTCTTACACTACAGAAAAGTATACCCACTACACTATAGAAAGTGATGTCCACTACACTATACTACAGAAAGGTACATATACATGCACGGGTTGGGGCTCAGAGACCATCACTGGGGATTCTGACGGTCAGCATACCAACCCCGGGGTCCCAGCAGCAGACTGCTGGTGGTGGTAGGGGGGGAGGGGGTTTGGTGAGTGCAACAAAGCCCCTTTGCGGGCTATTCCCACAAGTGGGAATAGCTGCAATGGACTGCATGCTAAAGTTTGACAGTGTCAAAAGGTCAACAGGTTTAAAAGGTCGACATGACAATGGTTGACACACATATGGTCTACACAGGTTTTGTTTTTTTAAATCAACTTTTTCATAATATACCATCCACGTGGACTACGACTGGGAATAGTAACCAGTGCTGAGCACAGGTTAATTAGCAGAATTAGCAATCCTTTGGATCGTATGCTGGGGGCTGCCCATCGCAGGGCAAGGCTGCCCAGCATGCTGAGCGGCGCCTCCCCCAGTTTCACAAGCAGAAATTGCGAACGCATCGCATGCCTGATTGACAAGCAGAGGCGATCGCATTTTCTGCAGACCCACAGCAGAAAATGCGGGTGCATGCACAGGACGGGCGCTGCGCATGCGCCCGCATCTTTTTCTCAACATTTACGATTGGATCGTTGAACCTGAATTAGGCACTAAATCCCATTTAATAATGTTCTGTCTTTGCGTTCTTTTTTTTTTTTTAATTCTTTATTTATACGTGGTCAGGTACATTGAGAAGGCATTCTAGAAATACATGGGACAGGCGGCCAACATAGCCAGCGTCCAAGACAGACCACAATTTTCAGATACATAACAGGGTTAATCGGTGTGGGAAAACAGTCGAGTTCAAACATGGGGATCAGGGGGGGGGGGAGAGGAACAGGGGGGGAAGAACCACATTTATGTTCATACATAATATATATCTCGAGAACAACGAGATCATAATAGAGGGGAGGAGGGGAGACAGGAAAGAGACGAAGAGAGAGAGGGTAATAGGAAGAAGAGGTAATTGAGAAAGATAGGAGTGGGGTTAAAGAGGAATGTCGGAGAGAAAAGGTGGTGGGTGCCCATGGGTCTGCGGGAGGAGCGGGGGCAGACGGAGGGGAACGGCTAGCCACGTTCAGCGGCGAGCCAGGGGGCCCAGACTTGCTCGAAGATGTGGCCCCGGTCGTGGAGGTAATAGGTAATCTTTTCCATGGAGGCGATGTGCCAGATTTTAGCTTTAAGGGATAGTAGGGAAGGTGGTGAGGGGCTCTTCCAGTTGAGGGCGATCAGTGATTTCGCTGCCGCTAGAATGTGTGAGGTCAGCTTTTGGGAGAATTTATTGAGAAGTGGGGGGGGGGATAACACAGTAAGGAGATCCAGGGATCTTTCGGCATAGGAGATTCTAGAAGTGAGTTGAGGAGGGAGTGGACCAAATCCCAGAAGGACATGATAACTGGGCAAGTCCACCATATGTGGAGCATAGTACCTCTAGCTCCACAGTTCCTCCAGCAGGCCGGAGAGGCGGACGGGAAAAATTTGTTGAGACGGTCAGGGGTGTAGTACCAGCGATAATAAACTTTGTAGGCCGTTTCCTTAAAGGCTGTGGCAATAGAGCATTTAGCAATCCCTAGTCTCATGTCCTCCCAGTCTTCAGTTTCGGGTGGAGGCCCGAGGTCCCGTTCCCATGCGAGTTCATGGGGCCGGGATAAAGGCAGGGAGGATTCCAGTAGGAGAGAGTAAAGTTGGGAGATTATGCCTTTGGAGGAGTGGGAGTTGACTCATAGGGATTCAAAGGGAGTAAGGGCACGAAGTAAGGCGGTGGGGGGGGAGGGAGGTTAGAAAGTGGCGTATTTGTAGGAATTGGAAGGGATTGAGTGGTTGTGAGGGGATTTTCATTGGCCATTGGCCCCGATCGGCAAAGTCGATTGGGAATTTAAGGCCCACTGTTATCCACGTCCGGGATCTCGTAATTGAGAGTCCGGAGGGAAACATGGGATTCTACCAGATGGGGGTCAAGGGTGAGGGTGTAGTAGTGAGACCCCACTTCAGAGAGAGGGTGTCCCAGGTTTTGAGGTTGAATTTGATGGTGGGAAGAAGTTTAGAGGTTGGGGGTCGAGAGGTGGAGGAGAGTCCCCATAAGGGGGTCAGGTCTGGGATGCCAATGAAGGCTGCCTCGATGTCCAACCAGGATAACGACCCTGGAGGAGCGTATGAAGTGACAATGTGGGATAAGTGGGAGGCGAGGTAGTATAACTTGACGTCGGGAAGGCCTCTGCCTCCCGTGGAGGTTGATCTTTTCAGAGTGTTGGCAGCAATGCGGGGAGGCCTGTGGTTCCAAATAAAGCGTATAAGGGCTCTTTGGATATTGCGGAGAAAGGAGGCCGGGACCGCTACAGGAAGAGTCTGGAAAAGGTAGAGCCATTTGGGGATTATGGTCATTTTAACTGCTATGATCCTGCCCAGCCACGAGATGAAGAGACTGTTCCAAGAGGTCAGGTCGGCTAGTGTGTTGGTGAGGAGGGGCGGGAAGTTTTCTCGGAACAGGGAGTCATAGCACGGGGTTAGGTAGATCCCTAAGTATTTAATCTTCGTGGGCTGCCATTTAAATTTAAAGTTGGTGCGAAGGGATTCAGCCTCATGTTGGGGGATATGTAGCATCATGGCCTCAGATTTGGAGTAGTTGATCTTATAGCCTGAAATAAGGCTATAGGCTTGTAGAACTGAGAATAAGTTTGGGAGTGAAATAAGGGGCTGGGTCAGGGAGAGTAGGATGTCATTTGCGAAGAGGGATATTTTGGGATCTGTGGGGCCTACCTGTATTCCGTGTATATCCGGATGTGTTCTAATTTGAGAGGCAAGGGGTTCTATGATGAGGGCAAATATTAAGGGGGAGAGGGGGAAGCCCTGACGTGTGCCATTGGAAATACTAAGTGGGGCGGATGGGGTACCATTGATAAGGACGGTGGCAGAGGGGTGGAGTATAATGCTAGGATACTAGTGAGGAAGCCCCCGGACAGGCCATAAGCCTCCAAGGCGGGTTTCAGGAATTCCCAGGAGATCCGGTCAAATGCTTTTTCAGCATCTAAGGAGAGCATGATATTAGGGGATCCCCTGGAATTCGAGATATGTATAAGGTCAATAGCTCGTCTGGTGTTGTCTCTTGCCTGGCGGCCCGGGATAAACCCTACTTGGTCGTAGTGAACAAGGGAAGGGAGGTATGGGTTAAGACAATTGGCCAGAATTTTAGCAAAGATTTTCAGGTCTAAGTTCAGGAGAGATATGGGGCGATAGCTAGCGCAGTTAAGGGGATCTTTGCCTTCTTTGGGGATCACCACAATTCTAGCCTCTAGCATCTCAGGGGGAAAAGGGTCGCCTTGAACAGAGAGTGTAGGTGGGGGGAGAGAAGGGCAGAGAATTTTTTGTAATAGAGAGCCGTGAACCCGTCCAGACCCGGGGATTTGCCGATTTTTTGCATGAGTATAGTCTGGGTGATTTCATCCACCGTAATCTCTCCGTTAAGAAGGTCCAAGGCGTCCTGGGGTAGTCTGGGTAGATTAGAAGCAGAGAGAAAGTGGGAGATAAGGTCGGATCGAGGTCGGGGGGAGGAGCCCGGTGGAGGGGGCGGGAGGTTGAATAGATCAGTGTAGTAAGATTGGAAAGCGGCTCTAATGGCGATGGGATCCTGAACAAGTTGATTGAGAGAGTTTCTGATAGTGACAATGTTGGTTTTGGCTCTCGTGGAGCGGAGTCGAGCCGCCAGGATCTTATCCGCCTTGTCACCCTTCTCATAAAAGGACTGGCGAAGCCACTTAAGACGCTTGGCCACTCATGTAGTAAGGAGGAGATCAAGTTCCGCCTTAATGGTGCGAAGTTCGGACAAGACCGTTGGGTCGGAGGACGCCTTGTGTTGGGTCTCAAGTGCGTGGAGTTTAATGGAGAGCCTGTTGTATTGGGAAAGGGATTGCTTTTTGGCTTTTGAGGCTAGGCTGATGAGGTGTCCACGAAGAACAGCCTTATGCGCCAGCCAGAGGGTGGATCTGGAGATATCGGGGGAGTCATTTAAGATGAAATAATCAGAGATTTTGTCATGAAGATGGGACCTAATCTCAGGGTTATGTAGGAGGGAGTCGTTGAGGCACCATGTCATAGGGCGAGGACGGGAAACCAAACCTGCCAAGTCGCAGGAGATGGGAGCGTGGTCGGACCATATTAATGGGTGAATATGGGCATCGCGGAGATTCAGAGCAAGATCATGACTGAGCAGGACCATATCAATGCGGGAGTAGGAGTTATGAGGGGCAGAGTAGAAGGTATAATCGCGGGCAGAGGGATCTTTTATCCTCCAGGAGTCGTAGAGGACTTGAGAACGCATAAGTCGGAGGAGGGATCTAGAGCGGAGGGAGTCCGATGGGGAAGGAGTAAGGGGAGAGGAAGAGCGATCTAGCTGTGGGTTGAGGACGGAGTTGAAGTCCCCTGCAAGTATAAGGTCACCCTGGCGGACTCGGGTGAGGAGATTATCTAGCCTTGTAAAGAACCGTTCCTGTCGCTGGTTAGGGGCGTAAACGTTAACCAGGGTGCATAGATTATCATTAAGTTTCTCCACCAGGACAAGGAACCGGCCGTCTTTGTCAGTATGAGAGTCTAGGAGTTCAAAAGAGAGGTGGCGGGCTATTAAAATCGCTACTCCACGTTTTTTGGCCAAGTGATCGCAGGCGTGAAAGGAGACAGGGAATGGTTTACATTGGAGGGTAGGGTGAGAGTCGTGTACGAAGTGAGTTTCCTGTAGGAAGATCAGATCGCCTCCATGGTTTTTTAAGGGAAGCAAAGAGCTTACCCCTCTTTTGAGGGCTATTCAGGCCCTTCACGTTATGAAAGAGTACCCGGAGACCCATGGGCAGGCAACAGCGAGGTCGGCGGATTTGAAAGGGCGGAGGTGGTTAAAGGTGGAGAGGGGGGAGGGGGAGACAGATCGGAGATATATGATGTGAGAGAGAGTGTGGTCAGAGGAGGGGGGGAGGGAAAGAAGACCAGAGGGGGTGGGAGGGTGGGTGGTCGTCTGGCGGAGGAGGCCAGGACCGGTAGAGCTGACAAGGGGAAGGAATACTAGGTGTGGGGGGAGCACCTAGGTCAGCAGTAGGGCCTGGGGCCCTGTGGGGGCGCGGCATGGGGTCCAGATCGCGGATCACGAGCCGCTCGGGAAAGGACAGGAGGCAAGCCTCCCCTGGGGGTACCTGAGGGAGAGAGCTGGAGCTGTCTTTGCGTTCTTAAACAATTTTCTTGTCAGATAGGCTTGGTTTTATTTTTGGGAATTATTAGGTTTATAGAAGAGTCTGAGTTCTTGAACCAAAATTTAGTGATGGTAGTACTTGGTGAGTTATAGTGGATCTGAGAAATATTTAGAGGGCTGTTAATCATTTTTAGACAACTGGTTGTTTTTTTTATTACTGTTTCACACATCACGCATGCACAGCATGTAAAACACTATTTAAATCAGATATTATGGTGTTATTGGCATCTTTGAAGATGGGACACATGTTGGATAGTTAAGCAATTCTTGCTTGAAATAAAGCAGTCACTGGTCACTGTTGATTATAAACGATCTATGCAGGCCTTGCCACCTGTATGAGTGGGGCTTGTAATAGCCTCTAGTAGTCACTAATCCATTAATAATGGTTCAAGTAATGGACAGGCTCAGTGTAGCAAGTGGCAAATGGTTGTGAATAGAAATTCGAATGGGCAGCAGTCTCTAATGACCAAGGTGTAAAATTGCTGTTGTCATGCGTTCCAGCATATGGGGCCAGATGTAATGACGAATTTGGCAGCCATGCGAGATGCCTTCCGAACTCTGACTTTTTTTTAAAGGGGTAGCCACTTACAAGGCATGGTTTGCCTTGTAAGTGATTGCCCCTTTAAAAAAATGCCCGAGTTCGGCCAGCATCCCGCACGGCTGCTGAACTCGGGCGTCATTACAGTCGGCTCATTATGTTTGTTTTATGCTTGTCGGTATAAGCTCCACTTAGTGGTCAGCCTGATAGTATCTTTAGTGCCATAGAGTGCTGGACAGGGTCTGGGTACTTTTTGGGTGTGTGGCCTAGTTGCCGGTGACATGTCCACACCTTTAGAAAAAAAGTACTTATGTGATGAATGGAGGGGGGTGCCATAAACCCCTGGGCCAGGTGCAAATCTCGGTGTTGGGAATATAATCAGTGTGATCACTATCCTCTCGCACAGGCAGAGGAGATTGCTCTCAGTGGCAGCAGCTACCCTTTGCTGGGGAGAGACGCTGCAGCAGCTGAAAGGTAAAATGGGGGTGGCGTACCCAGACTCCTGTTTCCTTTGACACTGGACATTATTCTCTTGCATTGCCCTGCATCTCAAATGTTCCCTTTCTTGAAAATGTTACACATGCCCAAGTGATTACCTAAAAATAACAATACTAGGTGCATTAAAATGCTGTAGAATACCAACAAAACTGTTACTTGCCTTTAAGCTAATTGCTAACAGTCAGGATATGTCCAAAGTGCTGAAACAGTTGCTAGATGTGTCCCGCTCAAGGCTTTTAATGGATTCTGATGTGTTTTTATGGGAAGGGGTCTGGATGGGGGGGAGGGGGATGTCCTTGAATTCAGAAGTACTAGGCAGACCCCATGGTATGTGACACGCACCCACCCTTTTTTTACTCCATGGTCTGACTGAGCTTATAATATTTGGGTTTTCACAAAACATATACCTCTGCATGCTTATATGCAATCATATAGCTGATTATCTTTTACAGGGGCTTTGAGTAGAAAATACTTTGGTTTCAGTCATATCTCTAGCGTTCCTATAACATCTTATTGTTTTGCTGATGGGTAGAGTCCTAAAACATGTATGATTATTTAGTGTGATAATCTCCAGTTGAAGCCTTACATCATGTACTTAAATCCGTTTATCATTTGCATTTTCATCTCTGATAAAAATGAATTAGAACAAACTCTCAGAATATGTGTTGTATAGTAATTATTCTAGTATCCACTACTTTCTGTTACTGCAATGACAATATTACTGTAATTAAACATAAATATTAATTTTAAATGATGCTTCATTGACATTGCACATTGAAGATAGTCTGTGTTTGCAGTATGTACAGTATGTATCACATTTAATGCATGCAGTACTAGCAGATTACAATGCTTGGCAACCAAAATTGGCAGGGTCTTCTTATGTTTGGCCTATAGTCAACAATTATCCTCAGATCTTCTGGAATAAAGATGTGGGCAATTCATTTCCATTTACTTTACACCCCACATACATTGTTACTGTGTCCTTCATGCACCACTAGGCTTTAAACTACAATGAACCACATTTACTCCTAGCCAGAATTGTGGCCTGCATCATATTAGCAGTGTTTTATCAGTTCCTATTGTCAGATGAAATTGTACATTGTATACATGAATTTGAGAGCATATTTATCTGTATAAATGCAAAAGCCCTCACTCACTCACTCACTCACTCACTCACTCACTCACTCACTCCATTTACTAAGCCTTGGATGGAGATAAATCCGACGGAGATAAAGTACCAGCCAATCAGCTTCTAACTGCCATTTTTCAAACCCAGCCTGTGACATGGCAGTTAGGAGCCAATTGGCTGGGACTTTATCCCCGTCCACTTTATCTCCATCCAAGGCTTAGTAAATAGACTCCTAATTCTCTTACTTCCTGATATATTAGGAAGATGAAATTTCACATAGGTATTCTACAGGTGGGAAATAGGAAAACCACGTAATTAGAGTTTTAATAAACCTCCCCTAAGGGGATGAAAAGGGGGTTGACATAATGACGTCATTACCAATGCGTGGCTTGAGTTGCGTGAACAATAACGCCCAAACGGACAATTAGATGGGCAGTACGGATGGTGTAATGGTTAGCATTACTGCTTTACAGCACTGAGGTCGTTGGTTCGATTCCCACCATGGCCCTAACTGTGCGGAGTTTGTATATTCTCCCCGTACTTGTGTGAGTTTCCTCCGGGTACTCCGGTTTCCTCCCACAATCCAAAAATATACTGGTAGGTTAATTGGCTCCCAACAAAATTTAACCCTAGTGTGAATGTGTCTGTGTGTACATATGATAGGGAATATAGATTGTAAGCTCCACTGGGGCAGGGACTGATGTGAATGGGCAAATATTCTCTGTACAGCGCTGCGGAATATGTCTGCGCTATATACTGTAAATAACTGGTAATAAAATAAATAAATAATAAATGTGGATTGAATGTCCAGTGTGTAGAATTTAATAAACTACAAAAATGGTCCTGTCACTTTTTACCGTATCTGCTACGGGTGCTCCTCAGGTAACGCCAAGAACCATGGATTATTATCTACTTACATTAAGACCTTTCAAATTTACAGCTCTATAGATTTACCAAATTTTTAACACTCATTTATATTTACAACCGTAAAAATCAGAGACTCCCGTGCGAAGAACGGGTAGAACAGCTAGTTTTTATATATTTTTAAAATATTTTGTAAAGTATGAAACCAACTACAATATTTTACAACTGTAACACAAATACAGTTTATGTGTACATTATTTAATTGAATTACATTTAAAATGAAATTGATTTAGGCATATTATATTAAATACAGTTGACAAATTATATTATGTTTATATTGTCTTTTCTTTTGAAAGTTTTGAAAGACTAAAATGTCTTCATAAAAGTCCAATCTACTATGACATTAGATATACCCATTACATTATTTTCATATTTTCAAATCCCAATAACCATAATCATTTTTCTTGTGAAAAAAATTGTCCTTTTTCATAATTTTTCCTGATGGTCATTATAAGGATATCCAATTAAAGCCCCTTTTATTCACAAGAAAAATGTCCCATTTTTGACCAATAACACATGAGATATGGGATAAATTCATGGACCCATGTGTTATTGCGGCTCTATGGGCTGGATATCAGGGATTATACGCTGCGTGCCTGAGGCAAGCAAAGCATAATCCCCGATAAATGCTGGCTATTGGGGCTAATTGGATAATCCCTGGGAAATTCATTAGACATGGTAATTTACCGCGATTAATTGCATTGCCCGAAGGCGGCACATGCATAGCTGGAAAACTGAGTCCAAACCAGACAATAAAGTGATAGAGTTCACTGTAACTTTACTATTTACACTTTGTTAAGAAACAACTTTGTTAAGAGACATTTGATAAATAGCTGGAAAAGGAATTCGGTATTACTGTGATATAAGGAACGTTTTATTTTCGGGGCTGTACCTGGGGGCACTTTAGGATGAACCAAGTTTTATTCTAATAACTAAAGTACACCTGTACATTTCTGTATAAAGTTTGCTTGGAAGATTTAAGGTGTATCCCTTTGAAAGAAAAGGATGTTACTTGGGGCTCTATTTATGAAGCGGGATGCATTCCGTATTCCAGCTGTCGGGATGCCGATGCTCAGCATACCGCCGCCAGGATCCCGACACCTATTCTCCCACTTGGGGTGTCCACGTCACCCCTGGAGAATAAATAGCGTGGCGCATGTAGCGCGCCACCATGCCCACAAGGGGCTCTTTTGCACTCACCCCAGCTGCCAGCATTCCGGCGCCCAGCATCCCACGGTCGGGATTCTGACCGCAGGGATGACGGGCACCGATAAAACTATACCAACCATATGAAGCATGTGCTTTTGTAAGCCACAACTTTTTGATGATTTTGTGGTGCAAAGATAAAGCAGCACTAAAATTAAGTGAGAAGCCCTGGTGAACTTTACACTTAATGTCAGTGCCTTTTTAAATAAAAGATACAGAAGGGTTACAGAAAGAAGAGGTGGGTTACATAGGATTAGGTAAAACATAGCCAAGATTTAAACAAAAAGCATGCAACTGTCAAAATATCTCTTAGTCTAATGATCTACATATCTGATGAGGGTCAGTTCACTAAAGCTATTTAAGTATGAGGATATACTGTAGTGAGTTATAAATTATAAAAGACAAGGGGGTATATTTACTAAATACTCTCCCAAATGGATCGGTTTGCCATAAAAACAGAGCAAAAACAGCTCTTTCCATAGTTTGAGCAGAGCCTAATATGGAGCATACTGGTTTTCAACCTATGTTGACCACATGTGTAGAACAGGCTCTTCATCATCACATGCAGTGCCCCTTGAGCTGTTTGGAGGCAGAGAGTCCAAAGACACAACAGTGATGTGCACCGCAACCATCTCTGAATGAGCCCCATAAATCTTACAGACACAGTGAACCACATGGTTGACTCCATTTTTATCTAAGATGTGTACAAATCTTCATGTTTTTCTTGATTTCTTTTAAAATGTATAAAAACAGCTAAGATCATGTAATTTGGACCTGTTTTTGTTCCTATAGTAAGCTATTATTTACATCTGGCCAGATTCATTGACGGACGCTATGGAGATCTCAGCTGCAATTGTGCATGCTGAGGATGTGCACAATTATGCGAAAACCCTGCAGTCCTGAAAAGTACAGAGACACCCACTAGAGCCATTGCAAAGGTACACCACTGTGTACACATTTGCAGCACATGTGCAGACCCTTCGATATTCAGCAGCTTGAGTAAATCAGTGGCCACACAGCAAGGCAGTCTAAACAGAGCCACGTAGTTTCAGGACTGATTCACAGGCGTAGCCAGTGACATACCTCAAATGCCCACAAACGGTACCTGACTATACATCACTCCATGCAAAGGTAAGTGCTGCGAGTGGCACCACTATTGGACTTTGGCGTATGTGCAGCGCAAAGCATATGCATGTGCAATTTACAGATAATCGCTCAATTGCAAAAATATTGGCGTAATGTTCATCATTTCTACTTTTATGGGCATCTTAATGATGTCACTTATACCACTTTTACACTCGCACTCCCGGGTCACTCCCGGGATACTTCCCGGGATGCGTCCCGGGATGCCTTCCCGGGACTGACCCCTTTCACACTGCACTAAGACCTGGGATCGACCCGGGACAGCCCCATTTACACTGATCCCGGGATATCCCTGCAAATGCACATGTGTGTCATTAGAAATGGCCTTTTCTGGCTCACATTGATGAGGTCACACTAGTCAACAAAGGGAGGGGTGGTGCCTGCTCACACCATTGCTGCAGTCATGGCCGACGGAGTACCAGTGTGTATGCCTGAGCTCATGATTCTTTCTGCTTTGCAGATGTTTCATACAGCCACTGACAGCATGATGCAGCTTATCACACTGTGCAGTATACTGCACATATATTTTATGAGGAGGAGGAGGGCGCAATTTATGCTGGATAGGGCTGCTAGTCGCCGCCAATATTTGCGCAGGAGGAGAGCCTTCATATCATCCAGGATGAGTATCATACTGAGCGTGAGTATGGGCCCTAACCACTCATTTTGGTCCAGAGATCGCCGGCACGGAGAAGCCTTTATGAGGACCGTGGAAGCTTACCAGGATGAGGAGTGGATGGCTAACTTCCGTGTGTCTCGTGCAACCTTTAACTACATCCTGGAATTACTTACCCCAGCACTTGACATGCAGACCACCAGGCTTAGGAGACCCATCGAGGCACGCAGGAGATTAGCTATTGCATTGTGGTGGTATGCTACCCCAGGAGAGTACCGCTCAGTCTCATGCTTGTTCGGTGTTGCAATCTCCACCTGCTGTGTCATAGTCCACCAGGTGACTAAAGCAATTGTATCTACCTTATACAAGCGCTTCATATCTCTACCACAAGGACAGCGCTTACAGGATACCATCATTGGATTTGTGAAGCGAGGCTATCCGCAGTGTGGAGGAGCGATTGATGGGACACACATCCCCATTATTGCCCCACGTGACAACCATGCTGACTATTTTAATAGGAAGGGCTGGCACTCCATCATATTACAGGCTGTTGTGGACCACAAATATTGGTAAGTGTTTATTTTTGGGGTGGTGGGATGAGTTGCATGTGTGAGTTTTACATTCTAATTGTTTTCAATTTTACTGTTCTTTAGTTTCCTAGATGTGTTTATTGGCTGGCCAGGCCGATCTCATGACTCCCGAGTTCTTGCCAATTCTGACCTGTACAACATCGTAGAGGAGAAGCAGGGAGGCTGGCTGTACCCCAAAGAGTGTGCAAAGATTGTGAATGGGGTGGAGATCCCTGTCCACATCATCGGGGATGCTGCATACCCTTTACGCCCCTGGATTATGAAAGGCTACACCCAACAGGTCCAGTTAACCCCAGAGCAACAAACCTATACTCACACCCTGAGTTCAGCAAGGATGGTGGTTGAGAACGCCTTTGGCAGGTTAAAAGGAAGATGGCGTTGTTTGATGAAGCGCAATGATGTGGACCTTATGAATATGCCTAATGTAGTAGCTGCGTGCTGTATACTGCACAACATCTGTGAACTGCAAAATGAGCTATTCCTTCCTGAGTGGACTGTGCAGGACCCTGAGGTTATAAACCCACATGTGGAAGGTGCTTTGTTTGGGACTGCCTCAAACTCCGCTGCAGAACAAATACGCCACACTATTACGTCCAACCTTGCAGCACTGGTACAATAGTGTTTAAGAATCAGCACAACATGTTTGGTGAATGAAAATGTTTTTATTTTGTATTCCACCTTTGATCTTTGGGTTCATTATTTATGTTTTTCCAAAAAAAACACATTGCCAGCAACTGTGTATATATGCATAAACAATGTAGAAAACACTGTAAACATGGTCTACTTTACGCACAAATGGGAATGTTATGCCTAGATTTGCAAACAAGTTTTTATTGGCATAAAAAAAAAAAAAAACACTGGTAGGTTTGTAGATACAACACCATAAACCACAGTGTCCCTGCAGTATATTATCACTGTGTAAAAAATAAATAAAAAGTGCTTTAATGTAGACACTATACAAAACAGAACATAGAAAAAAATGAAGGAAGGCACAAACAGTTGTGCATAAACAATGACCACACTGTGGTTATTTAACAACAAATAACAACCAAAAAAAGCAATTCACTGTGTTTCACGGCAAATTGCGCAATACAGTAAACTCTGGGCTTGGCGCACTAGATGGTGCAGTATTTGGGGCATAGTATGGACCAGGATTAAATGATGAAAAACCCTGCTCAGGGGGGTATTGTGAGTTGTGGTGTTGGTTTGGTGCTCTTGAGGTATTGGTCATACGCTCATAGAACGCCATGTTCATTTGGTGCAATTCCCTGTGGCGGTCATACTGCTCTCTACTCATGCGTTCCTGCATTGTCATGACTTGGGAAAGGAATGCATCATGCATTTGGCGTTCTGCCTCTAGAAACCTGTCGAGCCTTGCATCCTCCTGTGCGGACATTGTAGCGTCCATCTCTCGGAGTTGGTCGACAAGGACATTTGACATGGCTTTAGCCACTTGCTCCGCTCTGTTCAATTTCTTCCTTCTAGGCGGTACGGTGTAAACTGTGAAGAGAAGAAATACAAAATGAGCGTATATAAAAATAGCAGCGTTAGCAAACATGTGTTTGTGGCATTAATCCACCTATACACTAGCTACTCTGCAACATTGAACTTTTTTAAAAAATGCAAAGCCCCCCTGCGTGGGGGCAGAAAATGCAAAGTGTGCCACCGTGCCAGCAGCGTGTTGAGCGCAGTGATCCTGCAAGGGGCTCATTAGCGCTCGCCACGCTGCCGCCACACTGGCCACTCATACTACGCACATAACCGGATGATTAACAATTGTGGATTTGTGCTATGAGTGTTAATTTCTAAACATGTACTTACTGTTTTTCTGTAAAGTTGGGGTGACGGCACTTTGTACAGTCCCACTGTCACTGGTCTGAGCATCCACGACGTCTTCAATGGTTGCAGTTATGCTGTCGTCGTTTCTGGATGTGTTTATGGACGGCTGGGATGATGTGTCGCTGTCCTCAGGTGTGTCGTCAATTAACAACGGTGATGATGGACAGACGTCACTGCTTGTCTGTGTCTCTTCTGGAGTGCCTTCTGTAGCAGTGTACTGTGAACTGGAAGACAGACTCACCGGACTGCATATAGCTGTGTTTCCAAAGATATTGGCGCACATGTCATAGTACTGCCAGTCGATACGGCCAACACCGCTCTTTTTCCTGTTGTTGTCATGCACCTTAAGGAAATGCTTTTTAAGAGTTTTCATTTTGTTTAACACTTGCTGCTGTGTGCGGATGATTCCCCTGGCTTGCAGCATCTTGGAGATGTTTTTATAAATGACTGCATCTTTGACTGTGCCTGTGATCTGCCTCATAATTTCCTCCTCTCCCCTAATGCTCAGCAACTCTCTCACCTCCTGGTCTGTCCAGGTCGCCATGCTGCCTTCCTCACACGCATCAAGGACGCTCCCCAGGGCTCTGAATGATGACATCATCTTTTCTGAGCCCATGAAAGCTCCAATCGGAGGCCTTTTAACAGTCCCGGGTAGTGAATCCCGGGACGGGCCCTTTCACACTACCCAGCTTCCCGGGACGGTCCCGGGTTCAACCCTGCTTTTGACCTGGGATGAAATCCCGGGATGCTCGTCCCGGGAAATTGTCCCTGTACCCATTTACACTGAGAAGAATCCCGGGATGATGCGCGTTCACGTGCAATATCCCGGGATTTTTCTGCGAGTGTAAAAGGGGTATTATTAGTCTTTTGTTTGGTCAATTTTGTGTTCGATTTTTGGCTGATTTTACAAACCTACTGTCAGTAAATAATTTTATTGCATTGAGAGTGGAAAGCCAAATGGTTATTCTAAAGATATAGAAAAGTGAAAAAAAAATATAAAAAAAAAAATATATATATATATATATATATACATAAAATAAAATATATTCTTCCCTTAGTGGTATTTATCTTGATTTTGATGATGTCTCCCACAATTATATCAGAAAAGCAAAACACTAAGTGTAATACCATCAGGGACGTGCAGTCAGGGGAGGCAGGGGAGGCACTTAATTATTAAATTAATAAAAAGAAGATACTTATGACACATATTCTGTGTCATAAGTATCTTCTTTATTGAATCCTAATCATTTTACTGCTTTAAAGCAGTTTGGGAGGCACTGACAGCAGGTGCCTCCCGTGGATAATGGGAACGTGACAGTGCGGAGGGAGGAGCCTAGCACTGGGCTGTAAAAGCCCATGAAAAAACTTAGGGAAAGCGGCACTGTTCCAAGTGCCTCGCTGACAGGGACACCACCCCCATGTCAGCGAGGCACCTGTGATTGGACAGCGGATCCAGGGCTGGATCCGCTTGTCCAATCACCCACATGCGGCGCTGGAGGCGGCGGGTCCCAGCGTTAATGATAGCCGGGAGTAGCGGTGGGCAGTGTGTCTGCGGCTTTCCCCCCCCCCCCCCTTCCCGTCCTCCGGCTCCCGCTCACCTTACCAGCGGCGGCGGCGGTCCTGCGGAGTGTGCAGCTCTCCCCCCCGTCCTCCCGGCTCCCGATCATCTGACAGGCAGCAGCGGTGGCTTGTGCGGCTGTCCTCCTCCGCCGGCTCCAGCAGCAGCAGCAGGTTAGTTCCGTGTCTTCTCTCTCTCTCTCTCCTTTCCCCCTCCTGTGGATCATATGTAAGTATAATGTTCATTTTTACAGGTACCCCTTTGGATTCTACTGGACAAGTGGACGTTATCGGTGTGGGATGTAGGTAAGTAATCTCATTTTTACAGGTACCTTATTGGATTCTACTGGACAAGTGGACGTGACCGGCGTGGGATGTAGGTAAGTATGTGTGAGTGTGTAAGTGTGTTTTAATAACATTTTACTGTCACGGTGTGTGTGTTTGTGTTTTTATTTGGGTATTTTTTGTTGTTGTAGAACTACAGGTACCAGCGAGCCCGTTATTTCCCCGCCTGCTGGTACTTGAGGTTCTCCAAGTACCAGCAAGCGGGGGAGGCTTGCTGGGCCTTGTAGTTCCACAACAAAAAACAATATTCTTTTTTTACACACATGGCTATCAGCCCGGCACCCACCGCCCAGGGGTGCTGGGGACAGCCTCGGGCTTCACCCCTGGCCCTTGGGTGCCTGGAGGGGGGGACCCCTTGATTTAAGGGGTCCGCACTCCTCCAGGGTACCCCGGCCAGAGGTGACTAGTTGGGGGGGTAATGCCACGGCTGCAGGGACCAATATAAAAGTGTCCACCGGCTGTGGCATTATCTCTCCGGCTAGTGGAGCCCGGTGCTGGTTTTAAAAATACGGGGGACCCCTACATCTTTTGTCCCCCGTATTTTTGGAACCAGGACCGGACTAAGAGCCCGGTGCTGGTTGTCTAAATACGGGGAACCCCTGTCCAATTTTTCCCCCAGTATTTAAACAACCAGGACTGGCTCAAAGAGCCCGAGGCTGGTTATAATTAGGAGGGGGGACCCCACGCATTTTTTTAACCCATTCAGACCCTTCTCCATTAAGTTAATGGAAGCCCTGGACAACAAAATTGCATTCATGTCCTCCTCCCACTCCCTTCCCAGTCCCAAACACTAATTTTATTTTATTTTCTATAAAAATGTACACTATATCACAAGTATGATGAGCAGGCAGCAGGCATTGGTGGCATCGGACTGAGATAGAAATTAGTGGCGGAGGGCTGGGTCAGTTGATGGTGGGCGAGTTTGTAAGCCATTGGCGGTGGCAGCGAGTACCGGCTCCGAGGCAGTAGCGGGCATTGGCTCGGCGGTGGTAGGGGTCATCGTCAGGATTCGGCAGACATTATGGCTGCAGTGCCTCACTAGCCACTGACCTCGCCACACGCCACTGAATACCATAAGTATGAAATGGATACATGTCAAATAGGGCAGTATAGTAAAAGTACAGGGCATTCAGGGTATACAACAACCACAAGATATTATGCTTCCTTTAATATATTCTTTAGCTCCTCTTCACATATCCTTCATCAGGGTCTGGTCTGTATGGTGGATGTCCAACCACAGTAACACCATAAGGAGAGAACAATAGTAAAGTATTGTTAAACATAGTTTTAAGGTATAACACAAGCAAGATGCTCTCTGAATTGTGTAGTGGTAACAGGGTTCTCTTTACTGTACTGTGACGAACACCGCAATAGTCTGTATTTTGGGGTGGTTATTGTGGTTATCTCTTTATTGTGTGGCAGTCATTAGAATGCTCTCTTTTGTATTACATGCTCTCTGTATAGTGGGATGGTCACAGGGATGCTTTTTGTATTGTGAGGCAATCACAGGAATACTGAATACACATCAGATGGGACTGGTAGGTGTTGTATTTGATAATACAGTAGTTATTTGACATAATGTCTTGTATATATTACTAGCTACAGTACATATAACCATAATGATATTAGACAATCACCATCCATGTGGTGCAAAATTATAGTCTTTGCACACCCCCTTTATTCCCATGTGATCTAGTCTTGCTTATTTATATGAATCCTATTTAAAACCCTATATAGGCATCTATTTATCAATAGGAGAATAGTACTAACATAGGGTTTCTTCCAATTCAACATAGCACACAATACTGTAACTATTCCCGGCAATAGCCTTCCCATGTAAAGGACTGTGGCAGTACATATACATCTGTCTGCCTTCCTAACCCTTAGCAATAGCTGAGGTGGTACATGGAAAAAAAAAGTTTCTTATTAAAAGAAAGTATTATTTCCTTAATTAAATAACTTTCTTTTTATACCATTATTTTTATTTATTTATTTTTTCAATAATTTTGTAACTTTTACTATAGAATCTGGTACAGAGAGGCTAAGTCCATGCTTCCACTGCAGTGTGCATGCCAGGTCAGGACTGGCCGACAATGCAGTAAACCTCTTACAGCTGCCAGTCAGCATCACTGCGGAGCTGAACATCGCTCGGCTGCTCCAGTCAAATCTTCTTAAATGACTTGAGGTTTTCTGTCACTTAACTTCGGCTAAGAGAATTTCAAACTGCACGGGTAACAAGGCAGAGTACCAGCAACAGAGCAGACAACACACATTCTTTGATGAAACAGATGCATATGAAAGTCAGGTAATATGTCATTTTCATATTAACAATTTCTCATTCTAATGCTCTGTTTGTTACGCTTTACAAGTGATATCAGACAGATCAGAGGTTCGGCTTTTTATTTCATTTAAAAGCCAAAGATTCAAAGTAAATGCACAAATGTTCTAAGTGCTTGGTGTCATGTTATCCAAGTGATCTTTGCTATGTACATGAAAATGGCTGTAGCTGCTGCACTTTGCATCTTTTCTGGACAATCTACTGGTGAGCAAAGCCTCAGAGCAACTTATCAGATTGTGGCCATTGGGCTCTGAATGTATTTGTGTAACACTGTAGCACATTGCTCAGGGGAATGCATATCTCCAGCTCTCAGAAGAGTAAAAAACACATTGTATGCTGTGAACATTTATTAGAACTTAGTATTGCTGTGCTGCGTATTTAAGTGTTCAATTTCTTGTGCATATTACACATTGAAGCCAAAAATGTTAAACCAAAGAGATTAGTTAGATTTGGCTAGGTAGTGCGTGTTAGCCATAATAGTTGAGTGTACTGCACTCTACAAGTTATATTTTTTCTTACAAATGTCAAAGGGTCCAAATTTGTTTAGTTCTTTTTTTTGCCTTGTTCTCACTCCCATCAAAGACTAAACCAGCCATGAAGACATGACATTGTTGTGTTGCTGTGCAAGATCACTGTTTGCAGAATTATTTCACTCTGTTTTGGGGTCTTTGTCTTTGGCACTAGTTATCTATCAAAACACAGTTTTGCAGATTTTACTTTTAAAATAATAGAAAAAAAAATGGTTTTCTTGAAATAGGCAAACATGACTGCATAATACTATTATAGCCTGTCATCATCAGTGCTACCTAAGCATACTCCACTCCAAAATATATTTATTTTTTTATGGCAGTGTACATTTTAAGGGGTTATGTTATCAGCATAATATATAATGTGATCATTTCTAACTAACTCTACTTAAAAAACCCCAGATTACTACATTGCTATCAGAATAGAAATGTTACCATTTAACACTGAAGATGAGACGGTCTGAACTCGAATACTGGTTATCTGTTGCAGTATTAATGTGGTTTCTGTAAGCTTTAATGCAAAATTGTATTACTGTATATGGCTACTGATACTTTGTGTAAGGAAACAATTCAGTTTCACTGCATTTGTAATATAAGCAAAATAACACAATTTTACTATTCAGTGTTAGATTTATCTTCCTTCAGATACTATTCAGAAATACACTGAAACATTTGCAAAAACATTTCTGAAGTTGTATGTAGCGCAAAACAATGACACATCAGGTATCAGTTATGATACAGAGCGGCACACAGCCAGCTTAGTGTTTCTTGCAGTAAACAATATGCACAATTTAATTTTTAAAATCTTGATTTACAAATCTTTCATGATTTCTACTGTAATTGTATAAACATTACTGTACATGCAATAATTATATAATGTCAGCTATAATGTGCTACAAGTATAAGTTGCTTCATGCATGCTCTTCTGTGAATTTTAAGATTGGTATAGGAAACTGTTTTCCTAAAAATACATAAAAATTTAAGAAACTAGACCGCATTAAAATAAAAATGTCACTCTTCAATTTCTTTATAAAATATAATTTGTATATTTTGGATT
Organism: Pseudophryne corroboree; assembly: GCF_028390025.1. NCBI lineage: Eukaryota > Metazoa > Chordata > Amphibia > Anura > Myobatrachidae > Pseudophryne > Pseudophryne corroboree. The sequence goes on from NC_086449.1 coordinate 515,960,224, forward strand.
AAAATTTGGAGAGCGACAGGACAAAATCTGCTGTAAAAATGCTCAATGGGTACTGCCATGTCTCCAACCACAATACATCAATAGTAAAAGATAAAACAACTTTTAGCAAGCACACACTAAACTACTATGAAAGAAAATCAATCCATATGGCAATAAAATATTTTCTAAGTAGACTAAAATATGAATTGACATTTCTGAACATGTGTTTATAGTGTGGTGGCTGGAATCTTTCCTTTTTCTAAGATCAGAAGCCTCCATTGGCAGTTATGTAAAACCAGGAATTTGAGGAGTTCAAAATTATGGAACATAATGAGTGAATGTCACAGAGCTGAAAAGCACATTATAAAGAGAAATTGGGGATTATATGTTGGTATTATTGAAATGTAGTCTTGAGAAATATAATTTATATACATTGTGTATATTAGAAATGTCAAGCAGCACTCCAATAGTATAGGAATCCAACCATAGAGTAATGTTCTCTTCTGTTAGGAGCTTAATGGGTCACTTAACAAAAAGAGCAAACAGGGTCAATTAACAGAAAAATGGCTAAAGCTTTAAGCATAAGTTTGAGTCTCCAAATAATATGGCAATACTTCAGTCTCAAATACTCTGGTGGTAGACTCTATATATATATATATATATATATATATATATATATATAGTAATAGACAGAGGATACAGGGTTTGTGTCTCTCTTTACAGGTACATATACTGTACTGTACATAATAAGTGTAATAATAATCTCCAACATTGATCACTATGGTCCTGATACTGAGATGATAACAGATTGAATATAAAAACAAGAGCTGAGGTGGCAGGGGAGTTGGTTCCCAGAATTTGTACATATGTGTTATTTGTTTTGTCTACTGAGTGTGACATCTTATTAACTGGCCTGTCTGCAAGAATTTGTAAATGATTTCCCTCTCACTCAGTGCTGAATGAAAAGATATCATGAATGTTTTAGGTTTCCATACATAATAGTCTATGACACAGTATAATTTAATACATCCTAATAATCCCAATGCTGGTGGGATATCTCAGATTTCAGAGGACGGTTCTATAACCTGCAATCAGGACTCCCCTCCTCTTTGCCTTGAGGGAGAAGGGGTGACGAAGAGGAAACATGCTCAGATTTAGTTTTTCCCAAAAATTTGCACCAAACACATATATTACTGTAGATTGATTGAAATTTTATCTCAGTTGTGAGTCACTATTATAGAATTTGAAAATAGGCATTATATATAATATGAAAGATTATATATAAATTGTGGTACCTGGAAAAAACCCATATTTATATAAATCAATTTATATAAATGAAATTATAAATAAATTTGTATCTCTCTCTCTCTCTCTCTCTCTCTCTCTCTCTCTGTATATATATATATATATATATATATATATATAATTCCAACAAAAATACCCTTATCCTGCACTGGTATCTATAAATACAAAATAATTGGGACTCTCAAACAGGTGCTTCTTTTGGAAGGTGTCCTGTTATCAATACAGTAGATACACCTTTACAAACCCAGGAGGGGGCTTAATTCTCTTTTGCACAATCATTTTACACTTATAACACCATATTTGCATGTATAAAACACTGCTATAAACCTCTTGATATACTCAATATCAAATGGAAATTTTTTACAAAATATGAAACATTTAATAAAGCATATGGATAATATTCAGAACACCAAATGAACAGTCTAATAGTAAACCTTGATGGGATTCATGTAGATACCATTTTGGGCTAAATAAAAATGTCCATATGAACTGTGACTATACTATTTAGGATATAGATGAAATGTTCATATTTATTTATACAGTCTTATCCCTGGTGCCAATGAATCATCTGAAACAGGCGTAATTACAGACACGCACATCTCTGCATAGTCCACAATTCCACCTACATGTACTTCACCTACAAGCAGATGCCCCTGTATCACCCAGTAATGCCCCTTTAGTTACACGTACAGATGCGACAGAGTTGCATATACGGTTTTGCATCTCCTATACTTGCACATACGGCTCTGAATCTCCTATACTTTCATATGCGGCTCTGCATCTCCTATACTTGCATATATGGCTCTGCATCTCCTATACTTGCATATACGGCTGTGCATCTCCTATACTTACATATACGACTGTGCATCTCCTATACTTGCATATACGGCTGTGCATCTCCTATACTTGCATATGCGGCTCTGCATCTCCTATACTTGCATATACGGCTCTGCATCTCCTATACTTGCATATACTGCTCTGCATCTCCTATATGCAACATATACGGCTCTACATCTCCTATACTTGCATATGCTTGGCTACACAGCATATGCAGTACAAAAACACAACAAAATAAGTCCGTAAAACTGAGTTGTGTTGGCTTCAGAGTTTTGTATAGATAAAAAGGTTAAAAAAACAACAACAGATTTTTAAATAAATCCATGAAGTAAGAAAAACAATACAGCATGATAGCTGTAAAACACAGGATGAATATGGAAGTGAGCATTTAATGCAATTAAAGATACACTGGGAAATAATTTGGATTTAGACATGTTTGCTTCTCAGTAGCTGTTGTGTGTTAACAGCATACATTAACAATTATGATTATACATAACGTGACTTGATATTTTTTTTATATATATATATTTTTTTTTTAATTGTTTATTTAATTTTACAGGTTATAAAGGGTTACAACGGCCCCCCACCACACGCGGGGTAAGCCTTTTCGTTAAACAATATGATACTAAGAGCAGAGATGTAACCGCGGAAATAGCGGTGAATTATACTTCTGGAGTTACAAAAGCAGTACAATCAGATGGGAACCAAACATTAAACTCATGGTTATAGCAGTAAAGAGGAGAAGACTAAAGACAAAGCAAGGAAAGAGAGAGGAAAAGAAGGGAAAGACGGGGGGAGGGATAGAGTGGGGGGAGAAGAGACAGGGTTAGAGGGAACCGCCGGTGCGTCCCCAGACGCTACCATCCCCGCTTAGAGCGCTAGTGTAAAACGGAAGGTAACCTTTGAGGAACACAGAAAGGGAACACTAAAGGTAAAACCCAATCTACTCGACAGGTCAGGAGACTACAGAAATCATAGTAGGAGAGCCACCGAGCCCCCAGGGGAGCGTATTCTATTTGCGGGAGCCTGAGAATCGAACCATAGTTCCCAGATCAGAAGAAACTGGAAATATCTATTATGAAGGTATGCAGTGATTTTTTCCATGCTTGCGAAGAACCATACTTTATCGATGACCTGTTTGATAGGGGGGGCCTCACTCTGTTTTCATTGGAGGGCAATTGAGCACCTGGCCGCGTTTAATATCTGCGTCAGTAAATTACCGGCTTGTGGAGGAACGTTAACAACGGGGAGGCCTAGTAGAAAAGACCAAGGTTCTTTGTATATTTGGGTCTGGAGTACTGTACTCATCAGGCGTGCGACTGAGTCCCAGAATAGCATGATCTTAGGGCACGTCCACCAGATGTGGAGGAAAGAGCCATGACCGCCGCATCCTCTCCAGCACATGGGCGAAGAGGAGGGAAACATTTTGTGTAGTCTAGAGGGGACAAAATACCACCTGTATAATATTTTGTAGGCGTTTTCCTTTACTAGAGTTGAAATGGAGGATTTCGCGGCCGCAGTGAAGACGTCCGACCAGTCATAGTCATCAGGCAGCGGTCCCAGATCTCGTTCCCACTGGAGCACAAAGGCCGGGGCCGCCGACTGGCCCCATGCCTGGAGAAGGGAGTACAGTAGGGAAATGATTCCTCGGACAAGCGGTTTGTGATAGCAGTAGGACTCCAGGGTGGTTAAAGGTTGGAACGGGGCCGAGTTCGACAAAGAAGAGACAAAATGTCTTAATTGGAGATAGGTAAAAGGATTAGCGTCCGGGAAGTTATATTTTGATATGATCTCCGGTAAAGGTGCACATGTACCCTCGTGTAGCACGTCCAGAACAAAGCGGATATTCCTCTCCAACCATGGGCGGGAGCGGGCCAGAGAATGACCCGGAGCGAAAGAAGGGTTATCCCACAAGGGGGTAAGCACTGAGGGGGATGACAGCAGGTGAAAGTGACGAGTGCAGTAGTCCCAGAGCTGGCAAGTGAATTCCAGCACAGGGTGCAGTTGCAAATGAGGAGATCTAGCTCTAGAAGGGGATAAAAGTAAGGACGACAAAGATGGAGTGTGGCTAAGCTCCGTTTCCAACTGGAGCCAACGAATGGACTGCGGGGAGGCGAACCATGCCACCGCTTGGCTAAGATGCGTGGCCACATAGTAAAGGCGGATATCTGGGAAACCTCTGCCTCCATCCTCCACCGGTTTGCGTAGAGTAGAGAAGCCTATCCTTGGGACCTTATTTCTCCACACAAAGCGGAGCAACCAAGAGTGGATCTGTGCCAAGGCGGAGTCCGGAACTTTCACTGGTAGCGTCTGAAACAGATAAAGTAAGCGGGGGACAATGTTCATTTTCAGAGCTACTATACGACCCAGCCAGGAGATAATCAAAGATTGCCATTTATGAAGATCGGCCTTAAGGTTGTTAAGCAACGGCGGGAAGTTCTCCTTATACAGGTCTCCGTATCGGCGTGTGATAAAGATCCCCAGGTATCGGATTTTAGACACGCACCAGGAGAATTTAAAGTTGGTTTGCATGCGGGACAGTTGAGAGGGGGGAATGTGGAAGGGAAGAGCTTCCGTTTTAGACCAATTGACTTTATAACCCGAAACATGGCCGTAGTCAGACAGGAGTTTAAAAAGGTTCGGCAGAGAGGTGTGTGGTGAGGAAAGCGAGAGGAGGACATCATCTGCGAATAGGGAAATCTTGTAAACAGAGCTCCCCACCTCCAGCCCCCTGATGTCGGTCGAGGCTCGGATACGGGCTGCTAGTGGTTCTATTACTAATGCAAAGATCAGGGGCGAGAGTGGGCAGCCCTGTCTGGTGCCGTTGGAGATATCCAGAGGGTCTGACTGCACTCCGTTCACGGAGACCCTGGCGGAGGGGTTCGAGTATAAGGCCTGTATCCCCGTGAGGAATTCCCCCTGAAAGCCAAAGTGAGCAAGAGTTTCAAACATAAAGGGCCAGCCTATCCTGTCAAACGCTTTCTCCGCGTCCAGAGAAAGCAAAAGAGCAGGGGTATGTGTGAGGTTGATATAGTGAGCCAGGCTAATAACCCGCCTCGTGTTGTCTCGGGCTTGGCGGCCGGGGATAAATCCTACCTGGTCATTATGGATAAGATGGGGCAAGACGCTGTTCAATCGGAGGGCAAGGATTTTCGTGTAAATCTTAATATCAGAATTAAGTAGTGAGATAGGTCTATAATTAGCGCAATTGGATGTATCCTTGCCATCCTTGGGGATGACTATGATCCTAGCCTCCAGAGCAGACTTGGAGAAAGAGGCTCCCTGTAAGACAGCATTGAAGAGGGTTGAAAGGTGGGGCGCCAGCTGGGGGAGAAAAGTCTTGTAATAAGCGGCCGAAAAGCCGTCTGGGCCTGGAGCCTTGTTAAGTTTTAAGGTTTTAACGACGGCGGCAACTTCTTCGTCAGAGATCTTTGCGTTCAGTTCTGCAGAGACCGATGGGCTCAGACAGGGCAAATGGCAGTGAGACAGAAAAGTGTGAATGGCTGTATGGAAGTCTGGGCTCGATTGAGTGGGCCCATGAGCATTGTACAATTTCTTGTAGAAGCGAGAGAAAGTCTCGGTGATACGCTTAGGATCACCCGTTTTCTTACCAGGGGAAGACTGGACAGACAGAACGTTATTCCTTGCCAATCTAGTCCGGAGCCTAGAGGCTAGTAGGCGATCAGCCTTATCCCCTTTTTCATAAAAAGACTGGTTGAGCCATTTCAAGCCAGTTTCTACCTTAGCCGTCAGGAGCATGTTTAATTCTCCCCTGGCTGAGGACAAGGAAGAGAGGTCTGCCGCGGACCCCGACCTCTTGTGCTCCAGCGAGAGGGAAGCGACCAGGTCTGAGAGCTCCCGAATACGTTTGGTTCTGGTCCTCTTGTTATGGGAGGAGGCACTGATCAGGCATCCGCGTATAACCGCCTTATGGGCGTCCCACAATAACATAGGAGAAACAGACGGAGAAGTGTTTGTGTCAAAGTAGTGGGATATTTCGGCGGCTATGTGAGCTTTCGTTTGGGGGTTAAGAAGGAGTCTGTCGTTCAACCTCCACGCCGGTTGGCGAGCGGGAGGCTGCAGACCCGGGACGTCCACAGTGGCCGGGCCATGGTCTGACCATGTACTAGGGTGAATGGAGGTATCAAGGATACATTGGGCAGGCTCTGTACTCAAAAAAATCATATCCAGTCTTGTGTAAACATCGTATATAGGGGAATAGTAAGTGTAATCCTTAGCATTCGATTCTTTAACTCTCCATGCATCGAAGAGAAGGTGTCGTGATAACAAGAGATTCAAAGCAGATGCGTTACGTGCATGAGAGGCGCGCAGAGATCTGGGCAGAGGTCTGGATCTGTCCAGTTCACTATCCAGGGTCACGTTAAAATCCCCCCCCAAAACCACATTACCTCGTCTGTGCAGGGCCAATAGACTGTTTAGGGAGTGAAAAAAAGGGGCCTGTAGTTGGTTGGGAGCATATATGTTCATGAATGTATAGGGGGTCTCATTTAGCAACCCCACTAACAGGAGGTATCTACCCTCAGGGTCCCTCAGTATATCGGAGGGGATGAAGTCCAAGTGGTTAGCAAAGAGTATAGAGACCCCCTTCTTCTTATGCATGGGGTCGCAAGCATGGAAAGTGTGTGGGAAGGTTTTAGACCTAAGTTCAGGATGTGACTTGCCAGAGAAGTGGGTCTCTTGTAGGAATATGATATCGCCTCTGAGTTGTTTAAGGGACTGAAATAAGAGAGAGAGTTTGCGTGGGCTGTTCAAACCTTTCGTGTTCAGGGAGACTATTCTAAGAACCATGGAATAGGAGTGGAGAACTGTCCATGTGGAAGCGCACCAGCGGGATCCCAGAAGAGAAGGGGAACAAAAAAGGGAAGAAGAACAGGGAAAGAAGAGGAGAAAGGGTAGGAGAACAGATGAAGAGCAAGCATATATCAGTGTCAGTAACTAGAAAACAGAGAAGATCCATTCTCGCTAGTCGGACCCAAGGGAGAAATAGACCCGCGGGTCTAGTTCATCCGACGTCGACCTTGGAGGTCGAGTGGGGGATGGGTGAATCCGGCCGCTCGGAGTGGAGCCCGGGGCCCGTGTGTGGACAAAATCAGTTAAGTGTACGTATTGTATGTAGTAAGCAAAAGGAGCTATAGGGGGAGGGAGGAGGGGGGGGAGGGAGGAGAACAAATCTACAGAAACAGAGAGGAAACAAGGTGTGGCGACTATATAGCCGCAGTAGTAACATTTTAACTTGTTAGAGACATGAAGAGGAGGGCGCGACCCCACCGGGCCACCCGGGGCCGGCCCCCCCCCGGAAAGCCGTGGAAGACCCCGGCCCCGGAGGCCTGAGCAGGCCCACCCACCCCAGTTCTTATAAGGCAATAAACGGTAAGCATTAGACAAACAGAGGACTCTGCTCAGTATGGGAATCTTGATGTATGGCAGAGAGATCCCCTGAGGTCCATAGAGAACTTGTGCGGAGTTATCACGTGGATCGCTACAGCCGTAGAATCAAGTATCCGGAGATGTACGGGAAGCAGATCCAACGGTGTTCCAATTCGAGGATGGGGCTGTGAGGGAAGGGGAGGTGTTGACTGGGGGAGGGGGCTGTGATGTGGTCGGAGGGCCGGATATGTTCAAATGGCGAAGTAGCTGGAGGGCCTCATCGGGGGATCTAGCAGATAGGATTTTGCCGTCCGCCCTGACTTGGAGGGCAAAGGGAAAGCCCCACCTATATCTGACGTTGTTATCTCTCAGGGTTTTGGTTATATCCTTTAGTTCCCTTCTTCTGTTCAACGTAACCGGCGACAAGTCCTGAAATATTAGGAGATCTGAGCCTTCGAAAGAGATGGTTGGCGTCCTCCGGGCTTTGGCGTAAATTTGATCTTTGACAGCAAAGTAGTGGAAACGTAGAATTACATCCCTCTGCGTTTTAGCGTCTTGGGTTCTAGGACGAAGGGCCCTGTGAGCTCTATCTAGAAGTAGCATATCGTTGGGAACGGAGGGAGCAAGTGAGCGGAACAGGCGGAGCAGGTAATCCGTGAGGTGTGTTTGTTCCACCGTCTCGGGGACATTACGGACTCTGAGATTGTTCAGACGACCTCTGTTATCCAGGTCTTCTTGTTTATCCGCTAATAGCATAACATCTGTACGCATTTGGGTCAACTCCTGTTCCGATTCTTGGGGGTCATTCCGAGTTATTCGCTCGCAAGCTGCTTTTAGCAGCTTTGCACACGCTAAGCCGCCGCCTACTGGGAGTGAATCTTAGCATATTAAAATTGCGAACGAAAGATTAGCAGAATTGCGAATAGACACTTCTTAGCAGTTTCTGAGTAGCTCCAGACTTACTCGGCATCTGCGATCAGTTCAGTGCTTGTCATTCCTGGTTTGACGTCACAAACACACCCAGCGTTCGCCCAGACACTCCTCCTTTTCTCCAGCCACTCCTGCGTTTTTCCCAGAAACGGTAGCGTTTTTTCACACACTCCCATAAAACGGCCAGTTTCCGCCCAGAAACACCCACTTCCTGTCAATCACATTACGATCACCAGAATGAAGAAAAAACCTTGTAATACCGTGAGTAAAATTCCTAACTGCATAGCAAATTTACTTGGCGCAGTCGCACTGCGGACATTGCGCATGCGCATTAGCGACTATTCGCTCCGTTGCGACAAAAAAATAACGAGCGAACAACTCGGAATGACCCCCCTTGTTGGAAGGCGATAAGCTCCTCTTGTTTCCTTTCAATGGCATCAACTCTGGAGCCTAGGCTGTCCACATCTGTTTTCAGCCCAGATATAGCCTCCTGCAACTCCGCACGGATTGATTTTTTAATGTTGCGCATTTCGGAGAGGAGAAGAGCTACGTCTGCTTTTGTAGCGGGGGTGGAGGAAGAGTCATCGTCTGAGTCCCGGTCGGACGCGGCCGATGTGGGCGGGGTGGGGATGGTTTCCAGGCGGAGGATGGGGTAGAGTTCTTGAAATAACCCACCAGATTATGGGCATTTTACTTTTTCCCCCCTTTGGGCATGGTGACGATGAGAGATGAGGTATATTGGTAGTCAACACCTGGGCGGGAACAGGGAAGCTCCTATAGTATTAGAATCACACACGGGTCCGGGTGTGTTACATTATGAGATCACATGGTAGGCAGTTCACATAGAATGGCCGGGAGAGCCCGGCCGGGTATATTGTAGTATGGAAATATTGATCCGGACGCAGCGCAGTGGGTGTTCACCGCCCAGCTCAAAAAGTTGCGGGGTCTTCAGGGGGCTGGAGTTATAATAAGGGGCACCACAGTGCAGTAGAGGGCACCACAGATGCGCTTTTAGAGGCACAGGTGTGTATGTTTGCGTATCACAACCCTACCTAGGTGCGCCTGGAGGGAGCAGCGTCACCCTCAGTAGGGGATGTTTAGGGGGGGAGAGAGCATGTGTAGGGAAGTGCAATTCCCCAGCAGCAGCGCAGTGAGCTTCCCCGTCGTTTTGCTGTGATGTAAGGCTGTGCAGCTAGTTGAGGTTCAGGGGCCCAAAACAGGAATCCTGGGGGTACAATTCCATCTACGTGTGTTTGGACCTAGGAGCCTAATTCCGTGGGAGCTCAGTCCAACCGTAATAGGATATATTAAGGGGGAGAGAGTAAATGAAGGGAAAAGCAATCCCCCAGCAGCAGAACAATGAGATCTTTCGCAATTTGCTGCAGTGCAAGGCTGTGCAGAGGGTTCAGGCTCCGGGGCCCAAGGCAGGGGTTCTGAGGGTTAGGGAGAGCAAAGATGTTGCATACCCCAAATCACAGAGCTCAGCAGGGTATCCAGGGCCGAGCTGGGTCTCCTCTAAGATGGCCGCCGTGCACCCTGAAGCCCCGTCAGGCAGCTCGGCTTTTGGCGTGGTCCCTAGCCGGGAGGGCAGGCAGGGACAGCAGGGAGGCTTCTACGGGGGCGCACAGCGGCTGGACAAGTAGTCAGGGATGGAGGAAGAGGCCGGAAACCCGATCCGCGGCAACCGCGGGTCCCGCCGGGCCGGCGGTGAAATCGAGGCCCCGGTCTGAGGGCGGCTGACAGGCCGCAACCCGCGGGAGCCCCAGGGGCCGCTCCCCGATTCCGCGGCCTGTGTCCGGCTCCCGTAAGAAGATCGATGTGGGTAGGGGCAGCGGGGAGAGAGGGGAAGGATCCCCGGTGTTGCGCTGGGATGTACCAGCGAGAGACTCACCCACCGCACGGGGCCGCCGCCGCCAGCCGCACCCGGTCCTGATGATAGTCATAGGGACACAGGGGGACTCCGGCTCAGGGGATATCGCAACACTCTTCACCGGGGTATGAGTACGTCTCCCCGGGCTTCCACGCCAGTAGGCCCGCACAGCTGCGTTTCCGGGCGTGGGGGGGGGAACCGCACCCCAGCCCCCGGCTTCTGATGGAGGGGAAGGCCGCAACCTGCAGGAACCCTTAAAAGGGCTCCCCGGCTCCGCAACCGAAGCCTCCAGTCCCAGGTGATAAAGGGAGCAGGTATCCTTGGTTGTGGGCTTGTGTAGACCTGTAAGGCACTTTTTCACGTAGGTATATGAGCAGGGCCAGCAGGAGCTCATACAAATCACCTCCTCTCAGCTCACTAGCCAGGCCACGCCCCGTGACTTGATATTTTAAGTATATTTTTAAGTGTATATTTTAAGCAAGGAATGATAATAATGTATACAGGTAAATAGCAGTAGACAATGTAGCTTATCTGTCATGACTGGTCGTAAGCCAGGAAATACTGCGAGAAAATGAGTGAAAGGAGTAATGACAATGTGAAAGAGTACTGAAATATTCATATAATCAGCCTGGCAATGGTGCTAAGTAACGAAGAACATATGAGTATAACTTTTCTGCTCAGGTCACAAACCTGGTTGAGCAATGTTCCAGGATTTCTATATGGGAACCGCACAGATGCTAAGAATTAGACGCTCTTAAGCAAAGAAAGACAGTTTCTCCATGGCTACCATGGCATATGAAAAACACAGGGTTTAGGCTTTCAGTGGGCTTTTGTAATGGTTCAAAGGATAAAGGAACTAACCAATTACTGTTCAAGGATCATAATTAGAAATCTCTCACAGATATAACTAAATCCCTTAAAATAAATAATTTCTCAGTAATTTTAATTAGGATTAAAAGTGTAATCCAAATAGGCTGATTTTATTATTTTTCAGTTTTCAGCAATAGAGGGGTAATGATCCTAAATATAACTGCTCCTGTAAGTGGAACTGATTCTCCGAATGTGTATTGCTTCTGCTTTATCATGAAATCACAAATAAAGGGCTGTGCAATTCCATGACCTCACCTGTAATTATACAGTGCAAGGAAATGCATTCATCTTCAGTCGTACTCTGTCAACTCTGCTAAAATTATGTTGGGCCATATTGAGCTGTAATTTAACTAGGAAAGTCTTGAAAACATCCTAAAACGTATTTAAAAATAATACCTATAATCACTTTCCAGCTATTAATTTCCATCTACATCTGCTGCATGACTTGGGGGTTAAAAAGGACATTCTAAAAAGCCAGTTTCAACAGACTAGAATAGGGGTATATTGCAGACACCATTGATAAAACTATACCTAGTGTGGAAGCACAGAGTTCATCCATACAATCAGTGGCGGCTCCAGAGGTGAGGCTGCAGCGCAATCCAAAATTCAAATAGGGTAGCCACCAACTGTCACCCAAAATGTTGCCAAATATCACTGGCTGGGGCTCACTGGCAGTTGGTGTGGCTCCTCTATTTAAATTCTGGACCGTGCTGCAGCCCCACCTCTGGAGCAGCCACTGCATACAATGTTATGCTAACTTGAGCACACTGGCGTCACAAGAGTGTGTGCGGGGGGTGCTGCCCACTCCTGGGTGTCACCCGCGGAGGGGTGACACCAAAATGCCGGCTCCTGCTCAGTGACAGGAGCCGAGTGCTGCAATGTTACATTATGCACAGCCCCGCCCCTTCCCACAAAGCACTGCCCACTTCTTCTTTTTTCACCACCGCACCGGGTGTCCAGAGGGTAAGAGACGCCTCTGCCTGAGCATATGATGCCAATCATCACCTTTCTCTGTAATGTTTCTATTTCTTCTGATCTCATATGGTACATTCATAAAACTATAATATTCTGTTATGTCAGCCTACTTATTGTATACATCATGCTATAGCAACCACTTCTGTCTGAGAGCTGAATATGAAGCCCAGGACGTCTGAACCGAGTTTTAAGTATTTACCACTTAGGAAGTCATTATGTTGACATTCAGAATGTTTACATCATTATGATGATACTGTATGGTCTGAAGGCCGATAATCAGAATGTCAACATGGCAAAATTTCCTCAGTCAAAATGACCACATTTAGAATATCAACATGGGCATGTTGCCATTGTCATGATGTCAATATGATGAATGTCGACAGTCACAATTACAGTTAGGGCTAGGGTAGGGCTAAAATCATCTTATAACTGTATCCCGGCATGCCGACTGCCATTCTGGCAATGTCAACATTATGCTGTTGTCAACATTATGAATGCTGACATGTGATATGACAACATTACATCCATGTAGACATTTGGAAAATGTCAATTGTCTGGTGTCAACATTCACAATGTTGACATTTTGTACCATATTCCTTAGGAAGAGGTTAAATACACATGGAAAAGAATAAGACAGGATCAGATACTGTATGGTTAGAGAAGTTCAATAACGGTTGTACAGACAGCAAAAGAGAGGTCAAAATAGACATTAAGATTATGGCAAGAAGGAAGGAACAAGGGCCAAGAACAAAGCTACAAACCTATAATTGGCAACAAGACTACTGTATGTCCGGGAAAAGATTGCAGTTACCCTTAAAAGGCTCACTAAATTGCATAAGCTAACTAGGTGCATCAAGCACAGATGGATGTGCACACACAGCCAGACATAACTCTAATACTTTCTCTAATATAATTCTAAAACTGTCCCTAACTTAGTCTGCACAGATATGCATGCACAGGTGAGTGCTGAGGGGGGCAGATACAAAGCTACCAGGCTCAGGCTTCCCTTGGAAACATACAGTAGCAGTGTGTATGTGATAGGGAAAATATTTATCCATGTCATCACTCCTCTACCAGAACTACACGTAGACTGGGATCAGGCTTGGACTGGCCCACAGGGTTACAGGGGAAATCACCGCTGGGCCCCACTGCCTGGGGGTCCACCTCCTGAGCTAAGGATCAGGTTCCAGACTGTGCACTTCAATTATACATTATAAATATGTTACCTTATACTGGACTATGGTGTATTTTCTACAGTGCATTGCTGTTATTAATCTGTTATTAATCTGGTACATTATCATGCATGCAGCAGCTGAATTTACTGTATATGTTTATGAAGGGGCCCAAAATGTTGCACTCTCTAATGGTGAGTCAAACCAATGAGGTGGCAGGCCACACCCCCTCTGCAGACTGGCCACACCTCTAACATGGGCCCCTACTACTGCATTCCCCCGGTGAGCCCTACATGCCCCAGTCCGACACTGTCAGGGTCGGACTGGCCCACGGGGTACAGGGGAAACCACCGGTGGGGCCCCCTGCCTGGAGGGTCCACCCCCTCCTCTAGGGATCAGATTTTGCACTTGAATTACACACTATCCATATGTTACATTATACTGCACAGGACTATGGTGTACTTTCTACAGTGTTATTGCTATATATTAACAAGGGGCCCAGAACATGCAAGCCTCTAAGCATGGGCAACTATTACTGTTTTCCCCGGTGGGCCCTTCATGCCCCAGTCTGACACTGACTGGGATTGCTAAATTAGTTGGGACACATCTTTCCTCTTTGTGGCACTGTGGTTTGACCAGTGAGTGCCTTTAATATAGTAGGGAGGTTCCATCCCTCCTCCTAGAGGTGACCATTAATTGCTAAGCTATATGACCTTTCCATTTTACAGAAAACAGGATGGTAAAGAGACCTAACCATTTTGAAAATTAGTTTTATGGTAAGAACTTACCCTTGTTAAAACTCTGCGAGGTACACTGGGCTCCACAAGTCTGGACAATGGGGTGTAGAGTAGGATCTTGATCCACGGCACCAACAGGCTCAAAGCTTTGACTGTTCCCAGAATGCACAGCGCCGCCTCCTATATCACCCCGCCTCCCAGCACAGGAGCTCAGTTTAGTTAACCAGCCAAATGCAGTAGCAGGAAAAGAGACGACAACGGTTAGTAGCCACATACACCACACTCTCACGACAAGAGAAGTGTCAGCGGCTAATGCCATATCAACCCAAAGAAGCTAAGTGCGTCAGGGTGGGCGCCTTGTGGAGCCCAGTGTACCTCGCAGAAAGAGTTTTAACAAGGGTAAGTTCTTACCATAAAACTCGTTTTCTGCTGCGGGATACACTGGGCTCCACAAGTCTGGACAATGGGGATGTCCTAAAGCAGTTCCTTATGGGAGGGGATGCACTGTAGCGGGCACAAGAACCCGGCGTCCAAAGGAAGCATCCTGGGAAGCGGCAGTATCGAAGGCATAGAACCTTATGAACGTGTTCCCGGAGGACCACATAGCCACCTTGCACAATTGTTCAAGGGTCGCACCACGTTGGGCCGCCCAAGACCGAGTAGAATGGGCCGTAATATGAACAGGAGCTGACAGACCAGCCATCACATAAGCATGCACAATCACCATTCTAATCCACCTGGCCAGGGTCTGCTTGTGACCAGGCCAGCCACGTTTGTGAAATCCAAACAAAACAAAGAGAGAATCAGACTTTCGAATAGAAGCAGTTCTCTTCACATAGATACGGAGAGCCCGTACCACATCCAAAGACCGCTCTTTGGGAGACAAATCAGGAGAGACAAAAGCTGGAACCACAATCTCCTGATTAAGGTGGAACGAAGAAACCACCTTAGGTAAATATCCGGGATGAGTCCTAAGAACCGCCCAGTCACGGTGAAAAATCAGATATGGGGAACTACAAGACAAGGCACCCAAATCCGACACTCTTCTAGTAGAGGCAATAGCCAACAAGAACACCACCTTAAGGGAAAGCCATTTAAGGTCAGCTGAACCAAGAGGTTCAAATGGAGGCTCCTGCAACGCCTCCAAAACCACCCACAAGTCCCAAGGAGCCACAGGCTTCATAGTGAAAGTATGAACATCAGGTAAAGTCGCAATTTTTCTCTGAAACCACACCGACAAGGCAGAAATATGAACCTTGAGGGAGGCCAGACGCAGGCCTAAATCTAGGCCCTGCTGTAGAAAAGCCATAAGTTTGGCTGTACTAAACTTGGAAGCGTCATAATTGTTAGATGCGCACCAAACAAAGTAGGAATGCCAGACCCAATGGTAAATCCGAGCAGAGGCCGGTTTCCGGGCCCGCAACATAGTTTTAATGACCTCTTCAGAAAAACCCTTAGCTCTTAAGACGGAAGCTTCAAGAGCCACGTCGTCAAAGACAGCCGGGCTAGGTCCTGGTAGACACAGGCGCCCTGAACGAGGAGGTCTGGGCATTGTGGAAGTAGAAGTGGACGCTCTGACGATAGGCCTTGCAGGTCTAAGAACCAGTGCCTTCTGGGCCACGCCGGAGCTATGAGAAGCAGATTTCCTTTTTCTTGCTTGAACTTCCGAATTACCCTGGGCAGGAGTGACACCGGAGGGAACACGTACGGCAGCCAAAACCTCCACGGCACTGCCAGCGCATCCACGAATGCTGCTTAAGGATCCCTTGTCCTTGCTCCGAAGACCGGAACCTTGTGATTGTGTCGAGACGCCATCAGATCCACATCTGGAAGACCCCACCTTTCCACGAGGAGTTGAAACACTTCTGGATGGAGGCCCCACTCACCGGCATGCACGTCCTGACGACTGAGAAAGTCCGCTTCCCAATTCAGGGCTCCCGGAATGAATATTGCCGATATTGCCGGTAGATGGCGTTCTGCCTAACGTAGACTCCGTGAGGCTTCCTTCATTGCCAAATGGCTTCGAGTGCCGCCTTGATGATTTATGTAAGCCACTGTAGTGGCATTGTCCGACTGTACTTGAACAGGACGGTTATGAATCAAATGCTGGGCTAGGTTCAACGCATTGAAGACCGCCCGCAATTCCAGAATGTTGATCGAGAGGAGAGATTCCTCCTTGGTCCACCGACCCTGCAAGGAGTGCTGCTCCAGCACTGCGCCCCAACCTCTTAGACTGGCATCTGTCGTCAACAGGACCCAGTTGGATATCCAGAAGGGATGGCCTCTGCACAATTGTTGGTCCTGGAGCCACCAGAGCAGCGACAGACGGACCTCCGGAGTCAAAGAGATCATTTGAGACCTGATCTGGTGAGGCAGGCCGTCCCACTTGGCTAGAATCAGCTTCTGGAGGGGGCGAGAATGGAATTGAGCATACTCCACCATGTCGAATGCTGATACCAT
The DNA here is from genome assembly GCF_028390025.1 of Pseudophryne corroboree. Classification (NCBI taxonomy): domain Eukaryota; kingdom Metazoa; phylum Chordata; class Amphibia; order Anura; family Myobatrachidae; genus Pseudophryne; species Pseudophryne corroboree. The sequence goes on from NC_086449.1 coordinate 515,976,747, forward strand.
GAGGCCCAGCACCTGCATTGCCGAATGTATCGACACTTGCGGACAAGAAAGGAAGCAACGAATCCTATCCTGAAGTTTCAGGACTTTCTCCTGAGACAAGAACAACCTCTGGTTGTGAGGGTCCAACAGCGCTCCCAGATGCACCATGCTCTGAGCAGGGACCAGGGAGGATTTCTTCCAGTTGATGAGCCACCCGTGGGCTTGTAGAAACCGGACCGTCATATCCAGATGACACAGGAGAAGATCTGGGGAATTTGCCAGGATTAACAAGTCGTCCAGATACAGCAGTATCCTGACCCCTTGACGGCGGAGTACCACCGTCATCACCGCCATAACTTTGGTGAAGACTCGCGGAACCGTTGTTAAACCAAAAGGTAACGCCCGAAACTGGTAATGGAGGTTGCCAATAGCGAACCTCAGGTATTGTTGATGTGACACTGCTATAGGAATATGCAGGTAAGCATCCTGTATGTCCAGGGAGACCATGTAGTCCCCAGGTTCCAAGGCCAGAACTATAGAGCGAAGGGATTCCATACGGAACTTGGAAACCTTCACAAACTTGTTCAGTGCCTTGAGGTTGAGAATGGGCCGGGAGGACCCATTCGGTTTCGGGACTAGAAACAGCGGAGAATATTACCCCCGGCCCCTCTGAGCAAGAGGCACCTGTACTACGACTCCTGTCTCCAAGAGGGTCTGTACCACCGAATGCAGAGTGTTTGCCTTTGTCTGATCCGACGGGACGTCTGTCTGGCAAAATCGATTAGGGGGTCGGTTTTTGAAGGCTATGGCGTAACCTCGAGTGACGACTTCCCGTACCCAGGCATCTGAAGTGGTCTTCGACCATTCCTGGGTATACCCTAGAAGCCGGCCCCCCACCCTGGGATCCCCCAGGGGGAGGCCCGCCCCATCATGCGGCAGGCTTATCGGTCTTGGCTGCTGGCTGACGGGCAGCCTAGGCTCTTTTGGGCTTCGGCTTACCAGGTTTGGAAGTGCGGGCCTGCTTATGGTACGCCTGACCTTTTGCTTTACCTGAAGGATGAAAGGGGTGAAAGGACGTGCCTTTGGCCTTCGACACAGAAGGAGCTGTATCAGGCAGACAGGCAGTTTTGGCAGTAGCCAAGTCAGCCATTATCTTATTTAAGTCCTCCCCAAACAGAATATCCCCCTTGAAAGGGAGTACCTCCAGGGTTTTTCTAGAGTCCAGATCCACAGACCAGGATCTCAGCCACAATATCCTGCGAGCCAGGACTGACGTAGTAGAGGCCTTGGCTGCTAGGATACCGGCATCAGAAGCCGCCTCTTTAATATAGCGAGAAGCTGTGACAATATATGACAAGCATTGTCTAGCATGGTCAGAGGAGATTTCAGCTTCTAACTCCAAGGCCCATGCTTCAATAGCCTCTGCCGCCCACGTAGCTGCAATAGTGGGCCTTTGTGCAGCACCTGTGAGGGTGTAAATTGCTTTCAGACAACCCTCGACACGTTTATCCGTAGGCTCTTTTAGAGACGTGACGGTAGTGACAGGTAGAGCTGAGGAAACCACCATCCTAGCCACATGTGAGTCTACTGGAGGAGGAGTTTCCCAATTCTTAGACAGCTCTGGCGCAAGGGGATAGCGAGCCAGCATCTTCTTTTGAGGCACAAACTTCGTACCCGGGCTTTGCCAGGGTTCCTGACGTATATATACACTAGGTGGTCAGAGTGAGCTAAAACTTGTTTAATCACTTTCTGACGCTTGAACCTATCTGGTTTCTTAGGAGGAACGGATGGCTTGGGATCATCCGTGCTCTGCAGAATTAACTTAATAGCCTCCAAAAGATAAGGAACATCCACATGTGAACTACCCTCCCCATCAGCCGTATCTGAGTCAGAACCTGTGGGGTCAGTGTATGTGCTGTCTTCATCAGACGAGGTGTCAGTGACAGCAGTGAATTGTGAGGAGACGAGCGCTCGCTTAGAGGACCTCTTGGACTTAGGCGAGCGATGGTCAGACTTTTTAGTAGTCAGGGACTGGTTCAACTTCTTTAATTGAGCAGATTAATCGTCTGCCCATGGCGGGTTAGCTGCAGGGACCACATACGGTTGTACCGGCGTTAAGGGTCCCATAGGGGGTGTTAGTTTATGAACTAGCGTATGCAGAAGCGTGGAAAAAGCGGCCCACGGAGGGTCAGTATGTGCCTCCGTTGCCACAGTCCCACTGGGGGGCAAGGAGCCCCCAGAACCAGAGCCCACAGCTGCTATATTCTCTCCATATGTGCCTGTGGCTTCAGCAACACCAGCAGTGTGTTCCGCCCCTGAACCGTTACCCTCAGAAGCAGACATGATATAACTTGCAGTATGAGGTAACACAGTACAATTATTAGCAGCACTATATCCCTAAACCCATACCCCAGCGCAGTGTAGTCAGCACCAGCAGAGATAAAGGAGAGATTTGGTGACTAAATCACAGAGAAAAATACGTAATACAGTATATCTTTGTGAAAATCCTATATTAAATAACACCTGACGCACCAAGCCCCCTCAGGTTATAGAACATAGGGATAGCAAGTTGAGTGAAAGACACGAGATGTACAACACTCAGCTATCAATGCACACACAAATAGTCACAGTTTGTACAATGCAGAGGTTATTACAGACAATAATACTGCACTGGACTAGCTTACACAGCTATATAATCAATAGATATAACACTACACAGTAAGAAACTGGATGTATATCACAGGGTAATTGTACTATAAACCCCTGACTAAATGCACTCTTTCTTACTAACACTGACTAAAAAGGCAGGTAGAATACTTAAGTGTCATGTAAAGGCACAGCGCTGACAACCAGGCGGCTTTACATAGGAGGATTTGCCCAAGCAGTCCCAGGAACAGTGAGCTGAGGAGTAATGGCGCCACAGACACTGACAGGGAGTGAGTAAAAGACAGAGATGCAGCTCCAGGGCGGGAACACTTGCTGGAAATGGCGCCCTGGGGCTGGGGGATGGGCTTCAGGTCTAAGCCTTATCCCCCTGCTGGCAAAACCACCGGGTACTGTGGGCGATATTAAAATCGGTTTTAAGAGAAAACCTGACCTGCGCCCATGCCCTGGTGATCTAGTGGGATCACCTGTATCCACAGTGTCCACCGCCAGCGCGCGCGGCCCGCCTCCCACTGACCGCGCCGGATCGCGATAAAGACCGGGTACTGCGAGCGTTACCCACTTAACACCTCCCGAAGCGCGGCCACGCGATCATGGAGAGCCCCAGCCGTGTGTGTCTAACATGAAGAAAATCGGAGCCTCCGCTGTAGGTACCCGGCAACCAGGGCTCGGGAGTGTAAAGCGCCGCTGGGGAGAGCTGGAGCTGCAGCACAGCAGCAGTGAATGTCACAAAACATTTACCACAGCTGCTGCCCTTGAAGTCTTCACTTTTTACCTCATAAAAAGCTTTTCTCAGGGCTGCTTGGAGCAGCCCCTCTGTTAAGTGCCTGCTTACTGCAGCACCAACTGACAAACTGAGCTCCTGTGCTGGGAGGCGGGGTGATATAGGAGGCGGCGCTGTGCATTCTGGGAACAGTCAAAGCTTTGAGCCTGTTGGGGCCTCGGATCAAGATCCTACTCTACACCCCATTGTCCAGACTTGTGGAGCCCAGTGTACCCCGCAGCAGAAATATATGTTGATTTGATCGAGCCACATATTACCACAATACTTTAAATGTTTTAAAGGTAAGCAAACATAAAAATCTGAAAAAGACTCTTATGTTTCATCGCTGGTTCTATCATGCAAAATGACACTTTGGCTGGCATTTACTAAATGTTGGTAGTGTGTGGCTTGCAAATTCCCACAATTCTGATGCTGCTGTCAAAATGGTAGAACTTGTAATTTGGAGCTAAAATGTCAAAATGCAGCTGAGTTGTGTCAGTTTCAATGCTCTAAAGTTCATGTAGTTTAGAGCGAATAGCATGGCAACATCAAATTTGAAATTTGGCTTAGTTATACTGTATGTGTACTACCTGGAGAGATGGCTGGCTAGCAGAGGCGGGCTGGGCCAGAAGGCAGGGTGATAGATACCACTGGGTCGGTCCCATTTTCAACATCATGGGCCGGCCGCTGGTACACGGAGTGTCATGGCATGGGCCATGCAATAGTATCTATTGCTGGAGGAGGTGGCAGTTCCCAGCAATGAAGTTTGCTCGTGTACAGTGCAGATGCTTGGTCCCACCCTTCTCTATGCTTCACCCCTGCCTGCTTTTTGAGGTCTGTGCTGCTGCCGCCAATCATACTCGTCCAGCTTCAGTCACGCTGCAGCACTTACTGCAAATGATGATACGCCATCTATTTAGTTAAAAATATATCTATATACAGATATATAAATAAATATATATATATATATATATATATGCAGAGGGAGTAGGTGGCACTTAAGGGGTATTAGTAGTATCAATCACTGAAATGTGGACACAGTGTGTATCCTGATGAAGAGACATTAAAGTCTTGAAATGTTGAACTACTTACGTGCCTCTGCGTGACTACTTTCCCAAGTGCCGCCTGACCGCTTCAATATATTATATATAATATATTGGGTCCCGACTGTGGACACCTAAGAGGGCATCCGAGTGTCTACTGTTTATCCTTGGAGTGCTGCCCTGCAAGTCTCTGATATATATATATATATATATCTATATATATATATATATTTTTTTTTTTGTGTGTGCATTTTTTAAATATTTTATTCAGTTTTATTTATTGTTTGTAATTGAGTATCCTGTTTATAGTTTTCATTTCTATTTTTCTTAATTCATTTATCTATTTTAATTCTTGGGGTATATTTATTTCCTTATTAGTATCATTATTTTGTGTTTAGAAATTAATCTAGTACAGAGCTAGAATTGTTGAACATTTTTCTTCAAAGGTAAGAACATTTTTTTTAAATATATTTTGAAAATGCATATATTAATTGCATTTTTTTTTTATAATAAACTGATGATATTTCATAAAATTGTGTAGAAACCACAGTTTCTGCATAATTTTATGTATCACCTCACCGCTATGTAAAGTACTAATGGAATACATACGATTAACAGGCAGGCAGGATGCCGGCTATCAATATCCCGACAGTGGCATCCCGTCCGCCAGAATGAGTCCCTTTGCGCTCACCACGCTGCGGGTTTGGTGGCTCGCTCTGCTTGCCACAGGATCTATTCGCACTGTATGGTGTTGTGGACACCCACGAGTGGGAATAGTCCTGTTTTGCCGGGTTTCCGGCTGGCTGGATTCTGGCATCGGTATCCTGACCGCCGGGATCCCGACAGCCAGCAATCTGAACGGATCCCATACTAACAGCTTGCAGCAGGATACTTCACAGAAATGTCCTGCAGAATGTTACCTACCACAGTAGACCACATTTCCCATTTTTGTCATTGGGAACTACAGTATGACCCCTATGTACCAAACTCTGAAAAGCAACGCTTTTCAAAGTTTAGTCCCATTGGTTTACACTCACACCATTTACATATGGAGTAAACTATGTTATCTTACATTGCCACTTCTGCAGTCTCTGGCTCCCCCATCTGACACTGTGTGCAAGCCACGAATACAGCATTTATAAACAAAAACAATTCTGATCTGGATTGTGTTACTAGGACTGGGAGTACCACCTTGATGGTTGAAAATTAGGTACTCCCAATGAAGTTACTTTAAGGATGGGCTGCCACTCATGGGCCAGTGTTTTATGCATGGCCCCCATTCTAAAATGTACCAGCTAGGCCCTGCCGGCAAGGTTCCAGTGCACTAAGCAACCTTTTGTAAAAGCAAAAAGAAATAATCAAATAAAGGAAATAAATAAATAAATAAATAAATATATAAATGTCATTGTATGACTGGTGTGATGAACTGCTTCTGATTACTATTATTATATAACTATGATTATTTAATATTTTTAGTAATCTAAATTCACCTCATTCTGCACTGAATCCTCCTTGGGAGCTGTCTGCAATTCCACCAGGAAGTTTTATTTATTTAAGTCTTTTTTTTTTTTTTATCGAAACCTTATGAATAACAAGTATTCCCTTTGGACTACAATTGACCTTGGAATTATAAGAGATTTTAAATATTTATTTTAGGCTTTTTAAAAACAAAAAAACAAAAACTATTGCGTTACCACAATGATGCCAATGTCTACATGTGCAGCAAGCACTAGCATGCAAAAACATAGGCTGTCTGCACATTTGTAGTAAGAATAGTTTATCACTATCATGTTACACTTATGACCTTATTATACAATGGCAAATGATAGCAGAAGGAACCCACTGCTTGTTCTTAGGTGTCTTGCATAAAGTATAAACAATAAAATAAAATAATTATTATTTCGTTATTTTAAAACCCATTCTCTGTTGGGGAATATACACAGCATGCAGTTTGAGCTATCTTTCCTGTCATCTTTTATTTCCCCCCCCCTATCTAGTGGTGAGGTTTGACAAGTTGTTTGGCAAAACAACATTTCATAAATAGTATAATTAGGGGATTCGGTCATAGTACTGGCAGTCGGGACCCCGACAGTCAGAATACCAACAGTGGAAACCTGACGGTCAAAATCCCGACAGATCCTGAAGGTAAGTACTGTGGTTAGGGTTACTGTTAGGCACTAGGGGAAGGGTTAGGGTTAGGCTACAGGGGAGCTGGTGATTAGAGTTAGGTTGCACGGGGGGCCGTTAGGGTTAAACTGCGGGAGGGGACGATTAGGTTTAGGCTGCGGGAGGGATGGGTTAGAGGTAGGGTTTAAATAGGGTTTGGATACTTTGGTATTTTGACCATTGTGATACTAACTGCCAGGATTTTGTACCCAACCCATAATTAGTACAGTAGCAAAGACTTAGGGGTACATTTACTAAGCAGTGATAAGAGTGGAGAAATTTCCCCATCAACCAATCAGCAGCTCTGTATCATTTTATAGTATGCAAATTATAGATGTTACTTCAGTGCTGACTGGTTGATAGGGAAATTTCTCCACTGGCTCACTTCTCCACTCTTATCACTGCTTAGTAAATGTACTCCTAAATTCTTTAAAATGAGGAGGAAGCAGGACCAGCAGGGCCAGTGCAAGATTTCTCAGCACTCTAGGCAAACCTTCAGCCTACTGTCCCTCCATCCTCCCTCCCAACTCACACACTAATACCAATTTCCAGCCCTTCAGGTGAGAATGTGGAAGTGGCATCTTAGAAGTTTAACAGCCACCACTTGCATTAAATTTCACAAGGATGCCTCTCTCACAGATATCCTGAATTTTGTGACAGGCAGACTCAGGGGCAAACAACCCCCTCCCCCCACCTCCTCCCCCCCCCCCCCCCCCCACACACACAGACACACACACACACACACACACACACACACACACACACACACACACACACACACACACACACACACACACACACACACACACACACACACACACACCTCTTCCTGGATCCCTGGGCCCTAGGTAGCTGCTAGATCCAGTCCTGATGACCAGTACTGGGATACATGGCTTCCTGATCTCTTTTTCTGACTAGTAGCTGGTCCTTATTCACTGCAACACAATCACGATACAATTTAGTTTGCATCCCATAAGATATTAATTTTAAGGCTACAAATTATGCAATGAGCTAATATGATTGGTATCAGCTTGCTGCAATTGTAACATGTGGCCGGTATAGGGATTCATTTGAACCACAATTTCTCTCACAATCCCAGAATCTGTAGTTTCCACATTACCAGACATTGGGGGTCATTCCGAGTTGATCGCTAGCTGCCGTTGTTCGCAGCGGAGCGATCAGGCTAAAAATTGGCTTTTCTGTACATGCGTATGGGCCGCAGTGCGCACGCGCGACGTAATTTCACACAAAACTATGCAGTTTCACACAAGGTATAGCGATGCTTTTCAGTCGCACTGCTGATCGGTGAGTGATTGACAGGAAGTGGGTGTTTCTGAGCGGAAACGGACTGTTTTTGGGGAGTGTGTGTAAAAACGCAGGCGTGTCAGATAAAAAATGCAGGAGTGGCTGGGGAAATGGGGGAGTGGCTGGCCGGACGCAGGGCGTGTTTGGGACGTCAAAACAGGAACAAAACTGTCTGCAGTGATCGCAAGGTAGGAGTAGGTTTGGAGCTACTCTGAAACTGCATGGAAAATGAAATATGTAATAGCAGTTCTGCTAACCTTTCGTTCGCACTTCTGCTAAGCTAAGATACACTCCCAGAGGGAGGCGGCTTAGCGTTTGCACTGCTGCTAAAAACAGCTAGCGAGCGATCAACTCGGAATGAGGGCCATTACCTGTTACCTGTACACAATGATATTAAATAGGTAAATTCTCCCCATTCCTGTGATTTCATTTATTTAATCGAGTTTTGCTGACATTTTAGCAGTGGTGCCTTAAATGTCTGTGGATATGTCTGAATTCAATAACACCTTCATTTACTTGCCAGAAATTGCTTGCATATGCTGCAGTGTTGTTACACTAATTAATACTATTTCAGCAGAATTGTTATTTGCTACGCTAGAAGCATACCGTAACTCCTGTAGGATGAATGTGTGCATTTCTGTATTTTATCTTACTATGTAATTAATGTAGTACCTTCCCTTACTTTTAAATGGTATACACCTGTATTCTATTTCGCAATTAATTTTCTTGCATTTCTGTTAGGGTATTTTATCTAATCTTGAAATGTTCCTGTATTAGCTTTTTCATTTTGTTATGAGCCTTTACACACAGTCTATGCTGTGATTTACAAATGGCTTGCTAGTAGGTTTTGATGTTTACTTTTTCAACAGTTTTGCTGTAAAAATTAGAATGAATAAGAATAGTTTTATTACTTTTTGTATTTTAGCCTTGTAGTACAAATCCACTATATAGTAATGATCATTATTATTATCATTATTATTGTTCATTTATATGGTGCATCAAGGGTTCCGCAGCGCCTTACAAAGTACATAAAGAAATGATCAAATGACTTACAGGGGACATGACTCTGAAATAAACATGAAGGTGGCAAAAAATAAGAATTTACTTACCGATAATTCTATTTCTCGTAGTCCGTAGTGGATGCTGGGGACTCCGTAAGGACCATGGGGAATAGCGGCTCCGCAGGAGACTGGGCACAAAAGTAAAGCTTTAGAACTACCTGGTGTGCACTGGCTCCTCCCCCTATGACCCTCCTCCAAGCCTCAGTTAGGATACTGTGCCCGGACGAGCGTACACAATAAGGAAGGATTTTGAATCCCGGGTAAGACTCATACCAGCCACACCAATCACACCATATAACTTGTGATCTAAACCCAGTTAACAGCATGATAACAGAGGAGCCTCTAGAAAAGATGGCTCACTACAGCAATAACCCGATTTTTTGATAACAATAACTATGTACCAGTATTGCAGACAATCCGCACTTGGGATGGGCGCCCAGCATCCACTACGGACTACGAGAAATAGAATTATCGGTAAGTAAATTCTTATTTTCTCTAACGTCCTAAGTGGATGCTGGGGACTCCGTAAGGACCATGGGGATTATACCAAAGCTCCCAAACGGGCGGGAGAGTGCGGATGACTCTGCAGCACCAAATGAGAGAACTCCAGGTCCTCCTCAGCCAGGGTATCAAATTTGTAGAATTTTACAAACGTATTTGCTCCTGACCAAGTAGCTGCTCGGCAAAGTTGTAAAGCCGAGACCCCTCGGGCAGCCGCCCAAGATGAGCACACCTTCCTTGTGGAATGGGCTTTTACAGATTTTGGCTGTGGCAGGCCTGCCACAGAATGTGCAAGCTGAATTGTACTACAAATCCAACGAGCAATAGTCTGCTTAGAAGCAGGAGCACCCAGCTTGTTGGGTGCATACAGAATAAACAACGAGTCAGATTTTCTGACTCCAGCCGTCCTGGAAACCTATATTTCCAGGGCTCTGACAACGTCTAGCAACTTGGAGTCCTCCAAGTCCCTAGTAGCCGCAGGCACCACAATAGGTTGATTCAGGTGAAACGCTGAAAACCACCTTAGGGAGAAACTGAGGACAAGTCCTCAATTCCGCCCTGTCCGAATGGAAAATCAGATGAGGGCTTTTACAGGATAAAGCCGCCAATTCTGACACGCACCTGGCCCAGGCCAGGGCCAACAGCATGACCACTTTCCATGTGAGATATTTTAACTCCACATATTTAAGTGGTTCAAACCAATGTGACTTTTGGAACCCAAAAACTACATTTAGATCCCAAGGTGCCACTGGAGGCACAAAAGGAGGCTGTATATACAGTACCCCTTTCACAAACATCTGAACTTCAGGGACTGAAGCTAGTTCTTTTTGGAAGAAAATTGACAGGGCCGAAATTTGAACCTTAATGGACCCCCATTTCAGGCCCATAGACACTCCTGTTTGCAGGAAATGTAGGAATCGACCTAGTTGAAAATTCCTCCGTCGTGGCCTTACTGGCCTCGCACCACGCAACATATTTTCGCCAAATGCGGTGATAATGTTTTGCGGTTATATCTTTCCTGGCTTTGATCAGGATAGGGATGACTTCATCCGGAATGCCTTTTTCCTTCAGGATCCGGCGTTCAACCGCCCTGCCGTTAAACGCAGCCGCGGTAAGTTTTGGAACAGACAGGGTCCTTGCTGGAGCAGGTCCCTTCTTAGAGGTAGAGGCCACGGATCCTCCGTGAGCATCTCTTGAAGTTCCGGTTACCAAGTCCTTCTTGGCCAATCCGGAGCCACGAATATAGTGCTTACTCCTCTCCATCTTATAATTCTCAGTACCTTGGTTATGAGAGGCAGAGGAGGGAACACATACACTGACTGGTACACCCACTGTGTTACCAGAGCGTCTACAGCTATTGCCTGAGGGTCCTTTGACCTGGCGCAATTTTTATAAACATGTGGAAGACTTCTGGGTGAAGTCCCCACTCTCCCGGGTGGAGGTCGTGTCTGCTGAGGAAGTCTGCTTCCCAGTTGTCCACTCCCGGAATGAATACTGCTGACAGTGCTATCACATGATTTTCCGCCCAGCGAAGAATCCTTGCAGCTTCTGCCATTGCCCTTCTGCTTCTTGTGTCACCCTGTCTGTTTACGTGGGTGACTGCCGTGATGTTGTCCGAATGGATCAACTCCGGGTGACCTTGAAGCAGAGGTCTTGCTGAGCTTAGAGCATTGTAAATGGCCCTTAGCTTCAGGATATTTATGTGAAGTGATGTCTCCAGGCTTGACCATAAGCTCTGGAAATTCCTTCCCTGTGTGACTGCTCCCCAGCCTCGCAGGCTGGCATCCGTGGTCACCAGGACCCAGTCCTGAATGTGCGGCCCTCTAGAAGATGAGCACTCTGCAACCACCACATGAGAGACACCCTTGTGCTTGGTGACAGGGTTATCCGCTGATGCATCTGAAGATGCGACCCAGACCATTTGTCCAGCAGGTCCCACTGGAAAGTTCTTGCGTGGAATCTGCCGCATGGGATTGCTTCATAGGAAGCCACCATTTTTCCCAGAACCATTTCATTGATGTACTGAGACTTGGCTCGGTTATAGGAGGTTCCCGACTAGCTCGGATAACTCCCTGACTTTCTCCTCCGGGAGAAACACCTTTTTCTGAACTGTGTCCAGGATCATCCCTAAGAACAGAAGACGAGTCGTCGGAATCAGCTGCGATTTTGGAATATTGAGAATCCAATCGTGCTGCCGCAACACTACCTGAGATAGTGCTACACCGACCTCCAACTGTTCCCTGGATCTTACCCTTATCAGGGAATCGTCCAAGTAAGGGATAACTAAAATTCCCTTCCTTCGAAGGAGTATCATCATTTCGGCCATTACCTTGGTAAAGACCCGGGGTGCCGTGGACCATCCATACGGCAGCGTCTGAAACTGACAGTGACAGTTCTGTACCATAAACCTGAGGTACCCTTGGTGAGAAGGGTAAATTGGGACATGAAGGTAAGCATCCTTGATGTCCCGAGACATCATGTAGTCCTCTTCTTCCAGGTTCGCAATCACTGCTCTGAGTGACTCAATCTTGAATTTGAACCTCTGTATGTAAGTGTTCAAAGATTTTAGATTTAGAATCGGTCTCACTGAGCCGTCCGGCTTCGGTACCACAACAGTGTGGAATAATACCCCGTTCCCTGTTGCAGGAGGGGTACCTTGATTTTCACCTGCTGGGAATACAGCTTGTGAATGGCTTCCAAAACTGTCTCCCTGTCAGAAGGAGACATCGGTAAAGCCGACTTTAGGAAACGGCGAGGGGGAGACGTCTCGAATTCCAATTTGTACCCCTGAGATATCACCTGAAGGATCCAGGGGTCTACTTGCGAGTGAGCCCACTGCGCGCTGAAATTCATTGAGACAGGCCCCCACCGTGCCTGATTCTGCTTGTAAAGCCCCAGCGTCATACTGAGGGCTTGGCAGAGGCGGGAGAGGGTTTCTGTTCCTGGGAACTGGCTGATTTCTGCAGCCTTTTTCCTCTCCCTCTGTCACGGGGCAGAAATGAGGAACCTTTTGCCCGCTTGCCCACGAAAAGACTGCGCCTGATAATACGGCGTCTTCTCATGTTGAGAGGCGACCTGGGGTACAAACGTGGATTTCCCAGCTGTTGCCGTGGCCACCAGGTCTGAAAGACCGACCCCAAATAACTCCTCCCCTTAATAAGGCAATACTTCCAAATGCCGTTTGGAATCCGCATCACCTGACCACTGTCGTGTCCATAACCCTCTACTGGTAGAAATGGACAACGCCCTTAGACTTGATGCCAGTTGGCAAATATTCCGCTGTGCATCACGCATATATAGAAATGCATCTTTTAAATGCTCTATAGGCAATAATATACTGTCCCTATCTAGGGTATCAATATTTTCAGTCAGGGAATCCGACCACGCCAACCCTGCACTGCACATCCAGGCTGAGGCGATTGCTGGTCGCAGTATAACACCAGTATGTGTGTAAATACCTTTTAGGATGCCCTCCTGCTTTCTATCAGCAGGATCCTTAAGGGCGGCCATCTCAGGAGAGGGTAGAGCCCTTGTTCTTACAAGCGTGTGAGCGCTTTATCCACCCTAGGGGGTGTTTCCCAACGTACCCTAACCTCTGGCGGGAAAGGATATAATGCCAATAACATTTTAGAAATTATCAGTTGTTATCGGGGGAAAACTACGCATCATCACACACCTCATTTAATTTCTCAGATTCAGGAAAACTACAGGTAGTTTTTCCTCACCGAACATAATACCCCTTTTTGGTGGTACTCGTATTATCAGAAATGTGTAAAACATTTTTCATTGCCTCAATCATGTAACGTGTGGCCCTACTGGAAGTCACATTTGTCTCTTCACCGTCGACACTGGAGTCAGTATCCGTGTCGGCGTCTATATCTGCCATCTGAGGTAACGGGCGCTTTAGAGCCCCTGACGGCCTATGAGACGTCTGGACAGGCACAAGCTGAGTAGCTGGCTGTCTCATGTCAACCACTGTCTTTTATACAGAGCTGACACTGTTACGTAATTCCTTCCAACAGTTCATCCACTCAGGTGTCGACCCCCTAGGGGGTGACATCACTATTACAGGCAATCTGCTCCGTCTCCACATCATTTTTCTCCTCATACATGTCGACACAAACGTACCGACATACAGCACACACACAGGGAATGCTCTGATAGAGGACAGGACCCCACTAGCCCTTTGGGGAGACAGAGGGAGAGTTTGCCAGCACACACCAGAGCGCTATATATATACAGGGATAACCTTATATAAGTGTTTTTCCCCTTATAGCTGCTGTATCTTTAATACTGCGCGTAATTAGTGCCCCCCCTCTCTTTTTTAACCCTTTCTGTAGTGTAGTGACTGCAGGGGAGAGCCAGGGAGCTTCCCTCCAACGGAGCTGTGAGGGAAAATGGCGCCAGTGTGCTGAGGAGATAGGCTCCGCCCCCTTATCGGCGGCCTTATCTCCCGTTTTTCTATGTATTCTGGCAGGGGTTAAATTCATCCATATAGCCCAGGAGCTATATGTGATGCATTTTTTGCCATCCAAGGTGTTTTTATTGCATCTCAGTGCGCCCCTCCCCCCAGTGCCCTGCACCCTCAGTGACCGGAGTGTGAAGTGTGCTTAGAGCAATGGCGCACAGCTGCAGTGCTGTGCGCTACCTTGTTGAAGACAGGACGTCTTCTGCCGCCGATTTTCCGGACCTCTTCTGTCTTCTGGCTCTGTAAGGGGGCCGGCGGCGCGGCTCTGGGACCCATCCATGGCTGGGCCTGTGATCGTCCCTCTGGAGCTAATGTCCAGTAGCCTAAGAAGCCCAATCCACTCTGCACGCAGGTGAGTTCGCTTCTTCTCCCCTTAGTCCCTCGATGCAGTGAGCCTGTTGCCAGCAGGTCTCACTGAAAATAAAAAACCTAAAACTAAACTTTTCACTAAGCAGCTCAGGAGAGCCACCTAGTGTGCACCCTTCTCGTTCGGGCACAAAAATCTAACTGAGGCTTGGAGGAGGGTCATAGGGGGAGGAGCCAGTGCACACCAGGTAGTTCTAAAGCTTTACTTTTGTGCCCAGTCTCCTGCGGAGCCGCTATTCCCCATGGTCCTTACGGAGTCCCCAGCATCCACTTAGGACGTTAGAGAAATCGAGGGTTGGGTGCCATTGCAGGGAATATGGAGTAGAAGATAGTCTAAGTAAGAGAGGAAAAAGCACATGAGGGGAGAGAGTCCTTCTCATGAGAACTTACATTCTGACGGGGGGCAGACAGACAGGGGTCACACAGATGGGGTAGCATCTACATAAAGCTCATCTTTATAGTTATGTATTGGGGGCTAATTTGCTGTGATGCAATTTAGAAATGATGCTGCGGGCTTTACTACCACTATTCGTTTTTAGAAGCTTTAGTAAATCTGCCCCCAGGTTTCCCTAAATATGCACTGTAGGTCAGTTTTCCCATTTCCAGTCCTCTGGAATCTCAAATAGTGTATAATTTACAGATCTTCTTAATATCTCAAGTGAAATAATTAGAATCTCCTGTGGATTTGTTAAACTGTGTAATAAAAATACCTGTGCACCAACTATAAGATCTTGAAAATGCACTGTTAGAGGTTGTTGAGGACTAAAGTTGGGAACACTACACTAGATCTTACAGTATAAAAGATATTGGTACATCAAAAAAATATACATTATCAGTGGGCCACATCTATTATTATACAACAGAAGCACTTCAAATACTGTGGAACTCACATGAACATCAGTTACAATTTGCATGGCATTCTATAAATATAATTATGGGCAGGGCCACTGCTAGTGTGTTCAGCACCCCCACCCTGCAAACTATAAATTTGTGCCCTCCTACAAATGGGAGAGGCAGGTTATACTGCGGAGAGGCAGTGGGTTCCAGGCAGTGACTGATGCTGGGGAGAATCAGTGGGTGACAGGTAGTAGGTGATGCTGGAAAGAGGCAGCGGGTGAAAGGCAGTGGTTAATGCTCGGGAGAGGCAGTGGGTGATGCTGGAAATGAATGGCACTGGGGAGAGGCAGTGACTGACAGGCACCACACATTGCACCACAAAGTAATACCCCTTATACACATTGCACCACACAGTAGTACCCCTTATACACATTATGCCTCACAGTAGT
This sequence comes from Pseudophryne corroboree, assembly GCF_028390025.1. Lineage (NCBI taxonomy): Eukaryota > Metazoa > Chordata > Amphibia > Anura > Myobatrachidae > Pseudophryne > Pseudophryne corroboree. Next base: position 515,992,349 of record NC_086449.1, read on the forward strand.
TCTCCTTACTCACATTATAACACACAGTAGTAGTCCTTATTCAGATTATGCCACACAGCAGTACCCCTTATACATGTTATGCCACACCGTAGAGCCCTTTATACATATTACATCACACCACACAGTAGAGCCCTTTATACACGGTATGCCACACAGTAGTACCCCTTATACACATTACACCACACCACACCACACAGTAGAGCCTCTTATACACGATATGCCACACAGTAGTACCCCTTATTCACATTATGCCCTACAGTAGTAGTGCCCCTTATAGACATTATGCTACACAGTAGTAGTGCACCTCATAGCACATTGTGCCACACAGTAGTAGTGACCCTAATAGACATTATGCCACACAGTAGTAGTGCCTTTTATAGCACGTTATTCCACACAGTTGTAGTACGATAGATGGCCAATCCTGCTGCTAAACTTGAGCTCCAAGAGATTCTTTATGCATTTGTATCACAGGTATATGACCAACTATTTCTGGCTGACATTGTTAATGCGGTCAGAAGATCAGTGGACACATAGAGTGTTATTGGTAATTATCTTTAGAAAGGACATTGATATTGCAGAGTCTAAATAAAAAATACGAATTTACTTACCGATAATTCTATTTCTCATAGTCCGTAGTGGATGCTGGGGACTCCGTCAGGACCATGGGGATTAGCGGCTCCGCAGGAGACAGGGCACAAAAGCAAGCTTTTAGGATCACATGGTGTGTACTGGCTCCTCCCCCTATGACCCTCCTCCAAGCCTCAGTTAGGTACTGTGCCCGGACGAGCGTACACAATAAGGAAGGATCTTGAATCCCGGGTAAGACTCATACCAGCCACACCAATCACACCGTACAACTTGTGATCTGAACCCAGTTAACAGTATGATAACAATGAAGTAGCCTCTAAAAAAGATGGCTCACAACAATAATAACCCGATTTTTGTAACAATAACTATGTACAAGTATTGCAGACAATCCGCACTTGGGATGGGCGCCCAGCATTCACTACGGACTATGAGAAATAGAATTATCGGTAAGTAAATTCTTATTTTCTCTAACGTCCTAGTGGATGCTGGGGACTCCGTCAGGACCATGGGGATTATACCAAAGCTCCCAAACGGGCGGGAGAGTGCGGATGACTCTGCAGCACCGAATGAGAGAACTCCAGGTCCTCCTCAGCCAGGGTATCAAATTTGTAGAATTTTACAAACGTGTTTCCCCCTGACCACGTAGCTGCTCGGCAAAGTTGTAAAGCCGAGACCCCTCGGGCAGCCGCCCAAGATGAGCCCACCTTCCTTGTGGAATGGGCATTTACAGATTTTGGCTGTGGCAGGCCTGCCACAGAATGTGCAAGTTGAATTGTACTACAAATCCAACGAGCAATAGTCTGCTTAGGAGCAGGAGCACCCAGCTTTTTTGGGTGCATACAATATAAACAGCAAGTCAGACTTTCTGACTCCAGCCGTCCTGGAATTATATATATATATATATATTTTTTTTTTTTTCAGGGCCCTGACAACGTCTAGCAACTTGGAGTCCTCCAAGTCCCACAAGCAGGCACCACAATAGGTTGTTTCAGGTGAAACGCTGACACCACCTTGGCAAGAAACTGGGGACGAGTCCGCAGTTCTGCCCTGTCCGAATGGAAAATCAAATATGGGCTTTTGTAAGACAAAGCCGCCAATTCTGACAATCGCCTGGCCGAGGCCAGGGCCAACAGCATGGTCACTTTCCATGTGAGATATTTCAAATCCACAGATTTGAGCGGTTCAAACCAATATGATTTGAGGAATCCCAACACTACGTTGAGATCCCACGGTGCCACTGGAGGCACAAAAGGGGCTGTATATGCAATACTCCCTTGACAAATGTCTGGACTTCAGGAACTGAAGCCAATTCTTTCTGGAAGAAAATCTACAGGGCCGAAACTTGAACCTTAATGGACCCCAATTTGAGGCTCATAGACACTCTTGTTTTCAGGAAGTGCAGAAATCGACCTAGTTGAAATTTCTTCGTGGGGCCTTCCTGGCCTCACCCACGCAACATATTTTCACCACATGTGGTGATAACGTTGTGCGGTCACCTCCTTCCTGGCTTTGACCAGGGTAGGTATGACCTCTTCCGGAATGCCTTTTCCCTTAGGATCCGGCGTTCAACCGCCATGCCGTCAAACGCAGCCGCGGTAAGTCTTGGAACAGACATGGTACTTGCTGAAGCAAGTCCCTTCTTAGCTCCCGAGGCCATTAGTCCTCTGTGAGCATCTCTTGAAGTTCCGGGTACCAAGTCCCTCTTGGCCAATCCGGAGCCACGAGTATAGTTCTTACTCCTCTACGTCTTATAATTCTCAATACCTTTGTTATGAGAAGCAGAGGAGGGAACCCATACACCGACTGTTACACCCACGGTGTTACCAGGACATCCACAGCTATCGCCTGAAGGTCTCGTGACCTGGCGCAATACCTGTCCCGTTTTTTGTTCGGGCGGGACGCCATCATGTCCACCTTTGGTCTTTCCCAACGGTTCACAATCATGCGGAAAACTTCCCTATGAAGTTCCCACTCTCCCGGGTGGAGGTCGTGCCTGCTGAGGAAGTCTGCTTCCCAGTCGTCCACTCCCGGAATGAACACTGCTGACAGTGCTATCACATGATTTTCCGCCTAGCGAAAAATCCTTGCAGTTTTGCCACTGCCCTCCTGCTTCTTGTGCCGCCCTTTCTGTTTACGTGGGCGACTGCCGTGATGTTATCCCGCTGGATCAATACCGGCTGACCTTGAAGCAGAGGTCTTGCTAAGTTTAGAGCATTATAAATTTGCTCTTAGCTCCAGTATATTTATGTGGAGAGAATTCTCCAGACTTGATCACACTCCCTGGAAATTTTTTCCCTGTGTGACTGCTCCCCAGCCTCTCAGGCTGGCCTCCGTGGTCACCAGCATCCAATCCTGAATGCCGAATCTGCGGCCCTCTAGAAGATGAGCACTCTGTAATCACCACAGGAGAGACACCCTTGTCCTTGGATATAGGGTTATCCGCTGATGCATCTGAAGATGCGATCCGGACCATTTGTCCAGCAGATCCCACTGAAGAGTTCTTGCGTGAAATCTGCCGAATGGAATTGCTTCGTAATAAGCCACCATTTTTACCAGGACTCTTGTGCAATGATGCACTGACACTTTTCCTGGTTTTAGGAGGATCCCGATTAGCTCGGATAACTCCCTGGCTTTCTCCTCTGGGAGAAACACCTTTTTCTGGACTGTGTCCAGAATCATCCCTAGGACCAGCAGACGTGTCGTCGGAACAACTGCGGTTTTGGAATATTTAGAATCCACCCGTGTTGTCGTAGAACTACTTGAGATAGTGCTACTCCGACCTCCAACTGTTCTCTGGACCTTGTTCTTATCAGGAGGTCGTCCATTTTCTTTGAAGACGAATCCTCATTTCGGTCATTACCTTGGTAAGGACCCGGGGTGCCTTGGACAATCCAACGGCATCGTCTGAAACTGATAGTGACAGTTCTGTACCACGAACCTGAGGTACCCTCGGTGAGAAAGGCAAATTTTTGGGACATGGAGGTAAGCATCCCTGATGTCCCCGGACTCCCGGTTCGCTATCACTGCTCTGAGTGACTCCATCTGGATTTGAACCTTTGTAAGTGTTCAAATATTTCAGATTTAGAATAGGTCTCACCTAGCCTTCTGGCTTCAGTACCACCATATAGTGTGGAATAATACCCCTTTCCTTGTTGTAGGAGGGGTAATTTTATTATCACCTGCTGGGAATACAGCTTGTGAATTGTTTTCAATACTGCCTCCCTGTCGGAGGGAGACATTGGTACAGCAGACTACAGGAACCTGCGAGGGGGAAACGTCTCGACATTCCAATCTGTACCCCTTGGATACTACTTGTAGGATCCAGGGGTCCTGTACGGTCCCAGCGTCATGCTGAGAACTTGGTAGAAGCGTTGGAGGGCTTCTGTTCCTGGGAATGGGCTGCCTGCTGCAGTCTTCTTCCCTTTCCTCTATCCCTGGGCAGATATGACTCTTATAGGGACGAAAGGACTGAGGCTGAAAAGACGGTGTCTTTTTCTGCAGAGATGTGACTTAGGGTAAAAAACGGTGGATTTTCCAGCAGTTGCCGTGGCCACCAGGTCCCATGGACCGACCCCAAATAACTCCTCCCCTTTATACGGCAATACATCTTTGTGCCGTTTGGAATCTGCATCACCTGACCACTGTCGTGTCCATAAACATCTTCTTGCAGATATGGACATCGCATTTACTCTTGATGCCAGAGTGCAAATATCCCTCTGCGCATCTCGCATATATAGAAATGCATCCTTTAAATGCTCTATAGTCAATAAAATACTGTCCCTGTCAAGGGTATCAATATTTTTAGTCAGGGAATCTGACCAAGCCACCTCAGCTCTGCACATCCAGGCTGAGGCGATAGCTGGTCGCAGTATAACACCAGCATGTGTGTGTATACTTTTTAGGATATTTTCCAGCCTCCTATCAGCTGGCTCCTTAAGTACGGCCCTATCTGTAGAAGGTACCGCCACTTGTTCTGATAAGCATGTGAGCGCCTTATCCACCCTAAGGGGTGTTTCCCAACGCGCCCTAACTTATGGCGGGAAAGGGTATACCGCCAATAATTTTCTATCGGGGGAAACCCACGCATCATCACACACTTCATTTAATTTATCTGATTCAGGAAAAACTACAGGTAGTTTTTTCACATCCCACATAATACCCTTTTTTGTGGTACTTGTAGTATCAGAAATATGTAACACCTCCTTCATTGCCCTTAACGTGTGGCCCTAAAGGAAAATACGTTTGTTTCTTCACCGTCGACACTGAAATCAGTGTCCGTGTCTGGGTCTGTGTCGACCGACTGAGGTAAATGGGCGTTTTACAGCCCCTGACGGTGTTTGAGACGCCTGGACAGGTACTAATTTGATCGCCGGCCATCTCATGTCGTCAACCGGCTTGCAGCGTGTTGACATTATCACGTAATTCCATAAATAATCCATCCATTCCGGTGTCGACTCCCTAGAGAGTGGCATCACCATTACAGGCAATTTGCTCCGCCTCCTCACCAACATTTTCCTCATACATGTCGACACACACGTACCGACATACAGCACACACATAGGGAATGCTCTGATAGAGGACAGGACCCACTAGCCCTTTGGGGAGACAGAGGGAGAGTTTGCCAGCACACACCAAAATGCTATAATTATACAGGGACAACCTTTATATAAGTGTTCCTCCCTTATAGCATTTAATATATATTCATATCGCCAAATCAGTGCCCCCCCTCTCTGTTTTAACCCTGTTTCTGTAGTGCAGTGCAGGGGAGAGCATGGGAGCCTTCCACCAGCATTTCTGTGAGGGAAAATGGCGCTGTGTGCTGAGGAGAATAGGCCCCGCCCTCTTTTCGGCGGGCTTCTTCTCCGGAGTTTGTGATATCTGGCAGGGGTTAAATACATCCATATAGCCTCAAGGGCTATATGTGATGTATTTTTCGCCATACAGGTATTATACATTGCTGCCCAGGGCGCCCCCCCCCGCGCCCTGCACCCTCCGTGACCGCTGTGTGAAGTGTGCTGACAACAATGGCGCACAGCTGCAGTGCTGTGCGCTACCTGATGAAGACTGAAAGTCTTCTGCCGCCTGGTTCCGGACCTCTTCAATCTTCAGCATCTGCAAGGGGGGTCGGCGGCGCGGCTCCGGGACGAACCCCAGGGCGAGACCTGTGTTCCGACTCCCTCTGGAGCTAATGGTGTCCAGTAGCCTAAGAAGCCAATCCATCCTGCACGCAGGTGAGTTCACTTCTCTCCCCTAAGTCCCTCGATGCAGTGAGCCTGTTGCCAGCAGGACTCACTGAAAATAAAGAACCTAAAAACTTTTTCTAAGCAACTCTTTAAGAGAGCCACCTAGATTGCACCCTGCTCGGACGGGCACAAAAACCTAACTGAGGCTTGGAGGAGGGTCATAGGGGGAGGAGCCAGTACACACCATGTGATCCTAAAAGCTTGCTTTTGTGCCCTGTCTCCTGCGGAGCCGCTAATCCCCATGGTCCTGACGGAGTCCCCAGCATCCACTAGGACGTTAGAGAAATAAGTGGGTTCAGATAGGCATGTTTAAATGTGTTTATACTGTGGCTTAATGCAATTTTCATATTTTTAAGTATTGTTTGTATTCTATATATAATACAGATAATTGAACAAAACATCAAAAGCTATTGAGAAAATATTGATGTGTCTTTCAAATGTTCCTAACCAGGGGCATCGGAATGTGTGTGTGGGGGGGGGGGGGGAGGGGGCAGCTCGCTCTCCCCAAACATGAGAGAGGCGCCAACCCTGGGGCAGAGGAGCGGCGGGCAGCCAGGTGAAATACCGCTGATGATGCGCCTGTGTACTTGCACTTCTGCCCCCACTTATGCCGACACTGGGAGCGCTGCGGTTGGATAGACGCCGCGCAGGCCTGACACTTACCGCTCAGCAGAGTCTGCAAAGCTGGGAGACACCGTGCTGGAGAGGCGCTCTCCCTGCTCTGCTACTCTGCTGCTGTTGTTGCTGCAAGTATCGGTTGCCACTGCGCCTGTCACATGAAAGGCAGCGGCGCCAGTAGCACAGGGAAGGAGTGGGGGCGGGGGCTTACATGACTGTGTGAAAGAGCAGCAGCAGGGGGGACGGGGAAGGAGGGGGACGGGGGGCTTACATGACTGTGTGACAGAGCAGCAGTGGCGGGGAAAGTCCCTGAAACTCACTGCAGTGCCAAGTCCAAGGATCTCCTCCCTGATCTCAGAAGTAGGATCAGAAGAGCATGGAGCATGTGCCGAGCTGTAATTGGAGGAGCTTGGCACATGCTGATTAGAAGATCCCCTGATTGGAGGAGACTGTCACATGATGCTCCTCTGAGCCCTTGAACATATAGGCTCTCACAGCATGGTCCCTATCTGTGAGTATTCAGCCGGCCTCCACAGTAACAGCTCCATGCAGCGTCTGTTGCTCTCTGCCTGCTACATGTTTCAATCTGTCTCTGTATAGACTGTGCCCAGTATCTGCCCCCCTCTTCTCTCCCCAGAATCTGCCCCCCCCTCCTTTCTCTGCCCAGCATCTGTTCCCCCTCTCTCACACAGCACCCCCCTCCCCAGCATCTACCTCCCCTCCTCTCTCTGACCAGCATCTGTCCCCCCCTCTCTGCCCAGCATTTGTTCTCCCGTCTCCCCAGCATCTGTCCCTCCTTCTCCACAGAATCTCTCCCCCCCGCCCAGCATCTGCCTCCCCTCCTCTCTCTGTCCAGCATCTGTCTCCCCCTATCTGTACAGCATCTGTCCCCCCTCTCCCCAGCATCTGTCTCTCCTTCTCCACGGGATCTGACTCCCTCCCTCTCTGCCCAGCCTCTGCCTCCCCTCCTCTCTCGACCCAGCTCTGCCTCCCCTCCTCTCTCGACCCAGCTCTGCCTCCCCTCCTCTCTCGACCCAGCTCTGCCTCCCCTCCTCTTTCTGACCAGCTCTGCCTCCCATCCTCTCTCTGCCCAGCATCTTCCCCCTCCCCAGCATCTGTCTCCCCTCTCTCTCTCCAGCATCTGTCTCCCCTCTCTCTGACCAGCATCTGCCTCCCATCCTTTCTCTGCCCACCATCTGCCTCCCATCCCCTCTCAGCCTAATATCTGCCCCCCCTCTCCCCAGCATCTGTCTCCCCATCTCTCTTTAAAGCATCTGCCTCCCCTTCTCTGTCTGCCTAGCATCTCTCCACCCTCTCTCCAGCATCTGTATTCAGTTTCACCCTTCTCTCTATTCAGCATCTGTCCCCATTCTCTCTCTGCCCACCCTTCCTCTCCCCACCATCTGTCTCCCCATCATCCTGTCTCCCCCATCTCTCTGCCTTTCATCCGCCCTCTCTCCTATCTCTGCCCAGCATTCCCCCCCCACTCTACAGCATCTACACCCCTTCTCTCTGTCCAGCATCTGTCCCCCTTCCTCTCTCTGCCCAGCATCTGTCTCCCCCATTTCTCTGCCCAGCATCTGCCTCCCCCTCTCTCAGACCAGCATCTGTTCCCCCTCTTCCCAGCATCTGTCTCCCCCATCTCTCTGCCTTTCATCTGTCCCCCCTCCTCTCTCTGCCCAACATATTGCTGTCCCCCCTCTCTCAGCCCAGCATCTACTCCCCATCTCTTTGCCCAGTAGCTGCCGACTCTCCTCTTTCTGCCCAGCAAATGGCTGTCCCCCTCACTCTCTGCCCAGCATCTGCCCCTCCTCGCTCTACCCAGCATATGGCTATCCCACCTTCTGTCTGCCCAGCATCTGTCTGCCCCCACTCTCTGCCTAGCATCTGGCTGCCGACTCCCCCCTCTCTGCCCAGAATCTGGTTGCTTTCCCATTTCTCTGTACAGCATCTGGCTGTCCTACCCTTTATCTACACAGCATCTGGCTGTCACACACTTTTCTCAATCCATCTATCATATCTGTACTTCATCTTTCTTCCACCATTTTCCAACAACAACCACTTTTCCCTTGTTCCCCTCACAACACATGGCAAGCCCCGCTTTTGAAATGCCGCCGGCGCAGGCTGACTCGCTCCATCTCCGTGGCTGCCCAAAGGTGGCTGCCCAAAGGTTAAGTGCTACATTAACCTTCTTGGTAGCAGTGATTCCAGCTACAGTATATACCAAGGTACTCGCTGCCTCCACATCAGCTCCACATGTCCTGCAAACTTCCAGGACTTTGCTGCTAGGGTGCAACTGTAAGCTCCTTGGGGATTGTTAAAATATAATACAAGTGTACTTTTAATAAGGTATGTCTTATTGAAGTTATGTGTAATGTATTTAATCTGAATTCATGCACTCCCCAACACATGGGAGTTAAGTATCCTAACCCTCCCCTTCTTCCTCCCTAACCCTCCCTACCTGCAGCCTCACCCTAACCCTCCAATCCCTGCAGCCTAACCCTAACCCTCCTACACCGCAGTCAAACCCAAACCCCCCCTTTTTAGTACCTAACCCCCCTTAGTGCCTAACCTTCCGTCCCCTCAGCCTAACCCTAAATCTCCCACTTAGTGCCTACCCCCCCTTCCCCACAGCCTAAACCTCCACACCCCACTGCCTAACCCTCCCCAGGGTTGGATAACTCTAATCCCCCCCTTCCCACAGCCTAAACCTAACCCCCCCCCTCACCGCAGCCTAACCCTCGCCAGAGGTTGCCTAACCCCCCCTTCCCGCAGCCTAAACCTAACATCCAACCCCCCACTTTCACCCTCTGTGTCTTACCTCTCCGGTTGCCCAGCACACAGATGTCTATGATCTGGCGCCGGGATTGTGATCCTATTCAGGATGCCAACGTCAGCATTCCGAGCAGTGCCGGGATTCTGGCGTCGGTATTTCGACTGCCGGGATCCAAACCAGATCCCGTGCTTACCATGTTGCTGGTAATGCTAATAATCATAATGATGCCCCGACACATATGCCTTTAATGTCACCCACTGTCACAGTGTGCTGGGAAGCTAGGGGCGCTAAACTCAGATTATATCTTGCCCACCCAACCTAAAAACGTTCCGACGCCCCTGTTCCTAACCAAAATATTGAATAAAAAAGCATTAAGCAAAAAACTGCAATAAATTACAATTTGATGCTACACAACAAATTACAAAACTATCTTGAAGCAACATTTCCTTAACATAAAGGATAATGAAGCAAAGTCTCTGTATGCATGACCAGTTACCAATTACATATCCTTTCTAAAGTGTATCATTGCTATGACAAGAAAGAGGCATCTAATTTATAAAGGGACAAAAAGGAGAAAAATATATAATTTCTCCCATATTCCTGAGAGAATATTGGGCCTTCTTCAGCTTAGTTACGATTGTGCAAAAATTGCAAATCGTCCGGTTATCGGATGACTGCGAATGCGCTGCAACCGCAGCACGCACGCACGCACGCACGAAGACCAGAATGCAGATGCAGTGTGATCGCAGAGCCATCAATCTGTGATCGCATAGCGATTGCCAGGAAGTGTCCATTTGTGAGAGGCTACATGGCATTTGTGGGGAGTGGTTGAAAAAATGCAGGTGTGTCATGACCATTTTCAGGGGGTGCATCTGATGTCAGTTGTGATTGCTGCAATTCAAAACATGGCATCGCTGCAACTGCAGCCACGCATATCCTGCATAGATATGGGTCAACCGGTATGGTTCTCGGTTTCTGTGTATGCATCACAATTATGAGAATGCATACGCAAATTTGTGAATGCATCGGTGGGCATCTTTTACCTTTCTGGACGGCTCTTCACATGCGTTTTTTGTAGCATAAGCAGGATTGAGAAAATCACAATTTCTGTCTCAATAGCGATCCAACCTGAATTAGGCTCATAGTCCCCTACTGCTGCTCCCTGTTTTAAGCTGCCATGCAATGAAAACTATTGTATTTTGAAAGCTTGATATACTAGCACGGAGGGAAAAAAACAAAGAAACCAAAGGATTATGACAATCACTTCATAATCATGCATTTACATCAACCAACAAATAAATGCAGTGCAGAAGCACAGAGGCCCTCATTCCGAGTTGATCGCTCGCTAGCTGCTTTTAGCAGCAGTGCAAACGCTAAGCCGCCGCCCTCTGGGAGTGTATCTTAGCTTAGCAGAAGTGTGAACGAAAGGATCGCAGAACGGCGGCAAAATATTTTCAAGCAGTTTCAGAGTAGCTGCAGACCTACTCCTGCCTTGCGATCACTTCAGTCTATTTAGTTCCTGTTTTGATGTCACAAACACGCCCTGCGTTCGTCCAGCCACTCCCCTGTTTCCCCAGGCACGCCTGCGTTTGTATCTGACACGCCTGCGTTTTTCAGCACACTCCCGGAAAACGGCCAGTTACCTCCCAGAAACGCCCCATTCCTGTCAATCACTCACCGATCAGCAGTGCGACTGAAAAGCGTTGCTAGACCTTGTGTGAAACTGCATTGGCGTTTGTGAAAGTACTTTGCGCGTGCACAGTGTGCACCATACACATGCGCAGAAGTGCCGAATTTTAGCCTGATCGCTGCGCTACAAACAACGGCAGCTAGCGATCAACTCGGAATGACCCCCAAAATGCGCAGATTACTTCTCACAACCTCGGCATGAAGAACCAAACAGTGCGTCAAAGGCACAAACAATTTAGAATAGTGAGTTCAAATTCCTATCCCAAAACCTGATACTTTAGTAAAGTAGTCGGACAGTAATCACTGTAACTGAAAGTTACATCAAAATCAGCTTCTCAAGTTCAGGTCTCAAGCCACCCCTAAATGGTCAGGCTTTAAGGATATTCACAGATTGGAAAAAATGCTTTGTTGCTCTCCCGACATTGCATAATCCAATAGAAGCAATTCAGGATTCTGGAATAAAAAAACTCACTGAAAATAACAAAATTAATAATTTGATTTAGTATGACCCATAACTTCTTGTAGCACAGGTCAAAAAAATTAATTTTAGGTGGTTTTTTTTTATAGAATTCAAGCTACCAAAAAGAATGCACCTAATTGAGCAGGAAAGAACAATAATGCAATTTTGTTTTGTAATATTATAGCATATATAAATATATGAATTACAAGGGAATGAGGATTAACTTGAATTCCTTCCTGAGCACTCAAAGCCTTTTATTTGCATGAAATTACAACAGTTGGTAGCCATTTTAAAATGTGGAATTGTGACACTTAAAATAATTACAAACCTGATTTCCCTGTGATATCTTCAGTTATATGTGATAATAAAGAGTTCTTAGCAAAAACAAATATACTCTTTCATCAATTGACTTCAAAATGATGTACAGTATAAGGCAATGGTCAGATGGTCAATGAAAGTGTGAAATTGCACACTCGTAATTACAGTATATTATTCCATTACATCGTTGAAAATAAAGCTTTTGGAACTGTAAATATGAAATTGTGATCAAATCTTTTGGCTGTCTAGGGGGCCCATTTAACAAGATAAAAAGGGCACAATAAAGAACCCACCTCATTGCCACTTGTAGCGCTGTTTAGCTACTGCAACTGCTGCTATTTAACACTACCTCACCGTGCAGAAAATATACCAGACAACATTTTTACCTGTGCTCCAGCCACCAATGAGTGAAGACTTCAGTGGGAGGGAGAGTACAGAGAGTAGGAGGGAGAGGTTGGAGTGTGGGAGGGAGGCGCAGAGAGTAGGACCTGTGAGTGTGACCACATCTGGGGAGGTGTGGCTACATCCCCTAAACAAATGGGAAAAGAAACACTCGGCATTTACAGGGAGTGGTTGAGAAAATACAGGCGTGTCATGGCCATTTTCAGGGCATCTGACTTCAGCTGTGATTGCTGCAACTTAAAACATAGAGCAAAAGATAGTATTCATACAAAAGCACTCAAGTGGCAAAGTTGGTAGTTTGGAGAAGCACGCAGAGAGGGGTTATAAGGAAATATAATCACCATAATTAAAATCCGAGGTACTTTTTGCAATGACCTCTAATCATCCTTAATTCTTGTAGTGGATCTAAAAATAAAATAGATACAATCATTAGACACCACGCTCATTCAGACCAAATCGAATTAACCCATCGTCCAGAAGACACAATGACTGCTGGGTTGATTATGGTGTGGATGAATCAAATAAAAGGTGGGAGAATAGAAAATTCCCTTTGAGAAGAAATAATCAGCAGAGAATCACAACACCTGTGAATTTGTCTAACAGATTTTCTACTTTCAATGATGATCAATATCGGGAATCTGGGCAATCCTCTTTTATAGAACAGAGTTACAGGACACCCAGAAGAGCCCAATATTGAACACTGTAATTACTAGTTATAGAAAAATACGTAGAGGAAAGAGAGGTGGAAAAAGGAAAGTAAGAAAGAGAAATCGACATGTTTTAACTGTTGGTACTGATATTGATAATACTGTAGGAATTAACGAGAATGATTGTAAAATATTCAATCTCAGTGACAGGGTTCTTACAAATTGTGAATAGAAAGTATTACAAAAAGATTTAAAATATGCCCCAACTCACCATCCGAGTTCATTTGATACTTTCCTGGATATCCAGAAATACGTCAAAACTGACTGTAAAAAGGTTTTTTTTCTGAATAAAGAAAAGGATGTAAATACTGAGCAACAAATGCCAGTTATCTCTAAATGTAAACCACCTTCCACCTTCTATCCTATTCAAGCCAAAGGTACAGTAGTTGCATTGACTCTTTTAATAAAGTCGTTTGTGATGAAGTGGAAAAAGTAAATGTGAAAAATAATAATAATAATAATAATAATAATAATAATTATAATAATAAAAAACAGAAAAACATTAAACCTAACAAGGAAAGAACTTGAAGCTTTAAAATAATTGAAAGATGATAACAATCTTATTATAAAACCTGCTGATAAGGGGGGCGGGGGGTAGTTGTGATGAGTAAGGATCTGTATATGACGGAAATTCATAAACAACTAGGTAAAGCAGACACATACAAAAAAGTAAAAAGCGATCCTACAATAAGAATTGAAAAAGCTCTGAATGAAATTACAACTAGGGCCTTAAATAATAATGTTATCACCAAAAATGAATATGAGTTCTTGAATATAAAGAACCCCTCTACCCCAACTATTTATGTACTTCCCAAAGTACATAATAACCAACTAATCCTCCAGGGAGACCTATAATTTCCAGATGCAATAGCATCACAAGCAATTTATCAGCTTTGATAGATTCCTATTTGCAGCCGTTAGTTCAGGCAATGAAAGCTTATTTAAAAGACAGGAGATATTCTGAGAAGGTTGACTAATATTACTTGGGATGAAAACAATTTTTTATGTAGTGTGGATGTCAGCACTTTATATTCTATAATTGAGATTGAGAAGGGCCTGGCAGCTGTCTCCTATTTTTTTGGAAAATAGTACTTTCAGTGAAGCACTTAAGCACTTTATAATGGGGAGCATTCGTTTTATTTTAGAAAATAATTATTTTTATTTTGATGGATCATTTTATTTACAGATAGTTGGTCCTGCCATGGGCATCAGGTTCACCCCCAGTTAGGCAAATCTGTTTATGTCATCAGGTTTGGAGTAGTAACATGATGGGGTCGAACCTGGTGACATGTCATCTTTTATAGATATCTTTTTTATTTGGAATGGGGATGAAACATCACTCATTAAGTTTTGCGAATTATTAAATTCCAATGATATGTCCATCAAACTTGTTTTTAATTATAACAAGGAAATAGTTAATTTTTTAGACTTGAGTATTTATATTAAAGGTGTATGTCTTAACACAATGACTTTCCGAAAACCAACAGACTCCAATAATTTTATTGAGAGAAGTAGCCAACACCATTCTAATTGGTTGGATGGTATACCCTGTGGGCAGTTTATTTGTGTTAAAAGAAACTGCACAAAGATGGAAGTTTGTGAGAAACAATTAAACGACCTGAGCATTTACAAACCAAGGGTTACCGCACAGATATTCTTAATAGGGCAAAATTAAGAACTGATAATGTGGACAGACAAGTTTTATTGACCGAGAAAGTGCATGAAAAACAAGATAATAGTAAAACTCAATGGGCCTTCATATCACAATATAATAATTGTTTTAGAGAGGTAAAGAAAGTTTTTAAAAAGAATTGGAATATATTAAAACAGGATGATATTTTAGGAAGCCACATACCAGATAAACAATGTATTATATATCGGAAAGCCCCATCACTTAAGAACCATCTTGTAAAAAGCAGTGTGGATGTAGAAATGAGGCAAAGTATATGAACAAAAGGCTTCCATAAATGCAGGTCCTGTATGATATGTAAAACGGGGGGTTTTCAGGTTGCCGACTGTCGGGATCCCGGCGCACAGTATACCAGCGCCGGAATCCCGACAGCCGGCATACCAACACGACCCCCCTGGAGGGATAATAAATAGCGTGGCGCACATAGCGTGCCACCGTGCCCACAAGGGGCTCATTTGCGCTAGCCAGGCTGTCAGTATGCCGGTGGTCGGGCTTCCGGCGCCGGTATGCTGGTCGCCGGGAGCCCGGCCTCCGGCATACCATACTAAACCCATGTAAAACAGCCAGGAACAAATAACGTAAGGTCACAGAGTTTAATGTAACTGGGCAGAACCATCAAATCAGGGATTTTTTTTTACATGTCATTCAAAGAATGTTATTTAGATCCTTGAATGTACATGTGGGTTATTTTATGTGGGCAAAACCACAAGATGCCTTAAAGTCAGGTTAGCTGAACATGTGTATAATATAGGCAAAGGATTAGAGACACACTGTGTCCTCTCATTTTAAAAGTGTTCCCCTTCCCAATTGACTGGCAACGCTGAGGTCAGACTTGGTTGGACCCCTGCATCCGGATCTGTGGTCCAGTGTCTCGTTCTTGTTACATCCTGAGATTATCAGGAAGGATCCTTGAGCCAAGCAGTATGCCATTGGGATTGTTGATCATGCTTTGTTTTACGTCTATGTATTGTAATTGCATTATGTGAATTAAACTGTTTCAGTTTTAAAGGATTACTGCACTTTTTGCTCTTCTCTACACCCATCTAAACCAGTGTGCTGCAAGGTATACTGTGAGAAGTGGGTCTATTTTATTTTTATATCCACTACAAGAATTAGGAAGGATTAGAGGTCATTGCAAAAAATACCTTGGATTTTATTTATGGTGATTATATTTGCTTATAACCCCTCTATGCATGCTTCTCAGAACTACCAACTTTACTACTTGAGCACTTTTGTATGAATACTATCTATTGCTCTATATTACCCTTTTAAGTGTTTTTTTGGATGTGCACTTCTGTATTCGATATATTAGCTGCACCTGTGTTTTAACTGTGCACCTTCGCAGCAGAAACTATCTGTACACTGCAACTTAAAACATGGCACTTGGTGGGACTGTGTTCTCATTATTCTCAGTAGCCTTGGGTCAACCGCAACTGTTGATGGTGCTTGATTTTTGCGATGCATTCGCAATTCTGCGGCTGCATTCACTGAATTGCGAACGCATCGGTGGACGGCTTGTCTGTGCTGGAAGGACTTTTGATTGATTCTCAGCAGTTGCAGTTCTGCTACAATCGCAAGACTGCAACTGAAGCTGAATAATGCCCAATGTCCCACTTAGCAGGTGACCCAGGCTTGCACCACATCAGGGCCCAGGTAATTAGTACCTGCCCCCATCCTGAGTGCCTCTGCTGCTCAGAGTTAATTTGACCTCTTTCAGCTCTGTTAAAAATGTAAATATTACCTACTTACTCTATTGCAAGTTTGAGTTTGTGACAATGACACTGCCATCAACCAATCCACACTATGTATTTTACTAGCAACACATAAAAAAAAAAAAATCAAACTGCTGAATAGGAGTCAAGAGCATGGTGGACATATTTATTATTTATAAATAATTTACAGTATAATATTCAGTTCAGTAATACACAGACACAGTTGTATTACTAACTTCACATTTTAAAGATCACAGGTGACATGAAAAACTGTCTGTGGTCCTGAGGACCGAGTTTGAGAAGCATTGTTCTAGGGCCAGACTTTTAGAATGCTGTCTTTCCATCACCAGTAGCGTATCTATAATGATTCAATGCACACGGGGCCCTGGGATCAGGAGGGCACAAACGGCACACCCTACACCCATTTCTTGAATACTTACCCTTCCAAAGTCCTGCATAGGCGGCAACAGAGCTGCACAATTCACAAATGGCATGGTGGTAATTTTCCTGGTATTTTGCGTATACAGTAGGAAAATTACCAAAGAAATGTCTACCGTGCCATTTTCATGGAGACCTAGGCATATATACTAAACTCTGGCACAGTGCTAGGGTCTCCTAGTGACCCTATTGCTGATAGAGTCACTTCGCTGCCAGATAAGAGGGCCCCTGATGGAGACTGCACATGGGCCCCCTCCTCTCTTAATACAGCACTGTCCATCACATTACACAAACTCCCAGGAGCACAATCTACAAACTGTTTGGCAGATTTATTATTAAGCTTGGAGAGAGATAAAGTGGAGAAATATAGGGGAGAATTCGAATCTTATTGCACCCCCTGATCTCCCATCTAAAGTGACAGGAGATTGAGGGGCGATATTCAAATGCCCCTGTTATTGCGCTGATCGTGCCCATTACAGTCGGGTTTAGGCATGCAACGCACCTAAAGCTTACTATAGTAATAGGCTCGATCGTGAAAAGACCTGTTTTGGCGCCCAAACGGATCTCTTTACGCGGGGGTAGTGAGCTGAAATGAACTTGTTGCACCCATTGGCAGCAACATTAGAATACTGCCAGCGGGCGCAATCGCGGATGGGAGGGGGAACATTTCAATCCGGCCCATAAAGTAGCAACCAATCAGCTCCTAATTGTGAATTTACAGGCTGTGTTTGAAAAATGACAGGAGCTGATTGGTTGGTACTTTATTTCTATCTCTACTTTATCTCTCTCCAAGCTTTGATAAATCTGCCCCTGGGACACATACAGGTAATGGACCAGTGGTGGATCCTACTTATGGTTAGTAGTAGGGCTGCTGCAACCCCCGTGCCGGGGAGAGGAGACAGCCA
This sequence comes from Pseudophryne corroboree, assembly GCF_028390025.1. Taxonomy (NCBI): domain Eukaryota; kingdom Metazoa; phylum Chordata; class Amphibia; order Anura; family Myobatrachidae; genus Pseudophryne; species Pseudophryne corroboree. The sequence continues at coordinate 516,009,895 of NC_086449.1, forward strand.
ACCCTGGGTCCCCACACCTATGCACTGGATCCGGCAGGTGCCGGGACTAGCGCATGTGTGGACCCCGTGTTGCGACTGCGCATGCACAAAGACCATGGTGCGACTGCGCATACACAAACACCGGCTTCTATGCAACGGCTGCAGCCCATAAAAGTTGGATTGGGCTGCACCATAGGCAGGGAGTGGCTTCCTATAGGAAGCCAGCTCTCTGCTGATCACAGCCCGGTCTGGCAGCTCCAGAAGGAGGAAACACCCCCCAATGGGACTGCCCTGTGTGTCTGTGACTGATAGGTAGGACCTCTAATAGCAAGTAATTGCCAGTCACAGTGAAATCAGAGCAGTCACAGACTGCATCTGGCTTCTCTGACGCTGAGCTGGTTGGCGGATTTTACTTGGGGAAGGGGGGGGGGGCTGCAGTCCTGGTCCATAGGTAAAATCCGCCACTGATATAGACCATTTATAACTTCCACAGTCTATCTTAGTATATATTGTATAGGGCACAGGGGCGGATTAAGAGAGATGGGGGCCTGTGTGCAGGCTCCTTGTGGGACCCCCACTCTCTCTCAGTGGCCACAGCGCTCTAGATTCTACTGGGTATGCACAGGTGGCCACACCGTATTCCTTGGGGATATAACAAGTGCGCATGCATGAATCACCGGGAAAATGGCCACAGTTTTATGTCACCAGCGTCGGCTGCCGCAGGACTCTGGAATGATAACTATAATTATATGGGTGCAGGGTGTGTGGTATGCACCTCACACCCTGCACCCATTATAAATATTCCAATGATAGGTCATATACTGTATAGTGGAGGTACAGTGTATATAATTGCCTTATATTATACAAAGTCTGAATACATCTAGTGAATGTGAACTTAATTGAATTGAACAACAGGCGTTTTTGATACGAATAACCACATTTCATATTGTGTTAGTAATTTTCTGAACACAGTTCTTATATGTCATAGTTTGAGGCTTGCTTTTTTCTTTTTATGTCGGAATAAATTATTACAATTGTTCAGCAAATGACATTTTAATCACAGCATAGCAAAATCAATCAAAAGGAAAGGTTTGTTTACAGACAAACAACTTTTTTAAAACATATATGTAACCAATCAGCATTCCCAATCTCCATGTTCAAACACAGGAAATGTGATTCCCATGTCTCACTGTTTACTTTTGTTTATTGTGCATGCAAGAAAAAAGGAAACCTTATCATTTGCTTGACTGGTCCTGCAGTAGCCAAAACTAACAGAAAACCCTGCAAACTGAGCAAACTGCACATCAAAGGATTATTGTGAATGTTTACATGGATCATCACAGTTTGTATTTTATTAAGTCAATTATTTCACTAGTTCTGAACTGTAAGTTAAACTACTATGATACAGCGTGACACTGCCAGGTTTAAGTGTCTTCTGCACATAATGTAACAACAACAAAAAGACAACCACACTTTCTTAACTAATGGTCATGATGTAATGGATGGAAGGGAGAATAATATGTACTGACATGCCTTCTGTGTGCATGCATAGGAGACAACCCCGAATCTCTCCTACAATAAATGGGCAAACCTTTTCATCCATCTGTCATAATGTAGTGTGATCTGGTCTGAAAAATATGTTGCACCTCCTGCCTCCTCTCAGTGGGATGTTTCCTTTTTATTCTACAGGATTTAGAGATACTAGTTAAAAAGATTGTGGTGCCTGCTATTTGATTAATGTGAAAATATTTATATGTTACTTTTTAATTAAACATTATTACACAAGTTGCATAGACAGGTGTGTTTGACATTAGAATTTTCCTGCATTAATGTCACATCCATTGGCGGAACTACCGCCACTGTCAAGGGGCCCAAAGCCAGCGTGGCATGTAATGAGTTAAACTGACTCATCACATGCTGCCGTGTGCTGCTGGCCTCTGCTGCCCGCCGAGGAGAGGAGCAGCAGGGACGCAGTAGCCATGGGGGATGGGGGGGGAGGAGGAGGAGGAGGGGGTGGAGGAGGGAGCCGCAGCAGCGCAGTGTAATTGGTGGAGGCGCTGCTGCTGCTGTCCCTCTCATTCCACATAGGCTGTCCTCCGCCGCTGTGAATGCTGGGATGCGCTTCCCACATCACATCGGCGGCGGGCAGCCTATATGAAAGGAGAGGGATAGCTGCAGCAGCACCTCCACCAATTACACTGCGCTGCTGCGGCTCCCTCCTCCACCTCCCTCCTCCTTCTTCTCCCCTGCCCGGGATCTGCAGCTGCCTGACAGTGACTGCCTGCACCGAGGAGCCTGACTGCCAGCGGAGACAGTAAGTATAATCTATTCTATCCTATCTATCTATCTATCTATCTATCTATCTATCTATCTATCTATCTATCTATCTATCTATCTATCTATCTAGTCTGTCTGCCTTAATGTGTAAAAAGGCAGTGGCAAACGCAGGATTTCTAGAGGGGGGGTTTCCAAATGAAGTCTACAATCTCCCACTCTGTGGAACATTAGAGCAAGTGCGGGAGTCTGGGGGAGCAGCAGAAGAACCTAGTAATGACCCTGGAAATTAATGTACACATTGGTCTTCTTATACACTGGATACTGTATGGAATACAGTATTAATATTTAATATTTTACACTATAGATGGTCTCTAGTATAGGCTGTATCAAATATTTAAATAATATAAATAAGTGGTCAGGAAAAAGGTTAAATATACCACAATAAATGACTATAAAAACATATAAAAGCATAATAGAACCAGTACTGCACACATTATCCCGCCTCATGGTAAGGCTCCTGTCTCTTCTTCCTAGTAGCTGCTCTCTGGTCCAGTGCACTGATTGAGTACTCAGACACACACACACACAGCAAACTTGGTAGAAAAAGCTGCTATCACTTGGCAAGTGCAGCAGCTCCGCTCTGTCCCTTAAACTTCAAAATGTGGCTGCAGCTCTTGTAAACATATTATATACCATTGCTCTGAGGCACTTGCCAAGAGAAGGGAGGTTTCTGGGCAACCAGAAACCCCCCCCTGCATTTGCCTATGTGTAAAAAAGGGGACGCTGTCTGCCGTAATGTGTAAAAAAGGGGACGCTGTCTGCCGTAATGTGTAAAAAAGGGGACTCTGCCTGCCGTAATGTGTAAAAAAGGGACGCTGTCTGCCGTAATGTGTAAAAAGGGGGACTGTCCGCCGTAATGTGTAAAAAGGGGACGTTATCTGCCGTAATGTGTAAAAAGGGATGCTGTCTGCCATAATGTGTAAAAATGGGACGCTGTCTGCCATAATGTGTAAAAAGGAGGACTGTCTGCCGTAATGTGTAAAAAGGGGACGCTGTCTGCCATAATGTGTAAAAAGGGGACGCTGTCTGCCGTAATGTGTAAAAAAGGGGACGCTGTCTGCCGTAATGTGTAAAAAGGGGGCGCTGTCTGCTGTAATGTGTAAAAAGGGGGACTGTCTGCCGTAATGTTTAAAAAAGGGGAATCTGTCTGCCATAATGTGTAAAAAGGGGATGCTGTCTGCCGTAAAGTGTAAAAAAGGGACACTGTCTGCCGTAATGTGTAAAAAGGGGACGCTGTCTGCTGTAATGTGTAAAAAGAGGACGCTGTCTGCCGTAATGTGTAAAAAGGGGACGCTGTCTGTCGTAATGTGTAAAAAGGGGAATCTGTCCGCCGTAATGTGTAAAAGGGGCTCTACCTGGTGCAGTGGTGCTACTGTGCGGCGTAATTTTAATAATGGAGACTACTGTGCATGTTATATGAATTGGTAATATTTTGTGGCCACACCCCTTCCCTATGAAGCCACGCCCCTATCTATACAGGCGCGCACTGCCCTTGTTTTACATAGAGGGGGGGCTCCGATGCCGCTTCTTGCACACAGCGCTAAAATGTCTAGTTACAGCACTGTTGCTAGGTATCCATTTAACTGGCCCAGAGCAAGTCCCCCTCACCAGATCCTCTTTGTTGCACCTGGGCCCACCGCTCGCTAGTTCTGCCACTGGTCACATCAGATTATTAACATTGCTAATTTTAACCATACATGCTGTCTTTTACTGTGTCATATCCAGGAGAAGACCTGAGGGAAGATGTGGACAAAACCTGATGGTGGGTCATTAGTTCCTGCCATGCTTGCCTACTCTCTAGGAATGGCCATGGGACAGGGGGCTCCTGAAAATTGAGTGGCACTCCTGGTCACCCAGAAAAGTGGGCAAGTCTCCAGCATTCTACTTACACCCGACTGCAATCCCCCACCCCTGCGCTAACCCCCGCTCAATTTTGCAGCCGCCTGCTCATGGAGGAAAAGTGGGCAGGGTGATGATGCGATTCATGCATGTCATTTTAGCCCCACCTGGTAATGCTGGTAATGTGGGCATTGTGTAGCTGGGGGTTGGGCTACAGTGATGTGATCCAGCTTCCACGGCCCCGGACCACCCTTTACTGTAGAATCAGGCCCACCTGTTGTGCCAACCTGGCTGCTCCCTCCCGGAGTAGGCAAGTATGGCCCTTGCCCTCCTTTCAACATGATGCTGTGCATCGCAGGTCTATGAAGAAGGGATGTTCAAGAATGACAAGAGTTTCATAGAATCATGTTATATTGGCTGTGTGCCTTCCTCATAGACTTATGACTTGAAGCATTACACGTTCCACCTTGCTAACTTTACTAGAAAGTGAACACAATGTGGGAGGACAGCCCACTCATTCATGGGGCCCAGGGGACAACTTAAAAAATTGTGGATCCTGGAGAGTAGGTAAGTGTGCTTTGATCTGTGTTCATGCTCCATTCACCATGGGCTTTGTGACTTAGTCATACCATGCAGCTTTTTGTTAAAATATGCACCTTAATTTGTTACTTTGTACTAATACTTGTTGTATCCAAAATCCTTAATACACTTAAAAGAAAACTTACGTGAAGGAATCTGTAAACAGTACACAACAATGCGCAGTGGCAACTAGTCAGTGCAGTATCTTTAAAAAGGGCTTTCCCAACCCCCAAAACATGTGGGGCAACAAGAAAGAAAAGATACTACTTCACCAGCGCTTGCCCCGTTTATGGCAGAGCAATCCACCTCTTACTCTCTGTCGACTTCTCCTATTTAGGAGTATTCATGTCAATAATAACCGGAAAAAGAGGAGAATGTAGAGAATAGTGTGATACCATAAAAACAATTGTTTAATACATCAAACTTTTTAAAAAACACGTAGTCAAACAATCCAATATGGATAATGCCGGTATAATGACACAACATGTGTCACAATGGACAAAGACAGTCACTGAAAGAAATCCACCCTCATGAAAAACAGAAGCAATGGCTGATTACCGGTTCCTGGTGAACTGGCTTGCGTCAGTTCTTAAGCGCAAGTGAATCCAGATAGTCTCTCCCAGCTGCAGCAAGGGGATCTCCTGGTCTCAGTTGTCTCCGGGTACAGGCTCAGTCCATGGACATCAGTGTCAGCATGTGGGGGATGTTTACAAGCAGGACACCTACGCGTTCCGACCCGCCTCGGGTCTTTCTCACTGATGTCCATGGACTGAGCCTGTACCCGGAGACAACTGAGACCAGGAGATCCCCTTGCTGCAGCTGGGAGAGACTATCTGGATTCACTTGCGCTTAAGAACTGACGCAAGCCAGTTCACCAGGAACCGGTAATCAGCCATTGCTTCTGTTTTTCCATGAGGGTGGATTTCTTTCAGTGAATATCTTTGTCCATTGTGACACATGTTGTGTCATTATACCAGCATTATCCATATTGGATTGTTTGACTACGTGTTTTTTAAAAAGTTTGATGTATTAAACAATTGTTTTTATGGTATCACACCATTCTCTACATTCTCCTCTCTTTCCGGTTATTATTGACATGAATACTCCTAATTAGGAGAAGTCGACAGAGAGTAAGAGGTGGATTGATCTGCTATAAACGGGGCAGGTGCTGGTGAAGTAGTATCTTTTCTTTCTTGTTGCACTTAGCGAAAACTACTCAAGCATAGGAATCACTGCCCATGGTGAAGCGTCTAAGTCAGAGGTTCTCAAACTCGGTCCTCGGGGGCACACATAGTGCATGTTTTGCAGGTCTCCTCACAGAATCGCAAGTGAAATAATTAGCTCCACCTGTGGACCTTTTAAAATGTTTCAGTGAGTAATTAATACACCTGTGCACCTGCTGGGTTACCTGCAAAACATGCACTGTGTGTGCCCCCGAGGACCGAGTTAGAGAACCTCTGGTCTAAGTCATACCAGGTATCTTATGCCATATGGTGCAAATAGGATAGGTATATAAGGAAACATCTGTTCTCACCACATATTCACCTGCTCTTCAAAAATGTCCGAAAGACTCCTGAATTTTTGGAGAGTCCCACAGACTCTAAAAAGAGTAGGTGACACTCCCACATTCCACCCACTTTCTAATGAAATGGGCAAAAAGGGGATCATAATGCTGCAAATTGTGGTATGGGGACAGGCCAAAATTATGTGATGGGTAGGGGGTCAGGCACTTGATTCACTGCACTTTACCACAAGGGTACAGGTTCTAATAACAAGACATTCCTGGCCCAGCCTGCTGTACATCAGCGATGAGCTGCATCTCCCTTCTGAGCACTCTACCAGAGGGAAGTATGCTTCAGCAACATAATCACACAGGTCGGGTCACAAGACCAGCTCATTCATTTCCTGCTGCTGTGAAATTTTTATTGATTTAATTGGCTAATAATTAGGGTACTCACTGACAAGTAGAATAAGATTGAATAGAATGACATGCTTAAACGCTAATCAAATTGGGGTTTCCCACCAGGCTCGGATTCCAAAATTAATCAAAACAGCATCTTCCCGGTGTCAGATCTCGCGTGTTTTGGTTTTGATATAAGTCCCTCCCACGGTGATTCAGGCACCATTTTACAGCAGACACTGGAGTGAGAGCACAGCCAGGGCAAATAATAATATTATCCTACTTACTTGGGCACTGTGCACACTGCACATCACCCTGCACATTAGAGCTCCTAAGGGGAGCATTATTTATTTTTATGCCAGTATTTTTCTTTACAACCATAACATTAACTCTCTGTTTTATGTGTAGGTGCACACAGTCACACTGGTACTGTAAGCCCACAGTGCAGCTCTGAGCTTCTAATACAGGAGTAGAATTAACCATTGGTTCACAGTGCACACTGGTGCATTTTACCACTGCCTACATCTCAGCCCAGAGCTCCTGAGGGTAACATTATTTATGTTTATTTTAATGCCATTATATATTTTTTCAACCATAGCATTAACCCTCTATTTATTTATTGGGGCACAGTCACACTGGTGCTGTAAGCCCACAGTGCAGCCCAAAACTCCTGATTAAGGGCAGCATTAACCCTTGGTGTAAACTAGTGTTTTTGTCACTGCTTACATTGCAGCCCAGAGCTTCTAATACAGGGCAGCATAAATCATTTATTGGTACGCAGTGCACACTGCTACCCACACAAGTATTTGGTGAAGTTGTTGTCGTTTATGAAAGAACAGAAAAAGGAAATAATAAAAATTAGTTTTATTGTACAACTTGTATGTGTTCAATAAAGCCTAGTAGGTGTGATGCCCCACTGTGTTAATAAATATTAGCACTGCGAGTCCACAGAGTAAAGTTGTCATTTGTGGAGAAAAAAAGAAAAGATAATTTTTTTTTTGCTTTTTTTTGTACAACTTGTTGTGTTTATTCAATCCTGAGAAGAGTCTAAGGGTACATTTACCAAGCTTCTAAAAGTTAAAAGTGGTGATGTTACCCACCGATTCTGTATTATTTCTCTATTGCATCCTAGAAACTGATAGAATCGGATTGGTTGCAATGGGCAACATCACCACTTTTCAATCTTAGAAGCTTTAGTAAATATACTCCTAAGTGTGTCTATGAGTGCTATGTGTGAGCCTTACCTTTCTGATACTATACTCATATTGAAGCCCCCTTGTACCATTTCTGCACCCTTTGCAAATGTGGGGATGAGCAGCACAAGTCAACATGCTGACAGAAATCGAGGATGCCAATGTGGAAGTGCAACAGGATGAGGGGATATTTGTGTAGCTGATGCTGGCACTAATGAGGATGTTGATGGTGACCAGTGGAAGCAGTTCTTTCATGTGATAAGAAAAAAAGCCATTGTCATGCCTGGGCATAACACCAAAAACTCCAGCTGTTATGTGTGGAATTATTCTTACCCAAATTCTGACCATATTTATCAAGCTATTTATAACATTTGTAAAGCCACAGTAAGTAGAGGTAGGGATTTTAACCATCTAGGAATCTCCTCCCTGTTAAGTTATTTGTAGAGAGTTCATGCAAGTTATTTATCAAAATCTGAAAAAATCCTGTAAATAATAACAAGCAGCCCAATATCAGCTGCCAGAATTGTGGACCAGTACAGTCAATCTCCACCACCAACATCCTCATCATCAACCTCATCATTAGTGATCAGAGGTAGTTTTGTGGGGCCCAAACACACCAAGCACTTCAGCCACAAAAAAATGGCAATACCTGTTGCTGAAGTAATTGGTTGGTTAAACTATACATGTCCTTTTTAATCCAACACAAGGTTAGTTGGGAGGGCCCAAGGACAGTTCCATCTTGCACCACTATTCAGTTTTGCCACTGCTATGTGGCACTGTTTCATAGATGTGCTATAAACTGCCATGTGTTTGTGTTGCTGCTCTGTCGCTTAGTAATCAGCCATCTCACTGCAGCCACTGGCCAATATTGGTGAAAACAATATTATTAGCTGTGAAGTGAACAAAATTGGCTGGAAATGACTCAAAATTAATGTTAGTGAGGTTAATGATACTGCAGGAAAAAAAAGCCCAAATCATGTGATTTTAGCTGTTTTTATCAATTGTGTGTGTGTGTGTGTGTGTGTGTGTGTGTGGGGGGGGATACCAAAGCCAAAATTAAAACATATGAGGACGGTTTTAGCTAAACCAAAATCCAATGTTGAATTATAATCAAAACACTGGGGTCAGCGCACATCTCTAGTTGTAACAAGATGCAGTAAATGTGTACAGTAATGGGTATGTGACTGGAAACATTTCTTCCTGGCAATGTAGCTGCCATGCATTGCCACAAATGTATGATGTCATCACTGTCTGGAGACCACCTCCACTGCTACCTCAGAATTTTTTGTTATAACAGATTGTAAGGATCCATATTTTCAGGATCTGTTAGAATCTGCTTTTTTGTTGGCAATTGATCTGGGACCACTGGGCTATATTGCTTGTTGTTATCAGTTTTACTAAGTACACAAATGATGCTACTCACTGTAGAAGACTCTGGGACAGAAGAAAGTCAGATAACCAGGCTGGAAGTAAATGACACTGGAAGCCGGTCTATAACTGGTGATGAGATCACAAGACTAGAACCAGTGATGACATATGCAGACTGAAACCAGTGGCACTGGAAACCAGTCTGAATCTGATGATATTGACAAATGTATTTGAACTGGTGATTCTAGGTACTGGACTGAGCCGGGGAGGGGGCACTGGGAGCTGGATTGAGGATAATGGTGCAAGGAACCAAATTAGAACTGGAGGCACCGAACCCCATAACTGGAACTGGTGGCACTGAGAATTGGATTGGAATCAGAGGCGCTGAACACTGAGAGCATGCTGGGACTGGTGATTCTTCATATGGAAACCAGGCTGGGACTGGTAATGTTGTAAGCTGTGCTGGTAAATGTAAAGAGTAGAACAGTCTCAGAACACTTGATAACTGTGTCTGTGTATAGTGCATATGCTGTAGTAGGAAATAGAAGAAATTAACATACTGTATGTGCTCACTGCAGAGAAATGCAGGAGATAACATGAGAACTCTGTGCTAGCAGCACAGGACTGAAATTATAGTATCCAGTTGAATGAGCATTCAATAGTAAGCTGGAACTTGCACACATAGTAGGTGGATAACTTGCTTGCAGGAATATCAAAGGTTAACTGCTCACTGAGATCCAGGAAATCTGCAGGGGAACAGATGATGCACTGTTCCAGAGAGTAGAAAACAACTGGTGGAATAGCGGGAAAAACAGAACTATGTAGGACTTGAAAACAGCAGGCAGGGACTCACTTACGTTAGATAAGATGAACCTCCACAGGTGGAAAGCACTGTTAGAAAAGAAATTCACAGCAGCACTGAGATGCAGGCACATTAACAAGTCTGTAGAATTTAGGAACAGATTCCAACAGAGCCGAGAACTTTAGAACACAGGAGAGTATTGTAATCAATGAAGTGCAGCTGGAAGCAGTTCTGTGCTTGAGACATAGGAATCACAAGCAATAACTGTAGCTTGGAGAGATGAAGCTTAGCAGTGTAAATGCACAGGAATCACAGGCATAATCTAGCTTGGAAGGTTCTGTAGCACTGAAAGTACAGATGGTAATTGCAGAGAGGAATCTAAGCAATATTGACACTCACAAATCACACTTGGAGACTGCAGACTTACTGCAGACCAGGAGCCAGGAATTAAGCAATGTGACTGTCAGTTTGCTAGTGAACAGGAAAGGTTTAAATAGGAGTTGAAGGTCACAGATTGGCTGCCAGAGTCAGCTGAGGTAAAAAAGCATTCTGACTGGATGAGATGCTTTTAGCTGACAAGATGCAATATGGTTGTCCTAATCTCAAAATTCTTGTTTGATGAAAAATAAATTCTAATAAAACCCCAAGAACATGAGTTTGATTTTTGTACATAAATATATTTTAAATAAAAATAACTGTAAACCAAGAAATAAACAAAAGAAATATATTAAAGGCTTGCATAAGAAAAATAAGGACATACAATTATTAAACATGTTTATATAATACTTCAAGATACCTGTAAAATAAATATAAAATATGCCACTGTTTTACAACCAGTGTGTCAGCAACACAGGCTGGGTAATTTATTATTGATGAGATTAGTACATTTCTGCTGAATATTCACAATTTCTACATTTGGGAGGAAATTTTCACACATTTCTCATTTGAGAATTTTGTCCTTGAGTTTTCTGCACAGAATACTTATTATCATTTACTACCAGAATACACCTTTTTCGCTACCTCGTTGTCTCAGCTCTGCTTAAAGACTATAAATTCCACAGAATGTGAAATGCATAATTTACAAGTACAGGTTGAGTCTCCCATATACAAAATGCTTGGGACCAGAAGTATTTTGGATATTGGATTTTTCTATATTTTGGAATATTTGCATACCATAATGAGATATCATGGAGATGGAACCCGGGTCTAGACACACAAAGCATTTATGTTTCATACTGTATACAATTTCCAAATTGCCTATAGGTGATTTTATACAATATTTTTCATAATTTTGTTTATTAAAAAAAGTTTGTGTATATTGAACAATGAGAAAGCAAAGGTGTCACTAACTAAGTTGCGGTCACAAAATTCTGTATTTCAGAATATTCTGTATTTCAGAATCTTGGATATGGGAGACTCAACTGTACAGGGCGGAAATACTATACATTCCACATATTAGATTTGTGTAAAATTTTACAGCAACTTTGTTTTTTTTACATTTAGGAATAACAGTTGAAAACTACTTAAAATAGATATGTTCAATAAATGCATTGCTGAACTATATATTATCTATGGTGGTCATTCCGAGTTGTTCGCTCGCAAGCTGCTTTTAGCAGCTTTGCACACGCTAAGCCGCCGCCTACTGGGAGTGAATCTAAGCTTATCAAAACTGCGAACGAAAGATTAGCAGAATTGCGAATAGACACTTCTTAGCAGTTTCTGAGTAGCTCCAAACTTACTCGGCATCTGCGATCAGTTCAGTCAGTTTCGTTCCTGGTTTGACGTCACAAACACACCCAGCATTCGCCCAGACACTCCCCCGTTTCTTCAGACACTCCCGCGTTTTTCCCAGAAACGGTAGCGTTTTTTCACACACTCCCATAAAACGGCCAGTTTCCGCCAAGAAACACCCACTTCCTGTCAATCACATTACGATCACCAGAACGAAGAAAAAACCTTGTAATGCCGTGAGTAAAATACCTAACTGCATAGCAAATTTACTTGGCGCAGTCGCACTGCGGACATTGCGCATGCGCATTAGCGACTAATCGCTCCGTTGCGAAAAAAAATAACGAGCGAACAACTCGGAATGAGGGCCTATGGGGGTCATTCCGAGTGGTTCGCTCGCAAGCTGATTTTTGCAGATTTGCTCACGCTAAGCCGCCGCCTACTGGGTGTGAATCTTAGCTTCTTAAAATTGCGAACGATGCATTCGCAATATTGCGATTACACACCTCGTAGCAGTTTCTGAGTAGCTCCAGACTTACTCGGCATCTGCGATCAGTTCAGTGCTTGTCGTTCCTGGTTTGACGTCATAAACACACCCAGCGTTCGCCCAGACACTCCCCCGTTTCTCCAGCCACTCCTGCGTTTTTTCCGGAAACTGTAGCGTTTTTCCCCACACGCCCATAAAACGGCCTGTTTCCGCCCAGTAACACCCACTTCCTGTCAATCACATTACGATTGCCAGAACGATGAAAAAGCCGTGAGTAAAATTCCTAACTGCATAGCAAATTTACTTGGCGCAGTCGCAGTGCGAACATTGCGCATGCGCACTAAGCGGAAAATCGCTGCGATGCGAAGATTTTTACCGAGCGAACAACTCGGAATGACCACCTATGTTTTAATTGTAAACAAAACAAATGAACAGTTTTTCACTTTGGTTTTCAATTGAACTCTTATTAACTTATTAGTTTGGTTTTATACATTGTAATATATTTGCAAGGTGTGTTTTTAATAATCAATCGAACTTCAATAAATATGCAAATGGGGAAAATGGAAGATAAAAAACACACAAAAAACGGCATCCTTATGCTAGTCCATAAACAAGCTGTTTCATTCACTGCTTAAAGGTTTCATACATTTATTTAATCCTTTAATTTTCTTTTACTTCCAAATAACTCTGCTTTCATGGAACATTGGCTGAATAAGAAAAAAAATATATTACTCTTCTTATCATATAAGTTACATGGAGAGGCTAAATTTGTAGAGTTGTATTAGCCACAAAATAACATTTTGGTCACAAAAATGTATGCTTTTAAAACTTGCGAGAATTGTAGATAAGCATACATGAAATTCTTACATCTGCAAAAAGACAACTTTATTTTTATTTGAGATGTTTCTGAAGCATAAAAAGAAATTTCTTATTTGAATTTTTTTATATTGTATGCAAATTATATATGAAAATGCAATTATAGATCACATTTTATTCAATTATATGCTTTGACCTTTCATTCTTGGCATGGGTTATTAATACTCACAAAGTTATACATTAAACTTAAAAATTTTGCATTGACTGTTAACTTTGTAAAATAATATACCTTATTAAATCTAGTGTTTAGAAAACCATTTTATACAGTAAAAGTTAAAAGACCACACAATCCAAGTCAAATTAGCTAAATCTATAGAGAATATTAAATAGTTTTGCTATCCCACTATATTAGTGCTTGCCCCAATGGTGCTTAATGTTGTCTACAACTTCTCTAAATAAAGCAGAGCATCTAGAGCAGGGTTTAACTTTGGCCAGCACACCCCTATAGTGTCAGTTTATATGCACTTTCTAGTTTAGCTTGTTTCCAGATTTTTGCTGTAATTGTGGTACGCCCCATTACTTTTAACATTGCGATTTAGCTGACTTTCATTTTGCCAATGAGCCAAACATGTATTTTTAAAGCAATGTTTAAACAGTACCTTAATTGGTCCAGCAGTCCTAAGAGACATTGAAAAATTTGTTGCAAAAACATCTTTGAATATACAATCTATGCTGTATGTTTTTTCACTGTTTAAGCAAGATCAACGTTTTTCTCCAAAATATATCCTTCACAAGACAACTATACATATACAAATAAAGTCTATCCATCTAGATCTGTTGGCAATTTGGAATGTGTTTGTTTAATGCAATTTTTTTAGTTTTTTATTCATGTCTGGAGATAATGAGGAAAATCAGTTTGTGTTGTTTATGGTTATTTGTTTTGATTCACCTTCATTTGATATAAGTATTATAGGTCAAGTGGCCTAGATTACCATTTCTGTAAGCTTGGCAATAAATATAGATATACTGTACTTCTAGGTACACTGTAATTAGTATGAGCTCAACCACAGTTTATTCAAGCAAATATTGCATGAAATGTTACACAGAAATATTCACTTCTGTATGGTAATAATATATCTCAGTATTTATGAACATGAATCCAATATGTGTCACAAAAAGTGTTCTGTGATACTTAATAGTGATAACACAAGGACAGTAGGTCTCTGTTATTCACAGCAGAAAAACCCAATACACCAATGTTCAATTCATAGACACGTTTTCTTGCTTTCTTGCAGTTGTCCAAAGCAATACACTAAACTCATTTCCATTTATCCCCAGAACACTTACCATTAGAACACTAAAGAGTTCTTGGCTTTTTGGATAAATGATCAGATAATTTTTTACTGCTTATGTTTTCTAATGTACTTGTTGATGTATTATTAGACATGGTCAGCATTTCAACAGCAACAAGGACTTAGCAATTTGGAAATAATCTTTGGTAATACTGTGTACCTGCTAACAGAAAAAAGTCAATATTTACAAAGTAGGTTTGGAAAAAAAGAACATATCGTAATTGTAAAGATTAATACATATTATTAATGTATTACCCTCACTAGAGTTTTTTTGTAAACTAGTGCTGATTTATTAGCATTAGTTACATATTTTGATAGTTTTAATGTACTATAAAAAAAAATAAAAAAATAGTTTAACCACTTTCTGTTACAGTAACATTTTCCCAACAGCATGGCATAGTGGTTGCGACATGGAATCACTTTGGACCTGATTTTTTTATTTACTCCCAATTTCCACCCTAATATCTGTCACAAAAAATGTAGTCTTATGCATACATTGTATGTTTCACTAGATATGTCCAAATCAAAAACAGCAGCATTTCTCTGTCAAGGGTATTTCAGGCATACATATGCATAAGAGATGTAATATACACAAAGTGAATTGGGTCTTGAAACTTTTATTAGTAAATGTGAATACTGTAATTTCCATAAAAAATTTAATGACATCTAAATACAACCTCATCTAGCGCAACAGATAAATCTCTAAGAATTGTATCTGAAGATGCACTTAAGGGTGATATTTACTAAGCAGCAGCTCTGGCCTTGACACTTGTGAAGGCTAAAATTTTAAATGCAAAACCAGGACTGGTTTGAGTTTAATTTTATTGCTTTCAAATACAGTGGCCAGAACAAGCTAAATGCAGCAGCTTTTCAATGTCACAGCTTAATAAAAATACCCCTATGTCTAATTAGATCCCATCTTACATGTCTTTCATGTGTCAATTTAAGCTTGAGCATCCAAGTTCTGCCTCTGCAGCATGTAAGTGGATGCATGTCTAAGAGGCAATTAAATCTAAATATGGCGCATTTTGATGCACACAAAGTACCAAATCGTGCATTTAGGCCACGAAAACATACTGGTATTCCTTATGTGACATGAACATATCCGCTTCACTTCTGTTCCACGGGGACTTTTTACCAATGTCCGGAGGTATGGCATAAGTCCAAAGAGATTCCAGTTTACTTGTAATCATAGGCACTGGAATGGGGGAAGAGGGGGTGGGGGGTGGGGGGGGGGCAAGTAGGCAGCTCCACCCACGCCAAATATTGAGAGGCACCAGTCAAAGTACTGGGTAGCGGGGTGCAGTGCGGCCACCGTCTACAGTTAATATGGGCAGTGTCAGGATAGAGATATGATAATACACTTGGAACCAGCCCTGCACCTTTCTCACCTCCCACCTCATATGTTCCTCACCTCTTTCCCTTCAGCACTCATTTGTCCTCCAATCCACTGAACTCTCCCCATTTCCAACCTGACCTTCCCCCATTTCCAACTGGGTTCAGATGAAAATGTACCCTGTAAAGTCTCATTACCTTCCATGCACAGCCTCAACAATGGTGTGAGCTATGAGTGGATCCTGTCTCTTCGTCTTTCTACATAAAGCAACTCACATGTTACAGTTATGTTTTTAGGGCATATTTATCATACATATTTTGTGTGAAATTACCTTAAAAATCAGTATACCCTTAAAATGTAAGTATCTCCTGTAATTATTACAGCAGGGTTCCGTAGCAGATATCTGCTGCACTTTTCCTGTTTTCCATCGCAATATCGATGGTGTTAGCCATTGTAGTTTGTGGGCTACAGATCGTACAATTTACTGGGAGAAGAATTGTCTGGATCCCTGCCCAGTAACAGCCACTGGTGTATGCACTATCTAATAACCACGCATGCTCAGAGAGAGAGATATATATATTTCTGTCATCATTTAGGTGGTGTGGTGGGTTAGTCCAGCTGCCCCTAAGGGGGTGACATTCAGCAATATTTAGGGGCGCCAAAATTAATTTATATCTTAGCCCCCCCAAGCAAAAAGTATGTGGCACCCCTGCTTGTAATATATTCGTTCTATTTTCCTTAAGCGAAACATCTTTTATAATGGCTACCTTAAATAAGTACTATATTCCAATGTGGGCCTCAGACCAAAAATATATTGTGCACCTCTCTCTTAAAGCGTAACTAAACCTTACAATTCAAGTTTTCACATACAATATTATGAAAATCTATTGGTACTCCACTGTTACTCAACCCACCATCACTGGCTATATACACCACTACAACACTTATGTGTACATTTACTAAGGTGGGAGTTTTTTTTAAACTGGTGATATTGCCCATAGCAACCAATTAGATTATATCTATTATCTTCTAGAGGCAGGTAGATAAATGTTAAGTTGAATTTGAACCTCCCCCCTCCCCCACCTTAGTAAATTTGTTCCTTAGTATGCACGGAAATGTTACGTAGAACAATAAGTTCATATGATAAAGCAAAGTATGTTAGTAGCACTTGCATTGTCAGGACAGTGCCCTGTAATATGAATGCACAAATCTAGTGTCTGTACAGAACACTTTTGTTACTTAGTAATGGCTAGCAAATCGCATAAGGTCTGGCTTACTACTACCCCAGAGTGGTTGTAGATAGAGAAGCACTAACCTTTAAAGCCGGTTTTATATGTATTTTCTCTAAATATTGTGTGCTGAATTTTTTTTATCAGAAACACATTTAGAGGGGTACACACGTAGCGATTCTTGCTTAATTTCTAAGTAATCTGACTAGATTGCTTAAAAATTAAGCACACATTGTTCCGTGTGTATACCCCAAAGCAATAGAGATGCACGGCCCCACGTGTTGCTATCGCCGGCTCTAGATTTGGCATGCATGCAGGCACTATCTAGTCAAATCGCTCACTTCACCACTGGGTGAAGTGAGCATCCCTCCTGCCCCCCCCTCGCTCACCACACATCGTGCTGTGTGCTGAGTGGGGGGAGAGATGTGTGCTGAGCGGTCTGTGATAGATCGCTCAGCACACATCTCCCCGTGTGTACCCCCCTTTAGTTATTCAAGATATTTTTATTTAGTTTCGTAATACATATGCTCTCATACAGTTATTCTCAAACTGTGTGCCTAGGCACCATGGGGTGACTCAGAGCGCTTGCAGGGGTGCCTCAGATTGGTGGTCCAGGACCAATTCAAATTATTTTTATTTTTTTATTTTTATAGAATTTATTTATTGGAAGACACAGATATAAATAAAAATCCTCGAAAGATGAGGATGGTACATCCAGGCATAAATGAAAACCTAAAGCTCTAAAAGTATCAGAACATTAAAACTGACATGCTGAAAATAGGATGTAACAAAAACAAGTTATCAAGAATCAAACCAATGTGAACCAAATTTTGACAATAAGAATAGACAATAGAGGTGGCGTGGCAGTCCGCAGGAAATGGCAGGAAAAACGAGAAAGGAAAGGAAGTGGGTAGGGGTGAACCCAGATGGGAGGGGCTATAAAAATGGGCAATAATTAGGTAAACTGGGATTGTACCTGAGAAAAAGAGATCCGGGGGTCCTCTTAATTGACAAAGATGTATTACAGATAATACTCAACATGTATTCCATTTTATACATATGCCATATTCTAGCAGACAGCTTGAAGCGAGAGCAGAAGGTTTCTTCCAATCTGCAGCAATTTAACATGTACAGTAGCTGGCAATAATATGTGGTGGATCAGCTTTGATTGGTGATGAGAGGCCCGAGGGATTTTGGACTGCAAAAGATAGAATCTGTGAGAAAACAAGACAGTGATGCCAGTAACAGTAGTTATCAAATTCCTATTTCTGACCAAAATGGATGGAGATAGGGACATTCCCACCAGATGTGAAGAAATGTGCCCTCATCCACACAATTCCACCAGCAACAGGAAGGAGAGGTAGAATCCAATATGTTGAGCTGAGTAGGAACATAATGCCACTTGCAAAGCAGTTTGTATGTGTTTTCTTTAATCAGGACACAGATAGAACTAAAGGTTGGCCGGACCTAAATATCCTCCCATTCATCATTGTCTAAGGTATTTCTTATAGCCACCTCCCAGGCAGTATAATGGGGATCTCTAGTGTTGGGGGAGGAGGTCTGTATTTCAGAGTATAAAATGAAGATTAAGCCTTTGGTGGAGGCGTGTCGGAAGCACATGGATTCACAGGTGGTGAGTGGCCTATGTGATAAGCGGTTGTGGACTGTAGAATGAAAGTGATGGAGTTGGATGAATTGAAGAAAGAGTTTGTGAGGAATGGAGAACTGTTCTTTTATGTCTGAAAACTGCAGGAAAGAAGACCCAGAGGTTATGTCAGTCAAAAAGTAAATTCCTCTCATCTCCCATGAGACGAGAGATGTGTGCAGCTAGGGTGTGATTGCTGGTGTGAGGGGGAGGTCTCCCCTGCCTTGGGTGCCCTGAACTCCCAGAGGTTGTAATTTGGCTATAGTTGTATAAGGGAATTAGAGGACATGGGTAGGGAGCTATATTAAAATTGTGATTTCTCATGTCCCAAATCATATGAGAGTGGTGTATTGATATTCTTTAATGGAGTAGTTTCAGTCGCTGCTGTTTAGAGACTCATAGAAAAGAGGAGGTGGAACAAAACCCATGGGAATTGGCCTCAATATGATTCCAAACTCTATCCATGGTAGGGTAGTTCCACAACACACATAGGAGTGGAACAGCTGAGTAGTAACGTTTAAAATCGGGTATACCTATGCCTCTACCCTGAGATGGTCTTTGAGGGATCTGCAATCGAACTCTAGGGCATTTTTTTTTATTCCAGATACATTGCTGTGTATAATATTTTACAAATGTAAATACGTGGGGAAGGAACACGGATTTGGAGGGTTTGGAATAAATACAAAATTCTCGCGAGGACATTCATTTTGACAGTGTTGACCTGGCCAATCCAAAAAATATTTTGGCTTGACTATGTTTCCAATTCTGATTTAATGAGAGAGAAGATGAGGGTAGTTGGCTTGAAATATTTGATAATACTAGTTAGTGATGTATATACCCAAGTATTTGATTTTAGACTGATGCCATTTAAAAGAATAAGAATGTGTCAGTTCAGTGCATGTTGCAAGAGGGAGGAACTAGTCTAGGACTTCTGTCTTCTGAGAGTTTATTTTATAGCCAGAATAGGTGCCATATACTGGATAATTTCAAAAATGGGGGGAGGGAAGTGGTTTGGTCCAATACAGTCAGAAGAATGTCATCCACATATAGAATAATTTTATGAGTGTGAGCACTAACAGAAATTGACGCTAAGGGCAGAGCAGATTTTGGCAGCCAGAGGTTCTATTATAAGGACAAATAGAACGGGGGAGAGTGGGCATCCCTGTCTGGTCCTGTTAGAGATTTGGAATGGTGAAGAGCACACCCCATTGGCAGAAACCATAGAAAAAAATATTACAGACAAATCCCATTTTATGAAGAAAATGAAACACAAAGGGCCATGAGATGCGATCAAATGCTTTTTCTGTGTCAAGAGCAAGGACTAAGGAAGGGGTTTTCTGGGCATGAATAGCATGTAATAGGTCAATTGTTCATTGTGTGTTTTCCTAGTCCTGATGACCAGGAATGATGTCAACTTGATCGGGATGGATTAAAGTGGGGAGTAGAGGGCTAAGTCTATTTGCCAAAATGTTGTCATATATTTTGAGGTTGACATTCAGGAGGGAGATTGAGCTATAATTTACAAAGTAAGTTGGATCGCATTTTGGCTTTGGACCAATTCAAATTATTTATGGTCAATGTAATAGACAAAACCAGTGCTGGTGGTTTTCAATCATAGAACATGTGGAGAAACACAAGCAAATCTTGTCCCTCACAACACAATTGAACCCAAGGATGTCATATAAAAACAATTTACTTAATTTAATATCTTTTTCTAAAGTTCTTAATAAAAAACTTCTGGCCTATGGTTGCCATGAAAAATATCTGATGCTCTAGGGTGATTCAAAAAAGTTTGTGAAGCACTGCTCTAATATGTAACATTGTCCAACAGTTGTTTCACTTCAACTTTGGAAATAAAACTTTAAGAGGAAAAGTAATAGGTTCCAAGTTTCCAGTGAGAGATCTTTAACTGGAACACGTCGAGTTTCTGCAGAATTTGGATAGAAACTCACCGAGTGTACTCTAATAGATGGTCAGTTAGAAGGTGCCTATGTAACTCAACAAATACTTCTATTGAGTTGGGATCTCCTGTAATCCACCAAAATCTCACCAATCATCATACTATACATCTTGTTTGGATTGAAACCATTGTACATATTGGTTGTCCAGTAGCAAAATTATGATTGCATTATCCCCATATAAGCATATATTTTGCATCATTTTCTTTGATAGGGTTTCGGAAGGACCTAAGTGTAGGAGAGAACAGTAGTGTGGTGGAGTATTGTTTAAAATTTGATAAGTGGTACATTCAACTACTGTTGACTGATGTTTGTGGCTTTATGTATCTAGTTTCTTTTTTCTTTTCATAAACTTTTTCTCATTGTATTTTCTGTCTGTCCTGTGTTATTTGACTGTGGGGGGAGCATGGAAGTGTTTCATTGTTTGAGTGATAAGTGCTGTTTGTTTTGTTTGGTGGGTAATGGTAACTGAATGGAGGGTTCAGGGACAGGTTAGTAAATAGGAGAAGGTGGTAGGGGTACCCACTGTGTTACTGGAGGAGGGTGTAAATGAGGAGGAGGTTGAGGCAGAGGAACAGGCAGCAAAGTGTGACCCTTGAAAGACCAATACTGGGTGTAACTGAGGATCAGTTTTGAGAATTGTGCACTGCTGGAAACTATTGGGCCAGTCTATGATAGGATATTGAGCACTCAGGCACACTGCATATCATTGCCTCATAAAAAACAACTACTGGCAGGTGGTCTGTGATGCAGTGAATGCTGTTGGCTATGTGAAAAAGAATGTTGTAAATTGCTGCAAGGATTTCTCTAATGTAAAAAGGCAGCTTGAAGAGGAGCATCATGAAGCAGTAGGAACTGGCACTTGACCACCAGTGCACATTGACTTTGCCATATAAGAGAAAGAGATGCAACAACCCACACTGCCAGACATGCAGGTGGTGAACACAGATCGGCCTTCCTCTCAGCCCTTCCTTTTTTCTTTTGTTCTTTATTTTTTTCTGTTTTTTTAGCAAACATTTATGTTTATTACGATTTTTTACTGTACACTTTAGAAAAGGCCAATCATAATCATCCTCTATCTTTTTATTTTGTTGGTATTGTGAGGAAATCAGGATAGGGCTGCCCTCTCCTGGGGTTGATGGGCACTTCCAAACACAGCCTCACTTCTTTTTACATATCTATCTATCTATCTATCTATCTATCTATCTATCTATCTATCTATCTATCTATCTATCTATCTGTCTCTATTCACAAATGGCAACATGTTATTTAAAAGGATGAAGGATATGGGTTTTGAAATATTTCTCACACAACTTGAAACACTTTGGGTAAACTAAATTCCACAATCACAAATGATAAATGTACAATGGGGGTAATTCAGAGTTGATCGCAGCAGCAAATTTGTTAGCAATTGGGCAAAACCATGTGCACTGCAGGGGAGGCAGATATAACTTGTGCAGAGATAGTTAGATTTGGGTGGGGTGTGTTCAAACTGACATCTTAATCGCAGTGTAAAAATAAAGCAGCCAGTATTTACCCTGCACGGAAACAAAATAACCCACCCAAATCTAAATCTATGTGCAAATGTTATATCTGCCACACCTGCAGTGCACATGGTTTTGCCCAACTGCTAACAAATTTGCTGCAATCAACTCTGAAGTACCCCCCATGTGCACTGCAGGTGTGGCAGATATAACAGTTGCAGAGAGAGTTAGATGTGGATGGGTTATTTTGTTTCTGTGCAGGGTAAATACAGGCTGCTTTATTTTTACAGTGCAATTTTGATTTCAGTTTATACACACCGCATCCAAATCTAACTCTCTCTGCACCTGTTATATCTGCCCCCTTGCAGTGCACATGGTTTTGCTCAAATGCTAACAAATTTGCTGCTGCGATCAACTCTGAATTAGGCCCATTGTGTTAGTAATCATCACCTCATATGGGTAGTGCCAGATTAAGGTCCACAATGGCCTGGATCTGAAATTTATGAAGGGCCTATTGTATGCTGCCTCAGAGGGTGTAACCAGTTCTGTGGGTTTGTGCAGTCTATGCAGGGGGTGTGGCCTGCATCATGTACAGTATTTAGCAAACAGCAGTAAGCTTGCTTACTGCTGTTTTTAACAGTATTGCTTACATCATCTATAGATGCCTTAATGGTATGGTCCCCATGGGGACTCAACAAAAACCTTTCCAGCTTCAGCAAAGCTTTCCAGGCTTTGCGTAGTCCCTGCTAGGGCCAGATTAACAATGGGAAGGATGGAGCTGCAGCTACTGACCCCCAATGAATATAGGCCAGAGGGTCCACTGGAGGCTGGCAGCATATACAGAAAAAATAATAATTTTCCTGTTGCAGCCGAAGCTATCCGAGGTTCTGCACCTCTTCCAGCACCTCAACAACACAGCCTTCTGCCTGGCTAGTATGCTGGAATCACATACACCAATCATAAAAAATTACTGAATCCAGCACTCTTGTGGCACACCATTAGAGCTACCACAAACTGTAGTGTGACTTTTGTGCCCCTTCCCCTGCTAATTGCAGCCCTGGCTGAACACGATTAAATTGTAGCAGAGAAAGGGTTAACTGTGCCCTGAGTGCTGTTTCTGGCATGGAGACAGTGACCAGTCAGCAAGAGGTGTATGGATCCCAAGGAGAGAGATGGCTTGTGCTGTGGCATTTACAGCCATTTTCTGGGACAGTTGGCAGTTGGGCGGCAGCCATCTTAGGACACAGAGCAGCAACTTGTTATCATTCTTCATTTGATAAAATCGAATTATAGACTCCCCAGAGTATTCACTAAATGACTTTTCTCTAACGTCCTAGTGGATGCTGGGGACTCCGTCAGGACCATGGGGAATAGCGGCTCCGCAGGAGACAGGGCACAAAAGCAAGCTTTTAGGATCACATGGTGTGTACTGGCTCCTCCCCCTATGACCCTCCTCCAAGCCTCAGTTAGGTTTTTGTGCCCGGCCGAGAAGGGTGCAATCTAGGTGGCTCTCTTAAAGAGTTGCTTAGAAAAAGTTTTTAGGTTCTTTATTTTCAGTGAGTCCTGCTGGCAACAGGCTCACTGCATCGAGGGACTTAGGGGAGAGATTTTCAACTCACCTGCGTGCAGGATGGATTGGATTCTTAGGCTACTGGACATAGCTCCAGAGGGAGTCGGAACACAGGGCTCGCCCTGGGGTTCGTCCCGGAGCCGCGCCGCCGACCCCCCTTGCAGATGCTGAAGATGAAGAGGTCCGGAACCAGGCGGCAGAAGACTCTCAGTCTTCATCAGGTAGCGCACAGCACTGCAGCTGTGCGCCATTGTTGTCAGCACACTTCACACAGCGGTCACGGAGGGTGCAGGGCGCTGGGGGGGGCGCCCTGGGCAGCAATGTATAATACCTGTATGGCGAAAAATACATCACATATAGCCCTTGAGGCTATATGGATGTATTTAACCCCTGCCAGATATCTAAAACTCCGGAGAAGAAGCCCGCCGAAAAGGGGGCGGGGCCTATTCTCCTCAGCACACAGCGCCATTTTCCCTCACAGAAAGGCTGGTGGGAAGGCTCCCATGATCTCCCCTGCACTGCACTACAGAAACAGGGTTAAAACAGAGAGGGGGGGCACTGATTTGGCGATATGTATATATATTAAAATGCTATAAAAGGAACACTTGTATAAAGGTTGTCCCTGGATAATTATAGCGTTTTGGTGTGTGCTGGCAAACTCTCCCTCTGTCTCCCCAAAGGGCTAGTGGGTCCTGTCCTCTATCAGAGCATTCCCTATGTGTGTGCTGTATGTCGGTACGTGTGTGTCGACATGTATGAGGAAAATATTGGTGAGGAGGCGGAGCAAATTGCCTGTAATGGTGATGTCACTCTCTAGGGAGTCGACACCGGAATGGATGGCTTATTTATGGAAATTACGTGACAATGTCAACACGCTGCAAGCCGGTTGACGACATGAGAGGGCCGGCGAACAAATTAGTATCTGTCCAGGCGTCTCAAACACCGTCAGGGGCTGTAAAATGCCCATTTACCTCAGTCGGTCGACACAGACCCAGACACGGACACTGATTTCAGTGTCGACGGTGAAGAAACAAACGTATTTTCTTTTAGGGCCACACGTTAAGGGCAATGAAGGAGGTGTTACATATTTCTGATACTCCAAGTACCACAAAAAAGGGTATTATGTGTGAGGTGAAAAAACTACCTGTAGTTTTTCCTGAATCAGATAAATTAAATGAAGTGTGTGATGATGCGTGGGTTTCCCCCGATAGAAAATTATTGGCGGTATACCCTTTCCCGCCAGAAGTTAAGGCGCGGTGGGAAACACCCCTCAGGGTGGATAAGGCGCTCACACGCTTATCAGAACAAGTGGCGGTACCATCTACGGATAGGGCCGTACTTAAGGAGCCAGCTGATAGGAGGCTGAAAAATATCCTAAAAAGTATACACACACATGCTGGTGTTATACTGCGACCAGCGATCGCCTCAGCCTGGATGTGCAGAGCTGAGGTGGCTTGGTCGGATTCCCTGACTAAAAATATTGATACCTTTGACAGGGACAGTATTTTATTGACTATAGAGCATTTAAAGGATGCATTTCTATATATGCGAGATGCGCAGAGGGATATTTGCACTCTGGCATCAAGAGTAAATGCGATGTCCATATCTGCAAGAAGATGTTTATGGACACGACAGTGGTCAGGTGATGCAGATTCCAAACGGCACAAAGATGTATTGCCGTATAAAGGGGAGGAGTTATTTGGGGTCGGTCCATGGGACCTGGTGGCCAGGGCAACTGCTAGAAAATCCACCGTTTTTTACCCTAAGTCACATCTCTGCAGAAAAAGACACCGTCTTTTCAGCCTCAGTCCTTTCGTCCCTATAAGAGTCATATCTGCCCAGGGATAGAGGAAAGGGAAGAAGACTGCAGCAGGCAGCCCATTCCCAGGAACAGAAGCCCTCCACCGCTTCTACCAAGTTCTCAGCATGACGCTGGGACCGTACAGGACCCCTGGATCCTACAAGTAGTATCCAAGGGGTACAGATTGGAATGTCGAGAGGTTTCCCCCCTCGCAGGTTCCTGTAGTCTGCTGTACCAATGTCTCCCTCCGACAGGGAGGCAGTATTGAAAACAATTCACAAGCTGTATTCCCAGCAGGTGATAATAAAATTACCCCTCCGACAACAAGGAAAGGGGTATTACTCCACACTATATGGTGGTACTGAAGGCTAGGTGAGACCTATTCTAAATCTGAAAAATTTGAACACTTGCAAGGGTTCAAATCCAGATGGAGTCACTCAGAGCAGTGATAGCAAAGAACAAGGGGACTATATGGTGTCCCGGGACATCAGGGATGCTTACCTCCATGTCCCAAAATTTGCCTTTTCTCACCAAGGGTACCTCAGGTTCGTGGTACAGAACTGTCACTATCAGTTTCAAGACGATGCCGTTGGATTGTCCAAGGCACCCCGGGTCCTTACCAAGGTAATGACCGAAAGGAGGATTCGTCTTCAAAGAAAATGGACGACCTCCTGATAAGAACAAGGTCCAGAGAACAGTTGGAGGTCGGAGTAGCACTATCTCAAGTAGTTCTACGACAGCACGGGTGGATTCTAAATATTCCAAAACCGCAGTTGTTCCGACGACACGTCTGCTGGTCCTAGGGATGATTCTGGACACAGTCCAGGAAAAGGTGTTTCTCCCAGAGGAGAAAGCCAGGGAGTTATCCGAGCTAATCGGGATCCTCCTAAAACCAGGAAAAGTGTCAGTGCATCATTGCACAAGAGTCCTGGTAAAAATGGTGGCTTATTACGAAGCGCTTCCATTCGGCAGATTTCACGCAAGAACTCTTCAGTGGGATCTGCTGGACAAATGGTCCGGATCGCATCTTCAGATGCATCAGCGGATAACCCTATATCCAAGGACAAGGGTGTCTCTCCTGTGGTGATTACAGAGTGCTCATCTTCTAGAGGGCCGCAGATTCGGCATTCAGGATTGGATGCTGGTGACCACGGAGGCCAGCCTGAGAGGCTGGGGAGCAGTCACACAAGGAGTGTGATCAAGTCTGGAGAATTCTCTCCACATAAATATACTGGAGCTAAGAGCAAATTTATAATCCTCTAAGCTTAGCAAGACCTCTGCTTCAAGGTCAGCCGGTATTGATCCAGTGGGATAACATCACGGCAGTCGCCCACGTAAACAGAAAGGGCGGCACAAGAAGCAGGAGGGCAGTGGCAAAACTGCAAGGATTTTTCGCTAGGCGGAAAATCATGTGATAGCACTGTCAGCAGTGTTCATTCCGGGAGTGGACGACTGGGAAGCAGACTTCCTCAGCAGGCACGACCTCCACCCGGGAGAGTGGGAACTTCATCGGGAAGTTTTCCGCATGATTGTGAACCGTTGGGAAAGACCAAAGGTGGACATGATGGCGTCCCGCCCGAACAAAAAATGGGACAGGTATTGCGCCAGGTCACGAGACCTTCAGGCGATAGCTGTGGACGTCCTGGTAACACCGTGGGTGTAACAGTCGGTGTATGTGTTCCCTCCTCTGCTTCTCATAACCAAGGTATTGAGAATTATAAGACATAGAGGAGTAAGAACTATACTCGTGGCTCCGGATTGGCCAAGAGGGACTTGGTAACCGGAACTTCAAGAGATGCTCACAGAGGACTAAAGGCCTCGGGAGCTAAGAAGGGATTTGCTTTCAGCAAGTACCATGTCTGTTCCAAGAGGAACCGTGGCATCGGCCTTTAAGAAAGGACCTGCTCCAGCAGGGACCTTGTCTGTTCCAAGACTTACCGCGACTGCGTTTGACGGCATGGCGGTTTTGAACGCCGGATCCTAAGGGAAAAGGCATTCCGGAAGAGGTCATACCTACCCTGGTCAAAGCCAGGAAGGAGGTGACCGCACAACGTTATCACCACATGTGGTAAAAATATGTTGCGTGGGTGAGGCCAGGAAGGCCCCACGAAAAAAATTTCAACTAGGTCGATTTCTGCACTTCCTGCAAACAGGAGTGTCTATGAGCCTCAAATTGGGGTCCATTAAGGTTCAAGTTTCGGCCCTATAGATTTTCTTCCAGAAAGAATTGGCTTCAGTTCCTGAAGTCCAGACGTTTGTCAAGGGAGTATTGCATATACAGCCCTTGTGTGCCTCCAGTGGCACCGTGGGATCTCAACGTAGTGTTGGGATTCCTCAAATCATATTGGTTTGAACCACTCAAATCTGTGGATTTGAAATATCTCACATGGAAAGTGACCATGCTGTTGGCCCTGGCCTCGGCCAGGCGATTGTCAAAATTGGCGGCTTTGTCTTACAAAAGCCCATATTTGATTTTCCATTCGGACAGGGCAGAACTGCGGACTCGTCCCCAGTTTCTTCCTAAGGTGGTGTCAGCGTTTCACCTGAAACAACCTATTGTGGTGCCTGCGGCTACTAGGGACTTGGAGGACTCCAAGTTGCTAGACGTTGTCAGGGCCCTGAAAATATATATATATATATATATATAATTCCAGGACGGCTGGAGTCAGAAAGTCTGACTTGCTGTTTATATTGTTGGCACCCAAAAAGCTGGGTGCTCCTGCTTCTAAGCAGACTATTGCTCGTTGGATTTGTAGTACAATTCAGCTTGCACATTCTGTGGCAGGCCTGCCACAGCCAAAATCTGTAAATGCCCATTCCACAAGGAAGGTGGGCTCATCTTGGGCGGCTGCCCGAGGGGTCTCGGCTTTACAACTTTGCCGAGCAGCTACTTGGTCAGGGGCAAACACGTTTGCAAAATTCTACAAATTTGATACCCTGGCTGAGGAGGACCTGGAGTTCTCTCATTCGGTGCTGCAGAGTCATCCGCACTCTCCCGCCCGTTTGGGAGCTTTGGTATAATCCCCATGGTCCTGACGGAGTCCCCAGCATCCACTAGGACGTTAGAGAAAATAAGATTTTACTTACCGATAAATCTATTTCTCATAGTCCGTAGTGGATGCTGGGCGCCCATCCCAAGTGCGGATTGTCTGCATTACTTGTACATAGTTATTGTTACAAAAAATCGGGTTATTATTGTTGTGAGCCATCTTTTTTAGAGGCTACTTCATTGTTATCATACTGTTAACTGGGTTCAAATCACAAGTTGTACGGTGTGATTGGTGTGGCTGGTATGAGTCTTACCCGGGATTCAAGATCCTTCCTTATTGTGTACGCTCGTCCGGGCACAGTACCTAACTGAGGCTTGGAGGAGGGTCATAGGGGGAGGAGCCAGTACACACCATGTGATCCTAAAAGCTTGCTTTTGTGCCCTGTCTCCTGCGGAGCCGCTATTCCCCATGGTCCTGACGGAGTCCCCAGCATCCACTACGGACTATGAGAAATAGATTTATCGGTAAGTAAAATCTTATTTACACGAGCATACCAAGCCTAGCATAGCTAGGTGACTATATCTGCAATAACAGTCCTCTTTAAGCAAGTGATTTCCTTTCCTTAAATATAAATGGTTTACTTCTTGCAGCAAGACAAAATTGTTATTTTTTAACTTTCCAGATAATTTCTGCAAAAAAAAGTATCTTTTGCTAAACTCCATATGTATCTATCCTTAGCTGGCAAATTCACTCTCTTTCTGTTCAACAATAAGAATCCTGTAGTTATATGCTCCCTATCAGAGCTGGCGCTACCCGCTCAGCACAGTCCGCAAAGCAGAGAGGCGCCATGCTTTAGAGAAGCTCTCACTGACCTGCTACTATTTTGTATTGTGACATGTTGCTTTTGGCTGCCGCAGACTGCGCCTGTGCCTCCGTGTGACAGGCAGCTGCGCCGGCAGCATGAAGAGCTGCTACCCCCTCCCTGCCTCCTTACTGAATGTGCCCTCCACTTTCCTGCATATTGCTGCCAGCGCTGCTGCCTGTCATCGTGTATGACAGGTAGCTATGCTGGCAGCATAAACAGGCCATCTCTGCCTGTGACAGGTGCAGGACCCCCAGCGGCCACCCCCTCACTTCCCTTACTGCATTACTCCTCCCTGCTTCCCTGTCAATCTGGTTGACAGACAGGCAGCAGCACCCCCCTCCTCTCTCAAGACACTGCTGTCTTGAGCACTGCCCCCCCTTTCTCACCCCCCATTTCTCCCCTCCACTCTTCTACTTCTCTCCCTTCACAGGAGTGGAGAGTAATGGCGTCCAGCAGAAAGAGGAGGGCCATCAAGAAAAGGACTGAAAAAGACAGAAGAAGCTCACTGCTGCAGAAAAAAGGTACGTTTTTTTATTGCAAATGTTTATAGCTATTTAATAAGGGAATATTTAAAACAATTTGGGCTATAGAAAATGGTTAGAGGTAGGGTGAGGTGAAGTGGGGTACAGATGTAACCAGACACATTGTGGCTATATCTAGGTGCGCATCTTAGATGTAGATTTGCACTCGCTCCATTTACAGTTAATGGGGCAGCAAAATACGCAGTCTAGCGTGGCTAGATGTGGTCATGCCTAGCCGCGACGGGGGCACATTCAAGCAGGATGTAGCCACGAGAGCATGGCTACATCTGTATATGTATATATTTTATTTAAAATATGAATGATAATATATTAATTATAATTAATGCAATCATTAATTATAATATAAACATATGATTTTGCACATTGTAGGTATTGTGGCACGGTGAGGACCTTCTCTGGCTGTCCTATTGGGGTCAAGTGAGGTAAGCTTACATTTTTTAATGCTGTTTCCCACGGTGTCAGGAATCGGCGTTCAGCAGCGTCTCACTTACCAGCGCGCTGGTGTACAGGCCTCCGGAGGTCATGGCCTCAGACGCGGCTGCGTGGATGCACTGACTGCAAGCGTCATCTCCAGTGCGGCTGTGTACCCCTGAGTCAAGTATCGTTTGCGACTTGCTGTGTGTCGGCGTCCGGCTTGCATGGGCTCCGCCATGACACCTGCACTCCAGCTGACCCAGGCATCCAATCCAATGCTGTGCTTGCTCCCAGAGGTTGTACCACCAATCACCGCAGAGCAAGAGATATAAGTTCCAGTCCGTGGCTCAGTCACATCGCCTCGGACAATGAGTCACATTGGTGTCTCCAGTTCTCCTGGTTCTCATGTTCCTGTCTCCAGAGGTTCCCTGTGATTCTTCTCATTGCTTCATTTCATCTTCCTGCACTTCATTCAGCTACAGACTTCAGCCACAGCCAGCCGCATCTCATCAGCAGTAAGAGACTCTCCTCAGGTGTTTGTTCCATTGCTTTACCTGTGCACCTCATTAGCTTCATACCAGCTCATACAAAGCTTGTTGTATTGGGACTATCTCCTGCTTGGGCCCTGTGTGGTAAATAAGAACTGAACTATACAGAGACTGCGTGCTTTGCAAATATTACTGGAGTACTGTCTGTTAAATCATTTGCATCTGTTATCAAATTATTCTACGTTTTGTTATCAGAGACTGTGTGCTTTACAAGTATTACGGGTGTTCTGTTGCCTAAGTCATTTGCATTCATTCAAGTTATTCCACGTTTTGTTGTCAGAGACTTTTATTGCTTTAAACCTTCTGCATTCAACAATCAAGTTTTTCTCAATATATATTGTGTTATCAGAGACTTCCACTTTGGATTCAGTTACCGTTTATTATTCCATTGCTGTCATTACCAATACTAAGCACCACCTGTTATTACATCCTTGCTCTGTGACCTCTGTATGTATTAAACATCAGCGCATATGAGCAGGACTTTTATTCTGCCTCCACGTTTTATATATTGTACCAACACTGACCCACTAGTGCCCCCTCAGGGAACAGACAAAACCAGAAACCTGACACATGGCTTGTCACCCACTGCCGCTCCACAGCACCACCCTCTAGTCACCTAGCTGTGCTGGGCTTGGTATGCTCGTGTAAAGTCGTTTAGTAAATACTCTGGGGAGTCTATAGTTCGATTTTGCCAAAAGAGGAATGATAACAATTTGCTGCTCTCTGTGCTCCTAAGATGGCTGCCGCCCAACTGCCGACTGTCTCAGAACACAGCTGTAACTGCCACAGCACAAGACGTCTCTCTCCCTGGGATCCATGCTCCAGATGCAGCAATCAGGGCACAGTTAACCCTTCCCTGTTACAAGTTTAATAGTGTTCAGCCAGGGCTGCATTTAGGAGAGGAAGGGGCACAAAAGTCACACTACAGTTCGTGGCAGCTCTAATGGTTTGCACAAGAGTGCTGGATTAAGTACTCTGTTCTTATTGGTGTATATGATTCCAGCATACTAGCCAGGCAGAAGGGTGTGTGGTGGATGTGTTGAAAGGGGTGCAGGACCTCGGATTGCTTCTGGCACTGGCTGCCTCAGGTTCCCTAGGGCGGATTATCAAAAATCTTGTACCCCTGGAAAGAGGGGACCCTGAGCTATCAGCTTAGGGCCCTTAGATTCCTGGGGAACTTGGGCAAGTGCACATTGAGCCCATACAAACAGACAGCCCTGATTATAACACCTTTAAAACTTAAATAAAACCTTTATAAACCTTCCTGCAGGCCATTTACCTTGTGTGGTTGTAGGAATATCTGTATTTTCATTTGAGGGAGGAGAAATGTAGGAGGTACACAGAGGAAGAAAGGTTAGAGAGAATATCATCCAGCAGTACCGAACATGTTAATAAATTCTCCATACTCTTAAAAAAGTTATTTTTTTCCATTAACCAGTTATACCTGTGTGCAGGGCCGGACAATGGGGTGGGCGGAGCTGCAGCTACAGCCCCTCCCCCCCTGCCCCCCCAGTGCAAATAGGACCAGAGGGTCTGCTGGAGGGGTGTGGGTTGAGAGACAGTGTCTAGTTAGACAGTCAATAGATAGATACCATATGTTAGATAGACATTAGCTCAACAGGGTCAAAAGGCTGACATGAAAAAGGTAGACAGTACAAAAGGTCGACAGGGTCAAAAGGTGGACATGAAAATGGTCGACACAAAAGAGGTAGACACCATGTTTTTTGCATTTTTGTGGATAGTTTTATCATCTGGGACCCCCAGTTGTAGAAAGGCATACCCTTGCGGGGCTCGCTTCGCTCACCACACTTTGGGCTTGGTGGCTCGCTGCACTCGCCACAAGGTTTATAACCAACTCTATGCTGACATGGATAGAGAAGGTATAAAATAGTCCAAAAACATGTAAATTATTTAAAAAAACATGTGTCTATCTTTTTATGTTGACCATTTTCATGCCGACCTTTTGACCCTGTCAACCTTTTGACCCTGTCGACCTAATGTCTGTCCAACATATGATGTCTTTCTATTGACTGTCTAACTAGACACTGTCTATCTATCAACCGGATACCATCCAACTTCTAAGCAGTGGTCCCAATCTGAGCCTGTTAATTGGTCTTCCCAGCCAGATATCTTGGGTTCCGTCTAACATAGAGATTTTCCGAGGATATACTACAAAAGCTGGGACTCTCCCCTTTCGGTGGACACTGGCTGCTTGTCTTTGCTATGCCCAGAATCAGGCATATCAGCCTTCCAGCAGCTGGTCCCTACTCCAGCTCCACACGCCTGGTATGCAGTTTTATAATTTTGTTGATGCATAACTCTGGCTCCTGAACTCTGATCCCCAGTACCTCCTGAAAGGTGGGACTCTCTAGTGTTTTCACCCATTAAAAGCTAAGAAATCTATTTCCAGGAACTGGAGATATCTGCAGTCAAGCAAGCTGCCCTCTACCAGAAAATGCTGAATATTAAGCCCACTCCACTATCCAGCCCTCCTGTGTGTATTAAACCCTGCCCTACCTAGTCATGTACTGGGGCCCCTTCATTCAGCCCAATGCCCCTGATTTACCCAGGAGTCTACACTGCTGTTAAGATGGCCCAGGTTATAATAAGCCATTTATGTGTGATTATAGGACTCAGGTTGTAATCGCATCAATCTCACTAACCTGAGGGATGTTCATTGTTTGGTAAGTTAATGGTAGTTTTCGGCAACTTACAACTTACCATTTAGTAAATCTCCTGGGTTGTATATTTAACCAGAGCCGGCCCTAACCAATATGATTCCCTAGGCAAGATTTTGGCTGGTGCCCCCTAGCACCACCGCTAGTTCCGCCTCTGACCCTGCACACCTTTCCCAGCATCATCACCCCTCACCCATAGCAGTCCTTATTTTGGTGTTCCTACCACCTATATTTTAAATAAGAACAGTGTGCACATTCAGCGCACAGCCCAAAAAGGGGTGTATTTTTGCTGGGAAGGGGCATGGCCACACAATAGTAACCCCAGTTCAAATTACTCCACACAGTACTGCAAGTTTATTCACATATTACCATGCAATAGTGTCCCTAATTCACGTTATATCACACAGTAGTACCACTTTACCTTTTATACGTTACTCCTAACAGTAGTGCCCCTTATTCACATTACATCACACTGAATTGCTGCTTAGTCACATTATACCACATCATAATGCCGCACATTATAAATGCCCTTATACACATAATGACACACATAGTGCCCCTTACACATATGCTGCACATTATTAATGCATTTTTAGACATGACACACAAAATGCCCCATACACATATGCCTAACACTACAGCACAACCAACCCACTCACACACAGCACTCACACGGCCGCTAACACTGTGACCTCACCTCTGCTTGGATACAGATGTGTCCTCATAAATCTTGCCTCAATGCTAACATCGGTCACCTTTTTTGATGATAATGCATCTTATTTGCATTGCCAATTGGCTAGGATGCACAAGCAGCTTCTGCCGATTAAAATTATATGCAGCATGCCTATACAGTGTGAGACTGTGGCTGTATCTGCATATGAAATGCTACGTACAGAATATAGGCATGCCGCATATCATTTTAATCAGCAGAAGCTGCTGATGCCCCTAGGCATACCAAGTGCCCTAGGCATTTGTCTAGTTTGCCTATGCCTAGGGCCGGCTCTGTATTTAATACAGTAAAAATTTTGATGTCAAGTTTAGCTGTGCTGATAATCCTAGTGGTGTTTCCTGGTGAGTTTTCCTCTATTCTCATTCTATTATATATGGCTTAATGGAAGTCTCCAGAAACAGATTTGGGATCTTGGAACCAATTCCATTTCCCCCATAGTGTGAAATGTATTGTTAACTTACACCTGCAGTCTGTTTCTGCTTACCCTGGCCCAGCTATTTTAGAACATAGTAAATTATACAAACAGTACATCAATATGACTATAAAGACTGGGCTTTTGGAAGCTCCCTAGGTGATCCCAAATGTGGTGCTCTCCTCACTAGCTTTCAACTTAACTATTGTGGAATACCAGCAACTGGTAAGAAGAGTTCAGGGTATACATGTTAAGGCAAATTATTAGACACCGGGGCCGGATTAAGACTCCACGGGGTCCAAAACAAGTTGCTGGTATGCCCCCCATATGTGTGTACATGTATACCAGACATGGAAAAATAAAATGACCCTTTAATTATTCAAATTAAGACATCATTTAGTTATGTTTAACAATGGACCTTTATTATATACCTTTAAATACTTATATAATATTACAAGTCTCGAGTACTTTGTACATTTATCATTTGTATATATGTAAGGCATTGATACACTCCCACATCAGCACTCACATGACATTACTACACCCCCCTCCCCCAGGGCCGTCTTAAAAGCAGTTTTGGCTCCTGTGCAAACCAATGTACTGGGGCCCCTACCCAGGGCCGTAGCTAGGTGTGTGCAGCGTGTGCTCCACACATAGTGCTGCAGGGTAGGGGGTGCTGTTGTCACTTGTTAATTATGAATTATCTAATTACTTTCACTAGCAACATCCCCCCTTTTTGAAGCCCAGCATCTCCTGAATATCCCTGTCTCCTACCCCCACCCCTTTTGTTGCTAATACCTATACAAAATTCATGGACTTGACTTGATAACTCTTTGATGTTCAGTTGCACTGTCCTTTATTACATTTTGGGATGTTCATGTGCCCGGGATTCAAACCCATGGCTTATGACATTACAGTCGGACACTCCATTCATTGAGCTACGTGCCCTTGTATAGAAAGCTAGAGAATTCCAAGCTGGAGAGTTTTAACTATTAGAAGCTTACCTTGTACTTTGTGAAGGGGTGATCAGCATTGTGGCTGGGCAGATATATGTAGTGTGTGGCTGCAAGGGAGTGGATGGGTTGCTGTGCACTGCATGGATCTGCTTGATTATGGTGCTGGTTATTTTTTTAAGGGGTACAGGTCACATCATATAGTTATAAATCTCATAGTTTTTATATGGGATCAAGAGGTTTGGTGGGTAGGGTGTTTTGCTGATATGCAGCAGGTTGTGGGTTTGAGACCTGGGTGTGGCAGTATATCGGAATGAGCTATTTAATGAGGGGTATAGTGGCAAAATGGCGGCAAGCTCTTGGATTGAGTGCATGAATGTGGTATACAGAGGATTTGTGTCCAAATCCATTTTTCATGCATTGTTCTTTAAGTGTGTGTGTATATTTCATGCCCCGTATGTCTTGATTGGATAAATAGAGGGAAAGGGGGTTGTGCACCAATTCTCTTTCTGGCACAGGGCACCAAAAAGTCTAGTTACAGCTCTGCCCCCACCGATCCTCTAGTGGTAGGGGTGGGGGGTGCTATCAGCGGCAACTTTGATGTCCCGTGGGCTGTAGGGGGTGTTCTATCTTCCACTCAACATGTAGGACCTGGAGCAATAATTTCTGCTAATTATGACTTTACTGCACAGATGGTGGGAGCTGGGCTGGCTCCAGGCACGTTCCAACAGAGCGGCCAAACAGGGCGTCACACTTTATGGGCGCCACTAGCTCTCGCCACCATATTGGAGCCCGGAGCTGTCCCTACAGCAGCAGCAGTGTCCGCCTCCTAGCAGAGATGTGTGCACACTGCATCGCTCGCATCTCACAGCCCTAAGTAATCCCCCTCCCCGATAACTGGCGCCGTCCCGTGAGCCAATCAGAGCTCGCAGACCGGCAGCTGAGACTCCTGATTGGCTGCCGGATCATGAGCTTTGATTAGATTGCGGACCGGCGCCTAATTGGACCTAGACACCGCCACAGCCGCCGAAGACAGGGGCAGGAGAGGTGCACGCTGCGCTCTCCTCCCCGCCCTCAACTTAAGAACAGCAGCAGCCTCCCCGCCTTTAAGAACAAGAGCAGTGTGGTGAGTAGCATTAGGGGCATATCTGGCACTACTGGGCGGCATATCATGTGTATCTGGCACTGCTTAGGGGCATTTTGTGTCTATCTGGCACTGCTGGGGGGCATATTGTGTCTATCTGGCACTGCTGCGGGGCATATCGTGTCTATTTGACACTGCTGTGGGGCATGTCATGTCTATCTGGCACTGCTGCGGGGCATGTCATGTTTATCTGGCACTGCTGCAGGGCATATCATTTGTCTGGAACTGCTGTGGGGCATGTCGTGTCTATCTGGCACTGCTGGGGGTATATCATGTGTATCTGGCACTGCTGGGGGGCATGTCATGCCTATCCGGCACTGCTGCGTGGCACGTCGTGTCTATCTGGCACTGCTGTGGGGCATGTCATGTCTATCTGGCACTGCACTACTGGGGTCATTATGTGTATCTGGCACTATACTGGAGACATTATGTGTAAGGAACACTACTGGTGCTGTTATGTGTAAGGCTGCTAATTGTGTGTGTAGAGGGGATGTGAAAAGATATTTATTTATAGTATGTATAGTTTGATAATATGAAGTTGCGAGGCCACGCCCACTTTTCCAGGTGCATGGGGGTGGGTGGCTTCAAAATTTTCTCACTCAGGGTGCTAGTAGGCCTGGAGCCGGTCCTGGGTGGGAGATGGGGAAGGAGGTAGAACACTAAACTGTAGAAGTGGGCATTGGGTTGAATGAAGGGTCACGGTACATGACTACCAGGGTGGTAGGGAGTGTTTAATATGTAGGGAAGGGGGTGAATAGTGGAGTGGGCTTAATATTAATTTTCCGGTGGGAGGGCAGCTTGATTGACTGCAGATATCTCCAGTTCCTGGAAATTGATTTCTTAGCTTTCAATTGGATAAAACACTAGAGAGTCCCACCTTTCAGGAGGTACTGGGGATGTAGGGTTCAGCATTCAGCAGCCAGAACAATCCACCAACAAATATCTTAAAATGTGGCATGTGGAGCTGGAGCAGGGACCAGCTGCTGGAAGGATGATATTTCTGGTTCTGAGCATAGTAGAGACAAGCAGCCAGTGTCCACCGAAAGGCGAGAGTCCCTCAGAAAAACTCTAAGTTGGACAGAACCTGAGATATATACCCACTGCTTTGAAGTCAGATATCTCCAGTTGCCCGGCGCCGATTTTGAAAAATCTGGTACCCCAGGAAAAAGGGGAGCCTCAGCTATCAGCCTAGGGCCCTTATACTTCTGCGGAGCTTGGGCAAGTACCCATTGAGCCCATACGAAAAACAGCCCTGCTGGCAACAGACTGATACAGGTTGAGAGTGAAAGTAGTTTTCAGCAGTCCTGGAGTGAGTTGCTCTCCTCAACACCTGCCTGCTTTTACTCCCAATAGTGGTAATAAGCTGCTTCTGTCTTTCAGATCAGGGATCATACTGTATATTAGGCCACTGAAGTATGATTGCTTACACTGTGTTTTACTAAACCCTTATACTGCATTTCAGATGACATGTTAACCATAGTAAATTACCACAGGACATCATAGCTGGTGGGAAGATGGTCCACTTCTATTTATCCCTTTCACAAGGTTAGTTGCCTAGGAAAAGCAATTACAAACATACTACACAAATTTGGTCATCAGAGTGGGAAACCATCCTCACAACAGTTTGTGGTGGGCATGTCAGTTCTACACCCACTTACAAATCTTCAGATTGGGTTCCTCCAATGCTACAGGTCATAAAACAGTAACGTCTCCCTTGCTAGAGGGTCGACCACCCACTTTAAACATATTTCCCCTGTTGATCAGTTTTGGAGGGGCTTTTACATTTCATTATCATCACTGGGGGCCATGACATTACCAGCACTCCACTGCATACACTGGCATAGGTGTCTTCCTCCTGTACTCAGGTAGGTGAATTAGTAAGTGTACACAAAGATTCATAAAAGTCTGGTCTCCCCGTCAGATTTCATTTATCTGAGTATGTGAATGTTTTCCTCAAACCTCATGTACAAAACCTCCCCTCTTTTTTAAAGGATACAATGAGTGTTTTGAATTATCTGAATGATTTTAAGTGGGAGGAAACTTTTTTATGGACTACAATTGACGTACAGTCCCTCTATACAAGTATTACTCATGAAAAAGGAATTAAAGCCTACCAGGAGACCCTGGATTTAGACCCTAATATACTGTAACTAGTGTGCACTGTGATTTTATATGTACCCTTATTGATTTTATTCTGATACACAATTACTTAAAATTTTTGGATACATTTTACTTTCAAATTTGTGGCACAGCCATGGGTATGGTATTTGCACCTAGTTATGCGTATATTTTAATGAGCATGTGGGAAAATAGTTTTATTTTCAATAATAACCGTTTTATGAGGAATATCCAATTTTATAAATGTTATATTGATGATATTATTTTGATCTGGGATGGAGATGTGGAAAGTTTTAATGAATTCATGGATTTTATTGATATTAATGATTTTAATCTGAAATTCACTTGTACTACAAGTAAAACACTGGTAGAATTTTTGGATTTGATACTATCTCGGAATGGCAACAAAGTAATAATGAAGAATTTTATTAAGACTGTCAACACAAATTGTTATTTACATTATGGGAGTGGTCATACTTCAAGGTGGAAAAACAATATTCCCTTCTCACAGATGTATAAAATTAAAAGAAATTGTAGTGCCCCTGAAACCTTTACGGACCAATCAAAAATTTATGTGGAAAGATTCAGAGAAAGAGGCTATCCTGATCATATAATTAAAGATGCAGTTGAACAGGTGAGAGGTTAGACAGGGAGAAACTATTACATATAACTGTGAGGAATTAAAAATAAAGAAAGCTTTTTCTTGGCACATACTCAAAAGGGACCCTATTTTAAAGGAATTGCCCCCAGAACGTCCAGAAATTATTTTTTGTAAGTCTCAGAACTTAAAGGAATTCCTGGATCCAAGTATGATTAAGTGCACTCAGAATAGTACATTAAGTTTACCCAAATGTATGGGTATTGTCAAAGTCAGAAAAATATCTCTATACACACTGCCATATTTGCACCTCATACACGTCCGCGCTGCGCATGCGTACGCTCTCCCGTGCGTGCGCATACTCACAGTCGCGGGCACCCGCAGGCGCACGGTATGCGTATTTACGGTAGAGTTTATGTGATCGTAGCGTGCGACTCAATCGTTACATATTTTAACTATATAATGTATTTTGTAGATCATGGTCCCTTTGATAGATTCTGAAAGTTTAGTTAATATAGCATGTTCCTGGACAGAGGGATCCCTCTTTGTATTGTACGAAGGGTCTAACAGGAGTCATACAGTGGTGTTTAGTACCCATCGGAAGAGTATTTAATTAGCAATATTCCGGTGTTGGTTTGGAGCGGATTAATCGCTCGTGCGAATAGTTATGGACATAAGAAGTTTATGTCCATTTACTATTATTTGCTCTTACTTAGCCATGCGGCGGGAAACCCAGTATCCCACCCACCTGAGCTGTTGGAAATCGTCACAGCCCACCTGTATGAATCAACCTATGACCTTTTGTTATAATGCGAAGCCGAATTCCTGTGTCCAATGAACAATGAGATTGTAGGGACCATTGAATTGTATTGTGTGTGGGGCATAAATAGACAAGCCGATCACATCCAGCTCACTCTTCAACGGTTATCATTGCTGAAAATCGGGAGCTGGATGTCCAGAGGCGCATGCGATCGTTCCCCTTGTGCGTAAGTGTTTCTCCGCAATCATATTGTTCTTACTGTTATTGTGAGCCATTTCTCTCTATTTCTCTCTCTTCTCTTTCTCTCTTATTTTCCCTTAAAACATAAT
Organism: Pseudophryne corroboree; assembly: GCF_028390025.1. NCBI lineage: Eukaryota > Metazoa > Chordata > Amphibia > Anura > Myobatrachidae > Pseudophryne > Pseudophryne corroboree. The sequence goes on from NC_086449.1 coordinate 516,050,379, forward strand.
TGTATTGTATTGTATTTCCTGTGTAGTTATCTGGTTAGGTAGTCTATGTCATATTGTAGTGTATGACTTGTATTGTGTTAATTCTTTTGCAAGTATATCATTCATAATATATATATATATTAGGCGTTGGACCCTAAGCCCAGGTATCTGTGTATTTCTTGTAGTGTTAAGTATTCACAGAGCGTCGGTGACGCTCAAACAGCTTTTAAGTTAATAAGGTTACACTAGGTTGCATCTACACCCTATCTCTACACTAAGGCTTTACAGCATATTACATTGTTTATGGTTTAGATATAAAGGTTTAACATTGTGAGCGTCAGCGCCGCTGGTGATCTCCTCGTGGTCCCGAGCGTCCGCTACGCTATAGCGAATCATTACGTTAGACGGCAGCCAATAGCGTGCCTGCCTGTGATCTCTTGGCCGTGAGCGAACGTGACGCTTGAGCGTCTCGACTACGGCTAAGCGATTGCTACGCAACGAGCGTACCCTTACGGTACTCCATACGTGAATAACGTACAGTGTTCTTAGACCTCATAAAGGGTTTTATATAAGATAAATATTTAGCTTTATCAATTGGCGGCTCGCCCGTCCTTCACATATCTGCACTAGGTAATTTCAGCAGACATTATCCAGCAGCAAAGGGCGGGAGGTCATATTCCTCGTAGTGCTGTTTGGATAAGCGTCTGCTTCACTTAGTAAAGGGTGCTGAAGGAATCCGGGACCGGAGGTAAGAACAAAACGATAGTGTCTTTTTAAAACTGTTTATTTCTGTCTTGCGTACACACGCACGCATATCTGCATTTCTTTTCATTCGTGTATTTTCATATATCACTCTCCTGTTTGCCATTGTATAATTGATAAACGTACTAAGAGAGATTTGCCGCTATTTCATAGTTAAAAAGTAAAGGTAATACAGTTAAGGTATAGAAATACACACAGCTCTACCTAAAGGTAAAAGGAGAGATTGGTGTGGTGTGCGGTAGATGATCGAGGATCATCTACATTGATAAACGTGTTAGTTGTGTTACGGTGGACAAAGACTGGTGTACACGTGTCTCTAACAAAGGGAGAGACTCGCGTACGCAAAGGGCCGACGCACGCAGCGTAAATTACGCAACGGAGCGTCTGGGTACGCCCACGTAACTCAAGTCACACGATAGTGTTGATTTTTAAGTAACGCAACAGGCGATAAATAGCGCAACAAGCGATAAATAGCGCAACAGGCGATAAGTAGCGCAAATCTATTTTAAATTCGAAATTTAAATTAATAGATCCTTCTACTAATTTGTAACACATCTGGTCTAAAGAGAAATTTCTGCGCAGAAATAGAAATAGAAACAAAAGTGTATATGTGGTGTGTGAGTGTTTGTTTTTACAATTTTGAGGATTGAACCAAAAGAAATCATCGAGTTCTCGTGAGGTACATACGTGTAAGTGACATGCACGGTGGCTAGGGAGGCATCCTTGGTTAAACATAAAATTTGAGCATTAGAGTATAGCAGACCAGGAGGTCATACTGTAGCAGACCAGGAGGTCATAACAGACCAGGAGGTCTAGGTACAGCAGACAAGGAAGTCCGCTATAGAGTCCACAGGCACAACACCAAAAAAAAGGGTTGGTGCAACACCCATATAGGCCATACAAACTCTTGCTGAAGGAATTCGCAGCCGCAATTTTCGATTCCGCTGGTCGCTCCGTACATAAGATTAGTTGCTTATGTGCTGAACGATTGTACCGCACGTAATTGTGTGCATTAGTAAACCTGACCGGTACTATTTGTGTACGAAGGTCATAAACGCTATTTGTACATTCTAACGTGATTTGTGTAATTTTTTATTTTTTCAAAAAGGGAAGTTCGCTGGTCACTCAGGAACTATCTGACAACCACACCTTTACTGGAAAGGGTTAATGCTCTGCGGATCACACTCACATGTTCCAGTAAACAAAGGTTAATAGGGGCCCTGGGTCGAGTACGCCAGCACTATATCAGTGTGATCAGGTCGTATTGGTCGGCGTGGGCGAGTGAGTGAGGTGCTCGGTAAACTTCACCGTCAACCTATCGTGAATATCTTGGTTTTTTGTAAGGTTCCGTAACACCTGCAAATTATGGGGGCCAGTTGTTCAGGAAGGGGGCGATCAACCTCGGTTCGGGTTGATTCTATAAACCGACCAGTCGGGTCGGCAAGGTACGTAATGTGTGAAAAGTACGGAAGTCACACAGAAGCTTTATGTGATGAATGGGAGAGAATGACAGTACATGACGGGGAGAAATTCCCAAGAGTAGGTAGCTTCAGCACAGAAGTGTTAACGAATTTAAGGAGAAGGATATGTCTCATTAAATCAGCAAAGAGACGAATCAAGCATTATGATTATTTGCAGTTGTGGCAACAGGAGGGTGACATACAGAGAGGATTGGCTCAGGCGGCGGGATCTGGCCCGATCAGGAAACTGATAGCCACGGCCCCACCGCCACCATACATATCAGGAGAGAAATTGGTTGCGGAGAATGACGCACTAAGGTGTAACAAACAAACACTTAGCAACTGTGTAAATGTTAAAGATAATGTTAACCAATTAACCAATGCAAGTATTAACCCGTGCAAGTTGTACCCTGTTTTGAACTTTCCCCAGGAGTGTGATCAAGAGGACGAATCGGCAACAATATCAGCGCTCTCTCTAGCAGCCACCATATCAGAAACAACAGTAGGCACGGCCCAACCCATAAGATTAGTAACAAAGCCCCCTAGCGGAGGGACAGATGAGGTCGTATCAACGGGTAAGTACGGCACCATACACTATGCTGAAACTATTTCACCACAAACTGCAGAATCTACACAGAATGATGTTGTTAGAATTAATCCTGTTAAGGTAATAGTAGTGCCAAATGGGAAAACGGACACTTCAGGAGTCACTCCTGTTAGGAATATCGCCATGTATAGCCCGTTTACCCGAATGGAATTAAGGACCATAGTGTCTGAATTCCCTGACCCTAGAAAAGATTTAGTTGCTAGCCAAAAATACATCAGAGACCTAGGAAACACTTTAGAGCCCAATAATAAAGATTGGCAAGTACTGCTAAGAGCTTGTTTACCCTCCAATGTCGACGCAACTCAATTTTTAGCTGACTGTGGATTAGATCAGGGTGTACCTCTTACAGATGTGTACAACAAAGATAATGTAAAAAGAATAAGCTTACAGTTAAAGGAGTATTTCCCAGCGGTAGTTAAATGGAACAAGATATTCTCCATTAAACAAAAGCAGTCAGAAACAGCTGCAGAGTATTTTCACAGAGCATTATCAGAGATGGCAAAATACACAGGCATAGAGGACATTAAAACAAACATAAACCATCGAGAAGTAGCAGTATCGGTACTGATGGATGGTTTAAAAGAGTCATTAAAGACTAGGGTACAGACCACACAACCATGTTGGCGAGGTCTGTCTGTGGCTACTTTGAGAGAGGCTGCTATTGATCACGACCGGAATATCACCAGACACAGGGAGTCACAAGGTGATAAGTTAATGTCAGTAAGTATACAGGCCCTGACCACAAAACAGCCTGTGTTAATATCACCAAACCCTGTGGGTAAGTCAAATGTGGTAACATGTTATTTTTGTCACAAACAAGGACACTTTGCACGAGACTGTAGATCGAGAAATGTACAAAAATCTTATCAACCCCCTAGACAACGACACGACACACGACATTGGGATCAGGGTCCACAGAGACGGAGTTATGAGCCACATACAGGGGAAACAAAAAGATACCCCCCGAACAGAGACTGGCACGCCTCTGGTAGTTCCCAGCTAACTCCCTCACAAGTAGTTGCTACCAGCGGGATTCAGGGAGGTCACCATACCCAATAGGGGTGTGGCCATACCTGTAATCTGCAGCCAGTAAAATTGATTGCAAGCCTTGGAAGTGAACCCGAAGTTGCAATTAATGTAGCTGGTAAATCATTAAACTTTCTTGTAGATACGGGGGCGGCCAAATCAGTGATAAATTCGACAGTGGGCATGAGAACCACTGGTAGGACAATTCCAGCCATGGGAGTAACAGGAGTAGTCCAGCATTACCCTGTTAGCAAACCAGCCGAGATTACAATAGGGCCTTTACATACCAAGCATTCCTTTTTGCTGGCTGCATCGGCACCGACTAATCTCCTGGGAAGAGACTTACTGTGTAAAATGGGGTGCGTCATTTATTGTACTCCTGAAGGTGTATTCTTGGACATACCTGAGAATCACGCTCAGGAAGTGCGAGACATGTTAGACTCCCCATCAAAATTAATGTCACATACCATTATGACAAATAGGACTCCCTCCCAAGTAGAAGAAATGACATCTCAGATACCAGAGTCACTTTGGACTAAAGATGGACAGGACACTGGATTAATGGCAAACGTAGCTCCGGTAGTTGTACAAGTAAAAGATGGTAGGATAGCTCCAAAAATCCCACAGTACCCTCTGAAGCCAGAGGTGGAGTTAGGAGTTTACCCAGTAATAGAGCGCTTGCTACAACAGGGCATTCTGGTAAGAACGTCCAGCACTGCCAATAGTCCCATCTTCCCTGTGAAAAAGAGTGGGGGGAGGGGTTACCGGCTAGTGCATGATCTAAGGGGGATTAACAAAATAGTTGAGAGTCAGTTCCCCGTAGTGCCAAATCCAGCTGTCATCCTAATGCAAATCCCTCCCACTGCGAAATTTTTCACTGTTATTGACCTCTGCTCCGCTTTCTTTTCGGTACCTCTGCACCCTGACAGACAATATTTGTTTGCATTTACATACAGAGGAGTCCAATACACATGGACTCGATTACCACAAGGATTCATAGATAGTCCAAGTATATTTTCTCAGGCTTTGCATGATTGTTTACAGTCTTTCCAACCAGAGAGTGGATCAGTATTAATACAGTACGTGGATGATCTACTACTGTGTTCTGATTCATTGGAAGCATCCCTGAAGGATACGAAACAGCTCCTGTTTCATCTTTCAGACACAGGACACAAGGTTTCCAAAGACAAGTTGCAATTATGCCAAACTAAGGTAAAATATTTGGGACACTGTCTAACACAAGGACTGAGACACCTGACCGCTGATAGAATTCAAGCAAATAGAGACATGACTCTGCCACAAACCCAGCAACAGATCAGAACGTTTTTAGGAATGTGTGGGTATTGCCGTAACTGGATCCCAGGATTTTCCATTCTAGCGTTACCTTTGCAGGAGATGGTCTCCTCAAACAAACCTGATCGGATTTCGCATACAGACGAGTCTGAGACGGCATTTGAGAGACTTAAACAGTGCCTAACGCAGGCACCAGCATTAGGTATGCCAGACTATGGGAAACCCTTTGAGCTGTACGGAACAGAAAGTGCTGGTTGCGCGGCAGGCGTACTAACCCAAAAGCACGTTGATGCCAGCAGGCCAGTAGCATATTACAGCGCTCAGCTAGACACGGTAGCGCGATCCCTCCCCACATGCTTGCGAAGCGTTGCTGCGATAGCATTGCTAGTAACGAAAAGCGAAGATGTAGTGCCTTGCTGAATTCTGCCCAAACCAGGCACGTCTCATCAGCACGGTTTACAAGATGGGAATTGGCACTAATGGCCCCCGTAAACATCACCATAAGGAGATGCAGTGCATTAAATCCTGCAACATATCTCCCTGGTGTGCCTGGACAGGCACAAAGGGTGGAGGATGAGAGTGGTGGGGAAGGAGGATTTAATACAAAGGAAGACACACATGATTGTATGGAATATTTGACCCAAAATTTTACCGCAAGGCCTGACATCAGTGACAACCCACTGGAAGATGTAGAACTTACGTTCTACACGGACGGTAGTTGTCATAGACAGTCAGACTCGAGAGACTTGTGTACTGGATACGCAGTCGTAGATGACCAAGGCACCATAGAAGCGGAACCGCTAGGCCCACCTCACTCAGCCCAGGTTGCTGAACTGGTCGCCCTAACCAGAGCATGTGAATTGGCTAAGGGCAAATCAGCCAATATCTACACCGACTCTAGATACGCATTCGGGGTAGTCCATGATTTCGGAGCCCTATGGCGCCTCAGAAATTTCATGACGGCAGCTGGTACACCGATAGCGCATGCAGCTCACATAAAAAGGCTTCTAACAGCGATACAGGAACCCGACAGAGTGGCTGTTATCAAGTGTAAAGCACACACATATAGCCAAGACCCAGTATCACTTGGTAACAGCCGAGCAGACGAAGCTGCTAAGTTAGCAGCTGGTACCCCCAGACAGACAGACACCACACAACTGATGGTATTTAATACCATCAACACACAGAAGTTGTGTGAGATGCAAAATTTGTGTTCCACACAGGAAAAGGCAGTCTGGAAGGCAAAAGGATATGGCCAGGAGTCCTCAGGACTCTGGACGGATGGACACGGTAAACCAGTGGCCCCCAGAGCATACCTTCCATGTTTAGCTGAGGCAGCTCACGGGCTGACTCATCTGGGCAAGGAAGGGATGTGCAAGTTGGTAAGAGCATATTGGTGTGCCCCAGGATTTTCATCTCATGCGAGTAAAAGAGCAATGTCATGCCTTACCTGTTTGAGAAAGAACATCGGAAAGGCAATACCTACAGAACCATCTCATATCCCACCTGCCGGCGGCCCTTTCCAGGTAATACAGATTGACTTTATTCAATTACCCCCTTGTCGAAATTTGAAATATGTACTTGTTTGTATAGATGTTTTCTCAAATTGGGTCGAAGCATTTCCGGCGGCCACAAATACCGCTATGTTTACTGCTAAGAAAATTGTGCAGGAATTTGTATGTAGATACGGTATCCCTAGAATAATTGAGAGCGATAGGGGTACCCATTTTACAGGTGATGTCTTTCAAGGAATGTGTAAGTTGATGGGAATTGATAGCAAGCTGCACACTCCATACCGTCCACAGGCGAGTGCGAAAGTGGAAAGAGTGAACAGCACTATTAAAAATAAACTGAGTAAAGTGATGGCAGAGACAGGATTGACATGGCCAGAAGCTTTACCCATTGTACTATACAGCATCAGAACCACTCCCAGGTCCCCTCTTAATCTGTCTCCCTTTGAAATCTTGTTTGGTCGACAACTGCATGTTATGATTAACCCTCAGGATGATTTGAAGTGTAACAATGAAGTGACTGTAAAATACTTGATTAACATGAGTAAACAGTTAAGGAATCAAAATGATAATCTGAAGTTGGTGATTCCTGATTTACCAGATAGTAATTGTCATGACATTGAACCTGGGGATTATGTAATGATACGGAATTTTCTATGCTCAGGTTGCCTTATTGACAGATGGGAAGGACCATACCAGGTCTTATTGACTAGCACTACAGCATTGAAGGTTGCTGAGAGAGAGACTTGGGTTCATTCGTCCCACTGTAAGAAGGTTGCTGATCCAGAGAGGTCCCGTGATAAGGAACAGACGGTAGAGGTTGTATCACTGGAGTGTCTGTTCCAGGAGGATTGAGGCGGCACCTGAGCATTGAAAATCACAAGACCAAAAGCAGTTGTCGATCCCCTGTTCCCTTTTATTGTTTTTCTCCAACTTCCCATCCCCTCTCCCTCAAATTATTTTTTTTCCCCCTTCTCATTCTTCTCCGTTTCCTCCTACAAGATGGACTTGCCCCAAGAGACTGTGATCCGGATTTTCCTGTTGACCATGATGTTGACCAGAGCAGTCTGTTCCGGCGAGAGTACCATGGAGGTCGAGAGAGGTTCTGGAATGGGTTCTGATGATAAAGATGGAGGCGTAATTTTCCAAGAACAACTTAACCAACAAGTAAAGGCGAGTATCAGAAAACGATCCGATAGCATTGACAATAGAAGGAATTGTGAAGGATTGTTAGCTGAAGAAAACTGTATCTGTAGGCTCTGTGACAACGTAGTGGAGGATGGGTGCATTAAGAAATGCCAATCCAGTTTTAATATCCATATGGACCGGCATCCATTGAGTGACTATCACTCCTTAGTGGGTAGTGTGTTAAATAAAACAGATTGTTGGGTATGCTCTCAAGTACCTCAAGGTCATAGCAAATCAGGGCTAGTACCATTTCCTTTAACGTTAGGGGAGGTACTTGAGTTAAGTGGTGGGAGACCGGTGGACAGGAGGTTTAATATCTCCAGCCCTCCTAGTTTGAAGCTCCACCAATACCATGTGGATAGGTCCCTATTATGTTTTAACATCTCCAATCCCCGAAAGCCAGGAAATTGGGAAGTATCATGGAGTAACCAAACCATGACCTTTTCGCATAGAGCAGATAGAATGCCTACAGATACAGAGCTTATACGCCACATAGCCAGTAGAGGAAAATCTTTCCGATATAGGTATACCTTAGGAAATAGGATTACGAGAGTTGGAGAGGTATCACCAGGATACTGTGCACATATCGTACAACCTGATACGTGTACTAAGCAGATGGAAGAATTAGGGTTAGGAGATTTCACATGGAAGGTGTGTAATATGGTTATGTCCTACTCCGTCCCATATGTTCTCCCCGATGATGCATATTTCATATGCGGGAGAAAGGCGTATAAGTGGCTTGCCCCAAACTCTGAAGGATTGTGTTATATTGGAAAAGTACTGCCTGAAGTAATGACTGTATCACATGACAAAATGAAAGACATACACCGTGTTGCCCAAACTCCTTATACTCACACCCATTACGAGCACGTAGTTAAACGGCACCTGATAGAAAGAACAGAGCATCAGGCCTCTGACATGATCCATGAATCCACCGGGATTCAGTTTCTAATCGCGTTAGACATCACTCGCACCGCCAGAGGAGTGTTGAATTATAAATACATATCTGCGCTTGCAAATTTGTTAGATAATATCACTGAAATGTATGATGACACGTTTAGGTATACTGGAAGAGAACTTCAAGCTTATAAAACAGAACTGGTACAGCATAGAATGGTTCTTAATTACCTCACAGCAGTAACAGGCGGCTTTTGTGTCACACTGGCAACACAATACGGCGTGAAATGTTGCACATATATTACGAATAGCACCGAGGACCCGGTCGAGGTCATAGACCAAAAGATGGACGATATTCTCCAACTGAAGTGGGAATTTCGCAGGAGACACAATCTCACTCTCGCTGCTGTAGGTAATGAGCTGACTGGTTGGGTGTCATGGTTGAACCCACGAAATTGGTTCTCTGGTTTAGGAGACTGGGCTCAAGGAGTCATAATGGATGTTGGGAAGTTTCTTCTATGTATCTTAGGTGTTGTCATATCAATTGGTTTGATATTTAGATGCGGTCAGGCTTTAATGAAGTGCAATCGTCGTACTAGGGTAATGAGTCTGAGGAGTGAGGAAACTGTAATTCCAATGGATTTGATTTATGACCCAAATGTAGAAACAATGATGTGATGAAAATGCGATTTCTACGGTCCGTTTCTTTCACCTGTTTTTCCGTTTCCTCCAAGGTAAAAAGACCCACTTGGACGAGGAATTTGATGAGCCGATATACAGACAACAGATGGATTAAAGAAGAAGCTTTGACAACCTGATACACAGATTTTTGATGAACTTTGCCATAGATCCCCAGTTTCCCTAGAAATTTTAAAATTACGCTAGCCCAACACTTTTGTAAATCTATGGACATTGACAAAGCTTTTGCTCGCACCTTATGGGCAAAAGCACAAAGAAGACTGCATTCAACAGACACCGAACAAGACTTCAACCGACAAATGTTCATTTACCTGACATAGAATACCACTGCATTTACCGTAATTATGTCTTTTCTTCATCTCTACAACCTTCAGGTAATTACACACATAGTATAGGGAATACAGGCACAGATATCAGCAATCACATATTCCCCCATTCATGTATCATCAACTAAAATGTGCTCCCCCATTTTGTTACAAAAGCCGAAAAGAGCTCGGTAAAGTTTGACAGCCCATCCACAGACCCGTACCACGGGATAAGAAGGAATTCAAATGTATACTTCGCAATACCTCGAAGCTTGATGTACAACACGTACGGCACGATGATACATGACCCCCCCAAACATGGATTCATACACACATGCTTCTACTATCTCACTAGGTCATACCCTCTTCACACCTTCTCCACTCTCCTCCCTTACCCAACCATGGAAATGTATTAACCCCTGACATATATTTTTCTCTTTTTGAAATGTTTTAGAAGGTGGCAGTTATTGTTGACTGCCAAAGGGTGGACTGTCAAAGTAAGAAAAATATCTCTATACACACTGCCATATTTGCACCTCATACACGTCCGCGCTGCGCATGCGTACGCTCTCCCGTGCGTGCGCATACTCACAGTCGCGGGCACCCGCAGGCGCACGGTATGCGTATTTACGGTAGAGTTTATGTGATCGTAGCGTGCGACTCAATCGTTACATATTTTAACTATATAATGTATTTTGTAGATCATGGTCCCTTTGATAGATTCTGAAAGTTTAGTTAATATAGCATGTTCCTGGACAGAGGGATCCCTCTTTGTATTGTACGAAGGGTCTAACAGGAGTCATACAGTGGTGTTTAGTACCCATCGGAAGAGTATTTAATTAGCAATATTCCGGTGTTGGTTTGGAGCGGATTAATCGCTCGTGCGAATAGTTATGGACATAAGAAGTTTATGTCCATTTACTATTATTTGCTCTTACTTAGCCATGCGGCGGGAAACCCAGTATCCCACCCACCTGAGCTGTTGGAAATCGTCACAGCCCACCTGTATGAATCAACCTATGACCTTTTGTTATAATGCGAAGCCGAATTCCTGTGTCCAATGAACAATGAGATTGTAGGGACCATTGAATTGTATTGTGTGTGGGGCATAAATAGACAAGCCGATCACATCCAGCTCACTCTTCAACGGTTATCATTGCTGAAAATCGGGAGCTGGATGTCCAGAGGCGCATGCGATCGTTCCCCTTGTGCGTAAGTGTTTCTCCGCAATCATATTGTTCTTACTGTTATTGTGAGCCATTTCTCTCTATTTCTCTCTCTTCTCTTTCTCTCTTATTTTCCCTTAAAACATAATTGTATTGTATTGTATTTCCTGTGTAGTTATCTGGTTAGGTAGTCTATGTTATATTGTAGTGTATGACTTGTATTGTGTTAATTCTTTTGCAAGTATATCATTCATAATATATATATATATTAGGCGTTGGACCCTAAGCCCAGGTATCTGTGTATTTCTTGTAGTGTTAAGTATTCACAGAGCGTCGGTGACGCTCAAACAGCTTTTAAGTTAATAAGGTTACACTAGGTTGCATCTACACCCTATCTCTACACTAAGGCTTTACAGCATATTACATTGTTTATGGTTTAGATATAAAGGTTTAACATTGTGAGCGTCAGCGCCGCTGGTGATCTCCTCGTAGTCCCGAGCGTCCGCTACGCTATAGCGAATCATTACGTTAGACGGCAGCCAATAGCGTGCCTGCCTGTGATCTCTTGGCCGTGAGCGAACGTGACGCTTGAGCGTCTTGACTACGGCTAAGCGATTGCTACGCAACGAGCGTACCCTTACGGTACTCCATACGTGAATAACGTACAGTGTTCTTAGACCTCATAAAGGGTTTTATATAAGATAAATATTTAGCTTTATCAGTATGTATAAATGTGGACATTGCAATATGTGCAAGTTGGTCCATCATAACAGAATATGTTTTTTTTTAATAGTGACAACACCAAAGAATTTAAAATGAAAGATTTTATCAATTGCAACACTAGATCTGTATGTAGTATCATGTGGATGTCATTTGAGGTATATAGGTAAGACGAAAAGACCATTGAAATTTCGGATCCAAGAAGACATGCGGAATGTGAAAAATAAAGTTGAAAGCCACCCGCTGTCAAGACATTTTTCCCTTATTCATGGCTCTAGTATTGACACCTTAACTTTTCGGGCAATTGAACATGTAAAATTGGGCCCAAGACGTGGTGATTTATTAAGGAAATTATCGCAACGTGAAATGTACTGGATTTTTACACTGAATACGATGTTCCCTAATGGCCATAATGAGGGGAATGAAATTGCCGCATTTTTATGAATTTTTAACCCTTAATATTTGAGTATTTTGTTATTAACTTATTGAAATTAATATGTGACTTCTTCCTCTTTTATATAAGAATAGGGGGTTCCCTATATATTTATGTTTTTAACATATTCCTCTTTACTATTTTTATTTATTTTATAACTAAATATTTATATTTACTCTGATGGACCTCTTATGGATGATACCAGCTGATAACACGAGGTGCTGTTCATGAAATTATTATTTTTATATTTTAATATTTTAATATGCATGGAGCAAGTTTTCCAATTATCGATTGTTTTACATGTATAGTATTTTATATGTTTTATATGTGTATTTATGTACTTGACCCGATTATATGGCTTATTTAGTCTGTACCCATATGTGGTCGATGGTGTGATTATATTATAATGACACGGCTCTGATATTGGCGTCAAGTTTTATGCCTGTATACCTAGATGGACCATGTGGCTTCCTTGTTTCCCACCCCAGGGTAATGAACAGGCCAGTGCTGATGCATTTCCAGTGGTGACATTACCCATCTCCCGTTTGTCACTTCCGGTAATTGTGAACTTCTGCCGGAGGCTCCCAGCGGCTGATGGAATGTAATCTTCCGGTCGCTACTTCCGTAAGTCGCAGACTTCTGCCGGTTGCTCCGGATAGTAGATGTAATGTAAACAATTCACTTTCAGCATCATTTATGGTGACACACATCTACCAGAAGTCTCCAATAGTGGGACTCCTTTTTGTGAACACGGTTCGCTTTCCGGATCCGTTGATGACGTGGACCGGAAGTGATTTGCTTAATGTATTGCCAATTGATGGGGGTATAAGAGAGACCCCAATACAACAAAATTTATTCTCCTGAGGAAGCCCTAATTGGGTGAAACGCGTTGAGTCTGACCTGACTGCTAACCAGCCTTGATATTTGATATAATTAAGCTAAGCCTATTTCGATTATTTCTTTTATTTTGTTAATAAATGTTTTCTATCACTTTGAAACTGTGAGGAATACTGATATATCTATTGAGATCTTAATCACTCCGGTATCCTGACAAACACCCTGACACAAGATTTATTTTGATATGCACATTTTGATCATTTATCTGGTTACGCATGCCATTTATGTGTGAATGGTCTTAATCCTGCAGACCTGAATTACTACGCTATGTGCAGATTGTTTATGTCTCCATGACTTTTAGATTCTGAGATTATATTTGGACTAAGGAGCAGGGGATTGATATGCTTTGAGACACGCCATAATCTGGTACGCAATTCCATTATTTGCATGTGGTTGATCATTCTGGAGAGAACTACTACACCATAGGCACTCCAATCCTCCGGCACTCGGATCCTGACGGAGGGGGAGACCCCGAAACGTTGATTTGCACAAATACACATTTGTTTTGATTGAAAGTCTCTGAGTGCCGCCTCATTTTTCCTACTGAGTATATATATATATATATATATATATATATATATATATAAAGGCACTCGCTTTTCCAGCTCATTGGAAAAAGCAAAACAAGCCAGCACTCGCGGTTTAGATGAGAAAACGAAGAAGATTTATTCCATATCAAGGCGACAAGTGTACATACAGGCACAGCCCAACAGCTGTTTCAACCGATACAGGTCTTCCTCAGGGGCTCAGCACTACCTCCTCTCAGATTGTTCAAGTCAAGCTTACCAGCTTCACCTGTAGCAAGGGTTACCTTGCAAGACCATTCAAAAACTACTACCTCCTCAGTTGCACAACATGGGATTTTATTCAAATCTATTTGTAGTACCGAAGCCGGACGGTTCAGTACTGCCAATCTTGAACCTCAAATCTCCGAACCCGTATCTACGCGTGTTCAGGTTCAAGATGGAATCCCTAAGGGCGGTGGTCTCTGGCCAGGAGGAGGGGGAGTTCCTGGTATCCAAGGGTGTTCTCAAAGGTCATGGTGGAGATGATGCTACAATTGTGCAAGATGGGAGTCAACATAGTCCCCTACTTGGACGATTTCCTGATAAAGGTGATATCCAGGGAATGTCTGCTACACAGCATCAGAACATGGAAAGATCCTAAATTTCCAAAAATCTCACCTGGAACCGTCACAGAGAATTCAGTTCCTGGGACTGAAACTGGACATGGTGTCTCAGAAGGTATTCCTCCCCATGGACAAGGCCTTGACCATACAGGCTATGGTCCACTCGGTGCTCACCAGTGGTGGAACTAGCGAGCGGTGGGCCCAGGTGCAACAAAATGCTTTGGGCCCCCCTCTCATCCCGTCCAAGCCCACCCCCCTCCCCCCCAACTCCAAATTAGAGATTCTTTGCATGCTCCTGTAATATATATATATATATATATAAATACACACATATATATATACACAGTGGTGCAAGTAGAAAAAAATTGTTGGTTGTGCTGTGTGCACGCGCTGGGTGGGGCCATTGAAAATGGGGGCATAATACACATATGACCCTAATAGTGCAGTGCCAGATACACATATGCCCCCACACTGCCAGATATGCCCCCCATGGTGCTAGATATGCCCCACAGTGCTAGATACACATATGCCCCGCAGTGCCAGATATGGCCCCACATTTCCAAATACACATGCTCCCATAGTGCTAGATATGCCCCCACTGTGCCAGATACACATATTCCGCCACGTTGTCAGATATGCCCCCACATTGCCAGATACACATGCCCCCACAGTGCTAGTGACTAGAGACTGAATAAAAACCACGGTACAATACTTCCAAACTATGAGTGTTGTTCTGCAGGAGAGGGACAGCTGTACACACGCTGGACAATTTAATACTAGGTCAGCAGTAGGCATGTGTAATTTAATATTAAAATGCATTTATGTGGCAGTGATGAGAGAGGGAGAGAGAACTACACTAGCTACAACATGTCCATCTACACTAACTGCAGCTGAGCTCCGTGAATGTAACTTTCAGCCCCCTCCCGCACTCTGTACCTGGCTTTTGTGCAGGAGCTATGTACCTTAGACGGAGAGATGCCTGCAGTCCACTTTGCCGAATACTTCAACTCTCCCAGGCTGCCAGGCACCCGACCCCCGACCTCTGATCAAAACACAGTGGCAGCCTCATCAAGCACAACGGCTGAATGGAGCTGTACAGATAAGGGAAAGGGCAGATCTTTTTACCTATTCAGTACAGGATCACTGCAGTACAAAGCAGGGACGTTCGGAGAGATGTGATAAAGGAGTCAGACGGACTGTGTACTAGAGGGGGCGAATGCTCCAATCGCCCCCTCTGGAACCGCCACTGGCCCCTGCATCCCCCACAGTGGATTGAGAGCAGCGCTTTCGTACATAGCTGTGTGGAAAAAAAAACCTTAAAATGCCCGCCGCCGGGGAGACAGGCGCTAGAGGTCAAATGTGACTTCTAGTGTCTGGCGGTGGCCATTTTTGGTGGGGTTTTTTACATTGGAAAGTACGGAAGCGCTGCCGCAACCCTCACCGCATCTCAATTCACTCACTGCAGGGGCTGCGGTGGCTGGAATCAGGGCCTATGCTTTGGGCCCCTTGACAGTGGTGGGCCCCAGTGCAAGGCACTGCTTGCACTGGCGGTAGTTCTTCCACTGGCTCAGACCTCGCAAGATCTCGATTCATCTTTGCATCCACCTACTGGGCAAGATGGTGGCCTCCTACGAGGCAATCCAGTATGGCAGATTCTATGCCCGCCCGTTCCAGCTGGATCTCCTGGACAAGTGGTCAGGGTCTCACCTGCAGATGCAGCAGTATATAACTCTGTCGCTGAAGGCATAGATCTCCACGTTATGGGTGCTACGAGTCTCTCACCTTGTGGAGGGTTGGAGCTTCAGTACCCAATCTTGGGTCCTGCTGACAATGGATGCCAGCCTCCAGGGTTTGGGGGCTGTGACCCAAGGGGCTCAGTTTTAGGGATGGTGGTCAAATCTGGAGTCTTCACTGCCAATAAATGTCCTGGAACTCAGGGCAATTTACAATGCTCTTCTGCAGGCCTCCTATCTTCTCCAAAATCAGACCATTCAGGTACAGTCAGACAATGCCACGGCAGTGGCATACGTAAACTGGCAGGGAGGAACAAAAAGCAGGGCCGCAAAGCGAGAGGTGTCACGGATACTCCTCTCGACATAAGCCAATGCAAGGGCCATCTCAGCCATATTCATTCCAGGCGTAGACAATGGGCAGGCGAACTTCCTCAGCAGGCACGACCTCCATCCATGGGAATGGGGCCCTCACCCTCAGGTGTTTCAACAACTGGTTCACCGGTGGGGCTGTCCGCAGACAGACATGATGGATTCTCATCTCAACAAGAGGCTTCACTGTTACTGTTCCAGAACGAGGGATCTGCAGGCTACAGCAGTGGATGCTGTGATGGCACCATGGACTTACCAGTTCGTGTACCTGTTTCCTTCAATCCCTCTCATTCCCAGAGTCCTAAAATGACTCAAAAAGTAAGGCGTTAAGGCAATTCTTATTGCCCCGGATTGGCCTCGACAGGCCTGGTATACAGACCTCCTGATCATGTCTCTGGAGGAACCCTGGCCTCTGCTGCTTCTCAAGGACCTTTTTCAACAAGGGCCGTATGTCTATCCAGACTTACTTGCTATGTTTGACGGCTTGGAAGTTGAGAGGGAGATTCTAGCCAGAAATGGTCTTCCCTCCAAGGTTATTTCAACTATGTTCCAGGCCCGTAAGGTGGTCACGTCAAAACATTACCACCGTATCTGGCATAAATATGTTTCTTGGTGTGAGGGTAGAAAATATTCTCCTGTGGAGTTTCAACTTGGCCGTTTTCTGCTCTTCCTGCATGCAGGCATGGATATGGGCCTACGGTTAGGCTCCATCAAAGTTCAGATTTTGGCTCTCTCCATCTTCTTCCAGAAACAGCTGGCGGTTCTTCCAGAAGTACAGACATTCCTGAAGGGTGTTCTTCGCATTCAACCACCATTTGTCCCTCCCACGGCTCCGTGTGATCTCCATGTGGTCTTGACCTTTCTCCAGTAGGACTGGTATGAACCCTTGCAAAGGGTGGAATTAGAATATGTTACTTGGAACCGACTGTCATGTTACTGGTTTAGTCTCTGCAAGACGTGTGTCAGAATTGGGGGCCTTATCCTGTAAGAGCCCGTATTTGATATTTCACGAGGATAGGGCATAGCTCAGGACTCGCCCGCAGTAGTGGTATCGGCCTTTCACAATAATCAACCAATAGTGGTTCCGATACTATCTGACACATCGGTTGCTCCAAAGTCCTTGGACATTGTGAGAGCTTTGAGGATTTACGTCAAGAGGACAGCTCGTCTCAGGAAGTTTGACTCGCTTTTTGGGCCTAATTCTGACCTGATTGTAGATGTGCTAAATTTAGCACATCTACGATCAGCTTCCCTGATAGGTGGGTGTATGCCCAGTACAGGGCTAGTCAGCCCAGAATGTCAGGCCTTACCCCATCACACAAGTACAAAAGCATTGCACAGCAGTGATGCTTTTGTACTGGAAGAGTAGCTCACCACCATCGCAGCTCCTGCGTGCTGGCAGGGAGCTATTCATCGCTGTGAGGGTTGCAGCATCTGCGTGTGACGTCACGTAGCTGCCGAGGCCCGCCCCCCCAATGGTCTGGGAATGCCTGTGTTGCCCAGACTGCGCCCCCTAAACGGCGGCCAAACACCGCCGGCCCGCCTCCTCCCGCCCAGTGCCCGCCTCTGCCTGTCAATCAGGCAGAGGTGATCGCAGGGCTAAGACAGCCATTGGCTGTCTGGCATGCGACGGCGCACTGCGGCACCAGCGCATGCGCAGTTCAGACCTGATCACTGCTGTGCGAAAATGCATTGTCGCTGCGAGTTCTATTCAGGCCCACTCCACAAGGTCGGTGGGTTTTTCCTGGGCGGCTACCCGGGGCATCTCGGCCTTACAGTTGTGCCGTGCACTTACTTGGTCTAGTTTGAACATGTTCATAAAGTTCTATAGGTTCGACACCTTGGCCAGAGATGACCTTCAGTTTGGTCAGGCGGTTTTGCAGGGGTCTCAGCACTCTCCCGTTCTGGGAGCTTTGAGACTTCACCATGGTACTAATGTCATCCCAGTATCCCCTAGGACGTTAGAGAAAATAGTAATTTATACCCTACCGGTAATTCCTTTTCTCGTATGCAGTAGGGGATACTGGGCGCCCGCCTCAGTGCTTCGTGTCCCTGCTTACCTGGTTGTAAGTGTTCATAGTTGGGTCTGCTGTTGCTGTCCCTGTTCCTGTTTGGTTAGCGTTGCTATCCTTTGTTATAGTTAGCGTTGCTATCCTCTGTTGTGGTTAGCGCTGCTATCCTTTATGATGTTGTGTGTTGGTCCATTGCCTCGCCGCTTTTGTAGTATATTTCCTTCCCTTATAGTATGTCCATCTCCTCGGGCACAGTTCTATAGATGGAGTCTGGTGGAGGGGCATAGAGGGAAAAGCCAGCACACACTAATGATTTCTTAAAGTGCCAGGCTCCAATTGACCGGATCTATACCTCATGGTACTTATGTCATCCCAGTATCCCCTACGGACTACGAGAAAAGGAATTACCGGTAGGTATTAAATTCCTATTTTTTAACACACTTTTTAATTGTTCTCATACATCTAATATTTACTTTGCTTGATTGTTTAATTATAGTATGATATTTCAGTAGTAATTTAATGAAAGCTATATTTTAATTTTCAATAGAGAATTGTTCTCACCCTTTATATGCCAATAATTGTCTTAGTGATATTGATGCACACTGCACAGGCACAGCTGATAGAAGTACCCTTATTTTTCCTCTACTTTGAAAAACTGAGACTGTCCCAGGAAATTAGGGACAGTTGGCAACTATGAATGCATAGCAGTGTAACAGCTTAATATTTAATATTTAATGCAAGCAGATACTGTACACAGATGGAGTAGATTTCTGTGTGCATACTATGGTGCACCATGTCACAGAAACCACAACATATCACAGCTAATACCCATTCACTTCAATGGAAAAAAGTATGGTAAAGTGTGGGCTAAGACAAAGCCTCCGGGGATGAAGAAGGAATCCTGGTGCCAAGTGGTAATTGATATAAAGCACATGTACATCATACTTTCCATGAAGTACTCCATCAAAGTGATGGTAAATAAGATTTCTAGCTACAGTCATTCATAGATGTAGGTGGTTTCCAGGAAAACCCTCTAATTCAAGCAAGAACAATTATGTCATATAAGAGATAAATGAAAGATCTCGAAATTCTAAATGTTACATTCATGCTCATTATGGACCTTATTCAGATGCGAATGGAGCTGCATTTCATACCACAAAGTACCGATGTACTGCGCATGTGGAGTATGGGTCTGCAATAGAGGACGCAGTATGGCATCAGACTGTCAGTGGTTGACAGTCTGATGCCATTTGGTTGGTGGGGAGGGGGCAACAATGGCCTCCAATTCCCAAAAAGGAGGCATATCAATGGCATTGTGGAGGGAGGAACGAGGCCAAGATCTATGTTGGACTGAGATTGAGGACTGAGATATCCGGGTCTCTTTGTTGTAACTGTGGTGGCCAGCTTGTGCGACCCCATGGGTCACACAGCTGGCCGATGGTGTCGCAGATGTGACATCTCTTGCTACATTAACATATTACATCTATCGCTACTGCTTTCATGTAAGCAACAGCGATAACTAATCTATTCACATCTGAATGAGGCCCTACCGTATGTGCATAAGGTGATTTGTACCACATGTAGCATTTTCCAGAAATAATGGGAAAAACAGAGAGAAAATATCTATGGACCCAGTGTTGTATCTATAATGGATGCTGAGCGTGCATTCCCCGAGTTGAGGGGCGCACAGAACACTTACCCTGCACCCATTTGCTATACTCCTCTCATAAATCGCTCCGTGTTTACAGTACATTAGTAATGAATCACTGAAGAAAAGGATGATGGCATACAAGGGTATTTTAAGAAACTAGTGGGCCTGTGCTGCATTGGTATGTTCTTTCTGGGCAGCAGCAGCAGCAGCAGTGGAGAATGATGGGTGCAGGATGGGCTATATGTATGGCTTATTAATGTATGGGCCATGTCTGCTGGAGGTTCAGCTGCTACCCTTCCCTTACTTAAGGGCTGCAACATCTTTCCAGTGACATCTTGGGGAAGATGGTACCCTGCACATTGAAAGAAAAGACTCTGGCACTGTGCAAAGACTCTGGCACCCCCAGCATCCCGACAGCAGCATCCTGCCCAGCAGAATGCCTACAACGGGGCAAACGGTGCGAGTCCACTTGCGCGCTCGCTGCGCTCGACACAAGTTCTACTCCCACTGTATGGGTGTTGCGGACACCCATGAGTGGAAATAGCCCCTGGTCACCGGCTGTCAGGATTCCGGCTATCAGCATCCTGACTGCCGGGATCCCAACAGCTGGCAAATTGAACAGATCATATATATATATATTAGAGATGAGCGGGTTCGGTTCCTCGGAATCCGAACCCCCCCGAACTTCAGCCTTTTTACACGGGTCCGAGGCAGACTCGGATCTTCCCGCCTTGCTCGGCTAACCCGAGCGCGCCCGAACGTCATCATCCCGCTGTCGGATTCTCGCGAGGCTCGTATTCTATCGCGAGACTCGGATTCTATATAAGGAGCCGCGCGTCGCCGCCATTTTCACACGTGCATTGAGATTGATAGGTAGAGGACGTGGCTGGCGTCCTCTCCGTTAGAATAGATAGAGACACTTGAGTTGATTACTTAGTAATTTTGGGGAGCATTAGGAGTACTCAGAGTGCAGAGTTTTGCTGATAGTTACTAGTGACTGACCACCACCAGTTTTATTTATTATTTAATATAATCCGTTTTCTGCCTGAAAAAAAACGATACACAGTCACATACCATATCTGTGCTCAGCCTCAGTGTGCTGCATGATAATATCATCTATATGTATATCTGACTGTGCTGAGTGCTCACTGCTCACACAGCTGAATTGTGGGGGAGACTGGGGTGCAGTTATAGCAGGAGTACAGTGCACACTTTTGCTGCCAGAGTGACCGACCAGTGACCACCAGTATATTGTCTGCCTGAAAAAGTTAAACACTCCTGTGGTGTTTTTATTTATTTATTCTATAAACGCATTCTGCTGACAGTGTCCAGCAGGTCCGTCATTCATTATATTATATAAATATTTACCTGCAGTAGTGTTATATTTTTTTTGTTCATCTCTATCATCTTTATCATCTCTATATTAGCAGACGCAGTACGGTAGTCCACGGCTGTGGCTACCTCTGTGTCGTCAGTGCTCGTCCATAATTGTATACCTACCTGTGGTGGGTTTTTTTTTTCTATCTTCTTCATACTAGTAGTTTAGGAGTCTGCTGACAGTGTCCAGCAGGTCCGTCATTATATTATATATACCTGCAGTAGTGATATATATATATTTTTTATATCATTATCATCTCTATACTAGCAGACGCAGTACGGTAGTCCACGGCTGTAGCTACCTCTGTGTCGTCAGTGCTCGTCCATAATTGTATACCTACCTGTGGTGGTTTTTTTTTTCTATCTTCTTCATACTAGTAGTTTAGGAGTCTGCTGACAGTGTCCAGCAGGTCCGTCATTATATTATATATACCTGCAGTAGTGATATATATATATTTTTTATATCATTATCATCTCTATACTAGCAGACGCAGTACGGTAGTCCACGGCTGTAGCTACCTCTGTGTCGTCAGTGCTCGTCCATAATTGTATACCTACCTGTGGTGGGGTTTTTTTTTCTATCTTCTTCATACTAGTAGTTTAGGAGTCTGCTGACAGTGTCCAGCAGGTCCGTCATTATATTATATATACCTGCAGTAGTGATATATATATATTTTTTATATCATTATCATCTCTATACTAGCAGACGCAGTACGGTAGTCCACGGCTGTAGCTACCTCTGTGTCGTCAGTGCTCGTCCATAATTGTATACCTACCAGTGGTGGGGTTTTTTTTCCTATCTTCTTCATACTAGTAGTTTAGGAGTCTGCTGACAGTGTCCAGCAGGTCCGTCATTATATTATATATACCTGCAGTAGTGATATATATATATATATTTTATATCATTATCATCTCTATACTAGCAGACGCAGTACGGTAGTCCACGGCTGTAGCTACCTCTGTGTCGTCAGTGCTCGTCCATAATTGTATACCTACCTGTGGTGGTTTTTTTTTTTCTATCTTCTTCATACTAGTAGTTTAGGAGTCTGCTGACAGTGTCCAGCAGGTCCGTCATTATATTATATATACCTGCAGTAGTGATATATATATATATTTTATATCATTATCATCTCTATACTAGCAGACGCAGTACGGTAGTCCACGGCTGTAGCTACCTCTGTGTCGTCAGTGCTCGTCCATAATTGTATACCTACCTGTGGTGGGGTTTTTTTTCTATCTTCTTCATACTAGTAGTTTAGGAGTCTGCTGACAGTGTCCAGCAGGTCCGTCATTATATTATATATACCTGCAGTAGTGATATATATATATTTTTTTTATATCATTATCATCTCTATACTAGCAGACGCAGTACGGTAGTCCACGGCTGTAGCTACCTCTGTGTCGTCAGTGCTCGTCCATAATTGTATACCTACCAGTGGTGGGGTTTTTTTTTCTATCTTCTTCATACTAGTAGTTTAGGAGTCTGCTGACAGTGTCCAGCAGGTCCGTCATTATATTATATATACCTGCAGTAGTGATATATATATATTTTTTATATCATTATCATCTCTATAGTAGCAGACGCAGTACGGTAGTCCACGGCTGTAGCTACCTCTGTGTCGTCAGTGCTCGTCCATAATTGTATACCTACCTGTGGTGGGGTTTTTTTTTTCTATCTTCTTCATACTAGTAGTTTAGGAGTCTGCTGACAGTGTCCAGCAGGTCCGTCATTATATTATATATACCTGCAGTAGTGATATATATATTTTTTATATCATTATCATCTCTATACTAGCAGACGCAGTACGGTAGTCCACGGCTGTAGCTACCTCTGTGTCGTCAGTGCTCATCCATAATTGTATACCTACCTGTGGTGGGGTTTTTTTTTCTATCTTCTTCATACTAGTAGTTTAGGAGTCTGCTGACAGTGTCCAGCAGGTCCGTCATTATATTATATATACCTGCAGTAGTGATATATATATATTTTTTATATCATTATCATCTCTATACTAGCAGACGCAGTACGGTAGTCCACGGCTGTAGCTACCTCTGTGTCGTCAGTGCTCGTCCATAATTGTATACCTACCAGTGGTGGTTTTTTTTTTTCTATCTTCTTCATACTAGTAGTTTAGGAGTCTGCTGACAGTGTCCAGCAGGTCCGTCATTATATTATATATACCTGCAGTAGTGATATATATATATATTTTATATCATTATCATCTCTATACTAGCAGATGCAGTATGGTAGTCCACGGCTGTAGCTACCTCTGTGTCGTCAGTCACTCGTCATCCATAAGTATACTAGTATCCATCCATCTCCATTGTTTACCTGAGGTGCCTTTTAGTTGTGCCTATTAAAATATGGAGAACAAAAATGTTGAGGTTCCAAAAATAGGGAAAGATCAAGATCCACTTCCACCTCGTGCTGAAGCTGCTGCCACTAGTCATGGCCGAGACGATGAAATTCCATCAATGTCGTCTGCCAAGGCCGATGCCCAATGTCATAGTACAGAGCATGCAAAATCCAAAACACAAAATATCAGTAAAAAAAGGACTCAAAAATCTAAAATAAAATCGTCGGAGGAGAAGCGTAAACTTGCCAATATGCCATTTACCACACGGAGTGGCAAGGAACGGCTGAGGCCCTGGCCTATGTTCATGGCTAGTGGTTCAGCTTCACATGAGGATGGAAGCACTCAGCCTCTCGCTAGAAAAATGAAAAGACTTAAGCTGGCAAAAGCACAGCAAAGAACTGTGCGTTCTTCGAAATCACAAATCCACAAGGAGAGTCCAATTGTGTCGGTTGCGATGCCTGACCTTCCCAACACTGGACGTGAAGAGCATGCGCCTTCCACCATTTGCACGCCCCCTGCAAGTGCTGGAAGGAGCACCCGCAGTCCAGTTCCTGATAGTCAGATTGAAGATGTCAGTGTTGAAGTACACCAGGATGAGGAGGATATGGGTGTTGCTGGCGCTGGGGAGGAAATTGACAAGGAGGATTCTGATGGTGAGGTGGTTTGTTTAAGTCAGGCACCCGGGGAGACACCTGTTGTCCGTGGGAGGAATATGGCCATTGACATGCTTGGTGAAAATACAAAAAAAATCAGCTCTTCGGTGTGGAAGTATTTCAACAGAAATGCGGACAACATTTGTCAAGCCATGTGTTGCCTTTGTCAAGCTGTAATAAGTAGGGGTAAGGACGTTAACCACCTCGGAACATCCTCCCTTATACGTCACCTGCAGCGCATTCATCATAAGTCACTGACAAGTTCAAAAACTTTGGGCGACAGCTGAAGCAGTCCACTGACCAGTAAATCCCTTCCTCTTGTAACCAAGCTCACGCAAACCACCCCACCAACTCCCTCAGTGTCAATTTCCTCCTTCCCCAGGAATGCCAATAGTCCTGCAGGCCATGTCACTGGCAATTCTGACGAGTCCTCTCCTGCCTGGGATTCCTCCGATGCATCCTTGCGTGTAACGCCTACTGCTGCTGGCGCTGCTGTTGTTGCTGCTGGGAGTCGATGGTCATCCCAGAGGGGAAGTCGTAAGACGACTTTTACTACTTCCACCAAGCAATTGACTGTCCAACAGTCCTTTGCGAGGAAGATGAAATATCACAGCAGTCATCCTGCTGCAAAGCGGATAACTGAGGCCTTGGCATCCTGGGCGGTGAGAAACGTGGTTCCGGTATCCATCATTACTGCAGAGCCAACTATAGACTTGATTGAGGTACTGTGTCCCCGGTACCAAATACCATCTAGGTTCCATTTCTCTAGGCAGGCGATACCGAAAATGTACACAGACCTCAGAAAAAACTCACCAGTGTCCTAAAAAATGCAGTTGTACCCAATGTCCACTTAACCAAGGACATGTGGACAAGTGGAGCAGGGCAGACTCAGGACTATATGACTGTGACAGCCCACTGGGTAGATGTATTGACTCCCGCCGCAAGAACAGCAGCGGCGGCACCAGTAGCAGCATCTCGCAAACGCCAACTCTTTCCTAGGCAGGCTACGCTTTGTATCACCGCTTTCCAGAATACGCACACAGCTGAAAACCTCTTATGGCAACTGAGGAAGATCATCGCAGAATGGCTTACCCCAATTGGACTCTCCTGTGGATTTGTGGCATCGGACAACGCCAGCAATATTGTGTGTGCATTAAATATGGGCAAATTCCAGCACGTCCCATGTTTTGCACATACCTTGAATTTGGTGGTGCAGAATTATTTAAAAAACGACAGGGGCGTGCAAGAGATGCTGTCGGTGGCCAGAAGAATTGTGGGACACTTTCGGCGTACAGGCACCACGTACAGAAGACTGGAGCAACACCAAAAACGCCTGAACCTGCCCTGCCATCATCTGAAGCAAGAAGTGGTAACGAGGTGGAATTCAGCCCTCTATATGCTTCAGAGGTTGGAGGAGCAGCAAAAGGCCATTCAAGCCTATACAACTGACCACGATATAGGAGGTGGAATGCACCTGTCTCAAGCGCAGTGGAGAATGATTTCAACGTTGTGCAAGGTTCTGCAACCTTTTGAACTTGCCACACGTGAAGTCAGTTCAGACACTGCCAGCCGGAGTCAGGTCATTCCCCTCATCAGGCTTTTGCAGAAGAAGCTGGAGACATTGAAGGAGGAGCTAACACTGAGCGATTCCGCTAGGCATGTGGGACTTGTGGATGGAGCCCTTAATTCGCTTAACAAGGATTCACGGGTGGTCAATCTGTTGAAATCAGAGCACTACATTTTGGCCACCGTGCTCGATCCTAGATTTAAAACCAACCTTGGATCTCTCTTTCCGGCAGACACAAGTCTGCAGGGGTTCAAAGAACTGCTGGTGAGAAAATTGTCAAGTCAAGCGGAACGCGACCTGTCAACATCTCCTCCTTCACATTCTCCCGCAACTGGGGGTGCGAGGAAAAGGCTTAGAATTCCGAGCCCACCCGCTGGCGGTGATGCAGGGCAGTCTGGAGCGACTGCTGATGCTGACATCTGGTCCGGACTGAAGGACCTGCCAACGATTACGGACATGTCGTCTACTGTCACTGCATATGATTCTCTCACCATTGAAAGAATGGTGGAGGATTATATGAGTGACCGCATCCAAGTAGGCACGTCAGACAGTCCGTACGTATACTGGCAGGAAAAAGAGGCAATTTGGAGGCCCTTGCACAAACTGGCTTTATTCTACCTAAGTTGCCCTCCCACAAGTGTGTACTCCGAAAGAGTGTTTAGTGCCGCCGCTCACCTTGTCAGCAATCGGCGTACGAGGTTACTTCCAGAAAATGTGGAGAAGATGATGTTCATTAAAATGAATTATAATCAATTCCTCCATGGAGACATTCACCAGCAGCAATTGCCTCCACAAAGTACACAGGGAGCTGTGATGGTGGATTCCAGTGGGGACGAATTGATAATCTGTGAGGAGGGGGATGTACACGGTGATGAATCGGAGGATGATGATGAGGTGGACATCTTGCCTCTGTAGAGCCAGTTTGTGCAAGGAGAGATTAATTGCTTCTTTTTTGGTGGGGGTCCAAACCAACCCGTCATTTCAGTCACAGTCGTGTGGCAGACCCTGTCACTGAAATGATGGGTTGGTTAAAGTGTGCATGTCCTGTTTATACAACATAAGGGTTGGTGGGAGGGCCCAAGGACAATTCCATCTTGCACCTCTTTTTTCTTTCATTTTTCTTTGCGTCATGTGCTGTTTGGGGAGTGTTTTTTGGAAGGGCCATCCTGCGTGACACTGCAGTGCCACTCCTAGATGGGCCAGGTGTTTGTGTCGGCCACTAGGGTCGCTTATCTTAGTCACACAGCTACCTCATTGCGCCTCTTTTTTTTCTTCTTTGCGTCATGTGCTGTTTGGGGAGTATTTTTTGGAAGGGCCATCCTGCGTGACACTGCAGTGCCACTCCTAGATGGGCCAGGTGTTTGTGTCAGCCACTAGGGTCACTTATCTTAGTCACACAGCTACCTCATTGCGCCTCTTTTTTTTCTTCTTTGCGTCATGTGCTGTTTGGGGAGTATTTTTTGGAAGGGCCATCCTGCGTGACACTGCAGTGCCACTCCTAGATGGGCCAGGTGTTTGTGTCGGCCACTAGGGTCACTTATCTTAGTCACACAGCTACCTCATTGCGCCTCTTTTTTTTCTTCTTTGCGTCATGTGCTGTTTGGGGAGTATTTTTTGGAAGGGCCATCCGGCCTGACACTGCAGTGCCACTCCTAGATGGGCCAGGTGTTTGTGTCGGCCACTAGGGTCGCTTAGCTTACTCACACAGCTACCTCATTGCGCCTCTTTTTTTCTTTGCGTCATGTGCTGTTTGGGGAGTGTTTTTTGGAAGGGCCATCCTGCGTGACACTGCAGTGCCACTCCTAGATGGGCCAGGTTTTTGTGTTGGCCACTTGGGTCGCTGAGCTTAGTCATCCAGTGACCTCGGTGCAAATTTTAGGACTAAAAATAATATTGTGAGGTGTGAGGTGTTCAGAATAGACTGAAAATGAGTGGAAATTATGGTTATTGAGGTTAATAATACTTTGGGATCAAAATGACCCCCAAATTCTATGATTTAAGCTGTTTTTTAGGGTTTTTTGAAAAAAACACCCGAATCCAAAATACACCCGAATCCGACAAAACAAATTCGGTGAGGTTTTGCCAAAACGCGTTCGAACCCAAAACGCGGCCACGGAACCGAACCCAAAACCAAAACACAAAACCCGAAAAATTTCCAGTGCACATCTCTAATATATATGTCATGGGTTCGAGTCCCACCATGGCCCTAACTGTGTGGAGTTTGTATATTCTCCCTGTACTTGTGTAGGTTTCCTCCGGGTACTCCGGTTTCCTCCCACAATCCAAAAATATACTGGTAGGTCAATTGGATCCCTCCAGACCTTTTTCAAGCAGATAATTAGCAGCTTATTGTAAAAATTACAGCTGTAGACATTATTCCAAATGGGCATTACCTGTTAATCACCGACCTGCACCATATATACCATCAATCTGGAGTAACTCACCACCCACATCCGTGTTCCACTCCCGTACTTTCGCCTTCGATTGAAGCGTCATAGTACACCACATGACCAGAATCAGCCAATAGTACATAGAGAGCTATTCCATCTCCGGTTACAGAGGAGAGCCTCATCCATTGTTAAGGTAACTCCAGCGATCTGTATACACATAACTGCAGTGTATCGCCGTTTCACATTATAAATATACATAATTCATCAAACGCTTATGGTAATTAAACTGATCACCATAATAAAGTATCCCATCTGATATATTAATGGTAAAAATCATGATGCAGGATGGTATTATCCTTATAGAATCACAAGACATATACAACAATACATACACATTAATACACACAACAAACAATTAAAAACTGACAGTTCTAATATATTGGTGTTGTGAAGCTACCAGAAATATCATAAGAGAAAAGCATTTAGGGCAGTTTGCTCATGTAAGCCCCATGGTGCAATAGTGTCCAGTCTATGTATCCATTCGCATTTGCATTTCTTTAAGAAGAGTTCCCAATCCCCTCCCCTAATAGGGGGGGGTATCCGATCAATTAGCCTACAGCGCAATGAGGCTTGCGAGTGGCCACATTTTGCCCAATGGTTAGCCACTGGTTTATCCGATTCTCCACTCTCTAGTGTAGCTTTAATAGTACTCCGGCGTTTGGCCATCAGGTCATGAAAGTTACGTGTAGTAAGTCCAACATATACCGACCCACACGGGCAGATTATGGTCCATTTTACAATGCAGATAATGTCTAATGGAAATGGTTTTCTCACTATGTGGATGTGGAAACGTTGGGCCTGCTACCATGGACCTACATGTTGTACAGCCCCTACATTTGAATTGCATCCTTTTCTTTTGGGACCTCAGCCAGGTTCCCTTCATCACATTATTTGGTGCCAAAAGAGGGCGCATAAGCATCTGCTTCAAGTTTTGTCCACGTTTGTAGGCCATCACTGGTACCCGATGTATGTGTCTCTTTAACACTGGGTCCAATGCCATAACATGCCACTTACATCTAATCGCTCTCCTAATCACTTGCGCCTCATTATCATATCTGCTAGTGTAGATCATTCTATTAATATGAGATTTGTGCCTAGTCTGTTAAGGCGCACACCATCATTGGCATCTGGACATAGAAATCCACACATAGAATTTCTTTTGGAACTTTCTGAACTAGTACTAAAAGAGAATCATTTTGTATACAATGGCGGGTCCTTTAAACAAGTATCCAACGCAGGACTCCTTGTTAAGGGTAAGTAAAAAACATGTGTCACACATTGCACCCATTATAGAAATGCCTGTAGCCTTGGGGCTAGCAGCAGTGTTGCAGCGTGCATTATCACCATTGCAGCCAACACTTAAACTAGGAGATGCAGTTTACTATGACTAAGCTCCTCCTGGCAGTAGGGGTCTATTTACTAAGCTTGGAGAGTGGATAGTGGAGAGATAAAGCAGTGCAAGTAAGGAGCATCTTCCAGTTAAATGCCGAACACAATGCAGTCAAATGCATAGATTTGGGTGCTTAACAAGAGTACTACATCACCATGGTACTAATTGAATTTCCTGCATATAATCAAACTTGTGTCAGATGCTTTCCTATGTGTTTAGTAGCTGATTTGCTTGGTGGAGGTCTTTAAGATAGGGTAGTTGGGCATCTTAACAGATTGTGCCACAATTGGATCTAACATTCGCTGTTTGGGTATGGGTCGTTGGGTCGACCCAACTTAGGTCGACACTCATTAGGTCGAATACTGAAGGTCGACATTGCCATTAGGTTGACATGCATTAGGTCGACATGGGTGTTAGGTCGGCATGTACTAGGTCGACAGGTCAAAAGGTCGACATGAGTTTTTTTACTTTTTTGGTTTCATTTTCCGCGTAAAGTGACAGGGAACCCAAATTAGTGCACCACGTCCCCTTGCATGGCTCACTTCGCTTTAGGCAAGGTGCCTCGATCCGCTACCGCTTCGCTCGGCACAGGTTACCGTTCCAATCGTAGTCCGCGTGGATCGTTAAGTATGAAAAAATCCAAAAAATTAAGAATTAAAAAAAAAAAAAAACTCATGTCAACCTTTTGACCTGCCGACCTAGTACATATAGACCTAACGGCCATGTTGACCTAATGAATGTTGACCTAATGGCATTGTTGACCTCCAGTGGCCGACCTAATGAGTGTGGACCTAAGTTGGGTCAACCTAACGACCGTATCCCCCCTGTTTATAAAGTATAAAGAATACAGCTTGGAGTTTCTATAATATATATGGTGAGTGCAGAGCTTCTATCATTGGGCGGTATGCATCAATGTGCATTTTGTGGTCAAGCCATTTTCAGAGGTTTGGCCACTTATCACATATGTACCCAGCTTTGACCAGGTAGGTAACGCCATCTTTAGATGGCATTTTCCCATAAAAGCCTATTTTTTACATTGCCTTCTGAGTGGGGATCAGTATGAAATACCTACAATCAAAATCCCGACGGTCAAAATCCCAACAGCAATTGACAGACGGTCAAAATCCCGACAAGGTCAAAATCCCGACATGGACAAAATACTGACATTTAAAATACTGACAAGGTCAAAATACAGACATTTAAAATGTTAACAGGTCAAAAAGCTGACACAAGTCTTTCTTTTTTTGTGTGTTTATGTCGATATAGGTCGACATGGACACCATTTACGTGTACCGCGCCCCCTCGCATGGCTCGCTGCGCTCGCCATGCTTCGGGCACGGTGCCTCACTGTGCTCGGCACACTATTTTATTCCCCCTCCGGGTCCACTGGGATGGTAAAGTATGAAAAAGTTGGTTTCAATGGAAAAATCATGAAAAATCATGTCGACTTTTTGACCTGTTCACACTATAAATGTCTGTATTTTGACCTTGTCGGTATTTTAAATGTTGGTATTTTGACCATCGGTCAATTGCTGTCGGTATTTTGACCGTCGGGATTTTGACTGTCGGTAAATTGACTGGATCCCTCTGAGTGGGATCCAATCAGACCCCCCGTGGTGCGTGCTGCATATGATGCATGCACAGAAAAACTTTTGGGTTCTATATCCAGAAATCCAGTGATTGCAAAGGACAGATTTTATCTGGAGAGCTGTCCCTTGCTGAAATCTTCATGCGTATGGCGTTAAGAAATTCTGATATGCATGCAATGAGTGGCAGGATGCATTACATTTAAAATGCGATGCTTGATGCATCCTGTCCATTAAATGAAAAAAGTTAAATATCTCTTCATTGTGCTTGTTGCATTTACATTTATTTGGCATAAAAAGGGTTAATGAGTATTAGAGTATATTTCACTTTGCATGCAGTTAATTCTGAACTTGTGTTGTAAAGATTAGCACTCAGGTGAACTGATCTGGTGTGTTTTTTCTTCAGTTCAGACAAAGAGCTTATTGAAACCAACCAACTAAATTATCTGTGTGGCTGCACGCTTATCATTCATAATATGTTACATTTTACTCCACTCCCTTCAGTTTTCTGCTACACATAATGCTTTCTTTTCATTTTACAACTTTGCTAGATCAAAGTTGTAAGGCGACAGAAATTACCTCCAAGGTTGATATAATATAGTACAGTACATGCTCAATATGTATGAGTGTAATTGCTTTGTCTCTTCTGATCTCAAGTATACAGGGTCATTGACAAATCTCAGACCACAGTGTTCCTTTATCTTTGCCTATTTGTCCAACCAGTACAGTTTGTTGTAGGGGACTGGCTGGAGCCCAGGTCAGCTAGTGAGGGGGCCACGCCTTCCCGGGTCTGTCCATGTTCCACTGCTGTGAAGCAGTCCACACTTTATAAGGAACATATAGGGGGACATTTACTAAGCAGTGATAAAAGTGGAGAAGTGAGCCAGTGGAGAAGTTGCCCATGGCCACCAATCAGCTGCCCTGTATAATGTTATAGTATGCAAATTATAAATGTTATGTCAATGCTGATTGGTTGCCATGGGCAACATCTCCACTGGCTCACTTCTCCACTTTTATCACTGCTTAGTAAATGTCCCCCTTATTCTTACATTTTTCAACCCTCACAGATGCTGCCATCTTGACTCTCAGCTTTCACATTAAACTAGGCACACTTCTGCACATATAGTCCAGCAACATCACACTCTGAATTTATACTGATGTGATGTCCATTTTTGCGCTTTGGGTAGATTATTGCTCAGTAAATACACTGCATCATTGCTTTCAATGATTTTCTAATACAAAACACTGTCAGTTATGCAGAAGGTTTGCCATCTGGCCCCAAGTTGAGATTGATATAAGACACTGCTGCTTGAAATAATTTTTCATGGTAAAAGCACCCAGTCTGCAAACACCTCTTTGGTGTCAGTTTTCATATTTTTATCACAAAGTTACCTCATTCTTTTCATGCAGCTACCAGATGCCTGCCAATACATGTCTCTTAGATAGCCATTCATGTAGATTCTCCCACCTCATCAAACATAAATATCTTTGTTTTTCCCCATACGTAGACATGGGGATAAGTAACTTCTAACGATTGAAAGTCTTCAGAAGTCATTCATGTATCTTCAGTTTTACTAACCTTGAATATATTAACCCCTTTCTAGCCATGCCCTCAGCTGCAACATTAATAGTTGTATGTAGATTAAAGTAAAAATCACCTGAAAACATAATTTTTAGTTGTAAAGACTACATGCACAGCGGCTACCTGCAAAATCAGAAAGTGGACCTTGGTCAGCCATAGAAAATGGTTAGAAGGCAGAGGAGTTTGCCTTTACAAACTAAGGGGTCTATTTACTAAGCCTTGGATGGAGATAAAGTCACTGGAGATAAAGTACCAGCCAAACAGCTCCTAACTGTCATTTTTCAAACACAGCCTGTGGAATAGCAGTTAGGAGCCGATTGGCTGGTACTTTATCTCCAGCTACTTTATCTCCATCCAAGGCTTAGTAAATAGACTCCTAATATAGCTAAAAGCACATTATGTGTTATGTATTTCACAGGTTGGGGCTGCGTTACCGACATGCGGGATCCCGGTGGACAGCAAGAGCAACAAAGCCCCTTGGGGGTTCACTTTGCTTCCCCACGCTGCGGGCACACCACATGTTCTATTCCCACTCTATGGGTATCGTGGACACCCACAAGTGGGAATAGTCCCTTCTAGTCGTAATGCTGACTGTCTGTATTGAGGGTTTGGGATGCAGGGGGAGTTATTGTGACCGTCGGCCTCCTGACTGTTGGTCACATAACTACAGCCCGTATTTCACAAGATGCTGAAATATGGAACATGGAAGAGGCTATAAGTTATATGAATACTCTTGTATATCATGCAGAACTTGCACATAGCTCTCACAAATACATGTTTTATCTGCCAGTTATGAACTGTCCTGCCTATATTATTTTCATTATTACATCATTATATAATTATACAACTAACAATATTTGAAAGTATATTAGCAGTGATATTATAGATAGGTGTACACAGTAAAATATTACGTAATTTTGTTATTAGAGATATAAGTGCTTAATATAGTTGTTTGTATTATAGGGAATTTGTAGCTAAATGTTTTCTTCTGGCATTGAGCTACTGTATGAAACAAGAAAGACTTATCACCAGCAACTGACAGCCTGAAAGAACTGAGCACACAGTTTCAATATCATGAAATGCAGGAATATACTTTTTTGAGAGTCCCACACCTAGCAATAATGGTTATTTGTCAAGCCACAGCTAGTATACAACTGCAGTAAGTAGCCAGATAAAATTGTATATTTAACAAAGGTATTAAGAAATATGACTATGCAATAGTATATTTAAAACAGCATTTAATATCAGTTAAGAAACATGTCAATATATTTATATTGTATATCATAATAGGTAATAGTTTAAGCAGTTTCCCTTACACCTCTGTACATGAATCAGTAATGATATAATAGCTGAAATGTTGTTATTTTATAATCTCAGCACAATATCAGTATTTTTTAACTTGCATTATAATGACATCAGACATCAATGAGCTGTGATCAGTGCCTATCTAGTGGAAGGCCTGCGTGCGATCGCACTGGGTGCTCTCTGCAGCACTTTGTAGCTTCTATTCTGCTCCCCTTCCTCCCTATTCCATAGTACTCTGCTTGGGGGGTGGAGTTTTGCGGAATGATGCAGTTGCACTGTGACGTTACAACACAACTGCATAATTTCGCAAAACTATGCCCCCCGAGTGGAGTACTATGGACGGAACGAGGCGGAGCAGGATATCAGTGGTGGCAGGTTTGGCAACAGGCATATATACACCCTTGGCAATGAGCATTACTAATGACAACAAGCATTACCCTTGGCAATGAGCATGGCTCTCAGAGCATAAAACCCCTGGCAATGAGCATGACACCCAGGGCTGGATTAACAATAAGGCGGGTGGAGCTGCAGCTCCAGGCCCTCCCACAAAAATAGGCCCAAAGGATCACTTGCAGTACGGACTGTGTTGACAGGAAAAAAGAATCCTGTCAACACCAACAGAATTGCAAAGCTTTGACCATTCACTCCCCCACCTCCTGCCGACCTCAGCCACGCCCATTCACCTGCGGACAGCAACTGTCTGAAAGCCACCAATCTCTACACAGAGTTGCCGATGCCCCGCCCACTCACAGACACACAAGGCAAGCCAAGAAAAAGAATAATCCTTTCAACCCCAGCACCATCCTTAGCCACGCCTGTGCACCAATGGCTGCCCGAATTTACTCACAAGTCACTGAAACTCCACCCACTCACAACCGCGAGAAGCCCCGCCCCTGGCTCTCCAAAGCTCCGCCCACTTACTCCAAATTCTTCATGGCAACCAACTAGTAGTGGGAACCTGTCAAAGCTGCAGCTGGAAATAGTGTGCTGAAGAAACACATGGTCACAGGGCAGCTGTCAGCATCCATGAGGTGAAATTGTACTATGCATGCAGTAATGTCTGGTGCTGCTATTTATGTGCTGTGATCTTACCCTGGGGCTTTATGTATGTGTGCCTATGTATGTACCGACCACCACAGCATCCCAATGGTGAGAATCCCCACAGGGCAACCCTCCCCCCTGCAGCCTATCCCTCACCGGCGGTGCCTAAATCCAACGCCCCCCCTTCCTGCAGCCTAACCCTATCCCTATACCTCCCTGGGGTGCCGACCGCCCGTACACATGCTGCGGCGGCCGGCGGCGATTGACAGCTGAACTGGGCGGGCGTGTATACACGCCCGCCCAGTCCATGACATCAGTCCACAACGGATCGGGCAGTGTGTATGCTCAACACACTGCCCGATCCATCCATAGATATATCTGCCGATCAATTGATCTGCAGATATATCTATCAGTGTGTACCCCCTTTAGGCTTGGGCCACACATAACGGTTTAGCGGGACCTGCTGGCAGGAAGGAGACTGCACATGGTCTGTTATGCGGCTGCCCACATATATGCGGCGGTACCGCATCCGCCGGACCAAGCAGGGTGACAGGACGACTTGATTTCAACTAGAACACATATATTTGAATGTTCCGCACTGTGTTTTACATGAAATCTGGTCGTGGCACTGGACGTATCCTGTGCAGCGGCATCCTGCGCAAAGTCTGTTGTGTGAACCCAAAACGCTCCTTCCGGCCAAGCGCACGAGACCTGCTAAACCGCTACAGGTGGCCCAAGCCTTACATCTAGCATGGGGCTGCTACAAATGCCAGTGTCAATGATGACAGTTGTGGCAGTCAGCATGAAAAAAAATGGGCAGTATGGGTATCCTGCAGACATACAAACCCCCACATTAGTCCTATTGATTGTTTACTTGTAAAGTGTATGCACAGCCAAATTCTACCTGTTATACCTGTATTCATGTCTCAGATTGTCTTTTTACTTGTAAGAGGACACAAAGGTGTAGATATAATTGGTTTCAGGTTATGTGCTTATTATAAGAAGATTAGCTGGAAACTCACCTTCTTTAATAACATATTTATCATATATTTGGTAGTGGGCTATTTAATATAATAGTGGTGCTCTAAAGGATTGCAAGCTGATATAGTGATAAATTGGGAGGGCACAGGAGCATAAGCAGGGGCTTTTTAAAAGAGGAGGAGGCCGGTGTTCAGCCTCCTCCGTCGGGCCCCCTCCTCTCTGCCTGGAGCGCTGTAGAGTCTGAGCACTAGAGGGCTCAGACTCTACTGTGCATGCGCAAATCTCCGGGAAAATGGTGCGGCGGCCATTTTCCCTGAGATCTCTCTACTGCACATGCACAGAACTCCGTGATAATGGCCGCTGGGCCATTTTCACTGTGTTCTAACGGCGCTGCGGATGCCGGCGCTGGACTTCGGAGGAGTAAGTATTTTACAAATGGGTGCAGTGTGTGCGGTGGGGGCTCCCTCTGGACTCAGGGGCCCGTGTGCACCGCACACACTGCACCCATTATAGAAACGCCAGTGAGCATAAGTCACTTGTAAGAGGACCAAAGCTTGTCACAGCGAGACCAGAGGTTGAAATTCAGATGGGGGCAGATGATATGGAAGGCTTCACAAGCTCTCCCTCCTATCTATGGGCCTGATTCAGACCTGATCGCTGTTGTGGGAAATCGCATTGTGGTCGATTATCGAATGACTGTGCATGCGCCAAACAGTAACAGAAAGAATAGTGCGAAAATTTCGATCGCACGGGCATTTGCAAGATGATTGACAGGATACAGACGTTTGCGGGTGGAAAATGACCATTTTCTGGGAGTATCAGGAAAAACGCAGGGGTTCCCAATCGTTTTGTGTGTGACGTCAGTTCCGTCCCCGATGTGCCTGATTTCTTTGCACTGGAGAAGTATTGAGCTACGTACAGACTAGAGATGAGCGGGTTCGGTTTCTCTGAATCCGAACCCGCCAGAACTTCATGTTTTTTTTCACGGGTCCGAGCGACTCGGATCTTCCCGCCTTGCTCGGTTAACCCGAGCGCGCCCGAACGTCATCATGACGCTGTCGGATTCTCGCGAGGCTCGGATTCTATCGCGAGACTCGGATTCTATATAAGGAGCCGCGCGTCGCCGCCATTTTCACACGTGCATTGAGATTGATAGGGAGAGGACGTGGCTGGCGTCCTCTCCGTTTAGAATTAGAATAGATTAGAGAGACACTTGATTTACTAATTTTGGGGAGCATTAGGAGTACTCAGTAGTGTACAGTGCAGAGTTTTGCTGATAGTGACCAGTGACCACCACTTTTATTTATAATCCGTTCTCTGCCTGAAAAAAGCGATACACAGCACACAGTGACTCAGTCACATACCATATCTGTGTGCACTGCTCAGGCTCAGGCCAGTGTGCTGCATCATCTATTATCTATATATAATATTATATATATCTGTCTGACTGCTCAGCTCACACAGCTTATAATTGTGGGGGAGACTGGGGAGCACTACTGCAGTGCCAGTTATAGGTTATAGCAGGAGCCAGGAGTACATAATATAATCCGTTCTCTGCCTGAAAAAAGCGATACACAGCACACAGTGACTCAGTCACATACCATATCTGTGTGCACTGCTCAGGCTCAGGCCAGTGTGCTGCATCATCTATTATCTATATATAATATTATATATATCTGTCTGACTGCTCAGCTCACACAGCTTATAATTGTGGGGGAGACTGGGGAGCACTACTGCAGTGCCAGTTATAGGTTATAGCAGGAGCCAGGAGTACATAATATATTATATAGTGAGTGACCACCAGACACACAGTGCAGTTTATTTAATATATCCGTTCTCTGCCTGAAAAAAGCGATACACACAGTGACTCAGTCAGTCACATACCATATCTGTGTGCACTGCTCAGGCTCAGGCCAGTGTGCTGCATCATCTATATATATTATATATCTGTCTGACTGCTCAGCTCACACAGCTTATAATTGTGGGGGAGACTGGGGAGCACTACTGCAGTGCCAGTTATAGGTTATAGCAGGAGCCAGGAGTACATAATATTATATTAAACAGTGCACACTTTTGCTGCAGGAGTGCCACTGCCAGTGTGACTAGTGACCAGTGACCTGACCACCAGTATATAATATTAGTAGTATACTATCTCTTTATCAACCAGTCTATATTAGCAGCAGACACAGTACAGTGCGGTAGTTCACGGCTGTGGCTACCTCTGTGTCGGCACTCGGCAGCCCGTCCATAATTGTATATACCACCTAACCGTGGTTTTTTTTTCTTTCTTTATACATACATACTAGTTA
The DNA here is from genome assembly GCF_028390025.1 of Pseudophryne corroboree. Lineage (NCBI taxonomy): Eukaryota > Metazoa > Chordata > Amphibia > Anura > Myobatrachidae > Pseudophryne > Pseudophryne corroboree. The sequence continues at coordinate 516,088,811 of NC_086449.1, forward strand.
CGAGTATACTATCTCTTTATCAACCAGTCTATATATTAGCAGCAGACACAGTACAGTGCGGTAGTCCACGGCTGTGGCTACCTCTGTGTCGGCACTCGGCAGCCCGTCCATAATTGTATATACCACCTAACCGTGGTTTTTTTTTCATTCTTTATACATACATACTAGTTACGAGTATACTATCTCTTTATCAACCAGTCTATATTAGCAGCAGACACAGTACAGTGCGGTAGTTCACGGCTGTGGCTACCTCTGTGTCGGCACTCGGCAGCCCGTCCATAATTGTATATACCACCTAACCGTGGTTTTTTTTTTCTTTCTTTATACATACATACTAGTTACGAGTATACTATCTCTTTATCAACCAGTCTATATATTAGCAGCAGACACAGTACAGTGCGGTAGTTCACGGCTGTGGCTACCTCTGTGTCGGCACTCGGCAGCCCGTCCATAATTGTATATACCACCTAACCGTGGTTTTTTTTTCTTTCTTTATACATACATACTAGTTACGAGTATACTATCTCTTTATCAACCAGTCTATATATTAGCAGCAGACACAGTACAGTGCGGTAGTTCACGGATGTGGCTACCTCTGTGTCGGCACTCGGCAGCCCGTCCATAATTGTATATACCACCTAACCGTGGTTTTTTTTTCTTTCTTTATACATACATACTAGTTACGAGTATACTATCTCTTTATCAACCAGTCTATATATTAGCAGCAGACACAGTACAGTGCGGTAGTTCACGGCTGTGGCTACCTCTGTGTCGGCACTCGGCAGCCCGTCCATAATTGTATATACCACCTAACCGTGGTTTTTTTTTTCTTTCTTTATACATACATACTAGTTACGAGTATACTATCTCTTTATCAACCAGTCTATATATTAGCAGCAGACACAGTACAGTGCGGTAGTCCACGGCTGTGGCTACCTCTGTGTCGGCACTCGGCAGCCCGTCCATAATTGTATACTAGTATCCAATCCATCCATCTCCATTGTTTACCTGAGGTGCCTTTTAGTTGTGCCTATTAAAATATGGAGAACAAAAATGTTGAGGTTCCAAAATTAGGGAAAGATCAAGATCCACTTCCACCTCGTGCTGAAGCTGCTGCCACTAGTCATGGCCGAGACGATGAAATGCCAGCAACGTCGTCTGCCAAGGCCGATGCCCAATGGCATAGTACAGAGCATGTCAAAACCAAAACACCAAATATCAGTAAAAAAAGGACTCCAAAACCTAAAATAAAATTGTCGGAGGAGAAGCGTAAACTTGCCAATATGCCATTTACCACACGGAGTGGCAAGGAACGGCTGAGGCCCTGGCCTATGTTCATGGCTAGTGGTTCAGCTTCACATGAGGATGGAAGCACTCAGCCTCTCGCTAGAAAACTGAAAAGACTCAAGCTGGCAAAAGCACCGCAAAGAACTGTGCGTTCTTTGAAATCCCAAATCCACAAGGAGAGTCCAATTGTGTCGGTTGCGATGCCTGACCTTCCCAACACTGGACGTGAAGAGCATGCGCCTTCCACCATTTGCACGCCCCCTGCAAGTGCTGGAAGGAGCACCCGCAGTCCAGTTCCTGATAGTCAGATTGAAGATGTCAGTGTTGAAGTACACCAGGATGAGGAGGATATGGGTGTTGCTGGCGCTGGGGAGGAAATTGACCAGGAGGATTCTGATGGTGAGGTGGTTTGTTTAAGTCAGGCACCCGGGGAGACACCTGTTGTCCGTGGGAGGAATATGGCCGTTGACATGCCAGGTGAAAATACCAAAAAAATCAGCTCTTCGGTGTGGAGGTATTTCACCAGAAATGCGGACAACAGGTGTCAAGCCGTGTGTTCCCTTTGTCAAGCTGTAATAAGTAGGGGTAAGGACGTTAACCACCTCGGAACATCCTCCCTTATACGTCACCTGCAGCGCATTCATAATAAGTCAGTGACAAGTTCAAAAACTTTGGGTGACAGCGGAAGCAGTCCACTGACCAGTAAATCCCTTCCTCTTGTAACCAAGCTCACGCAAACCACCCCACCAACTCCCTCAGTGTCAATTTCCTCCTTCCCCAGGAATGCCAATAGTCCTGCAGGCCATGTCACTGGCAATTCTGACGAGTCCTCTCCTGCCTGGGATTCCTCCAATGCATCCTTGCGTGTAACGCCTACTGCTGCTGGCGCTGCTGTTGTTGCCGCTGGGAGTCGATGGTCATCCCAGAGGGGAAGTCGTAAGCCCACTTGTACTACTTCCAGTAAGCAATTGACTGTTCAACAGTCCTTTGCGAGGAAGATGAAATATCACAGCAGTCATCCTACTGCAAAGCGGATAACTGAGTCCTTGACAACTATGTTGGTGTTAGACGTGCGTCCGGTATCCGCCGTTAGTTCACAGGGAACTAGACAATTTATTGAGGCAGTGTGCCCCCGTTACCAAATACCATCTAGGTTCCACTTCTCTAGGCAGGCGATACCGAGAATGTACACGGACGTCAGAAAAAGACTCACCAGTGTCCTAAAAAATGCAGTTGTACCCAATGTCCACTTAACCACGGACATGTGGACAAGTGGAGCAGGGCAGGGTCAGGACTATATGACTGTGACAGCCCACTGGGTAGATGTATGGACTCCCGCCGCAAGAACAGCAGCGGCGGCACCAGTAGCAGCATCTCGCAAACGCCAACTCTTTCCTAGGCAGGCTACGCTTTGTATCACCGCTTTCCAGAATACGCACACAGCTGAAAACCTCTTACGGCAACTGAGGAAGATCATCGCGGAATGGCTTACCCCAATTGGACTCTCCTGTGGATTTGTGGCATCGGACAACGCCAGCAATATTGTGTGTGCATTAAATATGGGCAAATTCCAGCACGTCCCATGTTTTGCACATACCTTGAATTTGGTGGTGCAGAATTTTTTAAAAAACGACAGGGGCGTGCAAGAGATGCTGTCGGTGGCCAGAAAAATTGCGGGACACTTTCGGCGTACAGGCACCACGTACAGAAGACTGGAGCACCACCAAAAACTACTGAACCTGCCCTGCCATCATCTGAAGCAAGAAGTGGTAACGAGGTGGAATTCAACCCTCTATATGCTTCAGAGGTTGGAGGAGCAGCAAAAGGCCATTCAAGCCTATACAATTGAGCACGATATAGTAGGTGGAATGCACCTGTCTCAAGTGCAGTGGAGAATGATTTCAACGTTGTGCAAGGTTCTGATGCCCTTTGAACTTGCCACACGTGAAGTCAGTTCAGACACTGCCAGCCTGAGTCAGGTCATTCCCCTCATCAGGCTTTTGCAGAAGAAGCTGGAGACATTGAAGGAGGAGCTAAAAGGGAGCGATTCCGCTAGGCATGTGGGACTTGTGGATGCAGCCCTTAATTCGCTTAACAAGGATTCACGGGTGGTCAATCTGTTGAAATCAGAGCACTACATTTTGGCCACCGTGCTCGATCCTAGATTTAAAGCCTACCTTGGATCTCTCTTTCCGGCAGACACAGGTCTGCTGGGGTTGAAAGACCTGCTGGTGACAAAATTGTCAAGTCAAGCGGAACGCGACCTGTCAACATCTCCTCCTTCACATTCTCCCGCAACTGGGGGTGCGAGGAAAAGGCTCAGAATTCCGAGCCCACCCGCTGGCGGTGATGCAGGGCAGTCTGGAGCGACTGCTGATGCTGACATCTGGTCCGGACTGAAGGACCTGACAACGATTACGGACATGTCGTCTACTGTCACTGCATATGATTCTCTCAACATTGATAGAATGGTGGAGGATTATATGAGTGACCGCATCCAAGTAGGCACGTCACACAGTCCGTACTTATACTGGCAGGAAAAAGAGGCAATTTGGAGGCCCTTGCACAAACTGGCTTTATTCTACCTAAGTTGCCCTCCCACAAGTGTGTACTCCGAAAGAGTGTTTAGTGCCGCCGCTCACCTTGTCAGCAATCGGCGTACGAGGTTACATCCAGAAAATGTGGAGAAGATGATGTTCATTAAAATGAATTATAATCAATTCCTCCGCGGAGACATTGACCAGCAGCAATTGCCTCCACAAAGTACACAGGGAGCTGAGATGGTGGATTCCAGTGGGGACGAATTGATAATCTGTGAGGAGGGGGATGTACACGGTGATATATCGGAGGGTGAAGATGAGGTGGACATCTTGCCTCTGTAGAGCCAGTTTGTGCAAGGAGAGATTAATTGCTTCTTTTTTGGGGGGGGTCCAAACCAACCCGTCATATCAGTCACAGTCGTGTGGCAGACCCTGTCACTGAAATGATGGGTTGGTTAAAGTGTGCATGTCCTGTTTTGTTTATACAACATAAGGGTGGGTGGGAGGGCCCAAGGACAATTCCATCTTGCACCTCTTTTTTCTTTTCTTTTTCTTTGCATCATGTGCTGATTGGGGAGGGTTTTTTGGAAGGGACATCCTGCGTGACACTGCAGTGCCACTCCTAGATGGGCCCGGTGTTTGTGTCGGCCACTAGGATCGCTAATCTTACTCACACAGTCAGCTACCTCATTGCGCCTCTTTTTTTCTTTGCGTCATGTGCTGTTTGGGGAGGGTTTTTTGGAAGGGACATCCTGCGTGACACTGCAGTGCCACTCCTAGATGGGCCCGGTGTTTGTGTCGGCCACTAGGGTCGCTAATCTTACTCACACAGTCAGCTACCTCATTGCGCCTCTTTTTTTCTTTGCGTCATGTGCTGTTTGGGGAGGGTTTTTTGGAAGGGACATCCTGCGTGACACTGCAGTGCCACTCCTAGATGGGCCCGGTGTTTGTGTCGGCCACTAGGGTCGCTAATCTTACTCACACAGCTACCTCATTGCGCCTCTTTTTTTCTTTGCGTCATGTGCTGTTTGGGGAGGGTTTTTTGGAAGGGACATCCTGCGTGACACTGCAGTGCCACTCCTAGATGGGCCCGGTGTTTGTGTCGGCCACTAGGGTCGCTAATCTTACTCACACAGTCAGCTACCTCATTGCGCCTCTTTTTTTCTTTGCGTCATGTGCTGTTTGGGGAGGGTTTTTTGGAAGGGCCATCCTGCGTGACACTGCAGTGCCACTCCTAGATGGGCCCGGTGTTTGTGTCGGCCACTAGGGTCGCTAATCTTACTCACACAGCTACCTCATTGCGCCTCTTTTTTTCTTTGCGTCATGTGCTGTTTGGGGAGGGTTTTTTGGAAGGGCCATCCTGCGTGACACTGCAGTGCCACTCCTAGATGGTCCCGGTGTTTGTGTCGGCCACTAGGGTCGCTAATCTTACTCACACAGCTACCTCATTGCGCCTCTTTTTTTCTTTGCGTCATGTGCTGTTTGGGGAGGGTTTTTTGGAAGGGACATCCTGCGTGACACTGCAGTGCCACTCCTAGATGGGCCCGGTGTTTGTGTCGGCCACTAGGGTCGCTTATCTTACTCACACAGCGACCTCGGTGCAAATTTTAGGACTAAAAATAATATTGTGAGGTGTGAGGTATTCAGAATAGACTGAAAATGAGTGTAAATTATGGTTTTTGAGGTTAATAATACTTTGGGATCAAAATGACCCCCAAATTCTATGATTTAAGCAGTTTTTTAGTGTTTTTGGAAAAAAACACCCGAATCCAAAACACACCCGAATCCGACAAAAAAAATTCGGTGAGGTTTTGCCAAAACGCGTTCGAACCCAAAACACGGCCGCGGAACCGAACCCAAAACCAAAACACAAAACCCGAAAAATTTCAGGCGCTCATCTCTAGTACAGACTGCACAGAATGGGAAAACATTCGATGGTGAGTGTGATGTGAACGGATTTGCAGCTGTCCGCTGACTGAGGGGAACTTTTGCACAGTGTACACATGCATTTGCACACTTGCATGGGCCAAATTTTCACTTTCCCTGGACAGCGACTATCTGATCGCAGTACAGTGTAATTTGCAGCACAGCGATCAGGTCTGAATTATGCCCTATACCTCAATAAGGGTTCCTGTCTATAGACAGACAGTTAAAAGATAGACAGTCATTAGGTAGACACCGTATGGTCGACAGTCAAAAGTCAGACAGGGTCATAAGTCAGACACAAAAAAAATGTTTTTTTTTTCTGTGTTTTTTTTACAACTTTTGCCTCATTTACTATCCGTGTCACAAACTACTACCTTTTAGTAAAGTTGTGGCGAGCGAAACAAGACACCGAGCTCGAAGTGTGGTGAGCGTAGCAAGGGGATGAATTTCACCAAATTTGGGTTACAAATGTTTAAAAAAACACATTTTTTTTTAATTTTTTGTGTGTCTGACTTATGACCCTGTCTGACTTTTGACTGTCTGAGTTTTGACCCTGTCTGACTTTTGACTGTCGACCATATAGTGTCTAACTAATGACTGTTTATCTTTTAACTGTCTATGAGCTATACCACACCCCTCAATAAAACTAGCCACCCTCTATGCAGACATCACGCACACAGTACTGGCCATACCTCCACATCGCTAATCACATGGCTGCAGTAACACACAATAGGCCCTTCAAAAAGTTCAGCTCCAGGCCCATATGGACCTTAATCTGGTACTGATGACACCCAGTGCATGAAACCCCTGGCAACGAGCATGACACCCAGCGCATGAAACCCCTGGCAACGAGTATGACACCCAGCACACAGCAACGGAATTTGCTGCGCTATATAAGAAACTGTTAATAAATAAATAATAAATAAATTAGCCCCTGGCAACGAGCTTGCACTGAATGCCAAATTGTGTAGAAATAGCCCTAGCTTTGATATGTAATATGTGAAGATGTACTTTTAAGTGTTACAGGTATATAAACATACCTGCATTTTATTTCTTGGAGACCTATTCATCATCAGTGTTATGTAACTGCCCATTTCAATATTAGGGGTACGATAGGGATGTTTACTAGTCTGCAAACTGTGATAACTGAAATTTTTTCATAGTTTACCTGCTACAACAAATGCCATCTTCACATGGCACTGGTTCTTGTAGCCCTGATCCTTCCTATGCTACCTCCTCACTGTGTTCCCTGCGGCTGTGTGCATGCGTGACCTCAAGTCACACATGTGCAGAAGCTGGCAACACAATGGTGCTAAGTAATACTGCTACTGAAGTAGCAGTGTTACTGATTGCTGGGACAGCTGCTTTTCAGAGCAGCTCTCCACGCACCTGTGCAATGCTGAATTTCTCCAGTGGTAACTATCCCCCGCTGCAACTCGTGGCGAGTTGTATACTTAATTCATCCAGCTCAGTATGATGAATAGGCCCCTTAAAGAGAAAAATAAATTTTACTCAGCATATTGATACAATCCAAAATTTTATGATATCCCTCCATGCATCACCTCCTTGACTAGCCATTGTTTAATAGACAGGGCCCCTGATGCTGGTTATCCATAACTGTGGTAATTCTAAAGCTAATACATGCCCACGAGCGCTGACCCCCAGGGATGCGTGCATTTATCAGGGCTGATTGTAACAACAGGTGGCTGATTGACCAGACGAGGAGAGGACGAGGTGCCCACTGCTTGGAGCTGATTGTCCCCGGGGCCGCTGAACATCTATTCAGCCCTATATTTGGTGCATTTCAAAAATCCAAAATCTGGTAGGAAGCCACCCTCATATATTCTGGATGTAAAGTGGATTTTTTATCATTTCTTCATGTAATGTAATGAAGAGTTTTACTGTTGGACTGCCTTTCAACTATTAAACATTATCATATTTTATTATATGTGTTTGATTACTGCACTCCATAAGCTGGAAGTGATCCCTTTCAATAGTTAAAACAATACCACACTAGATTGTATTTTTGATCTCTCTCTTTCATGTAACCATCTCTGAAAGCACACGTCATACCATTATTGACAATGTATGTGTGTATGAAGACTGTGGAAAATTGAGAGAAACATCTGGTTCAAGATAAGTAAAGATTCCCTTCCATTTTTAATTTGGGAGAGCGCAGGAAAGAGGACATTCAGAAATTTTGGTAGTTTGGAGTTTTTTTTGGGGTGAAGGTAACATCCCATTCTCTGAGTGTCCATTGACCCGCGGCTTGGTAGCGCAATTTCTTGTGGGTGTGAATTGTTCTATCCTTTGGATATCTGCCAACACTGGCTAGACAGACCCTGAGGATGCCAGTGGGGAACACAAGCCTGGCCTCTGGCACTGCCAGGGGGGCCATGTAAGCCGACATTGAGTGACACCTGAGCTGCGAGACAGACTTACTTATCCATAGTGTGGTCAACTTTAGTTTGCAGCCAAAGAACCAATGTCGTCTTAAGATGAAGAGGTCATTAGTATGGAATTGTATAACTTGTTGCAAGCACAGCCTCAACTCGAGTGGAGAAAGCTGGTTGGCTGGTACATAGAGGTGATAAATTATGATTGCCTTCCATTGTGGAGAAGCCTCAGAGAGTCTGATGAGTGAGCCTTGCCAATACCAAAGGGCACAGAAGTTGAGATGACAGATGTAAAAGAGGAGTGTCCCCCCTCTGGGTCTGAATTCAGTAACTTTTTGGAAGGTAATGTGACAACTACAGGGGTCCTTTTTAAATGTTTAGATCAACCTGTCCAGTCTAGATGGGCTAAAGAGCCAGAGCCATCACTTCTACTTAAAGTAACATCATAAAAGGACTATAAAAAGTAACTTACTGACTATCACTGACCTGGTTTGGGAGTGTTGTGGACTCGAGGTTTCTTCCGGTGACCGGGAAGAGGAACTGCAACCGGGCCGCAGCAGGGATGGCCGAATGTAAGTTTTCATCATGCAGGATTAGGTAGGCAGACAGGAGGCACGTGTGGACGCTGAAGGTCTCCTGAAAGACAGAACTTGAAAGGCGCTGATGAATCAGTGAAGAATACCAGGTGCTGGAGGCACAAACTGTGCTAAAGTGCACTGGGTACTTGGAGACACTGAGGTGCTTGGATATACTGAGGCGCTTGGAGACACTGAGGTGCTTGGAGGCACAGAGGTGTTTGGAGGCGCGGAGGCGCTTGGAGACACGGAGGCGCTTGGAGGCACCGAGGTGCTTGGAGGCACAGAGGTGCTTGGAGGTACAGAGGTGTTTGGAGGCGCGGAGGCGCTTGGAGACACTGAGGTGCTTAGAGGCGCTTGGAGGCACGGAGATGCTTGGAGGCACAGAGATGCTTGGAGGCACAGAAGTGCTTGGAGGCACGGAGATGCTTGGAGGCACGGAGATGCTAGGAGGCACAGAGGTGCTTGGAAGGGCTGGAAACCACAGGAATGCGGGAGCTCTGAAGATCGCAGCTTCTGTAGGTAGAATAGATGATACTCAGGCGCCGGAGCTCTGCCCGGCGTCTGAATTTGACCTTCCCGCCTCACTCTGATTGGCGGGGAGCGCCTGATGATGTCACCCGCCCATCCGACCCTCGTGGACGTCGGGTGTACCCGCGGCGCCCGCCCCCCGAACATCCGCCGGGACCAGCGCCAACGGAGCACCAGGAGCCGGGGACCACCAGCGGGGACGGCTGCCGGGAAGCCCAGCGCACCCGGAGGGGTAAGCGCGGCGGCCGCGGCGGCATGACAGTACCCCCTCCTCTAGGAGTGGCCTCAGGACACTTTCCTGGTTTTGTTGGGTGTCTGGAATGAAAGATCCGAATTAGTCGGGGAGCGGTGACCTCAGAAGCCTTTATCCAACTTCTTTCTTCAGGTCCATAACCCTTCCATTCCACCAAATATTGTAAATTCTTGTGATAGTAACGAGAGTCCAGAATAGTTTTGATCTCAAATTCTGTCCCAGTTTCAGTCTCCACTGAGGTTGAACTAGAAGGCTCTGAATGGAAACGATTTAGTATGAGGGGACGAAGGAGAGAGACATGGAAAGAATTTGGTATACGAAAGTGAGGAGGCAAACCCAATTTGCAGACCACAGGATTCAGGACTTGTAAAACAGGGTAAGGTCCGATGAACCTTGGAGCAAATTTCATAGTGGGTACTTTTAGATGGAGGTTGCGGGTGGAGAGACATACCCTATCGCCAACTTTGTATTGAGAAGCGGCCCGCCGTTTCCTGTCCGCAAAGAATTTGTATCGGACGGAGATTTTCTTGAGACTAGCATGAACCCTACTCCAAATTTGACTGAAGTGTTGTAACGCGGAAGTTACCGCCGGAACCTCCTCCGACGGAAGGATTGGTAATTCTGGAACCCGTGGATGGAACCCGTAATTGATGAAGAACGGAGATTCGCCAGTGGAGGTATGAAACAAATGGTTATGGGCAAACTCTGCCCAGGGTAACAGTTCCACCCAGTCGTCCTGTGAAGGAAAGAGATAAACGCGGAGAAAAGTCTGCAAATCCTGGTTGACTCGTTCGGTTTGCCCATTTGTTTGGGGATGATAGGCAGACGAGAATTTGAGTTTCATTCGTAAGGCAGAACAGAGAGCTCTCCAAAATCTGGCGGTGAACTGAACCCCTCGATCTGAGACCACTTCCAGAGGTAAACCATGTAACCGAAAGTGCTCCCGGATAAATAGCAGAGCCAGTTTGGGAGCTGTCGGTAGACCTGTCAACGGAATGAAGTGTGCCATCTTCGAAAAACGGTCGACAATCACCAGATGGTATTGTAACCTTTGGAGTGGGGCAACTCGGTAATGAAGTCCATAGAAATATGGGTCCAGGGTTACCTTGGAATGGACAAAGGACGAAGCAATCCGGCAGGAGGCAGATGAGGAATTTTGTGCTGTGTGCATTGAGGACAAGAACTAACATAATCCTGTATATCCCTCCTCATGGTATTCCACCAGTAAGACCTTCGCAGGAACTTGAACATTTTTTGGACCCCCGGGTGACTGGAGAACTTGGAGATATGGGCCCACTGTAGTATTCTTGGTCGGAATTCAACTGGTACTGACATTCTTCCAGGAGGAGTATCTAGAGAAGAGGAAGCAGCGGAAATGGAGATTGGACTGAGGATTAAACTCCTTTCAAAGGAATTCTCTTCATCTGAGGCAGTTAGGGTACAACACAGAGCGTCAGCTTTTGTATTGAAAGTCCCGGCCCGGCACTTAATAGCAAAGGAGAATCGAGTAAAGAAAAGTGCCCATCTGGCCTGACGGGGATTCAAGCATTGTGCGGTCTTGATGTACAATAAGTTCTTGTGATCGGTGTAAATAGTAATCAGATGTTTGGCACCTTCTAACAAGTATCTCCATTCTTCCAAGGCGGATTTTATTGCCAACAGTTCCTGATCTCCAATAGTGTAGTTTTGCTCAGCAGGCGAGAACTTACGAGAATGGAACCCACATGGATGCAATTTCTTGTCCGAAGAATACTGGGAAAGAACGGCTCCGACTCCGACTGAGGAAGCATCGACCTCCAGGAAGAATGGTTCTTCGAAATTTGGTTGTTGGAGTACTGGAGCCGATACAAAAGCTGATTTCAATCGGGGGAAAGCTTCCACAGCTTCGAGAGACCATAAACTCGGGTTGGAACCCTTTTTGGTCAATGCGGTAATGAGTGCAACAATGGTGGAAAAACCCTTAATGAATTTCCTGTAGTAGTTTGCAAAGCCCAAGAACCTTTGTACTGCTTTCAAAGAGAGAGGCTGAGTCCAATCACGAATGGCAGTGAGTTTCTCCGGATCCATACGAAGCTCCGTACCCGAGATGACATAGCCAAGGAACGGAATTGACGATACCTCAAAAGTGCATTTTGAAATCTTGCCATAAAGACGATTCTTTCATAGTCGGAGAAGTACCTCTTTGACCTGTGTCCTGTGTTCTGCAAGATTTTTGGAAAAAATCAGGATGTCGTCTAAATGCACCACTACACTTTGGTATAATATGTCTCGGAAGATTTCGTTAACGAATGCCTGAAAGACGGCAGTAGCATTGCTAAGGCTGAACGGCATCACCAGATATTCGTAATGCCCATCTCGGGTATTGAAGGCGGTCTTCCATTCATCCCCCTGCCGGATACGTATAAGATTATAGGCTCCTCTCAAGTTGAGCTTCGAAAAAACGTGGGCTCCACGCACCCTATCAAATAGCTCCGTGATTAGCGGCAAGGGATATTTATTTTTGATGGTGATATCGTTTAGGCCACGATAATCGATACACGGTCTCAGCCACCCGTTCTTCTTCTTCACGAAAAAGAAACCTGCTCCAGCCGGAGAGATAGAGGGGCGAATGAATCCCTTAAGAAGATTAGATTTAATATAGTCCGACATAGCTTGGGTCTCAGGTAGAGACAGGGGATAAGTGCGACCCCGAGGCGGCATCTTCCCTGGGACGAGGTCAATGGGGCAGTCCCAAGGTCTATGGGGTGGTAACTGATCAGCCGCCTGCTCAGAGAACACATCCGTGAACTCCCGATAAGCCTCCGGAATGAGCTCCTCGTCCGACCTAGAATATGCACGGAGCGGACAGACGGGAGTAAGGCAATTGGTGAGACAGAATGAACTCCAAGACAGAACTTGTGAAGACTTCCAGTCGACGTGGGGATTATGGGTTTTGAGCCAAGGCAACCCGAGGACAAGGTCATGAGGCATCTCCGGAATCACTAGGAGCTCCAGATGTTCTTGATGTAGCGCTCTGACCTGCAGCCTAACGGGCTCTGTGCGATATGTAATGAGGCCATTGGATATTCTGGTTCCATTAATAGCAGTCAAAGAAATAGGCCGTTTGATAGACCGCAACTTTAAACCCAGACCTTGGGCACAGGAGAAAGAAACGAAATTCCCAGCAGCCCCAGAGTCCAATAGGGCATTGAAAGATTTGGCAACTGACTTGGAGGTCAAAGACACGGAAAGTAAGCAATCCAAAGTCGGAGAAGATTTGGACGTGACTCCCAACTTGACTCCTCCGGAACAAGCTAGGCCTGCCCGTTTCCCGGACGGGATTTACAAAACTTGAAATGATCGGCGGCTCCACAGTAAAGGCAAAGTTTACCCTCACGACGACGCTGTCGTTCCTCCGGAGACAGTCGGGACCGATTAATTTGCATGGGTTTGTCCGAACTGGGCACAGCCGCCGGCCTAGAAGGAGGAAGCCGGAACCTGGAACGATCTGAGCGACTACGTTCTCCTCCACACTCCTGCATCCGAAGATCCACCTTGACGCAGAGGGAGATCAACTCTTCTAATGGATCCGGCAGATCCCTAGTGACCAACTCATCTTTCAGCCGGTTGGAGAGACTGTTCCAGAAGGCAACCCTCAGGGCGTCATTATTCCAGCGAAGTTCAGAGGCAATGGTCTGGAAATGAACCACGTACTGACCCACGGAGCGGGAGCCCTGACGGACACGGAGCAAGTCAGAAGAAGCAGTGGTCATCCTGCTGGGCTCGTCGAAGATTCTTCGAAAGGACGTGATGAAGTTGGTGTAGTTGGAAACCACGGGATCAGATCGTTCCCATAACGAGACACCCAATCCAACACTGACCCTTCGAGCAGGGAAATAATATACGCCACCTTTGACCGATCCGTAGGGAAATTATGAGAGAGAAGCTCGAAGTGCACCTCGCACTGGTTTAAAAAACCACGGCAATTCTTAGGATTCCCATTATAGCGGGAAGGAGTAGGAAGCTGAAGGCGTGACCTGGTACCGGCCGGAGGTTGGACGTTACTGGAAACGGCAACTGGAGGAGTTACGGGAACTGAAACCGGAATTACGGAGGCTAAGGATGCTTGAATTTGATCCAATCGGCCGGACAATTCCTGGAGATATTGCATCACCTGGCTCTGTGTCGCCTCCTGAATCTGAACTCGGGAAGCCAAACTTTGGATGGCGCTCGACTCTGTGTTCCGATCCCCCGGGTCCATGAGGGCTGAGTATACTATCACTGACCTGGTTTGGGAGTGTTGTGGACTCGGGGTTTCTTCCGGTGACCGGGAAGAGGAACTGCAACCGGGCCGCAGCAGGGATGGCCGAATGTAAGTTTTCCTCATGCAGGATTAGGTCGGCAGACAGGAGGCACGTGTGGACGCTGAAGGTCTCCTGAAAGACAGAACTTGAAAGGCGCTGATGAATCAGTGAAGAATACCAGGTGCTGGAGGCACAAACTGTGCTAAAGTGCACTGGGTGCTTGGAGACACTGAGGTGCTTGGAGATATTGAGGCGCTTGGAGACACTGAGGTGCTTGGAGGCACGGAGGCGCTTGGAGGCACTGAGGTGCTTGGAGGCACAGAGGTGCTTGGAGCGCGGAGGCGCTTGGAGACACTGAGGTGCTTGGAGGCGCGGAGGCGCTTGGAGGAACCGAGGTGCTTGGAGGCACAGAGGTGCTTGGAGGTACAGAGATGTTTGGAGGCGCGGAGGCGCTTGAAGACACTGAGGTGCTTGGAGGCGCAGAGGCGCTTGGAGGCATGGAAGTGCTTGGAGGCACGGAGATGCTTGGAGGCACGGAAGTGCTTGGAGGCACAGAGATGCTTGGAGGCACGGAGGTGCTTGGAAGGGCTGGAAACCACAGCAATGCGGGAGCTCTGAAGATCACAGCTTCTGTAGGCAGAATAGATGATACTCAGGCGCCGGAGCTCTGCCCGGCGTCTGAATTTGACCTTCCCGCCTCACTCTGATTGGCGGGTAGCGCCTGATGACGTCACCCGCCCATCCGACCCTCGTGGACGTCGGGCGTACCAGCGGCGCCCGCCCCCCAAACATCCGCCGGGACCAGCGCCAATGGAGCACCAGGAGCCGGGGACCACCAGCGGGGACAGCCGCCGGGAAGCCCAGCGCACCCGGAGGGGTAAGCGCGGCGGCATGACACTGACTAGTAATGACACCAGGGAATCTTGTGGAAGAAGTATAATGAGTGGAACAATTCTGTCAGTTATTGGGGATAAGGAGAAGCAAACTTTCTGCATTCCACCTGGTATGACAATCTGTGTGGGGTTGTTACTGTTTAACAGAATCTTGCAGTGACAGGATGGATCTTTGAGATGAAGAGGAAATTCAACAGTCCTGCATTAAATTACTGCAAAGGAGAATGGACCTGTTTCAGAATTGTACACTTTTGCATAGCCACAAGGAAGCGGCTGTACAATACCATACAGCTCATGTGCAAATGTACATTGAAGTATCCAGACTCTCAAGATGCACCAAAGTATCACACTGCATGATTGGTCATCTGATTAATTTACAGTAGGTTACTCAGATTTCTATCTCAGGTGTGGAACCAAGGTCAGAAATCTGCATCACTAGATGCAGACACAGATCTTGGCACTCTTACAAAACGCAGGCAACATGATTCTAGGGGCCTTCGAGCAGGGGCAGAATGGCCCACAGAACATCTGTCTCCTAGGCTGGTGCTTCCAGTGCTTCTTGGGAGGCAGGTAGAGAGTGCTGCCTGGCTGCTCTGATTGTGAATTACACCCAGTTAGAGTGGCCAGGCAGCATTCTATAACAGCCTCCCAGGTTAAAGCACTGAATTCTTGTATGCTTGCTGATTGGTGGATGGCTGGAGCTATCTACCAATCAAAGCGCTGACAGCCTTTCACTGTTTGGTAGCATGTGGAGAAATGGTGTGGACCATAGAAGGAGTAAATGATGTTTTTATTTATTTATTACCGAAAACGGGTCAGTAGAGGCCCCATTTCATTGCTTTCCCCAAGGCCTTCAATGCTGTTAAGATGGGCCTGTGTTAATCAATGTCACATTTGATGTTTTGCTTTGCTCTCATGTTTCTCAAATTAGTTTTTCCAGTGTGTGATGGTGGCTAAAAACACGCATTTCCCCTCACTAACATATGGGCATTTCCACATTAAGGTAGACATAGTTGCAACATGAAAACTTTTATTGAATATAGAAGAGTTACATATTTTTGGAAAGGCAAATTTATTGTAGTTTCCTAAACTGGTATACTTTTACCTCAAATAGTAATTTAATTACTGTTATAAGCATTTTAATAATGTCATGCGCTTGGACTGTTTCAATGTAATAAGCATCAGAAATATTCAAACACTCATATTTCCCTCACAAGATGCATATTCACAATGCTTTCCAAATTCAAAGATGGCTGCCAATGTAAAGAAGGCTAGGATGTTGTTTTTAGGACTTTTGCAGTTGAAATAGGTTTGTATACTTTCTTTTATAACTACCCATGGTGCTAACTGTTAGTCAGCGACCATGTTAATATTTTTTTTATTTTATAAAAGTTATTATGATTAGAAACTTAGAACTCAGAATTTTATTACCACCTAGGGCTAATAATCAGGTATATTTGAAACAGCTCAAAAGTTAGCACATTCAGTAAAATTGATGGTCGTGGACTAACATATGGCTGTGGACTAACATAAGTATTATTGCACAACTTTATTAATTTTATGGTAGGTTTTATGAATTCAACATAACCTATACTAAGATTTTACATGTTTAAGGATTTGTAAAACAAGGCATTGATTTTAGATAGAATTTTACAAAAACTTCAGCTAAGAAGAGTCATGCATATCATGCCAAAATAGATGAAGAAAAAAGGCTGATATCAGAGAAATAGACAGACTTAGGAAGCCACAGCACTAGCAAGTCAGTCACCAGCAGCAGCAAGAGCGAATAAGATAAATTACGACTTTTTAAGCTATGAAGCGCTTGACAAAAAGTTTAATTTTCAAGCCTCGCCTGAGAACAAACGTGAAAGGCAGGTTCTTTCTCTTGATTTTGAAATAATGAATGCAGTAAATAATTTCTTCTTGCAAGATGATATTAACCACTGTCAGGGCTGCCATCAGAAATTGTGGGGCCCGGGATTGACAAAATAAACAGGCCTTCCCTCCCCCCCCCCAAAAAAAATATATACAGGTTGAGTATCCCATATCCAAATATTCCGAAATACGGAATATTCCGAAATACGGACTTTTTTGAGTAAGAGTGAGATAGTGAAATCTTTGTTTTTTGATGGCTCAATGTACACAAACTTTGTTTAATACACAAAGTTATTAAAAATATTGTATTAAATGACCCCCAGGCTGTGTGTATAAGGTGTATATAAAACATAAATTAATTGTGTGAATGTAGACACACTTTGTTTAATGCACAAAGTTATAAAAAATGTTGGCTAAAATTACCTTCAGGCTGTGTGTATAAGGTGTATATGAAACATAAATGCATTCTGTGCTTAGATTTAGGTCGCATCACCATGATATCTCATTATGGTATGCAATTATTCCAAACTACGGAAAAATCCGATATCCAAAATACCTCTGGTCCCAAGCATTTTGGATAAGGGATACTCAACCTGTATAACAACAACCCGTCATACATTGTGACGTTACATATAGGTTGAGTGTTGCGGACCTACAGCAGGGACGTGCGGTGAGCTAAATGTCTCAGGAGGCACTGGCTAACCCCAGAGCCAGATTTACATGCAATATATAAGCCAAAGGGTACATATGGGCATTATACACGGGTGCAGCATTATAAACTCCTGGAAATCTGGTGAGTTTTGATTAGAGATGTGTGGAAAGGATACACAGGTGAGGCACTACAGAGTTTGGGCTATAAAAATTATTAGAATAATGCAAAGAAGATATTTCAAACAAATTATCAGTATTTTTCATATATTTTATTCAGTCAAAACTCTGGTTTAAACGTAAGTTTGACAGGAAAGGCTCTGCCTCACCTGCCTCATCCCACCGCATGTTACTGACCTACAGGAATGGTTCTTAGAGATCTGATGCACAGCGAAGGCTTGTTTTAAGAAGTCCTCCCTGCACATCGGACTGATGTTAACTCACAGACTGGTGCAGCTCTACAGGTATTGGCGGTAGGAGTCAGGGGTGGGCCCCCCTCTCTGTATGGGCTCAGGACACTAGTCCCCACAGTCCCTTCCCCCCCGATGGCTGCCCTGAAGACTGTCATGGAGTGTTATGAACTTTATTAGAGGGAACATCCAACATTGAAAAATCAAAGGTTTTTGAGCTGTGACCAAAGTTCTGCTTGTCCATATCTCCAGCTAACCTCTGTATTTGCAGCAACCATGCAAACATGGAACTCCTGCAACAAGCTTTGTTGCCATTTTTATCGAACTTTCCACAAAAGATAAACAAATACTTCATGTGCCAGGAAGGTGATTTATTTATTTTATTATTATTATTTATAAAAATGTTCTTATATAGCGCAGCATATTCCGTTGCACTTTACAATTAGAGCAACAGTAATAGAACAAATCTGGGTAAAAACAAACAGACATAGGTTCTTAATCTGTTGTATGATATGATCACCCAGCAATGTTGGCCAAGGGTCAGGAGGGTGTGAAAGTAAAGAAAGACAAGAAATGTGATGTTATGTGTACTGTACAGAGAGGATGTAATTAGATGGAGTAGCCATGAAGGTTATGTGGGTGGGTCTGGACAAAGGATATTGGCATACCTCCCAACTTTTGGTATCGCTGACGCGGGACATGCCGCGCCAAAGGCATGGCCGAGACTGAAAAGGGGTGGTGCTTCACGTTAGGGGCGGGGCATCATGCTACGATCCCCTTTTTTTGCTGTTTTGGGGCGTGCCCAGCACTCCTTGAGCAGCTGGACAGCCCCTTCCTTCTCTCCCCGCACTGTGCAAATACCGTGTGCATGCGCACGGCATCTATTCAGTGATCACCGGCTACTTTGCAGAGCAGAGCAGCGGTTATCACTGGTTCCCCCAACTGCCCCCCCCCCCCGCCCGCGGGACACTGCGTCCCGCGGGAGGGACAGCGGGACAGTATCCGAATAGCGGGACTGTCCCGCTGAAATCGGGACAGTTGGGAGGTATGATATTGGCTATGCTGCACAGCTGATTCACTATGTCTATAAATGATGGTGTTCACAGACATATTGGGTGTACACACCCACCGATGGGCTCACGATATACTGGCCATTCACTCGAATGGATGATATATTGCCTAGTGAATACCCAGCATAAGACAAAAAATGTGTGAGATAGAAAAAATACACTGAATGGAAAACACATTATGGGCATATTCAATTGGCCACATGATTTTTCCTTTTACCACAGATGATTTTAACACAGCTATTGCGACCAATGACTTCAGCTCTGCGTACTCCCGATTCACAAGCTAATTAAAAAAAAAACAACTTGCACTGTAATTTCCTTGTTAATTGAAAAAGTTAATTGCTGCTAATTAGTTCATATTTAGGCTAAAAAGTGCTATTTAATGCTAATTAGTGAGTGACAATAAAAAAAGTATAAAGTTTAAAATGGTAAATTTTTGCATTTTTAACTAACAGTGAATAAATTATTTAAAGCAAGTTTTTTTTTAGCATATAAAAATGCTAAATTAATTTAAAGGTCCTTACAAATGCCATAAGTCAATTTTATGTAATTTTATGCCACTTTATTCATTCATTTAAAAAAAACCCCACCTGTTACACCCACCTGTATTTTAAAAATACATACGCATGTGCAGTTCAGACCCGATCGCACCTCTGCAAAAAAAGCTAGCGTGCAATCGGGTCTGAATGACCCCCTATTTGAATTAAAAACCAATTTATAACATGGTAATCATTAGGGGGTGACTCAGGAGTTTCCAGGATTGTCCCAGCATTTTTCCTTTAAAATTATGATTTTCCCTCACTTTGCACATGCAATACAATGGCGTATGCAATTAGCTCAGTTTTTTCGCCTAGGTGAAAAAACTGAGCTTTTTCGCTATTTTTAGGGCGAATGGAGATTCGCTCTATGCAATATTTTCGCCTAGGCGAAAAATTGACAGGGGCGGAAAACACATGGCTCAGCGAATCCACTTGTTTTCCGTCTAAAATGCGGCCCATTTTCGCCGATTTTGAGGCATTTTTTGCCAATTCTTTTTACATAATAAAAGAAGGTGAAAAGGCATTGGCGAAAATGCCTTCAAAACTGTCGAAAAACTGCCCTAAATGAATACGAGTGGGGAGAATTCATTAGCTCCGAAATGTAATCGGAACTAATTGCATATGCCCCTATAGCCTATTAAAATTACAAAGGCTAAAATTCCTGTGGCTAAATGGATAGAAAAAGCCTTGTGTACTGTGCAAGGCGTTAATAAAAATTTAAACTGCCAAATGAATATGCCCCTATGACTGCAATAGTCTATCTATCCATCTATTATTATTATTATTATTATTATTATTATTATTATCATCCTTTATTTATATGGCAACACAAGGGATCCACAGCGCCCATTACACAGTACATGATAAAATGAGCAAACAAGAAAACCGCACTTACAGTACAGGACAAAATAGGACAGGTATAGAAAACCCGGGGTTAGGTGCCATCAAAGGGAGTATGCAGTATAAGATAGTGTAAGTAAGAAAAGGAAAGGCACATGAGGAAAGAAGTCACTGCTCTTGCAAGCTTACAATCTATATAAACCTCAAAACATATTACAGAGGTCAATTTTTGCTGTAGCCATAATAAATAACTGAGAATTATCATTACTTGATGCCAAGTCAATATACTTAAATAGATATCCTTAATACTAACATTACTATTGCAATCATGTATAGTTTATTTTTATCAAATCACAAAATGCAAAGTGAATGAAGTATAGAATAGAAGTATGAATAGAAATCTAAATCAAATCAATATTTCAATATCTTGATCAAGTCACCCTTTGCCTTCAAAACAGCATATATTCTTCTAGGTACACTTGTATACAGTTTTTGAAGGAACTCGGCAGGGAGGTTGTTCCAAACATCCGGGAGAACTAAACATATATCTTCTGTGGATGTAGGCTTACTCAAATCCTTCTGTCTCTTCATGTAATTCCAGACAGACTCTGTGGGAGCCATATCATCACTTCCAGGACTCCTTGTTCTTACGTTGAAGATAGTTCTTAATGACATTGGCTGAATGTTTGGGGTCATTGTCCTGCTGCCACTGGCATATTTATAATGGGTGCAGTGTGTGCAGTACACACGGGCCCCCAGGGGTCCAGGGGGGCCAACACTGCACACCCTGCACCCATTAATAGAAATACTTACCCTCCGGAGTCCCGCGGAAATGGTGCGGTGCCATTTTCCTGGTGTTTCGCGCAGGTGCTCTGGACTAATGAGTCAAAATGTTAAATATTTGTCTGTAACAGAAGGTAGCTTGTTCACCGAAGGGTTGGAGAGCGGTACAATAATGAGTGTCTGCAGGCAAGAGTGAAGCACGGTGGATATTCCATGCAAATTTGGGACTACATTTCAGTAAATGGAGTTGGGGACTTGGTAAGGATTAATGGTGTCCTCTATGCTGAGAAATACAGATACAGGCAGGTACTTATCTATCTTGCAGTACCATCAAGGAGGCATCTGATTGGCTCCAAATGTATTCTGCAGCAGAACAATGACCCCAAACATACAGCCAATGTCATTAAGAATTATCTTCAGAGTAAAGAAGAACAAGGAGTCCTGGAAGTGATGATATGCCCGCCACAGAGCCCTGATCTCAACAGCAGCAGGTCTGTTTGGGATTACATCTTGGACAACTAACCACAGATTTTCTGTGGATGTAGGCTTGCTCAAATCCTTCTGTCTCTTCATGTAATCCCAGACAGACTTGCTGATGGTATAATTGTATAATATTTTATACATAGTGCTACTTCATACCATTGTTCTTTTTGCATATCTGTATCCACTTACTGACTTCACTTTGATTGGACCACACACATCTGTATGTACTATCTCAAGTGGTGCTGTAGTGCGTTTGCTGACTTGGGAAATGGCTGCCAAGTTTGTTTCCCTAATATACTGCTCTCACATGTGGGTTGCTCTATGTCACTTACTAACATTCCTGTGACCATACCATTTTGTAACTTCTGAACACTGTCATAGTCCTAGTGACTGCAACTCACTTATCATCAAGGTGTAACTGTGCTTTGTATCAAGGGCGTACAATTGCTGATACCTTGGCTGACACTTTGTGCCTGTAGCTATAATGGCCCCTCTTCTGTTTTGCACAATACACTTTCCTTTAGCAAAGTGAACTCTGTGGCCTGTCTGTTCTCGGGACACTGATGGCAATAAGATGTGTTCCCTTTTCTGGTACATTTAGAGCACATCTTGAATCTCTGTGACTTTTGTTCTTCCATTTTTTTAGTGAGCTTTAATTGTTCCAACTTTTGTAGCTACAGTAAACATACTTGGTTTTCAATCACTTTGTTACAGAGTCACATTTGGTTAACTTTGTAAACCACTCCTCGGTGCATCTGAAATGCAATACATCTTAAATGTATTCTCCTCATGAGACCTCTTGATATGCTGCTTGCTATGCTGTCCACACTTCTAAAACTGACATCTTCCCATGTATTATAGAGTACATGTGTTGCTCCACACTCAAGTCTATGCTTTCCATAGCTCGATCTATATAATCTGGCTTTGAATCTGCAACTGGTTCTACAGTGACCTTCTACGACCTTTCTCTCTTTAATTGCAATTCCATAGCAAATGTCAATTTGTATAATTCTCTGCACCTTTTAGCTTCATAAACCCCATTATGGGTGTAGCTCCTATATTTATTCTTCTTACAGACATACAGTACTGTAACTATGCAGCTTCTGTACTTTAATCACACGGGGCACCCGCAATGGCACACGATCACACAGGGCGCCTGCCACGGCACTTTGTGGCTTATTCTGCTCCCCCTCCTCCCTCTAGCATACTACTCCGCTTGGGGGGCAGACTTTCATGGAATGATGCAGTTGCATCCTGACGCCACGATGCAACCAAGTCTTTCCATGAAACTCCGCCCCCAAGTGAAGTAGTATTAAGGAAGAGGGATTAGGGGTAGCAGGAAATCTATGCCCGCAAGCCAGTATACTTACATCCCCTTGTCAATGAGCATTCCCCTTGGTAATGAGCATGGATACCAGCACATGAAACCCCTGGCAACAAGCGTAACACCCAGTGTGTGAAACCCCTGGCAACGAGCGTGGCACCCAGTGCATGAAACCCCTGGCAACAAGCAGGTTATTTAAAAGTAATTAGAAGCTTTACTGTAGGGCATAATGTATCACGTACATTGTGGTGTATGGCATAATATGGTGCAAGGGGCATTACTGTTTGGGGCTTAATATGGTGGAATGTTTATTTTTTCCAGTGGTGGCAGAGATCTGCTGTTGCAGTGTCAAACACTGGGGTTTAGGATAGTCTTTTCCTGTGAGGCCACGTCTATTTTAGTGAGGCCACGCCTTTCACTGGGAGCGCGCGTGCCTTCACCGTGTGCAATTTTTTTTCCTTATGTCTATGCAGGGGGCGCAATTGTGAGTGTCTGGGGGGGCCTATTTTTTTAATGCTCATACTAGGAGCCAAATTGTCTAGAAACAGCCCTGGGTGGTAGTTTACCTCTCCACTTTATCACTCTCCAAGGATTAGTACATCTGCCCCTGGGTGCTGTTTTCACTATGTGTTCTATGCAGTTTCTTCACTTTACTTATTTAAATCACAAATTTTATTTTATTGAAAAGAAACAATGAGTACAATTAGCATATGTAAACGGTGGAAGCCAATAAGAGCTGAAATAAACCGAACAATATATGGATATGGATTCCAAGGAGAACAGAATAAGTGGAATCACAACAGGAAAAACAAAACATGAAACAATCAGTGAGTTAATAAGCATCAGAAAAAAACATATAAACAATAATCAAACACGGTTAAGCCCAGCCAGTGGGCTGTACCAAAGGAGTTATAAATGGATCCAGAAGTGGGGAGGGTGAGAAAAAAGCAGTCTGAGGGTCAGAAGGGAATAAACTAAACATAGGATGAGTAACAAAAAGGTAAGATCCAAACGCTTGGAAATAGAGGGAAAAAAGGAGAAAGATATGAGAAGATAGGGTAAAGGGGAAAAAGATTGAAGGGAGGGCTGGGGGGGAGGGGAACAGGGTAAAAGCAAGGGATTAGAGGTAAGAGCGAGCCAGATTGTAAGATTATGTAAAGTGTAGAGTACTGAATGGAAGGGGACATATAAGAAAAAAGAGTTAACTAAGGCCAGGGAGGGTTGAATTGTGGAGCCTATGCCATGTGGACCAAGTATCATGAAACTTGTCCACTGTGTTGTTCAGCAGGCTGGAGAAATACTCAATTTTGGATACATACCAAATTCGGTGTAATAGTTCAAGACGGGATGGAGGGGAAGGTTGTTTCCAAGCTTTTGAAATTTGAAATTTAGCTGCACAAGCTATATGGAGGATGATTTTGTTGTCCGAGTTGGCTAACTTGCAGGCTGGGGCACACAGGAAAAACATCGCTGGAGTAAGGGAAGGACAGTTGGGAATCACAGAGGATGTAAGTGCTCGAACCAAGGACCAAAAAGAAGCAACTTGAGGGCAGGTCCACCAAACGTGATAGAAAGAACCTACCATTCTGCACTGATGCCAGCAGAGGTTAGAAGTGGAGGGGTAAATCTGGTGCAGATGTTCTGGTACTAGGTACCATCAGGTGTAGACTTTGTAAGAATTTTCTTTAATGGAAACACTAATGGAGCATTTAGAGACATTTAAGCGGATAGCTTTCCACGTCACTTCTTCCAGAGTCATCCCCAAATCAGTTTCCCAGGATAATTCATGGGCAGCCCGGTTCTGAGAGCCTGGGGACAAAATGTCATGATATACCAGAGAGATAATGCCTTTATCCATAGGGTGGTAAATACAAAGACACTCCATCGTTGTCGGACTACGGAGAGGACAAGATTCCTTGATGGACGTCATGACAAAGTTCCGAACTTTAAGATAGTGGTAAAAATAAGAGTTGGGAAGGGAGTACTTCTCCTGAAGCTCCGCAAAAGACAGAGGTAGTGCATGCCGCTATTCAAGTAGAGGCCATGAGAGGTGAGCAGCCAGGGGGAAAAGAGGAGTGGTACCACAAAGGAGTTTGGGGCGAAGGGTAGGTAGAAAGAGAGAGTTTAGTGGCCACTGAATCCCAGACCGACAGAGTAAGGGCAATAGTGGGAACCATCAAAGCACCTCTGGGCCTAAGTCGATGGGTGAGCCACGGAAGGTGAGAGATAGAGCCAATCCGAGCAAGGTTGCTTTCCATATCGACCCATCGTTTCATGCCTCTTGGAAAGTGCCAGGCCACCAATTGACTAAGTTTGCAGGCATGATAACGGGAGGCCTAGGCCTCCAAGAGTGGAACTTTTATGAAAGAGTTCTCTGCGGAGGCAGGGTTTCTTGTTGTTCCATATAAACTTGTAGTATGAGGTTTGAAGAGACGTGAGAACTCGAGGAGGGACTGCTATGGGAAGGGTCTGGAAGAGGTACAGAAGTTTGGGTAAAACAGTCATTTTAATAACATTAATACCGCCAATCCAGGATAAGAAGAGTTTTTGCCACCGAAGGATGTCTTGTTCAATCGCCAGGAACAGGAATGGGTAATTAGCTTTATATAGAGAGTCATAAGATTTGGTCAGAGAAATCCCAAGATATTTAATGTCCTGTCGCCATGTGAAAGGAAAATTGAGCTTGAGAAGTTCCAGGGTTGAAGCTGGAATGTGTAAAGGAAGGGCCTCCGAGTTGTCATGGTTGATCTTATACCCTGAGAGATGGCCATAGAGAGATAGTTCTTTGAAAAGGTTGGGGAGGGAAATTAAGGGATTAGTAAGGGTGAGGAGGACATCATCCGCGAAAAGGGAGATTTTGTAGCAGGATTCTCCTATAGATATGCCTGTAATGTCAGGATTGAGGCGGATACAGCATGCAAGGGGTTCAATAACTAGGGCAAAAATGAGCGGCGAGAGAGGACACCCTTGCCGTGTTCCATTTGAGATGGTAAACGGACATGAGAGAATCCCACTCGCCAGGACAGATGTAGATGGATTGTGGTAGAGAGCTTGGATGGCCTGGAGAAATTTTTCTTGAAAGCCAAACCTTCAAAGAGTGTGATTCTGGAAGGACCAGGAGACCCTATCAAAGGCCTTCTCTGCATCTAAGGCCAGGAGTAAGGAAGGGAGTTTAATGACGATAGAATGGTGAATTAAGTTAACTGTTCGTCTGGTATTATCCAAGGCCTGTCGAGAAGGGACAAAGCCCACCTGATCCGGGTGGATGAGGGAGGGAAGGAGAGGGTTTAGCCGTAGGGCAAGGATTTTTGCAAAAAGTTTAAGATCTGTGTTTAGGAGGGAAATTGGTTGATAGTTGGATACCAGTTGATGGTCCTTACCAGGTTTGGGAATAACTGTTATAAGGGCTTTGATGGTTTCTGGGAGAAAAAAGCTGCCATCTAAGACTTTATTAAAAGTTTGCGTAATATGAGGTACGAGAAAGCTCTCAAAATTCTTGTAGTATGAGAAGGGGAGACCATCCGGTCCCGGGGCTATAGAGGGCTTCTGGAGCTTGAGAGCGTAAGAGACCTCTTCGACGGTTATAGGGCGGCATAGTGCAGTAGAGGTAGATTTGTCAATCTGGGGCTGAGAACAGGAAGCAAGATATTCCGACACGGGTATGGTCGGGGCAGGTGATGGGGAGATAAGGTCGGGGGAATTATAAAGACAGGTGTAGTAATTGGAAAAGATGGAGTTGATCTCAGTAGTATTATAATGAAGATTACCCATTGGCAAGCAAGACTATAGTTGAAGCAGCCTTACAGGCCTTGAGGCGGTTACATAGAAACATAGAATTTGTCGGCAGATAAGAACCACTTGGCCCATCTAGTCTTCCCCCTTTTTTTTTTTACATTATTTTTATCTCTAACCTTATTTGATCCTTATTTCTTTGTAAGGATATCCTTATGTCTATCCCATGCATGTTTAAATTTCTCTACTGTCTTAGCCTCTACCACCTCTGATGGGAGGCTATACCACTTGTCCACTACCCTTTACTGTGAAGAAAGTTTTCCGCAAATTTCCCTTGAACCTCCCCCCCTCCAGTCTCAGTGCATGTCCTCGTGTCTTATTGCTTCTATTCATTTGGAGAATGTTTCCCTCCTGGACTTTGTTAAAACCCTTGATATATTTGAAAGTTTCTATCATGTCCCCCCTTTCCCTTCTCTGCTCCAAACTATACATATTGAGATTTCTTAGTCTTTTTGGGTATGTTTTGTGATGTAGGCCATGCACCATTTTAGTTGCCCTTCTTTGTACAGTTTCTAAAGTATTAATATCCTTTTGAAGATATGGCCTCCAGAATTGAACACAGTATTCTTGATGAGGCTGTACCAATGACCTATACAGTGGCATTATTACTTTTTTCTTTCTGCTGCTGATTCATCTCCCAATGCAGCCAAGCATCTGACTAGCCTTCCTCATTGCTTTGTTACATTGCTTACCTGCCTTTAAGTTACCTGAAATTGTGACTCCTAGATCTCTTTCCTCCTCAGTAGTTTCCAGTATAGTGCCATTAATACTATATTTAGCCTTAGGATTTTTGAGACCCAAGTGCATGATTTTGCATTTTTTGGCATTAAACTGTAATTGCCACACTCTTGACCATTCCTCTAGTCTACCTAGATCCTCAGTCATTTATTTTACCCCACCTGGTGTGTCTACCCTGTTGCATACCTTTGTGTCATCTGCAAAAAGGCATACTTTCCCTTTAATGCCATTTGCAATGTCACCAATAAAGATATTAAAAAGCACTGGTCCAAGTACAGATCCCTGGGGTACTCCACTGGTAACATTTCCCTCCTGTGAATGCACTCCATTTACCACAACTCTCTGTTTTCTATCCTTCAACCAAGATCTTATCCATTCAATAATCCTAATATCCAATCCCAAACTTTCAAGTTTATTTAGCAGTCTGCGATGTGGAACAGTGTCAAAAGCCTTGGCAAGAAGGGTGTCAGCCTTGTTACTCTTCTCATAAATCTGCTGATTTAGCCAGCGCAGTGACTTATCAATTTTCTCTGAGAGGATTGCATTAAGGGCCGCCCTTGCCTCAATAAGTAGTTTGTAATTGGCATCAGTCGGAGTGCATTTGTGAAGGGAGTCCAGGGCATGGACCTGGTCAGTGAGGGTTTGTAGAGATTTCTTCTGTTTCTTATTCCTATGAGAGGCATAACTGATCATGTGGCCACAGAGGACGGCCTTATGGGCCTCCCAGACAAGAGGGGTACATCCAACATCTGAGACATTGAGAGCAAAGTAGTCCTGAAGTATGTCAGTCAGTTGAGATTTGAAGTGCGGTAGTTTCCAAAGCATTTTGTTCAAACGCCAGGAGGGACGCGAGACTAGGGAGTCCAACAGATCAAACGTGGAAGAGGCAGAAGAGTGATCAGACCAGGGGTTAGGATTGATCAAGGAGTTGTGTAAATGTTTAGAGGCCAGGGGGCCACAAAATAAGAGGTCAATCCTAGAGTAAGAGCGCTGAGGGGCTGAATAGTAAGTATAATCCCTGTGGGAGGGGTTAAGAGCATGCCAAGTATCTACCAAGGTAGCTTCCCGTATCTGTTTTGATAAGAATTTAGATATAGGGCACACTCGAGAGCGGGCCTGGGGATTTGACCTGTCCAAGGCTGGATCCATAACACAATTAAAATCGCCACCAAGAAACAAATATTCTACCCGCCTTTTATGGAGAGCAGCAAAGAAGTACTTCAAGAATTTGTGTTGGCCAGAATTAATTAGGGGCATAAGCATTGGCGACAGTGACATCCAGGTGGCCCAGGCTGCCAGTCAGCATAATGTAACGGCCGTCATTATCAGTGTAAACCGAGCTGTGGACAAATGGAATTCTGTCGCTGACCATAATGGCTATGCCATTGTGCTTAGAGTTGCTGGAAGAATACAACACAGTGGAAAAGCGTTTGGATAGCAGGGTAGGGTGACCAGGCTTCCGAAAGTGGGTTTCTTGAAGCAAGACAATGTCTGCATGCAGAGTGTGAATTGTGCGAA
Source organism: Pseudophryne corroboree (assembly GCF_028390025.1). Classification (NCBI taxonomy): domain Eukaryota; kingdom Metazoa; phylum Chordata; class Amphibia; order Anura; family Myobatrachidae; genus Pseudophryne; species Pseudophryne corroboree. Next base: position 516,117,515 of record NC_086449.1, read on the forward strand.
ACAGGCGAGAACGTTTCTGGGGTGTATTGAGGCCCCGAACATTCATAGAGGCAATTGTGAGAGGCATAGTGTCTGGGGGTAGGAGGGAAGTATAAAGAGTGAAGGTGGGGAGGGTGAATCGACTGCCCTGCAAAGAGGGTAGGGGGTGGGAAAGCAAGAGAAAGTAGGAAAGAGAGGCCTATGATATAGAAAACAGAAGGGGGAGGTAACTGGGTGCTCAACCCTCACAAAGCTAAGAAGAGAGAAAAAATAAATAATTGAGATATAAATGGCGTGGAGGGAGGTACTCAGATGTCACGACACTGAAGTCCAGGAAGGCGAGGACTAAGAAGCCCAAAATGCCTCAAGAAGTATGGGAGGTTGTGGGGGGGAGGAAGTTAAATATTAATGGTCGACCAAGAGAGGGGTGACTCAGAGTAGATAGAGGATAGTACGGGGTGTCAGGAGGGGACGTGCATCCCCTGGGTGAAGGGTTGAGCGCCAGGGATGAGCGGTGAGCTAAATTGCTCAGGAGGCACTAGCTAGCACCAGAGCCAGATTTACATGCAATATATGAACCAAAAGGTACATGGGGACATTATACACAGGTGCAGCAGTATAAACTCCTGAAAATTTTGTGAGTTTTGATTAGAGATGTGTTGAAAAGATAGACAAGTGAGGCACTCCCTCACCTAACAAAGACTTTTTACTCCAGAGTTTTGGCTATAAAAATTATTAGAATAATGCAAAGAAGATATTTCAAACATATTCTTTGTATTTTTCATATACTTTATACAGTCAAAACTCTGGCACAAACGTTAGTATGACAGGAAAGGCTCTGCCTCACCTGCCTCACCCCACCGCACGTCACAGGTAAGCACATAGGCAATAGAGAAGGGCTCGGGACAAAAGATAAGAGAAGCAGAAAGAAACTGAGCCAGGAATGGTAGAGATAGGAGGAGAGGGACAGAGGGGTAGAGAGGAGCCAAACAGCACACATATATACATATACATACACATACATACACATGTCAAGACATATATATATATATATATATATATATATATATGTAGCTAGAAGAAAGCCGATAGGTATATGCTGCGGTGCCCTCCTGGTAACTCTGGGTCACTATGCAATGCGTGTGTGGAAGGCGGCACTCAAGCAGACTCGTGCAGATGCAAGTGGCGTGGAACTTTAATTGACCATAATGGCCGACATGTTTCGGAGTGGTTCCCCCGTCCTCAGGGCCAAACAGCCCTATTTCCACGCTACTTGCATCTGTACGAGTCTGCTTGAGTGCCGCTTTCCACACATGCCTTATATATACATACATACATATATATCTACATACATACACACAAACACACATATATATGCATACATATGCACACACACATACGTACATACAGAGATACTGAAGAATTGTACAATTAATACTGACAGAAGGGGTTATCCAAAAGATAAAAACAGCATGATGCCGGGTATGTGTAAACTAGGGCAGTGTAGCAGAACCCGTGTGGTTGGCGTGAGAGGGTCCGCCACAAACATCAAGGGGGACTAGTAAAGAGGAGACGTAGTGTGTGGGGGGAGTAAACAATGGGCAGAATGCCCAATATGCCAGGTCCCACCACACCACCCGAGCATGCCCCCCCTCAAAAAACAAACAAACAAACACACAATTAGGAGTCTGGAAAATCTGGAACCAGACTTTAGCAAATATAGAGATTGTGTCTGCCAAAAAACAAGTAGCTGTAGTGTAACATTTAGTATAAGTGAGTGATAGTAAGCAACTACTTTAGCAGAATGAGAGTTATAACAAAAAGGTTGCGGGGGATGTGAGGGAGACCAACACCTGCAGCCAGCTAAGCCTGTACCTTGGGGAGATCCCAAGAGGTAGAGAAGAGAGAGAAGGCTGGGGTCATTGGAGGCCGTCACATAACCCGAATGACCCCAACCAATCAGCAAACATTAATAGTAATCATACAGTATCATAGATAATGTGATCATTCAGGGGTAGAGCAATGCTGAATGACCATAGGTAACAATCAGAAAACAGGAGAATGTGAAGAACATTATGAAAAGACATCGTTCAGAGTGGTATCTTAATTGGGTCCGTAACATTAAAGTGTTCCCTCTCCAGAGCGGTTTTAGGTCAAACGGCCATAAGGAGATGTTCAGGGGCAGAAAGGTCTGTAAGACATAATTTTAATGAGGGCTAGTAAAGAGTCATAAAGAGAGCCTTGCTGCGGAGGACAAATGTCAGTGTAGACAATTGGTATGAAAGGAAAAAAAATAAAAATAATAAATGGGAGTGTGTACATATGCATGAGTGCGCTATCTTATGTAGGAACGTTACCCATTCAGGAAATGATGATGAGATAGGGTTGGGTCTACAGATCGCGGGTAGAAGACGGTCCCGAAGAGGGGTGGTCCTCACCCGAGAGAAGCCCAGATTCCTCTAGATGGGATAGCAAGTCCTGACACTCACGAAGGTCCCTGATGAGGATGGTTTTTCCATGCAGAACAACAATCAGCTTGAAGGGAAATCCCCGGCAGTAGCGAATGCTTCTGTCATGGAGAGCCTTGGTTAGGTCTTGAAATTCTCTCCGTTTGGCTATGGTCAAGGGAGCAAGATCCTGAAAGAATTGAAGCTTGATCGAGTTGAAGAGGATGTGGGGCTTGCCTCGGGTGGGTGCGAGGATTCGCTCTTTGTCATTGAAGCTGAGGAAGCGGAGGAATACATCACGAGGGGGTTCACCATCCCGCGCTTTGGGCCGGAGAGCACGATGAGCCCTCTCCAGAGGCAGCTGCCGAGTACCCAGGTCAGGGATGATGGAGGAGAATAATTTGTGAAGATAGTGTTCCAAAGCCTCCTGAAAGATCGATTCCGGTATGTTGCGAATCCGTATATTATTACGGATTTCACGGTTCTCAAGGTCCTCATTTTTCGTGCTAAGGTTGGACAGTTGTGAAATAACGTGGTCCAAGTCTCTGCCGGTATCAGTTAAGGCTTTATGAAAGCCGTCCTGTCAGGATTCCATTTTAGTAGCCCATGTAGCAAGAGAGGAAATGTCCGATTTATTAGAGGCAACAGCGTTATCTAGTTTGGATTCCAGAGAATCTTTAATCTCGGTAATCAGGGAGCGGAGAGACAGAATATCTTCTTAGGTGGAAGGTGCAGGAGGCATTGAGCCTGATTTATCCATGGTACTTTGAGGGGAGGAATGACCCTTCTGTTGGATGGATTTGGCCCCCCTAGTAAAGTGTTGAGAGATATCAGCCCCCCCTGCTTAGTATTTTTAGATGTGGATTTCTGCATGTGGAAGGAGCCAGAGCAAGAGCATTAGAGAGCAATATGTGTCAGTGTGTGAGGCTGGTACCTTCTTGATAAGGGAGGAGCATATGGGTCAAAAGGGACAGACGTCTCCAGAGTGCAGGGACCTTGAGGTGAAGAGCGAGAGAATAATAATAAATAAAAAAACAGCTAAGGGTGTGGGGGAGGTTATAAGCAGGGCACCAAGGGGACGCAACAGTCTGCCCTCAGGTGGACATCACTGGATGGAGACTGAGATGATCGCATGAATTATGAAATGTCGAAGACTCCAGGGCTGTGGCACTGCAGCAATAGCAAGGGGTCTGGATATGTGGCGCAGGCCCAATGAGAGTGATTTAGAGCAGCAGGGAGGACTCCCCTAACACCTTCAATGCAGAGCCCTAGCAGCAGCACAAGGTGTGTTTCTGGATGTGTATGTCAGGTAGCAGCAACAAGCATCCAGGTGAAATCCAGACCAGCAGAGGTGGCGATAGACAGGCTGTGTCAGAGGGACATCCCTGAGTCACTGGTCGGTAACAATGATGGGTCACATGGCTTCCAAGATGGCCGCCGGCATTAACACAGCTTTAGCCTCCAGGAGGAGAGAAGCATGTCCACAATCCCCTTGTGCAGGTGTGTTTCTGTAGGACTGCGCTCTCCAGCAGTTAGGGGCCCCACACTATTGCGTCCACACGCTGCAGAGGGTCCAGGCACGGTATTCGCAGGACCGCGATGTCCGCGGCCGGGTACCGCAACTCAGGAAAGGCCGCGACTGCTGGTAGTCAGGTAAACCGCAATCGTGGGGCTCACCAGGTGACACCGTGAGCAGACAGGAAGATGCGTAGGGGTCACCTGGGCTTGTCCAGAGCCTCAGACCTCAGGTGGAATTGGAGAAAGCGAGTTATTACAGCCGGGTAGCAGGAGCATCCAGAAATGGGTCTGCACCCGTGAACTGCGTAGCCATGCCCCCAGTTTCTTCACTTTACATGTGCTTAAAATGGCATCTATGTACTGTTCTTGGCATCTCTAATAGCTTGTATATCTAAGTCTGGGTGCCTAGGCACTTCACCCTTTAATGTTCTGGAAATTATGGCCCTCATTCCGAGTTGTTCGCTCGCAAGGCGATTTTAGTAGAGTTACACACGCTAAGCCGCCGCCTACTGGGAGTGAATCTTAGCTTCTTAAAATTGCGAACGATGTATTCGCAATATTGCGATTACAAACTACTTAGCAGTTTCAGAGTAGCTTCAGACTTACTCGGCATCTGCGATCAGTTCAGTGCTTGTCGTTCCTGGTTTGACGTCATAAACACACCCAGCGATCGCCCAGACACTCCTCCGTTTCTCCAGCCACTCCCGCATTTTTTCCGGAAACGGTAGCGTTTTTATCCACACGCCCATAAAACGCCGTGTTTCCGCCCAGTAACACCCATTTCCTGTCAATCACACTACGATCGCCGGAGCGAAGAAAAGGCCGTGAGTAAAAAAACTATCTTCATAGCAAAATTACTTGGCGCAGTCGCAGTGCGAACATTGCGCATGCGCACTAAGCTGAAAAACGCTGCGATGCGAAGAAAATTACCGAGCGAACGACTCGGAATGAGGGCCTATGTGTGTGCAGGTGTTGCTATATAAGTTATTTAGGCACACACCAGCAGGTGACTCAAACTATGAACAGCCCAGTTACTTAACCAGTGGTGTTGCTATATTGAAGTATAATAGGTACAGCCATTCTCACTGTTGTATACATACCGGTTATAGTAAAGCTTAAGCAAAATTGGGTTCTATACTGCTGGTGAGGTATGTTGCTATGGATCAATGTTAGGTGAGGGGAATTTCTATGGGTGAGGTATTGTGCCTATGAGTGGTGGTGGGTGAGAGTATTTGTGTCTCTGTTATGGGATAATGGCATGATGGTGAGGGCTAGTTCATTAGGAAAGTTATGGAATCAGGGAGCAGAGCTGAGCGAAGGGATTTTTGGTGGGTCAAATATCGGAGAGAGAGAGAGAGAGAGAGAGAGAGAGAGAGAGAAGTTCAATATCTCAGCAGAGACAAGGCGGCACTCAAAGGGGTAAATTTACTAAGATGGGAGTTCTATTTAAGATGGGATGCTGCCCATAGCAACCTATCACATTCCAGGTATTATCTTCTAGAAGGTGCTAGATAAATGAGAAGTAGAATCTAATTGGTTGCTATGGGCAACATCCCATCTTAAATAGAACTCCCATCTTAGTAAATTTACCCCAAAGTCTTATTCAAACGGAGCTTATTGTTTTGTATGTTTCATGGGATGAACCCCCTTCAAAAGGGGTTCATCCCCTGAAACATAGAGAACAATAAACTTTGTTTGAATAAGACTTCGAGTGCAGCCTTGTCTCTGCTGAGATATTGGATTTCTATATTCTTTGGAGGAAGGCAAAGAAGCATTTACACAGCCTTACATGAGAATGAGTGCCGAATATACATGACACACAAGCACACATATAGATATGTAGTCACACACTTATTCACATACAGTCACATACATGCACACATTCATACAGACACACATATCATAGTCACACACACATACAGTGTCCCTTCCCTGAGTTATACTTACTGTTTAGGCTGTGCTGCTGCTCTATAGTGAGCTCTCCTCTTTTCCCATGCGGCTGGCTGGCACTGTGCCATGTAGCCCCGCCCCCTTTTCAGACCTCCGGCTACTGTTTCCCCCTCAGCAGTGCTATTTAGTTAGTATGACTAAAAACAGGGGCGGGGGGAGGATGCTGCGGTAATTTTGTCTCTTGTGCCCCTCTCAATCCTGCTCCACCGCACATAACACTCTGCAGAGAGGAAATTGAAAGTAAACTACAGCTCCCGAGGGCTGCTGGGAGCTGTAGTTTATTTTCAGTTTCATTACAGAAATGCGGCAGCTAGTATTGTTTGAAGCTTAAGCTCCGACGGCTCTAAGCTACAGCTTAGTTGCGGCCCCTCCCTAGTTGCTGCCATGAGTATGGGGTCAGGGAATGGTGGTGTGTGAGGGATATTTCTGTGAATGTTGGATGTTGTCAGTGACTGGAGGTGAGTGAAGGGCATTTTAGTGTATGAGGGATGGTATGTTAGTAGCAGTGTATATAAGGTAATGTATTGATTGGAGGGTGAGAGGTTATGTATAATGTATTTGGTGAGAGGAAAGTGTGGTGAGTGATGTAGTGCAGTAAGGCAGCAATACATACAGTCTTTGTATCTACTGTTGCTCCTCCACACATGTTCCATTTAATAGTTATTAGCCTATATCCTGGATATCACTAAAGAATAAATGCACCAGACACTCCCCCTTAATGTAACATGGGCTTTGCCCTCACCCAACAAACATTTCACTGGTTACAACGGTAACACCTGTAGTTAAGCAGGGAAGGATAGCTTTAGATTTGGTAATATACAGTATGTCTATTCAATAATTTCATATGAAAGATTATGTGTTATTGAAAAACGATAAGCAAAATGGAACCTATTGCATTGTATACTACCAGAGCCGATGGCACAGTTGTATATATAATATCAATAGTTGTTCAGTAATTTGATTAATGTGATATTTGTAAGGTTTAGGAAAGTAATATTAAAGAATGAATACTATTGCCTCACCAAAATGGGGTTGGGGGTGGCACGGGTCTGGCCTCAAGCATAGTGTATTTTCTATAACAGGAGGCCAGGAGTACCTTAAACACTATGCTGAGCAGTGACGTGTGGTGAGGTCAATGGCTGGAGAGGCACTGGCTGGTATCACATAAAAATAATTAGAATAATACAAAGATGATTATATTATATAGAATAATACAAAGATGATATAAGTTAGGGATGTAGTTACCGACCGCTACATTCTGCACGCTCCAAATCCCGATAGTTGTATGCCAATTAACAGGGAGTATTCCCACTTGTGGGTGTCTACAACACCCATAGAGTGGGAATAGAACCTGTGGCGAGCGCAGCTCGCCACCGAGCTCCATCAGCGGGGTAAGCACTGCAAGCCTGCAGGGGACTTCATTGCGTTTGACCTCACCGCTGGCATACTGCGGCCGGGATCCTGGCATCGGGAAGCTGACCACCGGGATCCCGGCTGCCGGTAAGCCATTCCCAACCCATAAGTGTTAGATATCTTCCTTGTATTATTCTAATAATTTTTATAGTCAAAACTCTGGAGTATGACAGGAGAGCTCTACCTCCCCTGCCTACCCTGAACGCACATCACTGATGGTGGGGAATATTTCTCTCCATCCCACATCAAACTCGAGTCCATGGGTACAGACATCGGCGGGACCCATTAATATGGATGGTTTTAGTAATCCGCCCGTCATAAGGGGGTGCTATATTTATGTTTTATTCTAACTATATTAATTCTCATAAGAGTGCTGGGACTCCATAAAGAAATACTTTCTCGATATGCAATATATACAACCGGTCACATTTTAACACTGATAGGTTGAAAGACTTGCACGAATATGTAGATTATACCAGTCGTATCTCTCATTGACTACAATGTTACATTTTTTACATGTAAAATCTCAAAAGGTAAACTGATTTAAAGAAAAGCGTTCAGTTCAGCATAAAAGTGTCTCTTATGTACAGTTTTATATGATTAACTTTTCAGACTGACTTTCGTTTTAGGTGACTAAAGCTGCAATCGCAAAATATTGGAAAACAAAATTTCCTGTACTATCTGAAATGGAATACATACCTATTACCAGCGGGATGAGCACTAGACACCCACGGAGGGAAAAAAGCCTGTGGCGCCGGTATTCCAGCAGCGCCATTTCACCACCTGTCAGGATTCTGGCGTCGGCATTATGACCGCTGGGATCCCTGCAGGCGATCTCGTGATTTTCTCCCTCTGAAACTGCTCTACCTCCAAATATTCCACTTCATGCAGTTTGTTAGTACAGTTCATAAATAGATGTTTGTACTTGATAAAACATTGGTTCTTCCCTTCCATTCACATGACATTGGAAGACTATAAGGTATATTGAGCTAGATACAGTACATCGTTATAGTCATCAATATTCACAAATTTTGATGACACTTAACATACATTTCATACAAGTGAAAAGTGTACCTCCTTCCCATCCGTAGGTGCTGTACTAATACAGTTTTTTTTCTCTAGTGAATTTATTGCAGTAGATCACAAATCTACTAGATTTTTACAGGATGTAAAGTAATACAGTAACTGAAATATTGTTTTCATCTGGTCTGAGCAGGTGGAATTTTGAGTGAAATATTCACCATAACTTTTAATCAAATATTGTTTAATTTACTATTTTCTGACAAAAAGAAAGACTTGTCTGCAATGAAAACTAATTGTGGCAAAGTATAGGTAATAATTCACAGCATTATGAATATGCAAAATAGCTGGGAAATAGTTTTAGGCAGAAAAATGTAAAACCACAGCTTTGAAAAACCTTTCCATAGATATTTGTTCTATTCTCAGCCAATTGGCTGACAAGTTCTAACAATTAGTACAAAATGTTTTACTACAAAAAATAAATAGCCTAATTCAAGCATCTCATTTCATTTAGATTTCATAAATTAAAGAGCTTTTTTTAATGCTAAATAGCCTGTTTTGTGATTTTAGAGCTGAGTGTAAGGCCATGGAAGTAATGTTAAACTATGAGCCAAGGCAATCAACCAAACCAGATTGTGATGGAACCTCATACTAAACTATAACATACAGTTAAAGTACCAAGCCTTGAAGTATAGTGTGAAAATATTTAAACATATTTGATACAAATAGCTTTAATGGGTTCTAAAATAATAAAGTTAAGTGCTGGGGGTTCCAGCTCTAGGTCCAGTTAGCACTCAGGGGAAGAAACACTCCTGGCTTGTATGGTACCATATGGATGTAATGTCTGACCTAGCAATGTCTTCTGGAGTGGCTGGGTAAGGAGACAAGTAATAGTAATGAGATGAGTAATACAAACAAGGAACACATAATTAATAAAAGATTTTAATGCATCCCGTAGTTCTAATATAATCTGATTGCAGGAAATCCCATTTTAATATATTCACTTCAGAGGATGGTGTATTATGCAAAATGAGGAATTATACTTTAATCCCAAATGCCACCTATCTTTGAAGAAAGGTAGTTTTTGCCAACTTACTAACCTCTTAGCTAGCACCAAGGGAGTGGGCAAAGGTCATAGCATTTACCTCACTTCCCACCTTTCAATGGAGGTTGCACCTATCATTCTCGCAGCAGTCTAGGTGGAGCTGGGAATAAACCCTAAGGAAGGGAAAGATGTGGATGGGATTTCTACTCCCGAACCATGGTTGTGGTGTTTTATACAAAATCACAGCAGGATAGGTTCCCAGTGAATACTGGTTTGTCCAAAAAGGCACCAAGGATGACGACCCCTTTTAGAAAAGTGCTGATAGGGTTGTGATTGTGCCTACAGCACTCCCATAACATATACATCACTGCTGACCTGAGAAGCTTAATTAACAAGATGTTTACTTAATAGAGATGGAGAACATTATAACAATTTTATGCAATATCAACTTTCACAGAACTGACATTGTATTGTTATATTAGGGACTCATAGAGGACACCTTTGTTTCATAGTGTGGAAATAGTGAGCTGACGATGTAATGTAATATTTATTGTTGTACATTATTAATAATTTTTATTTTGGCAATATACAAATATTGCACAATTTATTACAACACATCAAAGGGACTTTCCTGAATGTTCACTCAGAGAAGAATGTAACAAATGTGTTTAATGTATCAACTGTTTCTCTTTATAATAGACATGGAAGCCAAGATCCTCTAGTTAATCACTCACTGAAAGTGAAATCGCTGGTATGCCAATGGTTCACATCAATTCACACCAGTGCCGATAAAAGTTGTTTGTCATCATATCTTGGGAGGTTTCCACAAGTGGGAAACACATGATTTCCATTAAGTAATTCCAGTTTTACCTCTTATCTAGTAAAAACATATATTTATGATCTATCCATAGCACATGTACTGTATAACAACACACCAACAAACACAATGCCAATTCTCTATTATTTCTAAGTTCTCTTTTTATGGAATATTAAATAGCCAGAGTGACTAATATAAAAATGATGGGGAAGTGGTAGTGTTAGATTTATTTTTGAATATGCCAAGCAGCATTTTGTTACTGCTTGTCTGTGAGTCCTATACTGGTTCTCATGTATGTTTAATGATTTGTATTCTGCTAGCATTTTTCATCTCATAGAATGAGAAGACTACATATTTACTGTCCACAAGAATCTGTAGCTGGTCCAGTATTCATATCCGTGGTACATTACATGTTTAACAGTGTGCTCCACATTTGCTAATATACAGTACTGTGCATAACATGCTGCACACTAAAGGTTATCAAGAAGAATAGGACCTAACTAACGAACCTTTAGGGTTCTATCAAGCATAAATAAACTAAAAATACATGGATTATTAGTAATACTTCTATTTATATAGCAATTACTGCAAAAGGACTCAAGGCACTTTACAGAAATCATCTAAATAATACAGATGTTTAGATTTGCAGGAATACAGAAAACAATGAATATAACATAGGATTAATGCAGCCATTTTTTAATCATAAATTCAGAACACACTGGCATATCTATAATGGGTGCAGTCCAAGGGGGGGGGGGCCACGCCGTACACACTACACCCATTTTTTTAATACTCATCCCTCCAGAGTCCCGCGCCGACGTCACAGCACTGTTAAAACCCAGTGAAAATGGAGCAGCGGCCATTTTCACAGAGTTCTGCGCATGCGCAGTAGAGAAATTACTGGGAAAATGGATGCCACGCCATTTTCCAGAGATCTGTGCACGTGCAGTAGAGTCTGAGTCCTTTAGTGCTCAGACTCGACAGCGCTCCCGGCAGAGAGGAGGGGGCCCGTACGGAGGAGGTTGGATACAGGTCGCCTCCTCTCTTAAAGCACCCCTGTCCAAACATGTATTTGACATCCCTATTATATCAATATATTTCATGTTATTGTGTTTATTGGGCCTAATTCAGAGTTGTACGCTATGCCAATGTTTTTGCAACTGAGCAATTATCGGAAGACTGCGCACACACTGCAGTCGCATTGCGCATGCACGTAGGTGCCTTTGCAATCAGTCGTAAAGTGATTGACAGGAAGTGACTGTTTGGGGGTGGTAAAATGGTGTTAGCATGGAGTAGTTATGAAAACACAGGCATTTCATGGCTGTTTACGGGGCATGTATGTGATGTCAGCTGCAAACTCCTGCAAAAAAAACATGCTGCCTGCATAACTACTGTCATGACTAGTCTGCATAGCCATAATCTACTTGAGCAGTCGATGTTTAAGATTCTTGCGTATTGGCTGCGTAAGTGTATGCATATTGCGAATGAGTTGTGTTCGCTCCGGAGGTTGTCTTTTTCCATTTCTGGGTGACAGCTTCACTTGCTAACATTATCAGCTTTGTATGTAGAAAATTGCAATGCAATAGCGTACAACTCTGAATGGTATGCAGTTAGATTCCCCACTGTCGGGATCCCGGCGGTCGAAATCCCGATGCCGAAATCCCAACAGCCATTGAAGTGCCACCAGTCAGAATCTCGACCATCGGCCAGAAACCCCACTTGGGTGGTGGTCCACGTCACCACCCAAGGGGGAATAGAACCTTGTGGACCTGTTCTGAAGCACTTGAGGTCGGGATTCTGGCTGTCAGGATTCTGGCATCGGTATTTTGACTGCCGAGATCCTGTCAGTCAGGAAATCATACTGATCCCCACTTTCTTCCCCTGTTCATAAAATTTCCTCCCTTTCATCCTGTCGTTTCCCCTGTTCCTCAAATCTCACTTTGCTTTTTCCCATTTCTTTCTCTTCCCCCCTTCTTCTTTGTTTTATGAACCACCAACTAGGGGTAAATTTACTAAGATGGGAGTTCTATTTAAGATGGGATGTTGCCCATAGTAACCAATCATATTCTACTTCTCATTTATCTAGCACCTTGTAGAAGATAATACCTGGGATCTGAGTGGTTGCTCTGGGCAACATCCCATCTTAAATAAAACTGCCATCTTAGTAAATTTACCCCTAAGTATCCATTTATATATTATGTACCCACTAATGTGTTTTCCTTTACATACAGGCTGTTTCAAAATAAAAGGGAACTGAAATTTGTATAAGTAGTATCTTGTGTGTTACAGTAGATGTTGAGTGACAGCCGGTAAGCCACAGTAAGCCATCCAGGAACATGCATGGTGTGTGGAACATTATTTACAAAGTTATGGGACAGGACGGATTTGTGGGCCTTCCCTGGCATCCGTAACAACTGGGTTCCCTGGCAATTTCCAGAGACTTGCACCACCAAACAAAACTATCCTGTCTTGGGTGGAAATGTTCCTGCAAACAGGGACCATGGCTAATCATAATAAAGGACGTTCCGGCAGACCCTGCAGTGAACAATGACGGATGCCATGTGGAGAATATTATTCAGTGAGGATGGAAAAAAGTTTTATTTAACTTTTATTTTAAATACCATGTACTACGGAACTCTAATGTGTGTGTCACAGTCCAGGGCACAGTGCCACGATACTCACCACGATGTCACGTTTCCTGACTCCCTCTCAGCCCTGTTGCTTTCCACTGGCTTTCTGTGTCCTTTTCAGTGTTCAAACTCACCAGACTCTCATGCTAGATATTGCCGGCTCCAATACATAGGTGCTGCCATATTGTAAATAGTCAGCTGACCACATTTCCTCCAATGGCTGGCCACCTCCATCTCAAATGACCCCAGCAGGTAATCAGACAACAGGAGACTCTATTTAAGTCTTTCCTGGAGTGCTGGCCAGTTGCCAGATCAACATCATCTCTACAGGACACCTTCCTAGTCCAGCATATTCTTGTACAGTGTCTCTGATAACAGTACCAGTTCTCTCATCTTCATCTTACTACTCATGACAAATTATGTAGAGCCTTACCCACTGGAGAGGAGCCAATGCAAATAAATTGCTCTTGTTTGACTATGGAGGAATATCAAAGATGTCACCAAGAAAATATAAGGTCTGTAAGTTCAATAAAGAGCATAAGTATTAGTTACTGTATTTATTTATTGTCTGTTATCTCAGCACCCAAAGAAGTTATCACCTTCGTTTATAAAAAAAAATCACATTACCGGATTTGCGGGGGCATTAGTAACTACTCGTACCAGTCATTCTGCTTCATATCCTGAGATTGTGCTACCAACATAGGAACTGCTGCAATACTAAAAATAACTAGATATACTTAAATAGACTACCCAATATACGGTGAGATGTGATTAAAAGGCACATAGTCTATAAAAATACATGTATGAGCTAAAGATGCCAACTGATTAATACCTAACACAATCTACAGCAACTGCACATTGATATTTAAAGTAAATAATAATTTTACCTACTTTAACAATAAATATAAATAGCTATGTGTAGGCATATACAAGAGGTCCAGTAGTGTGGTAGCAAAATAGTTTAATTTTATATAAATGACTTAAATATTAAATATGATTATAGAAAACAATTTTGGCATGTAGCAATTATTGCAGTATTGGGAAGTTTCATGACAGTTCATACAGCAGATTTTTCTATATCTAGGTTAAAGAATGATGTGTATAGAGGACTGTTAAATATATTTTTTATTGCATAAGGCACCACAAATATACATTATACAGTGTGCACAAGAATGATACATATGCGTAGCAAAAGGCAAAAATCCAATTGGCCTATTAAAACAAATACAGTGGATATGTCATAACACAATAAAATAGTAATGTCAGTCCACCAATAATCAAAGTAAATACAAGGGCCAGTTTTTATAGGCAAAGCGAGAGGCGATTTCCGGTTCCCACGTGTGCACTGATAGGACAAAGGTGGCTAATCCCAAATGCAACAGACATATTGTCATTATATTACAAAATACAATTTAAAATAACAGTGAACAAAATATTTTAAGGTTCACAGAAAAAGCAGAAAAAGCGTGAAAATAGGGCTAAGTAATTCACAGCAAGGGAATTCTAATGTAAACGTGTTTGATAAATATTCTTTAGCATTGAACCTTTACTAATGTAGACATTTTACAGTTTAAACCATGGCGTATAAACAATGATGTAAGGAAGGAATGAAGGGGCCCTTTCTGTCTTGAAGAGTGGCTCATAATGCCAAACAAGAGAATGCTTCTAGTTCTACATGTCATATGTGCAGCATCTTTGTACAAGGGCCCTCATTCCGAGTTGTTCGCTCGCTAGCTGCTTTTAGCAGCTTTGCACACACTAAGCCGCCGCCCTCTGGGAGTGTATCTTAGCTTAGCAGAATTGCGAATGAAAGATTAGCAGAATTGCGAATAGAAATTTCTTAGCAGTTTCTGAGTAGCTCCAGACTTACTCAGCCATTGCGATCAGTTCAGTCAGTTTCGTTCCTGGTTTGACGTCACAAACACACCCAGCGTTCGCCCAGACACTCCCCCGTTTCTTCAGACACTCCCGCGTTTTTCCCAGAAACGCCAGCGTTTTTTCGCACACTCCCAGAAAACGGCCAGTTTCCACCAATAAACACCCACTTCCTGTCAATCACACTCCGATCACCAGAACGATGAAAAATCCTCGTTATGCCGAAAGTAAAATACCTAACTTTTGTGTAAAATAACTAAGCGCATGCGCTCTGCGAACCTTGCGACTAATCGCAATATAGCGAAAATCGGCAACGAGCGAACAATTCGAAATGACCCCCAATATGTAGCATGGTGTTTTGACAGCAGACACATGTCCTTATGGGCAGGGTCGGCGCTACCATTAGGCTGCTTTAGGCAGCTGCCTATGGGCGGTGACCACTGGGGGGGCGGCGCTGCTCACTGCCGATTAAAATTGCCTTCATTATTCCCTTTGCTCAGCTGGGCTCCTCCTCGTCCGTAAGTGACTGAGGAGCATGGATGCTGCAGCTGCCCAACTGTTATGAGCCAGCCCGGCATTGATGTCAGCGTAAAATGGGTGAGTGCTGTGTAACCCATCTGGTGATATGCAGGGCGGCTCTTCTAAAAATCTGAAAGCTGCTGACTGGTCCTTGCTGTGTCTGCAATATCCCCCTCTCCACTCCCTGCCTGCCCTTCCACTATAGAATCCAGCATATTTCCGCCCACACCATGACAGCACCCTTGCACCCTAATGTTACCTGGCGCCACCCCTCCCGCAATTGCATCCCGCTTTTTACTTGCCCCCACCTCCCACGATGGCATCCCGTGATTGCATCCCGCTTTCTACCCGTCCTCCGCCTCCAGCGATTGCATCCCGCTTTTTTAGCCGCCTCCAGCGATTGCACCCCGATTTTACCCGTGATTACATCCGGCTTTTTACTCACCCCTGCCTCCCGCGATTGCATCCTGCGATTACCCGTAAGTAAACTAACACATTTGAATTATCTGTCAATGATGAACTAAGCTCAAATAGATTAATTCACTCCCCCCCCCCCCTCTACACCTAACCCTATAACCTTGTAATGTATTAATAACTAATAACACCATGTTTAAGAGGGTAGTGAACTCTAAAAAAATATATGGCTGTATTATTGCAACAAGTTTGCAATGGTGTGTAATGAAGGAAATGTCTGAGCACTCACATGAAAGTATGTTCATTTATTGAACCAATGGACACAATTACAACAAATTATACACACACAGTAATGCCAGGAGTAACATTATAACATAACCTACAGCAATTTGGTTATTTAAAAAAAAAAGTTTGTAAACTTAAAAGACAGGAATCTGAACACATCTCCTATTATAGGAAATGTGCCCAGAATGTACCCCTCATATGCCAGCTTTATACCTGCCCCCACCTATCATGATTGCATCCCGCTTTTTAGCTGTTCCCACCTCCCGCTTTTTGTCCGCCTCCCGCAATGGCATCCCGCTTTTTAGCCGCCCCTGCCTTCCGCGATTGCAGGGATGCTACGGCCGCCCAACTGTTAGCAGCCAGCACGGCACTGATGTCAGTGTAATATGGATAAGTGCTGTGTAACCCACCTGACTGCTGCAGCTTGCCACAAAATGTCACGTCTAGTGGGCTTTTCACATTTAGGAGCTAATTCAGACCTGATCACTAGGCTGCGTTTTCTGCACAGCGGGTGATCAGGTCTAAACTGCGCATGCGTATGCACCGCAATGCACAGGTGCGTGACATGGGTACAAAGTGGATCTCCCGCTCAGCGATGGGTTTGTGCGAAGGATCCATTCGCACGGGCGTTCGCAAGGAGATTGACAGGAAGAAGGCGTTTGAGGGTGGCAACTGACCGTTTTCTGGGAGTGGTTGGAAAAATGCAGGCGTGTCCATGCGTTTGCAGGGCGGGTGTCTGACATCAATTCCGGTCCCGGACAGGCTGAAGCAATCGCAGCGGCTGAGTATGTCCTGGGCTGTGCAGAGACTGCACATGATCTGTTTGAACAGCTCTGCTACACATGCGATCGCACCCTTGCACAGCTAAAATACACTCCCCCTGTAGGCGGCGACTATCCGATCGCAACAGTGCAAAAATCACTGCCTAGCGATCAGATCTGAATTAGGCCCTATATTTTTTTTCCTCTGATTTTCAGGAAGGGGGGGGGGGGCACATGCAATAGGCATTTTGCCTAGGGTGCCGAGAAACCTTACACCGGCCCTGCTTATGGGGAAGAGAGAGGATTTTTTAAGATGGCCTAAGCTATCAGAAATCGGAAGTGTAATGCATTATTTTATCGATTTACTATGTAAAGTGATTTATGAAGACTTAATATCGTGCAAATGTTTCATAATAAATAGTTGCTTTACATCCTGTAATAATCAACATTTCATGTTCATTAGACAGATGCAGATCTTGTATCTCAATCAGGGAGAAATGTTTAGGATGAAATGTCAGATAAATAAACTGTCTTCATCATCTCACACTTTACAGCTGGAGTTTCAGTAAGTTTGACTGAGAAGGAATTTTTGTGACAGATGGTGGTCCACTTGCAAGACTCTGATTGGCTCTAACACCATGAGACCCAATCATACAAAGAGAATTCCCCAAATAAGAGGCTGTCATTAGATAGAAAAGAAGGTAATTGTTGATGTAATGGACACCATTATAAAATATGCTAGGCTGTAAACCTTCGATACTGAAAAGCAGCTGTTATAATATATACTGCTATATATAGAGTATAGACTCATACAAAGATGTTCCTATCTGCAAACAATGGACCTTATTCAGATGCGGTTGGAGTTACTATCACTGCGGCTTCCTTTCTAGTGCCAGAATCACATATTGAAGGAAATATTAGCATCATGCTGGCATCCATGTGATGTGATGGTTTCCATTAAAAAGTCAATACATGTTGCATGAATTCATACTCAGGGTTATATATCTGCATATCCCTGTCCAGGGGTTCCTGACCTTTTTTGTTCAAGATCCAAATTTGTTGGTGAGATGCCACACAATGATGTGGGTAATAGATGGGTTTGGTAATCATTTCAGTGGACTGGATGTCTCCTTAAGCAGCTCAACAGGTTATGATTTGTCCCCCCCCCCCCCCCTGCTGAAATCAGCCTGTGAATCCCCATCCCCACCTCTGATTGTCTGATTGACCTACTGCCTGGTGAGTAATAAATTGGGCATAACCTTCAGTGGGTGAAACCATCGATGGTTCCCCTGTCAATAGATTCCTACCATTGAGGTTACCCCACCAATGGCCATCCCTAGTGCATGGCCTGACAATGTGGTCCCTAGGGACATTGCGCTGGGGGTGCTGGTGTGGTGATCAAATCACCTTATTGTTTTTAAATAACTTAGTTTGTCAGTGGATGCAGTACTTCATTGGGGAGTGGGTAAGGGAGTTGTTTTTTTGTTGTTGTTGTTGCCAATCTGACTTCCCGAGGTATTCCAGTTGTGCTGACTGGTCTAGGACTGGCTGACGCCATGATAGGGGTACCCCATGCTGCATATTTCTCATGTTTTAGTGCTACCAGTCCTGGCTGGTAAGGACTAGTGCTAGTTACTGGGGATTTACAGGGACCTGTCACTCTTTGTCCCTAACATTTTCCCTCTACCAGCTTAAACTTAAAGACCTACTGCTGGTTATGAACCTAATGGTGGGTACACACTAGATGAATCGCTTTGTGACTGATATCGCCTAATGTTTCCCCTACCCTCCCAAGTGGACGATACTACCGATATCATTTAGCGACAGTACGCCGTGGCCAGCCCAAACATGCAGTTTTGGATAAGTCCAAATTGACCTGCATGCACAGGTGACAGAGGTGGCCAATAATGATGCACAGGAGTGCACACTGTCGGTTGTAGCATACACACTGGGCAATATTTTAAACGTTATTGATCAGAAGGGTGAAAATTATCAGTATCGTCTAAAATTGTCTGGTGTGTATGCACCTTAAGAAAGGGGACCATACCATATTTCTAAAACTCGATGACATGTACTGTAGGTTTTTATTTAACAGGTCACTGCTCTCTTAAGCTGACATAACAGTTAAGCCAGGTACACCCTATCCGACGGGTGCCATAATCCGATAAACGCTGTGATCTGACTGAGCAGTGATTGGATCGGTGTGCATTCATACACACTGAGCTATTTTTTACTCAGAGGGTCATTCTGACTCGATACTAGCACGCTGCAGTTGTTTGCAGCGGTGCGATCCTGTCTGAACTGCGCATGCGCCATGACCGCAATGTGCAGGCGCATCGTTGCCTGGTGAGGGTTGTCACCGGACAGCGATGAGAATACCGAAGATCGCGTGCGACGAACGCAAGAAGATTGACAGGAAGAGGCCAGCCGGGGGGGGGGTGTCAAATGACCGTTTTCTGGGAGTGCCGAAGAAAAAACACAGGCGTGTCCGGATGTCAGCAGGGAGGGATCCCGATGTCAGCTCCAGGAAGGATCATCGCAGCGGCTGAGTAAGTTTTGAGCTGTGCAGAGACTGCACAAACTTTTGGTTTGTGCAGCTCTCTGCACAAGTGATCGCTTCCCTGCACACCCCTAATCCCCTCCCCTGTAGGCTGCGAATACCTGGCCGCAGGAGTGCTAAAAATAGCCTGCGTGCGACCAGGTAGGAATGACCCCCTCAATGTGTACTACAATGGGATTGGGAGGTCAGGAATGATATCTCATTCCCCTGATCTGACCTCTGCAGGAATGTTTGAAGCCATTTATCACTAACGTTGCTGCATACACACTAACCAATTATCAAGCCGATTAGGCAATTATTGGCTAATTGGCCCCATAATTGTATAGTGTATATACCCAGCATAGGTCTCTACTGTAATCTGTTCAATAGTATGCGTATTTAGGCATAAAGTATGTTTCTGTATTTCCTGATACATAAATTATAAGAAGTCACACTTGATTTGAAATATTACAAATAATCAAGTATGTGATGTGTCTGTTGACAAATTAGATAAGAACGTACCAAAGTAATTTATTCTTTCTAAGGATCAATGCACATGCTATTTATTTTCTGGTGGAGGCGTTTTGAAAACAGTACCAATTTTACTCTTCTAACATATAGAATGGTAATCGTTAAATATTTCTATATAACAGTGCAGCACAGTGTAATATTGGTGACAAGGAAAGAGAGTAATAGTACCTGAGTGGGACAGAAATTCACGAACAGGGAGTATGCCTCAAATAACAAAGGAAAAACAGGGGGGAAAAAGTCTATAGCCCGGAGAGCTTAAAGTGTAATTAGTAAAATGGAAAACTTACAGCAAAAGAAGAAAGCGATAAGTGTTTGTATATTGAAGCTACAGTAATTTCATTTAAAAGTCTTTAGAACTTCTTGGTGAGATGACAAGTGGTATTACAGCGTAGCTCAAGCATGCAAGTCTCTGGCTTCTTTCTCTCTGTCAATGTTATTTGATTATAGGATGACTTAACTTACATTATTACACAACACAACTTATTAACTCACCACTCTGAAGACTTAACAGAAACTAAGGAGCCCAGAATGATGCAAATATAAAATAGACTTTAATTGTTGTACAACTGTAGTATAATATAGCAATGTGTAAGGATAATATTAATTCAACAGAGAAACGCTTAAAAATGAGTTTCCTAATACAGGTTGAGTATCCCATATCCAAATATTCCGAAATACGGACTTTTTTGAGTGAGAGTGAGATAGTGAAACCTTTGTTTTCTGATGGCTCAATGTACACAAACGTTGTTTAATACACAAAGTTATTAAAAATATTGTATTAAATGACCTTCAGGCTGTGTGTATAAGGTGTATATGAAACATAAATGAATTGTGTGAATGTACACACACTTTGTTTAATGCAAAAAGTTATTAAAAATATTGGCTAAAATTACCTTCAGGCTGTGTGTATATGGTGTATATGAAACATAAATGCATTCTGTGCTTAGATTTAGGTCCCATCACCATGATATCTCATTATGGTATGCAATTATTCCAAAATACGGAAAAATCCCATATCCAAAATACCTCTGGTCCCAAGCATTTTGGATAAGGGAGACTCAACCTGTAACACTAATTTCATGATATCACTGTTAACTGTAATCTGACCAAGCTAGCATAATAGGAAAAATCAATTGTGCAGAGTTGTACTGAACAGTGTATTCTCAATACAACTCTTGAGGCTCCAGATCTTTCTAGATTAGGATTTTACCTCTTCCATTCCCAGATTACTAACTTTAGAGGGAACAGTGCCAGACACGTACCCCAAGCTAATTTTATCTTCTGCCATTGTCATACTTGCAGCACTGAGCTAAATGTGGAATGTTTTGTGCCTTCCAAATTGCTTTTTGTTTAAGATAGAGGATAAACATAGAGACATGGATCAAAATCTTTTTAATTGCTGTTAATGGTATTTTTTAAAGCTGTTTGAAATAGCTATGTATTTACTTTTTTTTTTTTCATCCGTTTACACATATGTTCTTTGTGAAAATCAGACCTAAATCAAAACGGCAAATTATCAAGCTGTTTTATAAAAAAATCATCTGTTTATTGTGTTGTGACTTGAATGCTGTTCTAGTACATGAATAACCTTAGAGGTCCAGGGCATGCCCGTTCAGTGGCTTGCAGGTGCTGCAGCGGCAGGGAGCAGGTCATGGGCTTGGTGAAGTGAGGTGGGTCTGGCGGTAGTGACTGGTGGGTAGATGCTAGAATCAAGTGGGCTAAAGGACCTATGACATTAGAGGGAGGAGCCACGCCACCAGGGGGAGGAGCTAGGGCAGTTGGAAAGTTCTGTCACTATCCATGCCACCAACTACTCCATTTAGTAACCCAGTGGCGAGCGAAGCGGAACAGAGCGAGCCACCATGCCTGAAGCGTGGAGAGTGAAGTGAGCCCGAAGGTTACATTTCTGGTACCCTGTTTGGGCATGACTCCTCCCCCAAGTGATGTGGATCCTCCCCCTGGTGACATCAGAAGTCCTTTTTCCACCTTGATTCTAGCCATAACCATGACTGGTGCGGGCTCTGGAGCACTGGAGACGGATGACTGGACAGGTGAGGGAGTACGCCTTTGTGTGTCTGCTGTTCTGGGGCCACCATGTTGGAGACCAAACTTTGTTGTAGCCTATGGTTGGGGTTGGGCACTGTGGTTTCATTTAGTCAATCCCAGGCAGCCTCCTCTTTTAAAAGGGGTCAGCTCAGACTCTAACACTACCAATGTTTCAAGTTACTGCCAAGAGCAGAAGCTCCAGCTCTGTGCTCCTTCAGGAAATTCCTGTGGTTGTTTCTTGTGCTCCAGGGGTCTTCACCTCCGCTCTCTGAGTCTTCCCTGTGACCTGCCGCTGTACTCTTGCTGGCCGTAATTCTAGTTCGGTTGACCGTGGCTGACCGCCCTCTGAGTGGCAACCTCAGGCACTCTGTGACCTTGGAGGAGTTCTCGGGTCTGCAGCAGGGCTGCTCTTCAGCCAAGTCACCCAAGCATTAATTCTTCAGTGTTCTTCAGCCACGTTTGCCAAGCATAAGTTCTGCAGTCTTTATTCTTCAGTGTTCTTCAGCCACGTCAGCCAAGCATTCATTCTTCAGTGTCCTTCAGCCTCATTTGCCAAGCATTCATTTTTCAGTCTTCATTCTTCACTGTTCTTCAGCCACATTTACTTAGCATTCATTCTTCACTGTTCTTCAGCTACGTTTGCCAAGCATTCATTCTTCAGTCTTTGAATCTTTATTCTTCAGAGATCCTCAGCCACACTTGCCAAACAAACACTCTTCAATCTTCAAGTCTACAGTTGTTGGTGATCTGCAGACTTGCCCGCCAGGCATATCTCTTCAGCCTCCCTAGGCTACATTTGCCTCCTCTAGCACTCCAGGTTTCATGAGAAGGAACTACATCCAACCACCTCAATTCCTTCCTGCTGTGGCATCCACCTCTCCAGTAAACTCCCATGTGTTGCATCTTTATCTTCAGCCCATTGTGACAGTAAGCACTGGCCTAATGGATCCGACGGGTGAGCAAGTAACTGGGGTTGATGCGACCGCTGATATCTTGTTTCACCTAGACAAGCAGGAATCCACTCAAATGCAGTTGGTACAGTTTAGGCAGACCATGTCCGCTCATCTGGATACACTTCATGCTGCCATAATAACACCTCAGGTCTCGGCTCCTGCAGCCTCTCCACCCGTGATGACATCTTCTGTACCAGTGTATCGGCTGCAGTTGCTGCCTCCTAGTAAATTCAACAGAAATCCATTTTGCAGAGGATTTCTTAATCAGTGCAAGATTCAGTTCGAATTATAGGCTGCCACCTTCCCATCTGCATGGACAAAAATTGCTTACATCATCTCACTCTTAACTGGTCAAGCTTTGGAGTTGGTGTCTCCTTTGTGGGAAAGAGATGATCCAGTTCTCTCGAATTACTCTGAGTTTGTATCCTCTTTTCGCAAGATTTTCAATGAGCCGGGCAGAACAACTTCGGCCCCCCTGGAGATTCTCCATCTTCGTCAGGGTTCTCGTTGAGTCAGTCAGTATGTGATTCAGTTTCATTGCTGCACCGGGTGTCACCACTATCAGTGACGCCTTTGAGTATGGCCTAAATAATGGCAAGTGGAAGGCTAGCTGAAACACCTACGTTTGTTATGCACCTACCCCGGGTACCCTAACCAGTACTTTAGATGAGTTTACCACTTTACACTCTCAGTGGTTTTGGGCACAACAAGCCTGATAATGGGTGCCCAAAACAATTGAATAGCTTTGGTTGGCGCCCGTTAATTATTGCCGCCCAATAAACAATTTAATCGACCATACAGTAAGCAAATACACAGGGACATGTACTGTATTTCATACCGTGTCATTTGTTTTTCACTTTTTAGACTGTGATGCTGAATAAAATGAAAAAATACAGCTAGCACAAGCAGAGAATGAGTTATCAATAAAGGAAAAAGCAAAAGCGTCACTAGACGGGTGCAGGGAGCATGACACCAAAATGCTAGCTCCTCCTCAGGGACTGTGAGTGAGTGCTGCTCTGTGACATATTGTGCAGCCGTCACTGTGGTGTAGCCGGCAAAGCAGGCAGAGTCTCTGGGGGCATTCCAGCATCTCCGGGAATGCTGGGCCCTTCTTGCGAGGCCACACCACATTTTCAGGCTGTTAATCCCACCTGAAGTCACTGACCCCCATCCCGTTCCGGGAAAAAGTTGCTTTAAAAGATGGCACAGCTACAGATGTGTCCTCATACATCCAGCTTCTATATGCCCAGCACAACTGAGACGTTCTGAAAGGTGTAGAATGCTGTACTAATCTTTACATTTTGCATGTTATTTGCATCACGAATGCAGTGAAACACCACTTAAAGTGTACTTGAGACACTGGGTTGCCACTTTAGCCAGACAGGAACTTGTTTTAAGCACAAAGAAAGTCGCAGAAAAAGCACAATGGAACTTTTCGTGAGAAAGCCACAACTGCTGTATTGTAGCACTTTGTATAAAGAGTCATTCACACACAGACGTACAAATGTCGCACATCAAATTGATCAGTGTAACCCGGCAGATTAGTTTTGTCGCTTCCAGTTGTTTTATTTATGCCACATTTTGAGTGAAAAAGATGTTTTGTGCTGCAAGTTGTCTGGGACCAGGCGTGCCGAGGGGGCTACTTGGCGCAACTGAAGCCACAGTGCATGAGAACACATACTGTATGTAAGAACACAGAACAGACTGATCAAAGAGTAATGGGGCAGAGAAGCAGGATTGACTCAGGCTGAACCTCTGTTGTATTCTATTAAAACAGAGATGTAGGGTTAAGCTAGATCAGTTCTGGCCTGCCCTGATAGGGCCTTTCTCAGGCTTTAGGAAATCTGGGTGATATCACTATGACATTACTGAGGTTTCATGAAAACATTTATGTAGAAACACCATTTCCACATTAGTTACATACAGTAGCAGTTAAAATGAATGCTATATACTGTATAACTATGTTGTGATCAGGTGTGTGACCCCAATTAAACAATGTTCTTCAGTTGCATACTGTAGGTTACAGTGCCGTAACTAGACATTTTAGCGATGTGTACAAGAAACGGCATCAGCACCCCCCCTCCCCCTTATGTAAAATAGGGGCAGTGCGCACCATAGGCATGCGTCAAAATATAGGGGTGTGGCTTCATGGGAAGGGGTGTGGCCACAAAATAATACCAATTCATATTACGGTGCACAGTAGTCTTCATTATTCAAATTACGCCGCACAGTAGCACCACTACACCAGGTAGAGCCCCTTTATACACATTACAACAGACAGCGTCCCCTTTTTACACATTACAGCAGAAAGCGTCCCCTACACATTACGGCAGACAGCGTCCCCTACACATTACGGCAGACAGAGTCCCCTTTTTACACATTATGGCAGACAGAGTCCCCCTTTTACACATTACAGCAGACAGACACATCTCATGTAGGTAACAGTACAGGGTGTGCAGACAAGTTCTGTACTGCTGTATAGTTGTGATACCCAGAACACAACACCCACCCACCTACTGTATACCTGCAGTGGGAAGTATGGGTAGGCTCCATAAGTAGATCATGTCCCCTATTAGCCAGCTCCAGAGGTGAGGGCTAAGGAGGGCTCCATAATCACTAATTTCCCCACTGATCTACTATCCACCACCCAATATCAGTTTGATTGGTGGTCAGCCGTAATCACAGTCTTAGCTGATACCTGTAGGAGCAGGGCTGGGACACCACTGGCAGCACATGGGAAGCGGTGCTGGGACACTGGGGATGACGCAGCCCGAAGTACAAGGAAAGTCTGATTGCTGAACAGTCCTCCTACTCCTCCCCCTGTGTCACACTCACCACTCGCTGCTGCTGGCGTCCCATGCGGGCCCTCTCCTGTACATTGGCAGCTGATCAGATGCCCCGTTTTTCTTAAGTAATTTGTCCATCAGCACCAGGAGCGCTGTACCACTTCCCACACACCACGAATCCCCGGCTCTGCGCAACAGTTTTTTACTGGATGTAACAACGCAGCCGCCTTTTACAGATGCACTGCCCCACTCACAGCACACCAGGCACAGTGGAGGGCAGCCCTGGGGTCCTCTCTACTAAGTCTGCGGCGGCTTCACTGCATGGCTGCTGCAGAAAGTTCCCGGACCCTGGCGCCTCCTGTTGGCTGGCGCTTTATGCGCTAGCGTAGTTGGCGTAATGGGTGTGCCAGCGGATGTGCCCTCAGTGCAGATGTGCTGTGTGCAACGCACCGCTGGCCCATACCTACTGTAGTTACGGCCCTGGTAGGTTATGTTCCACCAAAGACTAAGCTTTGGTTTAAAAGTTGTAAGTCATGAAAGCGTTAAAGAGCAGAGAATAAATCACAGATCCTCGGCTACGTAGCTAGAGTGCATAGCACTTAGGAAGGGATAAAAAAGCAAGGCTCAATTAAAGATACATAGGAAGGAGGGAGAAAAGCTAAAGAAGGCTCTGTAAAGTGTAGTGTGTCACTCTATGTTTAGCCCTGTATGACAGTAAAGTAAGCATACCTTTATTGGTTAAAGCATAAGCCTTAAGTGGCCGTTACTGTTTATGTAATTAAGTGTCTCCCCTTTGAGATGATCGTAGCGGGTACAATTGTAGTGAGGGAACTGGAGAAAATGACAGTTTAATGTCACTGAAACAGCCTTCATCTCACTAACACTATGCTATGGAGTCCTGCGGTTTTGGACATTGGCAAAAGATCTCCAAAACAACCAATATAAGATATAGACATCTGTGATAGAAGGGGTGATACGCCTCCATGTTAGCTCCTGGTAATAAAGAAGGAGGTGACATGACAGGTCTTTTTGGAAGGCATATCAGCTTCCATCTTGTACGCTAGTATGAACCTGTATGTAAGCTGTTATGTAACCCATAGCAATGATTTTATCTTGCTGATGTATTTGGTCACAATGGGTTGATTTATGTACCATGTCATAAATGACAGCAACTTACTTAGCAACAATTTATATTGAAAATCATTTGTTTTACGAAAACCCATGGACTGTATAACCTTATAAAATTGGTGCTTTTTGGTGTTAACTAGAGATGAGCGCCTGAAATTTTTCGGGTTTTGTGTTTTGGTTTTGGGTTCGGTTCCGCGGCCGTGTTTTGGGTTCGAACGCGTTTTGGCAAAACCTCACCGAATTTTTTTTGTCGGATTCGGGTGTGTTTTGGATTCGGGTGTTTTTTTCAAAAAACACTAAAAAACAGCTTAAATCATAGAATTTGGGGGTCATTTTGATCCCAAAGTATTATTAACCTCAAAAACCATAATTTACACTCATTTTCAGTCTATTCTGAATACCTCACACCTCACAATATTATTTTTAGTCCTAAAATTTGCACCGAGGTCGCTGTGTGAGTAAGATAAGCGACCCTAGTGGCCGACACAAACACCGGGCCCATCTAGGAGTGGCACTGCAGTGTCACGCAGGATGTCCCTTCCAAAAAACCCTCCCCAAACAGCACATGACGCAAAGAAAAAAAGAGGCGCAATGAGGTAGCTGTGTGAGTAAGATTAGCGACCCTAGTGGCCGACACAAACACCGGGCCCATCTAGGAGTGGCACTGCAGTGTCACGCAGGATGGCCCTTCCAAAAAACCCTCCCCAAACAGCACATGACGCAAAGAAAAAAAGAGGCGCAATGAGGTAGCTGTGTGAGTAAGATTAGCGACCCTAGTGGCCGACACAAACACCGGGCCCATCTAGGAGTGGCACTGCAGTGTCACGCAGGATGTCCCTTCCAAAAAACCCTCCCCAAACAGCACATGACGCAAAGAAAAAAAGAGGCGCAATGAGGTAGCTGTGTGAGTAAGATTAGCGACCCTAGTGGCCGACACAAACACCGGGCCCATCTAGGAGTGGCACTGCAGTGTCACGCAGGATGTCCCTTCCAAAAAACCCTCCCCAAACAGCACATGACGCAAAGAAAAAAAGAGGCGCAATGAGGTAGCTGACTGTGTGAGTAAGATTAGCGACCCTAGTGGCCGACACAAACACCGGGCCCATTTAGGAGTGGCACTGCAGTGTCACGCAGGATGTCCCTTCCAAAAAACCCTCCCCAATCAGCACATGATGCAAAGAAAAAGAAAAGAAAAAATAGGTGCAAGATGGAATTGTCCTTGGGCCCTCCCACCCACCCTTATGTTGTATAAACAAAACAGGACATGCACACTTTAACCAACCCATCATTTCAGTGACAGGGTCTGCCACACGACTGTGACTGATATGACGGGTTGGTTTGGACCCCCCCCAAAAAAGAAGCAATTAATCTCTCCTTGCACAAACTGGCTCTACAGAGGCAAGATGTCCACCTCATCATCACCCTCCGATATATCACCGTGTACATCCCCCTCCTCACAGATTATCAATTCGTCCCCACTGGAATCCACCATCTCAGCTCCCTGTGTACTTTGTGGAGGCAATTGCTGCTGGTCAATGTCTCCGCGGAGGAATTGATTATAATTCATTTTAATGAACATCATCTTCTCCACATTTTCTGGATGTAACCTCGTACGCCGATTGCTGACAAGGTGAGCGGCGGCACTAAACACTCTTTCGGAGTACACACTTGTGGGAGGGCAACTTAGGTAGAATAAAGCCAGTTTGTGCAAGGGCCTCCAAATTGCCTCTTTTTCCTGCCAGTATAAGTACGGACTGTGTGACGTGCCTACTTGGATGCGGTCACTCATATAATCCTCCACCATTCTATCAATGTTGAGAGAATCATATGCAGTGACAGTAGACGACATGTCCGTAATCGTTGTCAGGTCCTTCAGTCCGGACAAGATGTCAGCATCAGCAGTCGCTCCAGACTGCCCTGCATCACCGCCAGCGGGTGGGCTCGGAATTCTGAGCCTTTTCCTCGCACCCCCAGTTGCGGGAGAATGTGAAGGAGGAGATGTTGACAGGTCGCGTTCCGCTTGACTTGACAATTTTGTCACCAGCAGGTCTTTCAACCCCAGCAGACTTGTGTCTGCCGGAAAGAGAGATCCAAGGTAGGCTTTAAATCTAGGATCGAGCACGGTGGCCAAAATGTAGTGCTCTGATTTCAACAGATTGACCACCCGTGAATCCTTGTTAAGCGAATTAAGGGCTCCATCCACAAGTCCCACATGCCTAGCGGAATCGCTCCGTGTTAGCTCCTCCTTCAATGTCTCCAGCTTCTTCTGCAAAAGCCTGATGAGGGGAATGACCTGACTCAGGCTGGCAGTGTCTGAACTGACTTCACGTGTGGCAAGTTCAAAGGGCATCAGAACCTTGCACAACGTTGAAATCATTCTCCACTGCGCTTGAGACAGGTGCATTCCACCTACTATATCGTGCTCAATTGTATAGGCTTGAATGGCCTTTTGCTGCTCCTCCAACCTCTGAAGCATATAGAGGGTTGAATTCCACCTCGTTACCACTTCTTGCTTCAGATGATGGCAGGGCAGGTTCAGTAGTTTTTGGTGGTGCTCCAGTCTTCTGTACGTGGTGCCTGTACGCCGAAAGTGTTCCGCAATTCTTCTGGCCACCGACAGCATCTCTTGCACGCCCCTGTCGTTTTTTTAAAAATTCTGCACCACCAAATTCAAGGTATGTGCAAAACATGGGACGTGCTGGAATTTGCCCATATTTAATGCACACACAATATTGCTGGCGTTGTCCGATGCCACAAATCCACAGGAGAGTCCAATTGGGGTAAGCCATTCCGCGATGATCTTCCTCAGTTGCCGTAAGAGGTTTTCAGCTGTGTGCGTATTCTGGAAAGCGGTGATACAAAGTGTAGCCTGCCTAGGAAAGAGTTGGCGTTTGCGAGATGCTGCTACTGGTGCCGCCGCTGCTGTTCTTGCGGCGGGAGTCCATACATCTACCCAGTGGGCTGTCACAGTCATATAGTCCTGACCCTGCCCTGCTCCACTTGTCCACATGTCCGTGGTTAAGTGGACATTGGGTACAACTGCATTTTTTAGGACACTGGTGAGTCTTTTTCTGACGTCCGTGTACATTCTCGGTATCGCCTGCCTAGAGAAGTGGAACCTAGATGGTATTTGGTAACGGGGGCACACTGCCTCAATAAATTGTCTAGTTCCCTGTGAACTAACGGCGGATACCGGACGCACGTCTAACACCAACATAGTTGTCAAGGCCTCAGTTATCCGCTTTGCAGCAGGATGACTGCTGTGATATTTCATCTTCCTCGCAAAGGACTGTTGAACAGTCAATTGCTTACTGGAAGTAGTACAAGTGGGCTTACGACTTCCCCTCTGGGATGACCATCGACTCCCAGCAGCAACAACAGCAGCGCCAGCAGCAGTAGGCGTTACACGCAAGGATGCATCGGAGGAATCCCAGGCAGGAGAGGAATCGTCAGAATTGCCAGTGACATGGCCTGCAGGACTATTGGCATTCCTGGGGAAGGAGGAAATTGACACTGAGGGAGTTGGTGGGGTGGTTTGCGTGAGCTTGGTTACAAGAGGAAGGGATTTACTGGTCAGTGGACTGCTTCCGCTGTCACCCAAAGTTTTTGAACTTGTCACTGACTTATTATGAATGCGCTGCAGGTGACGTATAAGGGAGGATGTTCCGAGGTGGTTAACGTCCTTACCCCTACTTATTACAGCTTGACAAAGGGAACACACGGCTTGACACCTGTTGTCCGCATTTCTGGTGAAATACCTCCACACCGAAGAGCTGATTTTTTTGGTATTTTCACCTGGCATGTCAACGGCCATATTCCTCCCACGGACAACAGGTGTCTCCCCGGGTGCCTGACTTAAACAAACCACCTCACCATCAGAATCCTCCTGGTCAATTTCCTCCCCAGCGCCAGCAACACCCATATCCTCCTCATCCTGGTGTACTTCAACACTGACATCTTCAATCTGACTATCAGGAACTGGACTGCGGGTGCTCCTTCCAGCACTTGCAGGGGGCGTGCAAATGGTGGAAGGCGCATGCTCTTCACGTCCAGTGTTGGGAAGGTCAGGCATCGCAACCGACACAATTGGACTCTCCTTGTGGATTTGGGATTTCGAAGAATGCACAGTTCTTTGCTGTGCTGCTTTTGCCAGCTTGAGTCTTTTCATTTTTCTAGCGAGAGGCTGAGTGCTTCCATCCTCATGTGAAGCTGAACCACTAGCCATGAACATAGGCCAGGGCCTCAGCCGTTCCTTGCCACTCCGTGTCGTAAATGGCATATTGGCAAGTTTACGCTTCTCCTCCGACAATTTTATTTTAGGTTTTGGAGTCCTTTTTTTTCTGATATTTGGTGTTTTGGATTTGACATGCTCTGTACTATGACATTGGGCATCGGCCTTGGCAGACGACGTTGCTGGCATTTCATCGTCTCGGCCATGACTAGTGGCAGCAGCTTCAGCACGAGGTGGAAGTGGATCTTGATCTTTCCCTAATTTTGGAACCTCAACATTTTTGTTCTCCATATTTTAATAGGCACAACTAAAAGGCACCTCAGGTAAACAATGGAGATGGATACTAGTATACAATTATGGACTGCCTGCCGAGTGCAGACACAGAGGTAGCCACAGCCGCGAACTACCGTACTGTACTGTGTCTGCTGCTAATATAGACTGGTTGATAAAGAGATGTCTATGTAACTATGTATGTATAAAGAAGAAAGAAAAAAAAACCACGGTTAGGTGGTATACAATTATGGACGGACTGCCTGCCGAGTGCAGACACAGAGGTAGCCACAGCCGTGAACTACCGTACTGTACTGTGTCTGCTGCTAATATAGACTGGTTGATAAAGAGATGTCTATGTAACTATGTATGTATAAAGAAGAAAGAAAAAAAAACCACGGTTAGGTGGTATACAATTATGGACGGACTGCCTGCCGAGTGCAGACACAGAGGTAGCCACAGCCGTGAACTACCGTACTGTACTGTGTCTGCTGCTAATATAGACTGGTTGATAAAGAGATGTCTATTTAACTATGTATGTATAAAGAAGAAAGAAAAAAAAACCACGGTTAGGTGGTATACAATTATGGACGGACTGCCTGCCGAGTGCAGACACAGAGGTAGCCACAGCCGTGAACTACCGTACTGTACTGTGTCTGCTGCTAATATAGACTGGTTGATAAAGAGATGTCTATGTAACTATGTATGTATAAAGAAGAAAGAAAAAAAAACCACGGTTAGGTGGTATACAATTATGGACGGACTGCCTGCCGAGTGCAGACACAGAGGTAGCCACAGCCGTGAACTACCGTACTGTACTGTGTCTGCTGCTAATATAGACTGGTTGAT
The DNA here is from genome assembly GCF_028390025.1 of Pseudophryne corroboree. Classification (NCBI taxonomy): domain Eukaryota; kingdom Metazoa; phylum Chordata; class Amphibia; order Anura; family Myobatrachidae; genus Pseudophryne; species Pseudophryne corroboree. Next base: position 516,149,521 of record NC_086449.1, read on the forward strand.
AAAGAGATGTCTATGTAACTATGTATGTATAAAGAAGAAAGAAAAAAAAACCACGGTTAGGTGGTATACAATTATGGACGGACTGCCTGCCGAGTGCAGACACAGAGGTAGCCACAGCCGTGAACTACCGTACTGTACTGTGTCTGCTGCTAATATAGACTGGTTGATAAAGAGATGTCTATGTAACTATGTATGTATAAAGAAGAAAGAAAAAAAAACCACGGTTAGGTGGTATACAATTATGGACGGACTGCCTGCCGAGTGCAGACACAGAGGTAGCCACAGCCGTGAACTACCGTACTGTACTGTGTCTGCTGCTAATATAGACTGGTTGATAAAGAGATGTCGTAGTAGTATGTATGTATAAAGAAGAAAAAAAAACCACGGTTAGGTGGTATATACAATTATGGACGGGCTGCCGAGTGCCGACACAGAGGTAGCCACAGCCGTGAACTACCGCACTGTACTGTGACTGCTGCTAATATATAGACTGGTTGATAAAGAGATAGTATACTCGTAACTAGTATGTATGTATAAAGAAAGAAAAAAAAACCACGGTTAGGTGGTATATACAATTATGGACGGGCTGCCGAGTGCCGACACAGAGGTAGCCACAGCCGTGAACTACCGCACTGTACTGTGTCTGCTGCTAATATAGACTGGTTGATAAAGAGATAGTATACTCGTAACTAGTATGTATGTATAAAGAAAGAAAAAAAAACCACGGTTAGGTGGTATATACAATTATGGACGGGCTGCCGAGTGCCGACACAGAGGTAGCCACAGCCGTGAACTACCGCACTGTACTGTGTCTGCTGCTAATATATAGACTGGTTGATAAAGAGATAGTATACTCGTAACTAGTATGTATGTATAAAGAAAGAAAAAAAAACCACGGTTAGGTGGTATATACAATTATGGACGGGCTGCCGAGTGCCGACACAGAGGTAGCCACAGCCGTGAACTACCGCACTGTACTGTGTCTGCTGCTAATATATAGACTGGTTGATAAAGAGATAGTATACTCGTAACTAGTATGTATGTATAAAGAAAGAAAAAAAAACCACGGTTAGGTGGTATATACAATTATGGACGGGCTGCCGAGTGCCGACACAGAGGTAGCCACAGCCGTGAACTACCGCACTGTACTGTGTCTGCTGCTAATATAGACTGGTTGATAAAGAGATAGTATACTCGTAACTAGTATGTATGTATAAAGAAAGAAAAAAAACCACGGTTAGGTGGTATATACAATTATGGACGGGCTGCCGAGTGCCGACACAGAGGTAGCCACAGCCGTGAACTACCGCACTGTACTGTGTCTGCTGCTAATATATAGACTGGTTGATAAAGAGATAGTATACTCGTAACTAGTATGTATGTATAAAGAAAGAAAAAAAAACCACGGTTAGGTGGTATATACAATTATGGACGGGCTGCCGAGTGCCGACACAGAGGTAGCCACAGCCGTGAACTACCGCACTGTACTGTGTCTGCTGCTAATATATAGACTGGTTGATAAATAGATAGTATACTCGTAACTAGTATGTATGTATAAAGAAAGAAAAAAAAACCACGGTTAGGTGGTATATACAATTATGGACGGGCTGCCGAGTGCCGACACAGAGGTAGCCACAGCCGTGAACTACCGCACTGTACTGTGTCTGCTGCTAATATATAGACTGGTTGATAAAGAGATAGTATACTCGTAACTAGTATGTATGTATAAAGAAAGAAAAAAAAACCACGGTTAGGTGGTATATACAATTATGGACGGGCTGCCGAGTGCCGACACAGAGGTAGCCACAGCCGTGAACTACCGCACTGTACTGTGTCTGCTGCTAATATATAGACTGGTTGATAAATAGATAGTATACTCGTAACTAGTATGTATGTATAAAGAAAGAAAAAAAAACCACGGTTAGGTGGTATATACAATTATGGACGGGCTGCCGAGTGCCGACACAGAGGTAGCCACAGCCGTGAACTACCGCACTGTACTGTGTCTGCTGCTAATATATAGACTGGTTGATAAAGAGATAGTATACTCGTAACTAGTATGTATGTATAAAGAAAGAAAAAAAAACCACGGTTAGGTGGTATATACAATTATGGACGGGCTGCCGAGTGCCGACACAGAGGTAGCCACAGCCGTGAACTACCGCACTGTACTGTGTCTGCTGCTAATATATAGACTGGTTGATAAAGAGATAGTATACTCGTAACTAGTATGTATGTATAAAGAAAGAAAAAAAAAACACGGTTAGGTGGTATATACAATTATGGACGGGCTGCCGAGTGCCGACACAGAGGTAGCCACAGCCGTGAACTACCGCACTGTACTGTGTCTGCTGCTAATATAGACTGGTTGATAAAGAGATAGTATACTCGTAACTAGTATGTATGTAAAAAGAAAGAAAAAAAAACCACGGTTAGGTGGTATATACAATTATGGACGGGCTGCCGAGTGCCGACACAGAGGTAGCCACAGCCGTGAACTACCGCACTGTACTGTGTCTGCTGCTAATATAGACTGGTTGATAAAGAGATAGTATACTCGTAACTAGTATGACTATAAAGAAAGAAAAAAAAACCACGGTTAGGTGGTATATACAATTATGGACGGGCTGCCGAGTGCCGACACAGAGGTAGCCACAGCCGTGAACTACCGCACTGTACTGTGTCTGCTGCTAATATAGACTGGTTGATAAAGAGATAGTATACTACTAATATTATATATACTGGTGGTCAGGTCACTGGTCACTAGTCACACTGGCAGTGGCACTCCTGCAGCAAAAGTGTGCACTGTTTAATTTTAATATAATATTATGTACTCCTGGCTCCTGCTATAACCTATAACTGGCACTGCAGTGCTCCCCAGTCTCCCCCACAATTATAAGCTGTGTGAGCTGAGCACAGTCAGATATATATATACATTGATGCAGCACACTGGGCTGAGCAGTGCACACAGATATGGTATGTGACTGAGTCACTGTGTGTATCGTTTTTTTCAGGCAGAGAACGGATATATTAAATAAAACAAACAACTGCACTGTCTGGTGGTCACTGTGGTCGTCAGTCACTAAACTCTGCACTCTCTTCTACAGTATCACAGCCTCAGGTCAATCTCTCTCTCTCTCTCTCAACCCTAATCTAAATGGAGAGGACGCCAGCCACGTCCTCTCCCTATCAATCTCAATGCACGTGTGAAAATGGCGGCGACGCGCGGCTCCTTATATAGAATCCGAGTCTCGCGAGAATCCGACAGCGTCATGATGACGTTCGGGCGCGCTCGGGTTAACCGAGCAAGGCGGGAGGATCCGAGTCTGCTCGGACCCGTGAAAAAAACATGAAGTTCGTGCGGGTTCGGATTCAGAGAAACCGAACCCGCTCATCTCTAGTGTTAACAGTCATTAGTTTCTATAATTTGTATTTATTGCCAACAATGGGGGTAATTCAGATCTGATCTCAGCCGCAAATTTGTTAACTAATGGGCAAAACCATGTGCCCTGCATGTTGGGCAGATATAACATGCGCAGAGAGTTAGATTTGGGTGGGTTATATTGTTTTTGTGCAGGGTAAATACTGTCTGCTTTATTTTTACATTGCAATTTTGATTTGTTTGAACACACCCCATCCAAATCTAATCTCTCTGCACATGTTATATCTGCCCCTCCTGCAGTGCACGTGGTTTTGCCCATTAGCTAAGAAATTTGCTGCTGAGATCAGATCTGAATTAGGCCCAATATTTCAAATATTTTCGAAAGAAAATGCAATAATTATACAAATATAGTCATCAAAATTAATGATGAAGAAATGGACACAGAGGCTAATTCAGACCTGTTCGCTCGCTAGAGTTATTTTGCAGTCCTGCGTTCGCATAGTCGCCGCCCACAGGGGAGTGTATTTTTGCTTTGCAAGTGTGCAAACGCATCTGTAGCAGAGCTGTACGAACAGATCTTGTGCAGTCTCTGAGTAGCCCAGGACTTGCTCAGCCGCTGCGAACACATCAGCCTGTCCGGGACCGGAATTGACACCAGGAGCCCTCCCTGCAAACACTTGGACATGCCTGTGTTTTTCCAACCACTCCCAGAAAACGGTCAGTTGACACTCACAAACGGCTTCTTCCTGTCAATTTCCTTGCAAACGCCCGTGCGAATGGATCCTTCGCACAAACCTATCGCTGAGCGGCAATCCACTTTGTAACCGTGCAACATGCCTGCGCATAGCGGTGCATACGCATGCGCAGTTTAGACCTGATCGCCTGCTGTAGGAAAGCGCAGCCTAGCGATCAGGTCTGAATTAGCCCCACAGTTCTGTAAGAAGAGAGGGTTAATATGTCACAAGTTCCTGTATGTATTGATACTGTTTAGTGCACTTACTACAAAATACTGTAATATGTGTGACTTTGATTAAAAACATAAATCAGGAGTGGATTCTGGTGTCATAAAATCACAATTACAGCATTTAGAAAAAAAAAAAAAAAAAGAGAAGTATCCAGGACTTATTTCCTTTGCATTTATTGATGATGATGATGATGATGATGCAATATTTGGGAGGAACATCTGGCAAATGGCTTGTTGGGCCGGCCTGGTCACACAGAGAGCAGGGCTGGCTGAGCACACAGCCTCCACTCTTTCTGTTCACCCGCCCACTAGCCCACCGGTGGTTGGCATACATATAGGTGGGGGGTGTTACAAGACCAGGACCCCATGGCTCATGGCACACACACACACATTAACATGCCAGGACTGCTTCACATACCTAGTCCATCCCTGATGGGAAGGGAGGAAGATGTAGATTACTAGGCAGGGATCAGAAGACCTCTTCAGTGATAATGCCTCCATACACACAAAGAGACAAAGAGATAGTGTTAGCTAATAGAGCCAAGCTCTGTATAAAACACAGACAGATTGCAGTCCCCAGTGGTGGATTCCAACTAGGCATCTGAGGCACGCGACTGGGGGTGATAATTGCTGGGGGGCGGCACAGCATGCTCACTTGCATGAGATCCCTGCTAGGTCAATGGCCAGATGAAGCCAGGTGATTCTTTGTTTTGGTTTTACTATTGCCACTTATTTTTTTATTATCTAACTGCTGAGGGAGGAGGGGATAATGGTCAGTAAATTATAGTGGTGGAGGGTTTGGGGGGCGAGTTTGGTGCTGCTTTGTCATTTGGGAGGCCCCAACATGAAAGGGTCAGTGAGATGATAGAGGGCGACCAATAACATTGTGCATAGGCTGGGCTGCATTCAGAAATTGTCGAGCCCGAGACTGACAAAATAAACAGGGCCCCTCCCTCCCTAAAAAAAGATTCTGCCACACTTCTCCACCCCTATGTGATGTCATACATTGAGACATTATACATAGGTGGAGTGTTGCGGACCTACAGGAATAGTTCACAGAGAGCTGATGCGCAGCGAAGGCTTGTTTTAAGAAGTCCTCCCTGCGCGTCAACCTGCTGTTGATTCACAGACTGGTGCAGCTCTACAGGTATTAGCAATAGGAGCCTGGGTGGGCCCACCCTCTCTGTAAGGGCCCAGGACACCAGTCCCCACAGTCCCCCCCCCCTGATATCTGCCCTGTGCATAGGGGCGGTCTGACCCCTAAATTCACCCCTGGCAGTCTACATTGGAATAATGGGGGCTATAGTCTGCAGCATATGTATGTTTTAGTGTTTTAAATGCTTCATAAAAACACGTACCTAAAATATATTTTATTTTAGGATACTGTGGGCCTTATTTATCACAGTCTGCATTTGTTATGTGGATGTGTTCTTTTTTTATGCCTAAATTCCCAATGCGAAAATGTAAGGATTCATGTATATTTAGTAACACTATCTTGGTTGGAGATGGTCTTCGATAAGAGCTGGTCCTGGAGAAGAGAATCGCTGATACAGTAGCCCATAAATTACTATAGCCTAACATGAAACAATGTAGATGGTGTTAGCTACAAGGCCCAAACTCTACATCTGACTGCATTGTAGCCCCATAGAATGCTTTGCGGTTGCAAATGGAGGGACCACAGCAGCTATCAGAGATTTCTGCTGCAGTCCCCTCATGTTAAATCCCCAGGATCATTTATATTTGAGGTTACCAGTAGCGGCTCTTGCCACGGGCAAGCAGGCTTTTTGCCCGGGGCGCCGCTGTCCTGTGGGCGCCTCCGCCACTGCCGTGGCAGGAGCAGCTACTCCCGGTGCCGTGCAGTGCGCCTGACATCATCGTATACTGCATGGAATTGTGGGAGCAGATGCTAGAGATCATAATTGCGCAGTGCTATGGGAGAGACATCATGACGTCTCTCCCACAGATCCGAGGAGCGGGCGGCCGGAGACAGAGAACAGCAGCAGCAGTCGGGAATCAGGAGTGGGGCTGATGAGTATTTTTTTTTTCAAGAGCCACTACTAGGGGCCCAGCAACAGGGGGCACATTTACTGAGGGCACAGCAACAGGGAGAAAACTACAGGGGCACATCGACTGCGGGCACAGCAACAGGGGGCAAAACAACAGGGGCACAACTACTGAGGGCACAGCAACAGGGGGCACAACTACTGAGGGCACAGCAACAGGGGGCAAAACTACAGGGGCACAACTACTGAGGGCACAGCACAGGGGACAAAACTACAGGGGCACAACTACTGAGGGTACAGCAACAGGGGGCACAACTACTGAGTGCACAGAAACAGGGTGCACAACTACAGAGGGCACAGCAACAGGGGCACATCGACTGCGGGCACAGCAACAGGGGCACAACTACTGAGGGTACAGCAACAGGGGGCACAACTACAGGGGCACAACTACTGAGGGCACAGCACAGGGGACAAAACTACAGGGGCACAACTACTGAGGGTACAGCAACAGGGGGCACAACTACTGAGTGCACAGAAACAGGGTGTACAACTACAGAGGGCACAGCAACAGGGGCACATCGACTGCGGGCCCAGCAACAGGGGGCACAACTACTGAGGGCACAGCAACAGGGGGCAAAACTACAGGGGCACAACTACTGAGGGCACAGCAACAGGGGGCACATTTACTGAGGGCACAGCAACAGGGAGCAAAACTACAGGGGCACATCGACTGCGGGCACAGCAACAGGGGGCAAAACAACAGGGGCACAACTACTGAGGGCACAGCAACAGGGGGCACATTTACTGAGGGCACAGCAACAGGGAGCAAAACTACAGGGGCACATCGACTGCGGGCACAGCAACAGGGGGCAAAACAACAGGGGCACAACTACTGAGGGCACAGCAACAGGGGGCACAACTACTGAGGGCACAGAAACAGGGTACACAACTACAGAGGGCACAGCAACAGGGGCACATCGACTGTGGGCACAGCAACAGGGGGCAAAACAACAGGGGCACAACTACTGAGGGCACAGCAACAGGGGGCACAACTACTGAGGGCACAGCAACAGGGGGCAAAACTACAGGGGCACAACTACTGAGGGCCCAGCAACAGGGGGCAAAACTACAGGGGCACAACTACTGAGGGCACAGCAACAGGGGGCACATTTACTGAGGGCACAGCAACAGGGAGCAAAACTACAGGGGCACATCGACTGCGGGCACAGCAACAGGGGGCAAAACAACAGGGGCACAACTACTGAGGGCACAGCAACAGGGGGCACAACTACTGAGGGCACAGAAACAGGGTGCACAACTACAGAGGGCACAGCAACAGGGGCACATCGACTGTGGGCACAGCAACAGGGGGCAAAACAACAGGGGCACAACTACTGAGGGCACAGCAACAGGGGGCACAACTACTGAGGGCCCAGCAACAGGGGGCAAAACTACAGGGGCACAACTACTGAGGGCACAGCAACAGGGGGCACATTTACTGAGGGCACAGCAACAGGGAGCAAAACTACAGGGGCACATCGACTGCGGGCACAGCAACAGGGGGAAAAACAACAGGGGCACAACTACTGAGGGCACAGCAACAGGGGGCACATTTACTGAGGGCACAGCAACAGGGAGCAAAACTACAGGGGCACATCGACTGCGGGCACAGCAACAGGGGGCAAAACAACAGAGGCACAACTACTGAGGGCACAGCAACAGGGGGCACAACTACTGAGGGCACAGCAACAGGGGGCAAAACTACAGGGGCACAACTACTGAGGGCACAGCAACAGGGGACAAAACTACAGGGGCACAACTACTGAGGGTACAGCAACAGGGGGCACAACTACTGAGTGCACAGAAACAGGGTGCACAACTACAGAGGGCACAGCAACAGGGGCACATCGACTGCGGGCACAGCAACAGGGGGCACAACTACTGAGGGCACAGCAACAGGGGGCAAAACTACAGGGGCACAACTACTGAGGGCACAGCAACAGGGGGCACAACTACTGAGGGCACAGCAACAGGGGGCAAAACTACAGGGGCACAACTACTGAGGGCACAGCAACAGGGGACAAAACTACAGGGGCACAACTACTGAGGGTACAGCAACAGGGGGCACAACTACTGAGTGCACAGAAACAGGGTGCACAACTACAGAGGGCACAGCAACAGGGGCACATCGACTGCGGGCCCAGCAACAGGGGGCACAACTACTGAGGGCACAGCAACAGGGGGCACAACTACTGAGGGCACAGCAACAGGGGGCAAAACTACAGGGGCACAACTACTGAGGGCACAGCAACAGGGGGCACATTTACTGAGGGCACAGCAACAGGGAGCAAAACTACAGGGGCACATCGACTGCGGGCACAGCAACAGGGGGCAAAACAACAGGGGCACAACTACTGAGGGCACAGCAACAGGGGGCACATTTACTGAGGGCACAGCAACAGGGAGCAAAACTACAGGGGCACATCGACTGCGGGCACAGCAACAGGGGGCAAAACAACAGGGGCACAACTACTGAGGGCACAGCAACAGGGGGCACAACTACTGAGGGCACAGAAACAGGGTGCACAACTACAGAGGGCACAGCAACAGGGGCACATCGACTGTGGGCACAGCAACAGGGGGCAAAACAACAGGGGCACAACTACTGAGGGCACAGCAACAGGGGGCACAACTACTGAGGGCACAGCAACAGGGGGCAAAACTACAGGGGCACAACTACTGAGGGCCCAGCAACAGGGGGCAAAACTACAGGGGCACAACTACTGAGGGCACAGCAACAGGGGGCACATTTACTGAGGGCACAGCAACAGGGAGCAAAACTACAGGGGCACATCGACTGCGGGCACAGCAACAGGGGGCAAAACAACAGGGGCACAACTACTGAGGGCACAGCAACAGGGGGCACAACTACTGAGGGCACAGAAACAGGGTGCACAACTACAGAGGGCACAACAACAGGGGCACATCGACTGTGGGCACAGCAACAGGGGGCAAAACAACAGGGGCACAACTACTGAGGGCACAGCAACAGGGGGCACAACTACTGAGGGCACAGCAACAGGGGGCAAAACTACAGGGGCACAACTACTGAGGGCCCAGCAACAGGGGGCAAAACAACAGGGGCACAACTACTGAGGGCACAGCAACAGGGGGCACATTTACTGAGGGCACAGCAACAGGGAGCAAAACTACAGGGGCACATCGACTGCGGGCACAGCAACAGGGGGCAAAACAACAGGGGCACAACTACTGAGGGCACAGCAACAGGGGGCACAACTACTGAGGGCACAGCAACAGGGGGCAAAACTACAGGGGCACAACTACTGAGGGCACAGCAACAGGGGACAAAACTACAGGGGCACAACTACTGAGGGTACAGCAACAGGGGGCACAACTACTGAGTGCACAGAAACAGGGTGCACAACTACAGAGGGCACAGCAACAGGGGCACATCGACTGCGGGCACAGCAACAGGGGGCAAAACTACAGGGGCACAACTACTGAGGGCACAGCAACAGGGGGCACAACTACTGAGGGCACAGCAACAGGGGGCAAAACTACAGGGGCACAACTACTGAGGGCACAGCAACAGGGGACAAAACTACTGAGGGCACAACAACAGGGGGCAAAACTATAGGGGCACAACTACTGAGGGCACAGCAACAGGGGACAAAACTACTGAGGGCACAGCAACAGGGGGCAAAACTACAGGGGCACAACTACTGAGTGCACAGAAACAGGGTGCACAACTACAGAGGGCACAGCAACAGGGGCACATCGACTGCGGGCACAGCAACAGGGGGCACAACTACTGAGGGCACAGCAACAGGGGGCAAAACTACAGGGGCACAACTACTGAGGGCACAGCACAGGGGACAAAACTACAGGGGCACAACTACTGAGGGTACAGCAACAGGGGGCACAACTACTGAGTGCACAGAAACAGGGTGTACAACTACAGAGGGCACAGCAACAGGGGCACATCGACTGCGGGCCCAGCAACAGGGGGCACAACTACTGAGGGCCCAGCAACAGGGGGCAAAACTACAGGGGCACAACTACTGAGGGCACAGCAACAGGGGGCACATTTACTGAGGGCACAGCAACAGGGAGCAAAACTACAGGGGCACATCGACTGCGGGCACAGCAACAGGGGGCACAACTACTGAGTGCACAGAAACAGGGTGTACAACTACAGAGGGCACAGCAACAGGGGCACATCGACTGCGGGCCCAGCAACAGGGGACACAACTACTGAGGGCACAGCAACAGGGGGCAAAACTATAGGGGCACAACTACTGAGGGCACAGCAACAGGGGACAAAACTACTGAGGGCACAACAACAGGGGGCAAAACTATAGGGGCACAACTACTGAGGGCACAGCAACAGGGAACAAAACTACTGAGGGCACAGCAACAGGGGGCAAAACTACAGGGGCACAACTACTGAGTGCACAGAAACAGGGTGCACAACTACAGAGGGCACAGCAACAGGGGCACATCGACTGCGGGCACAGCAACAGGGGCACATCGACTGTGGGCACAGCAACAAGGGGCAAAACAACAGGGGCACAACTACTGAGGGCACAGCAACAGGGGGCACAACTACTGAGGGCACAGCAACAGGGGGCAAAACTACAGGGGCACAACTACTGAGGGCCCAGCAACAGGGGGCAAAACTACAGGGGCACAACTACTGAGGGCACAGCAACAGGGGGCACATTTACTGAGGGCACAGCAACAGGGAGCAAAACTACAGGGGCACATCGACTGCGGGCACAGCAACAGGGGGCAAAACAACAGGGGCACAACTACTGAGGGCACAGCAACAGGGGGCACAACTACTGAGGGCACAGAAACAGGGTGCACAACTACAGAGGGCACAGCAACAGGGGCACATCGACTGTGGGCACAGCAACAGGGGGCAAAACAACAGGGGCACAACTACTGAGGGCACAGCAACAGGGGGCACAACTACTGAGGGCACAGCAACAGGGGGCAAAACTACAGGGGCACAACTACTGAGGGCCCAGCAACAGGGGGCAAAACTACAGGGGCACAACTACTGAGGGCACAGCAACAGGGGGCACATTTACTGAGGGCACAGCAACAGGGAGCAAAACTACAGGGGCACATCAACTGCGGGCACAGCAACAGGGGGCAAAACAACAGGGGCACAACTACTGAGGGCACAGCAACAGGGGGCACATTTACTGAGGGCACAGCAACAGGGAGCAAAACTACAGGGGCACATCGACTGCGGGCACAGCAACAGGGGGCAAAACAACAGGGGCACAACTACTGAGGGCACAGCAACAGGGGGCACAACTACTGAGGGCACAGCAACAGGGGGCAAAACTACAGGGGCACAACTACTGAGGGCACAGCAACAGGGGACAAAACTACAGGGGCACAACTACTGAGGGTACAGCAACAGGGGGCACAACTACTGAGTGCACAGAAACAGGGTGCACAACTACAGAGGGCACAGCAACAGGGGCACATCGACTGCGGGCACAGCAACAGGGGGCACAACTACTGAGGGCACAGCAACAGGGGGCAAAACTACAGGGGCACAACTACTGAGGGCACAGCAACAGGGGGCACAACTACTGAGGGCACAGCAACAGGGGGCAAAACTACAGGGGCACAACTACTGAGGGCACAGCAACAGGGGACAAAACTACAGGGGCACAACTACTGAGGGTACAGCAACAGGGGGCACAACTACTGAGTGCACAGAAACAGGGTGCACAACTACAGAGAGCACAGCAACAGGGGCACATCGACTGCGGGCACAGCAACAGGGGGCAAAACTACAGGGGCACAACTACTGAGGGCACAGCAACAGGGGGCACAACTACTGAGGGCACAGCAACAGGGGGCAAAACTACAGGGGCAAAACTACTGAGGGCACAGCAACAGGGGACAAAACTACTGAGGGCACAACAACAGGGGGCAAAACTATAGGGGCACAACTACTGAGGGCACAGCAACAGGGGATAAAACTACTGAGGGCACAGCAACAGGGGGCAAAACTACAGGGGCACAACTACTGAGTGCACAGAAACAGGGTGCACAACTACAGAGGGCACAGCAACAGGGGCACATCGACTGCGGGCACAGCAACAGGGGGCACAACTACTGAGGGCACAGCAACAGGGGGCAAAACTACAGGGGCACAACTACTGAGGGCACAGCACAGGGGACAAAACTACAGGGGCACAACTACTGAGGGTACAGCAACAGGGGGCACAACTACTGAGTGCACAGAAACAGGGTGTACAACTACAGAGGGCACAGCAACAGGGGCACATCGACTGCGGGCCCAGCAACAGGGGGCATAACTACTGAGGGCCCAGCAACAGGGGGCAAAACTACAGGGGCACAACTACTGAGGGCACAGCAACAGGGGGCACATTTACTGAGGGCACAGCAACAGGGAGCAAAACTACAGGGGCACATCGACTGCGGGCACAGCAACAGGGGGCACATTTACTGAGGGCACAGCAACAGGGAGCAAAACTACAGGGGCACAACTACTGAGTGCACAGCAACAGGGGGCACATTTACTGAGGGCACAGCAACAGGGAGCAAAACTACAGGGGCACATCGACTGCGGGCACAGCAACAGGGGCACATCGACTGCGGGCCCAGCAGCAGGGGGCACAACTACTGAGGGCACAGCAACAGGGGGCAAAACTACAGGGGCACAATTACTGAGGGCCCAGCAACAGGGGGCAAAACTACAGGGGCACAACTACTGAGGGCACAGCAACAGGGGGCACATTTACTGAGGGCACAGCAACAGGGAGCAAAACTACAGGGGCACATCGACTGCGGGCACAGCAACAGGGGGCAAAACAACAGGGGCACAACTACTGAGGGCACAGCAACAGGGGGCACAACTACTGAGGGCACAGCAACAGGGGGCAAAACTACAGGGGCACAACTACTGAGGGCACAGCAACAGGGGACAAAACTACAGGGGCACAACTACTGAGGGTACAGCAACAGGGGGCACAACTACTGAGTGCACAGAAACAGGGTGCACAACTACAGAGGGCACAGCAACAGGGGCACATCGACTGCGGGCACAGCAACAGGGGGCAAAACTACAGGGGCACAACTACTGAGGGCACAGCAACAGGGGGCACAACTACTGAGGGCACAGCAACAGGGGGCAAAACTACAGGGGCACAACTACTGAGGGCACAGCAACAGGGGACAAAACTACTGAGGGCACAACAACAGGGGGCAAAACTATAGGGGCACAACTACTGAGGGCACAGCAACAGGGGACAAAACTACTGAGGGCACAGCAACAGGGGGCAAAACTACAGGGGCACAACTACTGAGTGCACAGAAACAGGGTGCACAACTACAGAGGGCACAGCAACAGGGGCACATCGACTGCGGGCACAGCAACAGGGGGCACAACTACTGAGGGCACAGCAACAGGGGGCAAAACTACAGGGGCACAACTACTGAGGGCACAGCACAGGGGACAAAACTACAGGGGCACAACTACTGAGGGTACAGCAACAGGGGGCACAACTACTGAGTGCACAGAAACAGGGTGTACAACTACAGAGGGCACAGCAACAGGGGCACATCGACTGCGGGCCCAGCAACAGGGGGCACAACTACTGAGGGCCCAGCAACAGGGGGCAAAACTACAGGGGCACAACTACTGAGGGCACAGCAACAGGGGGCACATTTACTGAGGGCACAGCAACAGGGAGCAAAACTACAGGGGCACATCGACTGCGGGCACAGCAACAGGGGGCACAACTACTGAGTGCACAGAAACAGGGTGTACAACTACAGAGGGCACAGCAACAGGGGCACATCGACTGCGGGCCCAGCAACAGGGGACACAACTACTGAGGGCACAGCAACAGGGGGCAAAACTATAGGGGCACAACTACTGAGGGCACAGCAACAGGGGACAAAACTACTGAGGGCACAACAACAGGGGGCAAAACTATAGGGGCACAACTACTGAGGGCACAGCAACAGGGGACAAAACTACTGAGGGCACAGCAACAGGGGGCAAAACTACAGGGGCACAACTACTGAGTGCACAGAAACAGGGTGCACAACTACAGAGGGCACAGCAACAGGGGCACATCGACTGCGGGCACAGCAACAGGGGCACATCGACTGTGGGCACAGCAACAGGGGGCAAAACAACAGGGGCACAACTACTGAGGGCACAGCAACAGGGGGCACAACTACAGAGGGCACAGCAACAGGGGGCAAAACTACAGGGGCACAACTACTGAGGGCCCAGCAACAGGGGGCAAAACTACAGGGGCACAACTACTGAGGGCACAGCAACAGGGGGCACATTTACTGAGGGCACAGCAACAGGGAGCAAAACTACAGGGGCACATCGACTGCGGGCACAGCAACAGGGGGCAAAACAACAGGGGCACAACTACTGAGGGCACAGCAACAGGGGGCACAACTACTGAGGGCACAGAAACAGGGTGCACAACTACAGAGGGCACAGCAACAGGGGCACATCGACTGTGGGCACAGCAACAGGGGGCAAAACAACAGGGGCACAACTACTGAGGGCACAGCAACAGGGGGCACAACTACTGAGGGCACAGCAACAGGGGGCAAAACTACAGGGGCACAACTACTGAGGGCCCAGCAACAGGGGGCAAAACTACAGGGGCACAACTACTGAGGGCACAGCAACAGGGGGCACATTTACTGAGGGCACAGCAACAGGGAGCAAAACTACAGGGGCACATCAACTGCGGGCACAGCAACAGGGGGCAAAACAACAGGGGCACAACTACTGAGGGCACAGCAACAGGGGGCACATTTACTGAGGGCACAGCAACAGGGAGCAAAACTACAGGGGCACATCGACTGCGGGCACAGCAACAGGGGGCAAAACAACAGGGGCACAACTACTGAGGGCACAGCAACAGGGGGCACAACTACTGAGGGCACAGCAACAGGGGGCAAAACTACAGGGGCACAACTACTGAGGGCACAGCAACAGGGGACAAAACTACAGGGGCACAACTACTGAGGGTACAGCAACAGGGGGCACAACTACTGAGTGCACAGAAACAGGGTGCACAACTACAGAGGGCACAGCAACAGGGGCACATCGACTGCGGGCACAGCAACAGGGGGCACAACTACTGAGGGCACAGCAACAGGGGGCAAAACTACAGGGGCACAACTACTGAGGGCACAGCAACAGGGGGCACAACTACTGAGGGCACAGCAACAGGGGGCAAAACTACAGGGGCACAACTACTGAGGGCACAGCAACAGGGGACAAAACTACAGGGGCACAACTACTGAGGGTACAGCAACAGGGGGCACAACTACTGAGTGCACAGAAACAGGGTGCACAACTACAGAGAGCACAGCAACAGGGGCACATCGACTGCGGGCACAGCAACAGGGGGCAAAACTACAGGGGCACAACTACTGAGGGCACAGCAACAGGGGGCACAACTACTGAGGGCACAGCAACAGGGGGCAAAACTACAGGGGCAAAACTACTGAGGGCACAGCAACAGGGGACAAAACTACTGAGGGCACAACAACAGGGGGCAAAACTATAGGGGCACAACTACTGAGGGCACAGCAACAGGGGATAAAACTACTGAGGGCACAGCAACAGGGGGCAAAACTACAGGGGCACAACTACTGAGTGCACAGAAACAGGGTGCACAACTACAGAGGGCACAGCAACAGGGGCACATCGACTGCGGGCACAGCAACAGGGGGCACAACTACTGAGGGCACAGCAACAGGGGGCAAAACTACAGGGGCACAACTACTGAGGGCACAGCACAGGGGACAAAACTACAGGGGCACAACTACTGAGGGTACAGCAACAGGGGGCACAACTACTGAGTGCACAGAAACAGGGTGTACAACTACAGAGGGCACAGCAACAGGGGCACATCGACTGCGGGCCCAGCAACAGGGGCATAACTACTGAGGGCCCAGCAACAGGGGGCAAAACTACAGGGGCACAACTACTGAGGGCACAGCAACAGGGGGCACATTTACTGAGGGCACAGCAACAGGGAGCAAAACTACAGGGGCACATCGACTGCGGGCACAGCAACAGGGGGCACATTTACTGAGGGCACAGCAACAGGGAGCAAAACTACAGGGGCACAACTACTGAGTGCACAGCAACAGGCGGCACATTTACTGAGGGCACAGCAACAGGGAGCAAAACTACAGGGGCACATCGACTGCGGGCACAGCAACAGGGGCACATCGACTGCGGGCCCAGCAGCAGGGGGCACAACTACTGAGGGCACAGCAACAGGGGGCAAAACTACAGGGGCACAATTACTGAGGGCCCAGCAACAGGGGGCAAAACTACAGGGGCACAACTACTGAGGGCACAGCAACAGGGGGCACATTTACTGAGGGCACAGCAACAGGGAGCAAAACTACAGGGGCACATCGACTGCGGGCACAGCAACAGGGGGCAAAACAACAGGGGCACAACTACTGAGGGCACAGCAACAGGGGGCACATTTACTGAGGGCACAGCAACAGGGAGCAAAACTACAGGGGCACATCGACTGCGGGCACAGCAACACGGGGCAAAACAACAGGGGCACAACTACTGAGGGCACAGCAACAGGGGGCACAACTACTGAGGGCACAGAAACAGGGTGCACAACTACAGAGGGCACAGCAACAGGGGCACATCGACTGTGGGCACAGCAACAGGGGGCAAAACAACAGGGGCACAACTACTGAGGGCACAGCAACAGGGGGCACAACTACTGAGGGCACAGCAACAGGGGGCAAAACTACAGGGCACAACTACTGAGGGCCCAGCAACAGGGGGCAAAACTACAGGGGCACAACTACTGAGGGCACAGCAACAGGGGGCACATTTACTGAGGGCACAGCAACAGGGGGCAAAACAACAGGGGCACAACTACTGAGGGCACAGCAACAGGGGGCACTTTTACTGAGGGCACAGCAACAGGGAGCAAAACTACAGGGGCACATCAACTGCGGGCACAGCAACAGGGGGCAAAACAACAGGGGCACAACTACTGAGGGCACAGCAACAGGGGGCACAACTACTGAGGGCACAGCAACAGGGGGCAAAACTACAGGGGCACAACTACTGAGGGCACAGCAACAGGGGACAAAACTACAGGGGCACAACTACTGAGGGTACAGCAACAGGGGGCACAACTACTGAGTGCACAGAAACAGGGTGCACAACTACAGAGGGCACAGCAACAGGGGCACATCGACTGCGGGCACAGCAACAGGGGGCAAAACTACAGGGGCACAACTACTGAGGGCACAGCAACAGGGGGCACAACTACTGAGGGCACAGCAACAGGGGGAAAACTACAGGGGCACAACTACTGAGGGCACAGCAACAGGGGACAAAACTACTGAGGGCACAACAACAGGGGGCAAAACTATAGGGGCACAACTACTGAGGGCACAGCAACAGGGGACAAAACTACTGAGGGCACAGCAACAGGGGGCAAAACTACAGGGGTACAACTACTGAGTGCACAGAAACAGGGTGCACAACTACAGAGGGCACAGCAACAGGGGCACATCGACTGCGGGCACAGCAACAGGGGGCACAACTACTGAGGGCACAGCAACAGGGGGCAAAACAACAGGGGCACAACTACTGAGGGCACAGCAACAGGGGGCACTTTTACTGAGGGCACAGCAACAGGGAGCAAAACTACAGGGGCACATCAACTGCGGGCACAGCAACAGGGGGCAAAACAACAGGGGCACAACTACTGAGGGCACAGCAACAGGGGGCACAACTACTGAGGGCACAGCAACAGGGGGCAAAACTACAGGGGCACAACTACTGAGGGCACAGCAACAGGGGACAAAACTACAGGGGCACAACTACTGAGGGTACAGCAACAGGGGGCACAACTACTGAGTGCACAGAAACAGGGTGCACAACTACAGAGGGCACAGCAACAGGGGCACATCGACTGCGGGCACAGCAACAGGGGGCAAAACTACAGGGGCACAACTACTGAGGGCACAGCAACAGGGGGCACAACTACTGAGGGCACAGCAACAGGGGGAAAACTACAGGGGCACAACTACTGAGGGCACAGCAACAGGGGACAAAACTACTGAGGGCACAACAACAGGGGGCAAAACTATAGGGGCACAACTACTGAGGGCACAGCAACAGGGGACAAAACTACTGAGGGCACAGCAACAGGGGGCAAAACTACAGGGGTACAACTACTGAGTGCACAGAAACAGGGTGCACAACTACAGAGGGCACAGCAACAGGGGCACATCGACTGCGGGCACAGCAACAGGGGGCACAACTACTGAGGGCACAGCAACAGGGGGCAAAACTACAGGGGCACAAGTACTGAGGGCACAGCACAGGGGACAAAACTACAGGGGCACAACTACTGAGGGTACAGCAACAGGGGGCACAACTACTGAGTGCACAGAAACAGGGTGTACAACTACAGAGGGCACAGCAACAGGGGCACATCGACTGCGGGCCCAGCAACAGGGGGCATAACTACTGAGGGCCCAGCAACAGGGGGCAAAACTACAGGGGCACAACTACTGAGGGCACAGCAACAGGGGGCACATTTACTGAGGGCACAGCAACAGGGAGCAAAACTACAGGGGCACATCGACTGCGGGCACAGCAACAGGGGGCACATTTACTGAGGGCACAGCAACAGGGAGCAAAACTACAGGGGCACAACTACTGAGTGCACAGCAACAGGGGGCACATTTACTGAGGGCACAGCAACAGGGAGCAAAACCACAGGGGCACATCGACTGCGGGCACAGCAACAGGGGCACATCGACTGCGGGCCCAGCAACAGGGGGCACAACTACTGAGGGCACAGCAACAGGGGGCAAAACTACAGGGGCACAACTACTGAGGGCCCAGCAACAGGGGGCAAAACTACAGGGGCACAACTACTGAGGGCACTGCAACAGGGGGCACATTTACTGAGGGCACAGCAACAGGGAGCAAAACTACAGGGGCACATCGACTGCGGGCACAGCAACAGGGGGCAAAACAACAGGGGCACAACTACTGAGGGCACAGCAACAGGGGGCACATTTACTGAGGGCACAGCAACAGGGAGCAAAACTACAGGGGCACATCGGCTGCGGGCACAGAAACAGGGGGCAAAACAACAGGGGCACAACTACTGAGGGCACAGCAACAGGGGGCAAAACTACAGGGGCACAACTACTGAGGGCACAGCAACAGGGGGCATATTTACTGAGGGCACAGCAACAGGGAGCAAAACTACAGGGGCACATCGACTGCGGGCACAGCAACAGGGGGCAAAACAACAGGGGCACAACTACTGAGGGCACAGCAACAGGGGGCACATTTACTGAGGGCACAGCAACAGGGAGCAAAACTACAGGGGCACATCGACTGCGGGCACAGCAACAGGGGGCAAAACAACAGGGGCACAACTACTGAGGGCACAGCAACAGGGGGCACAACTACTGAGGGCACAGAAACAGGGTGCACAACTACAGAGGGCACAGCAACAGGGGCACATCGACTGTGGGCACAGCAACAGGGGGCAAAACAACAGGGGCTCAACTACTGAGGGCACAGCAACAGGGGGCACAACTACTGAGGGCACAGCAACAGGGGGCAAAACTACAGGGGCACAACTACTGAGGGCACAGCAACAGGGGGCACATTTACTGAGGGCACAGCAACAGGGAGCAAAACAACAGGGGCACATCGACTGCGGGCACAGCAACAGGGGGCAAAACAACAGGGGCACAACTACTGAGGGCACAGCAACAGGGGGCACAACTACTAAGGGGGACAGAAACAGGGTGCACAACTACAGAGGGCACAGCAACAGGGGCACATCGACTGTGGGCACAGCAACAGGGGGCAAAACAACAGGGGCACAACTACTGAGGGCACAGCAACAGGGGGCACAACTACTGAGGGCACAGCAACAGGGGGCAAAACTACAGGGGCACAACTACTGAGGGCCCAGCAACAGGGGGCAAAACTACAGGGGCACAACTACTGAGGGCACAGCAACAGGGGGCACATTTACTGAGGGCACAGCAACAGGGAGCAAAACTACAGGGGCACATCGACTGCGGGCACAGCAACAGGGGGCAAAACAACAGGGGCACAACTACTGAGGGCACAGCAACAGGGGGCACATTTACTGAGGGCACAGCAACAGGGAGCAAAACTACAGGGGCACATCGACTGCGGGCACAGCAACAGGGGGCAAAACAACAGGGGCACAACTACTGAGGGCACAGCAACAGGGGGCACAACTACTGAGGGCACAGCAACAGGGGGCAAAACTACAGGGGCACAACTACTGAGGGCACAGCAACAGGGGACAAAACTACAGGGGCACAACTACTGAGGGTACAGCAACAGGGGGCACAACTACTGAGTGCACAGAAACAGGGTGCACAACTACAGAGGGCACAGCAACAGGGGCACATCGACTGCGGGCACAGCAACAGGGGGCACAACTACTGAGGGCACAGCAACAGGGGGCAAAACTACAGGGGCACAACTACTGAGGGCCCAGCAACAGGGGACACAACTACTGAGGGCACAGCAACAGGGGGCAAAACTACAGGGGCACAACTACTGAGGGCACAGCAACAGGGGACAAAACTACAGGGGCACAACTACTGAGGGTACAGCAACAGGGGGCACAACTACTGAGTGCACAGAAACAGGGTGCACAACTACAGAGGGCACAGCAACAGGGGCACATCGACTGCGGGCACAGCAACAGGGGGCACAACTACTGAGGGCACAGCAACAGGGGGCAAAACTACAGGGGCACAACTACTGAGGGCACAGCAACAGGGGGCACAACTACTGAGGGCACAGCAACAGGGGGCAAAACTACAGGGGCACAACTACTGAGGGCACAGCAACAGGGGACAAAACTACTGAGGGCACAACAACAGGGGGCAAAACTATAGGGGCACAACTACTGAGGGCACAGCAACAGGGGACAAAACTACTGAGGGCACAGCAACAGGGGGCAAAACTACAGGGGCACAACTACTGAGTGCACAGAAACAGGGTGCACAACTACAGAGGGCACAGCAACAGGGGCACATCGACTGCGGGCACAGCAACAGGGGGCACAACTACTGAGGGCACAGCAACAGGGGGCAAAACTACAGGGGCACAACTACTGAGGGCACAGCAACAGGGGACACAACTACTGAGGGCACAGCAACAGGGGGCACATATACTGAGGGCACAGCAACAGGGAGCAAAACTACAGGGGCACATCGACTGCGGGCACAGCAACAGGGGGCAAAACAACAGGGGCACAACTACTGAGGGCACAGCAACAGGGGGCACAACTACTGAGGGCACAGCAACAGGGAGCAAAACTACAGGGGCACATCGACTGCGGGCACAGCAACAGGGGGCAAAACAACAGGGGCACAACTACTGAGGGCACAGCAACAGGGGGCACAACTACTGAGGGCACAGAAACAGGGTGCACAACTACAGAGGGCACAGCAACAGGGGCACATCAACTGTGGGCACAGCAACAGGGGGCAAAACAACAGGGGCACAACTACTGAGGGCACAGCAACAGGGGGCACAACTACTGAGGGCACAGCAACAGGGGGCAAAACTACAGGGGCACAACTACTGAGGGCACAGCAACAGGGGACAAAACTACAGGGGCACAACTACTGAGGGTACAGCAACAGGGGGCACAACTACTGAGTGCACAGAAACAGGGTGCACAACTACAGAGGGCACAGCAACAGGGGCACATCGACTGCGGGCACAGCAACAGGGGGCACAACTACTGAGGGCACAGCAACAGGGGGCAAAACTACAGGGGCACAACTACTGAGGGCACAGCAACAGGGGGCAAAACTACAGGGGCACAACTACTGAGGGCACAGCAACAGGGGACAAAACTACTGAGGGCACAACAACAGGGGGCAAAACTATAGGGGCACAACTACTGAGGGCACAGCAACAGGGGACAAAACTACTGAGGGCACAGCAACAAGGGGCAAAACTACAGGGGCACAACTACTGAGTGCACAGAAACAGGGTGCACAACTACAGAGGGCACAGCAACAGGGGCACATCGACTGCGGGCACAGCAACAGGGGGCACAACTACTGAGGGCACAGCAACAGGGGGCAAAACTACAGGGGCACAACTACTGAGGGCACAGTAACAGGGGACACAACTACTGAGGGCACAGCAACAGGGGGCACATTTACTGAGGGCACAGCAACAGGGAGCAAAACTACAGGGGCACATCGACTGCGGGCACAGCAACAGGGGGCAAAACAACAAGGGCACAACTACTGAGGGCACAGCAACAGGGAGCACAACTACTGAGGGCACAGAAACAGGGTGCACAACTACAGAGGGCACAGCAACAGGGGGCAAAACAACAGGGGCACAACTACTGAGGGCACAGCAACAGGGGGCACAACTACTGAGGGCACAGCAACAGGGGGCAAAACTACAGGGGCACAACTAATGAGGGCACAGCAACAGGGGACAAAACTACAGGGGCACAACTACTGAGGGTACAGCAACAGGGGGCACAACTACTGAGTGCACAGAAACAGGGTGCACAACTACAGAGGGCACAGCAACAGGGGCACATCGACTGCGGGCACAGCAACAGGGGGCACAACTACTGAGGGCACAGCAACAGGGGGCAAAACTACAGGGGCACAACTACTGAGGGCACAGCAACAGGGGGCACAACTACTGAGGGCACAGCAACAGGGGGCAAAACTACAGGGGCACAACTACTGAGGGCACAGCAACAGGGGACAAAACCACAGGGGCACAACTACTGAGGGTACAGCAACAGGGGGCACAACTACTGAGTGCACAGAAACAGGGTGCACAACTACAGAGGGCACAGCAACAGGGGCACATCGACTGCGGTCACAGCAACAGGGGGCACAACTACTGAGGGCACAGCAACAGGGGGCAAAACTACAGGGGCACAACTACTGAGGGCACAGCAACAGGGGGCACAACTACTGAGGGCACAGCAACAGGGGGCAAAACTACAGGGGCACAACTACTGAGGGCACAGCAACAGGGGACAAAACTACTGAGGGCACAACAACAGGGGGCAAAACTATAGGGGCACAACTACTGAGGGCACAGCAACAGGGGACAAAACTACTGAGGGCACAGCAACAGGGGGCAAAACTACAGGGGCACAACTACTGAGTGCACAGAAACAGGGTGCACAACTACAGAGGACACAGCAACAGGGGCACATCGACTGCGGGCACAGCAACAGGGGGCACAACTACTGAGGGCACAGCAACAGGGGGCAAAACTACAGGGGCACAACTACTGAGGGCACAGCAACAGGGGACACAACTACTGAGGGCACAGCAACAGGGGGCACATTTACTGAGGGCACAGCAACAGGGAGCAAAACTACAGGGGCACATCGACTGCGGGCACAGCAACAGGGGGCAAAACAACAGGGGCACAACTACTGAGGGCACAGCAACAGGGGGCACAACTACTGAGGGCACAGCAACAGGGGGCAAAACTACAGGGTCACAACTACTGAGGGCACAGCAACAGGGGACAAAACTACAGGGGCACAACTACTGAGGGTACAGCAACAGGGGGCACAACTACTGAGTGCACAGAAACAGGGTGCACAACTACAGAGGGCACAGCAACAGGGGCACATCGACTGCGGGCACAGCAACAGGGGGCACAACTACTGAGGGCCCAGCAACAGGGTCAAAACTACAGGGGCACAACTACTGAGGGCACAGCAACAGGGGACACAACTACTGAGGGCACAACAACAGGGGGCAAAACTATAGGGGCACAACTACTGAGGGCACAGCAACAGGGGGCACAACTACTGAGGGCACAGCAACAGGGGGCAAAACTACAGGGGCACAACTACTGAGTGCACAGAAACAGGGTGCACAACTACAGAGGGCACAGCAACAGGGGCACATCGACTGCGGGCACAGCAACAGGGGGCACAACTACTGAGGGCACAGCAACAGGGGGCAAAACTACAGGGGCACAACTACTGAGGGCACAGCAACAGGGGACACAACTACTGAGGGCACAGCAACAGGGGGCAAAACTACAGGGGCACAACTACTGAGGGCACAGCAACAGGGGACAAAACTACAGGGGCACAACTACTGAGGGTACAGCAACAGGGGGCACAACTACTGAGTGCACAGAAACAGGGTGCACAACTACAGAGGGCACAGCAACAGGGGCACATCGACTGCGGGCACAGCAACAGGGGGCACAACTACTGAGGGCACAGCAACAGGGGGCACAACTACTGAGGGCACAGCAACAGGGGGCAAAACTACAGGGGTAAAACTACTGAGGGCACAGCAACAGGGGGCACAACTACTGAGGGCACAGCAATAGGGGGCAAAACTACAGGGGTACAACTACTGAGGGCACAGCTACAGAGGGCAAAACTACAGAGGGCAAATCTACTGGGGGCACAGCTACAGGGGGCACAGCTACAGGGGGCATAACTGTGACAACGCCCCTTCCCTATGAAGCCATGCCGCTATTTTTTGCAGCGCACCTGCGGCGTGCACTAGCCCTTTTTTCCCTTTGTCTTTTTTATAGGGGGGCGCCAAAGGAAACTTTCGCCCTGGGCGCTACAAGGTCTAGAACTGGCCCTGGAGGTTACCCCAGTAGCGCACGCAGGGGGGGTTTCTGGTAGCACAGAAACCCCCCCTGATGGACTGATTTTGCTTTTTAGAGACGGAGACAGCTGTGTCTCCGTCTCCTGAGAAGCCGCGACCGCGATCGCGTTCGCGATCGCAGCTGCCGCTGCAGGGAGCTCTTACAAGCAAAGTCTCCCTACAGCGTCTTTCAGTGACTGGGAGCTGCTGCTCATACACAGCATCTCCCACATGTCCTCCTCACCAGAGCCGGATTAAGCCCCCCCCCCCCCATCCACCCAGTGGCGGAACAACCTTGGGAATTAAAGGGCCCATGGCAGCCACATCCAGTTACCTTCAAGGCATGCATACTCGGCCACGAGCCAGTATACTCCCAAAGCCCATGATCGGGGCCCTGCCCAAGCCCCCAGCCGCCACCTCCGTTGCCACGCATTTCCTAGAAGCTGGCTGACTTGCTTGCCTCACAGCACTGCCCCCCAGGCTCAGTGGTTCGATCACCGGGGACCACAGCTAGCCACAGCCCTTTCTGCGCTGCTGCTTAGCGTGCCCATATGTATTGCAACATGCGGCTCCTACCCAGTGACTGACTGCAGGCTGACTGTTCTCCTGCGGTGACCACTGACTGCCTGTCTGTGCGGTCAGCTCTTCCAACATGAGGCATAACATCAGGGGATCACATATGTAAGTGTTCTTATGTGTTTGTATGTGCAGTACGTATGTGTTTTAAGGGTGTGTATGTATGTGTGTGTGGAACCCACCCTTTCCCACCTTCAAATGCTGCGTTTGCCTCTGACAAACATCTGGAACCCCCCCCCCCCCCCCCAGGAAAATCCTGTACCCCACTAAAAATGGGTGTTTTCAGGAGATTTCCCACAGATATTTGTTAATAAGTATGTCCCTATGTCTCACACAGTGGCCCTCATTCCGAGTTGATCGGTCGCAAGGCGAATTTAGCAGAGTTACACACGCTAAGCCGCCGCCTACTGGGAGTGAATCTTAGCTTCTTAAAATTGCGACCGATGTATTCGCAATATTGCGATTACTAACTACTTAGCAGTTTCTGAGTAGCTCCAGACTTACTCTGCCTGTGCGATCATTTCAGTGCTTGTCGTTCCTGGTTGACGTCACAAACACACCCAGCGTTCGCCCAGGCACTCCCACCGTTTCCCCGGCCACTCCTGCGTTTTTTCCGGAAACGGTAGCGTTTTCAGCCACACGCCCCTGAAACGCCGTGTTTCCGCCCAGTAACACCCATTTCCTGTCAATCACATTACGATCGCCGGAGCGAAGAAAAAGCCGTGAGTAAAATTACTTTCTTCATAGTAAAGTTACTTGGCGCAGTCGCAGTGCGAACATTGCGCATGCGTACTAAGCGGATTTTCACTGCGATGCGATGAAAAATACCGAGCGAACAACTCGGAATGAGGGCCAGTGTTTTAATCTCTCATTACAATGAGTTTTAAAAGGTTTTCCTCTTTAAACAGGAAATAGCAAGCTCTATAAAAAATAGGCCAGTGTGACATGTGTGCATCAAGCCAACTGAAGTAGTAGGTTATGCATTTCTATTTTTAGTGGAAATTACATTAGCTTTTTATTCCATAACGTTTGCTTAATATTGACCATTGTTGCACAACTCCAGACAATCAAGAAGAAACCAATATCCCTAAATTGTTCCTTAAAAATGTAGGCGTGTCCAAGTGTTTGCAGAGAGGGTTCCTGATGTCAATTCTGGTCCCGGACAGGCTGAAGTGTTCGCAGCGGCTGAGTAAGTCCTGGGTTACTCAGAGACTGCACAAGGGGGGTCATTCCGAGTTGATCGCTTGCTGCCGTTGTTCTCTGCATAGTGATCAGTGAAAAAAATGGCTAATCTGCCCATGTGTATGGTCCGCAATGCGCACGCGCGTTGTACAGGTACAAAGTCCATTGTGGTTTTGCACTGATTCTAGCGACGATTCCAATCACACAGCTGGCTGCAAGGTGATTGACAGAAAGAGGGCATTTGTGGGTGTCAACTGACCGTTTTCAGGGAGTGCTTAGAAAAACACAGGCGTGTCGGGGAAAACGCAGGCATGGCTGGGCGTTCGCTGGGTGGGTGTGTGACGTCAAAAGCCGTCCCTCCGTCGTTAGAATCAACGCACAGGATAAGTAACTACAGGGCTGGTCTTGTTTTGCACAGAAAGATTTTGCAGGCGCTCTGCTGCACAGGCGTTCGCACTTCTGCAAAGCTAAAATACACTCCCTAGTGGGCGGTGGCATAGCGTTTGCACGGATGCTAAAACTAGCTAGCGAGCGATCAACTCGGAATGACCCCCAAGATCTGTTCATACAGCTCTGCTACACATGCGTTTGCACACTTGCAAAGCGAAAATAGACTCCCCTATGGGCAATGACTATGCGAATGCAGGACTGCAAAAAACCTCTAGCGAGCGAACAGGTCTGAATTAGGCCCTCAATTTGACAGGTTTCCACTGGAGTGCATAGGGGCAATTCAGAGTTGATCATAGATGTGCTAAATTTAGCACATCTACGATCATTTACTCTGTGCGGGGGAAGCCCAGCACAGGGCTAGTACGTCCTGCATGTCAGGCCCCTCCCCCTCCCCCCCCTGCACAGGTACAAAAGCATTGCACGGCGGTGATGCTTTTGTACCTGGCGAGTAGCTCCCTACCTGTGCATCTCCTGAGCGCTGGCAGGGAACTATCTACCCCATTCCGAGTCGCAGCGGCTGCATGTGACGTCCCACAGCCGCTGCAACCCGCCCCCCCCCCCCCCAATGGTACGGACACACTTCCGTTGTCCGAACTGCGCCCTGCCAATGGCGTTTTTGTCACGCCCTCTACTGCCCCGCGACTGCCTCTGTCTGTCAGTCAGGCAGAGGCGACCGCAGCCAGAGAAATGCTAATAGCATCTCACTGGGCTCCCGATGTGTGCACGCACAGTGCGGCCGCTGCGTGTGCACATGCCACAAAGTAATTGAGACTGCTATTGCTGCAGCTGCAGCGATGCAGTCTGAGTTACTGCCATAGAATGGTTTGATAGTTTGGAGTGTAGCAATGTGATACAGGTGTTTTTAGTCCTTACCACAGGTGTCTTTAGACCCATGCCAGTATCTTGAGTAATCACTCTGTATTAAAGTACTAGCCAGGCTGTATATTACCTCATAATTTGAGTGACATTGGACTCTGCAGTGAAAGTACAGTGTACCACAGCTGCTGAACTAAGGCTGAAATAAGGACTACAGACACCTGTGTCACATTGCTACACTCTGACTGTACCTCACATGAGGATTGCAACTGCACTGTGTATAGGGACGAGTAATCCGCTTTAATGTGTATCCATCCCCACATATTGGCCCTCATTCCGAGTTGATCGCAAAGTTTTTCGGACGCACAACATATTCGCAAAGTTGCGTTAATTTAGTAAATTTGCGAACCTCCGCCCTCAACGTATTTTTGCAAATTCGCACGCAGTATTACACAAAGTGGGCGTACGCCAAATGACATCGCAGTAATGCGAAACCATCGCAGCATTGCGAAATCATCGCAATAACACATACTTAATCGTAAAAATACTAAGTTTGAGTATATTTACAAAGTTTTGCGTAAAAATGCACACTTTTAAGGTAAAACGCACAAAAATGTTTTTTTGGCCTATTAAGTGCAATGACACCTTTCCTTTTAAAGACCACAAGCCCTTTTCAATTACGAACCCAATTAGTGTAATGATTGATAATGTTCCAAAACAATTAAGTCTGAGAATAAAAAAAAATTAACACTTTGTTGCCATAATTGGCCATCAACATGTCAAAGTGTAATTTTTTTTTTTTTTTATTTCACTTTTTTAATTTTTAAAGGTGTTGTTTGTGAATGAAGGTGTTTACATGTTTCTTAACACAATAATCTCCTTTTTTTTTTGGTAAAAATGTAACGTTAGATGTGTGTAATTTTTTGTACAAAACAAATTCTGCCTGCCAATCTGCTGATCCTTTTTTGCATTAATAAACACAACACCCGGTTAACTTTAATCAACTTTTTTATTTTTGTATTTGTTAATTTTTTTTTTTTTTTTTTAAATCAAAGAATAAAAGTCATGCAAATTTTTGCAAATGGTCCACACAATCCATCATTCCTTGCAGGTGTTGGCGCATGGTGTAAAGTATCCCTGAAAAACTTGTGGGATCTCCAACTGCAACATCTGAAATTAAGATGCAACACAAACATTAATAACTTAATTACATTACTTATTAGCCAAGCAAGGCGCAAAGCACACTTAAATGCTGGCATGTCCAAACTGCTGGACTCCAGCTGTTGTGAAACTACATATACCAGCATGCCTTTACACAGTTTTGTGGTCAGGGAATGGCAAAGCTGTGTCAGGGCATGCTGGGATGTGTAGTTTCTCAACAGTTGGAGTGCCGCAGTTTGGACAGGCCTGCTTTAATGTCAAAGTTACTACATCCTGCCTGTTTTATGGTACAATCATTAGCAGAACACACAAGCCTGCTCAGCCTTTTAATCAGATTTTAAAGTGTTCCAGACCATGTGTTACATTTACTACTATGTGAGTTATATTTAAGATGGAACGTTGCCCATAGCAATCAAGCAAAAATATGATTATTATATTGTAGAAGTGGATCCCAATTTTTTAAGTATAATCTTATTGGTTGCTATGTCCGACATCCCATGTTAAAGATAACTACCATCTTCGTCAATGTGACACCATGTTGGCATTCATTCCCATTTGTTGTTTTATTTGTTTTTTATTTTTAGTGGGTTGGTCCTGCATCATCACACTGCATATCCACATCTTCAGAAGGCCAACATATCATAGCATTCCCACACTCCATGAAAGCTGCCCTTACTAAATAAGTGCAAACATGTTTGACTCGAACACTTATTAATTTTGAGAATGTAACTTTCACACAAAAAAACAGTGTGTCATTAGGCTGCATAACAAAGTGAAGCATGTGATTTTTAAGTGTAAATATTCAGACTACACAGGCCCAAGTGTAAAAGGCAAACATACTAAACTCCACTCAGGTCTAACTGTTTCCCAGAAAAAGTAACACATATAAACCCTGTTCTCCTGGCAACCCTGGCTACCTAATGAGTGTCAACCTAGAGTGGACACACAAAACATTGCACACATACACACTGTACATATAATGACACTCACAAATATGTAAAGGCAACATGTACACCATGATGAAATGTTAAAATATTTTTCCAGGGTCCAAGAATTCAAACAGTACAACACTGCATGTTTTGGCATTGTAAGTGTAAGTGGGTAATCTTATTGTATAAAATTTAAATAAACTTACTTTCCTCGGAAACATCCAGACTCCCGGAATGTTCTGCAGGGGCTTCCTCTGCCCATTCACTTGGTGGGGATGTTGCCTGGATGGGGGAAGGCGGCTGGATGGGGGAAGGATGAGGGATTGGGGAAGGAGGAGGGATTGGGGAAGGAGGAGGGATTGGGGCAGGAGGCTGGATGGGGGAAGGAGGCTGGATTAGTGCCGCAATTTCAGAGGGGGGGTCTGATTGAGAGGGCGAGGGGGGCGGAGAGAAATTTAAAGCAATAGAGGGTGAGGGGGGTTCAGATGGGGATGTCGAAGTGGAAGGAGAAGGGGTATGGGAAGGAGGAGAAGGGGTCCCAGAAAGAGATGGCGAGGTGTGGTGAGAAGGGGAATGGAAAGTGGAGTGGGCCAGGGAAGCTGAGGGGGACTGGGAAGCTGAGGGGGACTGTGAAGCTGAGGGGGACTGGGAAGCTGAGGGGGACTGTGAAGATGAGGGGGACTGGAAAGCTGAGGGGGAGTGTGAAGGGGAGGGGGAGTGAGAAGGGGAGGGGGAGTGAGAAGGGGAGGGGGAGTGAGAAGGGGAGGGGGAGTGAGAAGGGGAGGGGGAGTGGGAAGGGGAAGGGGGTGGGGAGTTGTGCCGTTGTTGTTGTCCTAGAATGAAAATATTGTCCACATTTTTTAATCATGCAAAATTACATAGTATTGATTTTTAAATATAAATGTTATGTTACATGTTTTTTTTTTTTAAATTTAAAATAGAAAATCAAACATGTTAAGATCCTCTTCATGTTGGCCATAGCAAACAAAATGAAGCCAAACTTTAACTTTGAAGCTCATTCCTTAATCTAGTCCATTGAGTCATAGTGATTTGTCTAGGCAACATCACCAGATTACTATTCAAGGGCCCTTATTATATAGCCAGCACTTATCAAGTATTTTGGACCAGTTTCCTGGCTGCTTCTTATTTCTTGGAAACATGCACTTGTTTCGTGTCACTTTACTACAGTCAGTACTGTTTCCCCTAACCACACACACTGACCTAATTTCCTAAAAAGGAGACTGAAGGTTGCAATTAGCCTACCACTTACTGTAAAATGTAGGTAATTCAAAGGGGATTACAGCTGGAATGTAGTTTGCAATTGTCCAAAAGCATGTGCTCTGCAGGGGTTGCATATATAACATGTGCAGAGAGAGTTAGATTTGGTGGACTTTTTCAATTATGGCCATGGAAAATACAGGCTGTTTAATTTTAACACAGCAAATTATTGAGATGCTTTAACACACCCCACCCAAATCTGACTCACTCTGCACATGTTACATATGCTTCCCCTGCAGTGCACATGGTTTTGCACAATGGTTTACAAAAAACCTTTTGCTAAAAATTGGGAAGATGAAGCATTATCACATTTTAAGCAAAAAATCTTATGTAATGTAACTTACTTCGGGTATGGAGAGCACGGATTTGCTGGCGGATCTCCGCCAACAAATCTGGAGTCCGCCTGCGGAGATCACTCCATCGCCTCTCGAGCTGGATGATTGTCCGCCTGCTGCGGACGCGAGTCCGCAGCAGGCGGCGGACCTCCGCGTAGGCCTCGCGCTTCACCCGATTGGGGATGAAGCGCCCAACGCGGCCTACGCGGCGGTCCATCACCGCTACCAGCACGCGGAGCTCCCGCCTGGAGAACGGTGCTGCACGCATCATGGCAATGGCGTTTTCCTTATTTGGGCATATATTTATAGTGTCTGTTAGCATGTGATTGGCCAAAAATATGTCATTTCTAATAACTTTATTGATCTTTGCAATGCTGTGAAGAGCAGAGTGTTATTTTGCACGAGCGGAAATTCGCATTAGCATAAGCAAAAATGTTTGTTAGAAACTATTAGAATAAACACACAGAGACACAGACTTTACTGAAAATTACTAAACATATCTGTGTACTCACCACAGGTCGTGTGATCATTCAGCTGGACAGTCACAAAGTGTCAAACATTGAGGATCATTTGTTTGTGTGTTTGTTTACATAATCAGTATTTGAGGATATAAAATAAATAAGGACACTATTTATTATCATTACAGTATTTAAATTATTACATAAACATTGTCAGCTTAACGTGTTTTTGTTTTTTGTGTTTAAAAAGAAAAAACCATTCAAACACAACAACAGCATTACCCAATCACTTTACAAGAACATACTAAATGCAATCATGTTTAAAAATACATAAGCATACTGGGTTGTATTATTTGTGCAAATATAAATGTTAAAAACACTATACCTGAAATGTTCTGCTACAATTCTTGCCCTCACTTGGCTCCCCCTCCGTGTCACACTCCCCCCACCGAAGCGTGGCACAACCCCTGGCTCCTCATCAGGCAATTCCTCTGCCTGAGGAAGCTCGACACTACTCCTTACCGCGATATTATGGAGTATTGCGCACAGGACCACTATTTTACTTGCCATCTCCGGCGAATACATGATGTCGCCACCCGTGCGGTGGAGCACACGAAAGCGCCCTTTCAGGACACCAATTGTGCGCTCCACCAGCTGCCTAGTGGCAGTAAGCGCGGAGTTAAATGCCATCTGTGGTCCTGGCCTGGGATTACGGTAAGGAGTCATGAGCCAGGGGGTGCAAGGATATCCACGGTCTCCTGTTGGAATAAAAGCAAAATTTTAGTTCACAATTTTCATATATTTTTGTAAGTTTGTAACTAAAATATTTGAGCAACAACTCACCCAATAACCACATGTCTGGTCGTTGACTTGATCTTAATCTCTGCCATATCCCTGATTGTCTAATGACATACGCATCATGGGAACTTCCTGTAAACTTTGCGTTCAGGGAAAGGATCTGGAGGGATGGCCCACAAACAACCATTACATTCAGAGAATGAAACAGTTTCCTGTTTCTATAAATTTCTTCATTATGTCTTGGTGGCTGAATAGCAACATGTGTGCCATCCACAACCCCAATAACATGTGGGAAGCGACTACCACCTTCCGCAAATTGCCGCTTCACCACATCTAGGGCACCAACATCCAAAGGCATAGCAATAAATTGCTTAACACGCTTGATGAAAGCCTGGCAGACACGTCGCAGGACCTTACTGAACTGGCCCTGCGACATGCCAACCAGGTCTCCAACAACATGCTGGAATGATCCTGTGGCCAAAAAATGTAACACTGCAAGGAATTGTGTCAATGGTGGTATTGCTGTAGGATACCGAATTTCAGACTCCAGATCACTCTCTATTATGGAGAGAGTGTCTAGGATTAGATGTGGTGGCAGCCGGTATCTACGCACCACCACATCATCTGGCATCCCAAAAAGTATGACACGGGTTCTGAAAATTGGTGGCCTAGCACGCCTCCGTTGCCTTGGTTGATGAGGAGCCGGCTGTGGTTGTGGGGCTGGCGGTTGGGGTGGGAGTGCTGGCGTGGGTTGGGGAGGTAGGGCTTCTGCCGCAATATGTATTGACATCACACACTTTTTGGAGAGAATGTTAAGAAATGTCAATTAAAAAAAAAACAAAGTTTTCCAAAATTTTACACAATAACTGTTTTTACAATTGTGGTGTCAACTTACTGCAGGAGCGTACATTTTTTCTGTGTTGAATTCATGTCAAAAATGCAAAAAAAAAAAGCAAATAAAACTAAATTTAATATTTGGATATAAAAAACATATATTAATGCAAAAAATCTTTAGAAAAAAAATAAAAAAAAATAATAAGAAATTTAGTACCTAGTCCAGGAAAGACAAACACTACTTTGCAGATCAATCCTGGAAACCCCAAACACTTTGTTTAGCAAACTTTACACAAAAAAAAAAAAAAAAAACACAAACAAGCACCAACACAGGCCAACGACACTTACCTGCTCCTAAAGAAATAAAGTCTTGTTTTTGTGGACCACACCCAAAAATAAAGACAAAATTGGTTTTGCTCACCAAAAAAAAAAAACCTACAAGAGAACACAAATGACAGTCAAAAACAGCATACAGACACTTCCAACAAACAAACTCCAACACAGGCCAACGACACTTACCTGCTCCTAAAGAAATAAAGTCTTGTTTTTGTGGACCACACCCAAAAATAAAGACAAAATTGGTTTTTCTCACCAAAAAAAAAAAACCTACAAGAGAACACAAATGACAGTCAAAAACAGCATACAGACACTTCCAACAAACAAACTCCAACACAGGCCAACGACACTTACCTGCTCCTAAAGAAATAAAGTCTTGTTTTTGTGGACCACACCCAAAAATGAAGTCAAAATTGGTTTTGCTCACCAAAAAGTAGATTCCTACAAGAGAACACTAATGACAGTCAAAACAAAGAAGCACGGGAATATTTTCACAAATGGACTTGCAAAATATATATGTGTTATAAAAATTAAAACATTAAAATGTATTACAAAAACTTGCAAACACAAAAAAATTTAAAAAAAAACAGAATACTCACAAACGAAAATACACACAAAAAATGACTGTCTATATTCAAAACGCAAAGAAAAGGACAAAGGTATGCTTGACAATTACTCACTCTGCCAATTCCACTATCACCTTCCCGCACAAGCCAACAACTCAAACGCCAAACTACCAACACTTACAGCATGCACAGTAGGCCCTTAAATAAGCAGTGCAATCATTCAACAGAATAAGTGTACACCTGTGTGAATTAACGAGTCGCACGTAGGTATATAAGCGCACACACCTCGGCGTACACACGTCATCACAAACATGGCTTCTCGTGAGCAAATCGCAGCAGAGATAGACCGCATTGCAGAGCAGCAGATGGCATTGCAGAAACAACGGATAGAGTGTCAAAGGCGCTTGTTAGAATACGCCTCTGCGGAGGTTAATGCAGGACCTAGTACTCTGCAAATTTCTGCTTCTGAACCTCAAGAATTGAGTGTGGATACCCTGCCACACACACATAGTGAGCAAACTGAGGGAGAATTGACTTTAGCCACACAAACACAGCAGACAGAAGCTGCTAGTGAGGAGGAAGATGGAGATGACCAACCTGAAGAAACCTCACAGGCTACCTCCAGACGGAAAAAAAGACAGCCTGCATTCACTAAGAGGGAGTTGCGTGTCTTGGTCACGCAGGCCATGTCCAAAATACATAGGGGCCCCAAAAACATGGGGGCTGCTTCCAAAGAACGCATCTGGAGAGACATCACAAAATCTGTGAATGAAGTTGGCTCTGTCGTCAGAACATCACAGGAAGTGAGACGACGGTAAGTGCATCTTGACAATCCTTTTTCTGTGCTAAGTTGCCTAAAAAATGTAGTTACATGTCATGTTATGTCTAGCAAACACAAGCAGAACATGTGTGCTAGATATTTACTTTGAACAATAAGAAGACTCAACTTTTTCCCTCTTTCACAATATTTATGTAGGTGGGCCGACTTCAAATCCCGCCTGAAGGCAAAGAGGGCTGCGGAGTGGAATGCCTCAAGGGCAACAGGGGGGGGACCACCTGTCGCTGTGGAGTATACTGACTTGGAGGAGATGGCGATGGCCTGTGTGAGTTATGAGGAGGGCCAAGGGGTGTCTCATATGGACACGGACCTGCCTGAGATTGTGACGGGACATGACTTGGAAGGTAAGTTTACACATGTATTTGTCTGAAATTTGAACTGTATTAATAATCTTAAACTAATTTTGACTCCAACTTTTCCCCCACACATTCTTCTATTTGCTTGCCACAAAACACAGCACAGGGGGGTGAACAGTTTGAGTCACAGGCCGGTTATGTGGTTGAGGCTGAGGTGGAGGGACCTAGTGGGTCTGCCAGTGTGGGCCAACAAAACCCACCTATGCAGGTTCCTACTGGCCCCCCCACCCAACCCTCTGCTATCCCGGAGATCCTGCTTGAAATTGCTAGGTATGGTGAGAGCCTAAACACATTTCAAGACGGGGTCATCCGGGAGGTAAGCCAGATAACTGTCCGGCTCACTGAGATCCGAACCTGTGTTGAGCAAGGTGTTGCTCAACTCTGCCAAAGTCTGGCAGAGATCAGGCAGGCCCAAGAACAACTGGCCTCCTCAAACCAAAGCCTTGCAACTAACATCTTGCAAGGGCTCCAGGCCATCGCTGTCTCCCTTGCCCACAGTGGCAGAGAGCCAACCACATCGGCTCCCTCCCCTGCCCCTGCCCAGGAAGAACAGGACACTGGGCAGGCCCAACGAAGGTCACTCCGCAGACCAAGCAAAGAAGATCAGCCTCAGGCGGGGCCAAAAAGAAGAAAGTGATGTCTCTCCAGATGGGCAGCACCCATGTTTTTGTAGTTGCCTCTATGTTATTTTGGACTTGGCTTGTGTGGCCAGAATGGATCACTCCCTCTTAGTGAAATGTCTTTTTTTCTGTTTGGAGGAATTGTAGCCTGTGAGTTTCTTTTAAAAAACAACAGAGCCATCTTCCTCTCACTAGTGTGCTGTGTATTGTTGTGTTTGTGTGGTGGATACTAATTATTTCTCAGTTTGTGTCACATTTTTGTGTGGCAGGGTGTGAAATATGTTGAATTTATGAATTTATAAGATACTTTTGTCAGAAGCAGAAATTTGCAGAGTACTGAGTTCTGCAATATAATTTTTGTCAGTGCCATCTGCTTGGTGCTTGGTCTATCTCTGCCTGTGAGACTCATGTGGAGCCATGTTTAAATGTTGGATCATATTATTTCAGAAATAAAAAATATAATTTCAAAATGTGTGCAATTTCTTGAAGGTAATGCATTAGCAAAATCTTACTTACAAAAATATTATGTCAACATATAGACACTTGGTGACCAATCTGCTAATTCTCCTTCAAATTTTTTTTAAATAAAAAAAAAAGGTATGTTTTGCACCACACTTTAATGTCCATATTAATAAAACAGACACGACAACTTGATAAAATATCTTTGGACAACATGACATCATTGAAAACATTGACAGATGTTAAAAACCTATATTATTGTGACTTTGAAAAATAAATCATAGTGTATGCGGCATTATGTGGGTGTTGGTTAATTGATCAGAATGTTGCAGAATTATCTAACTTTAAATAAAAATGTAACTTGTTTGTATTTAGTAGTCTAACACACATTCAAACATTTCTGCACAATGCTTACACACCAAGTTAAACACAAATAACAACCTTATTTAACAGTGTGTGAGATTAATATGTGAGTAGAATAAACATGTAATGTGTGTTCAGTCAATTGCTGGTTGGTAACTTTCATGGGCTCAGTAATTAACAAGTAATTGAACATCAGATGAATGTGCTCTCCAATTAACTGCTAATTACTGCATACACACTTGTACCAGTACTTCGCAAATGTAGAGTAACTGCAGACCTACTCTGCTGCTGCGTGAATGTTGCTACGGTTTCCTATGTTAGTTTTAACAGCGACAAAGTTTATGTGCGAAAAACACGCCCATTGCAAGTTGCATACTCCCACACAGTACGCCCACTTTCACGCCCATGTCGGAGCATTGCGAAGTCTCGCCTCCGCCACGCCCACGCCACTCCTTGTTTTCGTTTGGCAGTTACGGCTTTTTTTGTCCAAAGTAATTTTGCACAGTTGTCGTACGTATGTCTTCGCGCATGCGTAATCACGCATTTGCGCATGCGCAGATACTTACATTTCGGACATTTGCGATGCGATGACTCTTAGCGATCAACTCGGAATGAGGGCCATAATACACACAACAGTGTTTAATGTTTGTATTGTCTTGGTGTATATCTGCAGTATACTGGTATTAGGCCATTTATTCTACAATTAATCCATTACTATACTCATCTATTAAAAGATTTTTGTACTGTATACAGTATTTTAGTAAATACCTTATTTTTTGATACATATTGAGCGTTTTGTGGATATTTCCGATTAAATGTTGGGAACAACCATAGATATACAATAGACGTCCATTCGATTCCAAGAGCTCCAATCTGAGTGAATATAAAAGCACTCCTTGCTCTCTATGAACTTGTGCACATAAAATACACTATTGATACATGATCTATAGTTCTAACAAACAAATTGGTGAAATTTCCATAAATACATAGGCATTTTTCTATCTAGGTGGTAAGCGCAGTGAGACATACCTATACTTCTACCTGAATTACCTCCATAGTCTCAACATGCTTTGGCCCTTCAGGATGCAGTTATTATTTGAGAGTTTTAAATGTTTCTTTTCAGATTAGATTTAGCTGTTCTTTGGGGGATTATTGTATCATGTTGGCAAATTTGTATACAGTTTCAGTAATATGGAAATGTAGAACCACACATGTAAAACTGGATATATGCTTAATGCAGGTGTTTCTCTGTATAACACTCTCTTTATAACAATTCCCTCACTTCCCTCCTAGTACACATACTGATGCTGCTTTCACATCGCAAATGCCGGATCCTACCCGGTAAGAGAAACGTGTACTTACCGGGTGGGATCCGGCATTTGCGCTCCGTTGCTGGCTTTCCGACCCGGCAATATACCGGGTCGGTTGCCATAGCAGCGGAGGGCGCAGCAGCAGCAGGGGCGGGGGTGGAGGCGGCACCGGGAGATGAGCTCATCTCCTGCGCCGCCTCTGCCTATACTGTGAATGGGAGCCGTGTCGCATCGGAACGTCTCCCATTCACACTGCGCCTGACCCGGTAATCAACCTGGTAATAACCCTTCTTTTTTACCGGGTTGAATTACCGGGTCAGACGACCCGCTAATTCACCAAAGGACCTTTCACATCGCACACGGACCGTTTCGACACGGCAATATGCCGTGTCGATACCGGGTTTTTAGTGCAATGTGAAAGGGGTATAAGTAGAAATGTGCATTCAAATGCATTTTTTTGGTCTCTGCTTTAAGCGTTCATGGGACAAAACTATACAAGAAAAAGAAAAAAGAAAAGAAAACTCTTTTGTGGGGTAATATTATTTGAGGAAAACATTAGTTGATATCTCATGTGCGTGTATTCGCGTACCATGACAATGGGGGAGATGTATCAAACAGCGGAGAAAGATAAAGTGTAGAGAGGTAAAATACCATACGATCATCTCCTAAGTGTAATTTTTCAAACACGGCCTGCAAAATAACAGAAGC
Organism: Pseudophryne corroboree; assembly: GCF_028390025.1. Lineage (NCBI taxonomy): Eukaryota > Metazoa > Chordata > Amphibia > Anura > Myobatrachidae > Pseudophryne > Pseudophryne corroboree. The sequence goes on from NC_086449.1 coordinate 516,188,996, forward strand.
TGAATGGTTGGTACTTCATCTCTCTCCAGTTTATCTCTCTCAAAGGTTTGACACATCTATTACTAGATGTTTTATTAATGGTGGTGCTTTTCTCTTAAAGTGTACCTGTCATGTAGTTTTGTAGCATTAATAACATTTAGTAAAAGCCTGATAGTAATATGCAGCTATAAACACACAGAATTTGTATCAAAAATCAGCTATAAAATTGCGCCTCTTCTTCCTAATTTCACTCCATGTTTTTCATTTTTAAAATGAGCTGTTGGTGCAGGCAGAAGTTCCATTAACACTAATCTCTTGTGATGACAAATGTAAGGGATGCTCACATGCCATCCACCACAGCCATGAATATTTATAACTAGAGATGTGCAGCTGACACTTTTCAGGTTTTGTGTTTTGGTTTTGGATCTGGATCCTCGCTCATATTTTGGGTCTGGATTGATTTTGCCAAAACCACCCTTTCAGGTTTTGGTTTTGGATTTGGATGATTTTTGAACAAAACATAAAAACAGCTAAAATCACAGAATTTGGGGGTAATTTTGATCCTATGGTATTATTAACCTCAATTACATTAATTTCCACTCATTTCCAGTCTATTCTGAACACCTCACAATATTGTTTTTAGGCCAAAAGGTTGCACCGAGGTGGCAGTATGACTAAGCTATTTGACACAAGTGGGCGGCACAAACACCTGGCCCATCTAGGAGTGGCACTGCAGTGGCAGACAAGATGGCAGTTATAAAAACTAGGCACCAAAGAGCACATAATGCAAAGAAAAAAAAGAGGTGCAAGATGGAATTGTCTTGGAAACTCCCACCCACCCTTATGTTGTTTGAATAGGACATGCACAGTTTAATAAACTCATCAATTTACTGACAGGTGGTCCCCCTGGAAAAAGCTCACCAAGGTCTCTGAATCATAGCTAGCTACAAACATACCACCTCCATATTTGATGACTTTTCACATTATAAGAAGAGGCAAGAGGAAGAGGACAGTGTCAAGAGAGGCACATGCAATAAGGAACAACACACAGGCTTTCACCTGCACTATGGCCCTCATTCCGAGTTGATCGGTCGCAAGGCGAATTTAGCAGAGTTACACACGCTAAGCCGCCGCCTACTGGGAGTGAATCTTAGCTTCTTAAAATTGCGACCGATGTATTCGCAATATTGCGATTACTAACTACTTAGCAGTTTCTGAGTAGCTCCAGACTTACTCTGCCTGTGCGATCATTTCAGTGCTTGTCGTTCCTGGTTGACGTCACAAACACACCCAGCGTTCGCCCAGGCACTCCCACCGTTTCTCCGGCCACTCCTGCGTTTTTTCCGGAAACGGTAGCGTTTTCAGCCACACGCCCCTGAAACGCCGTGTTTCCGCCCAGTAACACCCATTTCCTGTCAATCACATTACGATCGCCGGAGCGAAGAAAAAGCCGTGAGTAAAATTACTTTCTTCATAGTAAAGTTACTTGGCGCAGTCGCAGTGCGAACATTGCGCATGCGTACTAAGCGGATTTTCACTGCGATGCGATGAAAAATACCGAGCGAACAACTCGGAATGAGGGCCTATATTGGTGTGGAACAGAAAGGACTTCAACCAAGCAAATATATAATTATTAATTACCACATTACTGGACAAACTGAAAAACTAGGTGCCAAAGCCTCCAAAATTGTACCGCCTTCTCCATTTTCAGGGATTAAGATAATCTTGGATTTAATGCTGGGATGCAAATAAACTTGTGTATACCACAGGATCAAGATTGGATATTATTCCCCTCCACGGAGTCTGGAGACTTATTTTGTGAAAATCTTGTGGGTTTCTTTTATTTCCATTTTATTATTGCATTTTTATTTACATATTTTGTGGCAGATGCCTTATTTTTGTTTTTCACAGCTCCCAGTTACACGCATGTGAGCATACCTGTGTGTCCCAGTTACACGCATGTGAGCATACCTGTGTGTCTTGTTTATTTTATTCATATTTTATTTTTAAATAAAGCAGCCCGTTAGATATTTTAGCAGCCCCTCCTGAGCCCCCACAGCAGCCCCGGATGGGGCAAGTTGAGTTCAGGTGGGTTCGGTAAAGTATTAAGCACGACTGTGCAGTATATATTTTTTTGTTATTGAGCCCCTGCCGTAGTGGAGCTTACCACTCTACAATCCAAACTCATTTCATACTATAAGTAGGACTGTGGGAGGAATCAATGCTAACCTCTGTGCCCACAGCATGCCTCAGCCTGGCAAGCCAGACATCTTCCTGGCTGTAAGCCACCATGAGACTTCATACTGGGCCTTTTTCAGTAACTGTGCCTCACAGGAGCTCCTGGCCAATCTAGTGCTACAGTGCAGTGGAAAGCTGATGCAATGCAAGATCACTGAAATTCTGTTCTTCTAACGCCGCGAGGTCTTGCGATAACCCTATGCAGCCCTTAGGAAAAGAAGATCCCTGTACAACAAATGTGCATCTTCTAAATAAATAATTCCAAAATGTGGAACATCAATAATAAATCAAAATTAAGGTTGACTAATTGAAACCATTCATTTGAGTGAGTCCCTAACATGAAATAATTAAGAAGAACCTCTCTCTAATGCTCCGGCAGAAAATATAACTTTTACCTCTCCGGCAGTTGCGCTGGATTATGATTCAGTCTCTTCTGAGTCACATTGACTTTGGCCACAAATGTGGTCTCTTCCCACTTTATTTAAAAACACTTTGGCAATTTCCATTTTCACCTTTGCGGCTAGTTTTCACAAATCTGTTTGTGATGTTGAAGCTTGTTTAATATCTGCTCTAGGCTTTCATTTAAACCTAGGATCAAGTACAGCAGCACCCCTGTGTCACGATCCGGGTATCTGGACGCCATTTCTTACCTATCAGATGCCTCCTAAGGCTGGCTCAGCGCTCCAGGACCGGATCCCATCTGTTATCCTGATGTGCACATTCCCGCATCCTCTCCTGTCTCTCTGGACGCAGTCACAGTAACGCCTTATACATCTGGCATGGCGTCTCCCGCGGCCTCCGCCGCCGTCCCTGAGCTTCTGCATTCAGAGTGGCGATTACGTCAGCCGCGGCCTCCGCTGTGTCCGCGTGGTCGGATGTGCATCTGTCAGCCTGGTGTCTCCTGTCTCCGGTGGCCGGCGCCGCCATTACTGTTTTCCAGACCACATGGATTACAATCCAAACTTCCCTCCAAGTGTCTGCATGGGCGCAGCCATCTTGGATTCTGTCAGCTGATCTTTCCTACCAATCCGTTGTCAGTATTATTAATTTGCATAATTGCCTAGCCAATGCCTTCCTTGCTGCAGGTATAAATAGGTTGTGCCTGAGCAAGGAAGGCGTCAGTGCTTTGGTTGTCAAACCTAGTTCCAGTTTGTCTCTCTCCTGTGATTGTCTTCCAGGTTCCAGCTCCTGTCTCCAGACTTCTGCTATAGAGACCCGCACCAGCATTCCATCTGCGGTGTAGCCTGACTCTCCGATCCATTCTGGACTCACCTGTTTCCAGCTACAACATCACCTGCTTCCAGCTCAGCTTCCAGCAGTGTACAGCTTCTCTTAAAGGGCCGGTGTCCTTTCTGCAGTTTACCACTCTCCACCGGTATTATTATTTCTCCACTCTCAAATTCTACATTTCATCTATATTGCATCGCTCTCAAGCTTTATTTATTATTTAACTGGTTCCAGCCAGTATCCACTCCGTGCCAACACCTGTCTGGTTCTAACCAGTACCCACAGCAGCATTTTATCTACAGCAGTCCAGCTTTCCCTGGAACACCAGCTGGTACGACCCTGGGCTTTCCTCATTGCTACAGTTGAGCCTGGTAAGGACTTTCCAACTTGCAGATAATAAGAACTGTCTCATACCACCAGAGCTCTGTGGCCCCTGCCACCCTGTAGTACCCAGGAACTGTATTATTATTTCTCTGCTGATTTTTATGTTTCTTTTTACTGCTACTGTGATGCATGGAGTTTGTCATAAATAAATATCATTGACTTTTACTCAAGTTGTCGTGGTCACGCCTTCGGGCGGTTTCTCTTCATGTTACTTACATGTCCAGGGGTCTGATACAACCTCCCAGGTTCCGGTACATCTCAGCCCCTACAACTGAGGCTGCCTTCCGTCAGCTCAGGCCCTCAGTTGTGACAGTAAGCACTGACCAAATGAATCCAGCCGGAGACCAGGATCAAGCGGCCAGGCCGATGCAAGAACTGGCAGCCCGACTTGAACATCAGGAGGCTGCACAGGGCCACATCATCCGCTGTCTCCAGGATCTCTCTACTCGGCTGGATGGGATTCAGACAACTCTCCGTGGATCAGGCGCATCTGGGGCGTCAACCACAGTGACTCCAACTATAACCCCACCCACCTTACCCGTTTCTGCTCCACGTCTTCATCTTCCAACGCCAGCAAAATTTGACGGATCTCCAAGATTCTGCAGGGGATTTCTCAACCAGTGTGAGATTCAGTTTGAGCTACAACCTGGCAATTTTCCCAGTGACCGTACAAAAATTGCCTACATCATCTCTCTTCTCAGTGGCTCAGCCCTCGACTGGGCATCACCGTTATGGGAGAGGTCCGACACCCTGCTATCTTCTTACACTGCATTCGTGTCCACATTCAGGCGCATCTTCGACGAGCCAGGCCGGGTAACTTCAGCTTCGTCTGAGATTCTCCGTTTACGCCAGGGATCACGTACTGTAGGACAATATCTTATACAGTTCCAGATTCTGGCATCTGAACTGGCATGGAACGACGAGGCCCTGTATGCTGCATTCTGGCATGGTTTATCCGAGCGTATTAAAGATGAGTTAGCTACCAGAGACTTACCCTCCAAGTTAGATGAGCTAATCTCACTTTGTACGAAAGTTGACTTACGTTTCAGAGAGAGAGCAACTGAGCGTGGAAGATCATCTGCTCCAAAATCTTCTGCTTCTCCTCCTCGCCAACTGTCACCAACTAAAGATGAACCCATGCAAATTGGCCGTTCCCGTTTAACTCCTGCTGAGCGCCGAAGACGTCTCTCTGAGTCTCTCTGTCTGTATTGTGCAGCTCCGTCTCACACTATTAATGCCTGTCCCAAACGTCCGGGAAACTTCAAATCCTAGCTCGCCAAGGAGAGGGCCGGCTAGGAGTAATGATCTCCTCTCCATCTCCTCAAGATTGTAATCTCCCAGTCTCGCTTCAAGTTGCTCAACGTTATCAGAACGTCATTGCCCTCCTGGATTCCGGAACAGCTGGGAACTTTATTACCGAAGCCTATGTTAAACGGTGGTCCCTACCCACCGAGAGACTTCCTTCCTCCTTTTCCTTAACTGCCGTGGATGGCAGTAAAATTTTTGATACAGTTATTGCTCTAAGGACTCTACCAGTTCGTCTGAGAGTGGGAGTTCCTCATTCCGAACTTATTTCACTTTTAGTGATTCCAAGAGCCACACATCCTGTGGTCCTGGGCCTTCCATGGCTCCGTCTTCACAATCCTACAATTGATTGGACGACTACGAAAATTCTGGCATGGGGTCCCTCCTGTGCTGAGACATGTTTGTTTAAATGTTGCCTGTCTGTTCTTCCTCCCCCAGGTCGTCTGATGTTCCACCTCCTCCATATCAAGATTTCACGGATGTGTTCAGTAAAGCTTCTGCTGATATCCTTCCTCCTCATAGAGAATGGGACTGCCCGATTGATCTCGTTCCAGGGAAGGTTCCACCTCGAGGCCGAACTTATCCGTTGTCTCTGCCTGAGACGCATTCTATGGAGGAATACATTAAAGAGAACCTAGCAAAGGGGTTCATTCGACCTTCTTCTTCTCCAGCCGGCGCAGGCTTCTTTTTTGTAAAAAAGAAAGATGGTGGTCTGCGGCCGTGCATCGACTACAGAGGTTTGAACGACATTACCATCAAGAACCGCTATCCTTTACCCCTGATTACTGAGCTCTTTGACAGAGTTAGCGGAGCTACCATCTTTACAAAGCTGGACTTGAGAGGTGCATACAATCTCATCCGGATCCGTGAGGGTCACGAGTGGAAGACCGCATTTAACACCCGTGACGGACATTATGAGTACCTCGTCATGCCCTTCGGATTGAGCAATGCTCCAGCTGTCTTCCAGCATTTCGTCAATGAGATTTTCAGAGACATTCTATACCGTTATGTCGTGGTCTATCTAGATGATATCCTCATTTTTGCCAACAATTTAGAGGAACATCGTTTTTGGGTAAAGGAGGTTCTGTCCCGTCTCCGTGTCAATCATCTCTATTGCAAATTAGAGAAATGCGTCTTTGAAGTCAAGTCCATTCCGTTTCTAGGGTACATTGTGTCCGGCTCCGGACTAGAGATGGATCCTGAGAAACTACAAGCAATCCAGAATTGGCCGGTACCCTTAACCCTCAAAGGGGTCCAGAGGTTCTTAGGGTTCGCCAATTATTACCGAAAGTTTATACGAGACTTTTCCACCATTGTGGCGCCTATTACTGCTTTCACCAAGAAGGGTGCTAACCCGTCCAAGTGGTCTGAAGAAGCCATGCAAGCTTTTCATCTTTTAAAACAGAGGTTCATCTCTGCGCCTGTCCTGAAACAGCCTGACATCGACTCTCCTTTCATCTTAGAGGTGGATGCCTCCTCCGTTGGAGTAGGAGCGGTGTTATCTCAGAGGGCTAAAGATGGCCATTTACATCCTTGCAGTTTCTTCTCACGGAAGTTCTCCCCAGCGGAGCGCAACTATGCCATTGGCGACCAGGAGTTGCTAGCCATCAAGCTCGCTCTAGAGGAGTGGAGATATCTGTTGGAGGGAGCTTCTCATTCAATCACCATCCTTACAGACCACAAGAACCTTCTATATCTGAAAGGCGCACAATGTCTCAACCCTCGTCAGGCCAGATGGGCACTTTTCTTTTCCAGATTCGACTTTAAACTCCAGTTCTGTCCGGGCTCTCAGAATCGCAAGGCCGATGCCCTTTCCCGCTCATGGGAGCAAGAAAATGAGTCAGAGTCTTCAGACAAGCATCCTATTATAAATCTGTTGGCATTCTCCACGGTAGGGATGGACTCTACGCCCCCATCAGGGAAAAGTTTTGTGAAGCCGACACTAAGGAAGAAGCTCATGCATTGGGCCCATGCTTCCCGCTTTGCCGGACATACAGGTATCCAAAAAACCCTGGAGTTTATCTCTAGGTCCTATTGGTGGCCAACTCTGAAAAAGGACGTTTTGGAGTTTATTGCATCTTGCCCAAAGTGTGCTCAACATAAAGTATCACGCCAGTCGCCTGCGGGGCAACTCGTTCCACTATCTGTTCCCCGTCGACCATGGACCCATTTGTCGATGGATTTTATTACAGATTTGCCCATGTGCAACAAGTTTAATACCATCTTGGTGGTAGTTGACCGGTTCACCAAGATGGCACACTTCATTCCTCTTACCGGTCTTCCGTCAGCTTCCAAGTTGGCTCAAGTATTCATACAAGAGATCTTTCGACTCCACGGTCTTCCAGAAGAAATTATCTCAGATCGAGGAGTTCAATTCACAGCCAAATTCTGGCGAAGTTTATGTCAAGTCCTCCAAGTCAAGCTAAAGTTTTCCACGGCTTACCATCCTCAGACCAATGGTCAAACTGAGAGGGTGAATCAGGACTTGGAGTCCTTCCTCCGCATCTATGTGTCCTCCTCTCAAGATGACTGGGTTCAATTACTTCCCTGGGCCGAGTTCTGTCATAACAACCAGTATCATTCTTCATCTTCTTCAACACCATTCTTCACCAACTTTGGATTCCACCCTAAAGTCCCTGAGTTCCAACCGCTTCCAGCAACTTCTGTTCCCGTAGTGGATATTACCTTGCATCAGTTTGCCAATATCTGGAAGAGCGTACGATCAGCTCTGCTCAAGGCATCGTTCAGGTACAAGAAGTTTGCGGATAAGAAGCGTCGAGCAGTTCCTGCTCTCAAGGTGGGTGATCGGGTATGGTTATCCACGAAGAATTTGAGGTTAAGAGTTCCCAGTATGAAGTTTGCACCTCGCTACATCGGTCCTTTTAAAATTGATCAAGTCATCAATCCTGTTGCTTACAGACTCCAGTTGCCTCCCTTCTTAAAAATACCCAGGACATTCCATGTTTCCCTGTTGAAACCGCTAATCTTGAATCGGTTTCATTCCTCACTTCCTCCAACTCCGAAAGTCCAAACTCAACGAGGCGTTGAGTATGAAGTAGCCAAGATCCTGGACTCATGTCACCGTTACGGTCAACTTCAGTATCTTATTGACTGGAAGGGTTATGGCCCTGAGGAACGTTCATGGACCAATGCTTCTGATGTCCATGCTCCTGCCTTGGTCCGGAGATTCCATTCCAAGTTTCCTCAAAAGCCAAAGAAGTGTCCTGGGGCCACTCCTAAAGGGGGGGGGTGCTGTCACGATCCGGGTATCTGGACGCCATTTCTTACCTATCAGATGCCTCCTAAGGCTGGCTCAGCGCTCCAGGACCAGATCCCATCTGTTATCCTGATGTGCACATTCCCGCATCCTCTCCTGTCTCTCTGGACGCAGTCACAGTAACGCCTTATACATCTGGCATGGCGTCTCCCGCGGCCTCCGCCGCCGTCCCTGAGCTTCTGCATTCAGAGTGGCGATTACGTCAGCCGCGGCCTCCGCTGTGTCCGCGTGGTCGGATGTGCATCTGTCAGCCTGGCGTCTCCTGTCTCCGGTGGCCGGCGCCGCCATTACTGTTTTCCAGACCACATGGATTACAATCCAAACTTCCCTCCAAGTGTCTGCATGGGCGCAGCCATCTTGGATTCTGTCAGCTGATCTTTCCTACCAATCCGTTGTCAGTATTATTAATTTGCATAATTGCCTAGCCAATGCCTTCCTTGCTGCAGGTATAAATAGGTTGTGCCTGAGCAAGGAAGGCGTCAGTGCTTTGGTTGTCAAACCTAGTTCCAGTTTGTCTCTCTCCTGTGATTGTCTTCCAGGTTCCAGCTCCTGTCTCCAGACTTCTGCTATAGAGACCCGCACCAGCATTCCATCTGCGGTGTAGCCTGACTCTCCGATCCATTCTGGACTCACCTGTTTCCAGCTACAACATCACCTGCTTCCAGCTCAGCTTCCAGCAGTGTACAGCTTCTCTTAAAGGGCCGGTGTCCTTTCTGCAGTTTACCACTCTCCACCGGTATTATTATTTCTCCACTCTCAAATTCTACATTTCATCTATATTGCATCGCTCTCAAGCTTTATTTATTATTTAACTGGTTCCAGCCAGTATCCACTCCGTGCCAACACCTGTCTGGTTCTAACCAGTACCCACAGCAGCATTTTATCTACAGCAGTCCAGCTTTCCCTGGAACACCAGCTGGTACGACCCTGGGCTTTCCTCATTGCTACAGTTGAGCCTGGTAAGGACTTTCCAACTTGCAGATAATTAGAACTGTCTCATACCACCAGAGCTCTGTGGCCCCTGCCACCCTGTAGTACCCAGGAACTGTATTATTATTTCTCTGCTGATTTTTATGTTTCTTTTTACTGCTACTGTGATGCATGGAGTTTGTCATAAATAAATATCATTGACTTTTACTCAAGTTGTCGTGGTCACGCCTTCGGGCGGTTTCTCTTCATGTTACTTACATGTCCAGGGGTCTGATACAACCTCCCAGGTTCCGGTACATCTCAGCCCCTACAACTGAGGCTGCCTTCCGTCAGCTCAGGCCCTCAGTTGTGACACCCTGGAATTATACTGCAGCACCCCTGGACTTATACAGCATAGGCAGCACTCTGGAGAATTACACAGCATGGCAGACAGGCAACAGGTAGCACTCCCTGCCCCCCAGAAGAGAACACAAGTCTCCCCGAGACAGTCAGATACCTGCTTCCCCCTCAAATCCACCTGCACACCCCATGTGCCCCTAGCTCGTATGCTTTACATGCCGATAATCAGGGCTTTGTAGAGTGGGGGACGGAGCCGCAATCACGCGATAGCATCTCCACGCCCTTGCACCATACACATACGCCAATTCCCCGCACTCTTTTGAATCACCTGGCTGCTTCCTCCCAGAGGAGGCAGCCAGAAAGTATGTAAGTATGCACAATAATATTTCACAGAAATAATCTTATTGTGAATAGATTATGTGCATATTGTAATGAACGATTTGATTTACTACCAATATTAATTTCTTTAGATAACACAGAATGATACAATTCAGTCAATAAATAAACCAGGCAGACTGCACATGATATACTGTATGTAGGCCACCTATAGTGGATGGCTTAATACCCAAAACTAGTCATTCTTTATTAACCTGAATAACTGAATAAACCTGAAATCAACAATTGGACAACCATTTTTGGCAGACATTAGGTCAAAGTTTTATTAATTATAATTAATCCAGTTGTAAATTCTCAGTGTGACAAGAAAGGCACTGCATGTTGGCAGCAGCCAGACTAAAGAATGTCATCAACTGAGGGCCAGGATAGTAATGTGCCTTTGGCACAACCTGGGCTTTACAGAAATCACCTTCCCCTACTTGGCCAGTACTGTCCATAAGTCAAGAGACAAGCCCACTCCTAAGATAATGACCTTATCACCCAAATTGAGGAGAACCCACACTTACACCCTAGGTGGCTGCCAGTGAGCACCTCACAGCCACATTCTAAGAACTGTAGCCAACAACCACATCTGAGGTCCCAAAACCACTAAATAAAAAAGAAAAAAACATAAAGCTAACAAATAAAACCAAACCCCGGACACTAAGATCAGCTCGGTCCAATTGATACAAATGCACACTACAAAAACAAGATCTCAGGGTGTTTAACCACACTACCCCCACCCAAAATACCAAATTCAGAAAGTCTTTGTTGACCTTGATGTAAACGCCATCCATAGTTGCATCCCCTTGGCCACCTCACAAACCCAGCATGGAACAATATCTGACAGATCACTCTAACATGACACCATTGCCTAGAGAATTTGGACTGATCAGCCTTAACGGACAGGATAAGCTCCATGACATTCATCAATCCCAAATCATTTTCCCCCAATTGGACAATAAAGACCTATAAGGAATCCCATTTCAGGATTCTATCAGTTACTAAACTGAGAAATCCTGCTCACTTCATACTGCTAAAACCTATCCACCAGACAGACCTTGCCTTACAAGTGTGAAGCTCCTTATCCCAGAAAATAAAAGTATGTCCAAGATGCCACACAGATGAAAACTGATCTAGAAAAATGTATTTCCCAAACCTGAAGTACAATGCATTCACAGCAAAGCTAGAAATATGCTCTAAGCAAAAAATGTGATGGAACAGGTGAGTTTATGTGATGGTGAGAAAAAAACTTTGCGAGTCCAATAGACAATTAGGTCCATCTCAGTAAAAATGGAAAGCCCCTCACATCGTGTAAAGTGAGTTTGGCAATGATTTCTCATTTCAAGGGGTAATAATAATTACCAATCACTGCTGTGAAAGTATGAGTGATAAGTTGACAATTTCCAGCACCCTTATGTGTGAATGTAATCAGGCAAACAATGTTGTGGTGTCAATACAAAAAGAATGGGACCCATACTCTGTAGAAGGCAAACCCATCTCAGAAATAAAGGAAAAAAACAATCAAGCTGTGCTATCCTGTGTCTGTAAATAATTACACATAGTCTGGTCTATAAATATACATATGCCTAAAGTTGTATTCTATACACTTAATGTACATAAAAAAAACTAAAAACACGCTTAGCAGGGTAAGATATTTTGCACTGTCTGTGGTGTAAAGAAATAAAGCTTAAAAATGAAACAAAACTTATATTTGTTAAACAGACTACTGTCAACATGTATCAAAAACTGTATTCCACCACAAGCCTAACCTGGAGATAACATGACATACAGTAAGTCACATGGGGCAAGCCTCTGGGGTCAACGAGAGTTTCATAAAAACCTACCACCCTTTGCCAAGCTGATTGGTCTTGTGCTGATGGATCATGAACACACCAGAGATGACTCTGTGACAAGCACATTCTGGTGAAGAAAGCCTGTACAGACTCAACGTTTCCTTATGCTACAAACTCAATAATCCAGCAGGGTCTGAAAAAACAGACAATGAAAATGAAAGACGAAAAAGACAAAAACTCCTTAAGCAAGTCTAAATCAATGGGTGATACCTGCTATTCTTTGGTTCAACCCTGCAAAGCTTTAGACAACAGAAACTTCTTTGTAGAGTCCAGGACCCCTTGAAGCTATGAAAAATACTCAATACCAGACAGAGTCACAGACATAGAATGACCTGATTGATACTGGCCCAAACAAACTCTAACAAAAAGTCACAAAGATCATTACTAGATACATTTTAAATGCTTAGAAAAGGCTTCCACTTTTTATAGACTGAAGACTAAATCTTCACGGTTGATGTTCAAGAGCTTTGCGTGCCAGTCCTGCATTGCTAGTCTTGTAAACTGACTAGTCCTACATGACTTGATGGCTTTGGACCAATCTTGGTATACATAACCTTCATTATCCAACTTCAAATACTAGAGGGTTTTAAGATAAAAAAAAAATCCACCCATTTTGGGGCCAGGGTCATATATCTTATATATAAAATTCATTGGTCTGTTTCTTTGTCTGTCCAGTTATACATTCGGACATCCCTATACCAATTGGAATGAAACCAATGTAAGGTGGTCCAGTTTGATTCTGGCCAGGGTTTTGGGGGTTAGGGTGCTGGTCAGACCTCACGGTGGAATACGCCAGGCAGAACTTTGATCCAGGGAGCCTATTCTGGGCCTTCCACTGGATGGATTTGGAGGAAAACATCACAGCGGTTACATTGTATCCCACAAGACATACTAGGGGGTTGGGAATTGGTCGGACCTCACAGTGGACTCCACCAGGCAGAACTATGACCCTGGGAGCCTGTTTTGCACCTTCCACTGGATGAATTTGGAAGAAAACTTCACAAAGTGGTAACATTGGATCCCAGAAGACTTACTAGGGGGTTGGGGTTCCAGTCAGACCTCCCATTGGTGTATACTGGGCAGCAGGACCGTAACTAGGTGTGCGCGGAGGGGGCACCCCACATAGCGCTGCAGAGTAGGGGGGTGCTGTTGGCGGCACTTGTCAATTATCTGTTTTTATTACTTTCACTTGCAGCTTCCCCCCACTATTTGAAGCCCAGCATCTCCTGACCACCCTATTTCCTACCCTTACCTCTTCTGTCGCTAATTCTTATACAACATTAAACTTGATATTTCTTTGTTATTCAGTCCAGAGCCGGCCATAGGCATAGGCAAACTAGGCAATTGCCTAGGGCATTTGATATGCCTAGGGGCATCAGCAGCTTCTGCTGATTAAAATGATATGCGGCATGCCTATATTCTGTGTGTAACATTTCATATGCAGATACAGCCACAGTCTCACACAGTATATAGGCATGTTGCATATCATTTTAATCAGCAGAAGCTGCTTGTGCATCCTAGCCACATAGCAATGCAAATAAGATGCATTTTCATAAAAAAAGGTGCCCAACATTAGCATTGAGGCAAGATTTATGAGGACACATCTGTATCCAAGCAGAGGCAGAGGTCACAGTGTTAGTGGCAGTGTGAGTGCTGTGTGTGAGTGGGTTGGTTGTGCAGTAGTGTTGTACAGAATATGTGTAAGGAGCATTATGTGTGTAATGTAAAAATGCATTAACAATGTGCAACATATGTGTAAGGGGCACTATGTGTGTCATTATGTGTATAAGGGCATTAATAATGTGCGGTATATGTGTAACAGGGTACTACTGTATGTGTGTCATTATGCGTAGAGGGGCACTAATAATGTGCAACATATGTGTAAGGGACATTATGTGTAAAAGGACATTAATAAAGGTTGTCATAATGCGTAAGGTGCATTATGTTTATAAGGACATTAATATTGTGTCTCATATGTGTAAGGGGCATTACTCTGTGACATTATGTGTATAAGGTGCTCTACTATGTGCCGTTGTGTATAGAAAGGTCACTACTGTGTCATCTAATGTGAATAAAGAACAATATGGTGTGGTGTAATGTGAATAAGGAGCAATTCAGTGTTATGTAATGTGAATAAGGGGCTCTACTGTGAGGAGTAACGTTTATAAGGTAAAGTGATACTACTGTGGGATGTAATATGAATTATGGACACTATTGCATGATCAAATGTGAATAAAATTGCAGTACTGTGTGGCGTAATTGGAATTGGGGTTACTATTGTGTGGCCATGGCCCTTTGCCAGCAAAAACACACCCTTTTTGTCTGTGTGCCAAATGTGTGAACTGTTCCTATTTAAAATATGGGGGGTACAAACACCAAAATAAGGACTGCTATGGGTGAGGGGTGATGGTGCTGGAAAAGAGGTGCAAGGTCAGAGGCGGAACCAGCGGTGGTGCTAAGGGGCACCAGCCAAAATCTTGCCTAGGGCATCATATTGGTTAGGGCCGGCTCTGATTCAGTCACACTGTTCTTTATAATATTTCAAGATGCTAACATACCCAGGAGTCGAACCCATTGCCTGTAGCATTGCCGTCAGACAATCTATTCATTGGGCTATCTGCCCTTGCATAGAAAAATTAATATTTCTAAGCTGGAGAATTATAACTATTTGAAGCTTACCTTGTACTTTGTGAAAAAATGATCAGCATTGAGGCTGATCAGATCTATGTAGTATGTAGAGATTGGATGTGTGACTGTACACTACATAGATCTGCTCAATTGCAATGCTGATTATTATTTTTTTTACAAAGTACCAGTAGCTTCATATAGTGTTCATAGTTTTTATGTAGGATCAAATAGCTTAATGAGCAGGGTGTTTGATTAGAATTCAACAGGTTATAGGTTTAAATCCTGGGTATGGCAGTATATTGAAATGTGTTATTTAATTTGGTATAAAGAGGATTTGTGTAATGTGAGAAGGGGCATCATAGCATGGGCTTTCTCTGGGATCAATCTTGTCATGCCCCTTCCCCACGAGGAATGTGCCTTATGTCCCTATTGGAAAAATGTGGGAAGGAGAGGGGGCTCCAATTCTCTCTCTGGCACAGGGCACCAAATATTCTAGTTATTGCTCCGCTGGACAGAATTTTAACACAGGAAGCCTGTTCTAGGCCTTCCTCTGGATGGATTTGGTTGAAAACTTTAATAAACTGTAATAACTGACAGATATAACCATAATTCAATGACTTGAAATAATTGACTAAAAAAGCCATAAATCAGTGACAGAAATGGGGATGGGAAGACAAAAAATGTTGTGTGCCTAAAAGCCTTGGCATAGCAACATTGATAACAGAAGGAAAAAGTTAAACATATCTCGCAATGAGAAAGCGATTATAAAACTGAACAGAAAGAAAAGCTGGGGATCAGGGCTACTGGTGACACCCCAAAAACAAAAACAACACTAGGCAGCCACCTCATGGTTGTGTTGGAAGACCTACTAAGCTACTAATTATTTTTAATGTGATTACAGTTAATACCAACTCATTGATAACTTACTAGTGGAAAATTTAAATATGGGCAACACCAGGTACTTCAGCTAGTGTATATATATATATATATATATATATATATATATATAATTTTCTGCGTGTCCCATACCATAGATAGTACACAGATACTGGTAAGATGGGAACGCTGCACATTATTGTATGTGTAACTTTTACCCCAATATTGAGGAACTGTATTATTTATATAACTTCTCTTGGGGTGCTGTAGGAAAAAGCTGCCTCCTGCCGTTATCAGAAATCCCAGTGCTACATCTGATGACACACCACAGGCTCAACATCGCGACAATCCAGCCTTCACTGTTTCTATTGCAGGATCTGGGTCTGGGTCTGACTTGTAGAGGTAACTTATTTCATTGTGTGCAGTTTTAATTAAATTAGGTATTATAGAGAATAATATTCAATACAAAAAGCATTTTGTTGACCACTGCAAAATGTAGACCTCAGCTGTCTGATTGCAAATACAAATGCAGCTTAGATATCTGTGACGGCTGCTAAGAAATGCATGTCATGTCATGAAAATGTAGTATAAATATACAACCTGAATTCAAATGTGCACAGTTTGTCTAAGCAGAAGGAATTGATACAACCCTCTATACGTGATGGGATTTTACCCATAAAGTTTTGCTACTGGAAAACTCAGTAGAGGGGAATGACAGAGAGATCTACCTTGCGAGCACTCTAGTTTTCTTTAAGCTTCCAAGTTACAGTAAGTGACAATAGCAAAAATTTGGTGACACCATGGCCCCTCCTATATAATGGTCTTTGGGGCAGATGTATTAAGCCTGGAGACGGCATAAGGAAGTGATAAACCAGTGATAAGTGCAAGGTGATAAACGCACCAGCCAATCAGCTCCTAACTGTTAATTTACATATTTGAGCTGACTGGCTGGTGCGTTTATCACCTTGCACTTATCACTGGTTTATCACTTCCTTATGCCTTTCTCCAGGTTAATACATCTGCTTTGTTTTAATTAATACTTTTTCAAACATTTAGGTGTTTATTTCTACGACTGTTGTATGCAGCGATCATATATGAAAATTGCTTATAAAATATATAAATACTGTAGATTATAACTGACATTCATAAGGCCCCTTCCTTCACTATGCATTGCTCTGCATATTACTTCATCTTTTGGCCATGCTTAATACAGTTTATACAGTGTTTTCCTTAGTAAAAACACATGTATATTATTGCATATTATGTAGCACCACAGTTTATTATTTGTACTGTAGTGTAGAATTTTCAAAATAGATCAAGGTCATTGAAGATATTTTCTTGGCTCCAGAATCCTGGCAGCCTTGATAGATAGATAGATAGATAGATAGATAGATAGATAGATAGATAGATAGATAGATAGATAGATAGATAGATAGATAGATAGATAGATAGATAGATTTTAATTAAAAGCCCAGATTTACAAGGTTATATGGAATCAACTATGGTATGATTAGAAAAAGAAGTATAAACTGAAATGCTTGTAGTGGTTCTATTGCCAAACAATGGGTTGTAAAAAACAATCAGGCTTAAACGCTTTATAATAAAATATAGATGGAAATGTACTGTATAGTAGTGTAGCCGCATTTTTGTCTATCAGTAAACCATTTTGGAAAGATGTTTATAAAGTCGCAGTGCACCTTCTGTGTCCAAAGACCACATATGGACAATATTTTCACTCTTAGCACTCAAGTAAAAATGTTTTCAAGTGCTATCGACTAGTAAGTAATGGAAAACCTGGCTTATTTAAACATTTGGCTAACCAATGTACATTATAGTAATGAAACCTCTAAAGCAATAAAATATACAATCTGTTTAACAATATACAATACTAATATTTCATGTTTAGAAATATTAACATATATACATGTGTATTTTATTTAGACTCTGAAATATATTACCTTTTTGGCCTATGGAGAAATATATTACCACCAAATGGTAATACAATAATAAGAGACACAACAGTCATTGGCTTTCAAACGCCTTTCAAAACATTTTACTTTTTATTTTTATTAGTGCTCCATGTGTAGTTTGTAGAGTCTTTTATTATGCCCCGCTGGGCTACTCAGACATGGAGTTGTCTAGTTTATGATCCTTCCAAAATGTTTTAAAGCAACTAGTGGATGTCGGTCATAACTCAGAAAAACACAAGATTGGTGATTATACCTTACATGAAGAACTTTATGGGGATAGTCTTTTGATTGTGTGCTCCATCCTAGGGTATTTAGGTAATTAAATTCTCATTATTAATCCAATTCATTAAGTAATGCCCCCACATTCTTAGAAGCATTCTTGTGAGGCATTAAACATTTCACTGTTTTACTTGATGTTTAAGGCCATCTTACATTATAGCTTATGTATATAAGTGAACCATAAAACTGTCATGCATATTTTACAATCCTATGGAGTTAATTAAAAAAGCACCAAATTCTGCTTTGGATCCACTGCATGCTTCAATTTGTGAAAGTGCCCCTAGTTTCTTGCTGCAGCACATAAATTTATGGTCAAGATGACAGTGGCACAGGCAAAGAGAGAAGTTGTGTGAAGTGTAGGCATTCCCAGTGAAGTACAGATTATGCATACTAGTGCACATTGATTTACAGAGCAGTGCAGAGACAAGATTTCACTTTGCACAGCGAGAATATTGTAACAAAATAAAGGGCAGGAATGACACATTTTAGGACTGCTTTTTGCTGTTCCCTCTTAGCAAAATAACTTGAATTCAGCATAATATGGCATAATGAGGCAGACCTATTTCAAGGTACAGAATACTGTGTTAAATGTTAATAAAATTATAAATAAAACAATAATTACAAAATAGCATGCTCCACTACCCCACATTCTAAACTAGCTTCAATTCTATAGCCTGTGCTGATTAACACTATAACAAAAAGACCACAAATGCCTCTAGAGGAGGAGGGTACTGAAAAGCATTAAAAATTGACAATATAGAAGTACAGTGTTTGTATTTATTTATATATAAATAATACACAGATCCAGCACTTAAAATAAAGGAATCTTAGCCTGGTGCCCCCAAATGAAAAATCAGATATATAGCCAAAAGTGCAACACAAGTCAGGAATTGAACATATGAAATGTGAGGCAAAAGCACTAGATGTTTCAGTGTATATACACTGTCAGATACCCCCACCCATTCATGTGGGCACTGGTTATTTTTTGTGTTCATGCAAATTAGCCAAGATCCTGTCAGTCCCGCCCACCCCCTCCCTCACAGGTGGCCACTGGACACTTCTTGGTCTTCTGAGAGCACTTGGCTTGGAATGCGTGGGCCAAACGAGGAGCGTGAACATCTGTGGAATTGATCCAAGCTTTTCTGCTGTACCATATCCCCTCCAGTGTTAAAGTTAACAAAAATAGCAATACTAATCACTTGTGCTCCACTGCAAGGTGCAGCTAAGAATCTAATAGAGAGGTCACCACTTTTTTACAATAGTCAATACAATATTCAATATATAGTAGCACTTCTTTATCAGGGTGTACAGGCATGGCCCAGCTGAGAGTACTGGTACACAGTGGGTTATAGATATATAAAGCTGATATTCATTGCACATTGGAGGAGAAAAATCTGGATAAGTCGAATCAACAGATCTCCTATCGTGAGAACTGAAATAACACCCTAGTGGTGAGAATTGTGGTTATATAAGTTCTTCCTTTCTATTGATTTTTAGGCACTGAAGATTTCCTGAAATCCTGCCATCAGTAAAATATAGGAAGATTTTAAAGAGGAGAAATAGTGAAGTTTTGAACTGTTTTTTATTTGAATATCATCCATACCCTGATTAGGACACGCTAGGATCTATTGTATATCATAAGGTATTGAAGTTGCCCATTGTGACAGCAAGAGTTCAAGATTCTCTCTGCCTCAAACTCCACTTTACTCTTTGTATGAACTTTGGGAGCCTTGGGAAGAATTGACTGAAACCGATTAAGACCTAAAGGTCTCAACAAAGAAATATGAAAGGAGCTTGGAATCCGTAGAAATGACAGAATCTTAAATGATATGCCACAGGGTTGATGACCTATTCTATGGGCAACAGCCCAGTGAAGCAAAGGGCAAACCTAATAGTTGGAACTCTCATTCTCAAATTATGAGTGAACAGCCAGACTTGATCTCCTTGCTTAAGACTCTGCAGTGTCTAGCACTTTTAAAATGAGAAGAATACTTCAACAAAGAAGTATCTCCTTCCGTTTTTTTATGAATTGTTGTAAAGTGGAATTTGCAGTTGGAGCATAAGTAGATGGAAGAGATTGAAGCTCAGGTACATGCAGATGCTGGCCGTAAACCGTATAGAATGAAGTTTAGTTGGAGGGTGCATGGTACTGGTTGTTGTAGGCGAATTCTGCCAAAGGTAGCAATTCGGCACAGTTTTCCTGAGAAGAGAAGATGTATAGTCTGCGAAAGGTCTCTATATCTTGGTACACCCTTTCAGTTTGGCCATTCATTTGTGGATGACACACAGAGGAAAACTTTAGATTTACTTGGAGCAAGGAGCATAAGGACCTCCAAAATCTTGCCATGAATTGCACACCTAGCTCAGATACAGGAAGCCATGAAGTCTGAATATCTATGTTGTACACTACACTTGACACAGGGAGCAATAAACTCTTGAACATTAGACTTCATAGAAGGCCATCAATAAGATCCCTGGAGTAACTTTAAAGTTTTTAGGACTCCTGGACACTCAGCAAAGTAAGAGGCATGTGCCCATCAAAGCATTTTATTTTTACATAGAACTGGAGTTACAAAGATTTTTCCAAGTGGTACAGTAGGATTCAGCTGAACTGCCACAAATGCCAAAGGATCAATAATTGGATATTTTTTCAAGGAGGCAGTATCTTCATCTTAGACCATTGAGCATAAAGGGCATTGGCCTTGCAATTCTGATGCTGGATGAAAGGTTACCTTGAAATCGAACCTTGAAAAGAAGAGTGCCAAACAGGCTTGTCTGGGATTAAGGCATTGAGCTAACTTTAAGTACAGAAGATCTTTATCATCAGCGAATACAGATACTGGATATGTAGTGCCTTCTAAAAGGTATCTCCACTCTTCCAAGGCCAGCTTTATGGCAAGAAACTCCTGATCCCATATGGAGTAGTTTCTTTCAGGTGGTAGAAATTTCTGTGAGAAGAAACTACAATGGTGAAGTCTCCTATTATCTGAATGCTGAGACACGAAACAAAAGCTTGTTTGAGAAGTTGAAAGACTGAATGAGCTTCTTCAGTCCATTGGGTTGGAACAGAACCATTGCGTGTTAGAGCAGTAATCAGTGCCACCAGGGCAGAAAATAATTTTATTAATTTTTGGTAGTACAATAGTTTGCAAATCCAAGAAACCTTTGGATGGCCTTGAGAGACATTTGGCAGGAACCAGTTCAGGATGGCATGAAGTTTCTCAGGGTCCATTTGCAGACCAGAGCTGGGGATGATATACCCCAGAAATGGAATTGAGGCTCGAAAATACACTCCTGTTTTGCATAGAGTTTGCTGGCTCGTAGACATGAAAACTTCCTTAAATTGTAAGCGATGGGATTCCAAGTCTTGAGAATGTCAACCAAATACACTATTATATATTTGTAGAGGAGATCATGGAAGATAAGTGTTGGAACACTCCTAGTGACCATCATGTGTATTAAAAGTGGTCTTCCATTCATTGCCTTTTCGTATCCTGATCAAATTGTATGCTACCCTTACTGTAGGTCAAGTTTAGTGAATATCTTCTTGCTCTTCACATGTTCAAACAAACTATGTGATAAAAGGAATGAGGTAGTGACTCTTTATAGTTACTTCATTCAAACATCTGTAGCCAATACAGAGACAGAGCGCCCCATCCTTCTGTTTTATAAAAAAAAACCTGCTTCAGCAGGAGAAGATGGTTGAATACAGCCTTTTTCAAGGTTTTCTTTGATGTATTCTGCGATAGATTGAGTCTCCGGGAAAGAAAACAGGTAAGTTTGACCAGGTCTTTCCCGGTAACTAAATTGATGTGACAGTCCCACTCTGGATGAGGAGGTAGAGGGTCAGCCCCTTGTTTAATGAACACATCAGTAAAGTCTTTGTAAGGGGTATGAAGCAAATCTGGCTTGGATGTATCAACACTATAGATGGGGATTACATGTTGAAGACAGGATTCAAACAAAAAGATGACCAGTTAGAAATCTGAAAGGTGAGGGTTGTACAATTGGAGCCATGGGAGGCCTTAGGAATTACCAAGAATCTAAAAAATTCTGCATGTAGAACACCAACTTTCAATGGGATAGTCTGTTGGCTGATTATGCCATCCAGAATTCGACTCCCATCTATAGCTTGAGGTTTACAGGACACTGAAGCTTTACTGTGTGAAGAAGTAGTTCTTGGACAAGAGCCATGGTAATGAAGTTTCCAGCTGCAACAGAATCTAATAATGCTGAGAGGACCTAAGACTTCTGGGTGTGTTACAAAATCACAGTAAGAGTGCAGTTGGATCTTGGAGAAGATTTTAAAGTTACAGTATTTCAAACCGACTGCAACTCCCCCTTGTCAGATTAGGAGTGAGCAAATCCCAAGCGCGGGATGCAGGTATTCATAAGATGTCCAGAGGCCGCAAAGTATAGACACAGATTTTCTCAATAACACCTCTGGCATTGCTCTGGAGTTACACGAGAACAGTAAACCTGCATTGGTTTTTCCTCCAATGGGGACTGTAGATGAGGATGAGGCACTGGGCATGGTTTGAACCGGTCACCTCTGGCTTTTTCCAAGGAACACTCTCTAATACATAAATCTACCTTTGTGCAGAGGGAGATTAAGTTATCCAACTTCTGAGGAAGATCTTCGGTGGAATGTACATCTTTAATTTTATTGGATAGACCGTTCCAAAAGGCTGCTACTAGCTCCTCAACCTTCCAATATAATTCAGAAGCCAAAGTTTGGAATTGTAGGACATATTGAAAACTGTACCTTGTCGAAGTCATAAGATATCTGCTGAAACGGAAGCAGTCCTGTTAGGTTCATCAAATGCTCTTCAGAAATTGGCAATGAAATCTATATACAAAGACAGAAGCGTATTGGATCTCTCCCAAAAAGGTGAAACCCACTCTAAGGGGGATCCAAATAACAAAAGATGATATAGACTACTCTATATCATTGGTACTTTGCAATATGTGATGCAACAGCAACGGGAGATGAATCAGGACCATTGATTTTGATTCTTGATAAGTAGATTCTTCACAAGCAGACTACTTTCGATAAAAAAAGGATTCTGTTTGGAATTAGGTGCAAGAGCACACATACTGCACTGTATAAGCAATGTTTAATAAATTATATGAAGGTGGAATTTTTATGTAATTCCAATCACATACCTATATGTTTTTTTGGATTACAGTTGACTACAGTCTAATTGGTTTAGTGGTGGTAACTATTAGAAATTTATATTAAACTGCATATACAATATTACAAATAAATCTGAACTGTTGCTAATTGGTAGATTTATGTAATGCATTAAAGCTTAGTTATTGCCAGTCTGCGAAATACTCTACTCCAGCATCCTAAAATCGCCTAATCTAACCTAAAATGCACTTTTTTAATATAATTCTTTGGGTTAAGCACAAGAATGGACATATCTACACATGCCACACAAAAGTACAAACTGTTACTCACTGTGTAAATATCTGCAACATGAACATTTTAGTTAAAATTGGTTATGACTGCTGGAATACACAAAAATCCCTTTGGACTTCTAGATTTTCAATTCTAGGCATGCTTATCATATGTTCTGCAGAATGTACAGGATTGTTAAATTCGTCCAGCAGTCTTTATATTGGCAATACTTGCTATTCTCTAGAGATTTAATTTGTACTGTTCTTTCATTTATATTGAAAATAAAAAGTATGAAAGGAAATCACACTAGAAATAATGCATCACATAATCTGTAGTTAACAGTTGCCTAATTTAATTAACCTACAGTAAGTTATTTTGAGTATTCTTGTAACTGCATCCATACAATGTGCTGCAATCTGTGCCATTTCCCATGGAAATGTATAATTAAAACAGAAATGTGTATAAGTGACTAATAATGATTTAATAACAATAAATAGTCATTCTAATTCTTTAAGAGGATGTGTTCTACAGGGCACTTTCTTGAATACATTATTTGGTGGCCTAAAAGTTGTTCCCTCCTGTATAGTCTGTAATCTCCTAAACTTGTTCCTCTGTTCCATACCCAGGGCCCCTTGTATCTTTCTACAATTCTATTGTTATGGAGGCCACCAGGTGGTACAAGGTGGCGCTCACATGATTACACTTGCCCACCAGTCTTTAAGCCTCCTGCAATGCTAGGCTTCACCTTTAGCAGCCACCTTTCCAGGGTGAATTAGGTTCACCCCATTCTCACATGTTCCCAGGACTGATGGATGGACAAGGCAACTATAGGAGGCTGGGCAAGAGTAAAATACAAGTGCAGAGAAAAGCTAACTGGATTCAAACTTGAATTAGCTGACCAATTCACAGGCTGGGATAAGTAACAGAATGTATGTGAGTGCAACAATGCACAGGATGGTATTAGCAACTAAACACAAGCTGTTTGTGAATGCAATAATGTACAGGATGGTATAAGCAACTAAGTACAAGCAATTAATAACTTAGCTGTGAGTCCCTTAAGGAACTTGGCAGAGCAAAGCAAGGTACACATAACAAGATATCTTAGCTGCAGGAGTCCCCTGGATTTCAGTCAAGGTAAGGCAAAGTAAGGCTGAAACTGGAGCTTGTCTGAATGGACTTTCAGACTAGGTCTCACATACACAGTCAGTAGTTCTGGTGACACAGGTAATGTACTCAGGATTCTGGCAGGACAGGGTACACAAGATTCAAACAGGAGTGGCTATCACAAGTAATATAACAGCATTAACTGCACAGGTTCAAGATACCACCATAGGACAGGGACCGGAACCATGTACAAACAGGAATAAGAACCTATCACCGGCATCAAGTAAAAAGCAAGCCGGGTAATAAAGGGATACACTCCCAATCAGAACAGCCAGAGAAACAAGCCTCCTGAAAAGGAGATACAATGCAGTTGGACAGCTAGACACACAGAGGCAAACTACTAATTATGCAGCAGCTGAGGCTGAACACAGGGATACATGCAGGAAACTAGCTGCTGGAGTGTAGTAACACAGACGCGCCGCTAGAGGCTTGTAACAGTACCTCTCCTTGATGAGGGGTTAAAAAAACCTAACTCCAGG
The DNA here is from genome assembly GCF_028390025.1 of Pseudophryne corroboree. NCBI lineage: Eukaryota > Metazoa > Chordata > Amphibia > Anura > Myobatrachidae > Pseudophryne > Pseudophryne corroboree. The sequence continues at coordinate 516,213,706 of NC_086449.1, forward strand.
CTTAAAAGGAAACGCTTTAAAGAAAGCCTATTATCTGACAGGTGAGACTGCACAGGTCACACATACAGGAGACAGGCTGCAGTTACACATACCCGCCAAAGGCGGCCCACAACAGTACCCAAAACTAGTACATGAGAAAACCTGTAATGCTAATAGAAACACAACAGACTCACACCATTCTCAGCATGTAACAGCTATCCAACCTAAGACACAGAGCAACACCTGATTAAGAACTCAAATCATATTTTGCCATCTTTTAATGGGCAGATTTATGTATTATTTAAAATGTGTCTGTTGGAGAGTAGTGTGCTCCTGCTCTGCCTCCTATTTCCTCTAGGGAAGCTGGCCAGACACCTTTAGCCAGATGGTTGTCAGGTGTTTTACTGCGCAAGAGCAACCCCACACACGTCACTGTGTTGAGTGACACAGTGCTGCACGGTCTTGCAGTACTGTACTTAGCTCCTCATAGGTGTGAGTACTAATTACCTCTGTTAGCACCACCACTATACAGTATATACCACGGCTGTGTATACAGTACCACTATGACCAGTGTTACTGTCATTCCACAAAAAATCGAAAGCCTGGATAAGGATCACTTTGTGGCATAAATTTAATTTCACAATTCCTCTCATGCCTATTGTTATCCTCCTAAGTTTTACAGCAATAGGACATATTAACATTGCCCAGCCCTGAAAATGAAGAATCCTTATCACCACACATCTTGGCAAAAAGGATTATTTTTCGAGGGAATGTACTTATCTAAATCACCAGGACACAGGCTTAGATAAGAGTCTGAACCAGTGATTAGTAACAAGTAAAGTTATCTCATATGCAATCACTTTACATACAGGTGTTGAACCTAACTAAGCTATTGCGCATTCATGTCTATCTAGCTGTACATGCACAATGCACACTAAAAGAGATGTGCATCAGATCCTCTCTAGTCCAGCAGAGAGGGATTGCAAGATCCCTCTCAAGCAGGCTGCTCCATTGCAAGTTACAATTGGCAAATAGTGAAGCAGGACAATCTCTGATATCTCCTGATTACCCTGTTATTTCATACTAGCAACACTTAAACATTAGGAATCAGCAGTTTCTGTATATTTTAAGGGCATAATTGCTGTTAATTAGTCCCGTAAATGTCAGATACTGTAGCTAAAAAAAGAAGCAGCTGGAGCCACCTCTTGAGTCTTCTCTTAAATACTTAATTGGCATGTTCGAATGGGATGTGGCCGCAGCCAGCTGGTCTACTACTGTTACGGTCACATCCCATGTGACTGTGTCATCCATACAAGTCACCTGACACATGCTTCACTGTCATGTGCTTTAGATTAGGGGGATGGAATGAGGGTAATGCCGATGGGGCTATATTGGCATTGGGGTAGGGTAGGGGGGTAACTGCCCATTAAGTCTTTTGGACCTAGGGGTGTAATGCTTTAACAGAGTGACAAGGGGTGGGCCTATTGTCACTGGGGGGGGGGGGGGGGTAATGCTGCTGGGCATCAATACGATACAAAGTTATGCCCTTATTTATCAATGAGTGATACATTTCACAGTGAGTGATACATTGCACCAGCCAATCACCTAACTGTCATTTTTCAAACACAGCCTGTAACATGGCAGTTAGGAGTTCATTGGCTGGTGCAAGTTATCTCTCACAGTGAAATGTATCACTCTTTGATAAATAAGGGCATTAGGGGTCTATTCATGAAGTAGTGAAAACTGTGGAGAAGTGAGCCAGTGGAGAAGAACCAATCAGCATTGAAGTAACATTTATAATTTGCATACTATAAAATTATACAGAGCAGCTGATTGATTTCATGGGCAACTTCTCCACTGGCTCACTTCTCCACTCTTTTCACTGCTTCATGAACAGACCCCTCAATCTTCAGTGAAGTGGTTATTCATTGCACATATGGAAAAAATAACACATATCATCTTCATGACAAAGAAGATGGTCCTGATTCTGAGCCACATGTAATGCATGCACATTCTGCATACACATAACAATCAGCATGCAAATGTGATTAGTATTCTGAACACTATGCATCTTTGGGTATGCAACATCCCAGCAACTCAATCTGCACACATACAAGTCATCACCATATTCTTCATATACTCCAACCCTGGGTGCAGGATACATGGAATACATAATGCATACACATGACTTAGAATAGTAACATGCCAACAACATGCCCAGGAGCTACCACCCAGAAATACCCATTTCCCTTACAGAAAGAAACAGCCAAGATACATCTGACTCAGGATTGCCTGTGCATATTCAATGAAGTATATACACGCTGCATGCACATGGGTAGAATACCAAGTAAAATAGCTCAATCTATCTGCATTTGGAGCTACAGTATGTGGAGCTCTAAATCAGGCACCATATCTTTGCTTTCATCCACTTGGTTGTTTGGAGAAATGTATTCCTCAAAAATATCCCCCGGTCCTTAGGTCCTTTCCTTATCAAGCAACTCCTGACATGTTTGCAAATATACACATTGGGCCTAATTCAGATCTGATCGCTAGGCAGCGTTTTTTGCTGACCTGCGATCAGATAGTCGCCGCTTACAGGGGGAGTGTAAATTCGCTGTGCAAGCGTGCGATCAAATGTGTAGCTGAGCTGCAAAAATTAACTTTGTGCAGTCTGTGCGCAACCCAGGACTTACTCCTCCAGTATGATGAGAACAGGTTGATCAGGGCCGGAGCTGACGTCAGACACCCTCCCTGAAACCGCTTGATCCCGCCTGCGTTTTTCCGGACAATCCCTGAAAACGGTCAGTTGCCACCCACAAACGGCCTCTTCCTGTCAGTCACCTTGCGAACGCCCGTGCGAATGGATCCTTCCCACCATCCTGTCGCTGACCGCCGATGACCGATGTAGCCGTACGACGTGCCTGTGCATTGCGGCTCAGACGCATGCACAGTTCGGATCTGATCGCCCGCTGTGCAAAAACGCACAGCAGCGATCAGATCTGAATGACCCCTATTGTGTAATAATAATAATAATAATTATTATTATCGCCTGTACCACAACTAACACTAACAAAATGCACCTTTGACAATGAGAAAGCTACCACTGCATCTCTATCTTTCACTGTCCATATCCCCTGTTGTTACTGTTACAGTTTAATTGCTGCATAGCTGTATTCCAAAGAGATAACCAGGTGTTATGACAAACAGCTGGCATCTACCCGATAAAGAGGGTGCTAACTGCAGCAAAACTGATCTATGTGAGAGTCAGATGTGGACTGGCATTGGCGCACACAGGTTTTTTTTTTTTAGAGTAGTTAAACCTACCCTACCAAACTAATACTCATGGAATTTTATTATTTGTATCTTATATTACTGTTGTGTTTATGTGTGCAATAAGTGTGTTAGCAGACTGTCTCTGGGACAAGAACAAATGGTTGACTCTAGAAAGTGCGCTTGGAAAGCTGCCTAAGCTACTGTATGTACTTCCTATCAGTGTCACCCAACACTCAGAGTATAACATACTGTCTGTACTTCCTATCAGTCTCATCCAACACTCAGAGTATAACATACTGTCTGTACTTCCTATCAGTCTCATCCAACACTCAGAGTATAACATACTGTATGTACTTCCTATCAGTCTCATCCAACACTCAGAGTATAACATACTGTATGTACTTCCTATCAGTGTCACCCAACACTCAGAGTATAACATACTGTCTGTACTTCCTATCAGTGTCATCCAACACTCAGAGTATAACATACTGTATGTACTTCCTATCAGTGTCACCCAACACTCAGAGTATAACATACTGTCTGTACTTCCTATCAGTCTCATCCAACACTCAGAGTATAACATACTGTCTGTACTTCCTATCAGTCTCATCCAACACTCAGAGTATAACATACTGTATGTACTTCCTATCAGTCTCATCCAACACTCAGAGTATAACATACTGTATGTACTTCCTATCAGTGTCACCCAACACTCAGAGTATAACATACTGTCTGTACTTCCTATCAGTCTCATCCAACACTCAGAGTATAACATACTGTATGTACTTCCTATCAGTGTCACCCAACACTCAGAGTATAACATACTGTCTGTACTTCCTATCAGTCTCATCCAACACTCAGAGTATAACATACTGTATATGCTTCCTATCAGTGTCATCCAACACTCAGAGTATAACATACTGTATGTACTTCCTATCAGTGTCACCCAACACTCAGAGTATAACATACTGTCTGTACTTCCTGTCAGTCTCATCCAACACTCAGAGTATAACATACTGTATATGCTTCCTATCAGTGTCATCCAACACTCAGAGTATAACATACTGTATGTACTTCCTATCAGTGTCATCCAACACTCAGAGTATAACATACTGTATGTATTTCCTATCAGTGTCACCCAACACTCAGATTACAACATACTGTATGTACTTCCTTTCAGTGTCACCCAACACTCAGAGTATAACATACTGTATATGCTTCCTATCAGTGTCATCCAAAACTCAGAGTATAACATACTGTATGTACTTTCTATCAGTGTCATCCAAAGAGTATAACATACTGTATGTACTTCCTATCAGTGTCATCCAACACTCAGAGTATAACATACTGTATATGCTTCCTATCAGTGTCATCCAAAATTCAGAGTATAACATACTGTATGTACTTCCTATCAGTGTCATCCAAAGAGTATAACATACTGTATGTACTTCCTACCAGAGTCACCCAACACTCAGAGTATAACATACTGTATGTGCTTCCTATCAGTGTCATCCAACACTCAGAGTATAACATACTGTATGTACTTCCTATCAGTGTCACCCAACACTCAGAGTATAACATACTGTATATGCTTCCTATCAGTGTCATCCAAAATTCAGAGTATAACATACTGTATGTACTTCCTATCAGTGTCATCCAAAGAGTATAACATACTGTATGTACTTCCTACCAGAGTCACCCAACACTCAGAGTATAACATACTGTATGTACTTCCTATCAGTGTCATCCAACACTCAGAGTATAACATACTGTATGTACTTCCTATCAGTGTCATCCAACACTCAGAGTATAACATACTGTATGTATTTCCTATCAGTGTCACCCAACACTCAGATTATAACATACTGTATGTACTTCCTATCAGTGTCACCCAACACTAAGAGTATAACATACTGTATGTACTTCCTATCAGTGTCACCCAACACTAAGAGTATAACATACTGTATGCACTTCCTATCAGTGTCATCCAAAGAGTATAACATACTGTATGTACTTCCTATCAGTGTCATCCAACACTCAGAGTATAACATACTGTATGTACTTCCTACCAGAGTCACCCAACACTCAGAGTATAACATACTGTATGTACTTCCTATCAGTGTCATCCAAAGAGTATAACATACTGTATGTACTTCCTATCAGTGTCATCCAAAGAGTACAACATACTGTATGTACTTCCTATCAGTCTCATCCAACACTCAGAGTACAACATACTGTATGTACTTCCTATCAGTCTCATCCAACACTCAGAGTGTAACAAACTGTATGTACTTCGTATCAGTGTCATCCAACACTCAGAGTATAACATACTGTATGTACTTCCTATCAGTGTCATCCAACACTCAGAGTATAACATACTGTATGTACTTCCTATCAGTGTCATCCAAAGAGTATAACATACTGTATGTACTTCCTACCAGAGTCACCCAACACTCAGAGTATAACATACTGTATGTACTTCCTATCAGTCTCATCCAAAGAGTATAACATACTGTATGTACTTCCTACCAGAGTCACCCAACACTCAGAGTATAACATACTGTATGTAAAAGTACATTGGAAGATTAGCATCCTTGCTGTTTCTTCCAGTTTTCTTTAGCTTATGTCACTGGGGCATAATCAGATTTCAGCCATTGAAATACAGGCAGTATGAATGATGTACCAATGACATATGCTCACTTCCAGACTACAGATTCTAAATACCAAGTATACAGTATTTTAGTTTGCCAAATATTAATATGTGTGAATGAGTGAAACAGTGACACCACACTCTTCCCTCACTTAGTATTCCACTTCTAGAACCACTGATCACTTGATCATGAGTAATGTCATGCTATTAATGGCTACAATTCTTATACCCCGTTCACACTGCACCAAAAACCTGGTATTGACCCGGTATTTTGCCAGGTCGACATGGGTCGCTATGCAGTGTGAACAGGTCACTGCTGAATTCCCGGGTCGCCTGACCCGGTAATTCAACCCAGGACTAAAGAAGGGTTATTCCAGGGTAATTACCAGGTCAGGCCCAGTGTGAGCGGGTAACCCAGGTCGATGCGACCCGTCACCCATTCACAGCATAGGAAGAGGCGGCGCTGGAGATGATCCCATCTCCAGTGCCGCTTTCGCCCCCGATACCACCTCTGGCCCCACTCCTGGATGGCAACCCGACCCGGCATATTGCCGGCTCGGGAAGCCACCGCGTTCACATTGCTCAGGACCAATGCCGGGTCACACCCAGGAAGAACCCGTTTTCAACTCCCGGGTGTGACCCGGCAATGGCTATGTGAACAGAGTATAAGTTTTCTAATGTGTTCTTTATATTGTTTAGCTATTACAATCAATTGAAATGACTACATACTGTACTTTTAGGACTGTAGATAGATCCATCAATGCATTAACATGTTTCCATATGCAAACTTTTATTATGAAATAAACGATACACTGACGGAGAGGTAAGGGAGCCCTGCTTGTAAGCATACAATTTATAGAATAACATGACGTTGATACTTGAGGATAATTGCTATGCTGTATGTAAGTGCTATATATTGCATATTGGCACACAGCAGTGTTGATCTGGGGTCAGAGGGTTGTGTGAGCATAGAAAGAGAACACATGGACGTTTTGTGTTAACTGTAGAGGGCAGGTAATAGTAGAATAACTTACCGAGGTTGCATAGGTGATTTTGGAATTTGATAAAGCTTAGGGGCTAATTCAGACTGGCTCGCTGCAGCGGCAGCGATCGCAGTCTGAATCTTTTTGTGGAGTGCGCACGCGCACATCTACGATCAACTCTGAATTACCCCCTTAGTGTCAGACAGAAAGTGTGAGAGTTTAGCAGCTAGCAATGCAGACGTTCAATGTTGTCGCCTATATGCTATTAGGTTATTCTCAATGCACTTTATTTACATTGTTATTGGAATTCATATTGGGGCACCACAGTGCTAATTATCATATGGTGTCATATATTAAAGTAGTAGTCCCATTATGGATCAGTATGATTTACCAGTGGACGGGATGCCGGCAATCAGAATACCAACAGCAGCAATCCGTCCATCAGAATCCTGACAGCCCCCTCTAAAGTACCCTAACCCTCCCTTGCCCCTTCCCTAACGCTCCCTTTTGTGTGCCTAAACCTAACCCTCCCTGGTGGTGCCTAACCCTAACCCTCCCTACCCCGCTGCCTAAATCTAACCCTCCCCGCTTGATGCCTAACCCTAACCTCTGCTTCTATGTGCCTAAACCTAACCCTCCTTCCTCGGTCTCTAACCCTAACCTTAACCTTCCGGGCCCAGCACCCCTTCTCCTGCCTAAACCTAACACATACACACACACACACACACACACACACACACACACACACACACACCCTTCCCCCCGCGCTGCAGGATGCCAGCTTGGGACTTTCTGGATTCCGGCTGTTGGTATTGTGACACCAGGATCCCGAGCGGCGGCGGTATTTAGATGCCGGGCTTGTGGCGTCCTTCAGGATCTCGGCATCGGTGTATCGACCACTGGGATCCCGTCTATCGGGAACATAACTACATCCCGTCCCATTATACAATTCAAATTGCTTCTTTCTCTAGTATTATATGAAACATGAGGGACTGATAGTGTGTGCTTAATGACATTAATACCACATGCAATTGTACACTATTTGTTGTTAGTATGCACCTACCCATATTTTGAAAGAACAATCCTTTAGGGGCATTATAAGGTGCTTTCTATTATTTCAATAAAGTACAATTTTTACTACCAAGTAATTGAAGACTACCCTATTGCAAGGGAATATTTATCAATGAGTTACTACCCATATTAATATTACAATGTGTTCTCTTTGTTGGGACATTATTATGTACCGTCTGCTTGAGTTGGATATAACATTCCCAAACTATAAAACCATTAAGTCTGCTTGAGTTGGATATAACATTCCCAAACTATAAAACCATTAAGTATAACTGTGTTACTAATAAAATGTTTATCCTTTGTATATGAAAGATCACAGAATACCTCTTTTGATACAAATGTAGCAGAATGGGAATGAATAGATATTTGGACTCTGAGCTGTAACAGTTGTAGTAGAGCGAAACAATTAAAAACTCTCATAGAAAATCTCTGGGCAGATTTACAAACCAAATTATACCTCATTAAAGGACATATTAAATGAGACTATATACTATGCTACACAACTGGATATACAGTAAGAGCAACTGTAATCATTGAAATTGAGCAAGTGCAAAGCAGTTTATTTTTATAGCACCCTAATTTTCTACACACTTTTCATTCATCTTTATTTTGAACCATACCTGTATTTCACTGTTTTTCTCATTCATTAATATATGGTGTCTAATAACAGTTACATTTGAATATTTGTTCATCACCACAAAACAATTTCTTCCTTTTCTCACTGGGCCTGATTCATGTTTGTAAGTACAGCAAAAAAGAAAGCAACTGGGCAAAGCCACATTGCAGTGCAGGTGGTGCAGATGTAACATGTGCAGAGAGAGTTAGATTTGGGTGGGGAGTGTTCAAGCTTAAATCTAAATTGCAGTGTAAAAATAAAGCAGCCAGTATTTGCTCCCCTTGCATGGTGATTTGTTCCAGACACAGTTACTTGCTTCTTCTGCTTTACTTACAAACATGAATAACCCTCTGTGTACATATTACTAAATGATACATTGTCAGTGATATATATATACCAGCATTAGGGATCTTATTCTCACACAATTTGCATACCAATACTGTAGGTTATCTCCTTTTTCTGTGTCCGTAATGCGTGTGGATGAGATATGCAGTATGTGGGAACCCAGTTGTGCTATTTTAATTTTTTTTTTTATTATTTTTATTTGGAACTTGAAATCTCAATGGCAGAAGGTGATAATTTCATTATCATAACTTTATAAATATATAAAAGTGACTTTGGTGACCGTCTTAGTCAAAAATTATTTTACCTAGGTCATAGCTCTTAAAAGGGTTAACCTAATGTCCAGTGGTCAGGTCAAATACTGTATATGATATAATAGGCCTAGCAGACATTTGAGAGAAACTGGCATCATTAAAATGTTTAATGCATTTTTTTTAATTATTTGTTTTAATATATAAATGGGAATTCCTGGCAATTTAAAAGTAACACAACATTATTTTTATTACAATATAACAAAAGATGAAGAGATGATTAAGATGTAACACACTAGTTTTAATCACTTATCAGTCAACTGTCTCTTCCATAGCAAGTGACATTTTATATACAAGTGATGTAAAATATCATCCATAAAGTCTCTAGTCTTTGCTACAAACACACATAACACTGATAAATTCCACAAGAGAATAGCTGCTCATTGTCCATATAAATCCATATTTGATTTATGCTTACATCTGTTTCCTTTGCTTCATGTCATAGTCTACAGAAATATTTTCCAAAATGCAGAAAATGAAAATACACCATGACTGAAACCCATATCATTATGTTTTCTAACAATTTCTTTCTCTTATCTGTTTGTTGTCTGCCAAATATTGAATAAACACACAATATAACTTAAATTATACAGATACATTTGTTGCAGGTAAGAATCAGGCACATTCTTTTTTCATGGATTGTAATTCATAAAGTCTGTTATTATATAGTTTCTTTTATTTTTAATTTAATGTTGCTCCTGGGATTCTTAGACATGATTGAGTAGTCTGGGTTCTTTGAAATTCATTTTAGCCATGTCCTTCAATTGTTTCATGGAAACCTGTGTCTGCTTTAGTTAAAAAGGACAATTTTTAAAGTAAATGCAAGACACATGTCTGACAATAGTGTGCAGTACAACAACTGGAATTTTAAAAGTAGGCAAGGGACTGCAATGTAACTGGCACAATGCTATATACTGATGATGGTACTGCCACTTTCTAAAGTGAGGATGATGTGCAAATTCCATCTGCCCAAACATTGGGCCTAATTCAAACCTGATCACAGCAGCAAATTTATTCTCTAATGGGCAAAACCATGTGCACTGCAGGGGTGGGCACACATATAACATGTGCAGAGAGAGTTAGATTTGGGTGGGTTATATTGTTTCTGTGCAGGGTGAATACTGGATGCTTTATTTTTACACTGCAATTTATATTTCAGTTTGAACACACCCCATCCAAATCTAAAGGGGGGTACTCACGGGAGAGATGTGTGCTGAGCGATCTTAACACAGACCGCTCAGCACACATCTCTCACCCCGCTCAGCACAGCGCGATGTGCTGAGCGAGGGGGAAAGCCGACGGGGGGCCGCTCACTTCACACAACGGTGAAGTGAGCGACCCACTAGATTGAGCCTGCATGCATCTCAATCTAGCATCGGCGATAGCGATGCGCGGCTATCGCTGGAGGGCATACACACGGCAGATCCGTGCTTAAAATCTAAGCAATCTAGCACGATTGCTTAGATTTTAAGCACGGATCTCTCCGTGTGTACCCCCCTTAACTCTCTCTGCACATGTTATATCTGCCACCCACTGCAGTGCACATGGTTTTGCCTATTAGAGAACACATTTGCTGCTGCGATCAGGTTTGAATTCGGCCCATGATCACTCTGTCATATTATTATAGAAGGGTAGTACAGTTGGGAACCGGTGCAGTTGATAGCATGCCATGATAATTTCCCTCAATGTTGACTATCCACAATGGTAATACTAAATTATTATTTTTTCTAACAATATTTTATTGTGGAATTGAATGCAATAAAGGAAGATGGGTTATTAAAGACATAAAGAAATAGTAGGCCAAATGGCCTTATACATAAAGTTTTAAATACAATATTAAAAAAATACACTGAGAAGTATATGGAAATCTGTATCTTTTTTTATATACAGGTTGAGAATCCCTTATACAAAATGCTTGGGAACAGAAGTATTTTGGATATCGGATTTTTCCGTATTTTGGAATAATTGCATACCATAATGAGATATTATGGCGATGGGACCTAAGTCTAAGCACAGAATGTATTTATGTTACATATACACATTATACACACAGCCTGAAGGTCATTTTAGCCAATATTTTTAATAACTTTTTGCATTAAACAAAGTGTGTGTACATTCACACAATTCATTTATGTTTCATATACACCTTATACACACAGATTGAAGGTCTTATAATACAATATTTTTAATAACTTTGTGTATTAAACAAAGTTTGTGTACATTGAGCCATCAGAAAACAAAGGTTTCACTGTCTCACCCTCACTCAAATAATTCCGTATTTTGGAATATTCCGTATTTCGGAATATTTGGATAAGGGATACTCAACCTCTAATATCATTACACTGCTGTTCCATGTTACTAGTAGAACTGTACAAAGTGGCATGACTAAAGATTTCTGGACTCCAGTGTAAACTTTACAATGGAAATCCCTCCTCATCTATTTGATTTAGCAGTGCTGTATACTGTGGCAAAATAAATCACAGTACTTGTCAGAAAACAGAAAGATTCACTGTGTGAGCCTAAACTACTCCAGTTTCAAGGTTATGGCCCAAAGTACTGTATATTCTATTAACTGCAAATGTATTGGAAATAATACTATGTGTTCCTTCAAATGCTAATTATTATCAACCAGGCCACATTATCAGCCCCCAGTAATGCCTCTTTGTTTTTATCAAACGGGACACTGACTTTGCCGCTCAGCATTTAACCATTATTCCAGCTGTGCCATGGTACACTATTCACTGCGATATCCACATACAAAAATATATCTGACATACGGTAAATATAAATCCTGCTGACAATGATAAATTCTTAGCTGAATATCTGTAACTATTCTCTACCAATTTTCACCTATTCAGCCATAAAACCCTTTCAGGTTATTATAGTGTATACTGTACAGTGGGTGCTCAATGCACCAATCACACAACTGAAGAAAGCCAACACATTTGTTAGATTGCAGGCCTCATATGTACAAAGGTCTGGGAAACAATTTCCCTTATTGCCATTTTGCCAACCACTCCAGTCTTTTTGTCTTGCTGGGCATTGTATGCAGATACTAATTTCCTTTAATAGTAATATTAAGCTACTACTGGGAACATACAGTATCTATCACCATACTATTGTAGTATTAACTGTAGAGCATACAACATAGATAGCATTTCTTTTTAGAGAGAAAAATACATTTAGAACAGGAATCCCTGTATTTTCTAGCAATGTGGCTGTATTTATAACTTTCATTGTTACATATTTTATCCTTGCAAAAGTATTTTTAGGGACATCATTACTAAGACCTGAGTGAGCACAGTTGTACAGCAAATAGGGGAGTCATCAGGATAATAACATCATGAGCTCTGCTAGCATTGTGTAACATCACAGCTGATGGAAAGCTATGTTCTGGCTGCTCTTCTGATGCTAAACTGGATGCTTGGAGTCATTCGGCAGCTTTCATTAGATAGGATAAATCCCCTATTAAATGGAATGCCAAAGCTTTGGAACAATACTCATTTCTGGCTGATACCAGTCATTCACTCTGTACAAGTTCTAAGACGCATCTTTCTCTGGGGGCTTTGATCTACCCTGAAGCCTAAATCAAAGTGAACACTATCAATTGACTTCAATGGTAAACATGGACATGCATATTTCAGATACCAAAACGTGGTATAAAGGTTGCTGTTCAGTGCAGTACATTCATGGAACGGAACTAAAAATACAACCTATAGAACTAATTAAGTACAAATGTCAAATGCTAATATAGAGTTCAAACTAATGGATGGATATACATAGTTCTAAGTCACTTATTTATGGTTCGTTTTTTTTCTTTTTAAATTTAAGGGTGTTTTTTGTTGTGAAGACAATGGTACGCTTTCAAAAATGTTTAATATCCATTATTACAATATTCTTTTGATGCACTCAGTTCTATTTTGAAGAAGACATTACTAGTAAACTAGTAAAGGCATGAGGCACTAATATTTACTATTTTTTTTAAAGCAGTTACGTATGTGTCCACATATAGTGTACTTATCTTCAAATTGCAACAAATAGCCCAGTTTAGCCGTGCCTACACTAATCCTAAGTATCTACACTAATAGCAATCTAAATGGCAAAATTGAGGCAAAAGTATCAGAGTTGAGGGAAAGGTACACATTAAAGGTCTGATATGAGTGACCTGCACCCTGCATCCTTGTGCTTTATCTGCAACCTTATACCAATTCCTTTGCAACAAAAAACTAGTCCTAAGTATCTAGTACACTATTTGCATACTAAGAGGCAAAATTACGTAAAATGTGTCAAAACTAAAAAAATATAGAAAATCGTGGAAAAGGTATGTAGTATGGGGATCGCACCAGATGTCTTGCACCATTCGGCCAAAATGCATAGGTGTATGAGGACACATCTGTACATAAGATGTGCAGGAAGAAAACTTTTACATTTTTTGGGAAACTAATATATATGACTCTTAGTGCCATTATTTGGTACACCACTTGAAACCCCATAAAGTAAAGAGACACAGCTAAAAAAGGTGTGGGTCTCAACTCCTTGTGTTGGAGTTCCATGATCACTATCCCACCATTATTGCTTTTAATACTAAGTTCTAGATCTGGCGCCTGGCTGGAACTAGAACAGTCATGAGACGGTTGGGGGAAGGACCTGTAGCAGTGCCATGTGACTGCTTCCTCTGCTCAACCTGGGAAGGTCACTTGCAGGGTGCTTCCAATAACCGGTGGAAAGTGTGTCCTTCCATACATCTATGTGGGCTCCAGCAGGTTCCAGCAGGCTCTAACCATAAAAATAAGTGAGAAAGAGGTCCGATGTGCATACACCCTTAATATATTTGTATGGAGGGAGATCTGATGGGTACATGAGGGGCATAATCAGTGGCGTATCTATAATGGGTGCAGGATGTGTGGTGCACATGAGCCCCTGGGTCCAGGGGGGCCCATACCACACACCCCGCACCCATTTCACATCTACACTTAACTTTCTAAAGTCCAGTATGGCAGCTGATCACTTCAAAATCACTGGTAAAATGTTCTGGCAGCCATTTTGCCAGTGTTTTGTTCAAGTGTAGTAGGGAAATCACCAGGAAAATGGCTGCTGTGGCATTTCCCCAGAGACCTGTGCATGCACAGTAGATTCTGGCACAGCACCAGAGTCTATTAGTGCTAGAGGTGTGCTGCTGGGTAGAGAGGAGTGGGCTTGGACTGAGAATGCACATGGTCCCCCTCCTCTCTTGATACGACCCTGGGCATAATGTTTGATGGCATGTCATATGGTATGTCAGGGACATGTCATGGCAATTCAAGATGTCTAAGGGACACATTGGTCACCAATCGTTTTTGTACAGTTCCATACACAGTAAATGTGTTGTAAAATCTTGAGAAAACTTAAAGAGTCATCTGAAGAGCCAGGGAATGTCATTTGGTGTGCTAGCACATTCAGCATAGTAATTAATGACGTGGTGACTATATCATGACGAGCAACGTCGCACCAACTCTTCTTTGTCCCTGCCTCCCTTGCCTGCCACCTTGGTCACCTAGGATGAGCAGGAGCTGGGTGGGAGCAAGCAGGCCAAGCAGCAAGCAGTATCATCCACAGCACTTCTGCAGACACCCACCCCACCTGAGGCAGCACAGCAACTGACCCAGCACCATGCCACTAAATTAACACACTGGTGTCAGGCCAGTGGTGGGGCGCCTATTCAGATGTGTAATAGAAAGTCCGCAAGAAGAAGTTTTTCTCATCACTAGTGACACAGTGTAGTGTGTTTAGTTTATTTAATTTAATTAGCTTTCTATTTGGTGGGTCATGTTTTGGCACACACAGGAGAGGGATGTGTGGGTGCGGGGGTCGAGGGTGTTGGGGTTAGACGTGGCGAGGTCAGGTGCGGGGGGGGGGGGGGGAGTTCAGAGACATCAGTGTACCGGGCCCCAGAATTTTTGTGGCTGCTTTAAGCCCTGAGGATCGAGTTTGAGAGCCTATGATATACATGGATAAACACAATTATAACACTTATATTACACGTATATATATTTGCAGGGCACTAACAATTGGAGAGATGAAACACAGCTGCACAATGGTGGCTCTGAAAGCAGATAATGTGGTGGCATTAAGCCCAATTAGTGATGCCAGATTGATTTGTTGTTACTTCACTGTAGGCAATACGTGCTTCCAGACAGAGGTGTGTCCTCAGAGACTTTATGAGTAAGTGGATCATTCCCTTTGTAATTTAAAATTCTAGGGAGTTGTAAAACAATACACAATTTGGCAATATAATTATGTGAATATTGTGATATTTAGAAACCAGATGCTGATTAGTATTTTTAAATAAACAATACATGATTACAAGCTTTTCTTTTGTAAATCATACCGAAACGAATGTCATCCATGTTGTGGCACAAAACTACTTCTTTTCATCCATCAAAAATGTGTGGAAAAAAAATACAGTGACCCACGAGACAAAGCAAAAAACTAAACAACATCTAAATTAAATTTTGGGGCAAGTTAGATTCATCAGCTTTCATTTTGTTCCAATGGTAAGCATCAGAAATTGTTTTTCTTTAAAGAAATAGTCTACTAAATAAAACACAGTATATTAATGTCATTTTTGCAAATTAACCTCTCTGTCTTTTGTAGTTTGTTATATACACTCTCTTGCACAGATGATTTTCATTCAATGCTGTGCAGAAGGATGCGCGACCATTTTCACTTTGAAAAGCCTTGATTATGGAATTTGGGTTGCAGCCCACACTTTTATTAGGATGCTACATGTGCCTATAAGAAGTGCTTAGGCAGAGTTTGCCCAATGTAAATACATTTTAAACGCCTAAAAGTGTCACATGTAATAAAGGCAGCCCTGATGTCCTCTTGTTCTCATAATTAATTAAAGTCACACTATATATTATATGATTTCAATTAGTGAAGTTTAAAATAACATGAAATGGTAAAGGGGGTAGGGCAGTGGCTCTCAAACTGTATGCCACGGCACCCTGGGGAGCCGCAGGACACTTGCAAGGGTGCCCTGGGTTGGTGGTCCAGGAAAATTTCAATTATTTATGGTCAATGT
The DNA here is from genome assembly GCF_028390025.1 of Pseudophryne corroboree. Lineage (NCBI taxonomy): Eukaryota > Metazoa > Chordata > Amphibia > Anura > Myobatrachidae > Pseudophryne > Pseudophryne corroboree. The sequence continues at coordinate 516,229,994 of NC_086449.1, forward strand.
AATAGGCAAAACAAAAGCTGGTGGCTGTCAATCATAAAATATGTGGACAAACAGAAGCAAACCTTGTCCTTCACCACACAATTAAACCTAAGGAAGACATAGAAACACAATTTACTTAATTTAATATCTCTTTCTAAATTTCTCAATAAGAATCTTTTGGCCTAGGGGTGCCGTGAAAAAAATTCTGATTCAAAAAAGTTTCAGAGCCACTGGGGTAGGGCATTGGACTTCAGTGACACTCTTATGCACAATGAGCTTCATAAGATTTTTCAACGTGCAGATGAATTTCTAGTTTGCAGAGGTTCCACCCCAAATCATGGGGTAGGCGTGCACCTTGATCTAGGAACAAAATCTAAACCAGTTCACATTGCGTGCCCTTTGTAACTAGATCTATATAGTGATTGTCAATATATTTAATCACAGTGTACAGGATGGTGGATGAAAGAAATGAACATTGAGGAGGGGATTTGGAGTATTTCAGCCAGTTGCTCAGGTGACTCCATAAATGGCAAAATGATCAGCAACTGTGACCCAGGAAACTTGGTCAGTAGAGTCCATCCAATGCCTGCTATAAACCACAAGAAGGTGAGGGGACCCCGACAAATACAAATTTTCATTTGGCTACTTTTTATAAGTTTATAAGTCTGTAAGTGAAACTGTGAGTTTTTATTTGGAATGGCGCTTATATAGGTTGAGTATCCCTCATCCACAATTCTAAATCACACATTTTTGGTTCCCCTACTGAAATAATAACACATATACATATATATTATATTATATATCTATATATACACATAATATACAATATATATGTCATTATCTTAGTAGGGGACCCAAAAATGTGGGATTTTGAATTTTGGATAAGGGATACTCAACCTGTATATCTAAATATAAATGTTTATTATTGGGTGGAGTCCTGAATCCAGCTTCTTGCTCCCAGCCTTCTCATCTGTGACCTTATGTCATCACATGCTCTGTAGGTTATGGGCGGCCCAGAGCGCAGAGGTTCCCATGTGTAACACTGAAAATATATGATTAAAAATAATTCACATTTACAATACAATTGCAAAAGCATGAACTAACAATGAAAGGGAGTCATTTAGTTGTTTCATCGGACACCCAAAGTAATGGGCGCCCATAGGAGCAATTCAATTATTGCTCCAATTGGCTTCCAGACTTCTGACCAGTGGTGCAAGTAGAAAAAATGTCTTACAGGTACTGTGTGCGCGCGCCGAAGGCGTGCGCCAAAAAAATGGGTGTGGCCAAATGCCACATGGGGCGTGGCCAATGAAAATGGGGGCGTGATACACATATGGGGGGAGCAGATACACGTATGACCCCAATAGTGCCAGATACACGTTGCCCCACAGTGCCAGATATACATTGCCCCACAGTGCCAGATATACATTGCCCCATAGTGCCAGATATACATTGCCCCACATTGCCCCACAGTGCCAGATACACATTGCCTCACTGTGCCAGATACACAAATGCCCCCAGAGTGCCAGATACACAAATGTCCCCAGAGTGCCAGATACACATTGCCTCACAGTGCCAGATACACATTGCCACACAGTGCCAGATACACAAATGCCCCAGAGTGCCAGATATACATTGCCTCACAGTGTCAGATACACATTGCCCCACAGTACCAGATACACAAATGCCCCCACTGTGTCAGATATACATTGCCCCCCCGTGCCAGATACAGAAATGCCCCCACAGTGCCAGATATGCCCCCAGTGCCAGATACAGAAATGCCCCCAGTGCCAGATATGCCCTCAGTGTCAGATATGCCCCAGTGCCAGATACACATGTCCCCCAGTGCCAGATATGCCCCCAGTGCCAGATACACATGTCCCCACAGGGCCAGATATGCCCCCAGTGCCAGATACACATGTCCCCCCAGTGCCAGATACACATGTCCCCCCAGTGCCAGATACACATGTCCCCCCAGTGCCAGATACACATGTCCCCCCAGTGCCAGATATGCATGACCTCCCAGTGCCAGTTACACATGTCCCCCCAGTGCCAGATATGCCCCCAGTGCCAGATACACATGTCCCCCCAGTGCCAGATATCCCCCCAGTGCCAGATACACATGTCCCCCCAGTGCCAGGTACACATGTCCCCCCAGTGCCAGATATGCCCCCAGTGCCAGATACACATGTCCCCCCAGTGCCAGATATGCCCCCAGTGCCAGGTACACATGTCCCCCCAGTGCCAGATATGCCCCCAGTGCCAGATACACATGTCCCCCCAGTGCCAGATATGCCCCCAGTGCCAGATACACATGTCCCCCCAGTGCCAGATATCCCCCCAGTGCCAGATACACATGTCCCCCCAGTGCCAGATATCCCCCCAGTGCCAGATACACATGTCCCCCCCAGTGCCGGATATGCATGTCCCCCCAGTGCCAGGTACACATGTCCCCCCAGTGCCAGATATGCCCCCAGTGCCAGATACACATGTCCCCCCAGGGCCAGATATGCCCCCAGTGCCAGGCATACATGCCCCCCAGTGCCAGGTATACATGCCCCCCAGTGCCAGATATCCCCTAGTGCCAGGTATACATGCCCCCCCCCCCCGGTGCCAGATATACCCCCAGTGCCAGGTACACATGTCCCCCAAGTGCCAGATATGCTCCCAGTGTCAGGTATACATGCCCCCCAGTGCCAGATATGCCCCCAGTGTCAGGTATACATGCCCCCCCCCAGTGCCAGACATGTCCCCCACCCCTGCTCACTGCTGCCGTCCTGTCTGTGTGAGGGGAGGAGAGTGCAGCCTGCGCCTTTCCTTCCCCTCAGTCTCCAGCAGGTGCGGGTGTCTCAGTTTAATTCAGCTCTGATCCGTGAGCCAATCAGAGCTCGCGGTGCGAGCTCTGATTGGCTCACGGGCGGCGCTGACTTGAACGAAGACACCCGCACCCGCCGGAGACTGAGGGGAAGGAGAGGCGCAGGCTGCGCTCTCCTACCCTCACATCAGCGGCGGTGCGGCGGCGGGGAGCGTCGGTGTGCAGCAGAGGGAGGGAGTACCCGTACCCGCACACTTGCACCACTGCTTCTGACACACCCAAAAGCACTGGATTTAGCCGTGTAAAGTGGATAAACCTGACTAAAGTCCTGGCCGCGACACTCAAAAGTTACATTTAGGCACCCAAATGGGACTCTTTTCGCACATTTCTGCTTGCCAGCTCAGGAGGCTGCAAGCAGAAATGTCGTCACCAGCGGCACTAGTGACTGAACAACTACCCCACTCACTGCTTGTACAAATAAAGCTTAGTTGTGCCATGCATGGCGTGCTAAATTGAGCTAAATAGAAAAGGTGTACAGTATGTGGACACATCTGTATATACTGTAGCTGCCAGGAGGTGCCCTGTGATGGCGGGCTCCCAAACAACAATTGAAACGCCCCCTAAGTGTCAGCTGCCATTAATAAATGCCAGAATATAATGTTAAAGGTTTTTTTTTAAAGCCTTAGTAAAATGAATCAAATAATACATAATTAATTAGAGATAAAAGTCAAATGAATCAATAATCATATGTGTGGTACACTTTGATATAATAATTTATTTATGATTATTAATACGTTAAAATTGATGATTCTATATTAGTATACTTTATATACCAGCATATGTGTCATGTAGTATCATGTAGTATCAGTAGCTGCGGCTTCACTTTTTCACTTTTTGGCAACAACAGAGACAGGTTTGGAGTAAGATCTCTTTAGAGCCCCAGGGAAAGTATCTTTTGGGGTATATAAAATTATATAGTAGTGTTATTATATAATGTGACAAACCAATATGTAACGGAGTAAATAAACAATATTAAAATGAAATGAATACTCATTAAGTCAGACAACCATGCTCCCATCCAACTTCCTTATGTGCAAGAAAAGAAACAGTTCACTGAATGGACACAGTTCATGGTCTCCAATTTTTGAGCTCCAGGTAGCGGACGCACACAGCTGACTATGAATAGTGCATACTCCAGGATGGCAGCAGGTGTCAGCTGACAGAATGCCAGTAGGCCCCTAATTTGTCAGGTCACAGAGTTATTGCTCTGGTAGCCTCATCTATAATATACTGTATCTGTGTTTCACCTTGTACGCATACTGTATACCTGATATTATATCCTATTGAAGTGATCATTAGTAAAGTGTTTATGACTTAAATAACAATGAAATCACATTTCCTAAGTTAGAAAAAAAATATCCAGAAATGAAAACAATTACCGTATGTAGATAAAAGATTAAGTGTTATCATGACAATACAAATACCAAATTGATCATTTGGCTTTTGTAAATTCAGCCATTCACCTTCTGGAATGTAGTGTTCATGAGTAATGTAGACTTATAACAACTAGTGGATTGTACAATTAGATTGTATTATTCAAACATTTAATGCATTTTTCAAATGGTTGGTCAGGCATGAAACAGATGCACCAGCAATAATTAACTATCTTGATGGCTTCCGGATGGTGGGTTGGGCAGGTGCTAAAACGTCTGTTCAATTGTTCCTGGAATTCCAAGAATGAATGTGGAACATTGGAGTTACTTTTGCTGACTGAAAGCTTTGCAATCTCTCTAAGTTTCACTGAGGGAAAAGCGGGGTAAAGTAGATTAATACTTATCGTATGTAGATAAAACACAACAGGCGTGTTATTAGCAGGGGCAGAGTTATAGCAGGAATACCATCCCATAGTGAGGGCCAGTTTTTGCTGGGCCCAGAGCAAAAGCATTTTTTGGGCAACTTGACCGTTGTAAAAAAAAAAAGTTCAGTTTTGCTAATTTAACAAAACTGCAACTGCTGAAGATTGCATGCTGGGGGTCGTCAGGCACTGGCAAGGCCACCAAGCATGCTAATGGCTGCCAGCGATTCGATCGCAATTCAATTGCAATCGCATTGCATGCCAGCACGGCCATATTTTCCGTCACAGTGGCTGCGGTGTGACAGCACGTGGCCACCCCGAAAATGACCCAGACCCACCCGCGTCCACTGCATTGCCGCATCACCACCCCAGATCACCCCACAAACACTTCTGGCTATCAGTCAGGTAGGGCGTTCGCACCAATGTGATGCAATAGCATTGCCCTGCCCGCGCATTCACAGATCTGGTCCTGCGCATGCACATTGGCCAATAAAATGGGGAAATGCAATCACATCTCAGATGCGACTCATGCTGAATAAGGCCCATCTCACATTTCTCCATAAGGGCACAGAGCACTTTACAATTTCAGAGAAGAAAACATTTTTCAAAGGACGCAGCTATCCTAGGTAGCATTTTGGGCTCACTGCATAGGTGACAGTGGGAGAGATGAGCAATTTGTAGAAGTGTGATATGCAGTGAGGATTAACAGAATTAAACATAATAGAACACAAAACAGACAGTTGGCCAAAAAATTGTGGGTGCTATAGAGGTCAGTAAGGGGCATTGGCCTTGCTGATCAAGGTAGTCTATGCTGTGGTGGCACCAGGGATTGTGACACCTGGAATGGCTAATTACCCTCCATGTGCACTGAAGGAGCAATTGCCCAAAAAAGGAGCATGGCCTTGTGGGAAGGGGGTGAGGACTCATGAAGGCATCCTGTTTACATTAATCCTGGGGTATGCTCAGCATTCCAGGAGATGCTGTGCAGCCTGCGGAGATTCTTTTTGCACTGCTAGTTACTCCTCAGAGGCAGGAGCCATGTGCTGCATGATAATATCACAGTGCAGCACCTTGCTACTGGTCACTGTGAAGGAGTCGGCATTTTGAGGCACCCACTGAAAGGGTGACTAACGAGTGTGGTCTGCACCCTCCGCACTTTCTTAATGATGCCTCTCATCTGTGGAGCAAGGGCTTTTGATGGTATGGACCCTTTACTTTCTTAGCCATGTGGTGTATGGAGCTGTTGCCATACTGGCATGGAGCATGGGATTTTCTGGCCATGGTGGTATGTTGACCTGTATGGAGCAAACCATCACTAGCTAATGTAAGGTCTTCTGCACCAGTGGGTTACCATATATCCTTGCTGAAGACCCAGCAGGAAAAAGGTCATGGAAAACTGGTGCTTGCATGTCTGGATAATGGTGTACGGAGACCAAACATTGGAAGAGTATAGACATAGATGAGCAACAAGAGGTCTGTAGAGCAAAGCTGGGGGTACACACCAGCAATGCAGCAATGTGATGTAATGGTACATTGCATCGGCCATACACACTAAATGATACACTGTGTAATGGTGCAATATATTGTTACATGCTGCATATATAGACATATAGACACCACATCAGCCATGGATGTGCAGCATATCTAATAGGAGGATTCATTGAATGACCGATCTGGCGTACACACTATAAAATGTGTACGATATATATCATTCCAATCCACGTCTGAACCATATATTGCACAATATATCTTATAATGTGTACCTAGCTTTAATCACTGGAACCAGTTGTGGAAGAGCACAAGCAAAACTAGGTCAAATTCAAGCCCCCAAATATGGAGTGGCAAGGAACACAGCTGCAGCAGAAGCAGCATACCAAAGAGTTAAAGCGGGTTAGAATGGAACAGAACTGCTTTCCTTCAGTTGTATTTGGAGGCAGAATTCATTCCGCCTCCACCAGTCTACCTTACCTGGCCACGGGACTCCATCTGTACAAGCAGTGCAGCCTCATCTGTGGATCGTGACTCCCACATACATGTGGCAAGCTGGTAGATGGGCAGTGCTAGACAGCGGAGCCCCTTAGCCCACCTTCCCCAGACCCGCACATAAGGACACCATTAGACTATACATATGTTACTTTAGTGATGGAGCTGGGGCGGGCAGATGCAGATGGCTGCTGGTTACTGGATGTCCTCCCTATGCTCTGCCACCTGATTGTCTACTCTGTGATCCAATCATAGCAATGAGGGGAATGAGAGGGGCGGTCACTATGATAAGAGGGCTAGGCAGACAATAGCCATAGCTACAAGGGGCAGTAAGTGGTTATCTAGAGGGGCGTTTTCTCTTCTATAGTTGCAACTTCCGAGTGACAGTCCCAGCAGGAAGAAGCAGAGAGCGGCCATTGCTGTGTCCCACAGCAGATGATAATATTACTTATTATACAGGATACAGGGGGAGCAGCCTGTGGTGCTGCTTTATCATCATAAAGGTTGAGCAGTCTATAGTTTTATATATAATACAGGTTGAGCAGTCTCTGTTGCTGCATTATAATCATACAGGTAGGGCAGGCTATAGTGTTATATAGTGCCATCTGTACAGGCTGTGCACCGCAGCTCCTGCATGAATAGATGAGATGGGCATGTGGATGGGCAGCTTTAAAAAGGAACTCCCTTAGCCCGCCTCCCTCAGTCCCCTCTCTGATGGTGCTGGCAGTAAAAATGAGACCATGAGGTGAGGATCCACCAGTGCTCGGAGAGGAGACAGGATCCAAGACCCATGCGGAGACCCTGGCAGTGAAACAGGAAGCAAGTGGTCGTGTTGATGGGGGTACGTTATGTGAGGGATGAGCTGTCTTGGGGAAGAGCTCCCTGAGGAATGAGATGAGATGGGGCAGAGCTCTGTGAGGTGTAAACTGTATAAAGGGGGAAGAGCTTTGTATAATCGGCACAGCACTACTACTGTAGGTGAACATTTTTAAATAGTAGATAGTTTTAACCTACTGGGATCACTAATCAACACTAAAGCAGAAAGCAGTCCAGAAATCTGAAGACGAATAGCACTTGGTAAAACAGTCATGAGGGATCTTGATAAGATTTTCAAGTGCAAAGATCTGTCTTTGCATACAAAGATACGACACATTCAAGCTATGGTTGGTTTTGCCTTTAAAAAACGTATGAGTTCGGACGAGTTTGGCTGGAATCTCGAAACTCTGGCCGTCTTGGTTTTGCCTTGTAAATGATTGTCACTTTAAGAAAACGTACGCGTCCGTCCGGAATCTTGGAGCTGCAGCCATCGCGCACTGCATTACATCCATCCCTATGTGTTTTTGCCATTAATGTTAAGGAATAATTTAGTGTGGGCCATGTGTACATTTTTGTTTCTCATTGCTGCACTGCACATGCATACCAAAAATGCATACACATTTCTATATTATTGACAACACCTGGAAAGGCAGAAAGGAAGTGGATAGGCTTAGTACAGTAAGGGAGTGTTCATGTAACTGTCACATTATTAAACCTGGTCTTGACTGTAGATATGGATTTCAGGAGGCATGCTGGATGGCTGGTTCAGTGACACACCATGATAACTATCAGCAGCACTATCTCCCCACTACTGTTTATCTGACTACATACTGACCAATGTCTAAACCCATCCAATTGTATTTACCTGTACATAATATGGACACTGCAAATGTCCCTATCTTATGTATTTAATTAATCACAAAAATATGAGTTACTGAGGCCATATGCTGCTGTACTAGGCCATATCAATGGGCACCACCCTGTATTCAGAGGGACACTTCTCCCACTGGAAATTGTATTCTTCAGATGAATCTCACCATAAATGTTAAGGATTAATTCGACTTTTCTGCTGAATCATTCTAACCCTCCACACAGTCTACACTAAGCAGTTATAATATACGTCTTTATTTCTGGTACACCTGCACCCAAGACGTGCTTCTTGCATCTTTCTGGTCAGGAGTATTTTGGATGCCCCTCTAATCTCTCAAAGGCAGCAAAAGTTACAGAGTTATCAACCTTTCCTAACCCTAAGTGCAGTTGGGTAGATCCTGCTTCCCCTGTATTTTTGCATATCCGAATGTACTACTTCAAGAAAAAAGATTTCCATTTCATTTTAAAGGTGAAAACAACAGAGGAGGTGGAGATTATTGTATTTTTTTTTTAGCATCTGTTATTAACACTGTCAAGTCATATGTCTGCACTAGCATGGGGTGAAGGTATGAACTCTTGTACACCTTCTGTATAACTATCATAAATACTTTCTGGTGGTGAATTTTTCAGTATATCAAGTGCTCCAACAAAGGATCTCATACATGAAGTGAAAGAATATGCATTCTCTATGAGCCTGATCTATAAGCAAACATGTTTACAGTAGGTACATAGGGTAAAAGAAGTTGCAAAGATTAGCTCTGGGAGCTAAACTGTCTGGAAATGACTATTTTTCCCCCCACACTATTTATATTTGCCAGATGCAAAATTAAATTAAGTAAATTGAATATTGGGATTTGAAAAAGTCTTCTACAATTTATACATAGCAAATGCAGCCATACAGCAGCAATAATTACCATCATTGTCCAACCATTTAGTCTAGAGATGAGCGGGTTTGGTTCTCTGAGAACCCTACCGGACTTTGCCTTCCGAGTTCGGTTCCGAGCCCTGCTCATGTTTTCCCGCCTGACTCGGAAACCCGAACGCGGCAAAACGTCATCATCCCGCTGTCGGATTCTCGCGGGATTTGGATGCCATATAAGGAGCCGCGCGTCGCGGCCATTTTCACTCCAGTCTCGGAGAGTGTATTGAGAGGACGTGTCCTCAGTGTTCAGTGTCTGTGTGGGGACGGGAAAGTGGGGTGGCGAGTCTTGTGCTGTGTTGTGCTGCTCAGTCCAGTCCAGTGTAGTCACAGTGTTGGTGTCCTCTGCTGCCATATATCCAGTGTAGCTGTATAAAGTGGTGCTGTGTTGTGCTGTCCAGTCCAGTGTAGTCAGTGTATTGTGCTGCATCAGTCCAGCCAGTCACAGTGTTGGTGTCCTCTGCTTCCATATATACAGTGTAGCTGTATAAAGTGGTGCTGTGTTGTGCTGTCCAGTCCAGTGTAGTCAGTGTATTGTGCTGCATCAGTCACAGTGTTGGTGTCCTCTGCTGCCATATATCCAGTGTAGCTGTATAAAGTGGTGCTGTGTTGTGCTGCCCAGTCCAGTGGAGTCAGTGTATTGTGCTGCATCAGTCCAGCCAGTCACAGTGTTGGTGTCCTCTGTTGCCATATATCCAGTGTAGAGGTATAAAGTGGTTTTGTGTTGTGCTGCATCAGACCAGTGGTAGTGTCCTGTCTCATCAGTCATTCCAGTGACGAGGCAGTCACAGTGGTATACGCTGCTGCTATATGTCCACTGCTGCCGTATAATAATAATAACAACAACAACAACAAGTCCCTTACAGTGTTGCTGTGTTTGTGCTGCATCAGACCAGTGGTAGTGTCCTGTCCATCAGTCATTCCAGTGATGAGGCAGTCACAGTGGTATACGCTGCTGATATATGTCCACTGCTGCCGTATAATAATAATAATAATAATAATAACAACAACCACAAGTCCCTTACAGTATTGTTGTGTTGTGCTGCATCAGACCTGATAAAGCTAAATATTTATCTTATATAATACCCTTTATGAGGTCTAAGAACACTGTACGCTATCTACGTATGAAGTACCGTAAGGGTACGCACGTTGCGTAACAATCGCTTAGCCGTAGTCGAGACGCTCAAGCGTCACGTTCGCTCACGGCCAAGAGATCACGGGCAGGCACGCTATTGGCTGCTGACTAACTTAATGATTCGCTATAGCGTAGCGGACGCTCGGGACCACGAGGAGATCACCAGCGGCGCTGACGCTCACAATGTTAAACCTTTGTATCTAAACCATAAACAGTGTATTGTGCAGTAAAACCTTAGTGTAATGATAGAGTGTAAATGCAACACAGTATAACCTTATTACCTTTAAAGCTGTTCTAGCGTCACCGACGCTCTGAGAATACTTAACACTATAAGAAATACACAGATACCGTGCTCAGGGTCCAACGCCTAATATATATATTATGAATGATATACTTGCAAAAGAATTAATACAAATACAAGTCATACACTACAATATAACATAGACTACCTAACCAGATAACTACACAGGAAATACAATACAATTACTATTTAAGGGAAAATAAGAGAGAAAGAGGAGAAGAGAGAGAGAGAGAGAGAGAGAGAGAGAAATTGGCCCACAATAACAAGAAGATCAATATAGTTGCGGAGAAACACTTACGCACAAGGGGAAACGATCGCATGCGCCTCGATATCCAGCTCCCGATTATCAGCAATGAGAACCGTTGAAGAGAGTGAACTGGATATGGTCGGCCTGCCTATTTATGCCCCACACACAATACAATTCAATGGTCCCTACAATCTCATTGTTCATTGGACACAGGAATTCGGCTTCGCATTATAACAAAAGGTCATAGGTTGATTCATACAGGTGGGCTGTGACTGCTTCCAACTGTTCAGGTGGGTGGGATACTGGGTTTCCCGCCGCATGACTAAATAAGAACAAATAATAGTAAATGGACATAAACTTCTTATGTCCATAACTATTCGTACGAGCGATTAATCCGCTCCAAACCAACACCGGAATATTGCTATTTAAATACTCTTCCGATGGGTACCAAACACCACTGTATGACCCCTGTTAGACCCTTCGTACAATACAAAGAGGGATTTCTCTGTTCACGAACATTCTATATTAACCAAACTTTCAGAATCTATCAAAGGGACCATGATCTACAAAATACATTATATAGTGAAAATATGTAACGATTGAGTCGCACGCTACGATCACATAAACTCTACCGTAAATACGCATACCGTGCGCCTGCGGGTGCCCGCAACTGTGAGTATGCGCACGTACGGGAGAGTGTACGCATGCGCAGCACGGACCTGTATGAGGAGCAAATATGGTAGTGTGCATAGAGATATTTTTCTGACTTTGACAGACCAGTGGTAGTGTCCTGTCCATCAGTCATTCCAGTGATGAGGCAGTCACAGTGGTATACGCTGCTGCTATATGTCCACTGCTGCCGTATAATAATAACAACAACCACAAGTCCCTTACAGTGTTATTGTGTTGTGCTGCATCAGACCAGTGGTAGTATCCTGTTCATCGGTCATTCCAGTGATGATATACGCTGCTATATGTCCACTGTTGCCGTATAATAATTATAAAAACAACCACAAGTCCCTTACAGTGTTGTTGTGTTGTGCTGCATCAGACCAGTGGTAGTGTCCTGTCTCATCAGTCATTCCAGTGACGATATACGCTGCTGCTATATGTCCACTGCTGCCGTATAATAATTATAACAACAACCACAAGTCCCTTACTGTGTTGTTGTGTTGCGCTACATCAGACCAGTGGTAGTGTCCTGTCCATCAGTCATTTCAGTCATTCCTGTGCCACATATTGTCTCATATAACTCCCAAAAAAACAATGGAGAACAAAAATGTTGAGGATAAAATAGGGAAAGATCAAGAAGAACCACTTCCTCCTAGTGCTGAAGCTGCTGCCACTAGCCATGACATAGACGATGAAATGCCATCAACGTCATCTGCCAAGGCCGATGCCCAATTTGATAGTAGAGGGCATGTAAAATCCAAAAAGCCACAGTTCAGTAAAAGAACAAAAAAAAAAAGAAATTTAAATCATCTGAGGAGAAACGCAAACTTGCCAATATGCCATTTATGACTTGCCTCTGTCAATCTGTAATAAGTAGGGGTAAGGATGTTAACCACCTAGGGACATCCTCCCTTATACATCACCTGCTGCGCATTCATCAGAAGTCAGTGTCAAGTTGTGAAACTTTAGGTAAGAGCATAAGCAGTCCAATGACACCTAAATCCCTTCTTCCTCCTGTACCCAAGCTCCTGCAAGCCACACCACCAACTCTCTCAACGTCAACTTCCTCCGCAACATCAGTAGTCCTGCAGGCCATGTCACTGTCAAGACTGAGGAGTCCTCTCCTAACTGGGATTCCTCCGTAGGATCCTTGAGTGGTACGCCTGCTGTTGCTGCCGCTCCTGTTGTTGCTGCTGGGAGTGGATCGTCATCCCAGAGATGAAGTCGGAAGACCACTTGGACTACTTCCAGTAAGCAATTGACTGTCCAACAGTCCTTTGTGAGGAAGATGAAATATGACAGCAGTCATCCTTTAGCAAAGCGGATAACTGAGGCCTTGACAGCTATGTTGGTGTTAGACGTGCGTCCGGTATCCGCCATTAGTTCAGTGGGACTTAGAGAATTGTTTGAGGTACTGTGTCCCCGGTATCAAATCCCATCTAGGTTCCACTCCTCTAGGCAGGCGATACTGAGAATGTACACAGACGTCAGAAAAAGAGTCACCAGTGTCCTACAAAATGCGGTTGTATCCAGTGTCCACTTAACCACGGACATGTGGACTAGTGGAACAGGGCAGACTAAGGACTATATGACTGTAACAGCCCACTAGGTAGATGTATGGCCTCCCGCAGCAACAACAGCAGCGGCACCAGTAGTAGCATCTCGCAAACGCCAACTCATTCCTAGGCAGGCTACGCTATGTATCACCGCTTTCCTTAAGAGGCACACAGCTGACAACCTCTTACAGAAACTGAGGAGCATCTTCGCAGAATGGCTTACCCCAATTGGACTCTCCTGGGGATTTGTGATATCGGACAACGCCACCAATATTGTGCGTACATTACATCTGGGCAAATTCCAGCATGTCCCATGTTTTGCACATACAATTAATTTGGTGGTGCAGATTTTTTTTTTAAATGACAGGGGTGTGCAGGAGATGCTGTTGGTGGCCCGAAAAATTGCGGGCCACTTTCGGCATTCTGCTACTGCGTGCCAAAGACTGGAGCGCCAGCAAACACTCCAGAACCTGCCCCGCCATCAACTGAAGCAAGAGGTGGTAACGAGGTGGAATTCAACACTCTATATGCTTCAGAGGATGGAGGAGCAGCAAAAGGCCATTCAAGCCTATACATCCACCTACGATATAGGCAAAGGAGAGGTAATGCACCTGACTAAAGCGCAGTGATTTCTATCTTATGCAATGTTCTCCAACCCTTCAAACTTGCCACACGTGAAGTCAATTCAGACACTGCCAGCTTGAGTCAGGTCATTCCCCTCATCACGCTTTTGCAGAAGCAGCTGGAGAAATTGAAGGAGGAGCTAAGACAGAGCAATAACGCAAAGTATGTGGGACTTGTGGATGGAGCCCTTCATTTACTTTGCCAGGATTCAAGGGTGGTCAATCTGTTGAAATCAGAGCACTACATTTTGGCCACCGTGCTCGATCCTAGGTTTAAAGCCTATGTTGTATCTCTTTCCAGCAGACACAAGTGTGCAGAGGTGCAAAGACCTGCTGGTTAGTAAATTGTCAACTCAAGCGGAACGTGACCCTTCAACAGCTTGTCCTTCAATTTCTCCCGCCACTGGGGCTGCAAGGAAAAGGATAAGATTTCTTAGCCCACCCACTGGCGGTGATGCAGGGCAGTCAGGAGCGAAAGCTAACAACTGGTCCGGACTGAAGGACCTACCAACGATTACTGACATGTCTACTGTCACTGCATATGATTCTGTCACCATTGAAAGAAGAATGGTGGAGGATTATATGAGTGACAGCATCCAAGTAGGCATGTCAGACAGTCCGTATGTATACTGTCAGGAAAAAGAGGCAATTGGAGACGCTTGCACAAACTGGCTTTATTTTACCTAAGTTGCCCCCCCCCCCTTTCCTCCTCCAGTGTGTACTCTGAAAGAGTGTTTAGTGCAGCCGGTAACCTTGTCAGCGATTGGTGTAGGAGGATACTTCCACTAAATGTGTAGAAGATGATGTTCATCAAAATGAATTATAAATTCCTCCGGGAGACCTTTACCAGCATTTGCCTCCAGAAAGTACACAGGAACCTGTGATGGTGGATTCCAGTTGGGACGAATTAATACTCAGTGAGAAGGAGGATGTACACAGTGAAAGGGGTGAGGAATTGGAGGATGATGATGAGGTGGACATCTTGTCTCTGTAGAGCCAGTTTGTGCAAGGAGAGATTGATTGCTTCTTTTTTGTTGGGGGCCCAAACAAACCAGTCATTTCAGCCACAGTCATGTGGCAGACCCTGTGGCTGAAATGATTGGTTTGTTAAAGTGTGCATGTCCTGTTTATACAACATAAGGGTGGGTGGGAGGGCCCAAGGACAATTCCATCTTGCACCTGTTTTTCTTCTTTGCATCATGTGCTGTTTGGGGACTAGTTTTTTTAAGTGCCATCCTGTCTGTAACTGCAGTGCCACTCCTAGATGGGCCAGGTGTTTGTACCGCACACTTGTGTCGCTTAGCTTGGCCATACAGCTACCTCATTGCACCTCTTTTTCTTCTTTGCATCATGTGCTGTTTGGGGCCTATTTTTTAAATCTGCCATCCTGTCTGTAACTGCAGTGCCACTCCTAGTTGGGCCAGGTGTTTGTGCTGCACACTTGTGTCGCTTAGCTTGGCCATCCAGCTACCTAATTGCACCTCCTTTTCTTCTTTGCATCATGTGCTGTTTGGGGACTAGTTTTTTAATAGTGCCATCTTGTCTGTAACTGCAGTGCCACTCCTAGATGGTCCAGGTGTTTGTGCTGCACACTTGTGTCGCTTAGCTTAGTCATACAGCCACCTCGGTGCAACTTTTAGGCCAAAAAACAATATTGTGAGGTGTTCAGAATAGACTGGAAATGAATGTTATTGAGGTTAATAATACAGTAGGATCAAAATTGCCCCCAAATTCTGTGATTTTAGCTGTTTTTATGTTGTTGTTTTTTAAATCATCCAGATCCAAAACCAAAACCAAAACACTAAAGGGTAGTTTTGACAAAACCAAGCCAAAACCAAAATACGAAAGTAGAATTAGAACCAAAACCAAAACACGAAAAGTGCCAGCAGCACATCTCTAATTTAGTCCATTTGCTGCATTATTTGGTTGGACACATTCATTTTTTGAACAATTTATTTCAAACCTAATGTAATGAAAAACCAAACTAATGCATGTGTGCCCATTTTAAGAAGAAGCTCCAGACATACTGTATTTGTGGTAATGGCTGAGAGATGCAGGATGCAAGTCTGGTTGAACCGCTGTTATATGATGCTGACCTTGCTAATATTCTTACACAAACTGGCATCTTCTGGACTATGTAATCTCCTACATGAACAGTGAATACTGGCTGAAGATGCCGTCTGCCTTCGAGGATACAATTCTTCAGAGGTTCCACAGTGTGAGAAACCATCATATAGGTAAGGTGCATGTGGAATTTAAAAGAATGTTCCCAATGTGACAAGAAACAGGTAGCGTGTCATGTTGACAGTACACGCCCCATTTTCAGTGATCACGCTCCTTCTGGTATGTGGATTTTTTTCAGCGTACACATTATTTACTTTGAGGGATTTTTTGGGAGGGGGAGCCCAGTCATAATCTTGCCTTGGGTTCGGGGTGCATCATGTGTCAGCAAAAGGATGATGAGGTGCAGAAAAGATGTGGGGACAAAGGTTCTGGAAGCACAAAGGTCATCGGGCTTAGGAGGCTTTGGGAATGAGTGGTAAACGAATGCACAGTATATTCTTGTGAGGACACAATTAGGTGGTGCCTGCCATTTGTACAAGTTTTGGTGAGGGGTTGGAACTTGGACCAACCATTACCAAATGTCTAATTTTGCCTATGTACATCAGTACCTACTGATGGCAGCCCTGTATGGATAGGTGAGGTTTGCCCTTAGAGGTCTGTACAACTCTGCATATGGGCAAATATATGACAGCTATAAACATTTAGTTATGAGCGAGCAATGTGGAAAACATTATTGCCACATTACAGCCAATTTGCATCCACCTCTGCATCAGACTTAAGATGTACTTTTGTCTTTGTTACTGTAAAGCAGTATTTGTCATAAACAATGCATTATTTGCAAATCTCTTCAGTGTAGTTACTCTTTTATTCTAATGCCGCTATGAGGACAAAATTCAACCCAGGTTATTCCCATATTAGCATTGACATTTTCAATTATTAAAACATAAGATTAAACAGTAATATCTAAACCAACACTTGGAAATGTGGAGCAGTTAAAAAGTAACATCCTTCCAAAAATGTTTTTGTAAAGACATTGTAAGAACATCCAACAGTTATTAAAGGTTTTCTGTATATTCTCCAGACATTCTCCTGTAGATTTATGGACCTATTATTCTCATTTTTATTGCAAATTAAATAAAAGAAAATGAAAGACTGTGTGCTAAAGGCATAGATTGGCAAGAAGAGCAAGTATATATACTTTCTCGGTGATGTATCAACCTGCAACCTCTGCTTTTTATTATTATATCAGAAATATAGCAAACACCTCAAAAACATCAACCTGAACTTAGTTTAGTTTAAAAAAAAAATAGTTTTTTTAAATGTATTTCAAATTTGAATAAATTAACTTATATTGAAATAAACCATATTTAATAACCTGCCCAGGGAAACTGAAAACTTGATTCAGTAAGTAGCTTGAAATTACTATAAACTAAATGATACAGTGGAGGATTTATCAATGCTTGGACAGAGATAAATTACCAACCAATTAGCTACTAACTATCATTTTTCAAACATAGTCTGCAAAATGACAGAAACTGATTGGTTGGTACTTTATCTCTCTCCACTTTTTCTCCAAGCTCTGATAAATCTTCCCCATAGTGTTTCATGCTTCATGTCATGTAACACTGCCGGTTTCATTTGCCGATGACCAGGATATATATGTTCTGTGTCAGGGCTGATCTAGTGTTGTGCATTGTGGGCATTGGTTGATACTGTACATGCAGCTGGTGGTCTTCAGTCTTCAGTATGCCGACTGACGGGATCCCGGCGCACAGTATACCGGCGTGCCGGGATCCCGACAGCCGGCATACCGACACTTATTCTCCCTCGTGGGGGTCCACGACCCCCCTGGAGGGAGAATAAATAGCCTAGCGCGCCACCGTGCCCGTAGCGTGGCGAGTGCAGCTCATTTGCACGCGCCACACTGTCGGTAAGCCGGCGGTCGGGATCCCGGCGCCGGTATGCTGGTCGCCGGGAGCCCGACCGCCGGCATACCATAGTGAACCCCATGCAGCATAGAAACTGAAGTCACATTTGTGTCTGTGGCCCCTGACATCTAAGCGAACATGATAATTGTATTCTTTTGGGTTTTACCTTCTCAGCTAATGTTCCCTCAAATTTGCACCACTCATTTAAATCAAGATTGGAAGAAATATCTCTCCAAATATTACAGCAGAGAGGGGGAGTAGATTGTGATGTTATTGAATTAGAAGCATATGCGGCTCTTCTAAAGTATAGCTATCCTTAGACACATGATCATTCATCTAGAAAGGGAAACTGAGGCCACAACGTCTGTCTACTATTTTATCTACTCTACATTTTTTCACTTGTTTTTAGCTGTATTTTACCAAACAACAGAATCACATATTAATTTCCCCGTTATGATCAATTTAAGTTAGATATATTCTCCCTTCACTTGTGTTACCGGATTCATTATGAACGTGCTCCATGGTAGAATGCATACAGTATACTATATACATTCATTTTGGTCTCCAAATTCCCAAAAGAGATTTAAAAATCTTTACACTGAAGAAATAACAGTAATTGTGGATTATCTTTTATATAGGCTTTTGTAAATATATATAAAGCCAGTAAATGTAGACACTGCAGGCTAGATTCCACTGTCTGTGGATTGTGTTGTATCTTCTTCCGGGTAAAGTGCCAGGAGCTATTAAAGTAGAGACCTGCGACCAGCCTGTACTCAGCCTCAAAGCGGCAGTCACTGATGATGATACATGAGGTTTAATATCACCCTTTTATACATTCACTGCATGTAAATATTTAGTGATTCATGATATAGACTGATTCCCACACAATATTTTACAATTCATTTCCTTGTTGTCGAGTAGACAATGTTAATGCTTTTACAGTTTTTAGTTGGGATACAGTTAAAATGCCCCCAGGCATGATCCCGGCGGACATAATACAGACGCCGAAATCCCGCCCGGCTGGCAAAATATAGACATCACACTACCTACAGAGGTGGGATTCCCGGCATCAAAATACTGATGCCTGGAATCCCAAACGGACTCTCAGCAGGACGCTCTCACGTCTTGCTGCGCTGGGGGGGAGGTTAAGTTTAGACATAAGAAGGGGGTAAGGGTTAGTGTGTAGTGATGGGAAGGCTAAGGTTAGGTTCCAGGGAAGAAGGGTTAGGTTTAGGCAAAAAGAAAGTAAGGTTAGGGTTAGGCACCAAGTGGGGAGGGTTAGGTTAAGGCTATGGGGAAGGGAGGATTAGGGTTAGGCACCCCCAGGGAGGGTTAGGGTTAGGCACCCCTGGGGAGGGTTAGGCACCCTTGGGGAGGGTTAGGGTTAGGCACCCTCGGGTAGGGTTAGGGTTAGGCACCCACAAGGGAGGGTTAGGGTAGGGGACAGGGGTCGTTTCGGGTCCTACATGTGGGACTGTCAGGATTTAAAGGCTGGGATGCCGATTTCGGTATTCTGGCCATTGGCATCCCGCCCATCGGCATTACCTACTGAACTCTTTTAGTCTACTAAAGACAAAAAACTTATTTTAGTACATTTTAAAAATATCAGAATGTGATCTCACAGGTGCAGCAGGAACACGTGAGCACTCATATAAAAGTCTGAACTGGGTAAAACTTATTTAATATCTCAATAAGGAAGAATACAGAAGATATCTGTTTAATACCATTTATATTTATAGTATACCCTACTGAGGCGTTCCATTATGAAACTGTGGACTTTTGGGGTGGTATAAATCTATTACTACTAAAGTAGTGTTTAAGACATTTCTTATCTGCATTACAAAACATGCCTAATTCCACATACTGTTACATTAGTGCAGCTGGCCACACACTTCTCAATCCCCTTATTCAATCGCTACTTATTGAACTGTTAAACAATCATTATTATGATAACATTAAAATACGGCTATTCCACCTTTTATATTATAATAGGCAGAAAAAAACCTTAGAAATTCATCACTTTTCTATACTCATAAACTAAGGGATATACAAGGCATGTAATGCATTCAGCCTCATACAGCACAATTGTATCTATTTATATTGTAAGAAATAAGCAATAAGAAACTAATTCTCATTTACTTTAATACACTCAATACACAGGAAGCTGATAATATGCATTTTATATTATAAGATTAGCAATCGTATAGAAATAAAAGGATTATGGCGCTTCCTCCTGTACTCTTGAATAATAATTAGCATACAGCTATACAATGTGCAAATAATTTAAATGTGGTCATAAAAACAACAAAAATCCCCTTTATGGGGTAAAAACACACTTCCCCAGTTACTTATTAGCAGGTGGCAGCATGTTTATCAGGGTAACAAAAAGTAGGTCAGTGAAGAGATCTAGAAATGGGTACATTTAAAAAACCACGCAATCCAATAATGTATTATGTTAGATAAGACTGTGATGTATAACACATACACATATAACGCTCCTCAGTAACCTCATTTACTTCAAAACCCTTTGCTAATCTCATTTACTTTAAACCAGTGTCAACTGTTTCATTTGTGTGCTGGTGACTGTCTCACTTTTTAAAGCCAGTAGTCAGTTGGCAGGGGAGCTTTAATCCAGGTAAGCACATGAGTGACGTTGTGTTGGTGACTGTTTTACCTTTAAAAGTCAAAAGTTTGTTGTCAGGTGAGCTTTAAACCAGGTAAGCACATTTTCTCCTTCTGGATAGCAGTTGCCAGGTTTCCAATAAATCTATGTGATAGAGTAGGACTTTCAGTGAAATGGGGTGCCGTGATGTGGGCTGCAAGCTTAAATGCATTGTACAAGTCATGAACTAAAACCCCATAATTTATCTAGTTATGTATTAAAGTTTTGAAGTTTATGAGGTTACTGAGGAGAGTACTGGGTTCTCTGTATATGTATATGTGAGCATGTGGTCACAGCCCACTGTACCCCAACCTAGAGGTGGAGAAAGCATGTGTGCACCCTATTTCTGGGAATGGCGAGTGTGGTGGATTCATGTATACAGTGGTTAAAGTGGGTCGGAATGGGGCGGAACTGCGTTCCGTCACCTTTATTTGAATTCTGCCTCCGTCCAGCCACTAGCATGTGGTCCTGGCTTCAGTGCACTTTAAAGCTAGCAGCAGCCGCTAGCCAATTCTGGATCATGGGCAGACCGGCTGCCAATTAAAAGACAGGGAGAGGAGCAGGGTGTGAGGTAGGGGAGTGAGAGATGCAGGGGTTAAGACAGAAGCAGAGGCTGAATGGATAGTAGGGAGGCAGAGGTGTAGGGGGTAAGTAAAGGAGAAAAAGATGCAGGTGATCAGGCACAAAGGAGAGTATATAGGGAGTCAGAAGGTTACATTGGATGAAGATACGGACACATGAGGAAAATGACAAACAAAGGAAACAGAAGGGACACATGGAAGACATAAGAGAGGTGAGCAAAGGTTGTTTAACATATCCTGCTACATTGTGCACCACATCTAAAATTGTGTCTGTGTGTGTGGGGAGACGACGACGACTGCTGTGGGCATTGTGTGTTTAAGTGGCACTGTTACTGTGGGCATTGTGTGTGTAAAGGGCACTAATATGTGGGGCAATGTGAACACGATTGTGCTACTGTGAGGTGTTATTTTGAATTGGGGGTATTATTGTGTGGTCACACCCCTTACTGGTGAGGCCACACACCCTTTTGCGGCGCGTGCCTTTGGCGTGTGGGTGGTGAGGGAGATGAGTTATATATAGGGATTTTGTCAGGATCCCGGCTTTTGGGATCCAAGCAGTCAGAATGCTGATGCCAGAATCCCGATACTCCTCAGAATGCCACTACTCGGATCCCAAAAGCTGGGATTCTGAACGAGCTTCTGCCAGGCCACCGAAGAGGTAAGCCATGGGGGGTTAAGTTTAGGCTGGGAGGGGAGGGTTAGGGTTAGGCTGCGGGGTGAGGTGGGGGGTTAGGTTTAAGCTGCATGAAGGGGGGTTAAGTCTTGGCACCACCGGGAAGTGTTAGGGTTAGCCGACAGGGGGGAGGGGGGGGGGGGGGCTGAGGGGGATGGTTAGGTTTAGGCTGCGGGTAGGGAGGGTTAAGGGGCATTGGGAAAAAGTAAGTATACAGTAGTTACCTTTCCCATGTCCGGATTACCACCATCCAAGTGACGCCATTTCATAATCAATTATATATATATATATATCTCCACCCTTTGATAAGGGTAAAGGCCACAGGAGGAGATGCATTGGGGACTCTCTAAATATACCTCATCCCTAAAGATAATTATCTATATTCTGATCTTTTATGTCTCTTTGATGTTATGTTTTTTATTGTGTAAAAAAAATAATATATATATATATATATATATACACACACACACACACACAGACACACACACACACACACAGTATATATATATATATGCAGTGTATATATATATATATATATATATTCACTGCTCAAAAAAATAAAGGGAACACTTAAACAACACAATGTAACTCCAAGTCAATCACACTTCTGTGAAATCAAACTGTCCACTTAGGAAGCAACACTGATTGACAATCAATTTCACATGCTGTTGTGCAAATGGAATAGACAACAGGTGGAAATTTTAGGCAGTTAGCAAGACACCCCCAATAAAGGAGTTGTTCTGCAGGTGGTGACC
Source organism: Pseudophryne corroboree (assembly GCF_028390025.1). Lineage (NCBI taxonomy): Eukaryota > Metazoa > Chordata > Amphibia > Anura > Myobatrachidae > Pseudophryne > Pseudophryne corroboree. Next base: position 516,252,428 of record NC_086449.1, read on the forward strand.
ACAGACCACTTCTCAGCTCCTATGCTTTCTGGCTGATGTTTTGGTCACTTTTGAAAGCTGGCGGTGCTTTCACTCTAGTGGTAGCATGAGACGGAGTCTACAACCCACACAAGTGGCTCAGGTAGTGCAGCTCATCCAGGATGGCACATCAATGCGAGCTGTGGTAAGAAGGTTTGCTGTGTCTGTCAGCGTAGTATCCAGAGCATGGAGGAGCTACCAGGAGACAGGCCAGTACATCAGGAGACGTGGAGGAGGCCGTAAAAGGGCAACAACCCAGCAGCAGGACCGCTACCTTTGCCTTTGTGCAAGGAGGAACAGGAGGAGCACTGCCAGAGCCCTGCAAAATGACCTCCAGCAAGCCACAAATGTGCATGTGTCTACTCAAACGATCAGAAACAGACTCCATGAGGGTGGTATGAGGGCCCGACGTCCACAGGTGGGGGTTGTGCTTACAGCCCAACACCGCGCAGGACGTTTGGCATTTGCCAGAGAACACCAAGATTGGCAAATTCGCCACTGGCGCCCTGTGCTCTTCCTAGATGAAAGCAGGTTCTCACTAAGCACATGTGACTGACGTGACAGAGTCTGGAGATGCCAAGGAGAACCTTCTGCTGCTTGCAACATCCTCCAGCATGACCAGTTTGGCAGTGGGTCAGTAATGGTGTGGGGTGGCATTTCTTTGGGGGGCCGCACAGCCCTCCATGTACTCGCCAGAGGTAGCCTGACTACCATTAGGTACCGAGATGAGATCCTCAGACCCCTTGTGAGACCATATGCTGGTGCGGTTGGCCCTGGGTTCCTCCTAATGCAAGACAATGCTAGACCTCATGTGACTGGAGTGTGTCAGCAGTTCCTGCAAGACGAAGGCATTGATGCTATGGACTGGCCTGCCCGTTCCCCAGACCTGAATCCAATTGAGCACATCTGGGACATCATGTCTCGCTCCATCCACCAACGCCACGTTGCACCACAGACTGTCCAGGAGTTGGCGGATGCTTTAGTCCAGGTCTGGGAGGAGATCCCTCAGGAGACCATCTGCCACCTCATCAGGAGCATGCCCAGGCATTGTAGGGAGGTCATACAGGCACGTGGAGGCCACACACACTACTGAGCCTCATTTTGACTTGTTTTAAGGACATTACCTCAAAGTTGGATCAGCCTGTAGTGTGTTTTTCCACTTTAATTTTGAGTGTGACTCCAAATCCAGACCTCCATGGGTTAATAAATTTGATTTCCATTGATAATTTTTGTGTGATTTTGTTGTCAGCACATTCAACTATGTAAAGAACAAAGTATTTAATAAGAATATTTCATTCATTCAGATCTAGGATGTGTTATTTTAGTGTTCCCTTTATTTTTTTGAGCAGTGTATATGTTTTTTTTAAATATTGCTTTTTATACTATCTTTTTGGGAAATTTTACTCCTCCTCCTCTTCCTCTTTGAACCTACTCTCTACATGACAGTATTTTCATAGCATGTTCTCTACGTTCTTAATAAATTAATGTTTTACATTTTGTAAAAATAAATTGCACTTAGGGGGTCATTCTGCTGCAGCCAAGCGAATGGGTCTCTACTGCACATGCACCGGCGCCGTAGTGCGCTGGCGCATGCCAGACGGCCGAAGGCCGTAGCAGGGATGCGATTACCTCTGCCTGATTGACAGGCAGAGGCAATCGCTGGGCAGGAGGGGCGGAACGGCTGTGTTTTGCCGCCGTTTCATGGGAGCGGTCCGGCCAACGCAGGCGTGGGTGGACCGAACGGGGGGCGGGCCGCAGCGGCTGCGTGATGTCACACGCAGCCACTGCGGGCCGGGGAGTGATGAGTAGCTCCCGGCCAGCATGCTAAAGCTGTGCTGGCCGGGAGCTACTCTTGAAGTGCAAAAGCATCGCCTCTGTGCTGTCGAAGTAAAAAATATTACATAAAAAGAACATACAAACTACACACATATGATTCGCTATACTTGCAAATACATGCAGCGAGCACAGCAATATATGGTAACACACGCATTTACATGGACATGCCACAGAGATGGATTCGACACTTATTTCATACAGTACATAATTATAATAATATCAAGCGCCAGACATCATGATGATTTAAAATTATATAATGAAGTAATGTCATGTATGTGTATTATTTGAACGAAGCAAGATAGACCTGTCATATTTACTATTAAAGCAACCAGATTAATGTGTAGATTCATTTGATACTTGTTATAAAGTTGTAGGACATTGCAACAAATAATTATGATTAAATGTATGTAAGCTAAAATCACTTTTATTAGAACAATAGATATTCCAAACAGGTAGTGGACAGGAAGCTCAGGCCAGCCCCTTTGGACGTCCTCAAGGCTGAACCTGATTAGCATATACAAAGAGACTAGTGACTCATCATGAATGAGTGAGTCCCCTCCCCCAGAAACTAGATAACACACTGCTGATCACACAGGAGGTCAGTAGCTGTGTTTTGGACTAGACAATGATGGAGTTATTGCCAGATCAGTTCCTGTTCTGTCTCAGACGATGATGGAGTTCCAGCATGATTTTACAGAAAGAGAGTGATATGGAGAAACTTTTATACGAGAAAGATATGGTGATGTATTTGCTGTAACTGGCCTGTAACTGTATGTAACTGTAACTGTATGTATTAACTGCTTACTGTATGAGTTGTAACTATAGGTATACTGTACATTGTAATATATTGAATCCATATCCTTTTAATAACAAATATATACATCAATGAGCTTTGGAACTCAGATAATGTGTGGGTGTATTGTTTTCTCTTATGGGATGCAGTGTTTTGCGATGTACAGCGCACTTTTATCGTATATGGTAATAAGAGGTGTAGGCGTTTACAATATATATTAGAGCGGGCACCTTAAATATTTGTGAGAAAGCAATTTGGCATTCACAGTGCGATGTCTTTGCACTTCTGCGGAGGGTCCGAACTGAGATGCGGGGCGGACTAGCCCTGTGCTGGGCGTCCCCCCCGCATGTCAGGGAAGATGATCATAGCCGTGCTAAATTTAGCACGGCTACGATCAACTCGGAATGATCTTCCTGGTCTTGTAACAATTTTATGACATCAGTGGTCACTCTTAAATATCCTATCCCTTCTACTATATTATATATATATATATATATATATATATATATATATATATTAGAGATGAGCGGGTTCGGTTTCTCTGAATCCGAACCCGCCAGAACTTCATGTTTTTTTTCACGGGTCCGAGCGACTCGGATCTTCCCGCCTTGCTCGGTTAACCCGAGCGCGCCCGAACGTCATCATGACGCTGTCGGATTCTCGCGAGGCTCGGATTCTATCGCGAGACTCGGATTCTATATAAGGAGCCGCGCGTCGCCGCCATTTTCACACGTGCATTGAGATTGATAGGGAGAGGACGTGGCTGGCGTCCTCTCCGTTTAGAATAGATTAGAGAGACACTTGATTTACTAATTTTGGGGAGCATTAGGAGTACTCAGTAGTGTACAGTGCAGAGTTTTGCTGATAGTGACCAGTGACCACCAGTTTTATTTATAATCCGTTCTCTGCCTGAAAAAAGCGATACACAGCACACAGTGACTCAGTCACATACCATATCTGTGTGCACTGCTCAGGCTCAGGCCAGTGTGCTGCATCATCTATTATCTATATATAATATTATATATATCTGTCTGACTGCTCAGCTCACACAGCTTATAATTGTGGGGGAGACTGGGGAGCACTACTGCAGTGCCAGTTATAGGTTATAGCAGGAGCCAGGAGTACATAATATATTATATAGTGAGTGACCACCAGACACACAGTGCAGTTTATTTAATATATCCGTTCTCTGCCTGAAAAAAGCGATACACACAGTGACTCAGTCAGTCACATACCATATCTGTGTGCACTGCTCAGGCTCAGGCCAGTGTGCTGCATCATCTATATATATTATATATCTGTCTGACTGCTCAGCTCACACAGCTTATAATTGTGGGGGAGACTGGGGAGCACTACTGCAGTGCCAGTTATAGGCTATAGCAGGAGCCAGGAGTACATAATATTATATTAAAATTAAACAGTGCACACTTTTGCTGCAGGAGTGCCACTGCCAGTGTGACTAGTGACCAGTGACCTGACCACCAGTATATATAATATTAGTAGTATACTATCTCTTTATCAACCAGTCTATATTAGCAGCAGACACAGTACAGTGCGGTAGTTCACGGCTGTGGCTACCTCTGTGTCGGCACTCGGCAGCCAGTCCATAATTGTATATACCACCTAACCGTGGTTTTTTTTCCTTTCTTTATACATACATACTAGTTACGAGTATACTATCTCTTTATCAACCAGTCTATATATTAGCAGCAGACACAGTACAGTGCGGTAGTTCACGGCTGTGGCTACCTCTGTGTCGGCACTCGGCAGCCCGTCCATAATTGTATATACCACCTAACCGTGGTTTTTTTTTCTTTCTTTATACATACATACTAGTTACGAGTATACTATCTCTTTATCAACCAGTCTATATATTAGCAGCAGACACAGTACAGTGCGGTAGTTCACGGCTGTGGCTACCTCTGTGTCGGCACTCGGCAGCCCGTCCATAATTGTATATACCACCTAACCGTGGTTTTTTTTTCTTTCTTTATACATACATACTAGTTACGAGTATACTATCTCTTTATCAACCAGTCTATATATTAGCAGCAGACACAGTACAGTGCGGTAGTTCACGGCTGTGGCTACCTCTGTGTCGGCACTCGGCAGCCCGTCCATAATTGTATATACCACCTAACCGTGGTTTTTTTTTCTTTCTTTATACATACATACTAGTTACGAGTATACTATCTCTTTATCAACCAGTCTATATATTAGCAGCAGACACAGTACAGTGCGGTAGTTCACGGCTGTGGCTACCTCTGTGTCGGCACTCGGCAGCCCGTCCATAATTGTATATACCACCTAACCGTGGTTTTTTTTTCTTTCTTTATACATACATACTAGTTACGAGTATACTATCTCTTTATCAACCAGTCTATATATTAGCAGCAGACACAGTACAGTGCGGTAGTTCACGGCTGTGGCTACCTCTGTGTCGGCACTCGGCAGCCCGTCCATAATTGTATATACCACCTAACCGTGGTTTTTTTTTTCTTTCTTTATACATACATACTAGTTACGAGTATACTATCTCTTTATCAACCAGTCTATATATTAGCAGCAGACACAGTACAGTGCGGTAGTTCACGGCTGTGGCTACCTCTGTGTCGGCACTCGGCAGCCCGTCCATAATTGTATATACCACCTAACCGTGGTTTTTTTTTCTTTCTTTATACATACATACTAGTTACGAGTATACTATCTCTTTATCAACCAGTCTATATATTAGCAGCAGACACAGTACAGTGCGGTAGTTCACGGCTGTGGCTACCTCTGTGTCGGCACTCGGCAGCCCGTCCATAATTGTATACTAGTATCCAATCCATCCATCTCCATTGTTTACCTGAGGTGCCTTTTAGTTGTGCCTATTAAAATATGGAGAACAAAAATGTTGAGGTTCCAAAATTAGGGAAAGATCAAGATCCACTTCCACCTCGTGCTGAAGCTGCTGCCACTAGTCATGGCCGAGACGATGAAATGCCAGCAACGTCGTCTGCCAAGGCCGATGCCCAATGGCATAGTACAGAGCATGTCAAAACCAAAACACCAAATATCAGTAAAAAAAGGACTCCAAAACCTAAAATAAAATTGTCGGAGGAGAAGCGTAAACTTGCCAATATGCCATTTACCACACGGAGTGGCAAGCAACGGCTGAGGCCCTGGCCTATGTTCATGGCTAGTGGTTCAGCTTCACATGAGGATGGAAGCACTCAACCTCTCGCTAGAAAACTGAAAAGACTCAAGCTGGCAAAAGCACCGCAAAGAACTGTGCGTTCTTTGAAATCCCAAATCCACAAGGAGAGTCCAATTGTGTCGGTTGCGATGCCTGACCTTCCCAACACTGGACGTGAAGAGCATGCGCCTTCCACCATTTGCACGCCCCCTGCAAGTGCTGGAAGGAGCACCCGCAGTCCAGTTCCTGATAGTCAGATTGAAGATGTCAGTGTTGAAGTACACCAGGATGAGGAGGATATGGGTGTTGCAGGCGCTGGGGAGGAAATTGACCAGGAGGATTCTGATGGTGAGGTGGTTTGTTTAAGTCAGGCACCCGGGGAGACACCTGTTGTCCGTGGGAGGAATATGGCCGTTGACATGCCAGGTGAAAATACCAAAAAAATCAGCTCTTCGGTGTGGAGGTATTTCACCAGAAATGCGGACAACAGGTGTCAAGCCGTGTGTTCCCTTTGTCAAGCTGTAATAAGTAGGGGTAAGGACGTTAACCACCTCGGAACATCCTCCCTTATACGTCACCTGCAGCGCATTCATAATAAGTCAGTGACAAGTTCAAAAACTTTGGGTGACAGCGGAAGCAGTCCACTGACCAGTAAATCCCTTCCTCTTGTAACCAAGCTCACGCAAACCACCCCACCAACTCCCTCAGTGTCAATTTCCTCCTTCCCCAGGAATGCCAATAGTCCTGCAGGCCATGTCACTGGCAATTCTGACGAGTCCTCTCCTGCCTGGGATTCCTCCGATGCATCCTTGCGTGTAACGCCTACTGCTGCTGGCGCTGCTGTTGTTGCCGCTGGGAGTCGATGGTCATCCCAGAGGGGAAGTCGTAAGCCCACTTGTACTACTTCCAGTAAGCAATTGACTGTTCAACAGTCCTTTGCGAGGAAGATGAAATATCACAGCAGTCATCCTACTGCAAAGCGGATAACTGAGTCCTTGACAACTATGTTGGTGTTAGACGTGCGTCCGGTATCCGCCGTTAGTTCACAGGGAACTAGACAATTTATTGAGGCAGTGTGCCCCCGTTACCAAATACCATCTAGGTTCCACTTCTCTAGGCAGGCGATACCGAGAATGTACACGGACGTCAGAAAAAGACTCACCAGTGTCCTAAAAAATGCAGTTGTACCCAATGTCCACTTAACCACGGACATGTGGACAAGTGGAGCAGGGCAGGGTCAGGACTATATGACTGTGACAGCCCACTGGGTAGATGTATGGACTCCCGCCGCAAGAACAGCAGCGGCGGCACCAGTAGCAGCATCTCGCAAACGCCAACTCTTTCCTAGGCAGGCTACGCTTTGTATCACCGCTTTCCAGAATACGCACACAGCTGAAAACCTCTTACGGCAACTGAGGAAGATCATCGCGGAATGGCTTACCCCAATTGGACTCTCCTGTGGATTTGTGGCATCGGACAACGCCAGCAATATTGTGTGTGCATTAAATATGGGCAAATTCCAGCACGTCCCATGTTTTGCACATACCTTGAATTTGGTGGTGCAGAATTTTTTAAAAAACGACAGGGGCGTGCAAGAGATGCTGTCGGTGGCCAGAAAAATTGCGGGACACTTTCGGCGTACAGGCACCACGTACAGAAGACTGGAGCACCACCAAAAACTACTGAACCTGCCCTGCCATCATCTGAAGCAAGAAGTGGTAACGAGGTGGAATTCAACCCTCTATATGCTTCAGAGGTTGGAGGAGCAGCAAAAGGCCATTCAAGCCTATACAATTGAGCACGATATAGTAGGTGGAATGCACCTGTCTCAAGTGCAGTGGAGAATGATTTCAACGTTGTGCAAGGTTCTGATGCCCTTTGAACTTGCCACACGTGAAGTCAGTTCAGACACTGACAGCCTGAGTCAGGTCATTCCCCTCATCAGGCTTTTGCAGAAGAAGCTGGAGGCATTGAAGAAGGAGCTAAAAGGGAGCGATTCCGCTAGGCATGTGGGACTTGTGGATGCAGCCCTTAATTCGCTTAACAAGGATTCACGGGTGGTCAATCTGTTGAAATCAGAGCACTACATTTTGGCCACCGTGCTCGATCCTAGATTTAAAGCCTACCTTGGATCTCTCTTTCCGGCAGACACAGGTCTGCTGGGGTTGAAAGACCTGCTGGTGACAAAATTGTCAAGTCAAGCGGAACGCGACCTGTCAACATCTCCTCCTTCACATTCTCCCGCAACTGGGGGTGCGAGGAAAAGGCTCAGAATTCCGAGCCCACCCGCTGGCAGTGATGCAGGGCAGTCTGGAGCGACTGCTGATGCTGACATCTGGTCCGGACTGAAGGACCTGACAACGATTACGGACATGTCGTCTACTGTCACTGCATATGATTCTCTCAACATTGATAGAATGGTGGAGGATTATATGAGTGACCGCATCCAAGTAGGCACGTCACACAGTCCGTACTTATACTGGCAGGAAAAAGAGGCAATTTGGAGGCCCTTGCACAAACTGGCTTTATTCTACCTAAGTTGCCCTCCCACAAGTGTGTACTCCGAAAGAGTGTTTAGTGCCGCCGCTCACCTTGTCAGCAATCGGCGTACGAGGTTACATCCAGAAAATGTGGAGAAGATGATGTTCATTAAAATGAATTATAATCAATTCCTCCGCGGAGACATTGACCAGCAGCAATTGCCTCCACAAAGTACACAGGGAGCTGAGATGGTGGATTCCAGTGGGGACGAATTGATAATCTGTGAGGAGGGGGATGTACACGGTGATATATCGGAGGGTGAAGATGAGGTGGACATCTTGCCTCTGTAGAGCCAGTTTGTGCAAGGAGAGATTAATTGCTTCTTTTTTGGGGGGGGTCCAAACCAACCCGTCATATCAGTCACAGTCGTGTGGCAGACCCTGTCACTGAAATGATGGGTTGGTTAAAGTGTGCATGTCCTGTTTTGTTTACACAACATAAGGGTGGGTGGGAGGGCCCAAGGACAATTCCATCTTGCACCTCTTTTTTCTTTTCTTTTTCTTTGCATCATGTGCTGATTGGGGAGGGTTTTTTGGAAGGGACATCCTGCGTGACACTGCAGTGCCACTCCTAGATGGGCCCGGTGTTTGTGTCGGCCACTAGGGTCGCTAATCTTACTCACACAGTCAGCTACCTCATTGCGCCTCTTTTTTTCTTTGCGTCATGTGCTGTTTGGGGAGGGTTTTTTGGAAGGGACATCCTGCGTGACACTGCAGTGCCACTCCTAGATGGGCCCGGTGTTTGTGTCGGCCACTAGGGTCGCTAATCTTACTCACACAGTCAGCTACCTCATTGCGCCTCTTTTTTTCTTTGCGTCATGTGCTGTTTGGGGAGGGTTTTTTGGAAGGGACATCCTGCGTGACACTGCAGTGCCACTCCTAGATGGGCCCGGTGTTTGTGTCGGCCACTAGGGTCGCTAATCTTACTCACACAGCTACCTCATTGCGCCTCTTTTTTTCTTTGCGTCATGTGCTGTTTGGGGAGGGTTTTTTGGAAGGGACATCCTGCGTGACACTGCAGTGCCACTCCTAGATGGGCCCGGTGTTTGTGTCGGCCACTAGGGTCGCTAATCTTACTCACACAGCTACCTCATTGCGCCTCTTTTTTTCTTTGCGTCATGTGCTGTTTGGGGAGGGTTTTTTGGAAGGGCCATCCTGCGTGACACTGCAGTGCCACTCCTAGATGGGCCCGGTGTTTGTGTCGGCCACTAGGGTCGCTAATCTTACTCACACAGCTACCTCATTGCGCCTCTTTTTTTCTTTGCGTCATGTGCTGTTTGGGGAGGGTTTTTTGGAAGGGACATCCTGCGTGACACTGCAGTGCCACTCCTAGATGGGCCCGGTGTTTGTGTCGGCCACTAGGGTCGCTTATCTTACTCACACAGCGACCTCGGTGCAAATTTTAGGACTAAAAATAATATTGTGAGGTGTGAGGTATTCAGAATAGACTGAAAATGAGTGTAAATTATGGTTTTTGAGGTTAATAATACTTTGGGATCAAAATGACCCCCAAATTCTATGATTTAAGCTGTTTTTTAGTGTTTTTTGAAAAAAACACCCGAATCCAAAACACACCCGAATCCGACAAAAAAAATTCGGTGAGGTTTTGCCAAAACGCGTTCGAACCCAAAACACGGCCGCGGAACCGAACCCAAAACCAAAACACAAAACCCGAAAAATTTCAGGCGCTCATCTCTAATATATATATATATATATATATATATATATATATATATATAGTACCATAGTTTAGAGGTGCAAAATTTAAGTCCAAAGGAACCCGTTACCAAAAAGTCCAAATTACTGGACATAATAAGCGGTAGGTTTATCCAACACATTTTGTCCTATCACACCAGTGTGTGCAGTGTCACTTCCTCACATATGTTGGGTAGAGATTGGTTAATTTGGGATGGTATTGGGATCCCGGCACTTGGGATGCTGGAGGTTAAAATCCCAACAGCGGTATCCTGACAAACAAAAGTTATGATCCCTGGCATACATACGTTCGGTATGCTGGCAGTCAGGATTCCGGCACCAGTATTTTCATCCATGACAGGATCCTGTTGTCGGCATTGCCACCAGTGTTGGAATTCAGGCCTTGGTATTGCGACTGCCAGAATCCCGAATGCTGGTATGCAGACCATATCCTGGTTAATTATGATTAGACAATTTTGTTGACAAAAACACAAAAGTGAATGTTAGAATATTTCACCAAATGTAAATGCTGTATAGTTTCTGTGCTGTTCTCACACAGTATTTTCAAGAGAAGCAACCATTAAGAACAGGAAACTAAATTTGTTCAGTACTTTGTTTAAAAAGAATAATGGCCCTCATTCCGAGTTGTTCGCTCGGTATTTTTCATCGCATCGCAGTGAAAATCCGCTTAGTACGCATGCGCAATGTTCGCACTGCGACTGCGCCAAGTAACTTTACTATGAAGAAAGTATTTTTACTCACGGCTTTTTCTTCGCTCCGGCGATCGTAATGTGATTGACAGGAAATGGGTGTTACTGGGCGGATACACGGCGTTTCAGGGGCGTGTGGCTGAAAACGCTACCGTTTCCGGAAAAAACGCAGGAGTGGCCGGGGAAACGGTGGGAGTGCCTGGGCGAACGCTGGGTGTGTTTGTGACGACAACCAGGAACGACAAGCACTGAAATGATCGCACAGGCAGAGTAAGTCTGGAGCTACTCTGAAACTGCTAACTCGTTTGTAATCGCAATATTGCGCGTACATCGGTCGCAATTTTAAGAAGCTAAGATTCACTCCCAGTAGGCGGCGGCTTAGCGTGTGTAACTCTGCTACATTCGCCTTGCGAGCGAACAACTCGGAATGAGGGCCAATGATCATTTATTTGCTGTATAGTACACAAAATTCTATTTGCATTGAGAGGGTGGTTGCTCATACATATAATTCTCTAAGAGCAAAAAATAAAAGTGAAAAGAAGATTAATTACTCAGAAGGAACAAAGCTGTATAATATATATTATAATGCTAACGAACCATGCTTGCACTTTAGCCCAGATGTAAACAACATTGATTTTTTAAAAATGGCATACAAAATGTTCAGATATACTTCATGCGATAAAAGCTTGCATATACCATGCATCTGAATATGATTTATGACTTTTCTTAGTTTTTCCAAATAAAGAAAGCAAATTTGTAATTTAAAATAATGTTAAAATACAACACACAAAGGAACATATATACACTCATGGTTGATGTAATATAATAATGTTAAAATGCCCATATCTTTACTTTCACATAAATGCATTACCTACCATAACAAATATCCCACTATTAAAATAAAGTTTGTTAGTGAAATATCATAGTCACAATCTATCTAGTGATCTATGATAGGTACCACCATTGCGGTTTTAAACAATAGAAAGCTATTTTGACACTAACTAAAAGTTTAAGTCTTGAATTTTTAATAGTAAACAATCCAAATCCTTTAAATAATTGAAAACAAATCTGCAAAGGGTCAAAAGTTAAAACACTTAACTAAAAGAAACTTGTTACAGTTTCAAGTATATTTCTACAGTCTACTGTTAAAGTAATAAGTCATTTTTTTTTCCAAATCTTGCAATTATTGGGAGGTTTATCAAAGCTTGGAGAGAGATAAAATGAAGAGAGATAAAGTTCCAACCATTCAGCTCCTGCCATTTTTCAAACCCAGCCTGTAAAGGCAGAAGATGATTGGTTAGTACTTTATCTCTCTCTATTTTACCCCTGCTAGATTTGTTTAATCTCCCCCTAAATCTCTTCCAGAAGCCAGTCTACAAATGCAATAAATAAAAGATACCTGAGCTAAATAAACCATCTACATATAAATAAATACATAACTAACAGTTGTCTGTAATAATAATAATAATAATAATAATAATAATAATAATAATAATAATAAAACAACAAAATAAATAACACAAGATTAAAACAGTGAAACATCCCCAACCTCAAGGGATGACCCAGATGAGTATATAAATGTAGCTTCCAACATCTGTTATTTAATGGCTATACTGTACCTACCTAAAATGAGCACTTAGAGCTACTTGTTACATTGTAGTCTGCAGACACCAATGTGATCCTCAGTTTGTACTCTATATGCAAACTTCCACTTTGTTGTCAAGCCAGAGCTAATAAAATAAATTGCTTCCTTGTCTGCAGTGATGGATTTCCCACTAGGCACATGAGGCACATGCCTAGGGACACCACTTGATGAGGGTGGTACAGCAGGCTGGCATATGTCCCCCCTACTGCCTGCCACATCTGAGCAGCAGGCACATTTGTTTTTTTTACCAGGAGAGTAGAGGCCAAGATAGAGAGTGAAGAATGAGCAGGGGCAGAGTAACATCGGACCTAAAGGGCTGCTGTCAGAGAGTTGGAGCTGCTGCAGATCCCTGGCTGCTTGTGAGGTAAGTGTGCAATGTGTGTGTTTGTAGTGTATTTGCAGCATTTGTGTGTGTGAGCAGTGTGATCAGTAGGGGGACAGTGTGCGGGAGGAAGGGGGTTGATGGAGCAGTGAGCTGTGATGGGAGTAATGTGGGCAGTATGGCGGCAGTGAGGAGTGGAGGAGAAGTTATGTGGGAAATGAGGTATGATGGGGTAGTGACCTGGTGGAGAGAGGGACCAGTAAGGTGTGCTGGGGAAAGTGTGAGCTATGTGGACAGTGAGGTATGAGGAGAACAGTGTGAGCTGTGGAGGAAGGAAGGGAGGGCAGTGAGATATGGGGGGAACTGGAGAGAGCTATTGAAGGGGTAATGAGAAGGGTATGGGGAGATATGGAGGGAGGTAACAGTAAGAGGCATGCAGTATATATATAACTCACAATCTAATGGTTGCTCTACCAGTGATTTCAATTACAATGATGAAAACTACTGCAACAATTACTCCGAGACACCTTTAGGTGTATGCACCAGCCTGCAATCAAAAGAGCAAAGAGACAATAAACACGTATAGGCGGTTGAGGAAACGTTGGCAGACCGTTAATCCCGAACAGGCCATAATCAATTTGTCCTCCCACACCCTAACTGACTCTGAAATTAAGGTATTAAAACGTGGATTGTCTTTTGTCCCCCTATTCCAGTTAAATGGCTTTAACTGGGAGGTCAAAAAATATCCACTTAACCGTCAATTTACGATACATGAAGTGTGTCTCCTTTACAACGTACTGAGGTTATTCCTAGACAATTACGCAAGTTGCAATGTAAATCGACTTTTGAAACTTTTACTATTAACATGTCTATTTAATCTTTTTCACGTATGCTTGAAATGAATAAAGGGGTGGTTACTGCTGAACACTATCTATAGCAACTTGTCTGCTGATGAGTTTCAATCACTTCAAGATTTGTCCTCTTACAATGATACTAGGTGCTTCATTGCGCCCTACGGGCGCTCTTCACACCGTCGCAAGGGGCTACGCCCCCTTAACCCTTGCATGCCTTTCTGGGGTTCAATATTTGTATTATATGGAGTATTACCTGCATTCCTTTGTTAGTGGTTAAATATTGCACAATGAAAGGGCGTGCGATGGTGAAGGAGGCGCAGCCCCTTGCGACGGCGTGAACAGCACCTGCAGGGCACGATGTACAGAATGTAGCGGGTGCGGGGGGGACTGCGGATGGGGGAGGGTGTCTGTAGATGCTGCGGGTGGAGGGGGGGGTGGAAGCGGGGGGGGCCCGAATGGGGAAGGGTCGGGAGGTGCTGCGGGTGGGGGAGGAGCAGAGGAGTGGGGGCTGCAGATGGGGGAGGGGTCCGGAGGCACTGCAGGTGGGGGAGGGGCAGGGGTGCCACGGGTGGGAGAGGGGCAGGTGTGGGGATGTTGCGGATGGGTGAAGGGTTCCGGAGGTGCTGTGGGATGGGAAGAGGCGGGGGTGCTGGGGGTGGGGTAGGGGTCCGCAGGCGCCGTGGGTAGGGAAGGGGCAGGTACGGGTGGTGCGGCGTATGAGGAAGGAGGTCCGGAGGTGCTGCAGGTGGTGGTGGGGCAGGTGCGGGGGTGCCATGGGTGGGGGAGGGGTGGGGGAGGGGGGGACTGCGGATGGAGGAGGGTATCTGCAGATGCTGCGGGTGGAGGGTGGCAGGTGTGGGGGGAGACATATATGGGGGGTGGATGGTGGAGGGGGTCTGGAGGTGCTGTGGGTGGTGAAGGGGCGGAGGAGTGGGAGCCGCGGGTAGTGTAGGGGGTCTGGAGGCACAGCGTGTGGGGGAGGGGTGGAATGCCGCATGTGGTGGAGGGGAAGGTGCGGAGGTGTGGTGCATTGGGGAGGGGTCTGGAGGCGCTGCAGGTACTGTACCTGCCAAAAAGGTAGTTGGAGGGTATGCAGTAACAGGGCCAGGACAGGGGTGACAGGGTCAGAACAGGGGTGACGGGGCCAGGACAGGGGTGACGGGGTCAGGACAGGGGTGACGGGGCCAGGACAGGGGTGACGGGGCCAGGACAGGGGCGATGGGGCCAGGACAGAAATGACAGGGACAGGATAGGGGTGACAGGGCCAGGGTAGGGGCGGCAGGACCAGGATAGGGGTGACAGGGCCAGTATAGGGTTGACAGGGCAAGCACAGGGGTGACAGGGCCAGGATAGGGGTAACAGGGCCAGCATAAGGGTGACAGGACCAGGATAAGGGTGAAAGGGCAAGGATAAGGGTGAAAGGGCCAGGATATGGGTGACAGGGCAAGGCCAGGGGTGACATGGACATGACAGAACACAGGGCACGGGAGAGATTCGTATTAGGGACAAAACAGTGGTGACAGACAGATGTGTCTTACCGGAGTCACTGCTGCTGGCTGCTGCTGTTCCACTCCAACCTGTTGGGATCTGCTGCTGGTGGAGACTTGGCATAGCTGACTCTCTTAGGCTGGAGTCCTGCTTCCTCTGCCCATCCGCATCCCTCCCCCCCCCCCAGTCACACTCCGCAGACCTCGCGCAGCTGCCGGGCACTGTGGTAAGGGGAGACTGGGAGTGACTGGTTAGCCCCCAGGAGACGCTGCGGCTGGAGGGAGGAGGGGGTCATAGCATGCACGCGGCGCGGACCTAGCGGCTGCTGGGCACTGTGGTAAGGGGAGACTGGGAGTGACTGGTTAGCTCCCAGGAGACGCTGCGGCTGGAGGGAGGAGGGGGTCAGAGCCTGCAAGCAGCTCGGACTTCTGCAGCGCTACCCGCCGGCTAAAGTGTGTGAAGGAGCTGGGCGCACCTCACTGCGGGTGGCAGTGCTGCAGCTAGCAGTGGGGTTGCCGGGGCTGGAGATAACAGAGGCAGTACGGAACCTGCACAGCGGCAGGTGCCCCACAAAACTGCAGCTAAGAAGCGTGGAGTGTGCTAGAAAGTGACGCTCCTCCGCGCCAGAGAGACCCTGCTGAGTGTGCTGATGTGGGGGGTCAAGCACACAGCCGGTGCCCGTCTGTCTGTACGGCATACCCCCTCACACACCCCCATACCTCCCAACTGTTTTCCGGGACAGTCCCAGTTTTTGGGGTCTGTCCCGCTGTCCCACCCGTGGGACGCAGTGTCCCGCGGTGGGGGCAGTTGGAAAGCTCCTGTACTCGCTGTTCTGCTTAGCAGAGCAGCAGTGAATAGTGGAGACAGAGGGAGAGGGGGCACCAGGGGGTACGGATTAAGGGGGGGGGGTTCCAGCAGCAGAGCCAGATTAAGGGGGGGGAGCCAGGGGGTATGTACCGTTGGCCCCACAGTTTTAGGGGGACCCCTGGCTCGAGTAGCTCTGTCCCAGCTCAGAAGCTCCCCCGTCCTGCCAGCAACAGCGACAGCATTGTGCTACAGTCAGCACATGCTGCTGCGTATTGGCAGGTCTGTGGTGTTGCAGGGAGGCAGCAGTCTCCCTGCTTTCTTCTGCCTGTGCGGGTGTGTAGGGGGGAGCGACTACCTCCTCTGGATTTAGCCCTAGCTGAGGGGCCAAAATTCCCCCCAAAAAATAATCCCGGAATTTGCATAAGGAGCGTGGCCTCGCGGGCCACAATTAGGCCACGCCCCCAACTCCAAAGCAGGCACAGCAATGAGATAGGGCTCCCCTGTCTCAAGTGCCCTGGGCCCCCCGGACTCATAATCAGCCCCTGGGGGCATACCAGCAGCTCACAGAGTACTGGGCATGCCCCCTCACTGACGAAAATGGGGGCCCTCCTGTGAAGCCACGCCCCCTTTTCGTTGGCCACACCCCCTTTTCGCCGGGGGGGGGGGGTTCCCTCCTTCTGCCTGAAGAAAGCTCCTGAAGAAAGCTGGGAGGTATGCACCCCTGCCTGTGCCATGCCCATACTATCTGCTTCTGCTCCTAGTCTCCTATAGATTTGGCCAGATCTGTGACTCATTTGACTAACTACGCCCAGTGTTGTGACTCCGCCCAGCGTTAGCAAATGAGTCACAAAGTCACAGATCTGGGCTATTATATAGGAGATTATTATTTGCCCCGCAGATGAGGGCAGGCGATAGTAATACAGGATTTGACTACTTATAAACAAGAAATTTTGGGTCAATTGTCTAATGCTAATGTGTATCGGGTGCTAAATAAGGACCCTACAGATGTTTTTAAGGATATACTTAGTAAATGACTCATATTGCCTTTTAACGATGGTATTTATTTCACAGGCTAATTCACTTGTTCCTAACTGTCCAGTAGTCCCTGCATTATAAACACTCCCTAAATTACACAAGAATATGGCTGCTCCTGCAGGACATCCTATAATAGCTGATAGAGGTTCCTTATTTCAAAATTGTTCTGTTTATATTGATGTATTATTACGACCTTGCATTGTAGATAATGTGAATTATTTGTTAGATACTATATCTTTTTTGAATAGGTTGTCTTTGATTGATACAATACCTAGTAATAGCTACCTTTGTAGTATGGCCTTTTTAAGTTTATATATGGTAATACCCAATGATACTGGGATCAGGGCCGTCCGTGATTTAATTACGCATTACCCTTTATCTGCAAGTCCTGATATGGATCTTATCTGCAATCTGTTGGAGTTGCTTTTGACTCATAACTATTTTATTTTCAATGGCGCCTTATATCTCTAGGTGTCCGGCTTTGTGATGGGGTCAAATGTGGCCCCACCCTACGCAAATGTATATATGTTTCAGCTGGAGCATGTCATCTTTTCTAATCCAACAGTGTCAGATTAGATCCAATTTTTACGGTTGCAATATTGATGACTTGTTTTTGATCTGGACAGGAGCAAGAGATGGATTTGTATCGCAAATACAGTCCCATAACCTTTTGGACTGTCCTATTCAATTTACCTATGTAATTGATCCAGTTTTGGTCAGTCTTTTGGATGTTCAGGTTTCTCTGCATAATGGGGTCATTAGGACATCCTTGTATCAAAAAAGCACTGACAGGACACTATTCTCCATGCAGGGAGCTTTCATCCACAATCCCTTAAATAATGGTCTCCCCTTCTCCCAGTTCATTGGAGCGTGCCGTATTTGAAGTTAAGGGGGCAACTAGTCATATTGACATTATGATATCCACGTTTCTGACTAGGAGTTATGATCTACAGCATCTCTTATGGGCTAAACACAAGGCTTTGAGCATACCTCGTGGTGATCTTTTGAAACCTAAAAAAAAAAATAATTCTTGTTCTAAGATTCTCTGAGTTTATCACTTTAATGTGGCCAGTAGTACCATCAATAGGACTAGTAAGAAAATATGGCCCTTTGTGAAATCAGATTGTGATCTTAATTTGGCAGATGTTGATGCTTTGCCCTGTTACACACGAGGTTGCAATATTTGCGACTGGGTGATGAAGACAGAAGTTACTAATCTGGATGTGTGCATTTCTTATTGTCTCATATTTAGGATGCAAAAATGGTTGTTTTAAATGTCTTAATTGTACAGCCGGGTGTGTAACACGTTACCGGCACGTGGGATCCCGGTGGTCAGCATACCGATGCCGGGATCCCGGCCGCAGAATGCCAGCGGGGAACCTGCACTCGCCACAGGTTCTATTCCCACTCTATGGGTACCATAGACACCCATAAGTGGGAATAGTCCCTGTTGGTCACCATGCCAACCGTCAGGATAGTGAGGGGGCAGGATGTAGGGGGAGGTGTTGTGACTGGAGGTCTCCTGACTGCCGGTCACATAGCTGCAACCCGTACAACCTGTCATTCTGTGGTGGTGGGGGACAGTTTCTGTCATCCCCACAGTGGAAAAAGATTTAATATCCAACACCGGGTGCCCTGCACTACATGCTACATCATATATATAAATATAAGATTACTTGCCTTTGCAGGCTTAGCTGTGTGGGCAAAACATAGCTGCACATCGGCATGCCATACGGAATGCTATTACTGATACACATAGTGACAAACCTGTTGCCCATAACTACATGGGGGCGGGACATACACTAGCTTGGCCACGTTGCACATGATTACAGATCATGTTCCCCCTAATAGGAGGATAGTGATAAGGCACTTAACCTGTTGAAATATGAATCCAGATGGATCTATAGATAGATCTTTGCACTGAGGGTTTGAATTTCAGCACAGTGAAGCTCATGGTATACATACCTTTTACCGGTGGTTGGGATCCCAGCTGTCATGATCCCGACAGTGGGATTCCAGCCACCAGTATGCCAGGAGCGGGGTGAGCGCTAGAAAGCCCCTTCCGGGTTCGCTGTGCTCGCCACGCTGCAGGCACGGTGGCTCGCTGTGCTCGCTACAGGATCTATTCTCCCTCTATGGGAGGGAGATAAAACTTGTGATGTTGGTATTTCGGCGGCAGAATTTCATGCCTGTCGGGATTCCGACGTTGGCATTGTGACAGGTGGTCTCGTGATTGCCTCCCGAAACTTATCACTATACTGATCACTCTGCAGATCAGATCAGTGCTCCAAGCCTCAGAGCATTGATCCGATTAGTGTGACTCCCATACACACTGAGCAACAACTAGTGTACGCTCTTCTATGGGATCAGGAGGTCTATAGTAAACTGCATATAAGATGCAACCTCCCAACCTGACTGTTGCAGACAAATTAATCTCCTCTATTAATTACTGTTAAAGGTACCATATCTTCTAAGAAAAGCATGCAATCCAATCTGAATTTCTGTTATTTAAGACCTATTGTCCTTTGCATGATCCTTGATACAAAAAAGATAATTTGATTAATATTTGTGTTGACCTCTAATCAGGGGCATTTTAAGAGAGAGGAGGGGACCTGTGTGCAGACTCCGTTGCAGGCCCACTGCTCTCCGGCAGTAAATACACTCTGGCATAATGCCAGAGCCTACTGCGCATGTCTAGGTTTCCAGGAACATGGCGTACATGCCTTGTTCCTGAGAACATCTCCAGTGTGCATGCGCAAAAATGGCAGCAGTGGCCATTTTCCAAGTGATTTTTGTCCTTAGTAAAGGGCCACCACTGCGGGACTCCGGAGGGGTCAGTATAATATATGGGTGCAGTATGTGCGGTGTGGGCCCCCCTAGACCCAGGGGCTTGTGTGCCCTGCACACACTGCATCCATTATAGAACTTTATTATACACTTTAATTACAGTAGGTCACTTCAGGGGCGTCACTTACCCCAGTGACACCTCGTGTGGCCTTGAAGGAACTATGGATGTGACGTAAGTGCTTGAAGCAAAAAGGAGGTTTGGCTTAGCAGGGGGGCATGGCTTCATGTCCTGACTCCCATTTTTTGTCATCACGGGGATCCCAGAGATGCAGACTGCCCCCACTGCACTTCCCAACTCCTAAGGGCCCTACACATTTGACGATGCGCCGCCGAGGTGCCCGATGGCCGAAACGGCCGACGAGCGACCCGGCGGCGGGGGGGCAGTGACGGGGGGAGTGAAGTTTCTTCACTCCCCCCGTCACGCGGCTGCATTGAAGTGCAGGCAAATATGGACGAGATCGTCCATATTGGCCTGCATGTACAGCCGACGGGAGACCAGCGATGAACGAGCGCGGGGCCGCGCATCGTTCATCGCTGGAGTCTCCACACTGAAAGATATGAACGAGTTCTCGTTCATTTATGAACGAGATCGTTCATATCTTTCAGAAAATCGGCCAGTGTGTAGGGCCTACTACACTAGGGCCACCCGATTTTCGGGAGCCTCCCGGCCATTCCGTTAGGATAGGCAAGTATGCTTGCAGAATGCCTGGAATGACATCCTATAGCCAATAGAGCTGCTGCAGATCTGAATGACACAGCAGCATGTGCTCTTCTTCTTGGTGCCCGCAATAAAATGACATACAAACCAGTTAGACACAAGATCCATGTAACAGTGTTTAACATCAGCTCTAGATTTGTCTTTCTTCTGGAGATAATTCCAAATGTTAAGATATATATTTATTTTACATTACCAAAGATACAGAGGATTGTTTCCTTTTCAACAGTTCAAATAGCCCTGGATTAGAAATATTGCCACCAAGCCTCTGTGTATGTGCTGCTTCTTCCACCAGGCATTATTTATTATTACTTTTTATTTAGAGCTAACGTATTATACAGCTCTGTACAGGGAATATATTATTTTTAATCATTCACTCCGTCCCTGCCACATTGAAGCTTACAGAGTCAATTTCCTAACAATCAAACACACAAATACAAGGATCAATATTTAGGGCATACTTGCCTACCTGACCCTCTCCATGAGGGAGAAAATGCTCTGTTCCTGGACTTTCCTGGTAATGTATGATTGCCATCACCTGTGGTGAAACACCTTTCTTATCAATTAACTAGCTCACCACAGGTGATGGCAATCATACATTACCAGGAAAGTCCAGGAACAGAGCATTTTCTCCCTCATGGAGAGGGTCAGGTAGGCAAGTATGATTTAGGGCAGGCATGTCCAAACTGCGGCCCTCCAGCTGTTGAGAAACTACACATCCCAGCATGCCCTGACAGAGCTTTAGCATTCTCTGACAGCAAAACTGTGTCAGGGCATGCTGGGATATGTAGTTTCACAACAGCTGGAGGGCCGCAGTTTGGACATGCCTGATTTAGGGGCTTAAAAAACAATGAACCTACCAGTATGTTTTTGCACTGAAGGAGGAAACCAGAGCACACAAAGGAAACCGACACAAACATAGGGAGAACTTACAAATGCTACACAGATAAGTACCTGGTTGAAATCGAGCCCATTATCCCAGTGCTGTGAGGCATTACTGCTAGCTGTTATGCTAATATGCAAAATTCTGTTGGCTCCAACCACTATGCACATAAATAAATGTGTTCTACCAGGAAGTAAAAGAAAACTATGATAAACGTTTATATCCTGGCTGGCATACTGTGCATACGAAGAAATGTGACCGAGCAAAAATACAAGGTGAGCGAACAGAATTAAGGTGGTCATTCCGAGTCGATCGCTCTTTATTTTTCTTTTCGCAATGGAGCGATTAGTCGCTAATGCGCATGCGCAATGTCCACAGTGCGACTGCGCCAAGTAAATTTGCTATGAAGATTGGTATTTTACTCACGGCATTACAAGGTTTTTTCATCGTTCTGGTGATCGTAATGTGATTGACAGGAAGTGGGTGTTTCTGGGCGGAAACTGCCCGTTTTATGGGAGTGTGTGAAAAAACGCTACCGTTTCTGGGAAAAACGCGGGAGTGGCTGGAGAAACGGAGGAGTGTCTGGGCGAACGCTGGGTGTGTTTGTGACGTCAAACCAGGAACGGCAAGCACTAAACTGATCGCACTGGAAGAGTAAGTCTCGAGCTACTCAGAAACTGCACAGAGAAGTCTTTTCGCAATATTGCGAATCTTTCGTTCGCAATTTTGATAAGCTAAGATTCACTCCCAGTAGGCGGCGGCATAGCGTGTGCAATGCTGCTAAAAGCAGCTTGCGAGCGAACAACTCGGAATGAGGGCCTTAGGCCTAGGTGTGTACACACGGTGAGATTTTTTCTTGAGATTTTGACTATATAGTCAAAATCGCAAGAAAAGTTAGTGCAAATCGCAAGGTGAAAGTCACCTTGCGATCCCGATGCGCGGCCCCGCCAGGTCGGCATCGCAAGAAAAGATAGACTGTGCAGGCAAGTCAATCCTTGCTAGATCGGTGTACTATCTAGTTCATCTCACATGTGTCAATGACATCTCACATAAGCCAAAATCTCACATAAGCCAAAATCGTAAGCACACATAGTCCATATCTCAAGAAAAGTTAGTCAAAATCTGTCCTATCTGGGCTCCGGGGAGTTCAAGGGAAATCGCAAGTAAAAATCGAACATAGCAAGGATCTCACCGTGTGTACACACCTTTAGTGTTAACTGGTGCAAATGGGTTGCTCACAGGTGGATTGCAGATCTGTAATTGAATTGCTCTGGGCACTTTACCCTTGGGGCTTGGGTGCAGACCTGCAGCTAATAGAATCTAAGGTATTTGTCAAATAAAATGCTGTCTTTTCAATATAAATGATTAAGTAGTGTCCTGTTCTTAATGTTCTAGTGAACTGAATGCTAGCTGTTACACTGTCATTTCTGTGAGCCAGCGGCACTAGTTTATATGTTCTGCACACCTGCTGCAGCCATTCTTTGCACTAACACAACTCTATGAAGATTCATATATTCAACAGTTGTGTGGGCTCCCCCTGCTGTACAAAATACAATTAACACATAGAGTAAAACACCCTACCTTTTTAATTATAAATGTAGCATTCATGTGATACCCTTCAAGAGTACAAATACTGCATACATTTCATACTTGCCTACCTGACCCTCTCCATGAGGGAGAAAATGCTCTGTTCCTGGACTTTCCTGGTAATGTATGATTGCCATCACCTGTGGTGAAAAACCTTTCTTATCAATTAACTAGCTCACCACAGGTGATGGCAATCATACATTACCAGGAAAGTCCAGGAACAGAGCATTTTCTCCCTCATGGAGAGGGTCAGGTAGGCAAGTATGATACATTTACAAGTCCATATGAGAACCATTAATGAAAGGATTAGAGGCGTATATGGGTACAGCTCTGGTAAACACGATGCTTATTGTATGCAGTCACTAGTGGAGCTTCAAAGTCTCCATAATCTTTGGTAACTTTCTTACTGACATATTAAAACATTAATGTTTGCAGGTGCTAAAAATGTCTAACATATACAGCATAGGGGAGATTTATCAAAGCTAGGAGAGATAAATTGGAGAGATAAAGTACCATCCAATCGGCTACTGTCATTTTTCAAACACATGCCCTTATTTATCAGTGAGTGATAAATTTCACTGTGAATGAAAAATTGCACCAGCCAATCAGCTCCAAACTGCCATGTCACAGGCTGGGTTTGAAAAATGACAGGCGTGGATTGGCTGGTGCAATTTATCACTCACAGTGAAATTTATAATTTCTTGATAAATAAGGGCAACAGCCTGTAACATGGCAGTTATAAGATGATTGTTTGGTAATTTATATCTCTCCACTTTCTTTTCAAGGTTTGATATATCTCCCCCAAAGTATTTCCCTTTTTTTACCAATATATACTAATTTATATTTATTACACAGAAATATTATGTACAATATCATTATTTGTTGTTCAATTTCTGGCTTATATTTTTGGGTTTCATAAAAAATCCTGATGCGCACTACCGTATGTGCTGTTTAACATACAGTATGTGATCATTGTTTTTCCTTCACAGTATACATCTACTGTGTTTATGGATTCTCACAACCATTTGCTCTGCTTTACATTTGCAGTATTATTTACCCTATAAATTCACTTTCATTGCAGCATGTTTATACAAATGTAAATAGTTCAGGATCTAATGATACCATAATTGGTGATAAGACTGTGACCAGTGGAATATTTGCATTATTACAGTTGGAGCACATGCATTCCAGACAGGTGAATAATGGCCCTCATTCCGAGTTGTTCGCTCGCAAGGCGAATGTAGCAGAGTTACACACGCTAAGCCGCCGCCTACTGGGAGTGAATCTTAGCTTCTTAAAATTGCGACCGACGTACGCGCAATATTGCGATTACAAACGAGTTAGCAGTTTCAGAGTAGCTCCAGACTTACTCTGCCTGTGCGATCATTTCAGTGCTTGTCGTTCCTGGTTGACGTCACAAACACACCCAGCGTTCGCCCAGGCACTCCCACCGTTTCCCCGGCCACTCCTGCGTTTTTTCCGGAAACGGTAGCGTTTTCAGCCACACGCCCCTGAAACGCCGTGTATCCGCCCAGTAACACCCATTTCCTGTCAATCACATTACGATCGCCGGAGCGAAGAAAAAGCCGTGAGTAAAAATACTTTCTTCATAGTAAAGTTACTTGGCGCAGTCGCAGTGCGAACATTGCGCATGCGTACAAAGCGGATTTTCACTGCGATGCGATGAAAAATACCGAGCGAACAACTCGGAATGAGGGCCAATATTTTGAATATCATGTGTAACATAGATTGTGGCATATCTCTTCCCATATGTCATTGACATACAATAATTAGATGAAGTCAGTACACTGTGATCAAATGCATTCTCTGAAGCATACTTAATTCTCTTCTGTGCCCTTGCTCTAGAATGTTACAGTGCTCCACCTGGAGAAGTCTTGTCTGCATTATAGGGATGGCCATCGACCATTGATGATTCATAATCATTGATGGTTTTGGGCCGATATAGAATACTTTTGCTGTCGATGGGGGAGGACCAGATGGTTTCCCTTCATCGATGGTATGGCATAACCAAATATTATTTTATTTCTTACATCTAGGTGCCGGGACATGGAGCATACCCCACCCCCAGACACCCGCAAAGTCACGCCCCAGTCACGTCCATGGGCCCGGATTGGCCCGTGGCTCACTCAATACTAAAGGAGAGGGTGACCATCGATGGGTGAAAGCATCAATGGTTTCCCACCATCGAGGTTATCCATCAATGGTAATATCAATGGTAATAATCGATGGATAACACCCCCCCATCCCCCATGGCCATCCCTAGTCCGCAATCTTATTGGTGGAGATGGAGCATTATTCTTATTATTCTTAACAACAATAATGAATATTATTGTCTATAATTTGTAAGGTTACCGAGTAACACAGTGCTCTGCAGCAGTATCCAGTGGGGGACAACAGGTCACACATAAAACAGCTATTCAAGGTAGACAAATACATGCAGATGTGAAATAAAAGGATGGAAAGTCCCTGTTCATTAGCGATTGTGACCTATTAGGTAAAGGACAGATCTGAGACAAGTGGAGGTTCTCAGCATGGAGAGTAGAACAGTGGTGAGGACATACCGCTATCAGCAGTATCAGTGGT
This sequence comes from Pseudophryne corroboree, assembly GCF_028390025.1. Taxonomy (NCBI): domain Eukaryota; kingdom Metazoa; phylum Chordata; class Amphibia; order Anura; family Myobatrachidae; genus Pseudophryne; species Pseudophryne corroboree. The sequence goes on from NC_086449.1 coordinate 516,277,985, forward strand.
AGCAGGGAAAGCTCAAAGAGAGACGTCGCTTTTCAGAGACTGTTTAAAGTATTAAATCCTTGGGAGTGTTAGATCAGGCAGGGAAGGGAATTCAGTATGTGAGTAGTGGACCAGAAGTTTTGTTGTAGGAACCAGGTGATTATTTTAGAGAAGACAAGGTGCAAACCAGATACAGATATAAGAGGATGTGAGAGAGAGTATTTTGAGATGAGGTACAGTACGATATGAAGGCACAGCAATTGATACTAAAATATTTTGGAGGTTAGGTGAAACTAATGTAGGGATTTTCAGAGTAATACAGATATGGGATGATGAGAAATGAAGATTAGTCTCCCTCCTATAGGAGGGCATTAATAATCATTTGGATCAGCTTTATAACAAGTACCAATCTCATGGGAAAAGTTGATCTGTGCCCTCTCACTTGAGAAACTATATCATCAATTGGTAGTTTTTTCTGCCAAAAGAAAGAAAGAAAAAGGAATTCAAGAACCTCTTTAAAAGTCCAGTGGTAGTGTCTATATGGAGCAAAATTGAAGAGTGCAGAAAGCTTATTTAACTAAAATTTATTAGAATTTCATCATATTGTAACAATGATAGGTGAATATTCGTTCACATTGGCTCATCAGTTTAAGGTGTGCATACATTTTCATGACGCATTTCACAGGGAAACTGCCTGCTTCCTCAGACTGTATTTATGCCAATATCTAAATACTAATGAGGCATGTGAGAACCTCCTCCAATACATCAATAATAACTAAAAGACCTAATAAAATTATATAATTACTAAATGTATAAAATGAACATTCCATAATTTAATATACAGTAATAATGTATTAAAATCAAAACAACATTTTCTAGAAAAATGTTACACGTTCAAGTCTATCATGGTGTAGAAAAGTTTACTATATGCATTTATTTCTAAATATTTCATCTTCATCACCAGTGAGGAGCAGTTGCTCTCTTCTACATTCTATAATGTAATACTGTACTTAGGGGATCCAGTGAGGATCCCAGCATTCAGGATGCTGGCAGTTGGAATATTGACACCGGAATCACGCCACTGCTCAGAATACCGTCACCGGGATCCCAAAATCGATCACAATGTCGGTATCCCGACTGCCGATATCCCAAACGTAAGCATGCCGAGGCTGCTTGGGGGGAAGGGAGGTTAGGTTTAAGCTGCGGCAAGGGAGGGTTAGGCACCCCTGAGAGGGGTTAGAGGTAGGCTAAGTGGAGGGGGAAGGGTAGTAGGGCTGGGTTAGGCTGCAGGGGGGGCGGTTAGGTTTAGGCTCCTCCGGGGGATTAGGGTTAGGCTAAGGTGGCTTTGGGGTTAGGGTCATGCTGCGGGGAGGGAAGGTTTAGGAGGTGTAGTAGGATAGGCTTAGTATACTTACCTATTAGGTGTCGGGATCCTGTGTGTCGGGATGCCGCTGTCGGTATCCCAAGAACTGCTAGAGCACCGTATCTTGCGAGTACACTCAAAATAATGCCTGTTATGCCCATTTCACTGCAAATGTATGATATTCTGTGATTGGGCAGTCAGATCCAAAACAGTATATTTTTGCAATTAGTACAATTAGGTTTACCGAGCATACTATAGCTATTTCAGGTTTAATTATAATGTATATTATGTCCTGAAATTTTAGATTATTGAAACAATCTCAGACTTCTGCGTGTGAAGATTATAGGCACACCACATATGTGCCACCAGTTCATATACTTGTATGTGATTTTATGTGATTGTAGTATGACAAGCATGTCTTGAGAGGTACGCCTTCTCCTATTTACATAGAGAACAAATTCTTCTAATGTACCATAGGATCTCCTGCCAGCTCTGATGTTGCAATAACCTAAATTCTGCATGATAATCACATCATTGAAGTCTGTTGAATTAATCTAATCCAGTTAAATTATCTGTCTAGACTTCAATGTTAATAACCTTTGGAGACAATACTAGTGTTAATGTTTTACTAACTTCTATAAAACAAATGTTCGACTGTGTAATGTAAGTAAATTACTGTATCACACATTCTGGATTGGTTATTAAATTATGAACGTTTGTAAAATAATGAAAAATAATATATCTTCTTACACAGAGGTATCATATGTTATTCCTCTAGGAAAATTGTATTAATTTATTTTTTTGTCTTAATTGCAAAAGTGACACCTCAGAAGTACAGCACCTGGTAAACTGAGCACAAGTGTACACATCTACTGTAGTTGAAAAAACAAATGATGTTTCCACTCTTGATAATAAATACATCTTTTCTGAGGTTATATTCTAGATTTACAGTTTTATTAGTACATCTGAATACACTGAAAAGGAAAGGCAAGATAATTGAATTGTGCATGATTACACAGGGCTGGTTTAACAAATAAGATACCATGGAAAACGCATTACAACAAGGGTAACATCTGGTTTGAGCTTTGGGGATATGATGGACAACTGGTTTAGGTAATGGTGGCGGTTCCAAAGAGTCTGAGGATAGTGTTGTAGTCATTGAAGCCACAAACACAAATCACACTTGAGGATTTAAATCTAAGTGACTCTGTGTACCTTACAATGGGTGTCATTCAGAGTCGATCGCTAGCTACGTTGTTCGCTGCGTAGCGATCATTTAAAAAAACGGCAAAACTACGCATGCGTATGAGCCGCAATGCGCACGTGCGGCGTACGGGTGCAAAGAGCATCGTTGTTTTGCATTGCTTCTAGTGACGATTCCATTCGCACAGCCGATCGCAAGGAGATTGACAGGAAGTGGGAGTTTATGGGTGTCAACTGACCGTTTTCTGGGAGTGTGTGTAAAAAAGCAGGCGTGTCCAGGCATTTGCAGGATGGGTATCTGATGTCAATTCCGGGACCTTCATCGCAGCAATCATCGCACTGAACTACAGGGCTGGTCTTGTTTTGCACAAAATGTTTTTGTACCGCTCGGCTGCACAGGTGTTCGCACTCTTGCAAAGCGAAAATACACTCCCCCGTGGGCGGCAACTATGCGTTTGCACGGCTGCTAAAAGTAGCTAGCGAGTGATCAACTCGGAATGAGGGCCAATGCTTTGCTGCCCTTGTGGCCTGACTCTGCAGCACCATCAGTTAATATGAGTTGTGGTTGTTGTGTTCTTAACCTTTGTAATTTACATACATGTAGTACACTTTATGTACTTGCTACATGTAGGTTCTAAGTCTGTCCCATACTGGCATTTTCTGCTTTGCAACCTACAGTACTTCATAATACTTATTTGCCGTCCCATATTTTCATTAAGCATCGTACACATGGGGGATGTCAGGTGTGCCCTGGCACACTTTAAACTCTGCACCAAATGCTGCATCTTGACCCTCTGGTTAAATTTATATTTATAAGTAAAGCATGTGACAGCTGCTATTGCACATCAATTTACGTTGCTGCTGCACAGAAAACAGTACCAGTCTATTAACCTAACACCCTAAAAAGAACAGGGACCCTGCGGGATTGTGGGGATTCCATTAGACAACTGAAAAACCATCACTGAGTTTTCCAGCAAGGATGTGCACGAGGGGAGAAGAGGACATGCTTCCATTTCCACCAGTTACTACAGAGGTTCTCTGAGATGGGAACACCTGCAATATTTATCGGTAAGTTCTAACAGTGCAGGGCGCCGCTACTGCATTCACTCAGACCCACCACTGTCTTTTTGTTTTTTTACTTGTTACAAGATGGACAGAAATAAAGGTAACTGACATTCTATAGTTGTTTTAAAATTAGAATAACAATATTATAATATTTTTTTTACAAAAAAAATTATCGGCTTCGACAATTTCACCATCATTGTCATATGCATCCTCATCCTGATCGCTGATGTCAAGAAGATAACCTTCTATCCCCCCTTTCCCCCAATATTACTTAATCCCTAGTGGAATCTACCCTTGAATAACCATTTCTGAGGTATGATTATGGTGTTCCTTAAACAATTCGTAGTTCATTTTGATGAACACTAATTTCTCTAAATTTTTTGGCAGTAGCCACCTACAGTACATACAACCTTTCAGATATCTGCACTTAATCAATTCATCATCTGTGAATCTCTGTGAAAACTAAGGGTCCCATTTAATATTGCATATGGGGAATGTTTCAGGTCTGGTTGTTTATACGGTACATGCTGCAAAGTACAGATGTTTAGTACACATGCTCCACACCCAGAGCCGGCCTTAACCAATATGTTGCCCTAGGCAAGATTTTGGCTGGTGCTCCCTAGCACCGCCGCTAGTTCTGCAGCAGATGCCTGGCATGAGTCAGCTGGCAGCTCTGCTAACGTCGGGCGCCTTTTGTTTATGAAAATGCATCTTATTAGCATTACTATATGGCTAGGATGCACAAGCAGCTTCTGCTGATTAAAATGATATGCAGCATGCCTATATTCTGTGTGCGACTGTGGCTGTATCTGCATACGAAATGCTACATTACAGTGATTTCCAGGAATACACTGCAATATAGCATTTCGTATGTAGATACAGCCGCAGTCACACACACAATATAAGCATGCTGCATATCATTTTAATCAGCAGAAGCTGCTGGTGCCCCTAAGCATACCAACTGTCCTAGGCATTTGCCTAGTTTGCCTATGCCTAAGGCCGGCGCTGTCCACACCGTGTTGCACATGTGCAGTACGGTCTGCGACATAGGATGCAGTATGACATCAGACTGTCAGTGATCGACAGCCTGATGCCATGTGCTGAAGAACCTGGGATCTAGAGCTACAATATGCAAGTGTAGAAAGTGCCAATGTGCCACTCCCCAAAAATAAGAATGACTTGTTGAGTCATTAAAAGACTATAATAAAATGTATTTGTTTCTTCTCAACATGGTTACATGCCAAATTTTGTAGAGTACATATCTCTCATGTGGCATTGTGCAAATCTTGTTCATTGCTACCATAGGATACTTCATACTCTATTCATAAGTAAGTAGTGTTTTTAATCCTGAAAATGTATTGTACTGTATTTTTGTGCTGTTTACATACCAGTCAAGCTATGACACGTTCAGATGTACAGTATAGCATGACCTATCTACATATTAATAGCAGAAGGACGACTTTAATGAGTGATGTATTTCTATTATGCCATTGTCTGAGCGGGGTACATCATTTACCAAATTGATAATTTTGGTCTGTATATTTGCAAAAAAATATTGGCGTTGTAATTGTTGCTTAGTTTTGGAGTGTTGTGGCCAAAAACGTCCTCCTGCCATCAGCGTCGTAACTAGGTGTGTGCTGAAGGGGCATTGCCCACAGCGCACACCTAGTTAGAGCGCATATTCCCCCTGGCTGCGCTCCCACTGAGGAGGCGGCTCGCTGATCGGCGGGTGATTGGAAAGGCGGCGGTCGCGGCCTCTCTAACAGTGATAAGAGGGCCCAGGCTGCCTGTACCTCCATTCGCCCGCCAGTCCCCGTCTTCCGCCGCCGCCCGTATCCATCTTCTGTAGCCGCACACGTTCCAGAGGCCATTTTCACGCTGTTACCCCTGCTGAATTCTCTGGAATCCTCCAGCCCTCGCATGCAGACCGGTGGCGGAACTTGATGGCCAGCCACGGCACACAGCGTCACCGCACAGCAGTCTCCTCGGAACATTGGAAGCAATTGGGAGGGGGAGTGATGGGGGAACTGGCCTGGAGCGGAACTCTGAGTTCGGAGGCAGCTGGGAGCTCTTGGGAGAAGCAGAGGTAGGAGTGTGTGCCTTTGTGTGTTATAAGAACATAAAGTAGTAGAGCGGAAATATGAATTTTAAATATCTAACACTGTTATATATATATAGTGTATTAATTTTTTTACTTTTGGGGGGGGGGGCCCTACCTATTTTGTTAGTCCCGGGCGCCACTATATATATATATATATATATAGGTAGCAGATATTCGGCACTCCCATAGAAAAAGCTAATCCAGCTGGCCCGGTGCCCTCCACAGCATAGCAGCAATGTAGAATATACAAATAGGCGGCACTCTCGGACTTTTCATATACAAGAAAAGAGATACATTTCTTTATGTCACTTATATTTCTTACATTGTATAGAAATTATTTTCTCTTTAATAATGAGTTTTTTAGGCAAGAGAAAGGTTGTGCGATGGGGTCATGTGCCGCACCGGCGTATACCAATTGCTTTATGTTTGGAGTTGAAAATGCTCTCTTTTTTTCTGATGATTTACAAAAATCTAATATAGCGATGTATACTCGCTATATCGATGATGTCTTCATGTTGTGGATGGGTTCCTGTAATGGCTTTATAGAAATAATGCAAACAGTTAATCAGATGGATGTGTCAAAGTCAGAAAAATATCTCTATGCACACTACCATATTTGCACCTCACACAGGTCCGTGCTGCGCATGCGTACGCTCTCCCGTACGTGCGCATACTCACAGTCGCGGGCACCCGCAGGCGCACGGTATGCGTATTTACGGTAGAGTTTATGTGATCGTAGCGTGCGACTCAAACGTTACATATTTTCACTATATAATGTATTTTGTAGATCATGGTCCCTTTGATAGATTCTGAAAGTTTAGTTAACATAGCATGTTCCTGAACAGAGAGATCCCTCTTTGTATTGTACGAAGGGTCTAACAGGGGTCATACAGTGGTGTTTGGTACCCATCGGAAGAGTATTTAAATAGCAATATTCCGGTGTTGGTTTGGAGCGGATTAATCGCTCGTGCGAATAGTTATGGACATAAGAAGTTTATGTCCATTTACTATTATTTGTTCTTATTTAGTCATGCGGCGGGAAACCCAGTATCCCACCCACCTGAACAGTTGGAAGCAGTCACAGCCCACCTGTATGAATCAACCTATGACCTTTTGTTATAATGCGAAGCCGAATTCCTGTGTCCAATGAACAATGAGATTGTAGGGACCATTGAATTGTATTGTGTGTGGGGCATAAATAGGCAGGCCGACCATATCCAGTTCACTCTCTTCAACGGTTCTCATTGCTGATAATAGGGAGCTGGATATCGAGGCGCATGCGATCGTTTCCTTTGTGCGTAAGTGTTTCTCCGCAACTATATTGATCTTCTTGTTATTGTGGGCCAATTTCTCTCTCTCTCTCTCTTCTCCTCTTTCTTATTTTCCCTTAAATAGTAATTGTATTATATTTCCTGTGTAGTTATCTGGTTAGGTAGTCTATGTTATATTGTAGTGTATGATTTGTATTTGTATTAATTCTTTTGCAAGTATATCATTCATAATATATATATATTAGGCGTTGGACCCTGAGCACGGTATCTGTGTATTTCTTATAGTGTTAAGTATTCTCAGAGCGTCGGTGACGCTAGAACAGCTTTAAAGGTAATAAGGTTATACTGTGTTGCATTTACACTCTATCATTACACTAAGGTTTTACTGCACAATACACTGTTTATGGTTTAGATACAAAGGTTTAACATTGTGAGCGTCAGCGCCGCTGGTGATCTCCTCGTGGTCCCGAGCGTCCGCTACGCTATAGCGAATCATTACGTTAGTCAGCAGCCAATAGCGTGCCTGCCTGTGATCTCTTGGCCGTGAGCGAACGTGACGCTTGAGCGTCTCGACTACGGCTAAGCGATTGTTACCCAACGTGCGTACCCTTACGGTACTTCATACGTAGATAGCGTACAGTGTTCTTAGACCTCATAAAGGGTATTATATAAGATAAATATTTAGCTTTATCAATTGCGGGCTCGTCCTGTCCTTCACATATCTGCACTAGGTAATTTCAGCAGACATTATCCAGCAGCAAAGGGCGGGAGATCATATTCCTTGTAGTGCTGTTTGGATAAGCGTCTGCTTCTCTTAGTAAAGGGTGCTGAAGGAATCCGGGAACCGGAGGTAAGAACAACACGCTAGTCTCTTTTAAAACTGTTTATTTTTCTGTCTTGCGTACACACGCACGCACACATATATATCTGCATTTCTTTTTTTTCATTTGTGTATTTTCGTATATCACTCTCCTGTTTGCCAGTTTTATAGTTGATAAACGTGCTAAGAGAGATTTGCCGCTATTTCATAGTTTAAGAGTAAAAAGGTAATATAGTTAAAGTATAGACAAACACAGCTGTGCCTGAGAGACAAGGCGAAGTCAGTGTGGTGCGCGGTAGATGATAAAGGATCATCTACATTGATAAACGTATAAATTGTGTTACGGTGGATCTTTGCTTTGCGTACACGTGTCTCTAACAAAGGACTGAGACTTGCGCACGCAACCCAAGGGCCGACGCACGCAGCGTATATTACGCAACGGAGCGTACGGGTACGCCCACGTAACTCAAATCACAAGTGTTAATTTTTTTTTCAACGCGATAAATAGCGCAACGCGGTAAATAACGCAAGGCAATAAATCGCGCAAATCTATTTTAACATTCGAAATTTAAATTAACAGATCCTTCTCCTAATTTGTAACACATCTGGTCTAAAGAGAAATTTCTGCGCAGAAATAGAAATAGAAACAAAAGTGTATATGTGGTGAGTGAGTGTTTGTTTTTACAATTTTTGAGGTTGAACCACAAGAAAAGTCGAGTTCTCGTGAGGTACATGCGTGTAAGTGACGTACATGGTGGCTAGGGAGGCATCCCTGGTTAAAACATACAATTTGAGCATTAGAGTGTAGCAGACCAGGAGGTCATACTGTAACAGACCAGGAGGTCATAGCAGACCAGCAGGTTCAGGTACAGCAGACAAGGAAGTCCGCTATACAGTCCACAGGCACAACACCTAAAAGGGTTGGTGCAACACCCATATAGGCCATACAAGCTCTGGCTGAAGGAATTCGCAGCCGTAATTTTCGATTCCACTGGTCGCTCCGTACATAAGATTAGTTGCTTATGTGCTGAACGATTGTACCGCACGTAATTGTGTGCATTAGTAAAGCTGACCGGTACTATTTGTGTACGAAGGTCATAAACGCTATTTGTACATTCTAACGTGATTTGTGTAATTTTTTTATTTTAAGGGAGGTTCGCTGCTCACTCAGGAACTATCCAACAACCAATAGTTACTGGAAAGAGTAAGTGTTCTTCGGATTACCCTCACAGGTTCCAGTAAATAGAGGTTCAGGTCGCTGGGGCCCTGGGTCGAGTACGCCAGCACCATATCGGTGTGATCAGGTCGTATTGGTCGGCGTGGGCGAGTGAGTGGGGTACTCGGTAAACCGCCACCGTCAGCCTATTTTGAACATTTTGGTTTGCGTAAGGGTTGGCTGAATAAAGCAACACCTTCGAACTATGGGGGCCACTTGTTCAGGTAGGGGGCGATCAACCTCGGTTCGGGTTGATTCAGTGAACCGACCAGTCGGGTCGGCAAGGTACGTAATGTGTGAGAAATACGGAAGTCACACAGAAGCTTTATGTGATGAATGGGAGAGAATGACAGTACATGACGGGGAGAAATTCCCAAGAGTAGGTAGCTTCAGCACAGACGTGTTAACGAATTTAAGGAGAAGGATATGTCTCATTAAATCAGCCAAGAGACGAATCAAGCATTATGATTATTTACAGTTGTGGCAACAGGAGGGTGACATACAGAGAGGATTGGCTCAGGCGGCGGGATCTGGCTCGATCAGAAAACTGATAGCCACGGCCCCACCGCCACCATACATATCAGGAGAAAAATTGGTTGCGGAGAATGACGCACTAAGGTGTAACACACAAACACTTAGCAACTGTGTAAATGTTAAAGATAATGTTAACCAATTAACCAATGCAAGTATTAACCCGTGCAAGTTGTACCCTGTTTTGAACTTTCCTCAGGAGTGTGATCAAGAGGACGAATCGGCAACAATTTCAGCGCTCTCTCTAGCAGCCACCATAGCAGAGACCACAGTAGGCACAGCTCCACCCCCGAGATTAGTAACAAAGGCCCCTAGCGGAGGGATAGGTGAGGTCGTATCAACGGGTAAGTACGGCACCATACACTATGCTGAAACTATTTCACCACAGCCTGTAGAATCTACACAGAATGAGGTTGTTAGAGTTAACCCTGTTAAGGTAATAGTAGTTCCAAATGGGAAAACAGACACTTCAGGAGTCACTCCTGTTAGGAACATTGCCATGTATAGCCCATTTTCCCGAATGGAATTAAGGACCATAGTGTCGGAATTCCCTGACCCTAGAAAAGACTTAGTTGCCAGCCAAAAATACATCAGAGACCTAGGTAACACTGTAGAGCCCAACAATAAAGACTGGCAGATATTGCTGAGAGCATGTTTACCCTCCAATGTCGACGCAGCTCAATTTTTAGCTGACTGTGGATTAGATCAGGATGTACCTCTTACAGAAGTGTACAACAAAGACAATGTAAAAAGAATAAGTTTACAGTTAAAGGAGTATTTCCCAGCCGTAGTTAAATGGAACAAAATATTCTCCATTAAACAGAAGGAGTCAGAAACAGCTGCAGAGTATTTTCACAGAGCATTATCAGAAATGGCAAAATACACAGGCATAGAGGACATTAAAACAAACATAAACCATCGAGAAGTAGCAGTATCGGTACTGATGGATGGTTTAAAAGAATCATTAAAGACTAGGGTACAGACCACACAACCATGTTGGCGAGGTCTGTCTGTGGCTACTTTGAGAGAGGCTGCTATTGATCATGATAGGAACATCACCAGACACAGGGAACAACAAGGTGATAAGTTAATGGCAGTAAGTATACAGGCCCTGACCACAAGGCAGCCTTTGTTTATATCACCAAACCCTGTGGGTAAGTCAAATGTGGTTACTTGTTATTCTTGTCATAAACAGGGACACATGGCACGAGATTGTAGAGTGAAGAATTCACGAAACTCATACCAACCCCCTAGACAACGACACGACACACGACATTGGGATCAGGGTCCGCAGAAACGGAGTTATGAGCCACATGCAGGGGAAACAAAAAGATATCCCCCGAACAGAGACTGGCAAGCCTCTGGTAGCTCCCAATTAACTCCATCACAAGTAGTTACTGCCAGCGGGATTCAGGGAGGTCACCATACCCAATAGGGGTGTGGCCATACCTGTAATCTGCAGCCAGTAAAATTGATTGCAAGTCTTGGAAGTGAACCAGAAATTGCAATCAATGTAGCTGGTAAATCATTAAACTTTCTTGTAGACACAGGGGCGGCCAAATCAGTGATAAATTCGACAGTGGGCATGAGAACCACTGGTAAGACAATTCCAGCCATAGGGGTAACGGGAGTAGTCCAGCACTACCCTGTTAGCAAACCAGCCGAGATTACAGTAGGGCCTTTACATACCAAGCATTCCTTTTTGCTGGCTGCATCGGCACCGACTAATCTCCTGGGAAGAGACTTACTGTGTAAAATGGGGTGCGTCATTTATTGTACTCCTGAAGGTGTATTCTTGGACATACCTGAGAATCACGCTCAGGAAGTGCGAGACATGTTAGACTCCCCGTCAAAATTAATGTCACATACCATTATGACAAATAGGACTCCCTCCCAAGTAGAAGAAATGACATCTCAGATACCAGAGTCACTTTGGACTAAAGATGGACAGGACACTGGATTAATGGCAAACATAGCTCCGGTAGTTGTACAAGTAAAAGATGGTAGGATAGCTCCAAAAATCCCACAGTACCCTCTGAAGCCAGAGGTGGAGTTAGGAGTGTATCCCGTAATAGAGCGCTTGCTACAACAGGGCATTCTGGTAAGAACGTCCAGCACTGCCAATAGTCCCATCTTCCCTGTTAAAAAGAGTGGGGGGAGGGGTTACCGGCTAGTGCAGGATCTAAGGGGGATTAACAAAATAGTTGAGAGTCAGTTCCCCGTAGTGCCAAATCCAGCTGTCATCCTAATGCAAATCCCTCCCACTGCGAAATTTTTCACTGTTATTGACCTCTGCTCCGCTTTCTTTTCGGTACCTCTGCACCCTGACAGTCAATATTTGTTTGCATTTACATACAGAGGAGTCCAATACACATGGACTCGATTACCACAAGGATTCATAGATAGCCCAAGTATATTTTCCCAAGCTTTGCATGATTGTTTACAGTCTTTCCAACCAGTGAGTGGATCAGTATTAATACAGTACGTGGATGATCTACTAATGTGTTCTGATTCATTGGAAGCATCCCTGAAGGATACGAAACAGCTCCTGTTTCATCTTTCAGACACAGGACACAAGGTTTCCAAAGACAAGTTGCAATTATGCCAAACTAAGGTAAAATATTTGGGACACTGTCTAACACAGGGACTGAGACACCTGACCGCTGATAGAATTCAAGCAATTAGAGACATGACTCTGCCACAAACCCAGCAACAGATCAGAACATTTTTAGGAATGTGTGGGTATTGCCGTAACTGGATCCCAGGGTTTTCCATTCTAGCGTTACCCTTGCAGGAGATGGTCTCCTCAAACAAACCTGATCGGATTTCGCATACAGACGAGTCTGAGACAGCATTTGAGAGACTTAAACAGTGCCTAACGCAGGCACCAGCATTAGGTATGCCAGACTATGGGAAACCCTTTGAACTATACGGAACAGAAAGTGCTGGTTGCGCGGCAGGCGTACTAACCCAAAAGCACGGTGATGCCAGCAGACCGGTAGCATATTACAGCGCTCAGCTAGATACGGTAGCGCGATCCCTCCCCACATGCTTGCGAAGCGTTGCCGCGATAGCATTGCTAGTAACGAAAAGCGAAGACGTCGTGCTAGGTCACAACCTCACAATTCATACACCACACGCAGTGTCAGCCTTGTTAAATTCTGCCCAAACCAGACACGTCTCATCAGCGCGGTTTACAAGATGGGAATTGGCACTAATGGCCCCCGTAAACATCACCATAAGGAGATGCAGTGCATTAAATCCTGCAACATATCTCCCAGGTGTGCCTGGACAGGCACAAAGGGTGGAGGATGAGAGTGGTGGGGAAGGAGAATTTAATACAAAGGAAGACACACATGATTGTATGGAATATTTGACCCAAAATTTTACCGCAAGGCCTGACATCAGTGACAACCCACTGGAAGATGTAGAACTTACGTTCTACACGGACGGTAGTTGTCATAGACAGTCAGACTCGGGAGACTTGTGTACTGGATACGCAGTCGTAGATGACCAAGGCACCATAGAAGCGGAACCGCTAGGCCCACCTCACTCAGCCCAGGTTGCCGAACTGGTCGCCCTAACCAGAGCATGTGAATTGGCTAAAGGCAAATCAGCCAATATCTACACCGATTCTAGATACGCATTCGGGGTAGTCCATGATTTCGGAGCCCTATGGCGCCTCAGAAATTTCATGACGGCAGCTGGTACACCGGTAGCGCATGCAGCTCACATAAAAAGGCTTCTAACAGCGATACAGGAACCCGACAGAGTGGCTGTTATCAAATGTAAAGCACACACATATAGCCAAGACCCAGTATCACTTGGTAACAGCCGAGCAGACGAAGCTGCTAAATTAGCAGCTGCTACCCCCAGACAGACAGACACCACACAACTGATGGTATTTAATACCATCAACACACAGAAGTTGTGTGAGATGCAAAATTTGTGTTCCACACAGGAAAAGGCAGTCTGGAAGGCAAAAGGATATGGCCAGGAGTCCTCAGGACTCTGGACGGATGGACACGGTAAACCAGTGGCCCCCAGAGCATACCTTCCATGTCTAGCTGAGGGAGCCCACGGGCTGACTCATCTGGGCAAGGAAGGGATGTGCAAGTTGGTAAGAGCATATTGGTGTGCCCCAGGATTTTCATCTCATGCGAGTAAAAGGGCAATGTCATGCCTTACCTGTCTGAGAAAGAACATCGGAAAGGCAATACCTACAGAACCATCTCATATCCCACCTGCCGGCGGCCCTTTCCAGGTAATACAGATTGACTTTATTCAATTACCCCCTTGTCGAAATTTGAAATATGTACTTGTTTGTATAGATGTTTTTTCAAATTGGGTCGAAGCATTTCCGGCGGCCACAAACACCGCTATGTTTACTGCTAAGAAAATTGTGCAGGAATTTGTATGTAGATATGGTATCCCTAGAATTATCGAAAGTGATAGGGGTAACCATTTTACAGGTGATGTCTTTCAAGGAATGTGTAAATTGATGGGAATTGATAGCAAGCTGCACACTCCATACCGTCCACAGGCGAGTGCGAAAGTGGAAAGAGTGAACAGCACTATTAAAAATAAACTGAGTAAAGTGATGGCAGAGACAGGATTGACATGGCCAGAAGCTTTACCCATTGTACTGTACAGCATCAGAACCACTCCCAGGTCCCCTCTTAATCTGTCTCCCTTTGAAATCTTGTTTGGTCGACAACCGCATGTTATGATTAACCCTCAGGATGATTTGAAGTGTAACAATGAAGTGACTGTAAAATACTTGATTAACATGAGTAAACAGTTAAGGAATCAAAATGATAATCTGAAGTTAGTGATTCCTGATTTACCAGATAGTAATTGTCATTAGAGATGAGCGGGTTCGGTTTCTCTGAATCCGAACCCGCACGAACTTCATGTTTTTTTTCACGGGTCCGAGCGACTCGGATCTTCCCGCCTTGCTCGGTTAACCCGAGCGCGCCCGAATGTCATCATGACGCTGTCGGATTCTCGCGAGGCTCGGATTCTATCGCGAGACTCGGATTCTATATAAGGAGCCGCGCGTCGCCGCCATTTTCACACGTGCATTGAGATTGATAGGGAGAGGACGTGGCTGGCGTCCTCTCCGTTTAGAATAGATTAGAGAGACACTTGATTTACTAATTTTGGGGAGCATTAGGAGTACTCAGTACAGTGCAGAGTTTTGCTGATAGTGACCACCAGTTTTATTTATAATCCGTTCTCTGCCTGAAAAAAGCGATACACAGCACACAGTGACTCAGTCACATACCATATCTGTGTGCACTGCTCAGGCTCAGGCCAGTGTGCTGCATCATCTATTATCTATATATAATATTATATATATCTGATTATCTGTCTGACTGCTCAGCTCACACAGCTTATAATTGTGGGGGAGACTGGGGAGCACTACTGCAGTGCCAGTTATAGGTTATAGCAGGAGCCAGGAGTACATAATATATTATATAGTGAGTGACCACCAGACACACAGTGCAGTTTATTTAATATATCCGTTCTCTGCCTGAAAAAAGCGATACACACAGTGACTCAGTCAGTCACATACCATATCTGTGTGCACTGCTCAGGCTCAGGCCAGTGTGCTGCATCATCTATATATATTATATATCTGTCTGACTGCTCAGCTCACACAGCTTATAATTGTGGGGGAGACTGGGGAGCACTACTGCAGTGCCAGTTATAGGTTATAGCAGGAGCCAGGAGTACATAATATTATATTAAAACAGTGCACACTTTTGCTGCAGGAGTGCCACTGCCAGTGTGACTAGTGACCAGTGACCTGACCACCAGTATATATAATATTAGTAGTATACTATCTCTTTATCAACCAGTCTATATTAGCAGCAGACACAGTACAGTGCGATAGTTCACGGCTGTGGCTACCTCTGTGTCGGCACTCGGCAGCCCGTCCATAATTGTATATACCACCTAACCGTGGTTTTTTTTTCTTTCTTTATACATACATACTAGTTACGAGTATACTATCTCTTTATCAACCAGTCTATATATTAGCAGCAGACACAGTACAGTGCGGTAGTTCACGGCTGTGGCTACCTCTGTGTCGGCACTCGGCAGCCCGTCCATAATTGTATATACCACCTAACCGTGGTTTTTTTTTCTTTCTTTATACATACATACTAGTTACGAGTATACTATCTCTTTATCAACCAGTCTATATATTAGCAGCAGACACAGTACAGTGCGGTAGTTCACGGCTGTGGCTACCTCTGTGTCGGCACTCGGCAGCCCGTCCATAATTGTATATACCACCTAACCGTGGTTTTTTTTTCTTTCTTTATACATACATACTAGTTACGAGTATACTATCTCTTTATCAACCAGTCTATATATTAGCAGCAGACACAGTACAGTGCGGTAGTTCACGGCTGTGGCTACCTCTGTGTCGGCACTCGGCAGCCCGTCCATAATTGTATATACCACCTAACCGTGGTTTTTTTTTCTTTCTTTATACATACATACTAGTTACGAGTATACTATCTCTTTATCAACCAGTCTATATATTAGCAGCAGACACAGTACAGTGCGGTAGTTCACGGCTGTGGCTACCTCTGTGTCGGCACTCGGCAGCCCGTCCATAATTGTATATACCACCTAACCGTGGTTTTTTTTTCTTTCTTTATACATACATACTAGTTACGAGTATACTATCTCTTTATCAACCAGTCTATATATTAGCAGCAGACACAGTACAGTGCGGTAGTTCACGGCTGTGGCTACCTCTGTGTCGGCACTCGGCAGCCCGTCCATAATTGTATATACCACCTAACCGTGGTTTTTTTTTCTTTCTTTATACATACATACTAGTTACGAGTATACTATCTCTTTATCAACCAGTCTATATATTAGCAGCAGACACAGTACAGTGCGGTAGTTCACGGCTGTGGCTACCTCTGTGTCGGCACTCGGCAGCCCGTCCATAATTGTATATACCACCTAACCGTGGTTTTTTTTTCTTTCTTTATACATACATACTAGTTACGAGTATACTATCTCTTTATCAACCAGTCTATATATTAGCAGCAGACACAGTACAGTGCGGTAGTTCACGGCTGTGGCTACCTCTGTGTCGGCACTCGGCAGCCCGTCCATAATTGTATATACCACCTAACCGTGGTTTTTTTTTCTTTCTTTATACATACATACTAGTTACGAGTATACTATCTCTTTATCAACCAGTCTATATATTAGCAGCAGACACAGTACAGTGCGGTAGTTCACGGCTGTGGCTACCTCTGTGTCGGCACTCGGCAGCCCGTCCATAATTGTATACTAGTATCCAATCCATCCATCTCCATTGTTTACCTGAGGTGCCTTTTAGTTGTGCCTATTAAAATATGGAGAACAAAAATGTTGAGGTTCCAAAATTAGGGAAAGATCAAGATCCACTTCCACCTCGTGCTGAAGCTGCTGCCACTAGTCATGGCCGAGACGATGAAATGCCAGCAACGTCGTCTGCCAAGGCCGATGCCCAATGGCATAGTACAGAGCATGTCAAAACCAAAACACCAAATATCAGTAAAAAAAGGACTCCAAAACCTAAAATAAAATTGTCGGAGGAGAAGCGTAAACTTGCCAATATGCCATTTACCACACGGAGTGGCAAGGAACGGCTGAGGCCCTGGCCTATGTTCATGGCTAGTGGTTCAGCTTCACATGAGGATGGAAGCACTCAGCCTCTCGCTAGAAAACTGAAAAGACTCAAGCTGGCAAAAGCACCGCAAAGAACTGTGCGTTCTTTGAAATCCCAAATCCACAAGGAGAGTCCAATTGTGTCGGTTGCGATGCCTGACCTTCCCAACACTGGACGTGAAGAGCATGCGCCTTCCACCATTTGCACGCCCCCTGCAAGTGCTGGAAGGAGCACCCGCAGTCCAGTTCCTGATAGTCAGATTGAAGATGTCAGTGTTGAAGTACACCAGGATGAGGAGGATATGGGTGTTGCTGGCGCTGGGGAGGAAATTGACCAGGAGGATTCTGATGGTGAGGTGGTTTGTTTAAGTCAGGCACCCGGGGAGACACCTGTTGTCCGTGGGAGGAATATGGCCGTTGACATGCCAGGTGAAAATACCAAAAAAATCAGCTCTTCGGTGTGGAGGTATTTCACCAGAAATGCGGACAACAGGTGTCAAGCCGTGTGTTCCCTTTGTCAAGCTGTAATAAGTAGGGGTAAGGACGTTAACCACCTCGGAACATCCTCCCTTATACGTCACCTGCAGCGCATTCATAATAAGTCAGTGACAAGTTCAAAAACTTTGGGTGACAGCGGAAGCAGTCCACTGACCAGTAAATCCCTTCCTCTTGTAACCAAGCTCACGCAAACCACCCCACCAACTCCCTCAGTGTCAATTTCCTCCTTCCCCAGGAATGCCAATAGTCCTGCAGGCCATGTCACTGGCAATTCTGACGAGTCCTCTCCTGCCTGGGATTCCTCCGATGCATCCTTGCGTGTAACGCCTACTGCTGCTGGCGCTGCTGTTGTTGCCGCTGGGAGTCGATGGTCATCCCAGAGGGGAAGTCGTAAGCCCACTTGTACTACTTCCAGTAAGCAATTGACTGTTCAACAGTCCTTTGCGAGGAAGATGAAATATCACAGCAGTCATCCTACTGCAAAGCGGATAACTGAGTCCTTGACAACTATGTTGGTGTTAGACGTGCGTCCGGTATCCGCCGTTAGTTCACAGGGAACTAGACAATTTATTGAGGCAGTGTGCCCCCGTTACCAAATACCATCTAGGTTCCACTTCTCTAGGCAGGCGATACCGAGAATGTACACGGACGTCAGAAAAAGACTCACCAGTGTCCTAAAAAATGCAGTTGTACCCAATGTCCACTTAACCACGGACATGTGGACAAGTGGAGCAGGGCAGGGTCAGGACTATATGACTGTGACAGCCCACTGGGTAGATGTATGGACTCCCGCCGCAAGAACAGCAGCGGCGGCACCAGTAGCAGCATCTCGCAAACGCCAACTCTTTCCTAGGCAGGCTACGCTTTGTATCACCGCTTTCCAGAATACGCACACAGCTGAAAACCTCTTACGGCAACTGAGGAAGATCATCGCGGAATGGCTTACCCCAATTGGACTCTCCTGTGGATTTGTGGCATCGGACAACGCCAGCAATATTGTGTGTGCATTAAATATGGGCAAATTCCAGCACGTCCCATGTTTTGCACATACCTTGAATTTGGTGGTGCAGAATTTTTTAAAAAACGACAGGGGCGTGCAAGAGATGCTGTCGGTGGCCAGAAAAATTGCGGGACACTTTCGGCGTACAGGCACCACGTACAGAAGACTGGAGCACCACCAAAAACTACTGAACCTGCCCTGCCATCATCTGAAGCAAGAAGTGGTAACGAGGTGGAATTCAACCCTCTATATGCTTCAGAGGTTGGAGGAGCAGCAAAAGGCCATTCAAGCCTATACAATTGAGCACGATATAGTAGGTGGAATGCACCTGTCTCAAGTGCAGTGGAGAATGATTTCAACGTTGTGCAAGGTTCTGATGCCCTTTGAACTTGCCACACGTGAAGTCAGTTCAGACACTGCCAGCCTGAGTCAGGTCATTCCCCTCATCAGGCTTTTGCAGAAGAAGCTGGAGGCATTGAAGAAGGAGCTAAAAGGGAGCGATTCCGCTAGGCATGTGGGACTTGTGGATGCAGCCCTTAATTCGCTTAACAAGGATTCACGGGTGGTCAATCTGTTGAAATCAGAGCACTACATTTTGGCCACCGTGCTCGATCCTAGATTTAAAGCCTACCTTGGATCTCTCTTTCCGGCAGACACAGGTCTGCTGGGGTTGAAAGACCTGCTGGTGACAAAATTGTCAAGTCAAGCGGAACGCGACCTGTCAACATCTCCTCCTTCACATTCTCCCGCAACTGGGGGTGCGAGGAAAAGGCTCAGAATTCCGAGCCCACCCGCTGGCGGTGATGCAGGGCAGTCTGGAGCGACTGCTGATGCTGACATCTGGTCCGGACTGAAGGACCTGACAACGATTACGGACATGTCGTCTACTGTCACTGCATATGATTCTCTCAACATTGATAGAATGGTGGAGGATTATATGAGTGACCGCATCCAAGTAGGCACGTCACACAGTCCGTACTTATACTGGCAGGAAAAAGAGGCAATTTGGAGGCCCTTGCACAAACTGGCTTTATTCTACCTAAGTTGCCCTCCCACAAGTGTGTACTCCGAAAGAGTGTTTAGTGCCGCCGCTCACCTTGTCAGCAATCGGCGTACGAGGTTACATCCAGAAAATGTGGAGAAGATGATGTTCATTAAAATGAATTATAATCAATTCCTCCGCGGAGACATTGACCAGCAGCAATTGCCTCCACAAAGTACACAGGGAGCTGAGATGGTGGATTCCAGTGGGGACGAATTGATAATCTGTGAGGAGGGGGATGTACACGGTGATATATCGGAGGGTGAAGATGAGGTGGACATCTTGCCTCTGTAGAGCCAGTTTGTGCAAGGAGAGATTAATCGCTTCTTTTTTGGGGGGGGTCCAAACCAACCCGTCATATCAGTCACAGTCGTGTGGCAGACCCTGTCACTGAAATGATGGGTTGGTTAAAGTGTGCATGTCCTGTTTTGTTTATACAACATAAGGGTGGGTGGGAGGGCCCAAGGACAATTCCATCTTGCACCTCTTTTTTCTTTTCTTTTTCTTTGCATCATGTGCTGATTGGGGAGGGTTTTTTGGAAGGGCCATCCTGCGTGACACTGCAGTGCCACTCCTAGATGGGCCCGGTGTTTGTGTCGGCCACTAGGGTCGCTAATCTTACTCACACAGCTACCTCATTGCGCCTCTTTTTTTCTTTGCGTCATGTGCTGTTTGGGGAGGGTTTTTTGGAAGGGACATCCTGCGTGACACTGCAGTGCCACTCCTAGATGGGCCCGGTGTTTGTGTCGGCCACTAGGGTCGCTAATCTTACTCACACAGCTACCTCATTGCGCCTCTTTTTTTCTTTGCGTCATGTGCTGTTTGGGGAGGGTTTTTTGGAAGGGACATCCTGCGTGACACTGCAGTGCCACTCCTAGATGGGCCCGGTGTTTGTGTCGGCCACTAGGGTCGCTAATCTTACTCACACAGCTACCTCATTGCGCCTCTTTTTTTCTTTGCGTCATGTGCTGTTTGGGGAGGGTTTTTTGGAAGGGCCATCCTGCGTGACACTGCAGTGCCACTCCTAGATGGGCCCGGTGTTTGTGTCGGCCACTAGGGTCGCTAATCTTACTCACACAGCTACCTCATTGCGCCTCTTTTTTTCTTTGCGTCATGTGCTGTTTGGGGAGGGTTTTTTGGAAGGGACATCCTGCGTGACACTGCAGTGCCACTCCTAGATGGGCCCGGTGTTTGTGTCGGCCACTAGGGTCGCTTATCTTACTCACACAGCGACCTCGGTGCAAATTTTAGGACTAAAAATAATATTGTGAGGTGTGAGGTATTCAGAATAGACTGAAAATGAGTGTAAATTATGGTTTTTGAGGTTAATAATACTTTGGGATCAAAATGACCCCCAAATTCTATGATTTAAGCTGTTTTTTAGTGTTTTTTGAAAAAAACACCCGAATCCAAAACACACCCGAATCCGACAAAAAAAATTTGGTGAGGTTTTGCCAAAACGCGTTCGAACCCAAAACACGGCCGCGGAACCGAACCCAAAACCAAAACACAAAACCCGAAAAATTTCAGGCGCTCATCTCTAATTGTCATGACATTGAACCTGGGGATTATGTAATGATACGAAATTTTCTACGCTCAGGTTGCCTTATTGACAGATGGGAAGGACCATACCAGGTCTTATTGACTAGCACTACAGCATTGAAGGTTGCTGAGAGAGAGACTTGGGTTCATTCGTCCCACTGTAAAAAGGTTGCTGATCCAGCGAGGTCCCGTGATAAGGAACAGACGGTAGAGGTTGTATCACTGGAGTGTCTGTTCCAGGAGGATTGACGCGGCACCTGAGCATTGAAAATCACAAGACCAAAAGCAGTTGTCGATCCCCTGTTCCCTTTTATTGTTTTTCTCCAACTTCCCATCCCCTCTCCCCCAAATTATTTTTTTTCCCCCTTCTCATTCTTCTCCGTTTCCTCCTACAAGATGGACTTGCCCCAAGAGACTGTGATCCGGATTTTCCTGTTGACCATGATGTTGACCAGAGCAGTCTGTTCCGGCGAGAGTACCATGGAGGTCGAGAGAGGTTCTGGAATGGGTTCTGATGACAGAGATGGAGGCGTAGTTTTCCAAGAACAACATAATCAACAAGCATTGGCGAGTATCAGAAAACGATCCGATAGCATTGACCATAGAAGGAATTGTGAAGGATTGTTAGCTGAAGAAAACTGTATCTGTCGGCTCTGTAACAATGTCATTGAGGATGGGTGCATAAAGAAATGCCAATCCAGTTTTAATATCCATATGGACCGGCATCCATTGAGTGACTATCACTCCTTAGTGGGTAGTGTGTTAAATAAAACAGATTGTTGGGTATGCTCTCAAGTACCTCAAGGTCATAGCAAATCAGGGCTAGTACCATTTCCTTTAACGTTAGGGGAGGTACTTGAGTTAAGTGGTGGGAGACCGGTGGACAGGAGGTTTAATATCTCCAGCCCTCCTAGTTTGAAGCTCCACCAATACCACGTGGATAGGTCCCTATTATGTTTTAACATCTCCAATCCCCGAAAGCCGGGAAATTGGGAAGTGTCATGGAGTAATCAAACCATGACCTTTTCGCATAGAGCAGATAGAATGCCTACAGATACAGAGCTTATACGCCACATAGCCAGTAGAGGAAAATCTTTCCGGTATAGGTATACCTTAGGAAATAGGATTACGAGAGTTGGAGAGGTATCACCAGGATACTGTGCACATATCGTACAACCTGATACGTGTACTAAGCAGATGGAAGAATTAGGGTTAGGAGATTTCACATGGAAGGTGTGTAATATGGTTATGTCCTACTCCGTCCCATATGTTCTCCCCGATGATGCATATTTTATATGCGGGAGAAAGGCGTATAAGTGGCTTGCCCCAAACTCTGAAGGATTGTGTTATATTGGAAAAGTACTGCCTGAAGTAATGACTGTATCACATGACAAAATGAAAGACATACACCGTGTTGCCCAAACTCCTTATACTCACACCCATTACGAGCACGTAGTTAAACGGCACCTGATAGAAAGAACAGAGCATCCGGCCTCTGACATGATCCATGAATCCACCGGGATTCAGTTTCTAATCGCGTTAGATATCACTAGCACCGCCAGAGGAGTGTTGAATTATAAATACATATCTGCGCTCGCCAATTTGTTAGATAATATCACTGAAATGTATGATGACACGTTTAGGTATACTGGAAGAGAACTTCAGGCTTATAAAACAGAACTGGTACAGCATAGAATGGTTCTTAATTACCTCACAGCAGTGACAGGTGGATATTGTGTCACACTGGCAACACAATACGGCGTGAAATGTTGCACATATATTACGAATAGCACCGAGGATCCGGTCGAGGTCATAGACCAAAAGATGGACGATATTCTCCAACTGAAGTGGGAATTTCGCAGGAGACACAATCTCACTCTTGCTGCTGTAGGTAATGAGCTGACTGGTTGGGTGTCATGGTTGAACCCGCGAAATTGGTTCTCTGGTTTAGGAGACTGGGCTCAAGGAGTCATAATGGATGTTGGGAAGTTTCTCCTATGTATCTTAGGTGTTATCATAACGATTGGTTTGATATTTAGATGCGATCAGGCTTTAATGAGGTGCAATCATCGTACTAGGGTAATGAGTTTAAGGAGTGAGGAAACTGTAATTCCAATGGACTTGATTTATGACCCAAATGTAGAAACAATGATGTGATGAAAATGCGATTTCTACGGTCCGTTTCTTTCACCTGTTTTTCCGTTTCCTCCAAGGTAAAAAGACCCACTTGGACGAGGAATTTGATGAGCCGATATACAGACAACAGAGGGATTAAAGAAGAAGTTTTGAAAACCTGATACACAGATTTTTGATGAACTATGCCATGGATCCCCAGTTTCCCTAGAAATTTTAAAATTACGCTAGCCCAACACTTTTGTAAATCTATGGACATTGACAGCTTTTGCTCGCACCTTATGGGCAAAAGCACAAAGAAGACTGCATTCAACAGACACCAAACAAGACCTCAATCGACGAATGTACATTTACCTGACATAGAATACCACCGCATTTACCGTAATTATGTCTTTTCTTCATTTCTACAACCCTCAGGTAATGACACACATAGTCGATAGGGAATACAGGCACAGATATCAGCAATCACATATCTCCCCCATTCATGTATCATCAACTAAAATGTGCTCCCCCATTTTGTTACAACCAAAGCCGAAAAGAGCTCGGTAAAGTTTGACAGCCCATCCACAGACCCGTACCACGGGATAAGAAGGAATTCAAATGTATACTTCGCAATACCTCGAAGCTTGATTTAAAACACGTACGGCACGATGATACATGACCCCCAAGCACGGATTCATACACACATGCTTCTGCTATCTCACTAGGTCATACCCTTTTCCTACCTTCTCCTCTCCTCCCCTACCCAACCATGTAAATGTATTAACCCCTGACATATATTTTTCTCTTTTTGAAATGTTTTAGAAGGTGGCAGTTATTGTTGACTGCCAAAGGGTGGACTGTCAAAGTCAGAAAAATATCTCTATGCACACTACCATATTTGCACCTCACACAGGTCCGTGCTGCGCATGCGTACGCTCTCCCGTACGTGCGCATACTCACAGTCGCGGGCACCCGCAGGCGCACGGTATGCGTATTTACGGTAGAGTTTATGTGATCGTAGCGTGCGACTCAATCGTTACATATTTTCACTATATAATGTATTTTGTAGATCATGGTCCCTTTGATAGATTCTGAAAGTTTAGTTAACATAGCATGTTCCTGAACAGAGAGATCCCTCTTTGTATTGTACGAAGGGTCTAACAGGGGTCATACAGTGGTGTTTGGTACCCATCGGAAGAGTATTTAAATAGCAATATTCCGGTGTTGGTTTGGAGCGGATTAATCGCTTGTGCGAATAGTTATGGACATAAGAAGTTTATGTCCATTTACTATTATTTGTTCTTATTTAGTCATGCGGCGGGAAACCCAGTATCCCACCCACCTGAACAGTTGGAAGCAGTCACAGCCCACCTGTATGAATCAACCTATGACCTTTTGTTATAATGCGAAGCCGAATTCCTGTGTCCAATGAACAATGAGATTGTAGGGACCATTGAATTGTATTGTGTGTGGGGCATAAATAGGCAGGCCGACCATATCCAGTTCACTCTCTTCAACGGTTCTCATTGCTGATAATCGGGAGCTGGATATCGAGGCGCATGCGATCGTTTCCTTTGTGCGTAAGTGTTTCTCCGCAACTATATTGATCTTCTTGTTATTGTGGGCCAATTTCTCTCTCTCTCTCTCTTCTCCTCTTTCTTATTTTCCCTTAAATAGTAATTGTATTATATTTCCTGTGTAGTTATCTGGTTAGGTAGTCTATGTTATATTGTAGTGTATGATTTGTATTTGTATTAATTCTTTTGCAAGTATATCATTCATAATATATATATATTAGGCGTTGGACCCTGAGCACGGTATCTGTGTATTTCTTATAGTGTTAAGTATTCTCAGAGCGTCGGTGACGCTAGAACAGCTTTAAAGGTAATAAGGTTATACTGTGTTGCATTTACACTCTATCATTACACTAAGGTTTTACTGCACAATACACTGTTTATGGTTTAGATACAAAGGTTTAACATTGTGAGCGTCAGCGCCGCTGGTGATCTCCTCGTGGTCCCGAGCGTCCGCTACGCTATAGCGAATCATTACGTTAGTCAGCAGCCAATAGCGTGCCTGCCTGTGATCTCTTGGCCGTGAGCGAACGTGACGCTTGAGCGTCTCGACTACGGCTAAGCGATTGTTACGCAACGTGCGTACCCTTACGGTACTTCATACGTAGATAGCGTACAGTGTTCTTAGACCTCATAAAGGGTATTATATAAGATAAATATTTAGCTTTATCAGATGAGTCTATAAAATTCACGTATGACATACAGTCCACCAGTATACATTTTCTTGATGTTGTAATTACCAAATCACAAGGCAAACTCATTACTTCAGTGTATAATAAGCCCACCGATGTTAACAGTTTGTTGTTGTCCTCCAGCCATCATCCAAAGTCTCTTAAAGATGGGTTGCCATACTCACAGTATTTGAGGGTACACCGCATTTGCACCAACATAGACGATGAATTGGCTCAAATGGATCTGATGACTCAAAGATTCCTTGAGAGGGGGTATAACAACAAATTGTTACAAGATGCCAAAAAGCGGGCAATGCTTGAACCAAAAATAATATCGGCAGAAAATATAGGTGGAAAAAAGGCACTGGATGAATCAGTGATTTATGTATCCAGTTTTACTACTTCAAGCCAGAATCTTATGAAAACTGCCAAAAGGGTATGGCCTGTTATACAGTCTGACCCTGATTTGTCTAGTATAAAAACTAGTAAAATATTGCCATGCTACAAGAGAGGCAGTAATATACGGGACTTGGTAGTACACAATGATATTTCAAGGTTTTCATTAACGGACACTAGCTTTTTATCTCAGAAGCCAGGTAATTACAAGTGTACAGGCTGTACCACTTGTGTGTATCTTGAGACAGGAGATTATATACTGTAGTACACCCGCATTCGGGACAAAAGATAAAAATCAGACAGGTGCTTACTTGCACAAGTAAATTTGTTGTTTATTGCATCAAATGCCCTTGTGGGCTTTATTATATAGGAAAGACTATCTGTCTATTCAAAGAACGCATGTCGCAACATAGAAGTGCCATTAAACAAATATTGGAGGGTAAAAATATAGAGCAGCCTGTTGCCAAGCACTTTAAATCACATCATCACACGTTGGCCACCCTACGTTATAAGATGCTGGAGCAGGTTCAAGCATCTAAACGGGGTGGCGATAGACATAAAGTTTTATTGCAGAAAGAGGCCCGCTGGATCCACCGATTAAACACGGTGGCTCCAAACGGCCTGAATGAGACATTATCTTTGTCATGTTTCTTATAAGGGAATTCCGCTAAGTGTTCCAGTATAGTGTGTAATGGTGACTATTTGTCTCTGTCACAGATGTCTCTTATAATGTTCATTGCATTCTCAGTTTTACAGAGTCTGCATATCAAAGTATTAACATATCTCCGATACTGTTGTTATGGTGACGGGATGCACTTAGAGCCGGTATACGTCATCGGGTGGACAGCGGTGTCTACAGGTGATGACGCAACCGGAAATGGGTCTGCCGGGGCTCCGGGGACGCTGCACGTGGTGTGTTAAGTTGTATTAAGGTAAGAAAGTTCTTTGTATTGCTTGTATCTTCTGATGACGGTTAATAAAACCGAAACGTTAAGTTAACAAGAAGGGGTCATCTCTTTTCTTGTATATGAAAAGTCTGAGAGTGCCGCCTATTTGTATATTCTATATATAGTGATGTGCACCGGACATTTTTTGGGTTTTGTGTTTTGGTTTTGGATTCGGTTCCGCGGCCGTGTTTTGGATTCGGACGCGTTTTGGCAAAACCTCACCGAATTTTTTTTCTCGGATTCTGGTGTGTTTTGGCTTCGGGTGTTTTTTTCAAAAAACTCTAAAAAACAGCTTAAATCATAGAATTTGGGGGTCATTTTGATCCCATAGTATTATTAACCTCAATAACCATAATTTCCACTCATTTCCAGTCTATTCTGAACACCTCACATCTCACAATATTATTTTTAGTCCTAAAATTTGCACCGAGGTTGCTGGATGGCTAAGCTAAGCGACACAAGTGGCCGACACAAACACCTGGCCCATCTAGGAGTGGCACTGCAGTGTCAGACAGGATGGCACTTCAAAAAAATTGTCCCCAAACAGCACATGATGCAAAGAAAAAAAGAGGCGCACCAAGGTCGCTGTGTGACTAAGCTAAGCGACACAAGTGGCCGACACAAACACCTGGCCCATCTAGGAGTGGCACTGCAGTGTCAGACAGGATGGCACTTCAAAAAAAATTGTCCCCAAACAGCACATGATGCAAAGAAAAAAAGAGGCGCACCAAGGTCGCTCTGTGACTAAGCTAAGCGACTCAAGTGGCCGACACAAACACCTGGCCCATCTAGGAGTGGCACAGCAGTGTCAGACAGGATGGCACTTCAAAAAAATTGTCCCCAAACAGCACATGATGCAAAGAAAAAAAGAGGCGCACCAAGGTCGCTGTGTGACTAAGCTAAGCGACACAAGTGGCCGACACAAACACCTGGCCCATCTAGGAGTGGCACTGCAGTGTCAGACAGGATGGCACTTCAAAAAAATTGTCCCCAAACAGCACATGATGCAAAGAAAAAAAGAGGCGCACCAAGGTCGCTGTGTGACTAAGCTAAGCGACCCAAGTGGCCGACACAAACACCTGGCCCATCTAGGAGTGGCACTGCAGTGTCAGACAGGATGGCACTTCAAAAAAATTGTCCCCAAACAGCACATGATGCAAAGAAAAATTAAAGAAAAAAGAGGTGCAAGATGGAATTGTCCTTGGGCCCTCCCACCCACCCATATGTTGTATAAACAGGACATGCACACTTTAACGAACCCATCATTTCAGCGACAGGGTCTGCCACACGACTGTGACTGAAATGACTGTTTGGTTTGGGCCCCCACCAAAAAAGAAGCAATCAATCTCTCCTTGCACAAACTGGCTCTACAGAGGCAAGTTGTCCTCCTCCTCATCATCCTCCGATTCCTCACCCCTTTCACTGTGTACATCCCCCTCCTCACAGATTATTAATTCGTCCTCACTGGAATCCACCATCTCAGATCCCTGTGTACTTTCTGGAGGCAATTGCTGGTGAATGTCTCCACGGAGGAATTGATTATAATTAATTTTGATGAACATCATCTTCTCCACATTTTCTGGAAGTAACCTCGTACGCCGATTGCTGACAAGGTGAGCGGCGGCACTAAACACTCTTTTGGAGTACACACTGGAGGGAGGGCAACTTAGGTAGAATAAAGCCAGTTTGTGCAAGGGCCTCCAAATTGCCTCTTTTTCCTGCCAGTATACGTACAGACTGTCTGACGTGCCTACTTGGATGCGGTCACTCATATAATCCTCCACCATTCTTTCAATGGTGAGAGAATCATATGCAGTGACAGTAGACGACATGTCAGTAATCGTTGGCAGGTCCTTCAGTCCGGACCAGATGTCAGCACTCGCTCCAGACTGCTCTGCATCACCGCCAGCGGGTGGGCTCGGAATTCTTAGCCTTTATCTCGCACCCCCAGTTGCGGGAGAATGTGAAGGAGGAGCTGTTGACTGGTCACGTTCCGCTTGACTTGACAATTTTCTCACCAGCAGGTCTTTGAACCTCTGCAGACTTGTGTCTGCCAGAAAGAGAGATACAACGTAGGTTTTAAATCTAGGATCGAGCACGGTGGCCAAAATGTAGTGCTCTGATTTCAACAGATTGACCACCCGTGAATCCTGGTTAAGTGAATTAAGGGCTCCATCCACAAGTCCCACATGCCTAGCGGAATCGCTCTGTTTTAGCTCCTCCTTCAATGTCTCCAGCTTCTTCTGCAAAAGCCTGATGAGGGGAATTACCTGACTCAGACTGACAGTGTCTGAACTGACTTCACGTGTGGCAAGTTCAAAGGGTTGCAGAACCTTGCACAACGTTGAAATCATTCTCCACTGCGCTTGAGTCAGGTGCATTCCCCCTCCTTTGCCTATATCGTGGGCAGATGTATAGGCTTGAATGGCCTTTTGCTGCTCCTCCATCCTCTGAAGCATATAGAGGGTTGAATTCCACCTCGTTACCACCTCTTGCTTCAGATGATGGCAGGGCAGGTTCAGGATTGTTTAGTGGTGCTCCAGTCTTCTGTACGCGGTGCCTGAATGCCGAAAGTGGCCCGCAATTCTTCGGGCCACCGACAGCATCTCTTGCACGCCCCTGTCATTTTTTAAATAATTCTGCACCACCAAATTCAATGGTTGTGCAAAACATGGGACGTGCTGGAATTTGCCCAGATGTAATGCACGCACATTATTGCTGGCGTTGTCCGATTTCACAAATCCCCAGGAGAGTCCAATTGGGGTAAGCCATTCTGCGATGATGTTCCTCAGTTTCCGTAAGAGGTTGTCAGCTGTGTGCCTTTTATGGAAAGCGGTGATACAAAGCGTAGCCTGCCTAGGAATGAGTTGGCGTTTGCGAGATGCTGCTACTGGTGCCGCCGCTGCTGTTCTTGCTGCGGGAGGCAATACATCTACCCAGTGGGCTGTCAGTCATATAGTCCTGAGTCTGCCCTGCTCCACTTGTCCACATGTCCGTGGTTAAGTGGACATTGGGTACAACTGCATTTTTTAGGACACTGGTGACTCTTTTTCTGACGTCTGTGTACATTTTCGGTATCGCCTGCCTAGAGAAATGGAACCTAGATGGTATTTGGTACCGGGGACACAGTACCTCAATCAAGTCTCTAGTTGCCTCTGAATTAACGGTGGATACCGGAACCACGTTTCTCACCGCCCAGGCTGCCAAGGCCTGAGTTATCTGCTTTGCAGCAGGATGACTGCTGTGATATTTCATCTTCCTCGCAAAGGACTGTTGGACAGTCAATTGCTTACTGGAAGTAGTACAAGTGGTCTTCCGACTTCCCCTCTGGGATGACGATCGACTCCCAGCAGCTACAACAGCAGCGCCAGCAGCAGCAGTAGGCGTTACACTCAAGGATGCATCGGAGGAATCCCAGGCAGGAGAGGACTCGTCAGACTTGCCTGCAGGACTATTGGCTTTCCTGGGTAAAGGAGGAAATTGACACTGAGGGAGTTGGTGGTGTGGTTTGCAGGAGCTTGGTTACAAGAGGAAGGGATTTAGTGGTCAGTGGACTGCTTCCGCTGTCACCCAAAGTTTTTGAACTTGTCACTGACTTATGATGAATGCGCTGCAGGTGACGTATAAGGGAGGATGTTCCGAGGTGGTTAACGTCCTTACCCCTACTTATTACAGCTTGACAAAGGCAACACACGGCTTGACACCTGTTGTCCGCATTTGTGTTGAAATAATTCCACACCGAAGCTGATTTTTTTTGTATTTTGACCAGGCATGTCAATGGCCATATTCGTCCCATGGACAACAGGTGTCTCCCCGGGTGCCTGACTTAAACAAACCACCTCACCATCAGAATCCTCCTTGTCAATTTCCTCCCCAGCGCCAGCAACACCCATATCCTCATCCTGGTGTACTTCAACAGTGACATCTTCACTTTGACTATCAGGAACTGGACTGCGGGTGCTCCTTCCAGCACTTGCAGGGGGCGTGCAAATGGTGGAAGGCGCAAGCTCTTCCCGTCCAGTGTTGGGAAGGTCAGGCATCGCAACCGACACGATTGGACTCTCCTTGGGGATTTGTGATTTAGAAGAACGCACAGTTGTTTGCTGTGCTTTTGCCAGCTTAAGTCTTTTCATTTTTCTAGCGAGAGGATGAGTGCTTCCATCCTCATGTGAATCTGAACCACTAGCCATGAACATAGGCCAGGGCCTCAGCCGTTCCTTGCCACTCCGTGTCGTAAATGGCATATTGGCAAGTTTACGCTTCTCATCAGACGCTTTCAATTTTGATTTTTGGGTCATTTAACTGAACTTTTGTTTTTTGGATTTTACATGCTCTCTACTATGACATTGGGCATCGGCCTTGGCTGACGACGTTGATGGCATTTCATCGTCTCGGCCATGACTAGTGGCAGCAGCTTCAGCACGAAGTGGAAGTGGATCTTGATCTTTCCCTATTTTAACCTCCACATTTTTGTTCTCCATTTTTTAATGTGTGGAATTATATGCCAGTATCAATAGCAATGGCCTACTACTATATATACTGCGCACAACTAAAATGCACCACAGGTATAGAATGTAGATGGATAGTAAACTTAATGACGACACAGAGGTGGGTACAGCAGTGGCCTTCCGTACCGTACTGCTATATATAGTATACTGGTGGTCACTGTGTCAGCAAACTGCAAAACTAAAATGCACCACAGGTATAGAATGTAGATGGATAGTATACTTAATGACGACACAGAGGTAGGTACAGCAGTGGCCTTACGTACCGTACTGCTATATATAGTATACTGGTGGTCACTGTGTCAGCAAACTGCAAAACTAAAATGCACCACAGGTATAGAATGTAGATGGATAGTATACTTAATGACGACACAGAGGTAGGTACAGCAGTGGCCTTCCGTACCGTACTGCTATATATAGTATACTGGTGGTCACTGTGTCAGCAAACTGCAAAACTAAAATGCACCACAGGTATAGAATGTAGATGGATAGTATACTTAATGACGACACAGAGGTAGGTACAGCAGTGGCCTTCCGTACCGTACTGCTATATATAGTATACTGGTGGTCACTGTGTCAGCAAACTGCAAAACTAAAATGCACCACAGGTATAGAATGTAGATGGATAGTATACTTAATGATGACACAGAGGTAGGTACAGCAGTGGCCTTCCGTACCGTACTGCTATATATACTGGTGGTCACTGTGTCAGCAAACTGCACAACTGAAATGCACCACAGGTATAGAATCTAGATGGATATTATACTTGACGACACAGAGGTAGGTACAGCAGTTGCCTACTGTACCGTAATGCTATATATTATATACTGGTGGTCACTGGTCAGCAAAACTCTGCACTGTACTCCTCCTATATAATATTATACTGGTGGTCCCCAGTCCCCACAATAAAGCAGCACACTGAGCACAGATATGGAGTGTTTTTCAGGCAGACAACGTATACTGGTGGTCACTGTCAGCAAAACTCTGCACTGTACTCCTGCTATATAATACAGCTGCTCCCCAGTCCCCACAATTAAGCAGTGTGAGCACAGATATATGCAGCCAGGGGCGGATCCAGAAAATGATAGGGGGGGCACCATGGAAGGGGCAAGTACATTTGCGTGCGGCTTCGGTGCATGTGAGGTGGCGCTTCTTATACAATGCCCACAGTTGTAGCGCTCATTATGCAATGTCCACTGTACTGGTAGTGCCCCTTATATAGACCCCATAGTAGTGGTGCCCCTTATGCAATGCCCGTATTGCCCCCAGTAGTAATGTTGCCTGTAGTAATGCCCCCAGTCATTATGCCCCCAGTGGTAATTCCCCTGCAGTCATGACCCCAGTAGTTTACCCCCCCCTTTAGTTTAGCCCCCAAGTAGTAATGCCCCTGTAGTTAAGCCGCCAGTAGTAATGCCCCTGTAGTTACACCGCCAGTAGTTAGCACCTTTGTAGTTGGCCCCCAGTAATAGTCCCCCAGTAGATGCCCCCCCAGTAATAATGTCCCCCAGCAGTTTTCCCCCAGTAGATGCCCCCTAGTAATAATGTCCTCCAGTAGTTTGCCCCCAGTAGTAATGCCCCTTAGGAGTTTGCCCCCAATAGATGACCCGCCAGTAGTAATGCCCTCAGTAGATGCCCCCCAGTAATAATGCCCCCAGTAGATGCCCCCCAGGAAAAATGTCCCCCAGTAGCTGCCCCCAATAGATGACCCCCCCAGTAGTAATGCCCCCAGTAGATGCCCCCCAGTAATAATGCCCCAGTAGCTGCCCCCAATAGATGACCCCCCCAGTAGTAATGCCCCCAGTAGATGCCCCCCAGTAATAATTCCCCAGTAGCTGCCCCCAATAGATGACCCCCCAGTAATAATGCCCCCTACGAGTTTGCCCCAATAGATGACCCCCCTGTAGTAATGCCCCCAGTAGATGGCCCCCAGTAAATATGGCCCCCAGTAGCTGCCCCCAATAGATGACCCCTCAGTAGTGATGCCCCCAATAGATGCCCCAGTTATAATGCCCCCAGTAGTTTGACCCCCCAGTAGTAATGCCCCTTGTTGATGCCCCCCAGTAGTAATGTCCCCCAGAGTTAGCCCCCAGTAGATGCATTAAGGAAGAAAAATACATACTTACCGAGCCCCGTTCCAGCGCCGCTGCAGTCCTCCTCCTCCTGGCGTCCGCTCCTCAGTCACTCAGCACTATGAGAGAGACGTCATGACTGACGTCTCTCCCATAGCGCACGGCGCAGTGACAGCGCCGGAAGCCGGAGCTCAGTACTGAGCTCCTGCCTCCGGCTACCGCTGTGCAGGGAGACGGGCGCCCGCTGGTAACACAATCTCAGTGGGCGCCCGTCATCTCCCTATGCGGCGGCGGCACCGGGGGGGGGTCACAAATGACAGGGGGGGCACGGGCCCGAGTGCCCCCCCCCCCTAAATCCGCCACTGTATGCAGCACACTGAGCACAGATATGGAGCGTTTTTTTCAGGCAGAGAACGGATAAAACTGGTGGTCACTGATCAGCAAAAGTCTGCACTGTACTTCTCCTATATTATACAGCTGCTCCCCAGTCCTCCCCACAATTAAGCAATAAAGCACAATCAAGTTCAACAATAACGGAGAGGACGCCAGCCACGTCCTCTCCCTAACATTTCCAATGCACGAGTGAAAATGGCGGCGACGCGCGGCTGCTTATATAGAATCCGAATCTCGCGAGAATCCGACAGCGGGATGATGACGTTCGGGCGCGCTCGGGTTAACCGAGCCATACGGGAGAATCTGAGTATGGCTCGGACCCGTGTAAAAAGGTGAAGTTCGGGGGGGGGTTCGGTTTCCGAGAAACCGAACCCGCTCATCACTAATATATATATATATATATATATATACACATATATATATATATATATATATATATATATATACACATATATATATGGGTCTGGAAAGGCGGCACTCACGAGACTGATATTGAGGTGAACAACAGTGCAATTTAATCCATCTGTCAGACAGACAGACAGACAGACAGACTGCACCAAGCTATCAGGAAGGCACCAGAGCACCTTCAGTGTAAAGCCGACATCAGGGGAGTGCCAGATCCAGTTCTTTGTATGTATGTATATATATATATATATATATATACAAAGATTTGCCTGCCTCACTCTTAAGGGCCCCGCTGTTTGATGTGCCCCGGGCCCCCCATAGCCTTAATCCTGCTCTGGTCGCGGTGTGGAAGTGTCGGTGTGTCTCCGCCACACGGCTTCCGGTGCCACCCTAATGTCTGCCCTCATTGCAGCGCTGCCGTGCCGGCTGACATGGTCCAGCTGGAGGGGATGGCCGGCTTGAAAGCCTCTCCCAGAGATGCAAGACCAGGCAAGTAAGTGTCTCTGTGTGGAGATAGGGGCACCATGCATGTATACTGTATGTGAGGTTACAGCAGAGCTACAAGAGTGTATACTAAGAGGGCTCTGACAGGTCAGGTTTTCAGGATTTCCATGCTTGAGCACAGGTGAATCCGGGGACGCTGTCAGTCGTAATGTGTAAAAAGGGGGACGCTGTCTGCCGTAATGTGTAAAAAGTGGGACGCTGTCTGCCGTAATGTGTAAAAAGGGGATGCTGTCTGCTGTAATGTATAAAAAGGGGGACGCTGTCTGCCGTAATGTGTAAAAAGGGGGACGCTGTCTGCCTTAATGTGTAAAAAGGGGACGCTGTCTGCCGTAATGTGTAAAAAGGGGACGCTGTCTGCCGTAATGTGTAAAAAAGGGGACGCTGTCTGCCGTAATGTGTAAAAAAGGGGAGGCTGTCTGCCGTAATGTGTAAAAAAGGGGAGGCTGTCTGCCGTAATGTGTAAAAAGGGGAGGCTATCTGCCGTAATGTATAAAAAGGGGACGCTGTCTGCCGTAATGTGTAAAAAGGGGATGCTGTCTGCCGTAATGTGTAAAAAGGGGGACTGTCTGCCGTAATGTATAAAAAGGGGAGGCTGTCTGCCGTAATGTGTAAAAAGGGGAATCTGTCTGCCGTAATGTGTAAAAAGGGGAATCTGTCTGCCGTAATGTGAAAAAGGGGCTCTACCTGGTGTAGTGGCGCTACTGTGCGGCGTAATTTGAATAAAGGAGACTACTATGCACCATTATATGAATTCGTATTTTTTTGTGGCCACACCCCTTTCCCGTGAAGCCACGCCCCTATATTTTTTGCGCGCACTGCCGCTGGCACACTCTGCCGCCGGTTTACGTTAAGAGGGGGTGCCGATGCCATTTCTTGCACACAGCGCTAAAATGTCTAGTCACGGCACTGCCTGCCATTTACAATGCATCACCAGTGGGTTCTGAAAAATGTGACAGTTGGTGAACTCTCCCCATGCACCTGCTAGTTGACCTGGAACATGTAACCTGCTGGGTGGTCTGTATACTGTGACAGTTATTTGCATACACCCACTAAGCAGAGAACGTTTGAAATTCGACTACTAAGGGGGTGAAAAGGGGTCACATTTTCTACCCAGCAAACCCTTGCCCAAATGAAACCGGGCACATCAGCAAGTTATCTTGTATATTTCTAAAATGTGTTTTATCTATACACACCATGGGGGAAATTTACTAAGATTCGTATTTTCCCGTTTCAGGTCAAAGTTCAATCACGAATGACATCGAAAGTGTAAAACTGCAACTTTTTGAATTGATTACGACTAATTTACTAAGCTGTCGTATTCGGGTTTTTCTTTTGTTCCGATGTCGATGTCATTCGTGGTTTTTTTTCTATTTTTACGGCAGTGATTAGCAAAACACTGCCGACTTTTTTTACAATCAATCTCGGCCGGATCTGTGTGATCCGTGCTGGGGTTTATTTTTTTTTTTTTTTTAAATTAAACACTGTAAAATAATTAAAAAAAATGCGTGGGGTCCCCCCTCCTAAGCATAACCAGCCTCGGGCTCTTTGAGCCGATCCTGGTTGCAAAAATATGGGGAAAAAAATGACAGGGGTTCCCCCATATTTAAGCAACCAGCATCGGGCTCTGCGCCTGGTCCTGGTCCCAAAAATACGGGGGACAAAAAGAGTAGGGGTCCCCCGTATTTTTAAAACCAGCACCGGGCTCCACTAGCTGGACAGATAATGCCACAGCCGGGGGTCACTTTGATATAGTGCCCTGCGGCCGTGGCATCAAAAATCCAACTAGTCACTCCTGGCCGGGGTACCCTGGGGGAGTGGGGACCCCTTCAATCAAGGGGTCCCCCCCCCAGCCACCCAAGGGCCAGGGGTGAAGCCCGAGGCTGTCCAACCCCATCCAATGGGCTGCGGATGGGGAGGCTGATAGCCTTTGTTGTAAAAGAAAAGATATTGTTTTTAGTAGCAGTACTACAAGGCCCAGCAAGCCTCCCCCGCATGCTGGTACTTGGAGAACCACAAGTACCAGCATGCGGCGGAAAAACGGGCCCGCTGGTACCTGTAGTACTACTACTAAAAAAATACCCAAAAAAAGACAAGACACACACACCGTGAAAGTATAATTTTATTACATACATACACACATACATACATACTTACCTTAAGTTCCCACGCAGGTCGGTCCT
The DNA here is from genome assembly GCF_028390025.1 of Pseudophryne corroboree. Taxonomy (NCBI): domain Eukaryota; kingdom Metazoa; phylum Chordata; class Amphibia; order Anura; family Myobatrachidae; genus Pseudophryne; species Pseudophryne corroboree. The sequence goes on from NC_086449.1 coordinate 516,315,058, forward strand.
CTTCTCCAGTAGAATCCAAGGGGTACCTGTTGAAGAAATTATACTCACGAGATCCAGGGGTCCAGGCTCCTCGGGAAATCCAGGGGTAATCCACGTACTTGAAAAAAAAAAAAAAACGGTGTCCCGACCACGAACTGAAAGGGGACCCATGTTTGCACATGGGTCACCTTTCCACGAATGCCAGAAACCCACTCTGACTTCTGTCTAAGTGGGTTTCTTCAGCCAATCAGGGAGCGCCACGTTGTAGCACTCTCCTGATCAGCTGTGTGGTCCTGTCCTCACTGACAGGCAGCACACGGCAGTGTTACAATGTAGCGCCTATGCGCTACATTGTAACCAATGATGGGAACTTTCTGCTCAGCGGTGACGTCACTTTAGGTCAACCGCAGGGCAGAAAGTTCCCATCATTGGTTACAATGTAGCGCATAGGCGCAACATTGTAACACTGCCGTGTGCTGCCTGTCAGTGAGGACAGGACCACACAGCTGATCAGGAGAGTGCTACAACGTGGCGCTCCCTGATTGGCTGAAGAAACCCACTTAGACAGAAGTCAAAGTGGGTTTCTGGCATTCGTGGAAAGGTGACCCATGTGCAAACATGGGTCCCCTTTCAGTTCGTGGTCGGGACACCGTTTTTTTTTTTTTTTCAAGTACGTGGATTACCCCTGGATTTCCCGAGGAGCCTGGACCCCTGGATCTCGTGAGTATAATTTCTTCAACAGGTACCCCTTGGATTCTACTGGAGAAGAGGACCGACCTGCGTGGGAACTTAAGGTAAGTATGTATGTATGTGTGTATGTATGTAATAAAATTATACTTTCACGGTGTGTGTGTCTTGTCTTTTTTTGGGTATTTTTTTAGTAGTAGTACTACAGGTACCAGCGGGCCCGTTTTTCCGTCGCATGCTGGTACTTGTGGTTCTCCAAGTACCAGCATGCGGGGGAGGCTTGCTGGGCCTTGTAGTACTGCTACTAAAAACAATATCTTTTCTTTTACAACAAAGGCTATCAGCCTCCCCATCCGCAGCCCATTGGATGGGGGGGGACAGCCTCGGGCTTCACCCCTGGCCCTTGGGTGGCTGGGGGGGGGGGACCCCTTGATTGAAGGGGTCCCCACTCCCCCAGGGTACCCCGGCCAGGGGTGACTAGTTGGATTTTTGATGCCACGGCCGCAGGGCACTATATCAAAGTGACCCCCGGCTGTGGCATTATCTGTCCAGCTAGTGGAGCCCGGTGCTGGTTTTAAAAATACGGGGGACCCCTACTCTTTTTGTCCCCCGTATTTTTGGAACCAGGACCAGGCGCAGAGCCCGATGCTGGTTGCTTAAATATGGGGGAACCCCTGTCAATTTTTTCCCCATATTTCTGCAACCAGGATCGGCTCAAAGAGCCCGAGGCTGGTTATGCTTAGGAGGGGGGACCCCACGCAATTTTTTTTAATAAAATAACAACTTTCCCACCCCTTCCCACTGATATACATGCACGGATCTCATGGATCCCTGCATGCCTATCCAATCACGGAAAAAAAAAGTAGGTCTGTTTTTTTTTAGCACTTTTTTACGAGTTGTAATTTTTCACGGCAGTGTTTGTTTGTTTTTTGCTTTGCACTTCTTAGTAAATGACCGAGATTCATACTTAAACAGCCGCGTTTTGACCGATGGTGTATTCATTCGTAATTTTTTACTTGGACTTGCAAAAAATTACGAATGCCCTCATCTCTGCCGTGATTAGTGTTTAGTAAATTACCGAGATGACACTTTGATGAAAAAACGGCATCTCGGTCAAAATCGGGAGCTTAGTAAATTTACCCCCATGTGTATAGATAAAACACATTATGGATCAAAGGGTCAACAGTCAGAAGGTCGACAATGTCTAGGTCAGTGATGGCTAACCTTTTCAGCTTGGTGTGTCGAAAATTGGAAAAAAGTGTAGCCTTCCTCGGGTCGCGTGTCACTTCAAGAAATATCAATAATTTGGTGAGCCATAATAAAGAAAGAGTTATATATTTAATATATTTATTATATTTATTAGTTCAAAAAGCAAAAAACAAATAATGATTTACCAGGCTTAGTGACTTCTCTGTTGCTGAATTGCATTTGCTAAATCTTGCAGGGTTGTAGTCGGCATACTGAAGACAACCCGTATTTTGTGCACTTCAGGACCAAGCAAGCGCTACTAACTTCATCTGTCAGTCTGTTTCTTTTATTTGTTTTAATATTATTTAATGCTGAGAATTATTTTGTACCAGGAGTCAGTCCAACAACACTGTTACAGAGGTAATTAAAAACCTACTGTATTAAATTAAATGCTTTATTACCTCTGTAACGGTGTTGTTGGACTGACTCCTGGTACAAAATAATTTAAAGCACTACACTACGTAATGATTGCACTTACAGAAGAGCCACACAATGCTGCTTATCACAAGTCCTCCTGCGCTGTTTATGACGGACTGGGCTGATCACACAAGGCTGTGAAACTCGTCTCCCGGGTCTCAGGCCTGCAGGTGCAGGATGTGGGGATCGGAAGGCCACCTTACTTGGCTGTCTACAGGGCTGTGAACCTCACCGTTCTCCTTTCCTCCTGTAGCGTTCTTCCGACCGGTTCTCTGCAGAGCGCTCGCGCCAGCGCCAGCGGTGACACCACGCCTCCATGCAACAAGCACGCAACAAGCAGGGATTGGAGCAGAGCCGCACATGACGCAACAAGCAGGGATTGGAGCAGAGCGGCACATGTAACCAAAGGGCAGCACCAACAGGCGTGTCAGTCAAAGTGCCTCGGCAAAGTGCCTCGGCGTGTCACCTATGACACATAGGTTAGCCATCACGGGTCTAGGTCAACACCAAATGGTTGGCATGCACACGGTTAACATAGTCAAAAGGTCAGCAGGGTCGACAGGTTGATATAGAAATGGTCGACACATGAAAAGGTTGAGTTTTTGATATATTTTGTGTCAAAATTTCCCTTCCACCACATGGACCCCAAATTAGTGCACCACATCCCCTAGCGCAGCTCACTTCGCTCGCCATGCATCGAGCAAAGTGTTTCGCTCTGCTCCGATTTGCTCAGCACAGGTTATCGTTCTGAATTGTAGTTCACGTGGATGGTAAAGTATGGAAAAAAAAATCCTCAAAACTCCTATCGACAATATGCTGAGTTGACTGTTGACATGTCGACCTTTTAACCATGTCGATCATATGCATGTCGATCATTTTGCATAGACCTATTGTTTGTCAACCTTTTAACTGTCGACATGTAATCCGGATAGTATATACATTCATACTAATTCTTTCAAACTTTACTTTTTATTATTCTTGTTTTAGCATTTAAGTGAACATATGCTTTAAATATAAATATTTTCCGTAAAAACAACATTGCACTACTGTAGAGGCATACTTTTTACATAAAAGCAAAATGAACTTAAAGATAAGTGTATGCATAATGTATTACTTGTAAGTAAAAACAATTGGAAAACTTGTTTGCACTTGTCAGCTCTTACCGGGTAAAAAATAAACCACAAATAATGTATGCCACTGGCTTGCGGAATGTGGCAGCCTCCTAGAGAGATCATGGATGATAAGCAGAGTGTGCTGGAATCTCTCCCACGTGGATGCTATAAGCATTCTTTCAATATAGTGGTCTGGCCACACACGATTCATGTAGAGTTTTGCCAAAGCATTTGAAAATAATTTAAAATATATTCAATTGCAGAGCTATTAACAGGAAATTGCTCTCACACATCTATCTCTCCGTGAAATAGCAAAACATTTGTTGAAAATATGTTGAAAGGTTCTACATAGGGAAAACAAACACAAGAATTATGTCTATTATGGTTGCATACAAATCTTAAATACCCCGCCTAATGATTATCATAACAAATTATGTCAGTAATGATGTCACTGATAACCTCATATAAACTACTGAAACATTCTCTTCTAACTCACTGATATTGGCCCTCATTCCGAGTTGATCGCTCACTAGCTGCTTTTAGCTGCTGTGCAAACGCTAGGCCGCCACCCTCTGGGAGTGTATCTTAGCTTAGCAGAAGTGCGACCGAAAAGTTAGCAGAACTGCTCGTAAAAATTTTCATGCAGTTTCTGAGCAGCTCCAAACCTACTCCTACCTTGCGATCACTTCAGTCAGTTTAGTTCCTGCTTTGACGTCACAAACATGCCATGCGTTCGGCCAGCCACTCCCCCGTTTCCCCAGGCACGCCTGCGTTTTTACCTGACACGCCTGTGTTTTTTAGCACAGTCCCGGAAAACGGTCAGTTACCACCCAGAAACACCCACTTCCTGTCAATCACTCACCGATCAACAGAGCGACAGAAAAGGGTCGCTCGACCTTGTGTAAAACTGCATAGTTTTGTGTGAAAGTACTTGGCGCGTGGGTACTGCGGCCCGTATGCATGCGCAGAAGTGCCGATTTTTTGCCTGATCGCTGCGCTGCGAACAACGGCAGCTAGCGATCAACTCGGAATGACCCCCATTGAACATATCATAATATCTCTTTTCTGGTAAACCGTTATTTAGGCAATCACATCAATCTAGCATTTCATCTTAATGAAGTAACATTTAATAAAGTATATACTATAAAATTATTTAGAATATTGTAAAATATGTGCTTGACTTTGTAAACTTGAACAGATGAAAACAGTAAATATAACAGTACTAGGTGATTTATCGCGCCCTACGGGCACTCTTCACACCGTCGTGAGGTGCTACGCCCCCTTAACTCATGTGGCGTGCAATATTTTTATTATATGGTGTATTACCTCCACTCATAATTGTGTGAGTAGTTAAATGTTGCACGGATAAAGGGCATGCGATGGTTAAGGGGTCGTAGCCCCTTGCAACGGCGTGAACAGTGCAGGCAAGGGTGGTTGCGGGGGTGCCACCGGTGGGGGAGGGGCTGGAGCAGAGGGGCCCAAGGGTGGGGGATGGGTGGGTGCGTGGGTGCCACGGGTGGGGGAGGGGGTCCGGAGCCACCCAGGTTCTGTGTTGTGGAGTCAGGGCCTCTGGGGATCTGGGCGTGGCTGTGGCGGGGAGGCACTTCTGGGGCTCAGAGTATGCGGCGCAGGGAGGGCTATGAAAGCCTTCCGCTGCGCCGCTTTCATACACATCTATGCCGGTGGCCGCAGCAGCTTTTGTTCCACCTGTGACGCGGCTAGGGAGTTGGGATTGTTGATGCTGGAGGGGGCAGGCGGACTGGCAGCAGGACATAGGACACTGCAGTAAAAGGATTTTTTCCCCCCTATTTACAGCGCAGAGACTTGCTTCGTACCCTCCAGCTGTACCTTTTTGGCAGGTACAGTACCTTTTTTTTATGGTCTGTACCGATTTCTGGCTCTCCAAACTTCCATTGAAAGTATAGGAAAAGGGGCGTGGCAACATCCCTTTACCCGTGGCCACGCCCCCTTTCGAATTTGTATCGATTTTTATGTGTAAATTGTTGAATGCTTTATAAAAGTGCAAAAAGAAACGGTTTGAGATGTTAAAAAGATATATATTGTTACAATATAAATTTCATTAAAAACCTGCAGTCTAAAGGGATATATTTACTAAAGTGTGGGTTTCTAGAAGTTGAGATGTTGCCCATTGCAACCAATCAGATTCAAGCTATTATCTTCTAGAAGGTGCTAGATAAATAAGTAGAATCTGATGGTTGCTATGGACAACATCTCAACTTCTAAAATCCCGCACGTTAGTAAATATACCCCTAAGTTGGAGTCTATGACAGAGTTAATGGTATCCTTTCCCATTGGTAGTAAAATAGACATTTAGGAGTAAATTTACTAAAGTGCGGGTTTTCAAATGTGGAGATGTTGCCCATAGCAACCAATCAGATTCTGGCTATTATCTACTAGGAGGTGTTAGATAAATGATAAGTGGAATCTGATTGGTTGCTATGGTAAACATCTTCACATTTGAAAAACACACTTTAGTAAAAATATCCCTTAGAGTCAAGTGCAGTCTGTGGTTTAGATGTACAAAATAATGCAACTCAACATTGTGTTTTAGAATGTGAGTATATTAGCAATGGCATAAGTTTGTCCCAGACTCCCGGAGGCAAGATAAATATCGGAGCCCCCCACCTATATATCGACAAATAAAAAATAATATATATTATATTCCACTTTTGGATCTCTGTGTATGAGGACACACAAGGAGAGCTGCTGGGAAATAAAAGAAGCTTAATATTATTTATCCCATTGCCGGATCCTCATATATATTTTTTGGACATATGAAAGTATTATAGGTAAATTAAATAAAAATTTGGACAAATTAATTACAAGCCTTTGGAAGATTAATATTAACCATCAGATGGTCGCAAATAGGAAGATTCATTAAATACTACAAAACTATGGAAGTTAATTATACATAATAATTCTTAGTAAAATATGGATTATAATTTTGTGAAAATACAGCTGTTTCAAACTAATTAATTGCCTTTTCATAAAAAACACTCCTGAAGAAGTCGACATACGACGAAACGCGTTGAGTGTAAAAATCTTTTATTGTTTGGAAAAGTTGTTATTCAATTTTTTGGCTGTAATGAACAATAACACATTGTAAAAGTGTACATCATTTTTTATCAGTATTGAAATTTAATTATTTTAGCAATAAAAAGCAATAGATGTTTTAAAGTTTAAAGGGTGTTTGTGTGATGTCATCCTCTTTTTGTCAGAAACCAATATAACCATATTAAATTGTATTATACATAAATATATTTATTTCAGTTATTAAGTGCGCTCCACAGAGATATACTATTTCTTGATATATATATATATATATATATATATACATGAGGTGGAGGGGCACCCACCAATATTTATCTTTACGAATATATAAGAAAATTCCAAAGGACAGCTCTTGCGGTGAGAGCTGTTCTTTGCTGTGATAGGAATTCCTGGAGTCCTATCTGCGCGTTCGTGGGCAGACACGTGCCACTGGGAGTGATCTAATTGAATTCCACTAAGTGGGGAAACGCGAGAGAAGCCCATAGACACCATCTTAGCCAAGGGAGGGTAGGGCAGGCAGTGGCAATGGAGGTCAGACTGGAAGAGGGGGTGCAGACCAGAGTGGAGGACAGACTGAGGCAGAATGGGGGTCATTGGTGACTAGTATATATATGTATGTATGTATGTATGTATGTATGTATGTATGTGTGTGTATATATATATCTATCTGTATCTATTTATATATATATATCTCACGGTACATCACAAAATACTGTATATTTACTAGAATATGGCAGCGCACTCAGAGATGGCGAAAGGGAGCCTACTTTTATATAGGCATGTACTGGACACCGACACCTCGTTCCTAATCTTCTCCTGGTGCCCCATCTATTCCTCCTCCTCTGCACTAGTGAAAGAAGGGTCTGCTCTCCCCGCAGAGCGCAAGCCACAATAGGGAATCCAAGGTGAGCGTTGTAGCTGTACCAGCTGTTCTTATCATAACAGCGCCTCGCACGTCCGTCCCCCCCGTCCCTCCCGCAGCAGCAGAAGCTCCTTTCCCAACTTTCACAACCACTGCAGTCGCGCACAAGTGCCATGCCTTCATAGAGATGAGAGCTGGAGGGACCGCATCACAGTCTGCAGCCGGCGGGCTTACTGTACAGGAATGAGTCAGTTTGAGTCATTGCTGCCATCACGTAACTGGAGACAACGGAGGCGAGGTGCCCCCTTTAAAGCAGGAGCCCGGCGGCAGGCGACTCCGTTGCCTCCCAGAGTTCTGCCTCTGTATATTAGGCATATCATGATGCGGTTCCATACTATATACACTAACAACAGCAATTCACTTTGTGGCTGCAGGCTGGGAGGCAGGGTGAGAATTCTGACTGGCTGGTCTGATTGTGGGTAATTCACAATTACAGCAGCTGAGCATGATTCTCTACCTTCCTCCCAAGAAGCTCTGGAGGCACCATCCTGGGAAGGAGGGGAGGGGGCAGATACCCCAGCCCTTATCAAATGCCCCTAGAAATGTGTGGGCCCTGAGTAACTGCCTAGTGTGCCCATACGCTAAGAGAGCCCTTCATCTAATAGGCGGTTGCCTATGTTACTATCGTATCAGCCAAGTGGAGGCACAGAGCTGCGTGGGAATTTGAGTGAGAATAAAAGGGATATGTTCTTGAGAAAACTACTGGTTGCTGTGACCGACATCAGACATAAGTCATCCAGTCCCACCACTACACACTGGCTGGCGCAGATAGTTCCATTTATCCTGCATCACTAAGGGCATTTGCTTATCTCCCAGAGCTAATATAAACATTTGCCTATGGGCACCAGGTATCAGGGCAGTGCCAGCAATGGAGCTGGGATGGAAGATGGCACTTCCAGAATACTGGGGCCTGCAGCCAATGGGGCCTGGTATTTAAAGCCTGAGCAGCTGAGCCATTTACACAATGCATCCCCACACCTTGCAGCAGTTTAATTCCAGGGGAGGTAGTTTGGCATGGGATGCACACTTCAACTTGGTTGGCACCTTGGAGAAGACCTTGTGAAGTTCCATGACTGAATAAAGAATCTACCAAGGGCCATTTGGATATTTATGCCCCTGTAGATATTCCCCCGTTAGTTATGCCCCAGTACATATGCCCCCAGTCAGTAGTTATGGCCCCAGTAGATATGCCCTCTGTAGATATGCCCTCAGTATTTGTGCCTCCCAGTATATGTGCCCCCAGTAGTTGTGCCCTAGTAGATGTGCCCCCTGTAGATGTGGCCCCAGTAGTTGTACCCTCAATAGATGTGCCCCCTGGTAGTGCTGCTTACACACACACACACACACACACACACACACATTAAAAAAACAACACAATACTCAGCAGCCCTGCTCCTGCTTCCGGACCGCACTGCCCTCCATCTGGCCGCTCGCTCCTCTGAACTATGGGATAGATGTCATGACGTCTCTCCCATAGCGTACAACTGCACACTGCATGAGCCGGAAGCAGGAGCTAAGGAGTGAGCTCCTGCCTCCGGCTGCCACTGAGGGGAAGGAGCTGGGCGCCCGCTGGAAACACAATCTCAGCGGGCACCCGGCATCTCCCTCCTGGGTTAGGTGATCCACAGTCCAGGTGAAGAGGGTGTGCGGGCCGGATGTTCCCCACCCCTGGAATAAAGGATATCCCTAAAGCATACAGTATCTGAGATAATGGAGCATTCCATATACTACATAAATGTAAAGTTGTTGGTCTGTTAGGCTTGCATGGTGTTTGCTTATCATGAAAGGCAATACAGTTAAAACTGCTCAGTGAGTGGAATGTGAGTAGCACATTTCTTTTGTATCATTAGCGAAGGCCTTAGATTCCACTTGGGAACGGGAATAGTCTCCTAATTATAAACTTGGATTATGTGACTATATGTAGAAGAGTCCACAGCTTTATATAGCTGGCAGGGCAATTTATATACATTTGGTGGCTGTTTGTAACTTCTAACCTATATAATCTGTTTTATTTGCTGTTGCCTTTTTTTTTTTTTTTACTGGCACCCAAAATAATATTTGTGAAACAACTTTGTGACAATTACTATATTTTCTTCAGGGGTTATCACTACTTTGAGGAATACTGTACATATAGTACACATGTCTTCAATTGATAACAAACTTCTGTACATGAGAAGAGGCCTGCGCTGCCCAGCTGAAAAGAGGTACACGCACCACACCAGTGACGTCACACACCTCGAATGAAGAGGGGTGGTGTGTCCAGCAGCCTGCTCTCTGGCTCCACTCCCCGGGCCGCCGTCAGCTGCAGCATGCAAGCCTGTGGTGAGAGGAGGGCACACGGAGTGGGGATAGAGTGGGAGAAATCGGGGCTGGCTGGGAGAAACAGACAAAGTGAATCTGATTTCACTGTTGTCGACACCTGCAGTCTGTAAAAATGAAAATGTCCTGCAGCTTGTGGGACATTATTTTTTTAAAGACTGACAGGCTGCATGCAGAACTGCACTGGCTGATACGGTGACATGGAGATCTGCCTGGGAAGGGTGGGGGATATTCTATAGTAGGGAGAGGAAGGTTATTTAGTGCTAAGCGGAGATGATCTAAAGGTGGGTACACACGGCAAGATGTGTCACTGAATGACATATCATGCTCAAGAATCAAAATGTGGTTTCTGCGCTGACCAGTAAAATGTAGCCACACAGTTTAAAGGAGAAAACCTATAAATCTCCACAGGACACTAATGCAAAAAAATAAAACTGTGTGTAGGCGCTGTTCACTTGCAGTGTACTGTTCTTAAATCCTTCAATATTCGTGAGTGGTACACCGGGAAACACACCCTCTTAATTAAGAACTTACATTAGGGTTCTCACCCGCAGGCCAAACAAGGTATCTTTAACCTCCAATATAATTTCTTCAATATATAATAAAACGGGATAATTTCATAAAAGATGAACACTTACATATTAATTCTGTCACACGTTCACATAAGGGTATCTTTAGATCGCCCCAGGAAACAGCTGTCCAGTACAATGTACAGTCCAAAAAGCTGATGTTTAATATTAAAAGATGATATACAATAAAATCACGAAGTTTGCAGCACAGCAAGAACAACACTGGGAGTCTGGTGTGGAAGCTGGTCTCCACTCACGGCTGGGTCCGGCTGCAGTCACGGACAGGTTATAGATGATATGCGCCGCTCACTCGATCACTGGTGAAGTTCGTTGTTGAAGCAGGTTATACGTAACAGCAGGTCTCTAACATGTTTCGGGGATTCCTATCCCCTTTATCAAAGAGTGCTGCTTGCTCCAACAGTTCAGGTTTGTAAAGGCCAGGTCTCCAAGTCATATGATCGCTCTGTCCATTCACAACATGCACATGACACCAGGGGTATAATTAGCAATCAGCTATTTGTAACTGTACCTGGCTAATAAACACATCCATTTCCCTGATACTGCATGGTAACAATTAGATGAATATTTTCAATTACATAGATATACAAATTAATATACATATAAAAAGTACAAGTACATAGCAGGCATAAAAAAGTATTTATTTATAAATATATACAAATATATATAAAAACACATAACTATATAAAAATATCTAATCTAGATGGTACAATAATTAGACTGTGTAAATTTAACAAATGATTAACACTATTGCCCCGCACATAACCACACTCATCCATCAAAAATACAGAAAGAATAAGAGACAATTAGTGGGTATATAATAATCTGGCAAACCTAAAGAAGAAGACAATACACGGTTAAATAAACCACTTAGTTTTGAAATCGCTATTAAGCTTGCTAGGGACTAGCGTTCTTAACTGAAATATAGTTTTCATTTCTTGTTTTGCTAAAACTTCTTCAGAGTTCTTCACTCTCCAGTTCACTCTAACAAGCTGAATACCGCAAAAAGCTTTTAAATGTTTAATGTCACAGGCATGCTTGGTTTTAAAGTGCAGTGACATATTATTTTGCTCATACCCCTTCGTTATATTGCGCACATGTTCGCTCATTCTTTTCTTCAGCATATGCCCAGTTCTACCTGTATGCTGTAGGCCACATTCACATTCCAACAAATAGATTAAATTTTTCTGGTAAAAGTTATGAAATCATTTATTTTATAAGATTTTTTTGGTGACATTAGAGCTATATTCTGTAATTTTATTGTTCATTTTGCAGTTCTTGCACATAGTGCAAAAACCACACCTATAGAACCCTTTCGAAACAATGCATGTAGTCATCCTATTGACTGGAAGAGAACTCTTATATAAGGTGTTGCGCAAATTTTGTGCGTGTCTATACGTAAATTTCAGTTTGTCGCTAATTAATTATTTAATATCAGGATCCCTGGTTAAAAGGCCCCAGTGCTTTTTAATAATATTTTCCTCAAAGTTGTGTAGTGAAATGAGTGATAAATCTAATATCACTACTTCTAAGGTTCCTGATAGATTTTTTCTCTAACATCGATGGTCTATCTGCACTCAAAGTGTCCAGTTTCCCTTGTCTAACTAAACCAATATCATATCCTTTGGCTACAAAGTTCTCTTCCATCTGGTTGGCTTGTGTTATAAATACCGAGGTGTCTGTACAGTTACGTTTCAAACACTGAAACTGACTTTTAGGTATACTCTGTATCCAATTATGGTGATGATTACTGTTAAATCCTATATACGAGTTACAATCCGTCGGATTCTTAGTTAGAATTTTCTCTTCCTCTACATAAATCGTGAGGTCCAGGAAGTTTACTGCTAAATTGCTTACATCAAAATCAAGCTCAATACCTTTACCATTCTGATTCAAGTAATGGCAGAAGAGATTGGTCTCCCCCCAAATAAAAACCACGTCATCTATATAACGGGCCCAGAGCCCTAGGATGGCACCCCACTGGTGGCCCGACCATACGGCAAGGTCCTCCCAATGGGCTATAAATAGATTAGCATAACTAGGTGCCAGCCTAGTGCCCATCGCGGTGCCCGCCTGCTGTAAATAGAAATCCCCTTCATACCAGAAGAAATTGTTATTAAGAATTAAAGCAATACCATCCAAAATATATTGTTGGTCAATGGTTCCTATTTTTTCTTTCTCCAAATGGTATTTTACAGCATCTAATCTGTGTTCGTGCTGTATAATCGTGTACAGGGATTTCATGTCTGCCGTGACGAGAAAATATTCCTTTTTCCACTCAACTTTAGCAACCTTATTAATAACTGCAATAGTCTCTTTAAGATATGATCTAGTGTTGAGTGTTAATGGTTGAATTTTGGAATCTAGAAATGCAGATAAATTGGACGTAAGTGAATTTACTCCCGTCACAATTGGCCGACCAGGGTTTTTTTTCTAATTGTTTGTGGACTTTAGGGAGTAAGTAAATGACAGGAATGGCTGGATTATCCAGTTATATATAATCTACTTCATCCATGGTGAGTGTGTTTTTACCTGCATATAATCCTAGCAATACATCAATCTTTTTTTGTATATTGAAGGAGGGATCTCCTTTCAATTTTTTATATGTACAGTATGCTTATCAGCAAGTTGTCGCATCATCTCTGTATGGCAGTCATCTCGATTTAGCACAACTATCTCAAACACACACACACACACACACACACACACACACACACACACACACACACACACTCTTATCTTCAGGTTTGATTACTATTTGGTCATTCTTTTTAGTGCTGTGACCGCTTTTCTCTGAGCTAATGATAAATTGCTGCATCTCAATGGTTTACGCTCTAATTTCTCCAGATCTTCCTTTACTAAACTTTCAATTCTGCTAATAAAGCCGCCTTTCTTATGTTTCGGGTAAAAGCTGGACTTTTTGTTTTGAAGGATTTAACTTCATTAGGTACTGTTAATGTCTCATCACTATCCTCATCTGCAAAGAATTTTTTCAATGTCACTCGCCTGACAAATTTCTGAAGGTCTACAAACACCTCAAACTCATCTATTTGACTAGACGGGGCAAAGTTTAACCCCTTCTCTAAAACATCTTTCTCCTCCTTAGATAGGGTGTGGTCACTTAAATTATATACCTTGGTTTTTCCTTTCTCAGTAATGGGGATAGTATTCTCACAATTAATTTGTGGGGTAACTGTCCTACAACTGTCATGCTCAGCCTGGGGCCGTCATCGGCAAGTGCATACACCCTTGCCGGTGCCGGCAGCGATGAATGGCAGCAAGGTGGGAGCGGGGGCCATGCTGCATTCATCAGTATGGCATCGCTAATGACAGCCCCAGATCTTCTTGCATGATCAAAAAATCTGGGGCTGTCGTTAGCGACTTGCGGGTATGCGCATCGCCATTGGTATCATTCACACACACAGAATGATGTAAGCGATGTGTCGTTCTGATTGATCGGGAATGCCCACATCATTTGTCAAATCTATCCCTGTGTATGCACCTTGACTGGGGGGTGGTTGGGGGGCTGTTATTCTGTGCTAGGGAGTGATGATCTGTCTGAGGGGACTATTCTATGCTAAGTGAGATGATCTGCACAGTGGGGAGAGATTGCGCTCACTTAGGGAACAGATAGGATGAGCGCTGCTTGACCTGGAGGTGTCCTACCTCCTGTCAACAAGTGAGATGATCTGTCTGAGGAGGGGAGTTATATAGTTCTACAGGGAGAGATGATCTATTTTCAGGCCCGGCAATATGGGGGGTGAAAGGTACAACTGTACTGGGCCCTGAAGTTCACAAGGGCCCTGGAACAAGGAGCACAAAAACCAGGAGAGAGGCGCCTATTAATGTTTTAATAATGGTCTGCAAATTAAGTACATGAACTTATTAAAAACAAATTAAGACTGAGGAGACCCCAAACACCGGAAGTAGATGCTGTGTGCTCCACAGTGCGTTACAGCCAGTGGCGGAACTTGCACCGGTGCATTGCATTATGAAGCTGCCGGCTTCATAATGAGTCACATTGACTCATTATGTTGCCATCTGAATCTTCTCCCCCGGCCACCAGTAACAACACGCGTGCCGCGGCTTAGCAGTAGCTCGACAATTTTGTTTTCAATGAGCTGCAGTTCAGGGATGTGCAGTCAGGGGAGGCAGTGCCTCCCCTGCCATTAATTATTACAATAATACAAAGAAGATACCTATGACACATATTCAGTGTCATAAGTATCTTCTTTATATTATTGTAATCTTTGCAATGCATTAAAGTAGTTTGGGAGGCACCGATACTAAGTGCCGGGGGGTGGGCTTTCAGCACACATCAAAGCACATCCCTGTCAGCAAGGCAGATATGATTGGACAGTTAATCTAGTGCTGGATCCGCTGGTCCAGTCACCCATAAGCAGTGGCGCGACAAGGGAATCAGAGCTGCCGATCATGATCATCAGCTCTCCTCACCCCTGATCATCTCCTGCGTCCTGCTACTGATGCTGCTGGTGGTGGCCGGTGGGAGACTGAAGCACCTCAACCAATAGCTGGAGGAATAGCGTGTCCTCTCGGGCGGACTGGGTCGCACCACGTTGTGTTGTTTTGGGCTGCCTGGTATCCAAGACTGCTATCTTGGATTATGCGCAGCAGTAGCCCATGCGGCACTTTAAGCATGAGCACCGGCAGGTGCATAGCGTTTCTTCTATCACCTCCTGACTGAGACTACAGGAGGTGCAGCTAATTGTTTTAGGGGTGGAGACTCAGGGTGACAGACTTACGCTGAGGAAGATCCTAACTGAGAGGCTGAGAGTGGAGCATGCTCACTCCCTACAGCTACCACACAAAAGTGCCTGTACTGAGCTCGTGCAGTAGCCTAATGAAGGATTGTCCATCCCACCTTCTAGAAGGGCAGGTATTGACTGCACCCCCGTTATCTTGCATGATCCTACTCCTCCTTCTCCATTACACACAGTCTTTACTACTAGCACTACTATCAACAGCCCCAGATGTTACTTCTACTTTCCCCAACCTGCTGTTGATACTACTTTCACTACCCCATCTGTCACGTGTGTCCCTGCTACTATCCCCAGCATTATCTGTGTCCCTGCTACTACCCCATCTGTCACCTGTGTCCCTGCTACTACCCCCTGCTACTACCCCATCTGTCACCTGTGTCCCTGCTACTACCCCATCTGTCACCTGTTTTCCTGCTTCTACCCCCACATCATGTGTCCCTGCTACTACCCCAACATCATCTGTGTCACTGCTA
Source organism: Pseudophryne corroboree (assembly GCF_028390025.1). Taxonomy (NCBI): domain Eukaryota; kingdom Metazoa; phylum Chordata; class Amphibia; order Anura; family Myobatrachidae; genus Pseudophryne; species Pseudophryne corroboree. Next base: position 516,330,655 of record NC_086449.1, read on the forward strand.
CTACCCCCATCTTTCACCTGTGTCCCTGCTATTACCCCATGCTACTAACCCCATATGTCACCTGTGTCCCTGCTATTACCGCCTGCCACTACCCCCATCTGTCACCTGTGTCCCTGCTATTACGCCCTGCTACTACTCCCATCTGTCACCTGTGTCCCTGCTATTATCCCCTGCTACTACCCCCATCCGTCACCTGTGTCCCTGCTACTATCACTAACATCATCTGGGTCCCTGCTACTAACCCCATCTGTCACCTGTTACCCCGCAGGTGCAGCTGGCAGCACCATGGATTGGGGAGAGCCAAGTGCAGCAGCTAATCTTCTGCAGCAGCCACGGAGGTGGAGCCGGAAAGCCCAGAGCACCATGCAGCGGCAGCCAGCACTCTCCTCCTCTCAGGCAGCAGACTCAGCAGCATCAGACCTGCTAAACTCTCCTACTGGTGGCTCTAAGCACCCAGGTGAGATGGGCTGGGGGAAGGAGGTGACTGGAAGTAGTGTGGGTAGGGGGGGTAGCTCACCCCTACATTCAAGACAGGGGGCATTACTTGTAACTAGCAATATAGTACGCATGACATGTAACTGGCACTATGGGATGCATTACATGTAACTGGCACTATGGGACGCATTACATGTAACTGGCACTATGGGATGCATTACGTGTAACTGGAACTATGGGACCCATTACGTTTAACTGGCACTATACTGGGGGCATTACGTGTAACTGGCACTATGGGACGCATTATGTGTAACTGGCACTATAGGACGCATTACATGTGTAACTGGCACTACAGGATGCATTACGTGTAACTGGCACAATAGGATGAATTACGTGTAACTGGCACTATACTGGGGGCTTTACATGTAAGGAGCACTGCTGTGGGTATTATGTTTAAGGCTGCCAATTGTGTGTCTAGCGGGGTGATAATATGGTATATATTTATAATCTGATTTCATAATATATAATTGCGAGGCCACGTCCTCTTTCATAGTAGTGTGTGCACCAAAGGCTCAGTGTGCTAGTAGATCTGGAGCCGGCTTTGGCTGCTGTCTAGGTACTTTGGGGCCTGTCCTGTAATTACAGTATATACACAATGGCTGCAGTACCAGCCCCCCCCCCCCCCCCATATGTACTGTCTGTAATGTATCTGCTGTTCCTAAAAAGTGATTTGAGGTTTGTGTTCTTGTGCTACTGGGAAAGCAATTTACCTCACCGCACGTCACTGGTATGTATTGAAAATTTTTATATTTGTATAACGCTGCCTCTTCTTGTCACCCCTCCCTGGTGTGACCCTGCCACCTCTCCCTGTCACCTGTCCTTGGTGTCACCCGGCCACCTCTGCATGTCACCTGTCCTTGTCACCCCTACCAGGTGTCACCCTGCCACCACTCCCTGTCACCTCTCTCTGGTATCACACTGCCTCTCCCTGTTACCTATTTCTGGCGTCACCCTGCCTCACCCTATCACTCCTCTCTGGCATCACTCTGCTTCTCCCTGCCACCTCTCCCTGGTGTACCCTGCCTCTCCCTGGCGTCACCCTGTCTCTGCCTGTCACCTCTCTCTGGTGTCACCCTGCCTCTCCATTTCACATCTCCATGGCATCACGCTGCCACCTCTCCCTGGCATCACCCTGGCTCTCCCTGTCACCTCTCCCTGGCATCACGCTTCCTCTCCCTGTCACCCTCTCATCCACTGCCTGTCACTTCTCCCTGGCAACACCCACTGTCTCTCCCTGTCACCCACTGCCTGTCCCCATCACTCAAGTCTCATCCACTTTCTCTCCTTAGCATCACCATCTCACTATCACACTATCTTTCCTTTCATCCTTTCACCTTCTCCCCTGTCACCCTCTGCCTCTCCCAGGTGTCACCCCCTGACTCTCCATATCACGCTCTGCCAGTCACCCTCTGTTTCTCCTTTTCACCCACTCCTCATCACCCACTGCTGCTCTCCATCACCTTCTGCTGTGTGGCATATTATGAACTAGGGGTAGGAACGGAGAGGAGGAGGGGGCCCTAAGCATATTTTTGCACCTGTGCCCATCACTCACAAGTTCCGCCACTGATTCCAGCAACCAGGAAGCACGCAGCAGAGTCGGGCAGAGCAAATGCAGTGGGAGCTGTACCATCACCACTGCACACTGTACCACAAATGTGGGTGAGGGGAGTCTAACACCGCAGAGAAGACACCAGCAAAGGTTACCTATTAATCATCCTGGCTGGTATAGCCATCTATACATCAGGACCGTCAGTTCTCTCCCAATCACATTCTCTCTCTCTCTCTCTCTCTCTCTCTATATATATATATATATATATATATATACACACACACACACACACATATATTAATCTGTCTATTTCTATATATGGCCCCTGAACACCTGTGGTAGGCTTTACAATGCCTTAACACAATGGTTCCCAAACTTTCTTTGTATCATGGCGCCCTGGGGCACAGGTTCTTAAACTCAGTCCTCAGAACCATACACAGTGCATGTTTTCCAGGTCTCCTCACAGAGTCTCAAGTGAAATAATCAGCTCCACCTGTGCATTTTTTAAAATGTATTAGTGAGTAATGAAAATACCTATTCGCATGCCAGGTGACCTGGATAACATGAGCTGTTTGGGTTCCTGAGGACTGAGTTTGAGAACCACTGTAATAGAGTATAGCATTAAGTAGCTATAATTGCTTTAAAATGTATTTAGTGAGAGTGCAGAGGATTAAATGTCACCCCAAGTTTTAATTTCTTAACTACTTCTGCTACAATAAAATACTATCTAAATTATTTAATGTGTTAGGTTCAGCTACTATGACATACTCTGCCTTTTGTTGGTGAAACTCCGCCTACATTCTATTTTGAAACAGTAATCCCACCTAATTTGGTATTGGTTCCGTCTACAGTTGATTTGGTGCCGCCCACATGAGGCCACTTCTAGAAATTTTTCCAGGGCCACTTTTATTTTCCAATTCGCCCCTGGATATATATATATATATATATATATATATATATATATATATATATATAATGATTTTCGCAGTAAGTTTACTAATAAGTTATTCACCACCTAACTGTTGATTATGTGAAAGATAAGGAGCTGCACAGTATAAGTTATGTAAGGGTATGTTTTGGTTTTAAAACTGTAACCATCAATATTTAGAAAATCCTAGGCTCAAACAAGATTTCCCATGACCTTGCTAAATAATTCCATATTTTTCAACAAAAATGTTTTCCTCTCACGAATTTTGAGTAATTTCTATTAATGAGTTTTGACTAGTCAGTACAATTGCTGTAGATAATGTTTTTACTTACTGCACTTCATTATATTGTTTTTAAAAATGTTACTTTGAATAGGATACCCTTAAAATCAAAAATAACTGTGTGTGAAAAGTACTCAGCACCAGGGGGGTCATTCCGAGTTGTTCGCTCGCAAGCTGCTTTTAGCAGCTTTGCACACGCTAAGCCGCCGCCTACTGGGAGTGAATCTTAGCTTATCAAAATTGCGAACGAAAGATTAGCAGAATTGCGAATAGACACTTCTTAGCAGTTTCTGAGTAGCTCCACACTTACTCGGCATCTGCGATCAGTTCAGTCAGTTTTGTTCCTGGTTTGACGTCACAAACACACCCAGCGTTCGCCCAGACACTCCTCCGTTTCTCCAGCCACTCCCGCGTTTTTCCCAGAAACGGTAGCGTTTTTTCGCACACACCCATAAAACGGCCAGTTTCCGCCCAGAAACACCCACTTCCTGTCAATCACATTACGATCACCAGAACGAAGAAAAAACCTCGTAATGCCGTGAGTAAAATACCTAACAGCATAGCAAATTTACTTGGCGCAGTCGCACTGCGGACATTGCGCATGCGCATTAGCGACTAATCGCTCCGTTGCGAGAAAAAAATAACGAGCGAACAACTCGGAATGACCCCCCAGATCAGCTATATTAAGAGAGGATAATAGGAAATTAGAATTGCCAGGGAGTTATCAGTCTCTAAGTAGTAAATTCACACCAGGAATTGTTTTAATAAAGTGCGGGTCTATTGAAGAGCTGTTGCCCATAGCAACCACTCAGATTCTAGCTATTACATTCTAGTCGATGCGAGATAAATGATTAGTAGAATCATAAAATTGCAATAGCTTCAAGTAATATAAGAGATGTTGAAGCAGATGAGAGAACTTTATATTGTGCAGAATTCCTGTATGTTATGGAACTTTAGATAATAGTATGTACTGATAGCTAGATCAGCTGTGTCCTGTGTACACTGGGTACAGACAGACACATTATTTTTCCCTCTGTCTGTATACGTTCAGAATTCAACATCAGATTGTCTACACGGTCTGATTGTCAACATAGATAGAATGTCAACATTTACCATCTTGAAAATGTCAGAATATCAACATGACATAATGTCTACATTGTGAATGCTGACATACTTTTTTTTTAACAATCTTAGGAGTAGGGGAAGGCAGGGTTAGCCTGCAGTTACAGGGGGTTATTCAGAGTCCATAGCAGTTTTTGGTAAAATAGCAAAAGCTGCTACGGATAAAATTGCATGCTGGGGGCTGCCCAACATGTGTAGCACCGCTAAGTGATGCGATTGCAATTCAATTGCGATTGCATCACAGAAACCTCGAAATAGAGGTAAGCACCTGTATACATAGCCAGGCTGCATATGCAGGTGCACATCCACCATGTTTTCCAACGCAGGAAATGCAGGCTATGTCATCCGCCCGCCCCAAAAATGGCAACGAGCCGTCTGCATTTCCCAGCACCACTCCCCCCAACGCCAAAATGCTGCCCCGACCTGTCAAACACTATGTGATTTCATCCTTCTGAGATGTGATCACATAGTGAAACCCACGCACACGCAATGCAATCGTGGCACATGCTCAGGTGACCGAAAATGGTCTGTCTTCTTTTTTGTAAAATAGCGTTCACCTCTGAATACCCCGCAGAGTGCGAAAATATACTAATGCCGCAGGAGGCATTTTGTGTACATAGATGCCTCCTGATCTGCTGCTGCTTCCGAAGATGCATCAGATTATCTGCGTGAACATTGGTCATCTGCGTAACCCTCAAGTCAATCCTCAAATCAGGAGAGCCGAGATATTCACGCAACTGCAGCCAGTTAAGCTGCATTCAAGGAAAGTTGACATTGATGATCTCAATATGATTAAAATGTCAACATCTTTAATGTTGATATTTCAATTAGACTTACGCAGAGTTGCCATTAGGGTTAGGGTAACTCACAGAGCAATAACAGTGTAAACCTACGGTATACATCCATGCACCGACTATTATTTCACAAATAATGAAAAAAAGTAATTACACGGGTATATTGGGATTATACAGCCCAAAGTCCCAAGAGATAGACACACAAAGTAATACAGATGTTTCCTTTAGGTTTGTTGTGCAGTATACAACTTCAGTGGAAGCTGCGTGCGCCTGCCGCCCTGTAAAAGTGAATGTAAGCAGGCTAGTGATGCATACATAGGGCGACCCTGCTACAATAAGCTGTTACATGTAGCAACAATGTAGCAGTACACATCTGTCCAGTAACTAAAAGTAATAACTAAATACACAAAAAATAATCCATGGCCGAGGCTGAATCAAGTCCCCAGCAAGCCTCCACACAGAACCTGTAGCTGTGAGGATCAGTTTCTGCAGGGGGACCCAGCCATGAGAGAAGGGTATAAGGGACGCAGCATCTGTAGTCTTTTCATTCAAATAAATGTTGATCAGTGTATTAAAAAAATGTAATGTTAAACTCACATTGGAGTGTAACGTAACTTGGGGCCGGCTGCATTGAAGTCCTAGTTGGCCGGAGGTGCGGGTTCCCAGACAACTCGGACTTCATTAAATCCGGCCCTTGGTATATTGAAAAAAGTATATAGATGATGCTGATTTCTACAAATGAGAAGGCAATCAGTCAATATTATAGCTTGGAAAGAATAATTCTGTAGTTTAAACTTTGAATATAGGTTTCTTTAATTTAAAGACAAAAGTGTTTCTTCTGATGGAACAAACAGCCCATGCACAGAAATACAGATGTGCAGGATTTAGCACTGCATTACAGGCCACAAACAATTATTTCCAAGTAAAGAGCAATTACAATGATATCATGTTTCTGAAAGATCTTTTGGTTTACATTATATTATTTTAGATCATTGAGGGAACACACATGTGATGATAATTATAAGATCTCAATTATGATAACAATCACTGCATGTGTGAGCTCCTTCTCTTTGTCTTTCCACTGCAGCATTTAAAAAAAATATATGTTTTTCCTCTCCACTTCATAAAAAAAGCAAAAAACACACACTAGACGGCTCTTATCTACCCGCTAACTAAAAGCTACTGTTATGGGTCACAGACAACTAAAAGCAAAAGAAGGCTTGACAGTTATTTTTTCAGTGGCATCATGGCCGTGACCCTGTCTTTCATACCATTAACCTGCATAAAACATCCTCTTACCTAGGAAACTGGAAACCAGTGACCGTTTGCTGCCACATTCTTCTTCCCCAATCTTATAATACAAAATACAGTACATCATTTATGCACACTAACACATACTGATTTACTGCTTCTACTATAGGGAAGCTGTCAGTAATGCAGAGGAGATCTAGCTAAGAATAAGCACTAGTTTCATATAGTTATTTATCACCGAAATACACCGACTTTTAAAAAAAGTTAAATAGATGGCAATATTTTGGTTTACTTGCAGTTTAAAGACTGTTCATTAGTGTAAAGCACAAGTGGTCCCTTGAAGATGGCTGTTTATGTTGCTTCATCCTTAGTGTGACAATAATGCTATTTATATACAATAAAGTCATTTCTGGCCTGCTTGCACTTGTCCCCAAACAGGACTATGGTAAGGTACACAAATTCCATTAGTATAAGAAAATAGGATCACAACAAGTTAGATATATAATTAATTAATAGCTTTATATACACTTTGGCAAAGAATCAATCATCAGTGGTACAAATGATCACTAGAGAACCTCACACCATAGGCAAAGGGGGTGGTGGGGGGGAAGGACCAGTGGCCAACAATGTATCAGGATATCAACATGTGGCTCTCCTTTATGACAATCAGTAACAGTTATAAGTGGCTACAGATCTGGAACGTCTGTCACCACGGGTGGTCTTCAGTATGCCGACTGTCGGGATCCCGGCGCACAGTATACCGGCGCCGGAATCCCGACAGCCGGCATACCGACACTTTTTCTCCCTCGTGGGGGTCCATGACCACCCTGGAGGGAGAATAAAATAGCGTGGCGCGCGTAGCACGCCACCGTGCCCGCAGCGTGGCGAGCGCAGCAAGCCCGCAAGGGGCTCATTTGCGCTCACCACGCTGTCGGTATGCTGTCGGTCAGGCTCCCGGCGTCGGTATGCTGGTCTCCGGGAGCCCGGCAGCCGGCATACCATACTACACCCACCACGGGTGGTCTTCAGTATGCCGACTGTCGGGATCCCGGCACCGCCACAGGTAGAAGAAAAGCATTAAAACAATGTTATCTTTAAAAAAAATATATACTATTTTTTAAGATCAGTGTGTTTGTACTAATATATATATATATATATATATATATATATATATATATACATACTGCTCAAAAAAATAAAGGGAACACTTAAACAACACATCCTAGATCTGAATGAATGAAACATTCTTATTAAATACTTCGTTCTTTACATAGTTGAATGTGCTGACAACAAAATCACATAAAACTTATCAATGGAAATCAAATTTATTAACCCATGGAGGTCTGGATTTGGAGTCACACTCAAAATTAAAGTGGAAAAACACACTACAGGCTTATCTAACTTTGATGTAATGTCCTTAAAACAAGTCAAAATGAGGCTCAGTAGTGTGTATGGCCTCCACGTGCCTGTATAACCTCCCTACAACGCCTGGGCATGCTCCTGATGAGGTGGCGGATGGTCTCCTGAGGGATCTCCTCCTAGACCTGGACTAAAGCATCCGCCAACTCCTGAACAGTCTGTGGTGCAACGTGGCGTTGGTGGATGGAGCGAGACATGATGTCCCAGATGTGCTCAATTGGATTCAGGTCTGGGAAACGGGCGGGCCAGTCCATAGCATCAATGCCTTCGTCTTGCAGGAACTGCTGACACACTCCAGCCACATGAGGTCTAGCATTGTTTTGCATTAGGAGGAACCCAGGGCCAACCGCACCAGCATATAGTCTCACAAGGGGTCTGAGGATCTCATCTCGGTACCTAATGGCAGTCAGGCTACCTCTGGCGAGCACATGGAGGGCTGTGTGGCCCCCCAAAGAAATGCCACCCCACACCATTACTGCCCACTGCCAAACCGGTCATGCTGGAGGATGTTGCAGGCAGCAGAACGTTCTACTTGGCATCTCCAGACTCTGTCACGTCTGTCACATGTGCTCAGTGAGAACTTGCTTTTATCTGTAAAGAGCACAGGGCGCCAGTGGCGAATTTGCCAATCTTGGTGTTCTCTGGCAACTGCCAAACGTCCCGCATGGTGTTGGGCTGTAAGCACAACCCCCACCTGTGGACGTCGGGCCCTCATACCACCCTCATGGAGTCTTTTTCTGATCATTTGAGTAGACACATGCACATTTGTGGCTTGCTGGAGGTCATTTTGCAGGGCTCTGGCAGTGCTCCTCCTGTTCCTCCTTGCACAAAGGTGGAGGTAGCGGTCCTGCTGCTGGGTTGTTGCCCTCCTACGGCCTCCTCCACGTCTCCTGATGTACTGGCATGTCTCCTGGTAGTGCCTCCATGCTCTGGACACTACGCTGATAGACACAGGAAACTTTCTTGCCACAGCTCGCATTGATGTGCCATCCTGGATGAGCTGCACTACCTAAACCACTTATGTGGGTTGTAGACTCCGTCTCATGCTACCACTAGAGTGAAAGCACCGCCAGCTTTCAAAAGTGACCAAAGCATCAGCCAGAAAGCATAGGAGCTGAGAAGTGGTCTGTAGTCACCATCTGCAGAACAACTCCTTTATTGGGGGTGTCTTGCTAATTGCCTATAATTTCCACCTGTTGTCTATTCCATTTGCACAACAGCATGTTAAATTGATTGTCAATCAGTGTTGCTTCCTAAGTGGACAGTTTGATTTCACAGAAGTGTGATTGACTTGGAGTTACATTGTGTTGTTTAAGTGTTCCCTTTATTTTTTTGAGCAGTGTATATATATATATATATATATATATATATATATATATATTTTATATATATATATATATATATATACATATCATATACCATCTCATACTAGAAAACTGCCTGCAAAGTTTGCTATGGCATAGATACAGAAATATGGCACTGAATAAGATGTGCATTCCTTCACAATATCTGCTCCCTTTGAAGTTCAGAATAAAGTTGACATGACTGGTGATGACTCAAGAAAAAAGTGAATCATTTTATTGCACAGGAGTGTTTTATAGGCTTTCAGTTAAGTGTTTGGGCTTTGTGCTGTACGCCTTGGGGAATGATCATCATAGATACACACTTCAATTAATCAAAAGAGGCTTTAGGTCAAGTTTTAACTAAAAGAAAGCCAACTGATAGTATAAACAAGAAAGATAAAATATCTTCCTCAGTAACCACTGCAGCTCTTGCACTACATACATAAAACTGACAACAGATATGAATCATGCATACTGTACACGTATCTAAAGTTACGTATAAAATTAATTGAAAGACTATATACAACTGTATTTGTTGTGTATCAGAATATTGATTAACACCACAAGTAGGTATTTTCTTCAGCATACAAAAAAAACTGTGCAGTGTTTAAAGTGTTAACTGTGTGCTTTGACATTCCATGGTTTTAATGTTTAACAAAAAACATATGAGATCTGAAATGTGTCAAGGAATAGCTTTCTGGCAAGATCCCAGTGGCAAAGTTTCCTTTTCTTTATAGCCAAATCTTGCCTTCTTTACCACTTCTAATTGAATGTTTTAGAGGCACATAGTATATTTTACTGACTATATTTTTAAAATCTGGTATCGTTAAGTTGTAAAAAGAAGCTGGAAGAATGACTTAAGGAATTGGGCATATTAGTGAGTTTTGTTTGTTATGACTTAAAATTAAATATATAATGTTTGTTAAATTGTACTAACTGAAAATAAATGTAATTCAAATGATATGTACTGTAAGTAGCACAATTTTCATAACTCATCCATTATTCCATTCTGTGTTGACATTCTAGGAAAATAATCTTATTAGTAGTCTGAAAATAATTAGTTATGTAAATATTGACTTGCTTAGGATATTGCACTTTCTATAATTCATTTATTATGCTTCAGCCATCATTTTGATATCTAAGCAAATATTTTTTCATCTTCTCATACTGTGGGGGAGATGTATCAAACCTTGGAGAGAGATAAAATGGAGAAAGATTTAGTACCAACCTATCAGCTTCTGTGTTTAAAAAAAAAATGATTGATTGGTACTTTTTTTCTATCCACTTTATCTCTTTCCAGGGTTTGAGTTATCTACCACTATAGCTTTTAGGGTTTTTCTTTATTTAGTATGGTTTATCATACTGTCCATAATAGGATACATGGGTCCCTGTAAAAATGAGAAAAAATAAATGCACCTATTCCCATATTGATGAGGAAGGGGAGGTTTGATGTACTGTATTAGTAGAATATCTGGCATAAAGCATAATGTGTTATACAATTTAACTTCATTTATTGGTCATGAGTGGCAGTATTCTATTAAATTATATATAGCATATATGACTATACCTCATGGAGCACTTTTATTTTTATTCTGAGAATTAGTAGAATTCTGAAAATATAGTTTATAAATACAAGCTTTCGTGTACTCTCTAATGCTCTCTTCCATATTTACAAAGATTATGAAAAAAATGGCAATCGTAAATTCTAAGTGTTACCTTATGAAAGCCTTATTGCTTGCCAAAATGGGAACTTTTGACAGATATTTTTTTTATCGCTGCACACTATGGGTGGGGATGGGGTATCCAATTAGCTGCGTTAATTTACTGAGGCTAATTATTTCCCCTGGGGCTATTCAATTAGCCCCGACCACCAGCAGGTATTGGAAATTGGCACACAAAACAAAATCCCAGATTACCAGCCCTTGGAGCCTCATTATTTTCCACAAAAACACATAGGTCTGGGAATTTATCCCAGATCCTATGTGTCTTCAAATGATAATAGAAAATGTTTTGTTCGAATGTTTTTCGGGGCTAATTGGATACCTCCCTATGTATCACAGCCAATGCGAGCTTCCAATGCCTTTGCATGAGAAAGGCTATTTAACAAGCATTGCAACCTCATATGTACTGCCATAAAGGTTGCCGGCAGCTGGGGCTATCTCCTCTCCTCTTCTTTGAAATAGGCAGCACAGGCAGCGTCAGACCCCCTACTCCAAACAAGTAGGGGCCACTGCTGGTCATAATGGTGAAAACAGAATAAAATAATTTTAAATAATTGTTTTTCTTACCAGTTTTTTTTGTATCTATTTTTAACTCTTTTTTTTTTTTTTTTTTACTATTTTTGTATTCCTAATGAATGGAACATAAATATGGACTTTCATTTGTACTATACATGCACATGTTGTCAGAAACTAACCTGGCAAAGGGGTAATCCTTGCCATTTCGTAGCTGAGATATTTTTTATAGCAATCAGGATATGTATAGCTTCCATACAATGTTAAATTCTCTTAACTTGATTCCCAGATTAAGAAAAACAATCTTATCACATGAAGTATCAGACAAAAAATTATTTCAAAGTTGTTTTTTTTTTTTTATTTGAATAGTTTATCGCAGTTATATAAATATTATGTTAACTCAATAACAAGGAATACTTAATAGTTTTGAAGAGTACAGATTAATAAAATAATATATCAATAAGTAGCAGTTACAATAAATGACAAAACAATGTTTTTATTTTAACACTGAACAAGTTATTTAGTAGAATAATTGTTTTTGATTCAAATAGGATTGTAAAGTAACCAGTCAAATAAACTCTATATACTATATGATACATATATAAAATATATTATGTCACAGCATCACCAGAGGAGGAGACTTACACAATTCAGCATCTTTTAGAATTCACTTGATTTTTTTTGCAGTTTTGGGAACCAGTCAAATCAACTTGTACAAGAAAGGCCAGCAGTTTGCTGGAAATGCCAATACGTTCTATTTTAAGAACAAAAGTAATAATCCAAATGTTTAAATTTTACCTATATAATGTCTTTAAAAGTATGTTTTCTAAGTAAGAGAAAAATTCTTTCAGATGTCCTTGACTAATACAGAACTGCTAGCCAGACAGATCTTTAAACCAAATCCCACCAAATCTCCTCTACTCTTGTCAAGTTGTCACAAGTAAATTTCACTCAAAAACAAAAATGTAGTTTAGGGGCAGAATTAGGTGAGTTATGCTAAAGAAGAAATTGTACTTTGCTTGCTCTCCTAGGTTGGTCCTGCCATGAAATCAAAGGTCCGAGCACAACATTCTCACTCAGCAGGCATGTTACAAAGGCTTTGTGAGTTTTATTTTCTTATTTAACATACTGTAGTTAATATTATTTTATTTGAAAACTACATTTTAGGTAGGGGTGGAATTATGCTGTTACTAAACTTTTTTTTACCAAAAATGTAGATGCTATGGTCTTCTGTTAAATGGTTAAGGTTTTCAATGTATTTATTGTATGAAGTCACCCCCTGTGTTTTTGGTTATTGTGTTATCACTGCCAGTGTTTCTGCTTTTTCTTCATTTCATCACACCATTTTTAAGGCTTGGCTAGCTCTTTATTTCCACAACTTTCTGGCAAAGCTATCCTTTTAAAAATACATTAAAATTGCAAATGTTAAGCCAATATTAAGTCAAAGATAGTGACATATTCTGGCAACTTTATGATCCCATAAATAGAACTGTTTTCATAGAAATAATTTGGATCACAGACTATATGGGAGAAACTTCAATCTTAGAGTTTAAAAATCTACTAATCAATTCATGTGAATTAAATAGAGCATATTATGCTGTAGAAATAAGCTTTTGGGTCATTTCATCCTAACATGGAATGTGCTTAACTTGAATATTAACAGTTTTTTATGGCCTCATATGACCTAATATCAACATTTTCTTAGCGCATTAGATATATAATAAAACACCAAGGGACTGATTTTATTATTATTATTATTATTATTATTATTATTATTATAGCAAAAAAATATTGTGCTGTGCTTTACACAGAAAATTGAATCATTCACTTTTGTGTCCCCTCAGGGAATTTTTTTTAAACATATCCAAATCCAGCATTGATTACAAATCCTCTTGAGGGCACATACTGGTTTACACACCATTCTGTATATATCTGTAAGAGATTCCCTAATATAGAGAATATATTACTGTACATATTTTTTGGGAATGTTCCATGTTCAAACCTCTGTAGAATTTTGTATATATATTAATACAACAAGTAACATATGTTGTATAATTGAAGATAAAGCCAACTGCTATTATATTTCTATACCGAATCTTTTGTAAGTATTAAGACATATAAAATTAGCATATATAAAGGTTATTGAATACACTGATCCTTATATAACATTTTGCAAACTGAATATATTTGTAATTTACTGCTATAACATTTATTTGGATGTGATAATTGTTAGCCAATAATTGTCGCTCTTACATTATACTATATAAAAAAGCAAAATGTACCTACACCTTCTTTTCTTCTGTACCTTTATTGTCTTTTTCTTCCTTATATAAACAAAAGAAAATTGAGTCTGTGCCCCAATGAAGCGTGCATTCTAAATTCTTTGCCACCAATATATAAACACACACTAAGGTCCATTTTGTCTGTAACCAATTAACTTGCTAGTAGAGATACTTGAATTGGCCGTGTATCATTTTTCCAATGAGTTTAATAAATAGGAAAAGACATTTTTTAAAATTTGACTTGATTTTTTTACTAAATGTAAAATGATCAAGATAAATGAATGCTTCACCATGTTCAAAATTATATTGATACAAATACATTTTTTATTTTTTTTATAGTGAACTACGAACAAATAATCAGAACAGTGAATATACCATTGAGTTTGCTTTTTACAGGAAAAAAAGTGAAAACAAAATAATATTTAAATAGTGATATAATTAAAGGTTTTAAAAGCACTTATTTTATACAAGCCGCAAACCACAGATTTCAAGCTAAAAGTTTGAAATATGATCAATTGGTGATTATAAAATGAACATGTTTGCAGCATTCAAGTTAAACTGAATATCAAACTGTGTTAAGATTTTCAAGCATCTTGTACCTACCAGTACAGATGCATTCTCATTCATCTAGCACAGACGTGTCAAACTTGCGGGCCGCGAACTGCATATGGCCCATACCATCTACTTTTGCGGCCTGCGGGCTGCGTGCCGGATGCCCCGAAGACAGCCTTCTAGCCTTCAAGCAGAGCCGTCCAGCTACAGTGGAGGCAGTGCGAGCAGAACCGTGAAAAGTGCAGTGAGCTCACTGCTGGGGGCACATGTGTAAATTTCACAATGGGGGCATATTTGTTATCTGGCATAGAGGGGGCATATGTTTATCTTTCACTGTGGGGGCATATTTGTTATCTGGCATAGAGGAGGCATATGTGTATCTTTATTTGGCATAGAGGAGGCATATGTGTATCTTTCACTGTGGGGGCATATTTATTATCTGGCACCATGGGGGCATATGTGTATCTCTTACTGTGGGGGCATATTTGTTATATGGCACCGAGGGGGGCATATTTGTTATCTGGCACCGATGGTGCATATGTGTATCTTTCACTCTGGGGGCATATTTATTATCTGGCACCATGGGGTATATGTGTATCTTTCACTGTGGGGGCATATTTGTTATCTGGCACCGAGGGGGGCATATTTGTTATCTGGCACCGATGGTGCATATGTGTATCTTTCACTCTGGGGGCATATTTCTTATCTGGCACCATGGGGTATATGTGTATCTTTCACTGTGGGGGCATATTTGTTATCCGGCACTGAGGGGGCATATGTGTTATTTGGCACTATGGGGGCATATGTGTATCTGGCACTATTGGTGGCATATGTGTATCTGGCAATACACTACTGAGGGCTTATTTATATCGGGCACCCATATGTGTATCACACACCTATTTTATTGGCATGTGTGTCACACAGTACTACTAAGAAATGTTTCCATCTTGCACCACTGCATTAAAGTAAATGTTTTCTTCACAATACTTGACATCTCTTTGATTATACTTTATTGTTGGCTTTTAAAAAAAAAAAAACTTTCAAAATTAAATATAAGACTCTTTCATTTTCTTGCAGCCAAAACAAGACTTAGACCTTGATTATTCAGCCCAGTTGGGATTTTGAGTTTGACATGCCTGATCTACCATTTTATGCCATATGGTGTGAGATACTTGATACAACTTAAACACTTTGCCAAGGGTAGCAAAGTGCACTCTTTTCTATTTTTTTAATTTTATTAGCATTTTAGCTACTTACAATCTCACTCATAGTGTACAAGGGACACTAGATTAGTACTTTTTTTGAAAGGGAATTGCTATAAAATGTCTATAAAGTCTCAGATTAAACATAACAATACATGGCGGGAGGCATGGTGCAGCCGTTTGTACTGAAACTCTGTCTTTTACCTGTTTACCCAGATTTGTTTATAAAATGTGTATAAAGTCGCAGATTAAACATAACAATACATGGCAGGAGGCATGGTACAGCCGATTGTACTGAAACTCTGTCATTTGCCTTTTTTACCCAGATTTGTAACTTCATCACAGACAAAAGTACAAGTAATGCCAACCACAATAGTCAATGTACCCAATAGTCAATGTTGCATTAGTGATGTTACTAAGATGCATATTTAATAAAAAAAATATGTTTGGCGTGGCACATCAAATGGGGCTATTGTATTTAGCTGATTTGAGCAGAAGTGTATGTGGACAAATGTATATGTTTTGGGCAAACTAAAGCACCTGAAGGAACCATTGCAACCACATGGAGAACATACAAATCGGACATTGAACCTTTTGCATATGAGCAAAGAGGTAGCTATACGTGTTTCCATTTTTGTAGTTTGAGTTGCCTGTAACTACAGTAGCATGATGACAACATCAACATCTAAGTTTGCACCAGTTTTATGTATGTTCAAAATTTCTGACTAAATAAAATATTGCATGAGATATGTAACTCAAAGAAAGAATCTTCTTAAAGGAGCCTGCTTAATGCATTTCCACATTAAGGGCCTGATTTCGAATGGCCTGCAGTTTTAAGTCTGCACATTTCAAATGGTGCATCTAATTTGTATTTCTAAAGATGCATCGAGAGGGAACGAGGTTATGGTCATAGAGAGGTATGCAGAAGTTGGTAATATCAGGAGTGATGAAATAAGATGAGGTCAAGGGTATGACCCATAGAGGGAAAATGTTCATTGTGTAAGGTCAAAGGCAGAACTTTAGAAGCAGCATAATCTCAATTATTTCTAACAGAGTCCAAGCTGGGAGTGTCGGAGTCCAAACTGTCAGTTATCTACTGCTAAAATTGTGAACAGTCTGCTAGACTCAAAGCCTGGGGACTGCTGGTTCCCATAAAAGAGCTAATTATTCCAAATGGAGTTTATCTTTACATGTTATTCATAGGTCTCATTTATCACTGAAGATTGTTTTATTTTTATTAGTCTGTTTGGCCAAGTCTTTGTATCAAACTAAGGAGTAAATGTAATACTGTGCAAGTAGCTGGAGGTGCAGGATTTTTGTGCGAGAATGCCTATATTATTAAAGTGACAATCATTTACAAGGCAAAACAAACCTGGTTTTGCCTTGTAAATGATTGTCACTTTAAAAATACAGGCATTTTAGCACAAAGTCCCACACCTCCAGCTTGTCGCACCCTATTACATTTTCCCCTAAATCTGCCACAAATTAGTAATTTACAACATCTTTTATAGGAATAATTATAATGAAATCTGCATAGTTATTGATAATTATTACATTTTTAAATTAGTAATACAGGACCAGATTCCAGAGTTGTTTTATTGGTGATTATCTTTAGAGTTACTTTCTCATCACAGGTATTCATATTTTTGGCGACAATCACATTTCTATTTTATTTTCTTTGCACCTAATTGTGGAATATTCATGTCAATTTCTAATTTATTTAAACAAGGCCATAAAGAGCCATATTTCTCTTCTTCAAAAAAAGATAGGAGGCCTGTGGGTGATCAAGGGGAAAAAATAAAGCTTTTGTATATTTTTGTCAATACATTCCTCAAGGACTTGTAATTCCAGGTTGGATAAGGAAACGATTCTCCCAAATGGAATTTGAGTGCTTGCCAAAAGGTCAGTTGGACAATCTTAGGGCTGATGCGGCAGCAATGAATCAGCCAATTTTTTGTCAAAAATATCTCTGTAAGCCTGATAATGAGCTGGCATGGAAAAAAATGCCTTTTAGATCTGGCTGTGTTTATGGAAAACAAACGGATCTGTGATTCAGGATACAACTGAAGGGATGAGCAGGAAACAGTAAAATTAATCTAAACAAATTAATATCTGGGTTATGGAGATTCAACCACAGAAATACCATAATCACCAGAAAATGAGGAGTAGAAATTAAGTGAAAGTTGATATAATGCTCTTTCTAAATAGGTAAGTTACAGTATGTTGAGTCATAGGCCTGATTATCAGAGAAGAATCACACAAAAAGTTGACCTTGACCGGTTGTACCTATACATTCTATTGGCATGCACAGCAGGTGAGAAAGTGTGGAATCCCTTTCTGTTGGAAAGGAACTTTTGGAACATGAAGGGATTAGGAAATCTGACTCTATAATCTAATGGAGAAGATGCTTTTCACTGAGCAGTGATTCAAACAATTGTCTGCTTACCAAAATATAATCATAATTTAAGACTCCATATTTGTTCCTTCTCTTCCCAAACAAGAGACCCATGGAGGTGTTATTGTTGCATGATTGTATGCAGTGTAGGCTTCTGTGACAGGAGTAGAGAACTGAAACAACTCAAACTTGTCTCTGACTGGGTTGCAAGTAGATCTTGCCTATTGCTGCAAATACATAAGATGCTGTGGGATCCGGTATGATGTACCGGCAGACGGGATGCCAGCTGTCAGTTTATCAACAGTGGCATCCTGTTTGCCGCAATCCTGGCAGCGAGGCAACTTGCCACGCTTCAGGGCTGGTGGCTCGCATCGCTTGGCACAGGTTCTATTCATACTCGGTTGTTGCCATGGACCCACCAGCCGAGTGGGAATACCGGACGGGTGTCGGGTTTCCATCCTTTGGTAAAATGCAGCAGCCGGGAAGCCGGCATTTTCACTGCATCCCATGCTGTGAGGTCATAAATAATATAAATTATAATATTAACTCGTGGTCTGTCAGCCACGAGATATTAGTCCAGTTTGTGAAGATTCTCACTTTTGAGCTCACACCTTGCTAAGGAGAGGAGGATCTAACTTGCCATCATCATATTCTGGACATTTCTCACTGATATACAGATTTTATCTTTGTACAACTTTTTTAATGTGTATGTTTAAAACGTGCAAATAAACCAATAATTGGTACTAATTGGCCTTGGGCCTCTTGTTTGTGTGATTCGTTGGTGAGGGGATATCTGTTTCAGGACCCGGGAAACATTATCTTTAAGAATTCTCCAATTTGCAGTCTATACCTATTGGAATAGGTATAGACTGCAACCTACACCAATACATCTTGGAAGAATTTATGAATAAACATTCAATGAATATAGCGCACTTGGGAATTGTGTTTATATATATATATATATATATATATACACAAGCGAAAATGGCGGCACTCAGAGACTGGTATGGAGCTTTGAAATAGCTTTTTTAATTCAATTGAATTAAAAAAGCTATTTCAAAGCTCCATACAAGTCTCTGAGTGCCGCCATTTTCGCTTGTGTATACTGGGACACAGAACCCATGGAGGGCACCGGAGCCATTACCTTCTGCCAGTAAGAGGCAGCTAGTGCCGGATACTTGAATTCAATATATATATATATATATATATATTTTTATATTTATATATACAGATGGGTCCTCCGTTATCTTGGCTGACTGAGGCATTAGTCGCGATCAGGCATACGCAGTGTGCCTGGGCGCAAGGAGGCACACCTAGTCGAAGAGAGGTGCACAGAGCGTTTGGTGTTACCTTTGAGTGTAATACCTAAGATCATCCACCAGATATAGCTTTTTAAAATCACCAATGCGCAAGCGTGTGGTCTCCATTAAAATACAATACTGAACTACAGCGTAAGAACTACTTTACTGGTGCGTCTCATTACGCTACATTATGCTACAGTATGTCATACAGTATATAACAGTATATACAGTACAGATGCAAATACTACAGCATATACAGATGCAAACGAACAAGTTACAGATACAGTATGGTCCATTGATGTTAGGGATATGTGAGCGTCCAAATCCTGTAGTATTAAGTATAATGGGGAGAGATAAAAGCTCATCCCTAAATTCCTGGATGCCAAATCACTGTGTGTATAGTTTATACAGATGCAAATGAACATGTTAAAACACTTGTGTATGCAAATGTGTGAAAGGAATAATCTAGCTCATTGATTTTACAGTATGTACAGTGCACAAAATGAGCGTCCGAGTCCCCTAACGGCATAAACCAATGGGAAGGAATCACTCTTTGCAGTACTTTTACACGTGAACTTGAGAATCTTTCATGTAGTGTTGTGGGCTAGTGATGAAGGCTCCCGTCTGCCGCGCTGAGAGTCCCGGGTTCGATTCCCAAAGTGCCAATCTTTTTTTTTTGTTCCCGTGACATTCACTTTATTATTATTATTTTTTTCTGTGTAATCCATTGTAAAACATTCAAAGGAAGGGTGCACGCAGGTTTCACACAAATCGGGGTAAATCTTCAGTAGCGACTCATTCGCTATCTAAAATACACAGCAGTAATGAGCACCTATAGACATACCAGTAAATATAAATTAGTGTATTCTGATGCAACTAACTGTTTGAGCAACACAGTACTGTAGATCGTTGATGTTAGAGAATCTGTGTTGTGAGAATCTGTGTTTTTAGTACACTAATAGAACATACTGTACAGAGATACTAAGGATGGTGATTTGGCATCCAGGAATTTAGGGAGCAGCTTTTATCTCTCTCCATTGTAATCTTTATAAGTAAAGCAGAGAGAGATAAAAGCTCCCCCTAAGTTCCTGGATGACAAATCACTGTCCTTAGTATCTCTGTACAGTATGCTCTATTAGTGTACTAATTAGCATGAACAGCTTGTAACATACAGCGGCAGGTTTAATCTTTCTATGTATAATGGAGAGAGATAAAAGCTCCTCCCTAAGTTCCTGGATGCCAAATCACCGTACTTAGTATCTCTGTACAGTATTTTCTATTAGAGCACTAATTAGCACAAACTGCTAATTAGTACCCTAATAGAACATACTGCACAGAGATACTTAGGACAGTGATTTGGCATCCAGGAACTTATGAGGAGCTTTTATCTCTCTCCATTATACATAGAAAGATTAAACTTGCCACTTTACGTTACAAGCTGTTTGTGCTAATTAGTACACTACTAGTGTACTAATTAGCACGAACAGCTTGTAACGTAGAGTGGCAAGTTTAATCTTTCTATGTATAATGGAGAGAGATAAAAGCTCCTCCCTAAGTTCCAGGATTCCAAATCACCGTACTTAGTATCTCTGTACAGTATGTTCTATTAGGGTACTAACATTTGCAGAAAGAGTTAGATTTGGGTGGGTTATTTTGTTTCTGTGCAGAGTAAATACTGGCTGCTTAATTTTTACACTGCAATTTAGATTTCAGTTTGAACACACCCCACCCAAATCTAACTCTCTCTGCAAATGTTATATCTGCCCCCCCCCTGCAGTACCATGGTTTTGCCCAACTGCTGACAAATTTGCTGCTACGATCAGGTCTGAAATACCCCCATAGTTTATAGGGTTGAAAAAAGATAATTTGTCCATTGAATATTAAATTGTGTGCACTGCGGTTATAGTGATAGGAATAAGCTGCTCAAATAAAATACATGAATGAATAAAATATAATTGAGCGCTAAGTGAAAATGAAAATAGTGGCACATGTGAAAAAAAATTTTTGTAGTTACAACAGTGTTTACAGCCCCTCTTTGAAGGGGTATGGATAGCGGGACCGCAGCTTTGGCCCTGACCCTATCAGTACAGGTAGGTGCCACTATTTTCATTTTCACATAGCTCTCAATTATATTTTATTTCGTTATTAATTTGTCCATTGAGTTCAACCTGTTTGTGCTCACCTACACTGTAATATTTTTAAGACTAATTTAACTGTGGTAAATATTTAGCCATTATGTCAATTCCTTTTTTTATTTTTTTTTTATTTGAATACTATAGTACATGATTTACCCACCATAACCCTGTATATCCTTATCCATTAGAAATTTATCTAGCCCATTCTTAAAAGCAATGACCAAGTCCACCATTACTACTCTCTCAGGCAGGGAATTCCAAATATGTATTGTCCTTACTGTGAAGAAACCTTTCGTCTCTGTGTACGAAATCTCCTCTCCTCTAACCTAAGCGGGTGTCCACATGTCCTTTGTGATGATCTTACCATAAACAATTCCCTCACTAACTCTGTGTATTGACCCCTTGTATATTTGTTAATGTTAATCATGTCCTCTCTTAATCTCCTTTTTCCAGTGTAAACATGCCAATCCTAGCAGGCCTTCCCTCATATTCTAGCATCTCCATCCCCTTAATCAATTTGATCACCCGTCTTTGAACCATAATTGTGCAGAGTATTCGAGATGTGGCCTCACTAGTGATTTATACAATGGGAATATAACACTCTTATCCATTGCATCAATTCCCCACTTTATGCATGCTTATACCTTGTTTGCCTTTTTTGCTACATTCCTACTTTGGGTACTACTGCTCAGTTTGTTATCAATGTGAACACCTAAATATTTCTCCAGTACAGAATCCCCTAGTTTTTCCCCATTTAGTATGTAGGTAGTATTTTTTTTATTGCTATCAAAGTGCATTACCTTACAATTGTCTATATTGAACCTCATTCTCCATTTTGCCGCCCATGTTTCCAGTTTATATGAGTTGTTCTGAAGAAACTCAGCCTCCCCCTCTGAATTTATGACCTTACACAGTTTGGTATCATCTGCAAAAATTGACACTGTGCTCTCTAGACCTACTACCAGATAATTTATGAAAATGTTGAAAAATAGTGGTACAAGTACAGACCCTTGTGGCACACCACTTAATACTTCAGTCAAATTCGAAAAAGTTCCATTTGCCACCACTCACTGCTTCCTTTTATCCAACCAGTTTCTAACCCAATTGCATATTATGCTCCCTAGCCCAAGTTCTCTTAATTTGTAGAGAAGTCTCATGTGAGGTACTGTATCAAAAGCTTTAGCAAAGTCTAAAAAGAATACATTACCTCTTTACCCTGCTCTAGGTTCGCACTAACTGTTTCATAAAAGCCTGTTAAGTTAGTTTGACATGCGCTATCTTTCACAAATCCATGTTGGTTCCTATTAATAACCTTATTGGTTTTAAGGAAATCCTGTATTCTATCCCTTAAAATACCTTTCAGTACTTTCCCCACTATGGATGTAAGATTTACTGGTCTAATATTACCCGGTTCAGATTTACTTCCCTTTTTAAATATCGGCACTACATCCGCTATTGTTTGGGGACCATGCCTGATGTAAGTGAGTCATTGAAAATCAAATATAGGGGTCTTGCTAATTTGGAGTGGAGCTCCATGAGAACCCTTGGGTGACTTATTAATCTTAATTTTTCTTAATCGGTCACAGACTACTTCCTCGCTTAAATAAGCATTTAGCAGTGGGACATTATCATTGCTGAGGTTATGCGTCAATCCTGCCATCTGGTCCTCTCTTTTGAATGCAGAGGAGAAAAACTTGTTTCATTTTTCCACTATGTTATTGTCGTCTTTGATTAGGATGCCCAACTTGCCTTTTAAAGGGCCTATACTCTCTTTCTTAAATCTACTGCTGTTGATGTATTTTAAAACACTGTTGGGGTTTGATTTACTTTCCTTTGCTATTAGCATTTCCATTTCTGTTTTAAACAATCTGATTTCTTTTTTGCATATTTTACTATCCTTATAGTACTGTAATGACTCCGCCCTCCCATATGATTTATACTTTTCGAATGCTTGCCTCTTTTTGCCCATTAATTCCTTCATCTTTTTGTTAAGCCACATTGGTTTGGAATTATTACTCCTTCGTTTGTTTCCCATAGGAATGAACTTACTAGTATAACAAGCGAGTAGCATTTTTAATATATCCCATTTCTCTGTAGTATTCTTGCCTTGAAACAAAATTCCCCAGTCAATGTCCCTTAAAGCTTCCCTCATCATGTCAAAGTTTACTTTGCTAAAGTTTGGAGTCTTAGTTGAGCCTGTGTAGGGCTGCTTGTGAAAACTGATATTGAATGTGACCATATTGTCGTCACTGTTTCCCATGGGCTCCCCTACTATAATAATTGATATCAATTCCCCATTGTTTGTTAAAACCCAGTCTAAGATTGCATTGTATCTAGTTGGTTCCTCAATTAATTGAAGTAAGTAGTGATCGTTTAGTGTGTATAAAAATCTATTACGCTAGCATTATTACATGAATCATTTGACCAATTAATCTCTGGATAGTTAAAATCTCCCAACACTCTTACATTTCCTAATCCTGCCGCTTTTTTGATTTGCTTCAGTAACAATTCTTCATCAAACACATTAATATCAGGCAGCTTGCAGCATATCCCTATTAGAAATCTTTTAGTTCTCTTTCCCCTGCAAACAATTTCTACCCATAAAGTCTCCACAGTATTTACAGTCCCATCGCAAATGTCTTCCCTTATATCAGGTTTTAAAAAAGGCATTACATAAAGACATACACCTCCGCCCCATTTATTACGGGTGCCTTACTCAAGATGCACTGTGAACAATCCATCCAGGTGTATAACCAGCTGCCCGTAGTGTGACGTCACGCAGCTCCGGTACACGTGGCCACACCCACGATCTCCATGCGGGATGACTTCCGGCGTCATGACGTCGGACGTCGGTGACATGATAACGGCATGCCGCAATGTCAACACACTCTGTGTTACCATTTCTACATGCCGGGACTCTGAAAAAATTACAAAACAGTATAATATCTAATACATATACACATATACACATATATACTAGCTGCATTACCTGGCTCCACTCGATAGCAAGTTTTCGAATCAGTGTGATTCTTATTCAAACTTAACCATATATGTTGCCGAAGGCCATGTGTTCACATAAAATTGTCAGTGAGGTAGCGATGTGCTGCTGTCAGTGAGGCAGTGATCTGTTGCTGTTAGTGATGCAGGGATGTGCTGCTGTCAGTGGTGCAGGGATGTACTGCTGTCAGTGATGCAGGAATGTGCTGCTGTCAGTGAGACAGGGATATGCTTCTGCCAGCAAGATGGTGCTGTGGTGCTGTCAGTGTGGTGGTGATGTGCTGCTGTCAGTGAGGCAGTGATGTGCTGCTGTCAGTGAGGCAGGGATGTGCTACTGTCAGTGAGGCAGGGATGTGCTACTGTCAGTGAGGCAGGGATGTGCTACTGTCAGTGAGGCAGGGATGTGCTGCTATCAGTGGTGCAGGGATGTGCTGCTGTCAGTGGTGCAGGGATGTGCTGCAGTCAGTGATGCAGGGATGTGCTGCTGTCAGCAAGGCGGTGATGTGCTGCTGTCAGCATGGTGGTGATTTGCTACTGACAGTGAGGCTGCGATGTGCTGCTGTCAGTGGGGCAGTAATGTGCTGCTGCCAGTAGGGCAGTGATGGGCTGCTGTGAGAGAGGCAGTGATGTGCTGCTGTCAGTAGGGCAGTGCTGCTGTCAGTGAGGCTGTGATGTGCTGCTGTCAGAGAGACAGTGATGTACTGGCAGTGAGGCAGAGATGTGCTGCTGTCAGTAAGGCAGGAATGTGCTGCTGTCATGTCAGTAGGGCAGTGATGTACTGCTGCTTGTGAGGCAATGATGGGCTGCTGTCATTGAGGCAGTGATGTGCTGCTGTCAGTGAGGCAGGGATGTGCTGCTGTCAGTGAGGCAGGGATGTGTTGCTGTTAGAGAGGCAGTGATGGGCTGCTGTCAGTGAGGCAGCAATGTGCTGCTGTCAGTGAGGCAGTGATGGGCTACTGTCAGTGAGGCAGTGATGGGCTGCTCTCAGTGAGACAGTGGTGTGCTGCTGTCAGTGAGGCAGTGATGTGCTGCTGTCAGTGAGGCAGCAATGTGCTCCTGTCAGTGAGGCAGCGATGGGCTGCTGTCAGTGAGGCAGTGATATGCTGCTGTCAGTGAGGCAGGGATGTGCTGCTGTCAGTGAGGAAGGGATGTGCTGCTGTTAGGGAGACAGTGATAGACTGCTGTCAGTGAGGCAGTGATATGCTGCTGTCAGTGAGGCAGGGATGTGCTGCTGTCAGTGAGGAAGGGATGTGCTGCTGTCAGCGAGGAAGAGATGTGTTGCTGTAAGTGAGACAATGATAGACTGCTGTCAGTGAGGCAGGGATGTGTTGCTGTCAGTGAGGCAGTGATGTGCTGCTGTCAGCAGGGGCGAATATAGGGGTCAGGTCACCCCTAGCCACAGTGTCATTCCTAGGCACATGCTTCATGTGCCAAGTGGTAAATCCACCACTGGCTGTAAGTTAGGCAGAGTTGTGCTGCTGTCAGCGAGTGCTGCTGCCACTTAGGCAGTGATGCACTGCTGTCAGTGAGGCAGTGATGTGCTTCTTCTTTGTGAGAAGTGTCTCTGTGACTGATGCCAGTGTTTACAGTTGTGGAGTGATACAGCTGTGGCTCTGTGATGGGGTTATTGTGACATTTAGAAGTATTCCAGGTGTGCGAACTTTGGGAAAAAAATGAATGGTCTGATCTGGTGTGTCCAATCACGTTAGACGGTTTTCTGTCATTACAAAAACACATTTATATATAGAGCCTGCCCACAGCCACAGATGACAAATTGTTATAATACTTAACCTAAAACACCTTGGAAAATTACCTACCAAATGTGTGTGTGTGTATGTATATATATATATATATATATATATATATATATAGATATATATATATATAGATATATATATATTATATATATATAGATATATATAGATATATAGATATAGATATATATATATATATGTACACAACGCTGAAGAAATACAGTGGCACTCTGAGTTCTTGAGTCGTGTATTGTTATTCAAAACATCAACAGTGACACGAACGTTTCAGGGCCACACTGCCCCTTTGTCTACCTGGACAAAGGGGCGGTGTGGCCAGGCCCGGCGCTACCCGCTCAGCAAAGGGATGCAAAGCAGGTAGGCATCAGGGTTGGAGAGGTGCTGTCCCTGCTTTGCATCCCTGCTGCTGCGCCTGGGCCCCCTGCTGCTGCTGCCTGCTATGCCTGTCACACTGTTTGACAGGCAGCGGCGCCGGCAGCATGAAGCTTCTCCCTACCCCCCCTGACAGTAATCCAGTGTCTGTGTGTGCAGAGCCCGAAAAGGACCGGGGCTTACCGGCACTGAGGGGCGGAGCTACACGGGACCATGGCCATGCTGCAGAGGAAGACAGAAGGCAGAATACAGAGCCGGCCAGCCAGATGGTGAGTTGAGGGAGAGTGAGTGAGAAAGTGTGTGTGTGTCAGTGTGTGTGTGTGTGTGTATTTTTACTGTATGTATGTACAGTATGTGTGTGTGTATGTATATGTGTATGTGGTATATGTGTGACTGTGCAGCATAATGTGTGTAAGCGTCACTGCTACAGGGGGCGTTAAGTGTGCAAGCGTCACTGGTACACGGACGTTGCATGTGTAAGCGGTACTGGTACAGGGGGCGTTACATGTGTAAGCGTCACTGGCACAGGGGGCGTTACATGTAAGCGTCACTGGTACACGGGGCATTGCGTGTGCAAGCGTCACTGCTACAGGGTGCGTTATGTGTGTTAGCGTCACTGGTACAGGGGGTGTTGGGTCTGTAAGCCTCACTGCTGCAGGGGGCATTGCGTGTGTAAGCGTCACTGGTACAGGGGGCGTTAAGTGTGTAAGCTGCCCTGGTACAGGGGGTGTTACATGTGTAAGCGGCAGTGGTACAGGGTGCGTTACGTGTGTAAGCTGCACTGGTACAGGGGGCGTTACGTGTGTAAGCGTCACTGGTACAGGGGGCGTTACGTGTGTAAGCGTCACTGGTATAGGGGGCATTACGTGTGTAAGCAGCACTGGTACAGGGGGCAATATGTGTGTAAGCGGCACTGGTACAGGGGGCGTTACGTGTGTAAGTGTCACTGGTACAGGGGGCGTTACATGTAAGCGTCACTGGTACAGGGGGCGTTACGTGTGTAAGCGGCACAGGTACAGGGGGCGTTACATGTGTAAGCGGCACTTGTACAGGGGGCGTTACGTGTGTAAGCGGCACTGGTACAGGGGGCGTTACATGTAAGTGTCACTGGTACAGGGGGCGTGACATGTGTAAGCGTCACTGGTACAGGGGGGCGTTACGTATGTAAGCGCCACTGGTACAGGGGGCATTATATGTGTAAGCGGCACTGGTACAGGGGGCGTTACGTGTGTAAGCATCACTGGCACAGGGGGCGTTACGTGTGTAAGCGGCACTGGTACAGGGGGCGTTGCGTGTGTAAGCGTCACTGCTGCAGGGGGCGTTACGTATGTAAGTGTCACTGTTGCAGGGGGTGTTACGTGTGTAAGCATCACTGCTGCAGGAGGAGTTACATGTGTAAGTGCCACTACTATAGGGGGCGTTGTGTATAAGTGGAACTACCACAGGGGGCGTTACGTGTGTAAGCGGCAGTACTACAGGGAGCATTATGTGTAAAAGCATTATGTACGCTGTCCCTTTGTAAAGTATGGAAGGGCGCAAATTTATAGTTTGCAGGGGGGCGCCGAACACCCTAGCACCGGCCCTGGGTGTGGCCCCGAAACGTTGGTGTCACTGTTTTGAATTACAATACATGATTCAAGGACTCAGAGTGCCGCTGTATTTCTTCAGCGTTGTGGTTATACCTTTAACAGAGGGCACCGGCTCAGCAATACCAACACAGAGGGAGTGCAGGTCTGACGGAAAACTGTACGTACATATATATATATATATATATATATATATATATACTGTGTATACTGATAGATAGATAGATAGATAGATAGATATCAATATATAGACATATATATGTTCAAAAATATGAATGCGCAACCAGTGTTATATAGTTCCTTTTAGAGATATAAATCGTCCGTTCCCAATGATGAAATGTCAGCACAGGCACCTTCCAACAGCCTTTACCATTGGCCGAATCTTTCACATGTAAAACATAAAATGAAGGGCGCACTCAGTGAGTCAGATATCAAGTACAATTTACTAAAGTAAATAGCTCACATACATTTCAGTAAAAGTAGATCAGCATAAAAACCGTTCCCCTCGTGCTTCCAGATAGCCACCAGGTATACGATCGCAGATTATCTGTCTCATTCATTCAGCACTCGATACAATAAACCATATCAAGTTCAATAACCATAGTAAACTGTTTCCTTTCTTCTTTATAAACATACATTATTGTATCGATGCTGCTGTAAATGATTGCATTGTAACAAATGAGATGACGATTGAACTTGTTAATATAAAAACGGAGTGGGAAGGGGTTAGGCCACACCCCCTGACGAAGTCCACTAAGTGACTAAATGCGTTGGGCGTGGCTTGGAGGATGTTACGGACGCGTTGACGTCACGAGCTGGTTCCGATGAATACCGGATTGTGCTGAGTGAATGAGACAGAGCATCTGCGATCTTATACCTGGTGGCTATCCGGAAGGGTAACGGTTTTTATGCTGATCTGCTTTTAATGAAATGTATGTGAGCTATTTACTTTAGTAAATTGTACTTGATTTCTGACTCACTGAGTGCGCCCTTCATTTTATGTTTTACATATATATATATATATATATATATATACAGCAGTACGGATGGTGTAATGGTTAGCATTACTGCCTCACAGCACTGAGGTCATGGGTTCGATTCCCACCATGGCCCAACTGTGTGGAGTTTGTATATTCTCCCCGTACTTGCGTGGGTTTCCTCCGGGTACTCCGGTTTCCTCCCACAATCCAAAAATATACTGCTAGGTTAATTGGATCCCAACAAAAAATTGTCCCTAGTGTGAATGCGTGTGTATGTACATGTGGTAGGGAATATAGATTGTAAGCTCCACTGGAGCAGGGACTGATGTGAATGGGCAAATATTCTCTGTACAGCGCTGCGGAATTTGTGTGCGCTATATAAATAACTGATAATAAATATATATTGGAGATGTGTACCGGAAATTTTTCGGGTTTTGTGTTTTGGTTTTGGATTCGGTTCCGTGGACGTGTTTTGGATTCGGACGCGTTTTGGCAAAACTTCCCTGAAATTTTTTTGTCGGATTCGGATGTGTTTTGAATTTGGGTGTTTTTTTTTCAAAAAGCCCTCAAAAACGGCTTAAATCATAGAATTTGGGGGTAATTTTGATCCCATAGTATTATTAACCTCAATAACCATAATTTCTACTCATTTCCAGTCTATTCTGAATACCTCACACCTCACAATATTATTTTTAGTCTTAAAATTTTCACCGAGGTTGCTGGATGACTAAGCTAAGCGACCCAAGTGGCCGGCACAAACACCTGGCCCATCTAGGAGTGGCACTGCAGTGTCAGACAGGATGGCACTTAAAAAAATTGTCCCCAAACAGCACATGATGCAAAGAAAAATAGAGGTGCACCAAGGTTGCTGGATGGCTAAGCTAAGCGACCCAAGTGGCCGGCACAAACACCTGGCCCATCTAGGAGTGGCACTGCAGTGTCAGATAGGATGGCACTTAAAAAAATAGTCCCCAAACAGCACATGATGTAAAGAAAAAAGAGGTGCACCAAGGTCGCTGGATGGCTAAGCTAAGCGACCCAAGTGGCCGGCACAAACACCTGGCCCATCTAGGAGTGGCACTGCAGTGTCAGACAGGAAGGCACTTAAAAAAATAGTCCCCAAACAGCACATGATGCAAAGAAAAAAAGAGGTGCACCAAGGTCGCTGGATGACTAAGCTAAGCGACCCAAGTGGCCGGCCTCCCTCCACATTTTTGTTCTCCATCTTTTAATGTGTGGAATTATATGCCAGTAATATCAATAGCAATGGCCTACTGTACCGTACTGCTATATATATATATATATATATATATATATACTGGTAGTCAGCAAAATTCTGCACTGTCCTCCTACTATATACTGCGCACAACTACAATGCAGCACAGATATGGATAGTATACTTGACGACACAGAGGTAGAGCAATGGACTACTGTACCGTGCTGCTATATATATATATATATATATACTGGTGGTCAGCAAAATTCTGCACTGTCCTCCTACTATATACTGCGCACAACTACAATGCAGCACAGATATGGATAGTATACTTGACGACACAGAGGTAGAGCAATGGCCTACTGTACCGTACTGCTATATATATATATATATATATATATATATACTGGTGGTCAGCAAAATTCTGCACTGTCCTCCTACAATGCAGCACAGATATGGAGCGTTTTCAGGCAGAGAACGTCGATATTTGCAGCACACTGAGCACAGATATTTGCAGCACACTGAGCACAGATATTTGCAGCACACTGAACAGTGAACACAGAAACTGAGAGAACGCAGCCACGTCCTCTCGCTATCATCTCCAAAGCACGAGTGAAAATGGCGGCGACGCGCGGCTCCTTATATAGAATACGAATCTCGCGAGAATACGACCGCGGGAGGATGACGTTCGGGCGCGCTCAGGTTAACCGAGCAAGGCAGGAAAATCCGAGGCTGCCTCGGAACCGTGTAAAATAGGTGAAGTTCGGGGGGGTTCGGATTTCGAGGAACCGAACCCGCTCATCTCTAATATATATATACATATCTAGATATCTAGATAGATAGATAGATAGATAGATATTGTAACCTTGGTTAAAGAGCAGGCAACATTAATTTAAAAATGACACCATCAGCAGGATAAAATGCTGCCCGAGTCCAGCGGCCATTCGGGATGCTGGCCGAACGCTGGCGTTTTTTTAAATGGGCAATCACTTACAAGGCAAAACCATGCCTAGTAAGTGATTATCCCTTTAAAAAAACATCCAAGTTTGGCTGGCATCTCACACGGCCGCCAGACTCGGGCGGCATTACATCCCATCGCTGGATCCTTAACCCACACAATTTTTGATGAGGAGATCCGTTCTGCAGATGTGCATAATATAATATTTAACTATTTAAAAAAATGCTTTTTAAACTATATGAAATAAAAAGAAATAAAAAAACCTTATGAACGGTTTTGAAGGGAAAAATTGCCAGTGGTTAAGTAAAATTTACCACTAGGTCCTACTATTTAATTCATGGATTTTACATGATGAATCGTGCTGATTTTACCTTTGTCCAGCATGGGTGTGGTATGCGTGACCAGCGGTCAGGAGACCACTGGTCAGCATACCGATGCCTGTATCCTGGCTGCAGAATACCGGAGGGGTAGGGGGGGCGAGCGCAATAAGCCCCTTGCAGGCTCACTGCACTCGCCGCAGGGTTCTATTCCCACTCTATGGGTGTCGTGGACACCCCCTAGTGGGAATAGTCCCTGTTGGTCGGCATGCCAACCGTCCGGAATGCAAGGGTGCGGGATGTAGGGGGAGGTGTTGTGACCGCCAGTCACATAACTACATCCCGCCCAGCGCGTATGTGTATAATTTACATTTTGCTACATGGATACACATTTTTGTTATGAGATCCATTTTACTTAGGTGATATGACTGAGATAAAAGAATCCATACTTCTATATTATTGTGCATGTTATAATTGCATTTTTAATGCATCAAACTAACGTCTCTCTTTTGGGAATTCATATTTTTCTTAGTTATCACCTTAGATTTCAGAGCAATAAAGTCTAAGATTCTGTCCTGTAACGGATTAACATTGGCATCAATTGAGAGATCATAAACATCATATGGATGTAATCTGAGATAAGTGATATCACTTGGCATTTTCTGACTTTGATGGGTTTTTGGCTGGTGTAGGGTTCTCAGATCAAGTGTTCATAGGGAAATGGTAAAAAGTCTAATGAGATCTGGCACAAACTTCTCCCTCCTATGTGTACATTATACTGCTCAAAAAAATAAAGGGAACACTAAAATAACACATCCTAGATCTGAATGAATGAAATATTCTTATTAAATACTTTGTTCTTTACATAGTTGAATGTGCTGACAACAAAATCACACAAAAATTATCAATGGAAATCAAATTTATTAACCCATGGAGGTCTGGATTTGGAGTCACACTCAAAATTAAAGTGGAAAAACACACTACAGGCTGATCCAACTTTGATGTAATGTCCTTAAAACAAGTCAAAATGAGGCTCAGTAGTGTGTGTGGCCTCCACGTGCCTGTATGACCTCCCTACAACCCACACAAGTGGCTCAGGTAGTGCAGCTCATCCAGGATGGCACATCAATGCGAGCTGTGGCAAGAAGGTTTGCTGTATCTGTCAGCATAGTGTCCAGAGCATGGAGGCGCTACCAGGAGACAGGCCAGTACATCAGGAGATGTGGAGGAGGCCGTAGGAGGGCAACAACCCAGAAGCAGGACCGCTACCTCCGCCTTTGTGCAAGGAGGAACAGGAGGAGCACTGCCAGAGCCCTGCAAAATGACCTCCAGCAAGCCACAAATGTGCATGTGTCTACTCAAACGATAAGAAACAGACTCCATGAGGGTGGTATGAGGGCCTGACGTCCACAGGTGGGGGTTGTGCTTACAGCCCAACACCGTGCAGGACGTTTGGCATTTGCCAGAGAACACCAAGATTGTCAAATTCGCCACTGGCGCCCTGTGCTCTTCACAGATAAAAGCAGGTTCTCACTGAGCACATGTGACAGATGTGACAGAGTCTGGAGACGCCAAGGAGAACGTTCTGCTGCCTGCAACATCCTCCAGCATGACCGGTTTGGCAGTGGGTCAGTAATGGTATGGGGTTGCATTTCTTTGGGGGGCCGAATAGCCCTCCATGTGCTCGCTAGAGGTAGCCTGACTACCATTAGGTACCGAGATGAGATCCTCAGACCCCTTGTGAGACCATATGCTGGTGCGATTGGCCCTGGGTTCCTCCTAATGCAAGACAATGCTAGACCTCATGTGGCTGGAGTGTGTCAGCAGTTCCTGCAAGATGAAGGCATTGATGCTATGGACTGGCCCATCCGTTCCCCAGACCTGAATCCAATTGAGCACATCTGGGACATCATGTCTCGCTCCATCCACCAATGCCACGTTGCACCACAGACTGTCCAGGAGTTGGCGGATACTTTAGTCCAGGTCTGGGAGGAGATCCCTCAGGAGC
This sequence comes from Pseudophryne corroboree, assembly GCF_028390025.1. Lineage (NCBI taxonomy): Eukaryota > Metazoa > Chordata > Amphibia > Anura > Myobatrachidae > Pseudophryne > Pseudophryne corroboree. The sequence continues at coordinate 516,364,143 of NC_086449.1, forward strand.
CCATCCTCCACCTCATCAGGAGCATGTCCAGGCGTTGTAGCAGTGACGTGCGGTGGGGTGAGGCAGGTGAGGCAGAGCCTTTCCAGTCATATTTACGTCTGTGCCAGAGTTTTCACAGTATAAAGTATATGAAAAATACCAAGAATATGTTTGAAATATCTTCTTTGCATTATTCTAATCATTTTTATAGCCAAAACTCTGGAGTAAAAAGTCTATGGTAGGTGAGGCAGTGCCTCACCTGCTTATCTTTTCCGCACATCTCTGATCAAAACTCACCAAATTTCCATGAGTTTATACTGCTGCACCTGTGTATATTGCCCAGATGTACCCTTTGGCTCATATTTTGTGTGTAAATCTGGCTCTGGTGCTAGCTAGTGCCTCCTTAGCCTTTTAGCTCACCGCACGTCCCTGCGTTGTAGGGAGGTCATACAGGCACATGGGGCCACACTCACTACTGAGCCTCATTTTGACTTGTTTTAAGGACATTACATCAAAGTTGGATCAGCCTGTAGAGTGTTTTTCCACTTTAATTTTGAGTGGGACTCCAAATCCAGACCTCCATGGGTTACTAAATTTGATTTCCATTGATAATTTTTGTGTGATGTTGTTGTCAGCACATTCAACTATGTAAAGAACAAAGTATTTAATACGAATATTTCATTCATTCAGATCTAGGATGTGTTATTTTAGTGTTTCCTTTATTTTTTTGAGCAGTGTATAAACAGTGCTTATAGATCTCAAATGGAATTCCAGTGTGTGGTAGTCGCTTCATTTATTAAATTAAATGTATATATAACAACCACATAAAACATATAAATAATAAATATCACTGCAGTATTGCTTCTATGGATTGTATCAAAATTGATTGTTTAATATGTACCCCTTATGAATGGCAGCTGCGGAAAGAAAGGAAGAGAAGAGGAGATACTTGCTGCATTTGGAGGAGAAAAGAGAAGTGAATATGAGGCACCAGGAACAGTCTTTTATGGAGTTATGTGTTCCCATGATGCTTCACATCTATGCCTAGCTGAGGATGCAATGCACACTATTCAGGTGCATCACACCTAGCCAGCTTGCATATGTGCTTGTTGCATATGTGCTTGTGCAGTATGGATGTCTGAAAAGGAAATCTGAGGTATTCCTTTGTGCTGACACATACCCTCCTTTATTCTGTAAATTATATGCTAACAACCTTTTACATACAAATCATTATATAACTTGTTGACTGTTTGCTCTTACAATATCCCCATACTCTGTTTATGAAAAGCACATCAGACAGAATGGTGGTTTTGATGTTGTTTTAATCTGTTTTTTTAAATTGTGGGCAGCAGTAGATACTGTATGTGCCACACAAATCACTTTGAACTTTGACAAAAGGCTACTATAAATATTGATCTTATTTAGAGATCAGAAGCTCCAGGGAATCCAAACCGCTCCAAACTTATGGAATTCGAGTTTACCGCGCATTGGTTGTTCCCGCCAGACTCAGATTCCCGATCGAGACCGAACATCATCCTTCCTGTGACTTTTTGAAGGTTTTGGATTCTATATTAGGAGCTACAGCTGGGACTCTGCGCCATTGCACTCCAGTCACACTGCTGTATGCTGCACTCTGCTCTGTGGTGTCCATCCAAGTGGCTGTGCAAAATACAAATGCTGACACTGTGTCACTCTAAGGGATCTAAGCGGCTATGCTGTTTTCACTGTGTCTATCTAAGGGGCTGTGCTGTCACTGTGTCCATCTAAGTGGCTGTGCTGTGTCCAGTCCCCTTATTTTAATTCAATCACAGTGGTGCCGCACTGGTTCCGCAGGCGTGACTCCAAATATGTCAGCAAAAAAAGTTAAAAAAAAAAAAACTGTATTTGTTTGTACCTTGCCCTTCACGGGCTGAAGCATGGACTTGCAGGATATTAACTGTCAGACCAGGTTTGCAGGATTGGCTGAAGTGTAGACTTTCAGAAAATTAATTTACAGACCAGGCTTGCAGGATTGGCTAAACTGTGGACTTGCAGGATATTAACTGACAGACCAGGTTTACAGGATTGGCTGTAGTATGTACTTGCAGGATATTACCTGACATACCAGTTTTGCAGGATTGGCTGAAGCAAAGGGGCCAAAAAGTTCTGGATTACAACAGAGCGACAAGGGCTCTTGCAGTAACTGAGAACTATAACCGGCAAGGCTAGGCAGGAGTGTCAGGGAGATATAGGGGAGGAGAGGCCTGCTGGGACAAGCACCCACTAAATTTCACATTATGTGCAGCTGGTGTGCTCTACGTCCCTTTAGATGGCCCACAACCCCCCGCAGCCACTCGGAAGCAATGTGATGTCCCAGGTGCCTAGCAACGGCCAGGACTAGAGCTGCGCTGCAGGAGTGGCTCATAACAATAGGAAGCCCACAATTTATACTATATATATATATATATAAGTTTACATACCCTAGCAGAATTTGTGATTTTCTGGCCATTTGTCAGAGAATATGAATAATAACTCACAAACTTTTCTTTCACTCATGGTTAGTGGTTGGGTGAAGCCATTTATTGTTAAACAACTGTGTTTACTCTTTTTAAATCATAATAACAACAGAAACTACCCAAATGACCCTGATCAAAAGTTTACATACCCTGGAGATTTTGGCCTGATAACATGCACACAAGTTGACACAAACGGGTTTGAATGGCTACTATAGCTAACCATCCTCACCTGTGATCTGTTTGCTTTTAATCAGTGTGTGTGTATAAAAGGTCAGTGAGTTTCTGGACTCCTGAAAGACCCTTGCATCTTTCATTCAGTGCTGCACTGACGTATCTGGATTCTGAGTCATGGGGAAAGCAAAAGAATTGTCAAAGGATCTGCAGGAAAAGGTAATTGAACTGTATAAAACAGGAAAGGGATATAAAAAGATATCCAAGCAATTGAGAATGCCAATCAGCAGTGTTCAAACTGTAATTAAGAAGTGGAAGGGGGTGAGGGGTTCTGTGGAAACCAAATCACGGTCAGGTAGACCAACAAAAATTTCAGCCGCAACTGCCAGGAACATTGTTCGGGATGCAAAGAAAAATCCACAAATAACTTCAGCTGAAATACAGGACTCTCTGAAAAAAAGTGGTGTGGTTGTATCAAGATGCACAATAAGGAGGCACTTGAAGAAAAATGGGCTGCATGGTCGAGTTGCCAGAAGAAAGCCATTACTACGCAAATGCCACAAAGCATCCCGCTTACAATACTCCAAACAGCACAGAGACAAGCCTCAAAAATTCTGGAACAAAGTCATTTGGAGTGATGAGACCAAAATTGAACTTTTTGTCCACAACCATAAACGTTACATTTGGAGAGGAGTCAACAAGGCCTATGATGAAAGGTACACCATTCCTACTGTGAAACACGGAGGTGGATCGATGATGTTTTGGGGATGTGTGAGCTACAAAGGCACTGGAAACTTGGTCAAAATTGATGGCAAGATGAATGCAGCATGTTATCAGAAAATACTGGAGGAAAATTTGCACTCATCAGCTCAGATGCTGCGCATGGGACGTACTTGGACATTCCAACATGACAATGATCCAAAACACAAGGCCAAGTCGACCTGTCATTGGCTACAGCAGAATAAAGTGAAGGTTCTGGAGTGGCCATCTCAGTCTCCTGACCTCAATATCATTGAGCCACTCTGGGGAGATCTCAAACGTGCAGTTCATGCAAGACAGCCCAAGAATTTACAGTAACTGGAGGCTTTTTGCCAAGAAGAATGGGCAGCTTTACCATCTGAGAAAATAAAGAGCCTTATCCACAACTACCACAAAAGACTTCAAGCTGTCATTGATGTTAAAGGGGGCAATACACGGTATTAAGAACTGGGGTATGTAAACTTTTGATCAGGGTCAGTTGGGTAGTTTCTGTTGTCATTATGATTTAAAAAGAGTAAACACAGTTGTTTGACAAATGGCTTCACCCAACCACTAACCATGAGTGAAAGAAAAGTTTGTGAGTTATCATTCATATTCTCTGACAAATGGCCAGAAAATCACAAATTCTGCTAGGGTATGTAAACTTATGAGCACAACTGTATATATTTGTTTGCAGATTATGTTTTATACGCACAATTACAGCACATATATAACTTTTATTCCTTTTCCAATATTTATTTACAAAAGGTTAATTTAAAAAATGTTGAACGCAAGGAATTAAATTAGGACTCCATAATAGCAATTGTGCATCCATTTAAGATACAGAATATTGTATCTAAAATGGATGCCCCCACCCTGCTGTTGTTCCACCCATATTATACACACCTCTGCATACTGCACCCTTATCCCCCGGGACCCTGCTTATTTAGTTAGTACCACCCTCCACTATTTCTGATGACAGCCATGATTGGTCCAACAGTGCCCAATGAGACATCCAAACACTTTTTGCTATTGTTTTTTACCCTTTTCTTAATTTATTCATTTGTATTTACTTTATCACTAACTTCCCTGAGATGCTCATCTTTCCAGCCTGCTGTCCTTCAAATTCAGACCATGAATAATACTACTTTAACTGTAGGGTTTATATCCAGAAATTGTGGAAGCTGTTACAGTATTTTGGGGCATTGGTGACAATAAAAAAATTATAATTGTCTCCTTGATTTGCAAATGTTTTTGTCCAGTGTAAGCATAGAACATCCAACTACAGCAATTGTAAACATACATGCAACACACTGTCTTTTTTTTTTTCTTAAGGTGTTTCTGTAACATGTTATAAAATAATGTCACATTCAATAAATAATTTAAATGCTTTAAAAAAATAGTATTCAATGTTTAGTTGCAAAATAAAAAACACTATACATCAGGGCCCAGGGTCTTAATAATTTAGCAAAACACAGTGTATAATAAAAAGTTCAATATTTCAAAATCTCCACAATGTCAACAAAAGCAGGTCAAAAGAGAAATCTCCTACTGAGATTGTGCACTGATATCTTACTGAATGCACAGCTGTATCAAGAAAGTGAAATCTCTTAGTACCTTTCTATAGTCTACAAATTTCATTGTTTGTCTTTTATTATCCAAAAATCAACTTAAAAAAAATAAAGAAAAGAAAACCCAAATGGAAATCAGAAAGAATTTACCTTTTACAAGTAGTTTTAAGCTTATATAAAATTGACAACAATATCAAATTGAACATATTTACATTACAAGCAAATTTTCTATGGTTAAGTCTTTGTAAAAATTTAATATAAAGAAAATAATTGTGATTTAATATGTGTGATTCAAGGTGCTGTAAAATATCATTATTTGCTTATTACTGAAAATATTTCCTAGTTCAGAAAAACAAAGTTTATAAAAATGTATTATTTAATTTTGCTCGACGTTGTTTATCGGTCATTTCAATTGCAGCCTGTTTTTTTCACTGGAAAATTGACTCAGTTTTGGGCAAAAAACACACAACTGAAAAAATGGGTCAGTTATCGGGGATTTTTTTCACCTTCAGGCAGGTGAAAGAAATCCCTGATAGTGCTGGTTTTTAGGGGCTAATTGGATAGCCCCCACTTACCGCAGCTATTTCTCCCCCCCCCCCCAAGTGTTTTCTGTTAACAAAAAAAGTCAGACACTTTGAAAGACAGTTTTCTCTTCTTTTAAAAATCAACTGTGGACCAAACGAGAACATTATTTTCAGCGTGACCATTAAAAACTAATTTGCTGTTGTCTAATTTGTCAAAACCTTTTGCTCATGTCTAATAACAAATAAAGTAACAATCTAATATTCATTAGAAATATATCTGTATACTGTATTTCGAAGAAAAACCATTAATTGTAAATGATTGTGTACTATAAGTTATTCAACTTACAGATATGTAAGGAAATATTTAAATTCGTAGTAACTTTACATGTGCGTGAGATTGTGGTGGTATATTATTATCTGTGATGTTTTATACAATATCCAAGAGCTCTCCCTAGTGTGCAATATTGGGAACTTTTTAAAATAAAAATTCCTTTTGCGTTAACTCAGAAAATATTTTTAAAAGAACTTAACATATTGCCTATTCAATACATAACTGTCTTACTATGAAAGGGCAACAAGTGGGTGGGAACAATGCAATTGCACATACTGTAATCTGACTTGTGCAAGTGTCATGAGTGCATTTGGAGATTCGTGGGGATATACTATAGCTAAGGCTCTGTCCTATCCTGTGTCATATTCACAGTGAGGGAAGTCTCTTTCTTGCACCTACAGTAGCATTTTGGCTGGTGCAAGTGCCTATAATAATGATGGCAGTGCCAGTTGCAGTGGTTGATGTAAAATCAGTAGGCGGCGTGGGTTTTCGTTTGCAGACACAAGAATCTCCACCTTAGCCATATGAACTATCTTATTAGCATAAGGTAGTAAATCAGTGTTATGCAGGTGACTACAACTATTACCACTTTGCATACATATAAGACTCAACCTCATTTTCTCTTTTGTAGAGAGCCCCTTTACACTATGTGCTAATAATGTACAGATTAGTTTATGAAGCTCTATAGAGATCTGGAGAATCTTTCTTTGTTACAATAATAATGGGAGCTGTATACTGGTTATCTAAAGATTAACCCCTTGAGAATGTACGAGTGTAACTATGTCATTCACATATAGATTAAAAATGCAAAGAACAAGTCCACTCATTATCTGCACTCAAGCAGTAAAATGGAATAATAATAAAAAAAAAACATACTTACAGTACCTAGCACTCACCAGGGGGTATATTTACTAAAATTGGAATTTGGAGTTTCAAGGGATTTAGCATTCGATTATCATTCAACTGCCATCCGATATGGATTGAAGACTAAAGACCAAATTCTATGTCAAATTAATTCTAAAGCTAAATCAACTCACATCCCAATAGAAATCGAATTTAAGAAAAACATATCTGTTTTCCAATAGCCCAACATAAATTCCCTTATTTACTAAAATTCAATTTGCAAATCGATTTGAAATCAAACTCAAAATCGAACCTCAAATCCCAAATGTTTAGAATGATGCTAGACATTCGATTTTGGCTTCTAAACACCATTCTAATGGTAGGAAATTGATAATGATTACTTTTTAAGTACCCAAAAGCATGTAGGGCAGTGTGGAAGTAGTAATAATGGCTGTCCAAGATTATGGTAAGTTGTGCACCTATTTGCACAATGCAAATCACCACCTGACTGATAACCCTGGAGAATCAATCAGAGCACCATCAGCAGCTTCATGAGTTGAAAGATGCAAATATTTATACTTATAGACATCATACTTATTCCATGAATGTGCAATATATAGCACCAGAGCACAATCTTGGGTAATTTGGCTGCATGATCGCAGCCCTCCTGTGAAGCCATGCCTCCTTTTCCATAGGCCACATCCCTTTTCAGTCGCGTGCTGCGAATGAGTCCAGCATTGTGGGCTGAAAATGTTGGGAGGTATGCAACAAACACTCATATTTACTAAGAATCGTATTTGCAGGAATCGTGTTTTCCAATGGTATATGAAATTATTTTTTAGCTTACTCATAGCTTTTATGATTTTCAGCAATCCGGGTTTGCAAAATACAGACAGACATGGAAGCCAGTTCTAAGCATATTTTCATTGGTAGAAGCTGACACATGTAACAGTGACATAGCTAAGAAATATACAGATTGAGCCATGCTAGTCATGGCTCCGTATGTGCCTAGGTGTGGCCGCCCGGGTGCGCCTAACTTCAAGAGCGTCTCCGTCCATCCGAGAGTGCACGCCCGTGATGAAGACACGTCCCATTAACTAGAATGGGAGAGCATCTCCGTTGCGCACCTGGACGGAGACGCTAAGAATGGGAGTGGCTTTGTGAACTCCTGTATCGCCTAGTCACGCCGGGAGTGCACGCCTGTAATGGAGCCGCCTCAGATCAGCGTGGCTCTATCTGTAAATATGCCCCAAACCATCCAGACCTTGTGAGTTTAGTCAGTGAGAGGAGAGTTGGTGTGTTTGGAGTTTTGGAGGATTTGTATTATTGTGATATCTGATTGCTCAGAAGTTGGTGGAAGATGTCTTGTCTGGATTGGGTATGAAATGCTGGCTGTTGAGATGCCAGCAGTCAGGAGACCAACAGCGGCATTCCGACAGTCGAAAACCAGACAAGGAGCAGCAAGTAGTTCTAACCTTCCCTCTACCCTACCCTAAGCCTAACCCTCACTTTTAGGTGCCTAACGCTAACCCCCAACCCCTCAGCCTAACCCTAACCCCCCGCTAGTGGTGCCTAACCCTAACCCTCCCTCCCTGAACCCTAAACCTAAACCCCAACCCCCGCACCCTAACCCTAAGTCTCCTGGCGGTCGCCTAAACCTAACACTCCCTCCCCAGTGTAATACTCACTATTCCACTGTGTAGATGATTGAGATTCCAAAAGTTGGGATTCTGGCTTCTCGGTCCTGTTCAGTTTCAGGATTCTGGCATAGGCATTCTGTCATGTGTCGGAATTCTGCCGCTGGTAACTTGTGCACCAGAACCCCAACCATCAGGATTGTAACTGCATCCCATCTTGTCTACCTTGTTCTCCTGTTTTTTATAAGTGTGTCTGATTTTTTTTATCATTGTCATGTTTTAGTTTTGTCCAGTCAGTGTTTCTTTTTGTGTGTCTTTGGTGTGTGTGTTCTTTGTGTAGTGGCGGAGGTGGTTTATGTTTGTTAGTCTGTTTTTTCTCAGTATTCTGTGTTAGTTTTTTGAGTTTTAGAGGAGTATGTCTAGGGAAGAGTCTTGGTGGGTGGTGAGTGATGTAGAGGAGGTGGTCGGCAATAGTGACGACATGCCCAGACAGAGAGGCAAAACCAGAACAGGCTGGAATGTCAAGTTCACTTTCAGTGAAAACCTGACCTTGGTCCATGAGGCAATGAAGCATCATTATTTTCTTTTTGGACCTCAGGCTCTCCCACACTATAACTCGCCACAAGACAAGGATTTGGGATGGTAATGTCAGAGCCATCAACACAGAGAGGCATGTCAGGCATAATGAGGAGACATGTAAGAAGTGCTTCTCGGACATAAAAAGATGCAACAAGGCCAAATGGTGAAGGCTGCTCAACAGGCGGAGTCTGGCTCCCCACATTAGGTGGACTTTAGAATAAGAGGAGCCAATAAAGGTGCTTATTCTGCAGGAGAACATCAGCCTTCGGTACGTTTGGGACACAGATGCCCCCTGGTGGCCTGGTGAGTGTACATTAAATGTAATTCTAATAACTGCTTGTGTAGCACCCCAGAGAAAGTTGTGTATACCCCTTTAAATATATATGACAGTGTTTGCAACCTGACGAATCATTTGGCTGGTACATCAGGGGTTAAGTTACAGACCAGAGCCAGGTCACTTGTCCTGTTTTTGAGGTGGCAGGAGCTGGTTGGATAGTGAATGAGAGAACAAGCAGAGCCTTGTGGGAAGAAGTGTGGTGATGCAGGTTGTTGGAGAGAAGCCATTGAATGAGCTGGATGTGTGTTGAGAGGCAGAGCAGGAGAGCTACTTTGGCGTGAACCATGTGGTCATGCAGGGCAGTGGAGAGTAGCGCCACAGAGCTGAAGCAGCGGGGTGCTTCCCTGAGTGTGGAGAACCGGGAGAGTGGATGTGAGATGTCACATCCGTGGACCAGACCCCGCCAGGCCTATGCAGAGGCCAGCAGCTCCTTGTGTTGTCTAGGTGGCAGAGCTTCTTATGTGAGTGTCATGAGTGAGACACTGGCATCTGGAGGAAAGGAGAGGACTGGAGGAGAGAGAATGTGTGGCCACCACTGCTGCTGACTCTGCCGCACTGACTGAGGTAAGAGTGCAGTGCCGGGGGCTGGGAGAGTTCCGGAGGCTTGACACCTTGGTAGCTTCAGCCCTCATCAATAGTCTCGGCTGATACTGAAAGCATAACTCCCAACATGACCCATTCCAGGAGGGACAGAATGCGCTGTTTCTGGACTTTCCTCTTAATTTAACACAAGGTGTTTTACCACAGGTGATGGCAATCATAAATTTAAAAAGAAGTCCAGGAACAGAGCATTTTGTTCCTCCTGGAATAGGTCATGTTGGGAAGTATAACTGAAAGAGAGAGCCTTCATTTTTTTGTGTGGATTTGGTGGCACCCCAGTGGCATCCCTAGACAACTTCCTAAAGCTACCTAATTGTAGAGCCTGCCCTGCATGTGGACTTGTCTGAGACTCCCAGAGTCCCACTGTCCGCAGCACTGTGCAGGCGGGTGAATCAACTAAATATATATGTTACTAGTACATGATGGATGATGATTAATTTACCAATTATTTTGTTTTGTTATTGTTTGTGCTCAGGTTACTTGTAATATACTTGCTATATAAGGTATGGCAAGTATATTACAAGTAACTTGAGCACAAACAATAGCATAACAAATAATTGGTAAATTAATCATCATTCAGTATGTTGGTGCCAGTGGTGTCTGCCAGTGTAAATGCCTGTATTACTCCTTCTAAGGAGTCATATCTTAGGTAAGTTTTAGTCATGACATCTAACTTTGGGTAGGGTATTGGGATTAGTTTAAGGGTTTGTGTTAGGTTATTACAGATAAGGTATTTAAGCTGGTGTAGCAGTTTGGGTTAGGGTTAGTTAAGGGGTATTGGTATTAACGATAGAGTATTAGGGTTGGTACATTCATTTGGGTTAGAGTACAGGTTGAGTATCCCATATCCAAATATTCCGAAATACGGAATATTCCGAAATACGGACTTTTTTGAGTGAGAGTGAGATAGTGAAATCTTTGTTTTCTGTGGCTCAATGTACTCAAACTTTGTTTAATACACAAAGTTATTAAAAATATTGTATTAAATGACCTTCAGGCTGTGTGTATAAGGTGTATGTGAAACATAAATGAATTGTGTGAATGTACACACACTTTTTTTAGTGCACAAAGTTATTAAAAATATTGGCTGAAATTACCTTCAAGCTGTGTGTATAAGGTGTATGTGAAACATAAATGCATTCTGTGCTTAGACTTGGGTCCCATCACCATGATATCTCATTATGGTATGCAATTATTCCAAAATACGGAAAAATCCCATATCCAAAATACCTCTGGTCCCAAGCGTTTTGGATAAGGGATACTCAACCTGTATTAGGATTAATTTAGGGGGTTTGTGTTAGGGTCATGCACCCTTAGTGTCAGCCTTCTCCTACTATTCTGCTAGTGTGTGGTCTGTAAATAAAGGTTGTTGTTGCTGTTCTGTGGCACAACTAATACATTTTAGCTGCATATGTGTGGGATATTATGGCCCTCATTCCGAGTTGTTCGCTCGGTATTTTTCATCGCATCGCAGTGAAAATCCGCTTAGTACGCATGCGCAATGTTCGCACTGTGACTGCGCCAAGTAACTTTACTATGAAGAAAGTATTTTTACTCACGGCTTTTTCTTCGCTCCGGCGATCGTAATGTGATTGACAGGAAATGGGTGTTACTGGGCGGAAACACGGCGTTTCAGGGGCGTGTGGCTGAAAACGCTACCGTTTCCGGAAAAAACGCAGGAGTGGCCGGGGAAACGGTGGGAGTGCCTGGGCGAACGCTGGGTGTGTTTGTGACGTCAACCAGGAACGACAAGCACTGAAATGATCGCACAGGCAGAGTAAGTCTGGAGCTACTCTGAAACTGCTAAGTAGTTAGTAATCGCAATATTGCGAATACATCGGTCGCAATTTTAAGAAGCTAAGATTCACTCCCAGTAGGCGGCGGCTTAGCGTGTGTAACTCTGCTAAATTCGCCTTGCGACCGATCAACTCGGAATGAGGGCCTATATCTGAAAAGCCATTCATTCATGTTCCTCAATACACCACCATCTTTACTCACTCTCCCCGATGCGCAGATCCTCTCTTCTTCATTCACTGTCCCTTGCGTGATGGTGAGACGTCCAGTCCCACAATCACACAAGGGACAGTGTACTACTAGGCAGTGTTTGTTCACATGACATGAGGCTTTTCCACAAACAAAGTACAGCTATAGAAAACACTCACTTCGGTTAGTTCATGGCGGGGGCAAGGTGTTGTCAACCTTGGGATTGTTTGAGGGAGGGGGACCCAAAACCAATATCTTGCTTAGGGCCCCATGAGGTCTAAATTTAACTTTAACCCCAACAATGCTAGCTACACCCATAGAGCAAGCTTTCAGACCCCCAGGGGCGGATTATAAGCCACATGGGCCTGAGTCTGAAAATATTTAAGGCCTGTACTGAGATGGGGAGAAGCTGTAGCTAGTGCTGTGTGGGTGTGGCCAAAGCCTCATTGACTCCCTGAAAACATGAATATAGGAAAATTGCATACATTTGGGAGAAAACTAGAAAAAAAAAGATTTTTTTATACTTACGTGGACAAGTAGGAGGCTGGTTATTATCATGCTGCCGTGTTGATGGGCCTATTTTTATGTGGAAGCCTGGAGCTAGAGCTTCATCCACCCCATTGTTAATCTGGCCCTGCACACCCCTTCCTCTTAGCCCCTACCACTTCTCCTGCCAGGCCAGAACAAAGCTATGGACAACCTATGTTGAATTATCAGACACAGCAGTTGGCCTTGCTCACCACAAATGCAGCAAATAGCCACAATGAACAAAACGGCTCACAGATGCAACTACAACAGAGTGCACAAATGGCAGAACTGGGAAAAATTGCAAATACACTGGAACAAATACGGGACTCAGGGGTGTCGGAATGGGGGGGCAAGGAGGCAGCTTGCCCCCCCAAAATATGACAGAGGCGCAGGGGAGCGCTTAGCTCCAGATCCCTGCAGGCAGAGCCGGCGCTGCTCGCTCAGCAAGGGTATGCAAAGCAGGGAGGTGCATTTCCCGCAAACCGGATGACAGGTAGCAGAGGTGCTGGTAGCGTGCAGCACCGCTCCCTCCCCCCCTTCCAGTGCGCAGCCTCAGCCAACACACAGCTCCGCTGCAGCCGCCGACTTACCCTGCAGCCGAGACATTTTGGGGGGGTGGCCTAATCACGGGAGGTGTGGTCACGTCCCCTTATGGAAAAGTTAGGGGGGGGGAAATCTGTGCAGTGCCAGATCCCTTACTGAGTCCACAGCCCTCACTCAGCCCCTCAGCCAGGGTCAATTCGAGGGGGGGAATGTGATCAGTGTGATCACCGCCCCCCCCCCACCTGTACAGGAACAGGCAGAGGCTGAGCAGTAAAGCAGCCTCTCTGCCTCACTGCAGCACAGCACACTGCAGCATGTGCTGTGCGGCCAAGAGGACAGCTTATGCTGCTGCCCAGTAAGGAGGGCCAGGTGTTTGTGTCGGCCACTTGGGTCGCTTAGCTTAGTCACACAGCTACCTCATTGCGCCTCTTTTTTTCTTTGCATCATGTGCTGTTTGGGGACAATTTTTTTAATCTGCCATCCTGTCTGACACTGCAGTGCCACTCCTAGATGGGCCAGGTGTTTGTGTCGGCCACTTGGGTCGCTTAGCTTAGTTATCCAGCGCCCTCAGTGCAAATTTTAGGACTAAAAATAATATTGTGAGGTGCGAGGTGTTCAGAATAGACTGGAAATGAGTGTAAATTATGGTTATTGAGGTTAATAATACTATGGGATCAAAATGACCCACAAATTCTATGATGTAAGCTGTTTTTGAGGGGTTTTTGTAAAAAAAACACCCGAATCCAAAACACACCCGAATCCGACAAAAAATTTTCAGGGAGGTTTTGCCAAAACGCGTCCGAATCCAAAACACGGCCGCGGAACCGAATCCAAAACCAAAACACAAAACCCGAAAAATTTCCGGTGCACATCACTAGAATATCACACAACAGATTAAAATGCTGTTTTATAGCATGCTCCTTAACTGCTAGCACTAATAAGCTGTAATGAATAACTAAGACTTCTGCATTATGGGGGTCATTCCGAGTTGTTCGCTCGTTATTTTTTTGTCGCAACGGAGCGAATAGTCGCTAATGCGCTATGCAGTTAGGAATTTTACTCACGGCATTACGAGGTTTTTTCTTCGTTCTGGTGATCGTAATGTGATTGATAGGAAGTGGGTGTTTCTGGGCGGAAACAGGCCGTTTTATGGGAGTGTGTGAAAAAATGCTACCGTTTCTGGGAAAAACGCGGGAGTGGCTGGAGAAACGGAGGAGTGTCTGGGCGAACGCTGGGTGTGTTTGTGACGTCAAACCAGGAACGACAAGCACTGAACTGATCGCAGATGCCGAGTAAGTCTGGAGCTACTCAGAAACTGCTAAGAAGTGTCTATTCGCAATTCTGCTAATCTTTCGTTCGCAACTTTAATATGCTAAGATTCACTCCCAGTAGGCGGCGGCTTAGCGTGTGCAAAGCTGCTAAAAGCAGCTTGCGAGCATACAACTCGGAATGACCCCCAATGTGTACAAATCGAACAGAAGCCTTCTTCTTGTTGCACAGTGGTGTGCCGTTGAGTTTTCTGTACGTGTAGCTTTTCTAGGGAAGCCCTCCCTCCTCTCACCTGTTGATACTTATAAATTGATTCAGTGACCAGCTTGTTGTTTAACATGGGTTATAGGACATATGTGGTGTTTGTAGTTGACATGGAGTGCTGGTTCTTCTTGTACTACTTTGGTTGCTCATGAGGTTCCTCCTATGATAATTTTAAATTTAAAAACTCAAGAATACTTGACCCAAAATACGGTATTTCATGGTTTCAGAATACTCAATATTAGGAGGGATTTTTCTGTAACTGTTTATATTCTAGTTAACTCCTCCATTTCTAGGGTATGTAGTTGGCATCTCGATGCATGGTTTTCCCGGTGCAGGTGTCCCTGTTTTGCTTATCTTACAAATTGTAACCTAAGTAGTGCACCCTAGATGGCTGCCTCGCCTAGTACTCTCATAGGGATGTGGTATAGAAGATCTACAGTGTCTAAGTAGACAGTCATTAGGTTTACCCCATATGGTCGACATGCATTAGGTCAACAGGGACAAAAGGTCAACAGGTAAAAGGCAGACAGTGGGTAAGGTCAGCAGGTACAATAGGTTGACATGACAATGGTCTACACAGAAATGGTCAACACAAGTTTTTTTGGGTGTTATTTTGTATGTTTCATCATATGTGACCACAGTCTGTGGAAACGTGTACCCTCGAGGGCTCGTTTCTCTTGCCACGATTTCGGCAAGGTGGTTCGCTCCACTACTGCTGCGCTTGCTACAAGTTACTATTCCCAATTGTAGTTCAAGTATCAAGCAAAAGTTGGGAAAACATAAAAAAAACATGTGTGCCAACCATTGTCATGATGACCTTTTGAATCTGTTGGTATTTTGTGCCTGTCCACCTTAATGCATGTCAACCTTTCATCTGTTGACCCTTTGTACCCGTCGACCTTTTGTACCTGCCAACCTAATGCACGTCGACCTATTAACTGTAAACCTAGACACTGTTGACCTATCATCTGGATACCCTCTCATGGATAGAAAGAACAATGCGTGGATCTGATGATTTTTTTAAGGCTCCTGCATATCACGTTAGTGTTCTGTAGCTTCCACATTATGTTTCATCTCTTTCAGGTATTGCACATTCTACCCAGTGTAACCTATGTAGTACGCCCAAAATGGCTGCCTCACCAGGTACTCATGGGTAGGATAAATAATCATTGAAATTTATGATCCAAAATGGCTGTATCAACCAGGTGTTATGTTCATTGGTTTCTGTACTTCCCGCAAATCTAAACCTCTGTATAATGTTTTATGGTTTTGTATTTTCTGCAACTCTAAACCTCTGTATTACAGTATGTTTTATGATTTCTGTAAAGCACCTTAAATCCTACTGGAAAAAAGCACTATATAAATGAAATCACTATATATGATTCATATATTAATACATAAATCTTAAGTTTCTACAAGTCAAGTTTCGAATACAATTCTCCACTTTATCATTACTGGGTGAATGAATCATACCCAAGCATATCTTTTGTAAGAAGCCAAAGTAAATAAAAGTTTAGAATGAAGAATAGCTTGGCACATTGCCAATCTGAACAGAAGAATAGTGCCCTGGTGGGAATTAGCTGGGGAGCCTATGATTAGTGTCTGTAGCTTAATAGAGTAATTTGAGATGTGCTAATAGGCTTCATGACCCATTGTGCAGAGAAATGCTGCTGAAATCAGTCTGCTATGTTGCCTCTGGATATTGAAGCTGCAAGACAAAAACTTGTTAATGATTACTGCAGAATGTGCACTGTAATACTTCAAGGAGGTCACACCGCATGCTTCAGGTTCCTTTACATTCGAAGGCTTGTACAAATGTTATCTATAAGTACTTGCCCAATTACATTAGAGACCCTGTAAGGAATTCTAAATTAATAAAGTAAAAAAAACCCTGACATGACCTTGAAAAACACTGTCATATATTTATTTTATTGTTAAAATATATGAACATTATTTTTTAAAATACAGCATCATTAATGTACAAGCTCATTTGTCTTAAAGATCTTTTCTCCTGGGCAGTGGGGTGCTGGAGTAGGGGGGTACAGTGGAGCCAAAACCTTCTGGCTTTCTAGCCACCACTACCAAATATAAATCCCAACTAGGGATCTTGCAGCTGAATTTTCCGTCCAGCTAATGGGCCCTACACACTCAACGACCCGCCGCCGAGCTGCCTGACGGCCGATACGGCCGACGGGTGACCCGACGGCAGGGGGGGGGAGGTGACGGGGGGAGTTAAGTTTATTCACTCCCCCCGTCACCCGCCTCCACAGCACTGCATGCTAATATGGACTTGATTGTCCATAAGCCACCCGGCACCAACGATGAATGAGTGCGGGGCCGCGCATCGTTCATCGTTGGTGCCTACACATTGAACGATATGAACAAGTTCTCATTCATTAATGAACAAGAACGTTCATATCGTTCAGTTACATCTTTAAGTGTGTAGGGCCCATAAGTCTTGTTTTCATAATTGCTCACATATTGGTGACTTATTTCATGTCTTCTAGGACTGCCCCTTTATTAAGCCATTAAGCCAAAGACCTGCAGTATGTATCAAAATTCTAACATGGGGACAGGAAATCTTGGTAGAACTAAATGTTTCTTGTGGGCAGACATTTTAACATTAATTCGAGATGGTTTATGAAGTTTCAACTGTATTAATTTTGGTATTTATGCTTCAGTGATTTTTTGTTGTTGCAAGATTTAATTCAACAATATAGTAACATATGCTGTACAGTATTTTGCAGGTGAAACAAAATTAAAATACTAGCTAAACATTGTTTTATATTATTAATACTTCATTACAAAACATACTGTTACAGCTACAGTATACATATTTGCAAATGTTATCAAAGTTGCTTGAAAAAGTACTGTATCCCTCTATTCATCATTCTTTTTCCTTTATTCAAAATTGAAGTCTCTGGATCATATTGTATCATAAAAGTTCCTTGAACTCTTTGTTAAAGTGCTAGCCATTCAGAACTATTATTCTCAGTGGAGTTAATGATTAAATACTAATGTTCACAAGGAATTATTTAAACATGTTGTACATAAGTGGTCATGCACATTGAAATACTATATTACATTTTCCAGGTCTTTTATTTCCTCCTAATTACATGCAGGTGCTTGTCTCTGCATCACCTAATAATATAATAGTATAGATTAAATATGAGCATTCATGGGCTTACAATGCAGATGTTTCTACAACAGTGTATGAAATAGCAGATGTATGCATTCCATCATATTGCCTTATTAAATAATAATAGATACAATAATATGTATATTGCTTCATTTCCTATGCCACATGTAATTACTATATTATGCAGTACAGTATATCAGTAGTAATGTTGGCCGTTTCTTTTTCCTATAATTTCTGCACTCACTTTAAGTTTGTATCACAATGTCCAGACCAATGTATCAGTTTTACAGACAGTTTTACTGAGAAACCGTTGATTCTTAGCCAGCATATACACATATTCTACTTTACTGTGTACACTTTATATACTGTAGGTGCAGGGCCGGTTCTAGCCCTTGTGGCGCCCCGGGTGAAAATAGGGGCGTGGCTTTATAAAGGGGCGTGGTCAGTTATGCCCCCTGTAGAGTTGTGCTCCGTGTGTGCCACCAGTAGAGTTGTGCCCCCGTTTGTGCCCCCAGTAGAGTTTTGCTCCCGTTTGTGCCCCCAGTAGAAAATAAATTAATACTTACCAGCCCCGCTCCTGATTCCCGATCGCTGCTGCCCCCCGTCTCAGGCCGCCAGTGTCGCTCCTCCTATGATCTATGGGAGAGACGTCATGATGTCTCTCCCATAGCACCGCATAGACACTAGAGGTCAATTATGACCCCTAGTGTCTATGTGCTGCCCCCACAATGCCGTGCGGTGCGCGATGACTTCATCGCGCACCGCACGGCATCACCGGACTGCACAGTATCTACCA
The DNA here is from genome assembly GCF_028390025.1 of Pseudophryne corroboree. Classification (NCBI taxonomy): domain Eukaryota; kingdom Metazoa; phylum Chordata; class Amphibia; order Anura; family Myobatrachidae; genus Pseudophryne; species Pseudophryne corroboree. The sequence continues at coordinate 516,382,470 of NC_086449.1, forward strand.
AGGACCGTGGGGCACCAGTAGCGGATCTTGCTATGGCGGTGGCGCCCTCCAAATGGTGGCGGCGCCCCGGCCAAAAATCCTGTGTGCCCGTAGCAAGATCCGTTACTGTGTAGGAGAACAGTCAATAGAGGAAAATGTACTGTATATTTCGCCCTTTACAGAATGTCTACTGTATGTATTTAGTACAAAAAGTTCCCCAAAATTGGAATGGATCTGAAATGTATAGCTGACACTAACAATTGATTGGGCAGCTGACGTGGAAATACAATCACATGCACTCTTCCTTTAACATTCTGTACTCCCTTTTAAATTTCTCCTAGTACCAATACAAAACTAAAAAGATAAGTCTCAGCTTCCCAACACTGCTTTTTACCTGGGTCGGGACTGAAACCTGTGAAATTGCTGGGTCTGCAGTGGAAAAGAGGTATACGATCCATGTGAACCAAAATGTTGGATGCTCATCTCAAGTGAGTAAGATCAAGCATCTCGATGAATCTTCTTTTTATCATTTTTTTTGCATGTGTATTTAAACTCTGTCTTACTACACTATGATTATGTGCATTTAATTATATTAATGTAGCATAGTAGACTGATGGGATAAGAACTTGACCCAGGATCAGAGAATGTAAACCAATACAGGTTGAGTATCCCATATCCAAATATTCCGAAATACGGAATATTCCGAAATACGGACTTTTTTGAGTGAGACTGAGATACTGAAACCTTTGTTTTTTGATGGCTCAGTGTACACAAACTTTGTTTAATACTCAAAGTTATTAAAAATATTGTATTAAATGACCTTCAGGCTGTGTGCATAAGGTGTATATGAAACATAAATGAATTGTGTGACTGTACACACACTTTGTTTAATGCAAAAAGTTATTAAAAATATTGGCTAAAATTACCTTCAGGCTAGGTGTATAAGGTGTATATGTAACATAAATGCATTCTGTGCTTAGATTTAGGTCCCACCACCATAATATCTCATTATGGTATGCAAATGCAATTATTCCAAAATACGGAAAAATCCGATATCCAAAATTCCTCTGGTCCCAAGCATTTTGGATAAGGGATACTCAACCTGTATTAATATGTGTATTCAAGTCAAATTTCTGGCACAATGCTTTTTTAAACCTATATTTTTCTAGTCACTGTGCACTGCTTGTTTTATCTGATAGTGCTATACTATGGGGGGGGGGGGGGGGGGGGAGGGGGTATCCTATTAGCTGCGAAAGTGCAGTTTCACAATAAAAACAGAACATTTTATCGCAATTGCAAAAACTTCGTATCCAATTAGCTGTGTAAAGTTATCGCCAAAAAAGTCTTCATAATTTTATTGCAAAGTTGCTTTCACCATCTCTGAGCAGGTGAGAAGTAGTGCAAAATCCTTATTTTTAGGTATATGGGGATTTGGTTCAGAACCCATGGGACACCCCCTGAATGACTAATATGACACTTAGAAGTTTTTCATTATTTTTAATAGGTCAATAATGACATTGCATTTTTGGCCCAATAGAAATAGAAATTGGAGCACAGGGTATGGGACAGGTATATTGGGTGCTTTATGGGGATCAGTATGAATTGCCGTCGCAGGGGATAATAGTGATGCCGGTATCTTACTGATGAGAAGACTGACAGGGATGAGTAAGGGGTGTTCTCCCCTCTCCACACTCCCCTAACCCTAACCCGCCATTCCCGCAACCTAACTCCAATCTTCCCCCTTAGTGCTAACCCCCTGGCGGAGGTGCCTAATCCTAACCCCCGTCCCCACTGGCTAAACCTAACACTCCCCCGCAGCCTAACCCTAACCCTTCCCCCCCACACAGCCTAACCCTAACCTCCCTGCCTGACGACTAAACCCCCCTCCCCCGGCCTTAAACCTAAGATCGCAGGGATACGGGATGGCGGCTGTCGGGATTCCAGCATCGGATTCCGGAACATTCAGAGTTCCAATGTCGGGATTCTGAAGGGTGTCAGGATCCCAGTGTCAGTATTTCAGCAGCCGACATCTTGACCGCATCCCGCTTTATGAGTGGGACAACTGTTTTTGGGCTTCTGAGTGGGAGTAGTCATTTTTTTTTTTACTTTTTTAAAAGTGCCTATGAATGACCCAAATATATACTTATACCCATTTTTATGTAACCCTAATTTAACGAGAGCACTTATTTTGCTGATAAAAAATGCATTTAGCAGCCTTTTAACCCAATTTAAGTACATCAAATAGTTTTTATTATGACCACTAATAGACTTCTATAATGTTTTCCTAAATTAGTTTGGCTTTTTTGGGGTTAGGGCAGATTTTTCCATTTTCTTCTATACTTATCTCTGGTTTTGCCAGTTAGAATTATCGTGCAAATCCTGTTTTTGCGATATTGGAATAGGATATGTGAGAAAAATGGTAGTGCTCATACCCCAGATAAGATTTTTTTATGGATTCTTTTGTACAATATGTGAGAAAAGTTGACCTGCGATAAACTGCTGCATTTTCCTGGATAATAGGATAACCCCCATCAGTGGCGTGCGATGAGGTCAGTGGCTGGTGAGGCACTACAGCCATAATGTCCGCCAAATCCTTCCGATGACCCCTACCGCCGCTGAGCCAATGTCCGCTACTGCCCCTGAGCCGATGCCCGCTGCCACCACCAATGGCTTACAAACTCGCCCACCATCAACTGACCCAGCCCTCCGCCACTAATTTGCATCTCAGTCCAATGCTGCCAATGCCCGCTGCCTGCCTGCTCATCATACTTGTGATATTTTGTACATTTTTATAGAAAAAAAATAGTGTTTGGGACTGGGAAGGGAGTGGGAGAAGGACATGAATGCAATTTTGTTGTCCAGGGCTTCCATTAACTTAATGGAAAAGGGTCTGAATGGGTTAAAAAATGTAAAAATAAATGCGTGAGATCCCCCCTTCTCAGTATAACCAGCCTCGGGCTCTTTGAGCCGGTCCTGGTTGTTTAAATACAGGGGAAAAAATTGGACAGGGGTTCCCCGTATTTAGACAACCAGCACCGGGCTCCTCTAGCCAGGGAGATAATGCCACAGCCGGGGGACACATTTATGGAGGTCCCTGCAGCCGTGGCATTACCCCCCCAACTAGTCACCCCTGGCTGGGGTTCCCTGGAAGAGTGGTGACCCCTTAAATCAAGGGGTGTCCCCCCCTCCAGGCACCCAAGGGCCAGGGGTGAAGCCGAGGCTGTCCTTAGCACCCATGGGCGGTGGGTGCCAGGCAGATAGCCATAAGTGTGTAAAACAAAGGAATATTGTTTTTTGTTGTGGAACTACAAGGCCCAGCAAGCCTCCCCCGCTTGCTGGTACTTGGAGAACCTCAAGTACCAGCATGCGGGGAAATAACGGGCCCGCTGGTACCTGTAGTTCTACAAGAAAAAAAATACCCAAATAAAAACACAACACACACACCGTGAAAGTAAATATTTATTGAAACACACTTAAACACTCACACATACTTACATACATCCCACGCCGGTCACGTCCACTTGTCCAGTAGAATCCAATAGGGGCACCTGTAAAAATTAAAATTATACTTACAAAACTTTGTTCTAATCCAGAGGAGGGGAGGGAGAGAGAGAGAGAGAGAGAGGAGGGGAGAGAGAGAGGGGAGGGGAAAGAGAGAGAGGGGAGGGGAGAGAGAGAGGGAGAGAGGGGAGGGGGAAGGGGGGAGAGACAGGAGGATTGATTCCGCAAAGGACAGAGAGCTGATGGAGCGTATGGCAGAGAGGTGCAACACAGGTGAAGTGGCGAGAGAGGAAAGTGATCACAATTAAAAAAAAAAATTTCAGGCAGAAATGCTAGTTTCATGTTCTCCGCAGCTCTGCCTGTGGTTCCTATTAATCATTGCTAGGCTACTAATGAATTGAACTGGTAATGGTAATGAACTGGACTGCTGGGAGCTATACGGGAGAGGAGAGGTCTCACCTGCCTTACACATGTAGTGTGTATCCCTACACAGTGCCAGATTAAGGTCCTCATAGGTCTGCAGTGAAATTTCTGCAGGGCCTATTACAAACCTCCCGACTGTCCTGGCAGGGAGGGCATAGAGAGACGCAGGGCGGCATTGACAGCATAGAGAGATGTGGGGCAGTAGGGAGGGTATAGAGACACGAGGCGGTAGAGAGGGTATAGAGACGTGGGACAGCAGGGAGGGCATAGAGAGATGCAGGGCGGCATTGACAGCATAGAGAGATGTGGGGCATTAGGGAGGGTATAGAGACGCGGGGCGGTAGGGAGGGCAGAGAGATGTGGAGCAGTAGGGAGGGTATAGAGACTCTGGGCAGTAGTGAGGGCAGAGAGACGTGGGGCGGTAGGGAGGGCAGAAAGATGCGGGCGGTAGGGAGGGCAGAGAGACGCGGGACGGTAAGGAGGGCATAGAGACGCGGGGTGGTAGGGAGGGCATAGAGACGCAGGGCGGTAGGGAGGGCAGAGAGACGCGGGGCAGTAGGGAGGGCAGAGAGATGTGAGGCAATAGGTAGGGTATAGAGATGTGGGGCATTAGGGGGGCATAGAGAGATGTGGGGTAGTAGGAAGGGCATAGAGAGATGTGGGGCAGTAGGGTGGGCATAGAGAGACGCGGGGCGGTAGGGAGGGTACAGAGACGCGGGGTGGTAGGGAGGGCATAGACACGCGGGTGGTAGGGAGGACATAGAGATGCAGAGCGGTGGAGAGGGCATAGAGGCACGTGGTGGTAGAGAGGGCATAGAGACGTGGGGCACTAGGAAGGGCATAGAGATGCGGGGTGGTAGGGAGGACATAGAGATGCGGGGTGGTAGGGAGGGCATAGAGATGCGGGCGGTAGGGATGGCATATCATAGAGAGATGTTGGGCGGTAGGGAGAGCATAGATACGAGGGGCGGTAGGGAGGCATAGAGATGCAGAGCGGTGGGTTAGGCATAGAGACGCGGGGTGGTAGAGAGGACATAGAGACGTGGGGCACTAGGGAGGGCATAGAGATGCGGGGTGGTAGGGAGGGCATAGAGATGCGGGGTGGTAGGGAGGGCACAGAGATGCGGGCAGTAGGGAGGGCATACCATAGAGAGATGTGGAGCGATAGGGAGAGCATAGGGACGAGAAGCAGTAGGGAGGGCATAGAGAGACGCGGCGCGGTAGGGAGAGCATAGAGACGTGGGGCGGTAGGGAGAGCATAGATATGAGGGGCGGTAGGGAGGGCATAGAGAGATGCGGTGCGGTAGGGAGGGCAAAGAGATGCGGGGTGGTAGAGAGGGCATAGAGACGCGGGGTGGTAGAGAGGGCATAAAGATGCGGGCGGTAGGGAGGGCATAGAGATGCGGGGTGGTAGGGAGGGCACAGAGATGCGGGCAGTAGGGAGGGCATACCATAGAGAGACGTGGGGCGGTAGGGAGAGCATAGGGACGAGGGGCGGTAGGGAGGGCATAGAGAGACGCGGTGCGGTAGGGAGAGCATAGAGACGTGGGGCAGTAGGTAGAGCATAGATATGAGGGGCGGTAGAGAGGGCATAGAGAGATGCGGTGCGGTAGGGAGGGCATAAAGAGATGTGGGGCGATAGGGAGGGCATAGGGAGAAGCAACAGTGGAGCACTCACCTGCAAGATCTGTGCGGCGTCCAAACATCACCTCCCCGCAGCGACGCCTGCTCCTTCTCCATCTCTTTGTCTTCCAGGCACAGGCAGCAGGTCAGATGCTGGGATGTGGAGTCCGGGGATCTGGGCGCGCCGGTGGCGGGGGCAGTGACATCACGCGCGGGGGAGAAGGCGCCGGGTCCCAGTGAGTATGCGGGGCAGGGAGGGCTATGAAAGCCTTCCGCTGTGCCGCTATCACAAACGGGTCGCGGTGCAGCAGTAGTTGTTACACTGGCGTCGCAGCCGGAGAGTGGGGGGGGGGGTGTTAATGTCGGAGGGGCAGGGGGCACTGACAGCAGGGCCTAGGAGACTGAGAGACACAGACAGAGTCAGACACATACACTGACTCGTCCAATTACCAGACGCTGGCTGCTCCAGATGTTTCCACTTCTGTGCAGGTCGTTTAGATGTTCCCCCGTACAGCACTGGCAGTGACAGCCGGATACAGTCACTGTCAGTGCTGCCCAATCACAGTACCCATGCTGTTCTGTGGCACTTACACAGGTGCCGCTTGCATTACTTTTTTCAATGGACTTTTACAGCTCTTTGCTTGGTCCCGCTCCCTGCCCGCCCCCTGCTTCCGCCCGCTTACAGTGCACTGTTCTCGGTGCTGCACAAAAGCCTTTAAAAAGCAATTTTACTTGTAAAAACATTAACATGATATAAAAAAGATACTTATGACACACAATATGTGTCATAACTATCTTCTTTGTATTCTTTTAATCAGGAATGACAGGGGAGGCACTGCCGCCCCTGCCTCCCCTGACTGCACGTCCCTGCCCCCCATATGCTTGTGCTTTCCTTTACATGTCCACCACAACCTGTCACTGTAAAGAGTGCTTCAAATTAAGTGTGAAATAGATATTTTTTATTCTAGTGAATAATCTAAAATGGTTTAAATCATAGGTCTTCAACCTGTGGCCCTCCAGCTGCTGCGGAACTACACATCCCAGCATGCCCTGCCTCAGTTTTACCATGCCTTAATAGCAAAACTGTGGCAGGGCATGGTGGGATGTGTAGTTCCGCAGCAGCTGGAGGGCCACAGGTTGAAGACCCATGGTTTAAATGAAGCAATAAACTGCTAGAGGTTAAAGAAAATGTTTAGGATAGTAAAAAGGGAAAATAATGTAAATTTAAAAATGAAAACAATGAACAATAGTCTGGCCTGGGCCACAAATCAGTGACAGTGGACTACTGAAAACTGGACAAAGTTCTTATGGACTGATGAAATTAAAATTAAAATCTTTGGTTTATCAAGAAGGTTTTTTTGGTATACCGTCAAGTGTGCAAGATTTATTCACTAAATGGGGCCTCATAATAAGCACCGCTTCCCAGATGCTTAAGTCCAAAATTTAAAAGGACAATCCTTTTATAAGCCACAAACCTCCAAGCTATGGGGACTATCTATCAAACAATATTTGCAGCTATGTCCCCTTAAGCAGCCATTTTCAGAGGGTAGCCACAAATATTATGTATCCCTGCAATGTAAGAAGGAGGGTATTGCAGCAGGTATCCCTTCATTGCCACCCACAGCCGAATACCCCAAAGGTTTGTATGGGGGATGCGATGCTGCCAGATTTACCAATATTGGCCCCCACAGCTACCGCAATCTTTTCTTTGCAGTACCTCATTGTAGCCTACGGGCTACACTTCGAGGGAAAATATATATTTTTTTTCATTTAAATACAGGCAGCATAAATCATTGCCCGATGTTCCATGAACTTATATTAATGCTAACTATGGGTGTCAGAGACCCATAACATGTCATTACAGTAAAAAAATAAAATAAAATAAATATATATATATATATATATATATATACACTGCTCAAAAAAATAAAGGGAACACTTAAACAACACAATGTAACTCCAAGTCAATCACACTTCTGTGAAATCAAACTGTCCACTTAGGAAGCTACACTGATTGACAATCAATTTCACATGCTGTTGTGCAAATTGAATAGACAACAGGTGGAAATTATAGGCAATTAGCAAGACACCCCCAATAAAGGAGTTGTTCTGCAGGTGGTGACCACAGACCACTTCTCAGCTCCTATGCTTTCTGGCTGATGTTTTGGTCACTTTTGAAAGCTGGCGGTGCTTTCACTCTAGTGGTAGAATGAGACTGAGTCTACAACCCACACAAGTGGCTCAGGTAGTGCAGCTCATCCAGGATGGCACATCAATGCGAGCTGTGGCAAGAAGGTTTGCTGTGTCTGTCAGCATAGTGTCCAGAGCATGGAGGCACTACCAGGAGACAGGCCAGTACATCAGGAGACGTGGAGGAGGCCGTAGGAGGGCAACAACCCAGCAGCAGGACCGCTACCTCCGCCTTTGTGCAAGGAGGAACAGGAGGAGCACTGCCAGAGCCCTGCAAAATGACCTCCAGCAAGCCACAAATGTGCATGTGTCTACTCAAACGATCAGAAACAGACTCCATGAGGGTGGTATGAGGGCCCGACGTCCACAGGTGTGGGTTGTGCTTACAGCCCAACACCATGCAGGACGTTTGGCATTTGCCAGAGAACACCAAGATTGGCAAATTCGCCACTGGCGCCCTGTGCTTTTCACAGATGAAAGCAGGTTCTCACTGAGCACATGTGACAGACGTGATAGAGTCTGGAGATGCCAAGGAGAACGTTCTGCTGCCTGCAACATCCTCCAGCATGACCGGTTTGGCAGTGGGTCAGTAATGGTGTGGGGTGGCATTTCTTTGGGGGGCCACACAGCCCTCCATGTGCTCGCCAGAGGTAGCCTGACTGCCATTAGGTACCGAGATGACATCCTCAGACCCCTTGTGAGACCATATGCTGGTGCGGTTGGCCCTGGGTTCCTCCTAATGCAAGACAATGCTAGACCTCATCTGGCTGGAGTGTGTCAGCAGTTCCTGCAAGATGAAGGCATTAATGATATGGACTGGCCCGCCCGTTCCCCAGACCTAAATCCAATTGAGCACATCTGGGACATCATGTCTCACTCCATCCACCTACGCCACGTTGCACCACAGACTGTCCAGGAGTTGACGGATGCTTTAGTCCAGGTCTGGGAGGAGATCCCTCAGGAGACCATCCGCCACCTCATCAGGAGCATGCCCAGGTGTTGTAGGGAGGTCATACAGGCAAGTGGAGGCCACACACACTACTGAGCCTCATTTTGACTTGTTTTAAGGACATTACATCAAAGTTGGATCAGCCTGTAGTGTGTTTTTCCACTTTAATTTTGAGTGTGACTCCAAATCCAGACCTCCATGGTTTAATAAATTTGATTTCCATTGATAATTTTTGTGTGATTTTGTTGTCAGCACATTCAACTATGTAAAGAACAAAGTATTTAATAAGAATATTTAATTCATTCAGATCTAGGATGTGTTGTTTAAGTGTTCCCTTTATTTTTTTGAGCAGTGCTCCTGATGAGGTGGCGGATGGGCTCCTGAGGGATCTCCTCCCAGACCTGGACTAAAGCATCCGCCAACTCCTGGACAGTCTGTGGTGCAATGTGGCATTGGTGGATGGAGCGAGACATGATGTCCCAGATGTGCTCAATTGGATTCAGGTCTGGGGAACGGGCGGGCCAGTCCATAGCATCAATGCCTTCGTCTTGCAGGAACTGATGAGACACTCCAGCCACATGAGGTCTAGCATTGTCTTGCATTAGGAGGAACCCAGGGCCAACTGCACCAGCATATGGTCTCACAAGGGGTCTGAGGATGTCATCTCGGTACCTAATGGCAGTCAGGCTACCTCTGGCGAGCACATGGAGGGCTGTGCGGCCCCCCAAAGAAATGCCACCCCACACCATTACTGACCCACTGCCAAACCGGTTATGCTGGAGGATGTTGCAGGCAGCAGAACGTTCTCCTTGGCATCTCCAGACTCTGTCACGTCTGTCACATGTGCTCAGTGAGAACCTGCTTTCATCTGTGAAGAGCACAGGGCGCGAATGGTGAATTTGCCAATCTTGGTGTTCTCTGGCAAATGCCAAACGTTCTGCATGGTGTTGGGCTGTAAGCACAACCCCCACCTGTGGATGTCGGGCCCTCATACCACCCTCATGGAGTCTGTTTCTGATCGTTTGAGTAGACACATGCACATTTGTGGCTTGCTGGAGGTCATTTTGCAGGGCTCTGGCAGTGCTCCTCCTGTTCCTCCTTGCACATAGGCGGAGGTAGCGGTCCTGCTGCTGGGTTGTTGCCCTCCTACGGCCTCCTCCACATCTCCTGATGTACTGGCCTGTCTCCTGGTAGCGCCTCCATGCTCTGGACACTACGCTGACAGACACAGCAAACCTTCTTGCCACAGCTCGCATTGATGTGCCATCCTGCACTACCTGAGCCACTTATGTGGGCTGTAGACTCCATCTCATGCTACCACTAGAGTGAAAGCACCGCCAACTTTCAAAAGTGACCAAAACATCAGCCAGAAAGCATAGGAGCTGAGAAGTGGTCTGTGGTCACCACCTGTAGAACAACTCCTTTATTGGGGGTGTCTTGCTAATTGCCTATAATTTCCACCTGTTGTCTATTCCATTTGCACAACAGCATGTGAAATTGATTGTCAATCAGTGCTGCTTCCTAAGTGGACAGTTTGATTTCACAGAAGTGTGATTGACTTGGAGTTACATTGTGTTGTTTAAGTGTTCCCTTTATTTTTTTTTGAACAGTGTATATATACATATATATATATATATATATATATATATATATAAATATATATATATTTTTTTTTTTTTTTTTTTTACTGTAATGACATGTTATGGGTCTCTGACACCCATAGTTAGCATTAATATAAGTTCATGGAACATCGGGCAAGGATTTGTGCTGCATATATATATATATATATATATATATTTATTAAAGTTTGAATACAGGGCATTGCATTGAGAGAAAAGTGGTGAGCAGATAGCAACACTGCTGTGTGGGGCCAATCTTTCTGCACCACCATTTACTTTCCCTCCTCCTTTTATCTTATTATTTAATAAAGCTGACCCTTTACCCTCCAATGAGGCTCTGTGTGGGTGTTTAAGATTTATAAGAGTTGGTGTCATTGATTACCTGAATAGAGAGAGTGCAGACAGACATCAGACGATAAGGAGTTTAAAGGATTAGTTTCCACAAAAATGTGCATTTCATTCACATATTTGGTTGTTACGTAAAAACAGAATGGTGCAGTATATTTGGGGATTACTTCCTGTAGTGGTTACAACATGCTGTAGTAAGAAATTGCCCCCATAGCAGAAACAATTATGTTTTAACATGAAATCTACAAAATCTATTAGATAATCTGTTTGATGGGCAGGCCATATGTAAAGTACAAAGAATATAATGTTTATATCAAATATTTTAATTATATGGGCTTAATATTCAACAAGCTGCTGAAGATGGTCAATATAGCGGGATAAGGTACCAAGAAAAAATCTTTTGGTTGTGGATAAATATTTCATAAAATAAATGGTGGTGATTCTTGGATCTTGATTCAAAAGGAGATTAAATTCCTTAACAGATAAAAATATATATTTATTTTGCTTCTTTTAGTATTATTTCAAGTTCCCGAGAAAAAAATATTATTACAGTTTAAGACTCATAGCTAATAATGATGTCCCTTAACTTCTTTATCACTACATTCATGTATCTAAAGGGATGTGGTCAGGATGCTACAGTTGGGATCCTGACAGAATACCGACAGAGGGATCCTGATGGATCCCAAGAGTAAGTACTGGGGTTAGGGTTAGGCATTAGGGAAATGGTTAGGATTAGGCTATTGGGGGAGGGGAACTTGGCTATGGGGGAAGCAGGGGGGGTGGATAGGGTTAGGCACTAGACAAAGGGTTAGGATTACACTACGAGGGAGGAGGAGGGGTTAGGGTTAAGCTATGGGTAAAGCAGGGAGGGTTAGAATTATGCTGCAGAAGGGTACAATCAGGCTTAGGGTGAGGATTGGGTTAGTGTTAAAGTACTTAATGGGATCTGTCAGGATTTTGACTGTCGGGATGCAGCTGTCGGCATCCTGGCCATCGAGATTTTGAATGACAGTTTACAGATACCAGCCCTTACCTAAATCATTCATATAATTCTATTCATTTTTACAAGAATAAATATTTGTATGCTATCCTCAAGCCTTGCAGGACAAACTGCAATCTTACTTGGTGCCCTGGTTTTTGTATTGGAATTAGTGACTGTTGTGTGTGAGCAGTTGGGCTGGTTCTAGACCTTGCAGAGCTATAGGAAACAGTTTCCTTTGGTATCCCAACCCCCTCTATTCAAAACAGGGACAGTACGTAAGAGTGAGTGAGAGAGAGGTGAAGACAAGAGAGAGAGGTGAATACAAGGGAGAGAGAGGGGGGGGGTGCAGTCAAAAGAGATGGAGGTGCGGACAAGAGAGAGAGAGGTGTTGGCAAGAGAGAAAGGGGAACAGACAAGAGAAAGGGGTGCAGACGAGAGAGGGTGGTGCAGACAAGAGAGAGAGGAGTGTGGACAAGAGAGAGGGGGGTCCAGGCAAGAGAAAGAGAGAGAGGAGTGTGGACAAGAGAGAGGGGGGTCCAGGCAAGAGAAAGAGAGAGAGGAGTGTGGACAAGAGGGAGGGGGGTCCAGGCAAGAGAAAGAGAGAGAGGAGTGTGGACAAGAGAGGGGGGAGAGAGAGCGAGAGAGACAGCTAGGGCAAGTATACAATGCCCTCACCCTGGCGTGGGGTTGGCACACAGAACTCCTATTCCCCGGTGGATAGTGGGCTCTTCAAGGCTGCTCCTGTCTCCCTGCATTACTGCTGCTGGTGGGACAGCCATGGTGATTGGTCTCTTCCTTAGCGCTGGAGGATCAGGCAGCCAGGCTGCACACTGGGTGTTTGTTGGTGGGCGGGCAGTTGCGTGTAGCACCATGCGCCGTTGCTCAATGCTGCTAAATCTCTTCTCTCCACCATGGGCACTCCCAAAATGCTCTGCACAATGACGTCGCATTTACTCTGTCAGTCTGGGAAGGTGGGAGGGAAGAGCTCACCAGCAGCAGTAGCAGCAGCACTGTGTGAGACTGCATTACATATGGGTGCAGGTGGGAGGGCATGGTGACTGCGCCGCTCCCTCAGGCTGCATCGCTCTGGCCTTAGATCCACCCCTGGTGAGTAGGTAACAATACAAATGTATAACAGTGATGGTATGCTGAGAGATGACACAGGGGGATATATTGGTGTGCTGAGAGAAGATGCAGGGAGAGTCGATGTTGTACTGAGAGATGATGCAGGTGAGAGATGTTGGTGTGGCTGAGAGGTGCTGAGATGATGCAGGGGGAAGGCTGTGTGACACAGAGTGAATGGGATGGTGAGAGACATAGGTTGAACATGATGGTGTGCTGAGAGATGATACAGGGGAGAGATGATGGTGTGGCTGAGAGATGATGCAGGGAAGAGATGATGGTGTGACTGAGAGGTGCAGAGATGATGCAGGGGGAGGCTGTTTAACACAGAGTGAAGGGGATGGTGAGAGACATACTGTAGGTTGAACATGATGATGTGCTAAGAGGTGACACAGAGGGAAGTGATGTTGTACTGAGAGATGATATAGGGAGAGGTGTTGGTGTGCTGAGAGATGGCGTAGGAGGAGGTGATGGTGTGCTGAGAGTAGATGCAGGGGGAGATGATATTGTGCTGAGAGTAGATGCAGGGGGGAGATGATGGTGTGCTGAGAGAAGACATAGGCGGCAGATAATGGCGTGACTAAGAGACGCATGGGGAGGTGATGGCGTGCTGAGAGATGATGCAGTGAGGAGATAATGGTGTGACTGAGAGATGCAGGGGTAGGTGATGGTGTGCTGAGAGGTGATGCGAGGGAGGTGATGGTGTGCTGAGAGACGACACAGGGGGAGATGATGGTGTGCTGAGAGATGATGCAGGGGGAGGTGATGGTGTTCTGAGAGGTGACGCAAGGGAGGTGATGGTGTGCTGAGAGACGACGCAGGGGGAGATGATGGTGTGCTGAGAGATGATGCATGGGGAGATGATGGTGTGCTGAGAGATGGTGCAGGGGGAGATGACGGTGTGCTGAGAGATGATGTAGGGGGGGAGGTGAAGGTGTGGCTGAGATTTGCAGGGGGGAGATAGTGTGGCTGAGAGACAATGCAGTGGTAAGAAGATGGTGTGACATAGACACATGGGGCAGGAAGTGACACAGGAGGCACGAGTCTGGTTGACCCGCTATGGTATGACCTTGTTAACATTCCTACACAAACAGGCGTCTTCCGCACGATGTGATATCCTACATGAATAGTGAATACGACTGAAAACTCCGTCTTCCCAGGTAGGATATATTTCTTCAGGGGTTCCACATTGAGAGAAACCATCATATAGGTAAGGTGCACATTGAATGGAAGAGAATGTTCCCAGAGTGACGAGAAATGGGTGGTGTGTCGTTTTCAGTGGCCATATCACTTCAAGCATGAGGCCACGCCTTCAGCACACGTGCATACATTAATGCGTGATTGGGGGGGAGGGGATTTTTCATCTTGCCCTTGGTGCCGAAGACCCTAGTTACACCTCTGCCAACTGCTAGTTCCGCCACTGAACCTACAGTACTTCATTAATATCCTCATAACTGTACTGCTTATATTGGTATAAACTATGGTTCTGTCTGAGACACCAGAAAATTGTCAATGTTGTTCTAAAGTAGCTCCATTTTATGTGCTAAATTAGATGTGTATAGGTGCTAAAACAAGATTATATTGCACAGAAAGGTTAATGTACATAATATGAATTAGCAACAATATTGATTACCACTAATGACAATTTCCATCATTTGCAGAAGGAGACACTAAACACGCAGTGTTAGTTGTTTCAATGGAAGTTCTGATCTGGAGAACATTTTTTTTTTTATATTGCACATCAGAGTTTCTGTTTGTAAGTAACATTTATGACACAGGTCAGAATAGCAGATAATAGAAGTAGAGATGAGCGCCTGAAATTTTTCGGGTTTTGTGTTTTGGTTTTGGGTTCGGTTCCGCGGCCGTGTTTTGGGTTCGAACGCGTTTTGGCAAAACCTCACCGAATTTTTTTTGTCGGATTCGGGTGTGTTTTGGATTCGGGTGTTTTTTTCAAAAAACACTAAAAAACAGCTTAAATCATAGAATTTGGGGGTCATTTTGATCCCAAAGTATTATTAACCTCAAAAACCATAATTTACACTCATTTTCAGTCTATTCTGAATACCTCACACCTCACAATATTATTTTTAGTCCTAAAATTTGCACCGAGGTCGCTGTGTGAGTAAGATAAGCGACCCTAGTGGCCGACACAAACACCGGGCCCATCTAGGAGTGGCACTGCAGTGTCACGCAGGATGTCCCTTCCAAAAAACCCTCCCCAAACAGCACATGACGCAAAGAAAAAAAGAGGCGCAATGAGGTAGCTGTGTGAGTAAGATTAGCGACCCTAGTGGCCGACACAAACACCGGGCCCATCTAGGAGTGGCACTGCAGTGTCACGCAGGATGTCCCTTCCAAAAAACCCTCCCCAAACAGCACATGACGCAAAGAAAAAAAGAGGCGCAATGAGGTAGCTGTGTGAGTAAGATTAGCGACCCTAGTGGCCGACACAAACACCGGGCCCATCTAGGAGTGGCACTGCAGTGTCACGCAGGATGTCCCTTCCAAAAAACCCTCCCCAATCAGCACATGATGCAAAGAAAAAGAAAAGAAAAAAGAGGTGCAAGATGGAATTGTCCTTGGGCCCTCCCACCCACCCTTATGTTGTATAAACAAAACAGGACATGCACACTTTAACCAACCCATCATTTCAGTGACAGGGTCTGCCACACGACTGTGACTGATATGACGGGTTGGTTTGGACCCCCCCCAAAAAAGAAGCAATTAATCTCTCCTTGCACAAACTGGCTCTACAGAGGCAAGATGTCCACCTCATCTTCACCCTCCGATATATCACCGTGTACATCCCCCTCCTCACAGATTATCAATTCGTCCCCACTGGAATCCACCATCTCAGCTCCCTGTGTACTTTGTGGAGGCAATTGCTGCTGGTCAATGTCTCCGCGGAGGAATTGATTATAATTCATTTTAATGAACATCATCTTCTCCACATTTTCTGGATGTAACCTCGTACGCCGATTGCTGACAAGGTGAGCGGCGGCACTAAACACTCTTTCGGAGTACACACTTGTGGGAGGGCAACTTAGGAAGAATAAAGCCAGTTTGTGCAAGGGCCTCCAAATTGCCTCTTTTTCCTGCCAGTATAAGTACGGACTGTCTGACGTGCCTACTTGGATGCGGTCACTCATATAATCCTCCACCATTCTATCAATGTTGAGAGAATCATATGCAGTGACAGTAGACGACATGTCCGTAATCGTTGTCAGGTCCTTCAGTCCGGACCAGATGTCAGCATCAGCAGTCGCTCCAGACTGCCCTGCATCACCGCCAGCGGGTGGGCTCGGAATTCTGAGTCTTTTCCTCGCACCCCCAGTTGCGGGAGAATGTGAAGGAGGAGATGTTGACAGGTCGCGTTCCGCTTGACTTGACAATTTTGTCACCAGCAGGTCTTTCAACCCCAGCAGACCTGTGTCTGCCGGAAAGAGAGATCCAAGGTAGGCTTTAAATCTAGGATCGAGCACGGTGGCCAAAATGTAGTGCTCTGATTTCAACAGATTGACCACCCGTGAATCCTTGTTAAGCGAATTAAGGGCTGCATCCACAAGTCCCACATGCCTAGCGGAATCGCTCCCTTTTAGCTCCTTCTTCAATGCCTCCAGCTTCTTCTGCAAAAGCCTGATGAGGGGAATGACCTGACTCAGGCTGGCAGTGTCTGAACTGACTTCACGTGTGGCAAGTTCAAAGGGCATCAGAACCTTGCACAACGTTGAAATCATTCTCCACTGCACTTGAGACAGGTGCATTCCACCTCCTATATCGTGCTCAATTGTATAGGCTTGAATGGCCTTTTGCTGCTCCTCCAACCTCTGAAGCATATAGAGGGTTGAATTCCACCTCGTTACCACTTCTTGCTTCAGATGATGGCAGGGCAGGTTCAGTAGTTTTTGGTGGTGCTCCAGTCTTCTGTACGTGGTGCCTGTACGCCGAAAGTGTCCCGCAATTTTTCTGGCCACCGACAGCATCTCTTGCACGCCCATGTCTTTTTTTAAAAAATTCTGCACCACCAAATTCAAGGTATGTGCAAAACATGGGACGTGCTGGAATTTGCCCATATTTAATGCACACACAATATTGCTGGCGTTGTCCGATGCCACAAATCCACAGGAGAGTCCAATTGGGGTAAGCCATTCCGCGATGATCTTCCTCAGTTGCCGTAAGAGGTTTTCAGCTGTGTGCGTATTCTGGAAAGCGGTGATACAAAGCGTAGCCTGCCTGGGAAAGAGTTGGCGTTTGCGAGATGCTGCTACTGGTGCCGCCGCTGCTGTTCTTGCGGCGGGAGTCCATACATCTACCCAGTGGGCTGTCACAGTCATATAGTCCTGACCCTGCCCTGCTCCACTTGTCCACATGTCCGTGGTTAAGTGGACATTGGGTACAACTGCATTTTTTAGGACACTGGTGAGTCTTTTTCTGACGTCCGTGTACATTCTCGGTATCGCCTGCCTAGAGAAGTGGAACCTAGATGGTATTTGGTAACGGGGGCACACTGCCTCAATAAATTGTCTAGTTCCCTGTGAACTAACGGCGGATACCGGACGCACGTCTAACACCAACATAGTTGTCAAGGACTCAGTTATCCGCTTTGCAGTAGGATGACTGCTGTGATATTTCATCTTCCTCGCAAAGGACTGTTGAACAGTCAATTGCTTACTGGAAGTAGTACAAGTGGGCTTACGACTTCCCCTCTGGGATGACCATCGACTCCCAGCGGCAACAACAGCAGCGCCAGCAGCAGTAGGCGTTACACGCAAGGATGCATCGGAGGAATCCCAGGCAGGAGAGGACTCGTCAGAATTGCCAGTGACATGGCCTGCAGGACTATTGGCATTCCTGGGGAAGGAGGAAATTGACACTGAGGGAGTTGGTGGGGTGGTTTGCGTGAGCTTGGTTACAAGAGGAAGGGATTTACTGGTCAGTGGACTGCTTCCGCTGTCACCCAAAGTTTTTGAACTTGTCACTGACTTATTATGAATGCGCTGCAGGTGACGTATAAGGGAGGATGTTCCGAGGTGGTTAACGTCCTTACCCCTACTTATTACAGCTTGACAAAGGGAACACACGGATTGACACCTGTTGTCCGCATTTCTGGTGAAATACCTCCACACCGAAGAGCTGATTTTTTTGGTATTTTCACCTGGCATGTCAACGGCCATATTCCTCCCACGGACAACAGGTGTCTCCCCGGGTGCCTGACTTAAACAAACCACCTCACCATCAGAATCCTCCTGGTCAATTTCCTCCCCAGCGCCAGCAACACCCATATCCTCCTCATCCTGGTGTACTTCAACACTGACATCTTCAATCTGACTATCAGGAACTGGACTGCGGGTGCTCCTTCCAGCACTTGCAGGGGGCGTGCAAATGGTGGAAGGCGCATGCTCTTCACGTCCAGTGTTGGGAAGGTCAGGCATCGCAACCGACACAATTGGACTCTCCTTGTGGATTTGGGATTTCGAAGAATGCACAGTTCTTTGCTGTGCTGCTTTTGCCAGCTTGAGTCTTTTCATTTTTCTAGCGAGAGGCTGAGTGCTTCCATCCTCATGTGAAGCTGAACCACTAGCCATGAACATAGGCCAGGGCCTCAGCCGTTCCTTGCCACTCCGTGTGGTAAATGGCATATTGGCAAGTTTACGCTTCTCCTCCGACAATTTTATTTTAGGTTTTGGAGTCCTTTTTTTACTGATATTTGGTGTTTTGGATTTGACATGCTCTGTACTATGACATTGGGCATCGGCCTTGGCAGACGACGTTGCTGGCATTTCATCGTCTCGGCCATGACTAGTGGCAGCAGCTTCAGCACGAGGTGGAAGTGGATCTTGATCTTTCCCTAATTTTGGAACCTCAACATTTTTGTTCTCCATATTTTAATAGGCACAACTAAAAGGCACCTCAGGTAAACAATGGAGATGGATGGATTGGATACTAGTATACAATTATGGACGGGCTGCCGAGTGCCGACACAGAGGTAGCCACAGCCGTGAACTACCGCACTGTACTGTGTCTGCTGCTAATATATAGACTGGTTGATAAAGAGATAGTATACTCGTAACTAGTATGTATGTATAAAGAAAGAAAAAAAAACCACGGTTAGGTGGTATATACAATTATGGACGGGCTGCCGAGTGCCGACACAGAGGTAGCCACAGCCGTGAACTACCGCACTGTACTGTGTCTGCTGCTAATATATAGACTGGTTGATAAAGAGATAGTATACTCGTAACTAGTATGTATGTATAAAGAAAGAAAAAAAAACCACGGTTAGGTGGTATATACAATTATGGACGGGCTGCCGAGTGCCGACACAGAGGTAGCCACAGCCGTGAACTACCGCACTGTACTGTGTCTGCTGCTAATATATAGACTGGTTGATAAAGAGATAGTATACTCGTAACTAGTATGTATGTATAAAGAAAGAAAAAAAAACCACGGTTAGGTGGTATATACAATTATGGACGGGCTGCCGAGTGCCGACACAGAGGTAGCCACAGCCGTGAACTACCGCACTGTACTGTGTCTGCTGCTAATATATAGACTGGTTGATAAAGAGATAGTATACTCGTAACTAGTATGTATGTATAAAGAAAGAAAAAAAAACCACGGTTAGGTGGTATATACAATTATGGACGGGCTGCCGAGTGCCGACACAGAGGTAGCCACAGCCGTGAACTACCGCACTGTACTGTGTCTGCTGCTAATATATAGACTGGTTGATAAAGAGATAGTATACTCGTAACTAGTATGTATGTATAAAGAAAGAAAAAAAAACCACGGTTAGGTGGTATATACAATTATGGACGGGCTGCCGAGTGCCGACACAGAGGTAGCCACAGCCGTGAACTACCGCACTGTACTGTGTCTGCTGCTAATATATAGACTGGTTGATAAAGAGATAGTATACTCGTAACTAGTATGTATGTATAAAGAAAGAAAAAAAAACCACGGTTAGGTGGTATATACAATTATGGACGGGCTGCCGAGTGCCGACACAGAGGTAGCCACAGCCGTGAACTACCGCACTGTACTGTGTCTGCTGCTAATATATAGACTGGTTGATAAAGAGATAGTATACTCGTAACTAGTATGTATGTATAAAGAAAGAAAAAAAAACCACGGTTAGGTGGTATATACAATTATGGACGGGCTGCCGAGTGCCGACACAGAGGTAGCCACAGCCGTGAACTACCGCACTGTACTGTGTCTGCTGCTAATATATAGACTGGTTGATAAAGAGATAGTATACTCGTAACTAGTATGTATGTATAAAGAAAGAAAAAAAAACCACGGTTAGGTGGTATATACAATTATGGACGGGCTGCCGAGTGCCGACACAGAGGTAGCCACAGCCGTGAACTACCGCACTGTACTGTGTCTGCTGCTAATATAGACTGGTTGATAAAGAGATAGTATACTCGTAACTAGTATGTATGTATAAAGAAAGAAAAAAAAACCACGGTTAGGTGGTATATACAATTATGGACGGGCTGCCGAGTGCCGACACAGAGGTAGCCACAGCCGTGAACTACCGCACTGTACTGTGTCTGCTGCTAATATAGACTGGTTGATAAAGAGATAGTATACTACTAATATTATATATACTGGTGGTCAGGTCACTGGTCACTAGTCACACTGGCAGTGGCACTCCTGCAGCAAAAGTGTGCACTGTTTAATTTTAATATAATATTATGTACTCCTGGCTCCTGCTATAACCTATAACTGGCACTGCAGTAGTGCTCCCCAGTCTCCCCCACAATTATAAGCTGTGTGAGCTGAGCAGTCAGACAGATATATAATATATATAGATGATGCAGCACACTGGCCTGAGCCTGAGCAGTGCACACAGATATGGTATGTGACTGACTGAGTCACTGTGTGTATCGCTTTTTTCAGGCAGAGAACGGATATATTAAATAAACTGCACTGTGTGTCTGGTGGTCACTCACTATATAATATATTATGTACTCCTGGCTCCTGCTATAACCTATAACTGGCACTGCAGTAGTGCTCCCCAGTCTCCCCCACAATTATAAGCTGTGTGAGCTGAGCAGTCAGACAGATATATATAATATTATATATAGATAATAGATGATGCAGCACACTGGCCTGAGCCTGAGCAGTGCACACAGATATGGTATGTGACTGAGTCACTGTGTGCTGTGTATCGCTTTTTTCAGGCAGAGAACGGATTATAAAGTAAACTGCACTGTCCTCACTAGTAAACTCTCTCCACTCAGTCTCTACACTTCTACAGTAACAGTACTCCTCCTAGTCAGCTCCAGTAAATCTCTCTCAGTCTCTTATAATCTAAATGGAGAGGACGCCAGCCACGTCCTCTCCCTATCAATCTCAATGCACGTGTGAAAATGGCGGCGACGCGCGGCTCCTTATATAGAATCCGAGTCTCGCGATAGAATCCGAGCCTCGCGAGAATCCGACAGCGTCATGATGACGTTCGGGCGCGCTCGGGTTAACCGAGCAAGGCGGGAAGATCCGAGTCGCTCGGACCCGTGAAAAAAAACATGAAGTTCTGGCGGGTTCGGATTCAGAGAAACCGAACCCGCTCATCTCTAAATAGAAGACAATAGCTTGCTGTATGATCAGTAATAACGTCACTCTTTAATTGATAGAAGAAACATACAGTATTTTCCTTTCACTTTTTTACTCTCCATAGTGGTTGTTTTGCTGCTACTGCTGTCATGGAGGAATAATCTGCTTGCAATCCAGATGCTGTCCCGATACCGATATACTTACTTTGATAGTCCGTTCCTGCAATAAATGATGTCCATATGTTATACTGTCCAATTAAAAGAATATAAACCCTACTATTTATGGAATATATTTTATTTTACATTTTATTAGTTAAGAACTGGACACATGATTTTTTATCTGTATTTATTTAACACATATTGAATCTTTTGGCTCATATATTAACTATTAATTTAACATACTGTAGATTTACAGTCTAATTTCTATGCAGTCTTCAACATCTGGTGCAAAATTCTGTAAGACCAACCAGCATTTCATTGGTCTAAACTGTTACATTAAAACAGCGAAAATCGTTTCAACTGTGTGTGATTATATCTATATGAAAACATCGGCTACTTATAAATAACTTAATAAAAGTACATGTTTTATAAACCAGAAATATATGAGAAAATAAAAGCTTTCAATTAGTATCAGGTTACTGCTCCATTTATATAGAGGAAAATAACACAGTATTTATGTGAAGTCTTCTGGACATTTATTGGGTGCAGATTAACTAAGTACTTTCTGCTGTGCACGAGATATATGGGAATTGTATCGCTCAGGTACCCTATTCTATAAAAAGTGTGAAAGGGTGAGGGTAGATGCTATTTGTGTGGTACAGTCCTGAAACCTTACTTAATGGGAGAATAAGTTTAATCTAATTGGGTGTATCTCTGATTTGGAGTACTTCCATTTAAGCAGCAGCGATAACCTCTCCATCCACATCTGAATCCGGCCCCTATATGACTGCATCAGGCAAGTGGATAAGTAATAGTTTGAAACCAGAAGCTTTACAATGGGCGTCAACCAATGCACTACTGTATTTATGCAAAAACATTACATTGTGTTGCTGATGATTCTGTGTTTTCTCAAACACCTTTTTTTTATTTTAAAGACGTAGTACCCTTTTTCTACCACCAGATGTCATACGGAAGCAATTGATTTGTCGTGTGTCTTATGTCACAGTGAAGCAATTGTTCTGCATATGTGCTGGAAACCACCTTCAAAGGAATAGGAAATACAAGACAGGGTAGACTGGTTGTAGTTAGGGATGAGCGGGTTCGGTTCCTCGGAATCCGAACCCGCCCGAACTTCATGTTTTTTTACACGGGGCCGAGCGACTCGGATCTTCCCGCCTTGCTCGGTTAACCCGAGCGCGCCCGAATGTCATCATCCCGCTGTCGGATTCTCGCGAGGCTCGGATTCTATCGCGAGACTCGGATTCTATATAAGAAGCCGCGCGTCGCCGCCATTTTCACACGTGCATTGAGATTCATAGGGAGAGGACGTGGCTGGCGTCCTCTCCGTTTATAGAGAAGAGAGTGAGACAGTAGAGAGAGACACAGTAGTAATTTTGGGGAGCATTAGGAGGAGTACTAGTTACTTGCTGAAGTGATAGATAGTGTGACTGTATATTATCTGACTTGTGGGGGAGACACTGACAGTGGGGAGCAGTTAGAGTCTGAGAGCAGGACTCAGGAGTACATATAACGTACAGTGCACACTTTTGCTGCCAGAGTGCCACACTGCCATTGTGACCACACTGACCACCAGTATAATATATATTGTGATTGTCTGCTTAGGAGTACTACTTGCAAGTTGCTGATAGTGTGACCAGTGACCTGACCACCAGTCACCACCAGTTTAATATATATATTGTATATAATATATATAATATTGTATACCACCTACCCGTGTTTTTTTTTTTTCTTTCTTCTTTATACATACTACTATAGTAGCTTACTGTAGCAGTCTGCGGTGCTGCTGAGCTGACTGTGTCCAGCAGGTCCGTCATCAGTCATTACATAATAAATATATATACCTGTCCGGCTGCAGTACTAGTGATATTATATATATATATATATATATTGATTTCATCTCATTATCATCCAGTCTATATTAGCAGCAGACACAGTACGGTAGTCCACGGCTGTAGCTACCTCTGTGTCGGCAGTCGCTTGTCCATCCATAATTGTATACCACCTACCCGTGTTTTTTTTCTTTTTCTTTCTTCTTTATACATACTACTATAGTAGCTTACTGTAGCAGTCTGCGGTGCTGCTGAGCTGACAGTGTCCAGCAGGTCCGTCATCAGTCATTACATAATAAATATATATACCTGTCCGGCTGCAGTACTAGTGATATTATATATATATATATATATTAATTTCATCTCCTTATCATCCAGTCTATATTAGCAGCAGACACAGTACGGTAGTCCACGGCTGTAGCTACCTCTGTGTCGGCAGTCGCTCGTCCATCCATAATTGTATACCACCTACCCGTGGTTTTTTTTTTTTCTTTCTTCTTTATACATACTACTATAGTAGCTTACTGTAGCAGTCTGCGGTGCTGCTGAGCTGACAGTGTCCAGCAGGTCCGTCATCAGTCATTACATAATAAATATATATACCTGTCCGGCTGCAGTACTAGTGATATTATATATATATATATATATATATATTGATTTAATCTCCTTATCATCCAGTCTATATTAGCAGCAGACACAGTACGGTAGTCCACGGCTGTAGCTACCTCTGTGTCGGCAGTCGCTCGTCCATCCATAATTGTATACCACCTACCCGTGGTTTTTTTTTTTCTTTCTTCTTTATACATACTACTATAGTAGCTTACTGTAGCAGTCTGCGGTGCTGCTGAGCTGACAGTGTCCAGCAGGTCCGTCATCAGTCATTACATAATAAATATATATACCTGTCCGGCTGCAGTACTAGTGATATTATATATATATATATATATTGATTTCATCTCATTATCATCCAGTCTATATTAGCAGCAGACACAGTACGGTAGTCCACGGCTGTAGCTACCTCTGTGTCGGCAGTCGCTCGTCCATCCATAATTGTATACCACCTACCCGTGGTTTTTTTTTTTCTTTCTTCTTTATACATACTACTATAGTAGCTTACTGTAGCAGTCTGCGGTGCTGCTGAGCTGACAGTGTCCAGCAGGTCCGTCATCAGTCATTACATAATAAATATATATACCTGTCCGGCTGCAGTACTAGTGATATTATATATATATATATTGATTTCATCTCATTATCATCCAGTCTATATTAGCAGCAGACACAGTACGGTAGTCCACGGCTGTAGCTACCTCTGTGTCGGCAGTCGCTCGTCCATCCATAATTGTATACCACCTACCCGTGGTTTTTTTTTTTTCTTTCTTCTTTATACATACTACTATAGTAGCTTACTGTAGCAGTCTGCGGTGCTGCTGAGCTGACAGTGTCCAGCAGGTCCGTCATCAGTCATTACATAATAAATATATCTACCTGTCCGGCTGCAGTACTAGTGTGATATAATATATATTGATTTCATCTCATTATCATCCAGTCTATATTAGCAGCAGACACAGTACGGTAGTCCACGGCTGTAGCTACCTCTGTGTCGGCAGTCGCTCGTCCATCCATAATTGTATACCATCTACCCATGTTTTTTTTTTCTTTCTTCTTTATACATACTACTATAGTAGCTTACTGTAGCAGTCTGCGGTGCTGCTGAGCTGACAGTGTCCAGCAGGTCCGTCATCAGTCATTACATAATAAATATATATACCTGTCTGGCTGCAGTACTAGTGATATTATATATATATATATATATATATATTGATTTCATCTCATTATCATCCAGTCTATATTAGCAGCAGACACAGTACGGTAGTCCACGGCTGTAGCTACCTCTGTGTCGGCAGTCGCTCGTCCATCCATAAGTATACTAGTATCCATCCATCTCCATTGTTTACCTGAGGTGCCTTTTAGTTGTGCCTATTAAAATATGGAGAACAAAAATGTTGAGGTTCCAAAATTAGGGAAAGATCAAGATCCACTTCCACTTCGTGCTGAAGCTGCTGCCACTAGTCATGGCCGAGACGATGAAATGCCAGCAACGTCGTCTGCCAAGGCGGATGCCCAATGTCATAGTACAGAGCATGTAAAATCCAAAACACCAAATATCAGTAAAAAAAGGACTCCAAAATCTAAAATAAAATTGTCGGAGGAGAAGCGTAAACTTGCCAATATGCCATTTACCACACGGAGTGGCAAGGAACGGCTGAGGCCCTGGCCTATGTTCATGGCTAGTGGTTCAGCTTCACATGAGGATGGAAGCACTCAGCCTCTCGCTAGAAAACTGAAAAGACTCAAGCTGGCAAAAGCACCGCAAAGAACTGTGCGTTCTTCGAAATCCCAAATCCACAAGGAGAGTCCAATTGTGTCGGTTGCGATGCCTGACCTTCCCAACACTGGATGTGAAGAGCATGCGCCTTCCACCATTTGCACGCCCCCTGCAAGTGCTGGAAGGAGCACCCGCAGTCCAGTTCCTGATAGTCAGATTGAAGATGTCAGTGTTGAAGTACACCAGGATGAGGAGGATATGGGTGTTGCTGGCGCTGGGGAGGAAATTGACAAGGAGGATTCTGATGGTGAGGTGGTTTGTTTAAGTCAGGCACCCGGGGAGACACCTGTTGTCCGTGGGAGGAATAGGGCCGTTGACATGCCTGGTGAAAATACCAAAAAAATCAGCTCTTCGGTGTGGAAGTATTTCACCAGAAATGCGGACAACATTTGTCAAGCCGTGTGTTCCCTTTGTCAAGCTGTAATAAGTAGGGGTAAGGACGTTAACCACCTCGGAACATCCTCCCTTATACGTCACCTGCAGCGCATTCATAATAAGTCAGTGACAAGTTCAAAAACTTTGGGCGACAGCGGAAGCAGTCCACTGACCAGTAAATCCCTTCCTCTTGTAACCAAGCTCACGCAAACCACCCCACCAACTCCCTCAGTGTCAATTTCCTCCTTCCCCAGGAATGCCAATAGTCCTGCAAGCCATGTCACTGGCAATTCTGACGAGTCCTCTCCTGCCTGGGATTCCTCCGATGCATCCTTGCGTGTAACGCCTACTGCTGCTGGCGCTGCTGTTGTTGCTGCTGGGAGTCGATGGTCATCCCAGAGGGGAAGTCGTAAGCCCACTTTTACTACTTCCACCAAGCAATTGACTGTCCAACAGTCCTTTGCGAGGAAGATGAAATATCACAGCAGTCATCCTACTGCAAAGCGGATAACTGAGGCCTTGACAACTATGTTGGTGTTAGACGTGCGTCCGGTATCCGCCGTTAGTTCACAGGGAACTAGACAATTTCTTGAGGCAGTGTGCCCCCGTTACCAAATACCATCTAGGTTCCACTTCTCTAGGCAGGCGATACCGAGAATGTACACGGACGTCAGAAAAAGACTCACCAGTGTCCTAAAAAATGCAGTTGTACCCAATGTCCACTTAACCACGGACATGTGGACAAGTGGAGCAGGGCAGGGTCAGGACTATATGACTGTGACAGCCCACTGGGTAGATGTATGGACTCCCGCCGCAAGAACAGCAGCGGCGGCACCAGTAGCAGCATCTCGCAAACGCCAACTCTTTCCTAGGCAGGCTACGCTTTGTATCACCGCTTTCCAGAATACGCACACAGCTGAAAACCTCTTACGGCAACTGAGGAAGATCATCGCGGAATGGCTTACCCCAATTGGACTCTCCTGTGGATTTGTGGCATCGGACAACGCCAGCAATATTGTGTGTGCATTAAATATGGGCAAATTCCAGCACGTCCCATGTTTTGCACATACCTTGAATTTGGTGGTGCAGAATTTTTAAAAAAACGACAGGGGCGTGCAAGAGATGCTGTCGGTGGCCAGAAGAATTGCGGGACACTTTCGGCGTACAGGCACCACGTACAGAAGACTGGAGCACCACCAAAAACGCCTGAACCTGCCCTGCCATCATCTGAAGCAAGAAGTGGTAACGAGGTGGAATTCAACCCTCTATATGCTTCAGAGGTTGGAGAAGCAGCAAAAGGCCATTCAAGCCTATACAATTGAGCACGATATAGGAGGTGGAATGTACCTGTCTCAAGCGCAGTGGAGAATGATTTCAACGTTGTGCAAGGTTCTGCAACCTTTTGAACTTGCCACACGTGAAGTCAGTTCAGACACTGCCAGCCTGAGTCAGGTCATTCCCCTCATCAGGCTTTTGCAGAAGAAGCTGGAGGCATTGAAGGAGGAGCTAAAAGGGAGCGATTCCGCTAGGCATGTGGGACTTGTGGATGGAGCCCTTAATTCGCTTAACAAGGATTCACGGGTGGTCAATCTGTTGAAATCAGAGCACTACATTTTGGCCACCGTGCTCGATCCTAGATTTAAAACCTACCTTGGATCTCTCTTTCCGGCAGACACAAGTCTGCTGGGGTTCAAAGACCTGCTGGTGAGAAAATTGTCAAGTCAAGCGGAACGCGACCTGTCAACATCTCCTCCTTTACATTCTCCCGCAACTGGGGGTGCGAGGAAAAGGCTCAGAATTCCGAGCCCACCCGCTGGCGGTGATGCAGGGCAGTCTGGAGCGACTGCTGATGCTGACATCTGGTCCGGACTGAAGGACCTGACAACGATTACGGACATGTCGTCTACTGTCACTGCATATGATTCTCTCACCATTGAAAGAATGGTGGAGGATTATATGAGTGACCGCATCCAAGTAGGCACGTCAGACAGTCCGTACTTATACTGGCAGGAAAAAGAGGCAATTTGGAGGCCCTTGCACAAACTGGCTTTATTCTACCTAAGTTGCCCTCCCACAAGTGTGTACTCCGAAAGAGTGTACTGTTTAGTGCCGCCGCTCACCTTGTCAGCAATCTGCGTACGAGGTTACTTCCAGAAAATGTGGAGAAGATGATGTTCATTAAAATGAATTATAATCAATTCCTCCGTGGAGACATTGACCAGCAGCAATTGCCTCCACAAAGTACACAGGGAGCTGAGATGGTGGATTCCAGTGGGGACGAATTGATAATCTGTGAGGAGCGGGATGTACACGGTGATATATCGGAGGATGATGATGAGGTGGACATCTTGCCTCTGTAGAGCCAGTTTGTGCAAGGAGAGATTAATTGCTTCTTTTTCGGTGGGGGTCCAAACCAACCCGTCATTTCAGTCACAGTCGTGTGGCAGACCCTGTCACTGAAATGATGGGTTGGTTAAAGTGTGCATGTCCTGTTTATACAACATAAGGGTGGGTGGGAGGGCCCAAGGACAATTCCATCTTGCACCTCTTTTTTCTTTCATTTTTATTTGCGTCATGTGCTGTTTGGGGAGTGTTTTTTGGAAGGGCCATCCTGCGTGACACTGCAGTGCCACTCCTAGATGGGCCAGGTGTTTGTGTCGGCCACTAGGGTCGCTTATCTTACTCACACAGCTACCTCATTGCGCCTCTTTTTTTCTTCTTTGCGTCATGTGCTGTTTGGGGAGTGTTTTTTGGAAGGGCCATCCTGCGTGACACTGCAGTGCCACTCCTAGATGGGCCAGGTGTTTGTGTCGGCCACTAGGGTCGCTTATCTTACTCACACAGCTACCTCATTGCGCCTCTTTTTTTCTTCTTTGCGTCATGTGCTGTTTGGGGAGTGTTTTTTGGAAGGGCCATCCTGCGTGACACTGCAGTGCCACTCCTAGATGGGCCAGGTGTTTGTGTCGGCCACTAGGGTCGCTTAGCTTACTCACACAGCTACCTCATTGCGCCTCTTTTTTTCTTCTTTGCGTCATGTGCTGTTTGGGGAGTGTTTTTTGGAAGGGCCATCCTGCGTGACACTGCAGTGCCACTCCTAGATGGGCCAGGTGTTTGTGTCGGCCACTAGGGTCGCTTAGCTTACTCACACAGCTACCTCATTGCGCCTCTTTTTTTCTTCTTTGCGTCATGTGCTGTTTGGGGAGTGTTTTTTGGAAGGGCCATCCTGCGTGACACTGCAGTGCCACTCCTAGATGGGCCAGGTGTTTGTGTCGGCCACTAGGGTCGCTTAGCTTACTCACACAGCTACCTCATTGCGCCTCTTTTTTTCTTCTTTGCGTCATGTGCTGTTTGGGGAGTGTTTTTTGGAAGGGCCATCCTGCGTGACACTTCAGTGCCACTCCTAGATGGGCCAGGTGTTTGTGTCGGCCACTAGGGTCGCTTAGCTTACTCACACAGCTACCTCATTGCGCCTCTTTTTTTCTTCTTTGCGTCATGTGCTGTTTGGGGAGTGTTTTTTGGAAGGGCCATCCTGCGTGACACTGCAGTTCCACTCCTAGATGGGCCAGGTGTTTGTGTCGGCCACTAGGGTCGCTTAGCTTACTCACACAGCTACCTCATTGCGCCTCTTTTTTTCTTCTTTGCGTCATGTGCTGTTTGGGGAGTGTTTTTGGAAGGGCATCCTGCGTGACACTGCAGTGCCACTCCTAGATGGGCCAGGTGTTTGTGTCGGCCACTAGGGTCGCTTATCTTACTCACACAGCTACCTCATTGCGCCTCTTTTTTTCTTCTTTGCGTCATGTGCTGTTTGGGGAGTGTTTTTTGGAAGGGCCATCCTGCGTGACACTGCAGTGCCACTCCTAGATGGGCCAGGTGTTTGTGTCGGCCACTAGGGTCGCTTAGCTTAGTCATCCAGCGACCTCGGTGCAAATTTTAGGACTAAAAATAATATTGTGAGGTGTGAGGTATTCAGAATAGACTGAAAATGAGTGGAAATTATGGTTTTTGAGGTTAATAATACTTTGGGATCAAAATGACCCCCAAATTCTATGATTTAAGCTGTTTTTTAGTGTTTTTTGAAAAAAACACCCGAATCCAAAACACACCCGAATCCGACAAAAAAAATTTGGTGAGGTTTTGCCAAAACGCGGTCGAACCCAAAACACGGCCGCGGAACCGAACCCAAAACCAAAACACAAAACCCGAAAAATTTCAAGTGCACATCCCTAGTTGTAGTGTGGACTGCCCCTGTGATAATACGATGTGATTCCAGCCCACTGAGCGCAGGGCTATGGTCATTACTAAGAGGCAAAAAAGGGTGTGCACACACCCAGAGGCGGATTTAGACCTCATGTGGCCCTAAGCAAGACATTGATTCCCTTCCTCAAACAATACTCAGTGGGACCTACCCCCCCCCCCCCCCCAATTGTAGCAGACAGGTCCCCACTCATTATGCCCCCCCCCCAGCCCAAGTCAGTGTATGCTCTCCCATCTGCCCCCAGCCCATTATAGCAGGTGGATGGTAGTTGCACTAGTGTATTGATTATTATTTTATTACCAGTTATATAGCACTGTCTGATGGGTGCAACAATGGATATCATAGTGTGTGTGTGTGTGTGTGTGTGTGTGTGTGTGTGTGTGTGTGTGTGTGTGTGTGTAGGGGGGGCACCATATATAATGCAGGCACCCATACCTTATAATACTTATAACTACACCCAATTACATTAGTGTTGACTGCATTATTTATGAGTGCCTTTCCCCCCTCCCCCCTTACTGATTGTAGCAGCCTAGTAGGTCCCCCATCCATCATAATACCCTTTATTACACCCCTCGGTGACTGTATTGATTATGTATCAGTGCCGCACGGATTGTAGCAGGCATCTCTTATACACAGTGGTACTTAAAAGAGTATAATAGCATATATATATATATATATATATATATATATATATATATAGTGTGGGTGTGATGGATGGCACTCATTCAGACTCCACGCCATATGCGAAAACGGTGAAACTTTAATCAGCCGACATGTTTCGGGGAACACAGCCCCGTCTGTCTGGCCCTGAGGACGGGGCTGTGTTCCCCGAAACATGTCGGCTGATTAAAGTTTCACCGTTTTCGCATATGGCGTGGAGTCTGAATGAGTGCCATCCATCACACCCACACTAGCTATCTGGGTCTGCGCTGCATTACCCATAGGAATGGCACCTCAGCAGTTGATTTCATGAGGAGTGGAGTGCCGGGACATTTGCTAGTTGGTTTATATATATATATATATATATATATCAGCAGTCAGTGTATGTCTCCTCCCCAGCCATGATCGTAGCAGGCAGATGTTATACACTGTACTTAAAATAACACTGTCCATCCCCTCCACCCCCCATCCCACAATCCTGCCTGAATGGAATGTGAAGTAGGTGGATGTTATATAAATTAAAAAAAATTACTGTAATAAAGTATACTGGAAGATCTCATGTTTTTTCTGTGCACATCCTGGCTTATCTCTCTAAGCATCTGATGTCATACATACATGTGTCATGACTGGTCACATGCACAGTACTGCAGGACTGGAGACACAGACATGCGCTAGAGCCAACACCCTTCAGCTGTCTATTCACTAACAGCCTGGTGGGAGTAATCAGCTAGCCCAGCTCTCTGACAAATCCGGTGAAGCTCATGGTCCGCCAGAAATGCCCTTTATGCCGCCTTATCGGCGGGCCCCCTGGAACCAACAGGGTCCTAAGCAGCCGCTTTGGTTGCCTTGTAGCAGTGACATGCGGTGAGGCACTGGCTTATTGCGATGGCGCCCCTCCCCCTAAGTAAGAAGAAAAAAAACATAGGGCTCCCCCTATTTAACCAAAACCAGCACTAGGCTGAACCAGCCAGGGGAGATAATGCCATAGCAGGGGAGACACTCGGTGTGGGGTCCCCCTGCCATAGCATTAAGCACCCCCTCAAACCAGTCAGCCCAGGGTTGGTATTCCTCAGAAAGTGGGGACACCAAAAATTTAAATGGTGTCCCCCCTCCTGTGCAACAACCAGCATATTTATAAAAGTGATGTCCATTGTCCTTGAGAGCAGCTTATCATTAAAGCGTCTGGGCCCTGTTGGTGGTGGCATTGTGAAGGAAAGAAACAGCATTTGGTCAATTGAATAGGGGCTTGCTGGTTGCACATGTGCGGTGTGACGGAGAGGATACAGAGGTGCAGAGCTGGTGAACGGTGGAGAAGTGAAGTGCTCACAAGTCTGACAGAGAGACCGGGGCATTCAGCGTCTCTGAGGTGGAGCTGAGGACAGGGCCACGAAGTACCCACTGTTTGCAATGCCGAGGGCATAGCCATGTCCCAGAGCAGTGTCGGACTGGGGCATGTAGGGCCCACCGGGGAATACAGTGGTAGGGGCCCATGTTTAGGGGTATGGCTAGTCTCTAGAGGGGGTGTGCCCAGCAGCCACATTTGTTTACATAACCATTTTGCATGGGTTGGCCCCTAGATAAATATATATAGTAAATACTGTAGTGCATGCATGATAATGTACTAGATTAGTAACAGCACAGTCTGGAACCTGATCCCTAGAGGAGAGGGTGGGCCCCCAGGCCGTAGGGCCCACCAGTGGTTTCCCCCGTACCCCTGTGGGCCAGTCCAACGCTGTCCCAGAGGAGGACAGAGGCAGTGTGCAGTACAGTGTGGCCGTGGAGGCTGACAGGCACTGACATTTTTTATGTGCAATGCTTTACATACATTGCATGGAGTGTGCATGGAAATGCGTTTCTCTATGATAATACATTTTGAGGAGAAACAACAGTCCCATTGAAATAAAAGTCCTGATTTCAGCAGCTGACAGATGGTACAAAATCAAAGTCCTAATGCAGTGTTTTCCAAACTTTTTTGAATCGCGGCACCCTAGAAAATCAGAATTTTTTTCACGGCACCCCTAGGCCAAAAATTTCTTATTGAGAAATTTAGAAAGAAATATTACATTAAGTAGATCACGTTTTTATGTCATCCTTAGGGTCAGTTGTGTGGTGAGGGACAAGATTTGCTTCTGTTTGGGCATATATTTTATGACTGGCAGCCACCAGCACTGGTTTTGCCCATTATATTGACCATGAATAATTTGAATTGGTCCTGGACCACCAACCCAGGGCACCCCTGCAAGTGTCCCGAGGCACCCCAGGGAGCCACGGCACACAGTTTGGGAACCTCTGTCCTAATGTGTGAATATGGCCATACTCCCTGAACTGACTCTTATCTACTAAATTAAATACTTTGGCTCAAGCAAAGTTCATCACTGTTTTGGGGGCTATTGTTTTATTGTTTTTTTGTTTGTTTTTTGCAAAGTATTTTTCTCAATAAATTCATTCATACAGTAGTAACAACAGCAAATTTTATATTAAAAAAATACACTTGTTGGGATGCTTATATTGCAAATGGCGCTTATGAGAAGAGCAAAAAGCAATTGTATTTTTTAGTCCATCAGTGCATTTAAAATATGGGGCACCGAAACGGCTGTTGACGTAATGCTGATGCTTACCAGGGATTAACGGACCATGCTTGCAGCTGACCACCCTGGCAGGCTTGTATTATGTGACTGTTGTCCTGACTCTAGGATTCTCTACTATGCACTTTGGGGGTAATTCAGAGTTGATCGCAGCAGCAAATTTGTTAGCAGTTGGACAAAACCATGGTGGTCATTCCGAGTTGTTCGCTCGTTGCCGTTTTTCGCAACGCAGCGATTAGGTGGAAAATGCGCATGCGTATGGTACGCAGCGCGCATGCGCTAAAGTTATTTAACACAAAACTTAGTAGATTTGCTGGTGTTCGTGCGGCGCTTTTCAGTCGCACTGCTGATCGGTGAGTGATTGACAGGAATGGGGCGTTTCTGGGAGGTAACTGAGCGTTTTCCGGGAGTGTGCTAAAAAACGCAGGCGAGCCAGGGAAAAACGCAGGAGTGAGATGATCGCAATCTAGGAGTAGGTCAGGAGCTACTCAGAAACTACAAGGAATTATTTAGTAGCAGTTCTGCTAATCTTTAGTTCGCTATTCTGCTAAACTAAGATACACTCCCAGAGGGCGGCGGCCTAGCGTTTGCAATGCTACTAAAAGCAGCTAGCGAGCGATCAACTCGGAATGAGGGCCCATGTGCACTGCAGGGGAGGCAGATGTAACATGTGCAGAGAGAGTTAGATTTGGGTGGCTTATTTTGTTTCTGTGCAGGGTAAATACTGGCTGCTTTATTTTTACACTGCAATTTAGATTTCAGTTTGAACACACCCCACCCAAATCTAACTCTCTCTGCACATGTTATATCTGCCACCCCCTGCAGTGCACATGGTTTTGGCCAACTGCTAACAAACTTGCTGCTGCGATCAACTCTGAATTAGGCCCAGAGATCTGGGAGGCTGCACTGTTTAGCCAGCCTGGCTCTCTGTTGGCTGTACTGGCCCAACAAATCATATCTCCCCCCCCCCCCCCCCCCCTGCAGTGCACATGGTTTTGCCCAATTGCTAACAAATCTGCTGCTGCGATCAACTCTGAATTAGGCCCTTTATGTGAACTCTTTTTGCTACTACTATTTTTTGTGATGATATAAATACTTTTTTGAGCATTACTGACAGACGTGCGGGCTCTCTGTGATAAACTGTGGTAACCCTATTATGTGCCGGCACTCTGCCCTATTATCTTTTTTCTGGATGTGTGCGACGAGTTCTTACAAAACTATATATATATATATATATATATATATATAATGTCACACATGTGTGTCATGACTGGTCACACACACAGTACTGCAGGACTGGAGACACAGGCATGGGCTGGAGTCGGCACCCAACAGCTGTCTATTCACTGACAGCCTACTGGGAGTATTCAGCTAGCTCAGCTCTCAGACAATTTTGGTAAAGCTTGTGGTCTGCTAGAAATGACTTTTATGCAGCCTTATTGGCGGGCCCCCTGGGACCAGAGCAGAGCCCTCAGCAGCCACTCTGGTTTGCCTTGTAGTAAATCCTGATCTGCTCACACCCCTCCTCTTATAACAATCCATAGCCTGGCACTCCCAAGTAGAACAAGATAGCTGCACTGGTGCCATCATAAGATGCATTATACAAATAAATATATATATATATATATATATATATATATATATATACAGTGGGGATCGAAAGTTTGGGCACCCCAGGCAAAAATTCATTTTAATGTGCAAAAAGAAGCCAAGGAAAGATGGAAAAATCTCCAAAAGGCATCAAATTACAGATATAACTGTTATGCACACCAGTGCCAGCAGGAAAGTACTGGTGTCAGAACTGTTATGCACTCCAGTGTCTGCAGGAATGTACTGGTGTTTGAACGGTTATGCAAAACAGATGGACTCACAGACAAACTGGGGAATATGACATAACGTACACAGAAGGTGATAGGGTAACAAAATACACACAAAGTGAACAGAGAAGCCCAGAGGCTAAGGAACTGGGTATCTCCCTTGTATTAGAACTGCTAAGATGGAAAAAGCAAGATGTTGTGTTTTAATACGTAGAGTACCCGAAATGCTGTTGCTAAGGGCAACAGCAAAACCCTAAAGGGTTACCAACGGGTGTGGCAGTAAACTCCTTGGTCAGAGATGGAATGATAGACACAAGGAGAATCTCCACAATCCAAATTCTCACTTGCAGTGCACAGGTTTTAGCTACTGCCACTAAACTGACCCCTGACACCTAGCACAGTGAGACAGGATTAGACAGGCAAGTCTTAGAATACAGCCGCAAACTTGCTAAGTTCACAGAGTAGAAACAGAACCCCAGCAAGCTAAACGACTGACTCCAGTCTTACTGCTAGGTCTGGATTGGCAGAGTGTAATACCAAATTCCCAGGCCTATTTGCAGTAAGCAACAAACAAATACAAAGCTACACAGTACTGGCTAACGTTCATGAACTGACTAACCAACAAAGATTCAGCAGCATCTGCTTACCCTGAAAAGAGGCCATATAAAGCAGGTGCTGTCCACGCCCCACTCAGACCTCACAGACTGTGAGCACAAAAACCAGCACCGGATCCCCTGCCGTGCACAGAGCCTATAACCACTGCACAGCAAAAGACCCGAACCGGAGTATCAGCTGCGCTCAGGTTACTCCACTAGCACTTGTCTCCCGGTTGCCATGACGACATGGCAGCACAGGGCAGGAGACCCTAACAGTACCCCCCCTCTGACGAGGGGTCAAAGAACCCCTACCACCGGGTTTATCGGGGAACTGCGAGAAGAAAGAGCGTATCAGTCTGGGGGCATGAAGATCACAACTGCGCACCCACGACCGCTCCTCCGGGCCATACCCCTTCCAGTGCACCAAAAATGACAGCCGACCCCGAACCACCTTGGAGTCAAGAATCCTTTCAACAACAAACTCCCTCTGGCCACGTATCAGAAGAGGGGAAGGTCTTCCACTGGTAGAAGGATTACTAATCGCCCGTTTTAAAAGGGAACAATGAAATGTTTTATTGATACCCAAAGAACGGGGCAGATCTAACTGAAATGCCACCGGATTGATAACCCTGGTGATCTTATAAGGGCCGATGAACCGGGGCCCTAACTTATGAGATGGCTGTCTCAACTTCAAATTCTTGGTAGACAACCAGACGAAGTCTCCTAATTTGAAGCTGCAGGGTCTTTTCCGCTCATCAAAAACCCTTTTGGTCACTAATGACACAGACACAAGGGCTTTCTTCACTTTCCGCCAAATACCTCTAAGGACCGAAACCACAGAGGAACCACCAGGCGTGGAGTCCACGGAGTCAAAAGAATTGGCCTTAGGATGATGCCCATACACACAAAGGAAGGGAGAGATCCCTGTAGCAGAGTGAGCCGCGTTGTTATAGGCAAACTCCGCCATGGACAGATGAGCAACCCAGTCAGTCTGACACTTGGAGACATAACACCTGAGGAACTGCTCCAAGGACTGGTTCACCCTTTCAGTCTGCCCATTAGACTGCGGATGGTAGCCTGACGACAAGCTGACAGAAATCTGGAGATCGGAACAAAATGCCCTCCAGAATTTGGCCACAAACTGGGATCCGCGGTCAGAGACCACATCAAGTGGCAACCCGTGGAGACGCACAACATGCAGCATAAATAATTCAGACAGGCGTCTGGCTGATGGCAGCCCAACCAGTGGAACGAAGTGCGCCATCTTCGAAAACCTGTCAACGACAACCCAGATGGCTGTCATCCCCGAGGATTTGGGCAAGTCCACCACAAAATCCATTGAAATGTGGGTCCATGGCTTAGATGGGATAGAGAGTGGATGTAATGGGCCAACAGGAACCCCTCTAGGAGTCTTATTTCGGGCACAGATGTCACATGCCCGAACCCACTGATCCACATCCTTAGCCACCGAGGGCCACCACACCGCCCTAGATAGCAACTCCCGAGTTCTGGCAATACCCGGGTGACCTGCCGACTTCTTGGCATGGAATTCCAGGAACACTCGCTGTCTTAACCTAGGAGGCACAAACAAAAGACCTACCGGAAGGTCTGGAGGAGCCTGCTCCTGTGCTCTAAGGACTAATGATAAGAGGTCCTGGGTAATGCCCACTTTAATACATGATGGGGAAACAATGGGCAACGGCTCCTCGGTGGTCTCCTGGATTGGAGCAAAACTCCGTGAGAGCGCATCAGCCTTGATGTTTTTTGACCCAGGGCGATATGTTATCAAAAAATTAAAGCGAGCAAAAAACAAAGCCCATCGTGCCTGCCTGGCATTGAGACGCTTCGCTGACTCTAAATATGCCAGATTCTTATGGTCAGTGAGAATTGAGACCACAAACTTAGCCCCCTCAAGCCAGTGTCTCCACTCCTCGAGTGCATCCTTAATAGCCAACAATTCCCGGTTACCCACGTCATAATTCATCTCGGCAGGCGAAAATTTACGGGAAAAGTAAGCACAGGGATGAAGGCGATTATCAGACACTCCCATCTGAGAAAGCACTGCCCCAATACCCATCTCAGAGGCATCCACCTCCACCACAAAAGGACGCTCTGGATCTGGGTGTCGCAGCACCTTGGCCGAAACAAATGCCCTTTTGAGACGGGCAAAAGCCGCTTTAGCCTCACAAGACCAGTGAGCAACATCCGCCCCTTTCTTAGTGAGTGCCACCAAGGGCGCCACTATAGACGAAAATCCAGCGATAAATCGTCTATAAAAATTCGCAAAGCCCAGGAAACGCTGAAGCGCCTTCAAACTAGTGGGCTGCACCCAATCCAGGACTGCCTGTACCTTGGAACCCTCCATTTGGAAACCTTCTGGGGAGATAATATATCCCAGAAATGCGATTTGCTGAACTTCAAATTCGCACTTCTCCAGCTTTGCCCCAAGCCGGTGGTCTCTGAGTTTCTGGAGGACTAAGCGTACATGCTTCCGATGTTCCTCCAGGGAATGGGAGAAGATTAGGATGTCATCTAAGTATACAACTAAGAATCTATCCAAATATTCCCTGAGCACATCATTCATGAAATCCTGGAAGACTGCCGGGGCATTACAGAGCCCAAAAGGCATCACCAAATATTCATAATGCCCTGAGTGGGTATTAAAGGCAGTCTTCCATTCATCCCCCTCTCTTATTCGGATTAGATTGTACGCACCGCGTAGGTCAATCTTAGAAAAAATGGTGGCAGTACGAAGCTGGTCAAACAAGACCGAAATGAGAGGCAGTGGGTATGAGTTTTTAATCGTGATACGGTTCAATTCCCTGAAGTCGATGCAGGGTCGCAACGAACCGTCCTTTTTACCCACGAAGAAGAACCCCGACCCAACTGGAGACTGTGAAGGTCTGATAAATCCCTTAGCCAAGTTCTCCTGAATGTACTCTGCCATAGCCTGAGTCTCAGGACGTGACAGGGAGTACAACCTGCTCTTGGGAAGCTTAGCATTTGGCAACAAATCAATGGCACAGTCATAGGGGCGATGGGGAGGTAGTACCTCTGCAACTTTTTTGGAGAACACGTCCGCAAAATCTGCATAACACCCTGGCAATCCTGGCAAACTTAGCTGCGAGAGCCTGACTGGAAGGCTCAAGCAACTCCTGAAACAATCAGTACCCCAACTAAGAATCTCCCCAGAGACCCAGTCAAATTGAGGATTGTGGGCCCTTAACCAGGGTAACCCCAACACCAATGGGGCAAAAGTACAGACAGTCACATAAAAGGACAATTTTTCAGAGTGTGTGGCTCCAATAAACAAAGAAATCTGGCTAGTGCAAGAGGTAATTTTACCTTGGGATAATGGTTCCCCGTTTAACCCACAAATCTCAATTTCCGATGCCAAGGGTACTAAGGGAACAGAGTGTTTCAGGGCGAATTGGCGGTCCATAAAAACCCCGTCGGCCCCACTGTCCACAAAGGCCTCAGTCTTGACAGTTTGACCGAGGATCTTCAAGGTCACCGGAATGATAAAAGTCTTCTTGGGAAATTCTGACTTCTGGCCTGACAGGATATTTCCCATCACCCTCAGGCCCTGAAGTTTTCCGGCTTTTCTGGGCATGATACTACCACATGACCTTTATTCCCACAGTACAAACACAACCCCTGCTGTCTCCTCCGCGTCTTCTCACGCGAGGAGAGGCGGGTAGCCCCAATCTGCATAGGCTCCTCAGAAAATTCCTCAGAGTCTGAGGTTCCCTTGGGAAGGAAGGAAATCTCAGTCTCCCTTTCAAGCCTACGCTCTCTCAGCCGTCTATCCACCCGGATGGATAACTGCATGAGCTGATCCAAGCTATCAGGCAAGGGATATTGTACCAGTTGGTCCTTTATCTGGTTAGAAAGACCTCTTCGGTACTGGTTTCTCAGGGCTGGGTCATTCCACTGGGTATCATGGGCCAACCTCCGAAACTCCGTACAGTAAACCTCAACTGGCCTGCGCCCTTGCTTAAGGATCGAAATCTGAGCCTCGGCTGAGGCCGTCTTGTCAGGGTCATCATACAACATGCCCAGTGCCGTAAAAAAAGCATCAACACTTTTAAGCGACGGACAGTCAGGCTGCAACCCATATGCCCAGACCTGTGGGTCTCCTTGTAGCAAGGAAATCACTATGCCCACCCGCTGAATCTCCGACCCAGAAGACTGAGGCCTAAGCCGGAAGTATAGCTTGCAGCTCTCCTTGAAACAAAAGAACTGCGAGCGATCTCCAGAAAAACGATCTGGGAGATTTACTTTCGGCTCCTTAACCCCTGCAGGTGCTGCTGCTGCGGGAGCTCCGCCAGCAGCCTGGGAGGTGTGCATTTTAATGGACAAATCATTAAATTGTCGAGTCAGGACCTGCACCTGATCGACCACCTGTTGCAACGTATTTTGAGGGGTATGCTCCATATTCCCACAAAATTTCAACAGGAGTATTAGGCTGCTGAATATGTTATGCACACCAGTGCCAGCAGGAAAGTACTGGTGTCAGAACTGTTATGCACTCCAGTGTCTGCAGGAATGTACTGGTGTTTGAACGGTTATGCAAAACAGATGGACTCACAGACAAACTGGGGAATATGACATAACGTACACAGAAGGTGATAGGGTAACAAAATACACACAAAGTGAACAGAGAAGCCCAGAGGCTAAGGAACTGGGTATCTCCCTTGTATTAGAACTGCTAAGATGGAAAAAGCAAGATGTTGTGTTTTAATACGTAGAGTACCCGAAATGCTGTTGCTAAGGGCAACAGCAAAACCCTAAAGGGTTACCAACGGGTGTGGCAGTAAACTCCTTGGTCAGAGATGGAATGATAGACACAAGGAGAATCTCCACAATCCAAATTCTCACTTGCAGTGCACAGGTTTTAGCTACTGCCACTAAACTGACCCCTGACACCTAGCACAGTGAGACAGGATTAGACAGGCAAGTCTTAGAATACAGCCGCAAACTTGCTAAGTTCACAGAGTAGAAACAGAACCCCAGCAAGCTAAACGACTGACTCCAGTCTTACTGCTAGGTCTGGATTGGCAGAGTGTAATACCAAATTCCCAGGCCTATTTGCAGTAAGCAACAAACAAATACAAAGCTACACAGTACTGGCTAACGTTCATGAACTGACTAACCAACAAAGATTCAGCAGCATCTGCTTACCCTGAAAAGAGGCCTTATAAAGCAGGTGCTGTCCACGCCCCACTCAGACCTCACAGACTGTGAGCACAAAAACCAGCACCGGATCCCCTGCCGTGCACAGAGCCTATAACCACTGCACAGCAAAAGACCCGAACCGGAGTATCAGCTGCGCTCAGGTTACTCCACTAGCACTTGTCTCCCGGTTGCCATGACGACATGGCAGCACAGGGCAGGAGACCCTAACAATAACATGTCAAAAAAAGTTTGATTTTATTTCCATCATTTACACTATCAAAAGAACAGAAAACAAAAAATGGAATCTGCAAAAGTTTGGGCACCCTGCAGAGTTAATACCTTGTACTGCCCCCTTTGGACAGCTGAGACCTGGCAGTGTCATGGATTGTTCTCAATCATCGTCTGGAAAGACCAGGTGATGTCAATCTCAAAGGTTTTAAAAGCCCAGACTCATCTGACCTTGCTCCAACAATCAGCACCATGCGTTCCTCTAAGCAGTTGTGTAGAACACTGAAACTGAGAATAGTTGACGCTCACAAAGCAGGTGAAGGCTATAAGAGGATAGCAAAGCGTTATCAGATGCCCATATCCTCTGTTCGGAATGTAATTAAGAAATGGCAGTCATCAGGAACAGTGGAAGTTAAAGCAAGATCTGGAAGACCAAGAAAAATATCAGACAGAACATCTCGCAGGATTGTGAGAAAAGCTAATCAAAATCCACGTTTGACTGCACGATCCCTCCAGGCAGATCTGGCAGACACTGGAGTTGTGGTACACTATTCCACTATAAAGAGATACTTGTACAAATATGGTCTTCATGGAAGAGTCATCAGAAGAAAACCTCTTCTACGTCCTCACCACAAAAATCAGTGTTTGAAGTTTGCAAATGAACATATAGACAAGCCTGATGCATTTTGAAATAAAGTTCTGTGGACCGATGAGGTTAAAATAGAACT
This sequence comes from Pseudophryne corroboree, assembly GCF_028390025.1. Lineage (NCBI taxonomy): Eukaryota > Metazoa > Chordata > Amphibia > Anura > Myobatrachidae > Pseudophryne > Pseudophryne corroboree. Next base: position 516,424,587 of record NC_086449.1, read on the forward strand.
TTTTGGCCGGAATGAGCAAAGGTACATTTGGAGAAGGAAGGGCACAGAATTTAATGAAAAGAACCTCTGTCCAACTGTTAAGCATGGGGGTGGATCAATCATGCTTTGGGGTTGTATTGCAGCCAGTGGCACAGGGAACATTTCACGAGTAGAAGGAAAAATGGATTCAATAAGATTCCAGCACATTTTGGACGCTAACTTGATGCCATCTGTGAAAAAGCTGAAGTTAAAGAGAGGCTGGATTCTACAAATGGATAATGATCCTAAACACACCTCAAAATCCACGGTGGATTACATCAAGAGGCGTAAACTGAAGGTTTTGCCATGGCCTTCACAATCTCCTGACCTCAACATAATTGAAAATCTATGGATAGACCTTAAAAGAGCAGTGCGTCACAGACAGCCGTGGAATCTCAAAGAACTGGAAGACTTTTGTAAGCAAGAATGGGGGTCATTCCGAGTTGTTCGCTCGTTATTTTTTTCTCGCAACGGAGCGATTAGTCGCTAATGCGCATGCGCAATGTCCGCAGTGCGACTGCGCCAAGTAAATTTGCTATGCAGTTAGGTATTTTACTCACGGCATTACGAGGTTTTTTCTTCGTTCTGGTGATCGTAGTGTGATTGACAGGAAGTGGGTGTTTCTGGGCGGAAACTGGCCGTTTTATGGGTGTGTGTGAAAAAACGCTACAGTTTCTGGGGAAAACACGGGAGTGGCTGGAGAAACGGAGGAGTGTCTGGGCGAACGCTGGGTGTGTTTGTGACGTCAAACCAGGAACGACACTGACTGAACTGATCGCAGATGCCGAGTAAGTCTGGAGCTACTCAGAAACTGCTAAGAACTGTCTATTCGCAATTCTGCTAATCTTTCGTTTGCAATTTTGATAAGCTAAGATTCACTCCCAGTAGGCGGCGGCTTAGCGTGTGCAAAGCTGCTAAAAGCAGCTTGCGAGCCAACAACTCGGAATGACCCCCAATGGGCGAAGATACCTCAAACAAGAATTGAAAGACTCTTGGCTGGCTACAAAAAGCGTTTACAAGCTGTGATACTTGCCAAAGGGGGCAATACAAGGTATTAACTCTGCAGGGTGCCCAAACTTTTGCAGACGCCATTTTTTGTTTTCTGTTCTTTTGAAAGTGTTAATGATGGAAATAAAATCAAACTTTTTTTGACATGTTATAAGAATGTCTAATCTGTAATTTGATGCCTTTTGGAGATTTTTCCATCTTTCCTTGGCTTCTTTTTGCACATTAAAATGAATTTTTGCCTGGGGTGCCCAAACTTTCGATCCCCACTGTATATATATATATATATATATATATATAGTGATAAAAGCAGTGGAATAGTGTTTGAGGGCAGGTATATGTCCAAGATTTCTGTCCTAGGTGGTTAAAACTCCAGGTAAAGGTCTTCCCACATGAAGCCAGCTCTCTGCTAATTGCAGCCCCGTCTGGCAGTCCCAGAGGGAGGAAACACCTCCCAATGGGACTGCCTGTAGTGTCTGTGACTTGCAGGTAGGATTTCCATAGAAAGTAACTGCCTGTCACAGTGAAGCCAGAGCAGACACAGACTGCATCTGGCTTCACTGACACTAAGCTGGGTGGCGGATTTTACCGTGTGTGTGTGTGTGTGTGTGTGTGTGGGGGGGGGTTGGGGTTGGGGGGTGTTTGCAGTTCTGCGGCCCAAAGGTCAAAACCGCCACTGTTTCATGTGCAGAGATATTTCAGTTTGGATGGGTTATATTGTTTCTGTGCAGGGATACATTTAGATTTCAGTTTGAACACACACCGCCCAAATCTAAATCTCTCTGACATGTTACATCTGCCCCACCTACAGTGCACATGGTTTTGCCCAGTTGTGTGCTTTTTTGGTTTGCTAACAAACCTGAACAAGGCCCTTTGCCCTTAAAGGGGACCTCTTCCAGTAGCTGTGCCCCCTGTAGCTGTGCCCTCAGTAGATTTGCCCCCTGCAGCTATGCCCCAGTATATGTGCCCCCAGTAGATTTGCCCCAGTAGTTGTGCCCCCTTTAGCTATGCCCCCAGTAGATTTGCCCCAGTAGTTTTGCCCCCTGTAGTGGTGCCCCCAGTAGTTGTGGCCCTTGTTGATGTGCCCCTTAGTAGCCGCTTACAAACAAGCACACACAAAAAAACAACAATACTTACCAGCCCCCCCTGCTTCCCGACTGCTGCTGCTCCGTCATGACGTCTCTCCCATAGCAGCACCGCACAGACACTAGAGGTCAATAATACATGCGCAGTTCTGACCCGATCGCACCGCTGCGATAAACTGCAGCGCGCGATCGGGTCAGAATGACCCCCTAAGTGCTGAAGATAACTGTCCTAATGGATGTGTGACGTCACACAGCTGCCGCGGCCCGCCCCCCCCCCAGTGGTCCGGCCACGCCTGCGTTGGCCGGACCGCGCCGCCTTCCAGCCCCCTCCCGCCTAGCGACCAACTCTGCCTCAGAGGCGATCGCTAGGCAAAGACGGCTGGCATGCGACGGCACACTGCGGCGCTGGCGCATGCGCTGCTCCAACCCGATCGCTGCTCTGCAAGAAACTGCAGCGAGCGATCGGGTCAGAATGACCCCCTAAAACCGTTTAATCCATCTATAGAAATGTTAGGAGAGGTGTTACACATAGTTACCTACCCTCCCTTATTCTGCAGGAGACTCCTTGAAATAGCAGCAATCTCACTGACTCCCTGAATAGACCAGCAATCTCCCTGATTGTACCTTAACCTCATTATGCAGCTGTTACATTCTTGGGGGGAGGGGAATAAATCAGAGATACTGTATATACATTCAAGAGGGGCCATCAGTGCCATTTCCCTGTATTGGTTATAAGGCACAATTGATCCGTATGGCAGCATGCATTTTAAATTAGGATTTCAATACCTACCTGTAAATCCTTTTCTCTTAGTCCGTAGAGGATGCTGGGGTCACCATTAGAACCATGGGGTATAGACGGGATCCACAGGAGACATGGGTACTTTAAGACTTTCTAAGGGTGTGAACTGGCTCCTCCCTCTATGCCCCTCCTCCAGACTCCAGTTATAGGAACTGTGCCCAGGGAGACGGACATTTTGAGGAAAGGATTTATTGTTAAAACAAGGTGAGCATCTTACCAGCTCACACCTCAAATATGCCGCAGAACGTGGCATTCAACAGAACACAAGCCAACGGCGTGAATAATAGCAGCAACACGCTGACCATAAACGTCACACAACATGTGTGCAACTACAACTAATAACTGCAGATACAGTACGCACTGGGACAGGCGCCCAGCATCCTCTACGGACTAAGAGAAAAGGATTCACCGGTAGGTATTAAAATCCTATTTTCTCATACGTCCTAGAGGATGCTGGGGTCACCATTAGAACCATGGGGTTATACCAAAGCTCTAGAACAGGCGGGAGAGTGCGGACGACTCCGCAGCACCTATTGACCAAACTTGAGGTCATCATCGTCCAAGGTGTCAAACTCGTAAAACTTTGCCAAAGTGTTTGACCCTGACCAAGTAGCTGCTCGGGAAAGTTGCAATGCTGAGACCCCCCGGCCAGCCGCCCAGGACGAGCCCACCTTTCTAGTAGAATGGGCTTTCACTGAATTAGGTAACGGCAAACCTGCCATGTAATGAGCATGCTGAATCGTACCACAGATCCAGTGCACAATGGTCTGCTTGGAAGCAGAACATCCAACTTGTTGGGAGTATACAGAACAACCAGAGTCTCTGTTTTCCCAATCGGAGCCGTTCTGGTGACCTAAAACGTCACAGTTCTGACCACATCCAGAAACTTTGACTCAACGAAGGCGTCAGTGGCCACAAGCACCACAATAGGTTGGTTCATGTGGAAAGAGGGAACCACCTTCGGCAGAAATTGTTGACTTGTTCTCAATTTTTCACTATCTTCATGAAAGATTAACAAGGGCTCTTGTGAGACAAGGCCGCTAACTCAGACCTCCGCCTTGCAGATGTCAAGGCCAACAGGATGAACACTTCTCAAAGAGGAACTACAACTCCAGCTTCTGTAAAGGTTCAAACTAATGTGATTAAAGGAACTGCAACACCCCATTAAGGTCCCATGGTGCCACTGGAGGCACAAATGGAGGTTGACTGTGCAACACACCTTTCACGAAAGTCTGAACTTCTGGAAGGGAGGCCAATTATTTTTGAAAGAAAACCTATAAGGCTGAAATCTGTACTTTAATTGAGCCCAACTTTAGGTCCGCAGTCACACCTGCTTGTAGAAAATGGAGAAAACGACCCAGCTGAAACTCTTTCGTAGGAGCCTTCTTGGATTCACACCAAGAAACATATTTTCTCCAAATACGGTGGTAATGTTTAGATGTTACCCCTTTTCTAGCCTGAATAAGTGTGGGAATGACTTCACTGGGAATACCCTTACGGGCTAGGATGTAGCGTTCAACCGCCATGCCGTCAAACACAGCCGCAGTAAGCCTTGATACACACCTGGCCCCAGCTGTAACAGATCCTCGCGCAGAGGAAAAAAACAGGGATCTCCTATGAGTAATTCCTGAAAATCTGGACACCAAGTCCTCCTTGGCCATTCTGGGACAATGAGGATTGCTCGAATCTTTGTTCTTCTTATGATCTTTAGAACCTTTGGCATGAGAGGAAATGGAGGGAATACATACACTGACTGAACCACTCACGGTGTCACCAGTGCATCCACTGCCATTGCTTGAGGGTCTCTTGACCTGGAACAATATCTCTGAAGCTTCAAGTTGAGACGAGATGCCATCATGTCTACCTGAGGAACTCCCCAATGACTTGTTACCTCTGTGAAGACTTCTCGGTGGAGGCCCCACTCTCCTGGATGGAGATCATGTTTTCTGAGGAACTCTGCTTCCCAGACGTCCACTTCTGGAATGAAGATTGCTGACAGAGTGCCTGTACGCTTTAGCTCCCAGCGGAGAATCTGTGTGGCTTCTGCCACCGCCGCTCTGCGTTTTGTTCCGTCCTGACGGTTTTTATACATGCTACTGCTATTACCTCGCCCGACTGGATCAGTACGGGTAGATCTTGAAGAAAATGTTCCACTTGTAGAAGGCCGTTGTAAATGGCTCTCAACTCCAGAATGTTTATGTGGAGACAAGTTTCCTGACTTGACCATTCCTTGGAAGTTTTCCCCCCTGTGTGTCTGCTCCCCAGCCTCGGAGGCTTGCATCCATGGTCACTAGGGTCCAGACCTGGATCCCGAACCTGCTCCTCACTATGAGGTGAGATTTGTGCAGCCACCACAGGAGTGAGATTCTGGTCTTGGAAGACAGGATTATCCTTCGGAGCATGTGTCGGTGGGATCCAGACTCTAACAGGTCCCACTGGAATACACTGGCATGGAATCTACAAAACTGTAAGACCTCGCAGGCCGCAACCATCATCCCCAGCAACCGTATGCATTAATGGATAGACATACTTGCTGGTTTTCAAATTTATTCGACTAGTCTCTGGATCTCCAGAGCCCTTTCCACTGGAAGAAAAACTCTGTAGTTCTGTGTCCAGTACGAAGAACTGTCAGGGACAGTACAATGTTCTGCACCAACCTGGCCTTGTAACACTCCTTTATTAGGAGATCTACCAAGTACGGGATAATAGTGACTCCTTGCTTGCGAAGGAGAACCATCATTTTCGCCATTACCTTGGTGAGAATCATCGGAGCCGTGGATAGACCAAACGGCAACTTCTGAAATTGGTAATGACAATCCTGAATTGCAAATCTCAGGCAATCCTGACGTGGAGGGTAAATGTGAACATGTAAGTAGGCCTCCATTATGTCTATCCAGACTGGAGATTCCTGCCTTGAGAAATTCCATCCTGAATTTGAATTACTTCAGGTAGAAATTGAAAATTTTTCGATTTTGGATCGGTCTGACTGAGCCGTCTGGCTTTGGAGTCACAAAGAGGCTTGAATAAAAAACCCCACTCCCTGTTTGAACAGGGGAATCAGTGTAATGACCTGATCCTGACTCAAATTTTGAATGGCTGCACTTACTACCTCCCTGTCATGGAGAGAAACTGGTAAGGCCGATTTGAAATCAGTGTGGGGAAACGCCTTGAACTCCAGTTCGCATCCGTGGGACACTATTTGTAAAACCCACGGGTCCAGGCCAGAGTGAACCTAGAACTGACTGAAAAGTGTCCGGCAATCCCCCACTGGGGCGGACTCTCGCAAGGGAGTCCCAGCGTCATGCAGTAGATTTGGCAGAAGCAGGAGATGATTTCTGCTCCTGTGTTCCTGAAGAGGCGGACCTCTTCCTTTTCCCCTACCTCTATATGCAAAGAAAGGGAAACCTTTTACTTCTTTCGTACCACATGGGCTGCTCTTTTTTTTTGTAGGGACAAAAGGCAGAAAAACCGACTTACCTGCGGTAGCTGCCCACCAAATCATCCAGGACACTACCAAACAAGGTCTCCCCTTAAGTACGGAAGAGACTCCATAATCTATTTTGGAAGCAGGATGCGCCTTACACTGGTGAATTCTCTATCACGGCTCCACGCATGGATGCCATAGCATACTATATATGATCTAACGTTAGGAGAATCTCAACCATAGCTAGCGTCAATACTGGATGATGAAATTATCAGAGCACTTTGCTATAGCCCTACTAATTCACGCACATGCAATGTAGTCTTGAGACATGTCTCATGGGTTGTATAATGAAATATTAATATACACTCCAACGTGCGGTCTGTCGGCTCTTAAGGACAGACGACCCAGATGCAGGCAGAGTCACTTTCTTGTTAACCGTGGGAGGATCCTTCTTAAAATGGGGGGGGGGGGGGGGTCCCCCTGTCCACTGCCGGGAATGGCTAAGCAACCTGAATTCCCTTGTGAATCTCAAGAGGAAGGAAAAATTGTCCTTCTTTTCTTTCTTTATATAGGTGAACCTTCTTATTGTCTAAGACAACCCTTATAGCTACAATCATGTACTGAATATTCCTAGTTAATGTCGGAATCATTCTGGAAAACTAGTGTCGACACAGGATTCAGAGTCCGTGTCGGTATCAGTGTGCATTATAGAGACAATGTTAGGAGACCCCGAGGGGTCTGGTGTGGATGAAAAACTAAGCTTTGGAAAAACACCTCTTCCACAGACTGTCTCCAGGGTTGTTCCTGAGACTCAGCCATATTATCACACAATTTTTTCACCCATACACGTTTTTAGTGGTGTCGGTAGGTCCACCACATATTACATATATATATATAAATATAGTTACACACATACATACACACACACACACACACACACACACACACATATATATATATATATATATATATATATATACAAATACAACCTGGACTCCGGCACTCCGGACTGACGTGATTGCTGCTCAGGTGCCTTCCCTTCAGGGTTTAACACCTCTGCTCACATACAATTCCTTGGAGAGGGCGGCACTCAAAGACTTGGCAAATGATGTAGGTGAAGAAAAGCCCCGCAGGGCAGCCTTTAATGTGACGTTTCGGGGACTCACCCCTTCCTCAGATAACATGTGCAAACAACAAACAGTGCTTAAATAGACAATCCAATAAGACATCTTACCCTCCTCTCCAGTGTGTTCCCAGGCGTGCACGGCCGCCGTCCTGCAGCGGCACCTCCGGCCACGGAGCACCCGTCGCGCCGGAAGTGACATCACCCGTCCGGCCCGGTCGCCATAGAAACACACTGAAAGAATAAACAGAGCAACATGAGCAGTGTATACACTTCTAAAACATGCAAAACGAGTGTTAAACCTGTAATATAATGAAACAGTGCAAACTGCAAATACAGTACATATAATGCATAACATTTGTACTTCGCTGAACAGTGCTACCTCCATATGCCTCGTTCAATTGAACCGCATTAACCCTTAAATATTTTGATTATATCTCCTCATAATCTGAGTTCGAATATAAAGTGCAAGTGCTACCATTATTTTTTAGCCAATAAAACTCTTTTGAATGGATTAAATTTACTTTCACTGCACAGGTAAGTGAATGAATGAATAAACTTCAAGGTACTAGTGCCCTCATTTAAAACAGGACAAATACTGCATAAATGTAAAGAAATCACTTAAAGGAAATGTGTAAGGCCCAAAGATTCATTGAGTCCTTTTGGAGATGAGCAATCCAATCTAAAAATCCAGCGGGATTCCAGTTGTAGGAGTTTTCTCCCTCGATCCCCCCCCGCGATTTGATGGGGGTATGTGGTCGACAGCTTTGTATCTTAAACTTGCCAGATTGTATTTAAACTGGACAAAGTGTCGGGCTACTGGTTTTCACTTGACCCTGACAATAAAGCGTTTCTGATGGCCGACCAATGTTGGGTCAGCCTCACTATTAGCTGACACTCAGTCTTTCCGACATAATAAAGGCCACATGGGCACACCAGTACATAGATCACAAATCGACTGGTGCACGTTAGTGGCAAATTGATTTTAAATCGTTTTCCTATATGGGGATGAGGTATGGTGTCACCTGTTAGTAAAAAGGAACATGTCGTACACCCCAAACATTTATAACAGCCATTTTTTCGGCTGAGAAAATTTTGGGGTGTGGGGGGTGTTAGGAAACCAGTAACATCAGTTTTGACTAGCAAATCTTTAAGGTTCCTACCACGTGAGTAACTGGGTCTTAACCTAGTTTTCTGGAAGCACTTAAGATCTGGGTCTGTGTTAACCATCTGCCATAATTTCTTGGCTTGTTTTGTAGTTCTAGGGCTTAGTGTGTTAAATTCGTTTACCCACATCACCACCTCCTGCTTTTTATTGAATCCACTTTCCAAAGATTTTTTGGATGATTGTTGTGACACTCGGATGGCCTTATCTCTGGCTTTTCGCAATTCCTTAACACAATACCCCCAATCGCTAAATTTTTTGACTATGGCGTCAAGTTGGCTCATGGCCTGACTCTGGTCGCTGTTGGTTCTACATACGTGCAAAAATTGCGAGTATGGAAGCCCTCTAATTGTGGCTTTGGGATGAAAACCGTCAGCGTGAAGGATGGTATTGCGGTCTGTGGGCTTCGCATATAGTGATGTGTGGATCTGTTGGTCTCTAATCTGTATGCATATGTCCAAAAAACAGATTGTACTGGCATTGCTCGTCATAGTAAACTTAATTGGACTACTGGATGCATTTTGTTTCTCTATGATAGGGGTTAAAATTAGAAGATCAGCCTGCCAAAAAATCAATAAATCATCTATGTAACGATGGTATATAAAAAGTGCATCAGCTATACCTTGATTTTCAAAAAAGATGCCTTTTTCTCCCACATAAAACAATTAGCGAAGGACGGGGCCACCGAGGACCCCATTGCACAGCCGGTGACCTGTTTATAAAACTCCCCATTAAAAATAAAATAGTTATTGTTCTAGGGTAAAAAGCAATAGTATTAAAAACAAGTCAACATCAGGACCATTATACAATGTGTTACCAAGGATCAGCTTACGGACAGCCTCCACACCCGCTTTGTGTGGTATACAGGTGTATAGACTGGTGACATCCAGTGTCACCAGTGTCACCTCTTCTGGCACCATTTGTATCTCTGCAAAGTTCTTTAATAAAGTGCTGGAGTCTTTCAAGTGTGTAAAAGTATTCTGAATACAGGGTTGTAAATACGAGTCTAAAAAGATTGCCACTCTGTGCTCTCTGTGCGAACCAGTGGCAATCTTTTTAGACTCGTATTTACAACCCTGTATTCAGAATACTTTTACACACTTGAAAGACTCCAGCACTTTATTAAAGAACTTTGCACAGATACAAATGTATATATATATTAGTGATGAGCCCGAACTTCACCTTTTTTTCCACGGGTCCGAGCAACTCGGATCCTCCCGCCTTGCTCGGTTAACCCGAGCGCGCCCGAACATCATCATCCCGCAGTCGGATTCTCGTGAGATTCGTATTCTATATAAGGAGCCGCGCGTCGCCGCCATTTTTCACTCGTGCATTGGAGATGATCGTGAGAGGACGTGGCTGGCGTCCTCTCAGTTTCTATGTTCAGTGGGCTGCAAATATCTGTGCTCAGTGTGCTGCAAATATCTGTGCTCAGGGTGCTGCAAATATCTGTGCTCAGTGTGCTGCAAATATCTGTGCTCAGTGTGCTGCAAGTGCAAATATCTACGTTCTCTGCCTGAAAAACGCTCCATATCTGTGCTCAGTGTGCTGCAAATATCTGTGCTCAGTGTGCTAATTGATTTATTGTGGGGACTGGGGACCAGCAGTATTATATAGTAGGAGGACAGTGCAGAGTTTTGCTGACCAGTGACCACCAGTATTATACGTTCTCTGCCTGAAAAACGCTCCATATCTGTGCTGCATTGTAGTATATAGTAGGAGGACAGTGCAGAATTTTGCTGCCCACCAGTATAACTATATATATAGCAGTACGGTATAGTAGTCCACTGCTCTACCTCTGTGTCGTCAAGTATACTATCCCATCCATACCTGTGGTGCATTTCAGTTTTGCAGTTTGCTGACCACCAGTATATATAATATATAGCAGTACGGTACAGTAGGCCACTGCTCTACCTACCTCTGTGTCGTCAAGTATACTATCCATCCATACCTGTGGTGCATTTCAGTTTTGCACAGTTTGCTGACCACCAGTATATATAATATATAGCAGTACGGTACAGTAGGCCACTGCTCTACCTACCTCTGTGTCGTCAAGTATACTATCCATCCATACCTGTGGTGCATTTCAATTTTGCACAGTTTGCTGACCACCAGTATATATAATGTCAAAGTCTGAAAAATATCACGCTACACACTGCCATATTTGCACCTCATGCGAGTGCCTGTTGCACGTTCATGAGCCCTGCCGTGCGTGCGCATACTCGCTGTTGCGTGCACCCGCGGGCGCACAGTGTGCGCATTTACGGTAAAGTTTATGTGCGTCTGGCGGGCGACTCGTTCGTAACATATTTTAACTATATAATGTATTTTGTAGATTATGGTCCCTTTGATAGAATCTGAAAGTTTAGTTAAGGTAGCATGTTCATAGACAGAGAGATCCCTCTTTGTTTGATACGAAGGGTCAGACAAGGGTTATACAGTGGTGTTTAGTATCCATCGGAAGAGTATTTAATTAGCAATATTCCGGTGTTGGTTTGAAGCAGATTAATCGCTCGTGCGAATAGTTATGGACATAAGAAGTTTATGTACTTTTACTATTATTTGCACTTACTTATCCATGCGGCGGGAAACCTAGTTTCCCACCCACCTGAGCAGTTTGAAATAGTCACAGCCCACCTGTATGAATCAACCTATGACCTTTTGTTATAATGCGAAGACGAATTCCTGTGTCCAATGAACAATGAGATTGTAGAGACCATTGAATTGTATTGTGTGTGGAGCATAAATAGACAAGCCGATCATATCCAGCTCTCACTCTTCAACGGTTCTCATTGCTGATAATCGGGAGCTGGATATCCAGAGGCGCATGCGATTGTTTCCCTTGAGCGTAAGTTTTCTCCGCAATCATATTGTCTTTATTGGTATTGTGGGCCATATCTCTCTCTCTCTCTCTCTCTCTCTCCTCTCCTCTTTCTCTCATTTTCCCTTAAACGTACTTGTATTGTATTGTATTTCCTGTGTAGTTATCTGGTTAGTTAGTCTATGTTATATTGGTAGTGTATGACTTGTATTGTATTATTCTTTTGCAAGTATAACATTCATATAAGGCGTTAGACCCTAAGCCCGGTATTTGTGTATTTCTTATAGTGTTAAGTATTCTCAGAGCGTCGGAGACGCTCGAACAGCTTTAAGTTAATAAGGTTACATTGTGTTGCATCTACACCCCACCATTACACTAAGGTTTTTCTGTATAATACATTGTTCATGGTTTACATGTAAAGGTTTAACATTGTGAGCGTCTGCGCCGCTGGTGATCTCCTCGTGGTCCCGAGCGTCCGCTACGCTATAGCGAACCATAACGTTAGTCGGCAGCCAATAGCGGGCCTGCCTGTGATCTCTTGGCCGTGAGCGAACGTAACGCGTGAGCGTCTCGACTACGGCTAAGCGATTGTTACGCAACGTGCGTACCCTTACGGTACTCCAGACGTCAATAGCGTACAGTGTTCTTAGGCCTCTTAAAGGGTTTTAAGTAAGATAAATATTTAGCTTTATCAATTGGCGGCTCGTCCGTCCTTCACATATCTATACTAGGTAATTTCAGCAGACATTATCCATCAGCAAAGGGCGGGAGATCATATTCCTCGTAGTGCTGTCTGGATAAGCGTCTGCTTTGCTTAGTAAAGGGTGCTGAGGGAATCCGGAACAGGAGGTAAGAACAAAACGCTAGTGCCTTTTAAAACTTTATTTTCTGTCTTGCGTACGTACACACGCATATCTACATTTCTTTTTATTCGTGTATTTTCATATATCACTCTCCTGTTTGCCATTTTTTTAATTGATAAACGTGCTAAGAGAGATTTGTCGCTATTTCATAGTTAAAGTATAAAAGTAATACATTAAGGGATAAATTGCAAAGCACGCACGCAGCTCTACCTAAAGATACAAGGAGAGATTGGTGTGGTGTTCGGTAGATGATCGAGGATCATCTACATTGATAAACGTGTAAAATTGTGTTACGGTGGATATTTGCTTTGTGTACACGTGTCTCTAACAAAGGGTGAGACTCGCGTACGCAACTCAAAGGCCGACGCACGCAGCGTATATTACGCAACGGAGCGTCCGGGTACGCCCACGTAACTCAAATCACACGCTAGTGTTATTGTAACAGGCGAAAAGGTGGCAACGCGATAAATAGCGCAAATCTATTTTAGTGTCCGAAATTTAGACTAACAGATCCTTCTCCAAATTTACAACACATCTGGTCTAAAGGAAAGAAAATTTCTGCGCAGAAATAGAAATAGAAACAAAAGTGTACATGTGGTGAGTGAGTGTTTGCATATATAAGTTTATACAATTTTTTGAGGTTGAACCACAAGAAGTCGAGTTCTCGCAGGGTACATACATGTAAGTGACGTGCATGGTGGCTAGGGAGGCATCTATTGTTAAACATAAAATCTGAGCATTAGAGTATAGCAGACCAGGAGGTCATACTGTAGCACAGACCAGGAGGTCCAGAACAGACCAGGAGGTCCAGGTACAGCAGACAAGGAAGTCCGCTATAAATAGAGAAAAGAGCACAACCCAGGGGGTTGGTGCAGAACCCATATAGGCCATTAAAGCTCATGCTGAAGGAATTCGCAGCCGCAATTTTCGATTCCACTGGTCGCTCCGCACATAAGATTAGTTGCTTATGTGCAGACTGATTGTACCGCACGTAATTGTGTGCATTAGTTAGTAATTTGACCCAGTACCATTTGCGTACGAAAAGGGATCATAAACGCTATTTGTACATTCTGACGTGATTTGTGTAATTTTTTATTTTCTAAAGGGAAGTTCGCTGGTCACTCAGGAATTATCCAACAACCAACAGTTACTGGAAAGGGTAAATGCTCTGCGGATCACACTCACATGTTCCAGTAAACAAAGGTTCATAGGGGCCCTGGGTCGAGTACGCCAGCACTAGGGCAGTGTGTAGGTCGTATTGGTCGGCGTGGGCGAGTGAGTGGGGTACTCGGTAAACCGCCACCGTCAGCCTATCTTGAACATTTTGGTTTTTGTAAGGGTTCGCTGAAGACCCTGATTGAAGGTCAGAGGTGGTGAAAGCAACACCTACAGGTATGGGGGCCAATTGTTCAGGTAGGGGGCGATCAACCTCGGTTCGGGTTGATTCAGTAAACCGACCAATCGGGTCGGCAAGGTACGTAATGTGTGAAAAATACGGTTCACACACAGAGGTTTTATGTGATGAATGGGAGAGAATGACGGTACATGACGGGGAGAAGTTCCCAAGAGTAGGCAGCTTTAGCCCAGAAGTGTTACAAAATCTAAGGAGGAGGATATGTCTCATTAAATCAACAAAGAGACGAATCAAACATTATGATTATTTGCAGTTATGGCAACAGGAGGGTGAAATACAGAGAGGATTGGCTCAGGCGGCGGGATCTAATCCTATCAGGAAACTGATAGCCACGGCCCCGCCGCCACCATACATATCAGGAGAGAAATTGGTTGCGGAGAATGACGCATTAGGGTGTAACAAACAAACACTTAGCAACTGTGTAAATGTTAATAAGTTAACCAATGCAAGTATTAACCCGTGCAAGTTGTACCCTGTTTTGAACTTTCCCCAGGAGTGTGATCAAGAGGACGAATCGGCAACAATATCGGCGCTCTCTCTAGCAGCCACCATATCAGAAACAACAGTAGGCACGGCCCAACCCTTAAGATTAGTAACAAAGGCCCCTAGCGGAGGGACAGGTGAGGTCGTATCTACGGGTAAGTACGGCACCATACACTATGCTGAAACCATTTCACCACAGGCTGTAGAATCTACACAGAATGATGTTGCTATACTAAATCCTGTTAGCGTAATAGCAGTGCCAAATGGGAAAACTGACACGTCAGGAGTCACTCCTGTTAGGAACATTGCCATGTACAGCCCATTTTCCCGAATGGAATTAAGAACCATAGTGTCTGAATTCCCTGACCCTAGGAAAGACTTAGTTGCTAGCCAGAAATACATCAGAGACCTAGGGAACACTTTAGAGCCCAATAACAAAGACTGGCAGGTATTGCTGAGGGCTTGTTTACCCTCCAATGTCGACTCGGCTCAATTTTTAGCTGACTGTGGATTGGATCAGGATGTACCTCTTACAGATGTGTACAACAAAGACAATGTAAAAAGGATAAGTTTACAGTTAAAGGAGTATTTTCCAGCTGTAGTTAAATGGAACAAGATTTTCTCCATTAAACAAAGAGAGTCAGAAACTGCTGCAGAATATTTTCACAGGGCATTACTAGATATGGCAAAATACACAGGCATAGAGGACATTAAAACAAACATAAACCATCGAGAAGTAGCAGTATCTGTACTAATGGATGGTTTAAAAGAGGCATTAAAGACAAGGGTACAGACCACGCAACCATGTTGGCGAGGTCTGTCGGTGGCTACTTTGATAGAGGCAGCTGTGGATCACGATCGGAATATCACCAGACACAGGGAATTACAAGGTGATAAGTTAATGGCCGTAAGTATACAGGCCCTGACCACAAGGCAGCCTTTGTATAAATCACCAAACCCTGTGGGTAAGTCGAATGTGGTAACCTGTTATTCCTGTCATAGAGAGGGACACTTTGCACGAGACTGTAAATCGAGAAACATACAAAAGTCTTATCAGCCCCCTAGACAACGACACGACACACGACATTGGGAGCAGGGTCCGCAGAAACGGAGTTATGAGCCACATGCAGGGGAAACAAAAAGATACCCCCCGAACAGAGACTGGCAAGCCTCTGGTAGTTCCCATTTAACCCCTTCACAAGTAGTTGCTGCCAGCGGGATTCAGGGAGGTCATCATACCCAATAGGGGTGTGGCCATACCTGTAATCTGCAGCCAGTAAAATTGATTGCAAGTCTTGGAAGTGAACCCGAAATTTTTCACTGTTATTGACCTCTGCTCCGCTTTCTTTTCGGTACCTCTGCACCCTGACAGCCAATATTTGTTTGCATTTACATACAGAGGAGTCCAATACACATGGACTCGATTACCACAAGGTTTCATAGACAGTCCAAGTATATTTTCCCAGGCTTTGCATGATTGTTTACAGTCTTTTCAACCAGAGAGTGGATCAGTATTGATACAGTATGTGGATGATTTACTACTGTGTTCAGATTCATTGGAAGCGTCCCTGAAAGATACGAAACAGCTCCTGTTTCATCTTTCAGACACAGGACACAAGGTTTCCAAAGACAAGTTGCAATTATGCCAAACTAAAGTAAAATATTTGGGACACTGTCTAACACAAGGACTGAGACACCTGACCGCTGATAGAATTCAAGCAATTAGAGACATGACTCTGCCACAAACCCAGCAACAGATCAGAACGTTTTTAGGAATGTGTGGGTATTGCCGTAACTGGATCCCAGGATTTTCCATTCTAGCATTACCTTTGCAGGAGATGGTTTCCTCAAACAAGCCTGATCGGATTTCGCACACAGACGAGTCCGAGATGGCATTTGAGAGACTTAAACAGTGCCTAACGCAGGCACCAGCATTAGGTATGCCAGACTATGGGAAACCCTTTGAGCTGTACGGAACAGAAAGTGCTGGTTGCGCAGCAGGCGTCCTAACCCAAAAGCACGGTGATGCCAGCAGGCCGGTAGCATACTACAGCGCTCAGCTAGATACGGTAGCACGATCCCTCCCCACATGCTTGCGAAGCGTTGCTGCGATAGCATTGCTAGTAACGAAAAGCGAAGATGTAGTGATAGGTCACAACCTCACAATTCATACACCACATGCAGTGTCAGCCTTGCTAAATTCTGCCCAAACCAGACACGTCTCATCAGCGCGGTTTACAAGATGGGAATTGGCACTAATGGCCCCCGTAAACATCACCATAAGGAGATGCAGTGCATTAAATCCTGCAACATATATCCCAGGTGTGCCTGGACAGGCACAAAGGGTGGAGGATGAGAGTGGTGGGGAAGGAGAATTTAATACAAAGGAGGACACACATGATTGTATGGAATATTTGACCCAAAATTTTACCGCAAGGCCTGACATCAGTGACAACCCACTGGAAGATGTAGATCTTACCTTCTACATGGATGGTAGTTGTCACAGACAGTCGGACTCGGGAGACTTGTGTACTGGATACGCAGTCGTAGATGACCAAGGCACCATAGAAGCAGAACCGCTAGGCCCACCTCACTCAGCCCAGGTTGCTGAACTGGTCGCCCTAACCAGAGCATGTGAATTGGCTAAGGGCAAATCAGCCAATATCTACACCGACTCTAGATACGCATTCGGGGTAGTCCATGATTTCGGAGCCCTATGGCGCCTCAGAAATTTCATGACGGCAGCTGGTACACCGGTAGCGCATGCAGCTCACGTAAAAAGGCTTCTAACAGCGATGCAGGAACCTGACAGAGTGGCTGTTATCAAGTGTAAAGCACACACATATAGCCAGGACCCAGTATCACTTGGTAACAGCCGAGCAGACGAAGCTGCTAAGTTAGCAGCTGGTACCCCCAGACAGACAGACACCACACAACTGATGGTATTTAATACCATCAACACACAGAAGCTGTGTGAAATGCAAAATTTGTGTTCCACACAGGAAAAGGCAGTCTGGAAGGCAAAGGGATATGGCCAGGAGTCCTCAGGACTCTGGACGGATGGACAAAGTAAACCAGTGGCCCCCAGAGCATATCTTCCATGTTTAGCTGAGGCAGCACACGGGCTGACTCATCTGGGCAAGGAGGGAATGTGCAAGTTGGTAAGAGCATATTGGTGCGCCCCAGGATTTTCATCTCATGCAGGTAAGAGAGCAATGTCATGCCTTACCTGCTTGAGAAAGAATATCGGAAAGGCAATACCAACAGAACCATCGCATATCCCACCTACAGGCGGCCCTTTTCAGGTAATACAGATTGACTTTATTCAATTACCCCCTTGTCGAAATTTGAAATATGTACTTGTTTGTATAGATGTATTCTCAAATTGGGTCGAAGCATTTCCTGCGGCCACAAATACCGCTATGTTCACTGCTAAGAAAATTGTTCAGGAATTTGTATGTAGATATGGTATCCCTAGAATTATCGAAAGTGATAGGGGTACCCATTTTACAGGTGATGTCTTTCAAGGAATGTGTAAGTTGATGGGAATTGATAGCAAGCTGCACACTCCATACCGTCCACAGGCGAGTGCGAAGGTGGAAAGAGTGAACAGCACTATTAAAAATAAACTGAGCAAAGTTATGGCAGAGACAGGATTGACATGGCCAGAAGCTTTACCCATAGTACTGTACAGCATCAGAACCACTCCCAGGTCCCCTCTTAATCTGTCTCCCTTTGAAATCTTGTTTGGTCGACAACCGCATGTTAAGATTAACCCTCAGGATGATTTGAAGTGTAACAATGAAGTGACTGTAAAGTACCTGATTAACATGAGTAAACAGCTAAGGAATCAAAATGATAATTTGAAGTTAGTGATTCCTGATTTACCAGATAGTAATTGTCATGACATTGAACCTGGGGATTATGTAATGATACGGAATTTTCTACGCTCAGGTTGCCTTATTGACAGATGGGAAGGACCATACCAAGTCTTATTGACTAGCACTACAGCATTGAAGGTTGCCGAGAGAGAGACTTGGGTTCATTCGTCCCATTGTAAGAAGGTTGCTGATCCAGAGAGGTCCCGTGATAAGGAACAGACGGTAGAGGAAGTTGTATCACTGGAGTGTCTGTTCCAGGAGGACTGAGGCGGCACCTGAGCATTGAAAATCACAAGATCAAAAGCAGTTGTCGATTCCCTGTTCCCTTTTATTGTTTTTCTCCACTTCCCATCCCCCCTCCCTCAAATTATTTTTTCCCCCTTCTCATTCTTCTTCGTTTCCTCCTATAAGATGGACTTGCCCCAAGAGACTGTGATCCGGATTTTCCTGTTGACCATGATGTTGACCAGAGCAGTCTGTTCCGGCGAGAGTACCATGGAGGTCGAGAAAGGTTCTGGAATGGGTTCTGATGACAAAGATGGAGGCGTAGTTTTCCAAGAACAACTTAACCAACAAGTAAAGGCGAGTATCAGAAAACGATCCGATAGCATTGACAATAGAAGGAATTGTGAAGGATTGTTAGCTGAAGAAAACTGTATCTGTAGGCTCTGTGACAATGTAGTTGAGGATGGGTGCATCAAGAAATGCCAATCCAGTTTTAATATCCACATGGACCGGCACCCCTTGAGTGACTATCACTCCTTAGTGGGTAGTGTGTTAAATCAAACAGATTGTTGGGTATGCTCTCAAGTACCTCAAGGTCATAGCAAATCAGGACTAGTACCATTTCCTTTAACGGTAGGGGAGGTACTTGAGCTAAAGGGTGGGAGACCGGTGGACAGGAGGTTTAATATCTCCAGTCCTCCTAGTTTGAAGCTCCACCAATATCATGTGGATAGATCCCTAATATGTTTTAACATTTCCAATCCCCGAAAGCCGGGAAATTGGGAAGTGTCATGGAGTAACCAAACCATGACCTTTTCATATAGAGCAGATAGAATGCCGACAGATACAGAGCTTATACGCCACATAGCCAGTAGAGAAAAATCTTTCCGATATAGGTATACCCTAGGAAGTAGGATTACGAGAGTTGGAGAGGTATCACCAGGATACTGTGCACATATCGTACATACTGATACGTGTACCAGACAGATGGGAGAATTAGGGTTAGGAGATTTCACAAGGAAGATGTGTAATATGGTTATGTCCTACTCCGTCCCATATGTTCTCCCCGATGATGCATATTTCATATGCGGGAGGAAGGCGTATAAGTGGCTTGCCCCAAACTCTGAAGGATTGTGTTATATTGGAAAAGTACTGCCTGAAGTAATGACTGTATCACATGCCAAAATGAAAGATATACACCGTGGTGCCCAAGCTCCTTATACTCACACCCACTACGAGCACGTAGTTAAAAGGCAACTGACAGAAAGGACAGAGCATTTGGCCTCTGACATGATCCATGAATCCACCGAGATTCAGGTCCTACTTGCGTTAGATTTCACTCGCACCGCTAGAGGAGTGCTGAACTATAGATATATCTCTGCGCTTGCAAATTTGTTAGACAATATCACAGAAATGTATGATGACACGTTTAGGTATACTGGAAGAGAACTTCAAGCTTATAAAACAGAACTGGTTCAGCATAGAATGGTTCTTAATTATCTCACAGCAGTAACAGATGGATATTGTGTCACACTGGCAACGCAGTACGGCGTGAAATGCTGCACATATATAACGAATAGTACCGAGGATCCGGTCGAGGTCATAGACCAAAAGATGGACGATATTCTCCAATTAAAGTGGGAATTTCGCAGGAGACACAATCTCACCCTTGCTGCTGTGGGTAATGAGCTGACTGGTTGGGTGTCATGGTTGAACCCGCGAAATTGGTTCTCTGGTTTAGGAGAATGGGCTCAAGGAGTCATAATGGATGTAGGGAAGTTTCTCCTATGTATCTTAGGTGTTGTCATAACGATTGGCTTGATATTTAGATGCGGTCAGGCTTTAATGAAGTGCAAACGTAGTACCAGGGTAATGAGTCTAAGGAGTGAGGAAATTGTAATTCCAATGGATTTGATTTATGACCCAACTGTAGAAACAATGATGTGATGAAAATGCGATTATACGGTCCGTTTCTTTCACCTGTTTTTCCGGTTTTTCCAAGGTAAAAAGACCCACTTTTGACGAGGAATTTGATGACCCTGTATACAGACAACTGATGGATTAAAGAAGAAGTTTTGACAACCTTATACACAGATATTTGATGAACTATGCCATAGACCCCCAGTTTCCCTAGAAATTTTAAAATTACGCTAGCCCAACACTTTTGTAAGTCTATGGACATTGACAAAGCTTTTTGCCCACACCTTTTGGCAAAAGCCCAAAGAAGACTGCATTCAACAGACACCGAACAAGACTTCAACCGACAAATGTTCATTAACCTGACATAGAATACCACTGCATTTACCATACTTGTGTCTTATCTTCATCTCTACAACCCTCAGGTAATTACACACATAGTCGATAGGGAATACCCGCACAGATATCAGCAATCACATATTCCCCCATTCATGTATCATCAACTAAAATGTGCTCCCCCATTTTGTTACAACCACAGCCGAAAAGAGCTCGGTAAAGTTTGACAGCCCATCCACAGACCCGTACCACGGGATAAGAAGGAATTCGAATGTATACTTCGCAATACCTCGAAGCTTGATTTAAAACACGTACGGCACGATGATACATGACCCCCCCCAAACATGGATTCATACACACATGCTTCTGCTATCTCAATAGGTCATACCCTTTTCCTACCTTCTCCTCTCCTCCCCTACCCAATCATAGAAATGTATTTACACTTGACATATATTTTTCTCTTTTTGAAATGTTTTAGGAAGTGGCAGTTATTGTTGACTGCCAAAGGGTGGACTGTCAAAGTCAGAAAAATATTACGCTACACACTGCCATATTTGCACCTCATGCGAGTGCCTGTTGCACGTTCATGAGCCCTGCCGTGCGTGCGCATACTCGCTGTTGCGTGCACCCGCGGGCGCACAGTGTGCGCATTTACGGTAAAGTTTATGTGCGTCTGGCGGGCGACTCGTTCGTAACATATTTTAACTATATAATGTATTTTGTAGATTATGGTCCCTTTGATAGAATCTGAAAGTTTAGTTAAGGTAGCATGTTCATAGACAGAGAGATCCCTCTTTGTTTGATACGAAGGGTCAGATAAGGGTTATACAGTGGTGTTTAGTATCCATCGGAAGAGTATTTAATTAGCAATATTCCGGTGTTGGTTTGAAGCAGATTAATCGCTCGTGCGAATAGTTATGGACATAAGAAGTTTATGTACTTTTACTATTATTTGCACTTACTTATCCATGCGGCGGGAAACCTAGTTTCCCACCCACCTGAGCAGTTGGAAATAGTCACAGCCCACCTGTATGAATCAACCTATGACCTTTTGTTATAATGCGAAGACGAATTCCTGTGTCCAATGAACAATGAGATTGTAGGGACCATTGAATTGTATTGTGTGTGGGGCATAAATAGACAAGCCGATCATATCCAGCTCTCACTCTTCAACGGTTCTCATTGCTGATAATCGGGAGCTGGATATCCAGAGGCGCATGCGATTGTTTCCCTTGAGCGTAAGTTTTCTCCGCAATCATATTGTCTTTATTGGTATTGTGGGCCATATCTCTCTCTCTCTCTCATCTCCTCTTTCTCTCATTTTCCCTTAAACGTACTTATATTGTATTGTATTTCCTGTGTAGTTATCTGGTTAGTTAGTCTATGTTATATTGGTAGTGTATGACTTGTATTGTATTATTCTTTTGCAAGTATAACATTCATATAAGGCGTTAGACCCTAAGCCCGGTATTTGTGTATTTCTTATAGTGTTAAGTATTCTCAGAGCGTCGGAGACGCTCGAACAGCTTTAAGTTAATAAGGTTACATTGTGTTGCATCTACACCCCACCATTACACTAAGGTTTTTCTGTATAATACATTGTTCATGGTTTACATGTAAAGGTTTAACATTGTGAGCGTCTGCGCCGCTGGTGATCTCCTCGTGGTCCCGAGCGTCCGCTACGCTATAGCGAACCATAACGTTAGTCGGCAGCCAATAGCGGGCCTGCCTGTGATCTCTTGGCCGTGAGCGAACGTAACGCGTGAGCGTCTCGACTACGGCTAAGCGATTGTTACGCAACGTGCGTACCCTTACGGTACTCCAGACGTCAATAGCGTACAGTGTTCTTAGGCCTCTTAAAGGGTTTTAAGTAAGATAAATATTTAGCTTTATCAATAATATATAGCAGTACGGTACAGTAGGCCACTGCTCTACCTACCTCTGTGTCGTCAAGTATACTATCCATCCATACCTGTGGTGCATTTCAGTTTTGCACAGTTTGCTGACCACCAGTATATATAATATATAGCAGTACGGTACAGTAGGCCACTGCTCTACCTACCTCTGTGTCGTCAAGTATACTATCCATCCATACCTGTGGTGCATTTCAGTTTTGCACAGTTTGCTGACCACCAGTATATATAATATATAGCAGTACGGTACAGTAGGCCACTGCTCTACCTACCTCTGTGTCGTCAAGTATACTATCCATCCATACCTGTGGTGCATTTCAGTTTTGCACAGTTTGCTGACCACCAGTATATATAATATATAGCAGTACTTCCAGAAAATGTGGAGAAGATGATGTTCATCAAAATGAATTATAATCAATTCCTCCGTGGAGACATTCACCAGCAATTGCCTCCTGAAATTACACAGGGACCTGAGATGGTGGATTCCAGTGGGGACGAATTAATAATCTTTGAGGAGGGGGATGTACACAGTGAAAGGGGTGAGGAATCAGAGGAAGAGGAGGAGGTGGACATCTTGCCTCTGTAGAGCCAGTTTGTGCAAGGAGAGATTGATTGCTTCTTTTTTTGGTGGGGGCCCAAACCAACCAGTCATTTCAGTCACAGTCGTGTGGCAGACCCTGTCGCTGAAATGATGGGTTTGTTAAAGTGTGCATGTCCTGTTTATACAACATAAGGGTGGGTGGGAGGGCCCAAGGACAATTCCATCTTGCACCTCTTTTTTCTTTCATTTTTCTTTGCATTATGTGCTGTTTGGGGACTATTTTTGGAAGTGCCATCCTGTCTGACACTGCAGTGCCACTCCTAGATGGGCCAGGTGTTTGTGTCGGCCACTTGGGTCGCTTAGCTTAGTCACACAGCTACCTCATTGCGCCTCTTATTTTCTTTGCATCATGTGCTGTTTGGGGACTATTTTTTTGAAGTGCCATCCTGTCTGACACTGCAGTGCCACTCCTAGATGGGCCAGGAGTTTGTGTCGGCCACTTGTGTCGCTTAGCTTAGTCACACAGCTACCTCATTGCGCCTCTTTTTTTCTGTGCATCATGTGCTGTTTGGGGACTATTTTTTTGAAGTGCCATCCTGTCTGACACTGCAGTGCCACTCCTAGATGGGCCAGGTGTTTGTGTCGGCCACTTGGGTCGCTTAGCTTAGTCACACAGCTACCTCATTGCACCTCTATTTTTCTTTGCATCATGTGCTGTTTGGGGACTATTTTTTTGAAGTGCCATCCTGTCTGACACTGCAGTGCCACTCCTAGATGGGCCAGGTGTTTGTGTCGGCCACTTGGGTCACTTAGCTTAGTCACACAGCTACCTCATTGCGCCTCTTTTTTTTCTTTGCATCATGTGCTGTTTGGGGACTATTTTTTTGAAGTGCCATCCTGTCTGACACTGCAGTGCCACTCCTAGATGGGCCAGGTGTTTGTGTCGGCCACTTGGGTCGCTTAGCTTAGTTACACAGCTACCTCATTGCGCCTCTTTTTTTCTTTGCATCATGTGCTGTTTGGGGACTATTTTTTTTAAGTGCCATCCTGTCTGACACTGCAGTGCCACTCCTAGATGGGCCAGGTGTTTGTGTCGGCCACTTGTGTCGCTTAGCTTAGTCACACAGCTACCTCATTGCGCCTCTTTTTTTCTTTGCATCATGTGCTGTTTGGGGACTATTTTTTTGAAGTGCCATCCTGTCTGACACTGCAGTGCCACTCCTAGATGGGCCAGGTGTTTGTGTCGGCCACTTGTGTCGCTTAGCTTAGTCACACAGCTACCTCATTGCGCCTCTTTTTTTCTTTGCATCATGTGCTGTTTGGGGACTATTTTTTTGAAGTGCCATCCTGTCTGACACTGCAGTGCCACTCCTAGATGGGCCAAGTGTTTGTGTCGGCCACTTGTGTCGCTTAGCTTAGTCACACAGCTACCTCATTGCGCCTCTTTTTTTCTTTGCATCATGTGCTGTTTGGGGACTATTTTTTTGAAGTGCCATCCTGTCTGACACTGCAGTGCCACTCATAGATGGGCCAGGTGTTTGTGTCGGCCACTTGGGTCGCTTAGCTTAGTCATCCAGCGACCTCGGTGCAAATTTTAGGAGAATAGACTGAAAATGAGTGGAAATTATGGTTATTGAGGTTAATAATACTATGGGATCAAAATGACCCCCAAATTCTATGATTTAAGCTGTTTTTGAGGGTTTTTTGTAAAGAAACACCCGAATCCAAAACACACCCGAATCCGACAAAAAATTTTCAGGGAGGTTTTGCCAAAACGCGTCCGAATCCAAAACACGGCCGCGGAACCGAATCCAAAACCAAAACACAAAACCCGAAAAATTTCCGGTGCACATCACTTATATATATATATATATATATATATAAACATACATCTGTGTCCCTACTAAAATTTCCTCAAGGGAAGACAACCCTGTCAGACATGATACATACATGTGCAAACACCCCACAGACACTTCGGGGCTTATAGGGGACAGATCCTTTAATCAGAGGAGTAATGTGCCGAGTCGTAACAGAGGGACTGCACATGTCACACAGCCGTGTGAGCTCTCATTCATCACGTTTATGAACCACAAGGATCAACTGTAAAATCTGTCAAGGGACACAGAGAGGATTTTGTCAGCTCACAACCCAGCGTTAGTAGCAGAGAACTGTACAACAAAGTTTGCCCACAGACCTGCAGCTCTTTTATTCATATAACAGTATAAACTTAAATATACACAGCACTAATTTAACTTCGCCCCCCTTGTTCTTTTTTCACCCTGATACAGCGGTGAAGAAAGGATCAGCATCCTAGGAGGGAAAAAATGGCGCCGAGTAGTGTGCTGGATGACTGAGGAAGAAGTCCCGCCCCCGCAATGGCGCGCTTTTCCTCAGCGTGGATTACTAGATTTTTATACTGGCGGGGGTTAGGACAGTGCCACCGCACTATATGCCCTTAAGTGCCAGTGTTACAAAGAGGATTTTATGCTGCCCAGGGCGCCCTCCCCCCCCCCCCCACCCTGCACCCTGCAGTGCCTGTTATGTGTGGGAGCATGGCGCGCAGCGTTCCGTACGCTGCGCTGTACCTCATAAAGCCGTCACTGAAGAGAAGTCTTCTTTCTTCTGCTACTCACCTGTCTTCTGACTTCTGGCTCTGTAAGGGGGTGACGGCAGGCTGCGGGAGTGAGCATCTAGGCGTACCTAGCGATCATCACCCTCAGGAGCTAATGGTGTCCTGTCAGCCAGAAGCAGAGCCTTTGAACTCACCAGAAGTAGGTCATACCTCTCTCCCCTAAGTCCCACGAAGCAGGGAGACTGTTGCCAGCAGTCCTCCCTGAAAATAAAAAACCTAACATAAGTCTTTTCAGAGAAACTCAGTGGAGCTCCCCTGTAGTGCATCCAGTCTCACTGGGTACAATTCTAAAACTGGAGTCTGGAGGAGGGGCATAGAGGGAGGCGCCAGTTCACACCCTTTGAAAGTCTTAAAGTGCCCATGTCTCCTGCGGATCCCGTCTATACCCTATGGTTCTAATGGTGACCCCAGCATCCTCTAGGACATATGATAAATAAGGTTTCTCATGGCCACTTACAGTATATGTGTATACAGTATACTAACTTTGGGGCTCATTTACATTTGGATGTAAGTCATTTTCATGGCACGCCTCACAGATGTAGCAGTACACGTCCGCACAGATAGGTGTTTCTTTCACAATCTCCCTGAAATGCTTTTTCAAAAGTCGGCTAGTATGGTGTTACATGAGATGCATTCTTATACATGTTTTAAATATATTTATGTATTTTACTGATACAAATGCAGTAAAATGTATTTATTATCACAAATGTTGAATTGTTGCTAAGCTACAGAGAAACATATTTACTATCTCCTGCTCTATAGCTCTATAGATCTGTTCATCTTTGTCCTCGGTTGGGCAAAAGGTACTAAGATAACACGGTCGTTCTGACTAATCAATCATACAGTATATAATAGTTTTTGTTGTGAAGTTTCTAAGCATTTAAAATTTTGTGATGAATGAGAGATGATTCATGTTAAAGTGACATTATACTGAAAATATACTTACACTTGCTCAATAAGTTGGATCTTCCCCACTACCCAAAGTACTTTACAATGTTAAAATCTTTCAATCTTTGAAAATATTACCATTGAAACCCTTTAGACGAGGTCACAGAGCAGTGCAGGTTTGAACACTTTGGGGCTGATACACAAGTGAACGTGTCATGTTAGTCACCATGTCTTGCAAGTTTTCACACCACACATCTTTGAGCAGTGTCGGACTGGGGCGTGGGGGTATACAGCTGTAGGGGTGTGGCCAGCTGCCACAGAGGCTTGGCTAACCATGGTATGAGCCCCATCATAAATATATATAGTAAATACTGCTAGTGCATGCATGATAATGTACAAGATTAATAACTGCAATGCACTGTAGATAATATGTATAATGTATAATTCAAGTGTACAGTCTGGAACCTGATCCCTAGAGGAAGAGGGCCCCCAGGCAGTGGGGCCCACCGGTGGTTTCCCCTGTACCCCTGTGGGCCAGTCCAACCCTGTCTTTGAGCATACACAAGGATGGCCAATGGAGAGTTGTACACAGCTCAGTCACTTCTTGGTGAAGGCTCGGTGGTAATGGGACATTCGCACGTATTCTAAGTTTAGCTATGGCATGTTAAAGACATTTTGACAGGTGGATATACACATTTACCTCCATGCATGCAATGCAGGAACCATTACAGAAAACTCATGTTTGTCTTTCTTCAGCCCTTTTATCAAATTGTTAACTGCAAAGCTTTTTTATTTGTCTCAGCATTACATATTGCAGTTAGGCCATATTATAGCAATTCCTTTGATATTGGGTCTAATTCAGCATGGATCGCTAATTAGAGAATTTGCAAATCAATTGATTATCAATGACTGTGCATGCGTAATGTTCGCATTCTGCACGTGCGAAAATGTGTACAGGTCATACACGCAATGTAGCCATTTTTTACCAACAGGAAGCCGGCGTTTGCAGGCGGAAACCTGCCATTTTCTGGGTGTGTCAGAAAAAATGCAGGCGTGCCCAGGCATTTTTGGGGAGGGTCTCTTACGTCAGCGCAGACCACTTCCAGCCCACCTCAGTCACAGATTAGTGGCAGCCTCAGACCTACTCACATTTGCTCTGATGGCAAAGATACTTCGATGTTCCGAGATTTGTGTATGCATCTGCGAGTAGATAGCGATCTGCGATGCAATCGCAAATTTGAAGGGGGAGTTTTTTCTTTCTGTCAGGGCAGCGCCTTTCTACTTGCAGACAACTGCAATTTCTCAGATTAGCGATCCATGCTGAATTAGGCCCATAGCTTGTATGTATGTTCCTAGTTAATTAGGTTGTGCTTCTGTTCCTGTGAATGCATTTTATGCTCGTTCATTATAGTGCACCTTCCTGTGCAATCTATTTAAATGACAATTTGTCTGGGCACTTTGGGTATGATGCTGAGTTTGAAAGTAGCACAGTGAGTTTGCAGGCAGCACAGTGGCACAGTGATTAGCATTGCAGTCTCACAGCACTGTTTAATTCCAACCAGGGCCTGACCTGTTTGCTGTATGTATGTTCTCCGCATGTTTGTGTTGGTTTCCTTTCCTACTCCAGTTTCCTCTCACAATAAAAAACATACTGGAAGGTTAAATGGCTTCTGCCAAACATGTCCATGTTGTATAGAATATATATCACATAAGTGATATTGGGGGTCATTCCGAGTTGTTCGCTCGCAAGCTGCTTTTAGCAGCATTGCACACGCTAAGCCGCCGCCTACTGGGAGTGAATCTTAGCTTCTTAAAATTGCGAACGAAAGATTCGCATTATTGCGAAAATACATCTCTGTGCAGTTTCTGAGTAGCTCGAGACTTACTCGGCATCTGCGATCAGTTCAGTGCTTGTCGTTCCTGGTTTGACGTCACAAACACACCCAGCGTTCGCCCAGACACTCCTCCATTTCTCCAGCCACTCCCGCGTTTTTCCCAGAAACGGTAGCGTTTTTTCACACACACCCATAAAACGGCCTGTTTCCGCCCAGAAACACCCACTTCCTGTCAATCACATTACGATCACCAGAACGAAGAAAAACCCGTGAGTAAAATTCCTAACTGCATAGCAAATTTACTTGGCGCAGTCGCAGTGCGGACATTGCGCATGCGCACTAAGCGGAACATCGCTGCGATGCGAAAAAATTAACCGAGCGAACAACTCGGAATGACCCCCATTCTTGGTATCACTTGTTACCAACTTATCAATTGTTACCCATCTTAAACGGTGCTCCCACCAATAGATCAGTAATGCCCCCTACAAACTCGGCGATCCGCCCCCGAGCTGCCTGACGGCGGATACGGCCGACGGGCGACCCGGCGGCGTGGGGGAGGTGACGGGGGGAATGAAGTTTCTACACTCTCCCCGTCACCCAGCTCCATAGCAGTGCATGCTAATATGTACGAGATTGTTCATATTGGCCTGCATGCATAAGCGACGGGGCACCAACAATGAACGAGAGCGGGGCCGCGCATCACTCAGCGTTGGTGCTTCCACACTGAACGATATGAACGAGAATGTTCATATCGTTCAGTGTTATCTTCTAGTGTGTAGGGCCCATAAGGAAATCTCACAGCTCACATAATAATGTACCTGCGATGATCCCTGCACCAGCTGCTTTAGAAGAAAAATTTTATAAATGAAAAAACTGTTGTAATTGACATAGCCCCAGGCTGGTTCACAAGGAAGATTCCCAGTGAGATCTACAGTATGGCTAATATGACCCTGGACATTTATATTCCCTGCGAGTCTGTTCCTGAGCTACTCAGGTTCTAAAGCATGACACAGGCTTGTACTGACTAATTAAATAATTGTACAGTAGGTATCAGGCTCAGTAATATCTATTGTTGTAATTGTCACATATGCACACACTTGCCTACCCTCCCGGAATGGCCAGGAGGCTCCCGAAAATTGGGTGGTGCTCCCGGCCCCCCAGAAAGGTCGGCAAGTGTCCCGCATCCACCGCCAGCTCCCGCACCCTTGGCCGCCCACAATGGAGCACCAGTGGGTGGTCCGAGGGGGACCCGAATCACGTCATTGTAGCTCCGCCCCCACTCTCCGGTGCCTGTTTCCTCAGCACTGAATAGCGGGGGCGGAGCACAATGATGTTTTTATGCTGTCACGCCCCGAACATGCCCCCTCACTACCAGACACGCCCCCCTGTTCGCCGACCAGGCTGTCCCCTCCCGGAAGAGGGGCAGCAGTATCGGCAAGTATGCGTAGGTACCACCAGGAGACAGATACTAGAAACTTGAGTGTTTCCTGCTATGACTCATAATGAAGTATAGCAAAATACTGTAGCAACAACCATTAGCAGGTATGATAAACCTTGCTAGAACTTAGTAAACAGGGCGGTGTTGACTACAAGATAACATTTTACAACTACAGGATGTTTAAGTTTATGACTGTCACTGTTTACAAAGAACAATGCTGTTTTACTTACAACTGTAATTTACAATGTGTAAGTCTTGGGAGGTGAACACTGTACATCACCATACTCCCACTGCACATACTAATTCAGTAATGGCTGCTTGAAAATTAGTTAACATGTATGGTATTAAAAGGCCTACTTCTTGACCCATAATCACATATGTACAGTGTATATATATATATATATATATATATATATATATCTGTGTATATATATACTGTATATATATACATATATACAGTATATAAGAATGCTTTCAGAAATGTGTTAATGGTTTATTTGTATTATGGCAAAGACATCCACATAAGGTTAGTGTAAACCGGCAGGCTTTTGCAGGATTGGAACAGCAGGAACAGGTCTGATAGAATCCAATCCAGTCCAGGTTTTAGCTGAGTCTGCGGTAAGCCACAGCTGGGATAATCAGTTCACCTTCTCTGCTGTGTTTAAAAATGTGTTTTGTTCTGTAGGTCATTGCTCCTAATGCCAGAAAGTGGCCAGGCGATAGCTTGGGGGTGTCTGGGGTTATGTTAGGAGCCATTTGGAACATGAACTGTTTGTGATTACCAGAACTAGGAATGTTATACTACTGTTTTAAGAACTGCCTGTAAAACCTGATGTGCAAAACCTGCATGTGAAGCTATATCCTGCCTGTGGTGGAAATAAAGTGTTTTGGAATATACTCCGTCTGTGATTCCTGTCACATTTTCAATTAACAAAATGCAAAGTGAATGAACAGAATTGAAATCTAAATCAAATCAATATTTGGTGGACCACCCCTTGCCTTCAAAACAGCATCATTTCTTCTAGGTACACTTGCACACCGTTTTTGAAGAAACTCGGCAGGGAGGTTGTTCAAACATCTTGGAGAACCAACCACAGATCTTCTGTGGATGTAGGCTTTCTCAAATCCTTCTGTCTCTTCATGTTATCCCAGACAAACTCGATGATGTTGAGATTATGGTTCTGTGGGGGCCATATCATCACTTCCAGGACTCCTTGTTCTTCTTCATTCTGAAGATAGTTCTTAATGACATTGGCTGCATATTTGGTGTCATTGTCCTGCTGCAGAATAAATGTGATGCCAATCAGACCCCTCCTCTACCCCCCCCCCTACCCCCAGTGGTACTCCATGGTGGATAAGTACCTGTCTGTATGTCTCAGCATTGAGGACACAACTAAACCTGACCAAATCCCTAACTCCATTTGCTGAAATGCAGCCCAAAACTTCCAAGGAACCTCCACAATGCTTCACTGTTGCCTGTAGACACTCTCAAGCCCTACAGAGAACAAACTGTCTTTGTTACAGCCAAATATTTCAAATAATGACTCATCAGTCCAGAGCACCTGCTGCCATTTTTCTGCACCCCAGTCCCTATGTTTTTGTGCATAGTTGAGTTTCTTGACCTTGCTTCCTCATCGAAGGTATGGATTTTTGGGTGCAATTCTTCCATGAAGACCACTTCTGGCCAAACTGCTCCAAACAGTAAATGGATGTACCTGGGTCCCATTGGTTTCTGTCAGTTCTTAGCCGATGGCACTGCTGGACATCTTCCGATTTCAAAGGAAAGTGAGCATGATGTGTTTTTTTTCTGATGCTCTGTTTTTCTGATGCTCTTTGACTTACCACTGCATCTTCGGTCCTCAATGTTGTCCAATTCTTTGCGTTTCAATGCTGAGAAATACAGTCAGGTACTTATCCATCATGCAATACAATCAAGGAGGTGTCTGTCTGATTGGCTCCAAATTTATTCTGCAGCAGGACAATGACCCCAAACATTTTTTTTTATTGTACTTGAAAAATTCATGATTCAAAACCGAGAGGCAGTTCACAATTCAAAGTACAATAAGTGCCCAATTCAGCATGGGTTGTAGATGTGCAAAAAATCGCACACCTACAACCCTTTACCCTGACATGAGGGGGCACCCAGCACAGGGCAAGCCAACCCTGCATGCCGCGTTCTGTCTCCTGCGCAAACATGCTAGCGCATCGCAAGAAGGTGATGCTCTCACATGTTTAGGGTTGCCCTCTGTCTATGCAGCCTAGCTGCTATGGCAAACAGAGGGCTACCATTTTTCATGTTGCAGTGGCTGCATGCGATGTCACGCAGCCGTCACAGCCCACCCAGCATACGGACCGGACACGTCTAAGTTGTCCGGACCACGGCTACCCCCAACGCCACCGCAAAGCCCCTAAAATGCTGCCATGACACCCCATACCACCCCGCGAACGCCCCTGCCTGTCAATCAGTGCAGTGCGGCTTCTGTGCGTGCGCACACTGCAGATGGCTACAGAATGCAAATGCTGTCGGAGCTGTGTTCCATGCTGAATTAGTCCCTAAATTAGTAGTACTATGTTTAAAAGATTTTTGGCATGTATCACATGCACATCTCCAAGTAAGAAAAGGGAACATAGCACTCTCTTGCACACCTATGCCCGGGTCTGGTATAGGTTTTATGTTTTTTGCTAGTGTCAAGCACTCTAATTACATGAAGGGTTTGACGCCCTGATTAGGTTGATTGTCTCAGTTGCTTGTTTCTGTTTATACTGTTCAGGTTCCATTTCTGGTAATCTCCTGTGAATCTGGGGTGGTCTTCAGTATGCCGGCTATCGGGATCCCGGCGCACAGTATACCGGCGCCGGAATCCCGACAGCCGGCATACCGACACTAATTCTCCCTCGTGGGGGTCCACGACCCCCCTGGAGTGAGAATAAAATAGCGTGGCGCGCACAGCGCGCCACCGTGCCCGCAAGGGGCTCATTTGCGCTCGCCACACTGTTTGTATGCCGGCGGTCGGCCTCCCTGGAGGGAGAATAAAATAGCTCGGTGCGCATAGCGCGCCACCGTGCCTGCAAGGGGCTCATTTGCGCTCGCCACACTGTCAGTATGCCGGCGGTCGGCCTCCCGGCGCCGGTATGCTGGTCGCCGGGAGCCCGACCGCCGGCCTGCCATACTACACCCGTGAATCTGTGTATGAACTCTGCTGCCTAAAGCTAGGTACACACTGGCCAATGTATCTGCCGTTTGTATTGCGAGCCTGTCAGCAGGTGTGTATCGCCGATATATGTATGTTAACAGTGTCGTTCACAGACATACTGCATCATGCTAGCTGCGCTGCACATCCAATGGCCGATATATCTGGGGATATACTGTATAAGCACATCTTGCTGTGTCTATGGGTGGTCCATCGACTGCCCGTACACTTGTTACTGGGTGTTGGTGTCACAGCTGGGTGAGCAAATTCAAATGCCCACCTACAGTACCTGGGTTTTCTGACCAACATGTTGAGCGGCCGATAAGTAAATGTACATACTTACCTGGATTGGACGCTCACTCAGTGCATTGGCACGCCACGCCCCCTCCCGCCCCGTGACCAGGCAGAGGCGATCGCAGCCCAGAGATGCTGATAGCAACTCACTGAGCTCCCGGGGTTCGCACACGCAGTGCGACCACTGCGCGTGCGCACTCCACAAAAATATTCAGACTGCGATCACTGCCGATTCAGCGATCCAGTCTGAGTTACCCCCATTATACGGTAAGAGGTTTCCCAGCAAGGGTTTACTCACATCCCAGGTCTTCACTGCACCACTAGTAGATGTTACAGTGTACAGTAAGTGTTTCAAAGGGGTGTGGTTCATAGGGTTGACAGTGTCTAGGTCGACCACTATTGGTCAACAGTAACTAAGACGAAACCCAAAATAGGTTGACACAAGCATTAGGGCGACATGAGCAAGGTCGACATGACAAAGGGTCGACATGAGATTTTTTATTTTATTTAGTGTCGTTTTCTTCGTAGAGTGACCGGAAACCCCAATTAGGGCACCCAATTAGCGACACCTAAAATAAGTCGACACAAACAAGGTTTTTAATTTTGGCCCTCATTCCGAGTTGATCACTCGCTAGCTACTTTTAGCAGCCGTGCAAACGCATAGTCACTGCCCACGAGGGAGTGTATTTTTGCTTTGCAAGTGTGCGAACGCCTCTGCAGCCGAGCTGTGCAAAAACAGTTTGTGCAGTTTCTGAATAGTTCTGGACTTACTTAGCCGCTGCGATCACTTCAGTCTTTTTGGTGCCGGAATTGACGTCAGACACCCGCCCTGCAAACGCTTGGACACGCCTGCATTTTTTCAAACACTCCCAGAAAGTGGTCAGTTGCCACCCACAAAAGCCCTCTTCCTGTCATTCTCCTTGCGATCGCCTGTGCGAATGGATTCTTCTTAAATCCATAACTCGGCAACGATCCACTGTGTACCCATACGGCGTGCATGCGCATTGCAGTGCATATGCATGCGCAGTAGAGACCTGATCGCTGCACTGCAAAAAATGTCAGCGAGCGATCAACTTGGAATGGCCCCCATAATTTAGTGTTGTTTTCTTTGTATAGTGACCGGGAACCCCAATTAGTGCACCGTGTCCCCTCGCATGGCTCACGAGCTTCGGGCAAAGTACCTCACTCCGCTATTGCTGCGCTCGGCACAGGTTACCATTCCCAATTGTAGTCCACGTAGATCGTAAAGTATGGAAAAATTTAAAAAATGAAAAACAAATTGTGAAAAACTTATGTCGACCTTTTGTCAGGTCGACCTAGGACATGTCGACCTAGTGACTACGTCGACATAGAAACCCTGTCGACATAATGCATGTCGACCAATAGTGATCGACCTAGTGACTGTCGACCTAAGTGTGGTCGACCCAGAGACCGATTACAATTTCAAAGGGAGATGTGCCTACAACGTGGAGTACAGAAAATAACACCCTCAAGGGGCTCATTCACTCCAGGTAAGTATACCACATACCTCCCAACTGTCCCAATTTTTGTGGGACAATCATGTTTTGGGGGTTTGTCCCTCTGTCCCTCCCACGGGCTGCAGTGTCCCACATGGGGGGAGGGGCAGTCGCTGCTCTGCTTAGTTCAGAGCAGAGCAGCGCTGAATAGGCGCAGCATCTATTCCAGTGAGCCAGAGGAACTGGGGGCATGGTCAGCAGCTCACAGAGCACTGCCATGCCCCCACTGTGATGAAAATGGGAGGCATGGCTCACGGTTGCATCATTCATGCAAAGCTATGCCTCCTTTTCAAACGGCCACGACCCCTTTTCAGCGGCATGCGGCAAAAGCCTCCAGTTGTTGGGGGGTATGGTACCATCCATCCAGTGGTCACATTCACAATGCAAGTGTAAGGAGAGGCAGCCACTGCTACATCATAAGGGGTTGTTAGACCATAGGTGTTTAAGGGGGACATTTACAAAGCAGTGATAAAAGCAGAGAAGTGAGCCAGTGGAGAAATGTCCCCATCAACCAATCAGCAGCTCTGTATCATTTTACAGTATGCAAATTATAGATGTTACGTCAGTGCTGATTGGTTGCCATGGGCAACTTCTCCACTGGCTCACTTATCCGCTCTTATCACCGCTTAGTAAATGTCCCCCTTAGGGAGACATACAATATGTACAATGTACCATAAAGGAGCCAACTTACCTGCCAGACGCCATCTGACAGCAGTTTATCCACATACAAGATTATTGCAATTGTTTGCACTGTGTCTTCTGAACTGTAGCAACTGACAATAAATAAATATTCACTCTATTCTGATCCCTGCAGTCATTTATCTCACACATCACCTCATCGCACACCCTTATCCATCTTCCCAGCGTAACAATCAAACTAATAACTCACATTAAACATCTGCACCACACAGGTGAGTGCCGAGTACAACCCCACTCTATTTCCTAGCACTTGGTTAGACATTTTAGCTCAGGTAGATAAGTCTTACTGATGCATCCTCATACACCTAGCCTCAATACACCAAACAGCACAAGACGCCCAGGGCGAGATGTAATAGAGTCAGAGTTCGCCCAATGTGTAAATGACTGCCCTTTTAAAAAATCGTCCGAGTTTGTCCGGCATCCCGCATGTCGGGGAAAATCAGACTCCATTACATCTCGCCCCCGGAGTAACAGAGCCGCAACGAGCTGGGTAGCATAACAACTTTTTCTTTAAATTCTTGTGCAGGTGCAGCAAAACAGACCTCAAAGTGTAACAGAGATGCTGAGCTGCAACTTTTACTGCACAGGAATTGATTTTAAACATGTACAAAGTTGCAGATGAAGCACAACAGAACTTAGCACGAGAAGAAGCCGCAGCTGCTGCATTGCAGCACTTCATATACAGATTCAGGCTCATTTGCATACAGTTGTACAAATGTCACACATCAAACTGACCAGCGCAGTCTATACATTTAGTTTTGTCACTTCCAGTTTTTTTATTTGTGTGAATAAAGTGCACATTTTGAGTGAAAAAGACACTGATGCGGCCAAATAGCCAAGACCTGTCGCGCCATGAGGGTCTGCTTGGAGTGACTGAAGCCACAGTGTAAAGGTGGGTATACACTGATAGATATATCTGCAGATCAATTGATCTGCAGATATATCTATGGACGGATCGGGCAGTGTGCTGCGCATACACACTGCCCGATCCTTCGGGGACTGACGTCATGAACTGGGCGGGCATGTACACACGCGCCCGCGCCCAGTTCAGCTGTCAATCACCACCGCCTGCTGCAGCATGTGTACGGGCGACCGGCTGGTCGCCCGTACATACACAGCGATGCGGCAATATATCGGTAGATATATTGGCCGTCGGCTGTGCTCCGGGGCCGACGTGATATGTCTGTGAACAACGGAGTTCACAGACTTATCGCCCGTACACACTGGCCGACGAACCCGCGATATATTGGCCGTTCAATAGAACGGCCGATATATCGGCCAGTGTGTACCCACCTTAAGAGTACACATCTGTAGATCAGTTCAGCTTTTGGTTAGGAAGTGTAGAAAGGGTTGTTTGCTCCATGCACTCCTGTGTGCCATTTTACCATCTTACATTTTCTATGTTACTTATCGCCAATAACCTACTGTAAGCGTCATAAGCTGGCCAGTATAGCAGCCAAGTCCATCCTGCGTGGAGGTCGGCACTGGTGAATACCTTTACTGTCTTAGACTCCATGCCCTATAGTAGGAGGTTGCTCATATTCAAGTAAACTTGTATTATTATAAAACATGTCTGGTCATTACAGTGAGTATTTGATGATGTTGATAGGGGTCAAGCTGCATAAAAAATACTTTTTACAAATATGGTACATTTTATATTGGAAACTGCTTTACATGAAATACTGTATGTACTGTATAAGTAAATAATTTTTTTTAAAGTGTAACCAGGACACATAAGACCAGTGTATACATGAAAACAAAAAATATATTTACCAGTGAATATGCTGACGGGATGCGGTCAACATCCCGCTGGACGGGATCCCGGCGGTTGAAATACCGACGCCGGAATCCCGACCGCCACAATCCCGACATATTCTCCCTCCGTGGGTGTCCACGACACCCATAGAGGGAGAATATAATAGTGTGCTGAGCGTAGCGAGGCACCGTGCCCGCAATGGGCTGCGTTCCGCTCGCCACCCCTGTCGGGATTGTGTGGTCGGGATTCCGGCGTCGGTATTTCGACCGCCGGGATCCCGTCCAGCGGGATTACGTACTGATCCCATGCTGACACATATTTATTTATATAAGATTTGTTACAGAGTTCCGGACCTTCCTTTTCAACATACACACTTGTCATTTTATTTAGGTATTTGTATACTCATATTACACATAATAATAATAATAATAATAATAATAATAATAATAATAATAATACAAAATAATAATAATAATAATAATAATATAATTATTATTAGTAGTAGTTTTAGTAGTAGTATTACTATTATTATATTTCTGGTTAATACATTACTTAGGTATATTGGGCCTAATTCAGACTGGATCGCTGTGGTGGCAGCGATCGCAGTCTGAAGCCCTTTGCAGTGTGCGCATGTGCAGCGGGTGCACTGCGCGTGCACACCCCGGGAGCCCAGTGAGATGCTAACAGCATCTCAGGGCTGCAATCGCCTCTGCCTGATTGAAAGGCAGAGGCGGTCGCAGGTCGGGAGGGATGTGCCAATGGCGTTAGAATGCTGTTTGTGGGGCGGGCCGCGGTGGCAGCATGACATCACATGCAGCTGCTGCGACCCAGGACGCGGTGGTTAGCTGCCTGCCAGCGCAGCTAGGCTGTGCTGGCAGGGAGCGACTCACTGGGTGCAAAAGCATCGCCTCCGTGCAATACTTTTGCACCCATGTGGGGTGAGGCGGGGGCAGAGCCAGACATGCGGGGCAGGCTACCCCTGTGCTGGGCGTCCCCCCGCATGTCTTAGAAAATGATCGTAGATGTGCTAAATTTAACACATCTACGATCAGATCTGACCCCCATTGTCTGTGCATTCTAAAACAGCTGATTTACGTGTTCCTTTGAAATAAGCAGAATCAATCTTCCAAGCATTTTTATTTTAAAATTAAAAACATATCTGCAGTTCCTCAAGATTATACCATTATTCCTTTGTTTAGCAGCCTACTAGTTATAATTATCTTACTATGCACTTTCATGGGTGTAGCTATAATGGGGTATCCGGACTCTGGGTCGACACCAAGTAGGTCGACACCCATTGGTCGACAGTTGATAGGTCAACACTAGAAATAGGTCGACATGAACAAGGTCGACATGACAAAAGGTTTTCACATTTCACGAGATTTAAAAAAAAAAAAACTTTTTGGACTTTTTCACACTTTACGATCCACGTGGATTACGATTGGGATCGGTAACCTGTGCCGAGCGCAGCGAGGCACCTTGCCCGCAGCATGGTGCACTAATTGAGGTTCCCGGTCACTTGACGGAGAAAACAACACAAAAAAACATAAACTCATGTCAAACTTTTTTCATGTCGACCTTGTTCATGTCGACCTAATGGCCGTGTCGACCTATTTCTAGTCTCAACCTAGTGACTGTCGACCAATTGGTGTTGACCTAATGGGTGTCAACCTAATTAGTGTCGACCCTGAGTCCCATACCCCTATAATGGGTGCTAATATGTGGTGCCCATAGGTCTTTTGGTCTAGAACAGGGCTGGACTGGCCATATGGCACTTCTGGCTAAGGCCAGAAGGGCTGATGATTTGTTGGGCCAGTCCAGCCACACAGAGAGCCAGGCTGGCCAAACAGTGCAGCCTCCCAGATCTCTGGGCCTAGGGCCCTCATTCCGAGTTGTTCGCTCGCAAGCTGCTTTTAGCAGCATTGCACACGCTAAGCCGCCGCCTACTGGGAGTGAATCTTAGCTTAGCAAAATTGCGAACGAAAGATTCTCTAAATTGCGAATAGAAATTTCTTAGCAGTTTCTGAGTAGCTCGAGACTTACTCTGCCACTGCGATCAGTTCAGTCAGTTTCGTTCCTGGTTTGACGTCACAAACACACCCAGCGTTCGCCCAGACACTCCACCGTTTCTTCAGACACTCCCGCGTTTTTCCCAGAAACGGCAGCGTTTTTTCACACACACCCATAAAACGGCCAGTTTCCGCCCAGAACCACCCACTTCCTGTCAATCACACTACGATCACCAGAACGAAGAAAAAACCTTGTAATGCCGTGAGTAAAATACCAAACTTCTTAGCAAATTTACTTGGCGCAGTCGCAGTGCGAACATTGCGCATGCGCAATTAGCGGAAAATCGCTGCGATGCGAAGAAAATTACCGAGCGAACAACTCGGAATGAGGGCCCTAATTCAGAGCAGCAAAGTTGTTAGCAGTTGGGCAAAACCATGTGCACTGCAGGGGGGGGGGCAGATATAACATGTGCTGAGAGAGTTAGATTTGGGTGTGGTGTGTTCAATCTGAAATCTAAATTGCAGTGTAAAAATAATAAAGTAGTCAGTATTTACCCTGCACAGAAACAAAATATACCACCCAAATCTAACTATCTCTGCAAATGTTATATCTGGCACACCTGCAGTGCACATGGTTTTGCCCAACTACCAACAAATTTGCTGCTACGATCAACTCTGAATTACCTCTTTGTCCCATCCGTGGCTAACATACTAATAGATAGGGGTGTGCAACGTGGCCAGGCCCCACTGCCTCAAAGAACACCTCAGTGAGCTGTGGCCACACCCCGTTGTCATGCCTGCGGTGCATGTGCACTGAACCAGCCCCAGTCCAAACCTGGTCCAAGGTGGGGGGGGGGGGGGGGGTTGTCTCACACCGCACACCCTGCACCCATTCACTGTACTTACTGTGAGAATACAGGTTCTGCGATCACTCTGGTAAAAAAGGGCTGGCTCTAGGTATAGGAAAATTAGACAAATGCTTGGGGCATTTGGAATGGCTAGGGGTACAAGCATCTTATGCAGATTAAAATGATGGGCCTAATTCAGACCTGATCACTCGCTGGCAATTTTTTGCGTTCAGATAGTCGCCGCCCACCGGGGAGTGTATTTTAGCAGTGCAAGTGTGCGATCACACGTGCAGCCGAGCGGTACAAAAAAACTTTGTGCAGTTTCTGAGTTGCCAAGGACTTACTCAGCCGCTGCGATTACTTCAACCTGCCCGGGGCCGGAATCGACGTCAGACACATCGCACAGCAATGATCCACTTTGTACCCGTGCGACATGCCTGCACATTGCGGTGCATACACATGCGCAGTTCTGGCCTGATCGCAGTGCTGCAAAAAACGCTAGCGAGCGATCAGGTCTGAATTACCCCCCGATATGCGGCATGACTATGGGGGTTATTCCGACCCGTT
Organism: Pseudophryne corroboree; assembly: GCF_028390025.1. Taxonomy (NCBI): domain Eukaryota; kingdom Metazoa; phylum Chordata; class Amphibia; order Anura; family Myobatrachidae; genus Pseudophryne; species Pseudophryne corroboree. The sequence goes on from NC_086449.1 coordinate 516,465,274, forward strand.
CGCACGCAGCAGTTCTTTGCAACGGTGCAGATGGGTCAGAAATGCGCATGCACGGCGGACGCATTGCGCACACACGTCGTTGCCTGGCGATGATCGTTGCCGGGCAACGACGCTGCCAGCGACAAATGTGATTGCAGCGGCGATTGCAAGAAGACGAACAGGCGGGAGGTGGTCCGGGACGGATACTCACCATTTTCCAGGCGTGGTGAGTCCAACACAGGTGGATCCAGGCGATTGGAGGGCGGATGTCTGACGTCAGGACCGGGACATTCATCGCTGGATCCGTCGCACTGGGTGAGTAACTGCGCCCTGGTCTTGTTTTACTTGAAACTTTTTTAGCATAGCAGGGCTGCACAAGCGTTCGCAGCCCTGCTATGCTAAAATACACTCCCCCATAGGCGGCGTCAGGTTGATCGCACGAGCAGCAAAAAGTTGCTACGTGCGATCAACTCGGAATGACCCCCTATATTTTGTAAGCAGATACAGCCACAGTCGCACACACAATATAGGCATGCCACGTATCATTTTAATCAACAAAAGCTGCTTGTGGATCCTAGCCACATAACAATGCAAATAAGACTCATTTTTGGCAAAAAAAGGCGCCCGACGTTAGCAGAGCTGCAAGCTGACTCACGCCAGGCATCTCCTGCTGCATGATGTATTGAGGCAAGATGTATGAGGACACATCTGTATCCAAGCAGAGGCAGAGGTCGCAGTGTTAGCGGCCGTGTGAGTGCTGTGCGTGGGTGGGATGGTTGTGCAAAAGTGTTTGGCATATGTGTAAGCAGCATTATGTGCATCATGTGTATAAATGCATTAATAATGTGCAGCATATGTGTAAGGTGCACTATGTGTGTCATTATGTGTATAAGGGCATTAATAATGTGCGGCATATGTGTAAGGGACATTATGTGTATAAGGGCATTAATAAAGGTTGGCATAATGTGTAAGGCGCATTATGTTTAAAAGGACATTAATAATGTGTTTCATATGTGTAAGGGGCATTACTGTGTGTGTATAAATGCATTACTAATGTGTGGCATTATGTGTATAAGGTGCTCTACTGTGTTGCGTAACGTATAGAAAGGGCACTACTTTGTGGTCTAATGTGAATAAAGAGCAATGTGGTGTGATGTAATGTGAATAAGGAGCAATTCAGTGTGATGTAATGTAAATAAGGGGCACTACTGTGAGGAGTAATGTATATAAGGTAAAGTGGTACTAATGTGTGATGTAACGTGAATAAGGGACACTATCGCATTATAAAATGTGAATAAAGTTTCACTACTGTGTGGACTAATTTTAATTGGGGGTACTATTGTGTGGTCATGCCCCTTCCCAGCAAGAACACGCCCTTTTTTGTGCTGTGCGCCCTGTTCCTATTTAAAATATAGGGGTTAGGAGCATCAAAATGAGGACTGCTATGGGTGAGGGGTGATGGTACTGGGAAAGGGAGCAGGGTCAGAGGCAGAACTAGTGGTGGTGCTAAGGGACAGCAGTCAAAATCTTGCCTAGGGCATCAAACTGGTTAGGGCCGGCTCTGCTGGTAAACAGATCAGTATAATAGAAAATGCCCTTTATTGTAAATATGCAGACACAGTCAGTGGTGCAAATACAATTTTTTTCTCAGTGGTACTGATAGTAAAACTGGGTGTGGGCACGTGTCATGAGAGGGGGCGTGGGCACATGAAACTAGGGGAGTGGCTACATGACAATAGGGTCATAGCCACATTATGCCACACACCGTAATGCCTCTTACACATTATGCCAAACACCATTATGCCCATTACACATTATGCCACACACCGTAATGCCTATTACATATTATACCACACACCGTAATGCCTATTGTATATTATACCACACACAGTTATGCCACTGACACCATTTTATGTCCTACATACAAAAATGCCCCTTATAAATTATGCCCTGCAGTAAGGCTTCTATTTACTTGCTTCCAGGGATATCAAGGCAAAAGATGCCGCTTTCTGCATCTTCTCCTGGCAGCACATTCCTCTGGGCAACGCTATACATGCAGTGGCGTATTTATGCATTTTGCACCCCCCCCCCCATGACATTTTAGTGCCACTTACTTGCATAATGCCCCCTGTAGTGCCGCTTACACACACAATGCCTCTTGCTGTACTGCTTAGATGCATAATGCTCCATTAGTGTCGCTTACACACATAATGCCCCCTGCAGTGCCGCTTACTCACCTATGTATTTGTATACAATGGAAGCACTTACTCAACGCTGCCTCCCACGACATAACGTTTCTGCCATGTGTACTTATCGCAGTAACATACGCAACAACAAAGGATTAGGACACATTTGTACAAGCCAGGATGGTATCTTATTTAATAAGTCCCGACAGTAGTACAGATGTAGCTACGCTCATCTATGGCGCGGCTAGTGTGCGCATTAATGAATGCAAACACATGCACCCCATTCATTCCTATGGGAGAAAGCCGGCTGCAACTAGTCACAGCACGGCGTATAATGCAGCTTGCCGCAATGCTTATACCTGAGCGTACACATTGCTGCTACAATGAGCGTGGCTGGTCACTAATAACTGTCGCTGGTCATGCATGCTGTACATCAAACTTTGCGATATAGCCAGAGATTCTGTGCAAACCGTACCATAAACAATATATCAGACCAATTCCCTAGAATGGAGTGGCATGAAGGTTGTTAAGTATGTACAGGAGCAATGATAAACTGCTAGCTAGTAGCGACCAAGCAAAGTGATATATCGTTCAGTCGTTAGCAAGAATGCAGTGTGTGTACACTCAATGGCCTTCATTCCGAGTTGTTCGCTCGCAAGCTGCTTTTAGCAGCTTTGCACACGCTAAGCCGCCGCCTACTGGGAGTGAATCTTAGCTTATCAAAATTGCGAACGAAAGATTCGCAATATTGCGAAAAGACTTCTCTGTGCAGTTTCTGAGTAGCTCGAGACTTACTCTTCCAGTGCGATCAGTTCAGTGCTTGTCGTTCCTGGTTTGACGTCACAAACACACCCAGCGTTCGCCCAGACACTCCTCCGTTTCTCCAGCCACTCCCGCGTTTTTCCCAGAAACGGTAGCGTTTTTTCAAACACTCCCATAAAACGGCCAGTTTCCGCCCAGAAACACCCACTTCCTGTCAATCACATTACGAACACCAGAACGAAGAAAAAACCTCTTAATGCCGTGAGTAAAATACCTAACTGCATAGCAAATTTACTTGGCGCAGTCACAGTGCGAACATTGCGCATGCGCAATTAGCGGAAAATCGCTGCGATGCGAAGAAAATTACCGAGCGAACAACTCGGAATGACCACCAATATCACTTGTTCTGGTCTCAAGGGAAATCATCAGTAAAGTCGGAACGATTAGCGGTCACTCCAGTGTGTACCCAGCTTTAAGCTGGCCATACACCAGACCAACTTTCCTCCAACCATCCACCTTACCAACCATCCAAACAAAAATGGTGCTCCACACAGCTAAGCAACTTTTTAAACAGCCAGCCAACTTCTAAACTTGTGATGTCAAAGCAGTAGGCGGACAGTTTCGTCACACTAATGAGCCCTACACACTGGCCGACATCACTGCATGATATGAACGATCTTGTTCATTAATGAACGAGATAACGTTCATATCGTACAGTGTGGAGGCACCAGCGATGAACGATGCGTGGCCCCGCGCTCGTTCATCGCTGGTGCCCGTCGGCTGTGCATGCAGGCCAATATGGACGATCTCGTCCATATTTGCCTGCAGTTCTATGGAGCAGGGTGACGAGGGGAGTGAAGTAACTTCACTCCCCCCGTCACTGCCCCCCCCCCCCCTGCCGCCGGGTCGCCCGTCTGCCGTATCGGCGGTCGAGTCTGTAGGGTCCATTACCTCTCCATTAGTGGCAACGATATCACCAGAAACATATTTTTGAAGATCCGAGCATGCACAGTAGACTCTGACACACTGCCGGAGTCTACTGAGGTGTACTCGGGCCAGAGAGTGGGGGGCACATACAGAGGCTACTTACAGACCCTCCCCTTCTTTTCATTCTGCATCTGCCTCTGTGCACCTACACATACATATTATGGGGATGATTTAGAATTGGGAATAAAGCAAAAAAAAAAAATGATTTTAAACCTACCGGTAAATCTTTTTCTCCTAGTCCGTAGAGGATGCTGGGGACTCCGTAAGGACCATGGGGTATAGACGGGCTCCGCAGGAGACATGGGCACTATAAAGAACTTTTAGTATGGGTGTGCACTGGCTCCTCCCTCTATGCCCCTCCTCCAGACCTCAGTTAGAGAACTGTGCCCAGAGGAGATGGACAATATGAGGAAAGGATTTTGTTAATCTAAGGGCAAGATTCATACCAACCACACCAATCATACCATATAACCTGGAATATATGCAACCAGTTAACAGTATGAACAAAAAAACAGTATCAGTCAAAGACCGATTCTAACTGTAACATAACCCTTATAAAAGCAACAACTATATAAAATTCTTGCAGATGTAGTCCGCACTGGGATGGGCGCCCAGCATCCTCTACGGACTAGGAGAAAAAGATTTACCGGTAGGTTTAAAATCTTATTTTCTCTTACATCCTAGAGGATGCTGGGGACTCCGTAAGGACCATGGGGTTTATACCAAAGCTCCCAACCGGGCGGGAGAGTGCGGATGACTCTGCAGCACCGACTGAGCAAATGCAAGGTCCTCATTAGCCAGGGTATCAAACTTGTAGAATTTTGCAAAAGTGTTTGAACCCGACCAAGTAGCAGCTCGGCAAAGCTGCAATGCCGAGACGCCTCAAGCAGCCGCCCAAGAAGAGCCCACCTTCCTAGTGGAATGGGCCTTTACTGAATATGGTACCGGCAATCCAGCCGTAGAATGAGCCTGCTGAATCGTGTTACAGATCCAGCGAGCAATAGTCTGCTTAGAAGCAGGAGCACCAACCTTGTTGGCCGCATACAGGACAAACAGAGCCTCTGTTTTCCTAACCCTAGCCGTCCTGGCTACATAAATCTTTAAGGCCCTGACTACTTCCAGGGACTTGGAGTCCTCCCAGTCTCCCGTAGCCACAGGCACCACAATAGGTTGGTTCATATGAAATGAAGAAACCACCTTAGGCAAAAATTGAGGACGCGTCCTCAACTCTGCTCTATCCACATGGAAAATCAAATAGGGGCTCTTGTGGGACAAGGCCGCCAATTCGGACACCTGCCTTGCAGATGCCAAGGCCAATAACATGACCACCTTCCACGTGAGAAATTTTAATTCCACTGTTTGAAGAGGTTCAAACCAGTGAGATTTCAGGAAACTTAACACCACGTTAAGGTCCCACGGTGCCACTGGGGGCACAAAGGGGGGCTGGATGTGCAGCGCTCTCTTCACAAACGTCTGGACTTCTGGGAGAGAAACCAATTCCCTCTGGAAGAATATAGATAGGGCCGAAATCTGTACCTTAATGGAGCCTAACTTCAGGCCCATATCCACTCCTGTCTGTAGAAAGTGGAGAAACCGGCCCAGATGGAAATCTTTCGTAGGAGCATTCTTGGCTTCACACCAAGATACATACTTCCTCCAGATACGGTGATAGTGCTTTGCCGTCACCTCCTTCCTAGCCTTTATCAGAGTAGGGATGACTTCCTCCGGAATACCTTTCCCAGCTAGGATTCGGTGTTCAACCGCCATGCCGTCAAACGTAACCGCGTTAAGTTTTGGAACACACATGGCCCCTGCTGTAACAGGTCCTCCCTGAGAGGAAGAGGCCACGGATCTTCTGTGAGCATTTCCTGAAGATCTGAGTACCAGGCCCTTCGAGGCCAATCTAAAACAATGAGTATTGTCTGCACTCTTCTTTGTCTTATGATTCTCAATATTTTTGAGATGAGAGGAAGAGGAGGATACACACAGACTGACTGAAACACCCATGGTGTCACTAGGGCATCTACTGCTACTGCCTGAGGGTCCCGTGACCTGGCACAATACTTCCGAAGCTTCTTGTTGAGGCGTGACGCCACCATGTCTATTTGAGGAATTCCCCAACGACTTGTTATCTCTGCAAAAACTTCTTGATGAAGTCCCCACTCTCCCGGATGGAGATCGTGTCTGCTGAGGAAGTCTGCTTCCCAGATGTCCACTCCCGGAATGAAGACAGCTGACAGAGCGCTTACGTGATTTTCCACCCAGCGAAGAATCCTGGTGGCTTCCGCCATCGCCACTCTGCTCCTTGTCCCGTCTTGGCGGTTTACATGAGCCACGGCTGTGACGTTGTCTGATTGAATCAGAACCAGTAGGTCACGAAGAAGATTCTCCGCTTGTCGTAGGCCGTTGTATATGGCCCTCAATTACAGTATGTTGATGTGTAGACAAGCCTCCTGGCTTGACCATAGTCCCTGAAAATTTCTTCCTTGTGTGACTGCTCCCCATCCTCGGAGGCTCGTGTCCGTGGTCACCAGAACCCAGTCTTGAATGCCGAACCTGCGACCCTCTAGAAAGTGAGCACTCTGCAATCACCACAGGAGAGACACCCTGGCCCTGGGGGACAGGGATATTCTCTGATGTATTTGTAGATGGGACCCAGACCACTTGTCCAGAAGGTCCCACTGAAAATTCCTCGCATGAAACCTGCCGAAGGGGATGGCCTCGTAGGCTGCCACCATTTTTCCCAGAACACAAGTGCATTGATGAACAGACACTCTTTTTGGTTTTAGCAGGTCTCTGACCATGTTCTGGAGATCCTGGGCTTTTTCCAATGGGAGAAAAACCCTCTTTTGTTCCGTGTCCAGAATTATGCCTAGGAATGATAGCCGAGTCGTTGGAACCAATTGTGACTTTGGCAGATTGAGAATCCAACCGTGCTGTTGCAGCACTTTCAGGGAGAGCGACACGCTCTCCAGCAATTGGTCTCTAGATCTCGCCTTTATCAGGAGATCATCCAAGTATAGGATAATTGTGACTCCCTGCTTGCGCAGGAGCACCATCATCTCCGCCAATACCTTGGTGAAAATCCTCGGGACCGTGGAAAGCCCAAACGGCAACGTCTGAAACTGGTAATGACAGTCCTGTACAGCGAATCTCAGGTACTCTTGATGAGGGGGGTAAATGGGGACATGAAGGTATGCATCCTTTATGTCTAGTGACACCATCAATTCCCCCCCCTTCCAGGCTGGATATTACAGCTCGGAGCGATTCCATCTTGAATTTTAACTTTTTCAAGTACAGGTTTAGGGATTTTAGATTTAAAATGGGTCTGACGAACCATCCGGCTTCGGGACCACAAATAGGGTTGAATAATACCCTTTTCCCTGTTGGACCAGGGGAACCTTGACCACCACTTGCTGTTGACATAGCTTTTGAATTGCAGCTAACACCACTTCCCTCTCCGGGGGTGAAGCTGGCAAGGCCGACTTGAAAAATCGGCGAGGGGGCACCTCTTCGAATTCCAACTTGTAGCCTTGGGAAACAATTTCTATCGCCCAAGGATCCACGTCTGAAAGAATCCAGATCTGGCTGAAAAGTCGAAGGCGTGCCCCCACTGGTGCGGACTCCCTTAGGACTTCTGCTCCTGGGAACTAGCCGAAGCAGGTGTTCTCTTTCCTCTACCCTTACCTCTGGCAAGGAAGGAGGAGCCCCGACCTCTTCTGGACTTATGCGACCGAAAGGACTGCATCTGATACTGTGGAGTTTTCTTTTGCTGTTGGGGAGCAAAAGGCAAAAAGGTAGATTTACCCGTGGTAGCTGTGGCAACCAGGTCCGCGAGCCCCTCCCCAAACAACACTTCACCCTTGTAAGGTAAAACCTCCATATGCTTCTTTGAGTCTGCATCACCCGTCCATTGGCGGGTCTATAGAGCTCATCTCGCGCAGAAATAGCCATGGCATTGGCTCTGGAACCCAGCAGCCCAACGTCTCTTTGAGCGTCCCTCATATATAAGACTGCGTCTTTAATGTGGGCTAAGGTTAATAAAATGGTATCCCTGTCTAGGGTATCAAGGCCAGCTGACAAGGTATCTGTCCATGCTGCAACTGCGCTACATACCCATGCAGATGCTATTGCCGGTCTGAGCAAAGCACCTGTATGCGCATAAATAGACTTTAAAGTAGTCTACTGTCTGCGATCAGCTTGATCCTTGAGGGCTGCCGTGTCCGGAGACGGTAGCGCCACCTTCTTAGACAGGCGTGTTAAAGCCTTGTCCACCCTGGGAGAGGATTCCCAACGTACCCTGTCCTGTGCAGGGAAAAGATACGCCATAAGCACCCTTTTGGGAATCTGCAGTTTTTTATCTGGAGATTCCCAAACTGTTTCAAATAACTCGTTAAGCTCATGAGATGGGGGAAAGGTTACCTCAGGTTTCTTTTCCTTATACATGCGCACCCTCGTGTCAGGAACAGAGGGGTCATCTGTGATATGCAAAACATCTTTTATTGCAATAATCATACACTGAATACTTTTTGCCACCCTTGGGTGCAATTTAGCATCATCGTAGTCGACACTGGAGTCAGTGTCGGTATCAGTGTCTACTATTGGGGATAGGGGACGTTTTTGAGACCCAGACGGGCCCTGTGACCCAGTCCAATCCTTGGATTGACTCCCTGATTTCTCCCTGGACTCTGCTTTGTCCAGTCTCTTATGTAATGAGGCCACACTTGCATTTAACATATGCCACATGTCCATCCAATCATGAGTCGGCGTTGCCGACGGAGACACACCACTCATCTGCTCCACCTCCTCCTTAGACGAGCCTTCCGCTTCAGACATGCCGACAAACACGTACCAACACACACAGGGATATATCTATAAGGGGACAATTCCCCAACAAGGCCCTTTGGAGAGACAGAGAGAGAGTATGCCAGCACACACCCAGCGCCAACTGACACTGGAATAAAACCCAGATAGCGCTTTTTATATATATAATCAATGTGTATACACTCACTGCGCCTTACAAATGCCCCCCCCCCCCTCTTTTTAGCCCTCTGTCACCGAGTTCAGCAGGGGAGAGTCCGGGGAGCCAGCTTCTCTGCAGCTTCTGTGGAGAAAATGGCGCTGTTAGTGCTGAGGGATCAAGCTCCACCCCCTCCAGCGGCGGTCTTCGGTCCCGCTTCAATTTTCAAGAAATGGCGGGGGATCTCTGCATTTACTGCCCAGCAGCCTAATGTGCCCTTATATGCCAGTCCGGAGGTTTATTGCTGCCCAGGGTGCCCCCCCTGCGCCCTGCCTCCATCCGTGCCTGTTCTGTGTGTGTAGCGTGTGGGAGCAATGGCGCGCAGCGTTACCGCTGCACCCTTACCTCAGTGAAGATCTGAAGTCTTCTGCCGCCTTGAAGTCTTCTTTTCTTCCTATACTCACCCGGCTTCTATCTTCCGGCTCTGTGAGGAGGATGGCGGCGCGGCTCTGGGACGAACGGCGGGGTGAGACCTGCGTTCTGACTCCCTCTGGAGCTAATGGTGTCCAGTAGCCTAAGAAGCAGAGCCTATCATTTAAGTAGGTCTGCTTCTCTCTCCTCAGTCCCACGATGCAGGGAGCCTGTTGCCAGCAGGGCTCCCTGAAAATAAAAAACCTAATAAAATTCTTTTTCAGAGAAACTCTGGAGAGCTCCTCTGTAATGCACCCAGTCTCCTCTGGGCACAGGATCTAACTGAGGTCTGGAGGAGGGGCATAGAGGGAGGAGCCAGTGCACACCCATACTAAAAGTTCTTTATAGTGCCCATGTCTCCTGCGGAGCCCGTCTATACCCCATGGTCCTTACGGAGTCCCCAGCATCCTCTAGGACCTAAGAGAAAAAAAGGAGCAATTTTGCATCAGGAAAACCACAAAGCAGCAATGCAGGAGTAACCAATGTGCTGCTCTACAGCAGCTGTGGTACTGTTATCCTAGCTCAGTTTAAGCATACCCTTACAGCAAAAATGTGTCAGGGCATGGTGGGATGTGCGAGGGGCGAAAATACATTTCTGGGGGTTTTTTGCATGCAAGATATAAATACTGGCTGCTTTTGCCTGTGGCCAATAAACACTGAACAGCTTTATTTTTACACTGCAATTTACTCAGCTCGGAGGAAACTACCCTGACAAATCTAATTCTCTCTGCACATTTTAAATCAGTCCCACCTACAGTGCAACATGGTTTTACCAAGGTGTAAAGTTGCTCTCTTTTATTTCTTTTCTTTTTTGTGCTCCCAACACTTTACCACTCCTTTTGATATCAGTGAATATGATAAGCTACTCTAGTAATATTTTATTATTGAGCAAGTCAATGAAACAGGCAGAGACAGCACCAAATGAAATCCTTTCAATAACTGAGTTAATATTTAGCTAAGTGTTGTATTTGCCTACACACCTTTTTATGGAACATAGCAGGCTCCTTCTTGAATTCAGTCTCACGGCAGGCACGGATTCTGTAAAACCTAGCAGAGAAGATGGCAGGGGTGAGCAAGTGCCTGAAGTATTCCATGTTTGTATTCAACTTCTTGTTCTGGGTAAGTGGCAACTTACAAACCAGTATTTACTTGTGGTAGGTACATTTCTTTTTGCTATTACAATATTACATACAGGCTTTGCCTGTATCAGTATTTTACAAGAACTCCTAACTACATCATTATAACTAGTTCCCTAACTGTGACGTTGATCTACTTGAAATAAACAGGGTTTCTGGAAATAAGCCTCACAGCTGTTTAATTTTAGTGGAGAGTTGGATGGTTCTTGTGGACAATTTTCTGTAAATGATCATTTGTTTAGGGGACTGTTTGTATGTGTATCAGCAGTAACTGACGCCGGGCAGACAAAGAGGTAAGAGGGCCCTACTTGCAATCTTACAATCTATGGGGAAATAAGAACAGATGTGATTGTTGTTTTTTACTTGTCTTAAAGTTATTGTGTCCAAAAAGACTACAAGGTTATTAATGCAAAAGAATCCAAGATAAATAAACATGTATTTTTTTTTTTGCATTGAAAATGTAAGTATGACCAGTGGTTGAAAAATGGGTATTAGAAGTGGGCTCTTGGAAATTTAAGTATAACAAGTAAGTCTTGGGGGCAGCATAGGCTATATGATGTAAAGCTACCTACCCCATGTACCCCACATCTGATATGGCCTTACAATTCTTCCACATATCGCCCGTGTTAATTTTAATTTTATTAAGGTGTCCTATTAATGTTTGCATCTCTTCATATCCTGTGTTAGCTCTCATATGTCTTTCATATGTCCCTACTCCTTTCCCTTATAGGTTTCCTTTGTCTATCCACTCTTCTCATGTGCCGTATCTGCATCCTGTTTAACCTTGTCTCTAACACTCTGCATGTTCTCCTTTGTTGTACGCCATCATCTCCTTCCTTCTCTCACTCCCTCCTTCTCTCTTTCTGCCACTGCTCTTTTCACTCCCTCTCTCAGCCCATGCTCCTCTCACTCCCTCCTTCCCAATCTCAACCCCTGCTAAATTCTCACCCCCTGAGTCCCAAGTGGCTCCTTGATGCCCAGTCAGATACACTTATTTTTTTTTTTTCTTGCTGTAAAATATTTCACTTTTACATTTTTATTATTATATTCAAAAATGTACTGACACTTGGCAATCAATAAAGGTTTTAACCATGGGGATTTCGAATAGCCCCAAGATCAAAATCTGAATAGTGATTATGGTCACCCTATGGTCAGCTATTGTGGGTTTTGGGAGCAATAAGGAGTTAAATGCATAGGCAAAAAAACAACAAAAAACATAAAATCCAGTAGTACAAAATGTTTTCCGGTTCCTGGAAGCTGAAGTCCCAGGCATCAATAGCAGTTGTACCTCACTTGAAGAAAGTAATGTGCAGCACATGACTTTAACTGCCACCATGATCTCGGTGAAAATAGCATACAAATTGGAGGATTCGTATATGCTGGGGTGGATCAGTTTCAGTTATTGGTATCACAAATATTTCCATATATCAGATAAGTTGCAATTATCCAATATACTTTGCTGGAGACTCAAGGTCAGAGACTCACCTTATTCATGTAATAATGCTTTTGTCAATTAGTTGAGAGGGGGGAGAGGGAAGTATACTGTAAGTTCAGCAGTGAAGTTACCTGAGAGTATGTATGTTACCTCCCAAGGGAAAAATAAAATAAATCCTTTAACAATAAATGTAATGTTCAAAACAAAACAAAAAAATTGCAGTAGCACACTATTATGTTAGACCCCTTTCATACATCAGAACCAGCAAATTCCCGGTTCTGAGCTCCATGACCCTGGTTGGGAGAAGGGTTGCAGACTCGGGACTTGCTGTATTGGTAAATGTATGATCCTCTGTTAGGGGGGAGAAGTGGTATGAGCGCACGTTAGGTGTACTGTTTCTGCTTTTCCTCCATGTATGACTCTGGCTGTGCAAGCAAGGTGAAGCCCCTGCCAGTATCGACGCTGCCATGTTTTAGCTAGCAAGCCCATATGCAGGGGCAGTGTATGAATGGTCAGCAGCAGTGAACGTTCCGACACCTGCAGATAATGATTTTGACAGCTGCAGGTGTCGATGCCCTATCTCCACTGCGGGCTCCGGGATGTGCATGGGAGATCTTGCGTGAGTAGCGAGATCCTGCACATGAACAGTGGAGCCAGGCGGGCAGGGAGAAGCAGCATATCAGCACAAAGCTGATGTGATGTGCGCTCCAGCGGGAATTAGGCCCCGCGACAGGGTGGGTCAAAGGGGACAGCTATACCAGGCCCCATGGTTTAGAGGGGCCCTACGCAGAGAGGCACAAAAAAAGGGTGCCGGTGTCTGCTCCGGACACCAATTAAGAAAATGAACTGGCCACTTGCGCACCCCTTTCCCGGCCCTCCTACCCTGGCCTCGCCCCCTTACCACCGACCCTTCCATGCTGTTTCCAATGCTGGCTGCCAAGCGTCCCTAAACCCAGCAGTACAATAACTTTTTGACAGGCACACCTTCACAGCAGCAGCCACCCGCAGCCCCACTGTTGTCCCCTGGCTACGGTGAGTTTGTCCTGGTACCTTCACATTGTGTGTGTATCTATTATATATGTGTGTGTGTGTGTGTGTGTGTGTGTGTGTGTGTGTGTGTGTGTGTGTGTGTGTGTGTGTGTGTACAGAGATGGGTTGATGGGGCGGCTCTAGAGAATTTTGTGTACTGGGCCCAAAATTTATTTTGCCGGCCCCGGCGGGGAGAGGTTCCACTTCACCGCTCTGGCAGACAAGATAATCATACATCTTGTCAGAGTGGTTTCGGTACTGAGGCGAAGTAGGAAGTGTTATAGCAGCACAAACCATTACCCCCCATTGTCTCAGGTCATTTACATTCAGACATACCAAAATCCTAGGTTGATGCATGTTCACAAGCAGTGGCGTAAGTTCATCCCCTTCGCCCGGAGGCAAGTTACAGTTTGGTGCCCCCAACCCTCGAAAAAAGTGCCAGGACAGAGGTGTCAGGGACAGTACTGAGATGAAAGGGAAAGTCCAGTGGGGCCAGGACAGACTAAGACAGAGTACAGGCACAGGGCAGAGGTGACAAGACTAGAGATGAGCGCCTGAAATTTTTCGGGTTTTGTGTTTTGGTTTTGGGTTCGGTTCCGCGGCCGTGTTTTGGGTTCGACCGCGTTTTGGCAAAACCTCACCGAATTTTTTTTGTCGGATTCGGGTGTGTTTTGGATTCGGGTGTTTTTTTCAAAAAACCCTAAAAAACAGCTTAAATCATAGAATTTGGGGGTAATTTTGATCCCAAAGTATTATTAACCTCAAAAAACATAATTTACACTCATTTTCAGCCTATTCTGAACACATCACACCTCACAATATTATTTTTAGTCCTAAAATTTGCACCGAGGTCGCTGTGTGAGTAAGATAAGCGACCCTAGTGGCCGACACAAACACCGGGCCCATCTAGGAGTGGCACTGCAGTGTCACGCAGGATGTCCCTTCCAAAAAACCCTCCCCAAACAGCACATGACGCAAAGAAAAAAAGAGGCGCAATGAGGTAGCTGACTGTGTGAGAAAGATAAGCGACCCTAGTGGCCGACACAAACACCGGGCCCATCTAGGAGTGGCACTGCAGTGTCACGCAGGATGTCCCTTCCAAAAAACCCTCCCCAATCAGCACATGATGCAAAGAAAAAGAAAAGAAAAAAGAGGTGCAAGATGGAATTATCCTTGGGCCCTCCCACCCACCCTTATGTTGTATAAACAAAACAGGACATGCACACTTTAACCAACCCATCATTTCAGTGACAGGGTCTGCCACACGACTGTGACTGATATGACGGGTTGGTTTGGACCCCCCCCAAAAAAGAAGCAATTAATCTCTCCTTGCACAAACTGGCTCTACAGAGGCAAGATGTCCACCTCATCTTCACCCTCCGATATATCACCGTGTACATCCCCCTCCTCACAGATTATCAATTCGTCCCCACTGGAATCCACCATCTCAGCTCCCTGTGTACTTTGTGGAGGCAATTGCTGCTGGTCAATGTCTCCGCGGAGGAATTGATTATAATTCATTTTAATGAACATCATCTTCTCCACATTTTCTGGATGTAACCTCGTACGCCGATTGCTGACAAGGTGAGCGGCGGCACTAAATACTCTTTCGGAGTACACACTTGTGGGAGGGCAACTTAGGTAGAATAAAGCCAGTTTGTGCAAGGGCCTCCAAATTGCCTCTTTTTCCTGCCAGTATAAGTACGGACTGTGTGACGTGCCTACTTGGATGCGGTCACTCATATAATCCTCCACCATTCTATCAATGTTGAGAGAATCATATGCAGTGACAGTAGACGACATGTCCGTAATCGTTGTCAGGTCCTTCAGTCCGGACCAGATGTCAGCATCAGCAGTCGCTCCAGACTGCCCTGCATCACCGCCAGCGGGTGGGCTCGGAATTCTGAGCCTTTTCCTCGCACCCCCAGTTGCGGGAGAATGTGAAGGAGGAGATGTTGACAGGTCGCGTTCCGCTTGACTTGACAATTTTGTCACCAGCAGGTCTTTCAACCCCAGCAGACCTGTGTCTGCCGGAAAGAGAGATCCAAGGTAGGCTTTAAATCTAGGATCGAGCACGGTGGCCAAAATGTAGTGCTCTGATTTCAACAGATTGACCACCCGTGAATCCTTGTTAAGCGAATTAAGGGCTGCATCCACAAGTCCCACATGCCTAGCGGAATCGCTCCGTGTTAGCTCCTTCTTCAATGCCTCCAGCTTCTTCTGCAAAAGCCTGATGAGGGGAATGACCTGACTCAGGCTGGCAGTGTCTGAACTGACTTCACGTGTGGCAAGTTCAAAGGGCATCAGAACCTTGCACAACGTTGAAATCATTCTCCACTGCACTTGAGACAGGTGCATTCCATCTCCTATATCGTGCTCAATTGTATAGGCTTGAATGGCCTTTTGCTGCTCCTCCAACCTCTGAAGCATATAGAGGGTTGAATTCCACCTCGTTACCACTTCTTGCTTCAGATGATGGCAGGGCAGGTTCAGTAGTTTTTGGTGGTGCTCCAGTCTTCTGTACGTGGTGCCTGTACGCCGAAAGTGTCCCGCAATTTTTCTGGCCACCGACAGCATCTCTTGCACGCCCCTGTCGTTTTTAAAAAAATTCTGCACCACCAAATTCAAGGTATGTGCAAAACATGGGACGTGCTGGAATTTGCCCATATTTAATGCACACACAATATTGCTGGCGTTGTCCGATGCCACAAATCCACAGGAGAGTCCAATTGGGGTAAGCCATTCCGCGATGATCTTCCTCAGTTGCCGTAAGAGGTTTTCAGCTGTGTGCGTATTCTGGAAAGCGGTGATACAAAGCGTAGCCTGCCTAGGAAAGAGTTGGCGTTTGCGAGATGCTGCTACTGGTGCCGCCGCTGCTGTTCTTGCGGCGGGAGTCCATACATCTACCCAGTGGGCTGTCACAGTCATATAGTCCTGACCCTGCCCTGCTCCACTTGTCCACATGTCCGTGGTTAAGTGGACATTGGGTACAACTGCATTTTTTAGGACACTGGTGAGTCTTTTTCTGACGTCCGTGTACATTCTCGGTATCGCCTGCCTAGAGAAGTGGAACCTAGATGGTATTTGGTAACGGGGGCACACTGCCTCAATAAATTGTCTAGTTCCCTGTGAACTAACGGCGGATACCGGACGCACGTCTAACACCAACATAGTTGTCAAGGACTCAGTTATCCGCTTTGCAGTAGGATGACTGCTGTGATATTTCATCTTCCTCGCAAAGGACTGTTGAACAGTCAATTGCTTACTGGAAGTAGTACAAGTGGGCTTACGACTTCCCCTCTGGGATGACCATCGACTCCCAGCGGCAACAACAGCAGCGCCAGCAGCAGTAGGCGTTACACGCAAGGATGCATCGGAGGAATCCCAGGCAGGAGAGGACTCGTCAGACTTGCCAGTGACATGGCCTGCAGGACTATTGGCATTCCTGGGGAAGGAGGAAATTGACACTGAGGGAGTTGGTGGGGTGGTTTGCGTGAGCTTGGTTACAAGAGGAAGGGATTTACTGGTCAGTGGACTGCTTCCGCTGTCACCCAAAGTTTTTGAACTTGTCACTGACTTATTATGAATGTGCTGCAGGTGACGTATAAGGGAGGATGTTCCGAGGTGGTTAACGTCCTTACCCCTACTTATTACAGCTTGACAAAGGGAACACACGGCTTGACACCTGTTGTCCGCATTTCTGGTGAAATACCTCCACACCGAAGAGCTGATTTTTTTGGTATTTTCACCTGGCATGTCAACGGCCATATTCCTCCCACGGACAACAGGTGTCTCCCCGGGTGCCTGACTTAAACAAACCACCTCACCATCAGAATCCTCCTGGTCAATTTCCTCCCCAGCGCCAGCAACACCCATATCCTCCTCATCCTGGTGTACTTCAACACTGACATCTTCAATCTGACTATCAGGAACTGGACTGCGGGTACTCCTTCCAGCACTTGCAGGGGGCATGCAAATAGTGGAAGGCGCATGCTCTTCACGTCCAGTGTTGGGAAGGTCAGGCATCGCAAACGACACAATTGGACTCTCCTTGTGGATTTGGGATTTCAAAGAACGCACAGTTCTTTGCGGTGCTTTTGCCAGCTTGAGTCTTTTCAGTTTTCTAGCGAGAGGCTGAGTGCTTCCATCCTCATGTGAAGCTGAACCACTAGCCATGAACATAGGCCAGGGCCTCAGCCGTTCCTTGCCACTCCGTGTGGTAAATGGCATATTGGCAAGTTTACGCTTCTCCTCCGACAATTTTATTTTAGGTTTTGGAGTCCTTTTTTTTCTGATATTTGGTGTTTTGGATTTGACATGCTCTGTACTATGACATTGGGCATCGGCCTTGGCAGACGACGTTGCTGGCATTTCATCGTCTCGGCCATGACTAGTGGCAGCAGCTTCAGCACGAGGTGGAAGTGGATCTTGATCTTTCCCTAATTTTGGAACCTCAACTTTTTTGTTCTCCATATTTTATAGGCAGAACTAAAAGGCACCTCAGGTAAACAATGGAGATGGATGGATTGGATACTAGTATACAATTATGGACGGACTGCCACGGTTAGGTGGTATAAAAAAACCACGGTTAGGTGGTATATATTATAATAATAATACAATTATGGATGGACGGACTGCCTGCCGACTGCCGACACAGAGGTAGCCACAGCCGTGAACTACCGCACTGTACACTGGTTGATAAAGAGATAGTAGTATACTCGTAACAACTAGTATGACACTATGACGACGGTATAAAGAAAGAAAAAAAAATACCACAGTTAGGTGGTATATATTATAATAATAATACAATTATGGATGGACGGACTGCCTGCCGACTGCCGACACAGAGGTAGCCACAGCCGTGAACTACCGCACTGTACACTGGTTGATAAAGAGATAGTAGTATACTCGTAACAACTAGTATGACACTATGACGACGGTATAAAGAATGAAAAAAAAACCACGGTTAGGTGGTATATATTATAATAATAATACAATTATGGATGGACGGACTGCCTGCCGAGTGCCGACACAGAGGTAGCCACAGCCGTGAACTACCGCACTGTACACTGGTTGATAAAGAGATAGTAGTATACTCGTAACAACTAGTATGACACTATGACGACGGTATAAAGAAAGAAAAAAAAATACCACGGTTAGGTGGTATATATTATAATAATAATACAATTATGGATGGACGGACTGCCTGCCGACTGCCGACACAGAGGTAGCCACAGCCGTGAACTACCGCACTGTACACTGGTTGATAAAGAGATAGTAGTATACTCGTAACAACTAGTATGACACTATGACGACGGTATAAAGAAAGAAAAAAAAATACCACAGTTAGGTGGTATATATTATAATAATAATACAATTATGGATGGACGGACTGCCTGCCGACTGCCGACACAGAGGTAGCCACAGCCGTGAACTACCGCACTGTACACTGGTTGATAAAGAGATAGTAGTATACTCGTAACAACTAGTATGACACTATGACGACGGTATAAAGAAAGAAAAAAAAATACCACAGTTAGGTGGTATATATTATAATAATAATACAATTATGGATGGACGGACTGCCTGCCGACTGCCGACACAGAGGTAGCCACAGCCGTGAACTACCGCACTGTACACTGGTTGATAAAGAGATAGTAGTATACTCGTAACAACTAGTATGACACTATGACGACGGTATAAAGAAAGAAAAAAAAATACCACAGTTAGGTGGTATATATTATAATAATAATACAATTATGGATGGACGGACTGCCTGCCGAGTGCCGACACAGAGGTAGCCACAGCCGTGAACTACCGCACTGTACACTGGTTGATAAAGAGATAGTAGTATACTCGTAACAACTAGTATGACACTATGACGACGGTATAAAGAATGAAAAAAAAATACCACAGTTAGGTGGTATATATTATAATAATAATACAATTATGGATGGACGGACTGCCTGCCGACTGCCGACACAGAGGTAGCCACAGCCGTGAACTACCGCACTGTACACTGGTTGATAAAGAGATAGTAGTATACTCGTAACAACTAGTATGACACTATGACGACGGTATAAAGAAAGAAAAAAAAATACCACAGTTAGGTGGTATATATTATAATAATAATACAATTATGGATGGACGGACTGCCTGCCGAGTGCCGACACAGAGGTAGCCACAGCCGTGAACTACCGCACTGTACACTGGTTGATAAAGAGATAGTAGTATACTCGTAACAACTAGTATGACACTATGACGACGGTATAAAGAATGAAAAAAAAACCACGGTTAGGTGGTATATATTATAATAATAATACAATTATGGATGGACGGACTGCCTGCCGACTGCCGACACAGAGGTAGCCACAGCCGTGAACTACCGCACTGTACACTGGTTGATAAAGAGATAGTAGTATACTCGTAACAACTAGTATGACACTATGACGACGGTATAAAGAATGAAAAAAAAACCACGGTTAGGTGGTATATATTATAATAATAATACAATTATGGATGGACGGACTGCCTGCCGACTGCCGACACAGAGGTAGCCACAGCCGTGAACTACCGCACTGTACACTGGTTGATAAAGAGATAGTAGTATACTCGTAACAACTAGTATGACACTATGACGACGGTATAAAGAATGAAAAAAAAACCACGGTTAGGTGGTATATATTATAATAATAATACAATTATGGATGGACGGACTGCCTGCCGACTGCCGACACAGAGGTAGCCACAGCCGTGAACTACCGCACTGTACACTGGTTGATAAAGAGATAGTAGTATACTCGTAACAACTAGTATGACACTATGACGACGGTATAAAGAATGAAAAAAAAACCACGGTTAGGTGGTATATATTATAATAATAATACAATTATGGATGGACGGACTGCCTGCCGACTGCCGACACAGAGGTAGCCACAGCCGTGAACTACCGCACTGTACACTGGTTGATAAAGAGATAGTAGTATACTCGTAACAACTAGTATGACACTATGACGACGGTATAAAGAATGAAAAAAAAACCACGGTTAGGTGGTATATATTATAATAATAATACAATTATGGATGGACGGACTGCCTGCCGACTGCCGACACAGAGGTAGCCACAGCCGTGAACTACCGCACTGTACACTGGTTGATAAAGAGATAGTAGTATACTCGTAACAACTAGTATGACACTATGACGACGGTATAAAGAATGAAAAAAAAACCACGGTTAGGTGGTATATATTATAATAATAATACAATTATGGATGGACGGACTGCCTGCCGACTGCCGACACAGAGGTAGCCACAGCCGTGAACTACCGCACTGTACACTGGTTGATAAAGAGATAGTAGTATACTCGTAACAACTAGTATGACACTATGACGACGGTATAAAGAAAGAAAAAAAAATACCACGGTTAGGTGGTATATATTGTAATACAATTATGGATGGACGGACTGCCTGCCGAGTTCCGACTGCCGACACAGAGGTAGCCACAGCCGTGAACTACCGCACTGTACTGTGTCTGCTGCTAATATAGACTGGTTGATAAAGAGATAGTATACAATACATACAACAATATACTACTATACTGGTGGTCAGGCACTGGTCACCACTAGTCACACTGGCAGTGGCACTCCTGCAGCAAAAGTGTGCACTGTTTAATTTTAAATTAATATAATATTATGTACTCCTGGGGGCTCCTGCTATAACAACCTGCAGTGCTCCCCAGTCTCCCCCACAATTATTATAAGCTTTGCCTTTTATACATTGATGTGCAGCACACTGGGCTGAGCTGAGTGCACACAGACTGAGTCACACTGTGTGACTGGCTGCTGCTGTGTATCGTTTTTTTTCAGGCAGAGAACGGATATAGCAGAGAACGGATATATTATATTAAAATAAATAAAAGTTAACTAACAACAACTGCACTGGTCACTGTGGTAAACTCTGTCTGACTCTGCACAATCTCTCTCTCTCTTCTAATCTAATTTCTAATGGAGAGGACGCCAGCCACGTCCTCTCCCTATCAATCTCAATGCACGTGTGAAAATGGCGGCGACGCGCGGCTCCTTATATAGAATCCGAGTCTCGCGAGAATCCGACAGCGTCATGATGACGTTCGGGCGCGCTCGGGTTAACCGAGCAAGGCGGGAGGATCCGAGTCTGCTCGGACCCGTAAAAAAAACATGAAGTTCGTGCGGGTTCGGTTTCAGAGAAACCGAACCCGCTCATCTCTAGACAAGACCAGGACGGAACAGAGTGCCAGGTAAGATGGGTGACAGGACCACGACAGAGGGGACAGGGAGAGTACAGGGATGACAGAGCCATGACAGAATAGAGGGGACAGGAGAGAAAGGTGTCAGGGACAGGACAGAGGTGACAGGGACAGTACAGAACAGAGGGGACAGGAGAGAATGGTCTCAGGAACAGGACAGAGGTGACAGGGCCAACACAGCGATGACAGGGACAGTGCAGTGGGGAAGAACAAAAATGACAGGACCAAGATAGAGGTGACAGGGACAAGAGAGAGGTGATAGGACCATGACATAGGTGACAGGACCAGGACAGAGGGGAATGGGACAGGACAGGAAAGGGGTGACATGGGCAGAACCAGGACAGAGATACCAGGACAGAACTGAAGGGATAGGAGAGAGGGTTAACAGGGACAGGACAGAGTTAGCAGGGTCAGGACAGGGACAGGGGTGGCAGGGACTGGACAGAGGGGACAGGGACAGAACAGAAGTGTCAGCTGAGAGAGATGACAGGGCCGGTAAGAGGTGACAAGGACAAGACAGGGTGACAGGAGAGAGGGGAGGCAGGGCCAGCACAGAGGTGACAGGGATGGGAAAGGACAGGGTGACAGAGACGGGACTGGCGTGATAGCCCATCACAGAGGTGACAGGTACAGGACAATGGTGACAGGAGAGAGGGTAGGCAGAGCAAGCACATAGGTGCAGGAAGAAGGACAGGGGTGAGAGGGACAGGAGAGAGGGGAGACAGGGCCAGGCTTAGGCTTAGTTAAACTACCCTGTGACTTGAGCGGTGACAGCAGCAGGTGTTCTGTCTTCCCCCTCACATGTTCCCCCTCTCCCAAAAGGGCTTACACTTACATAGAGTTCAGTTTTCAGGAGTCCATGCTCCTGCCTGGAACAGCCTCACTTTCCCGCACTGCACACTCTCTCCTTGCGGCTGCTGCTGCTACAGTACATGTCCTGGCGGGCAGCGGCTCTGGGTCGCGGAAGGATATCACGTGACACCCGTGACCCAGGCCAGAGCACAGCAGCAGATAGCACAGAGAGGAGGAGCGAGCGCCGCTGATGTTGATAGGCGATGCGCTCGCTCGTCGGCTCCTATAGCAGCGCCTGCTGCACTACAGAAATGAATCATTCATGTGTGGACGGACGGGGGACAACGGAGCAGTTGCCGTGCCCCCTTCAGGGCCAGAAGCCCGGCGGCAAAGGACTCCGCTGTCTCCGGGA
Source organism: Pseudophryne corroboree (assembly GCF_028390025.1). Lineage (NCBI taxonomy): Eukaryota > Metazoa > Chordata > Amphibia > Anura > Myobatrachidae > Pseudophryne > Pseudophryne corroboree. Next base: position 516,487,708 of record NC_086449.1, read on the forward strand.
GTTCCGCCCCTGTTCACAAGTATAAACCCAGGATTTGGTGCATGTCTGAAAGGGGTCTTATTTTGTATCTGAGCATGGTCCTTTTTTACATGTTAATTGTCTCTGAGACTCCATCTGACACTGAGGAGTCGGAGTAAAAATCTATTTTTTGTCAAGTAAAACCCAACCCAGTAGTTAAACACAACAAAGGAATTTAATAGGGACATAGGCCAGAGCTGATAAGTGTTGGAAACTTACAACTGCCACACTGATCACTGCAGCTTCAAGTATGAACTGGCAGAAATGATCTCAAAGCAGCCCAGACCATGCCAACAATTACTACCTGCCAGAGCCTGATTTTCTCATGATGGGAAACAGATCTTTTTCAACCTGTGTGTACTGCAGCGGAATAAACGGTCACATTGTACCCTTGTACCAGAGCCGCACCGGCCCACAGGGGTACAGGGGAAATCCCCGGTGGGCCCACATCCCACTTAACTACACTTGAGTTATACATATCTTACCTTATACTGCACAGGACTATTGTGTATTTTCTACAGTGCATTGCTGTTCTTAACCTGGCATTTACGACAAACCTGGTATTTACTACATTTACTTATCAAGGGGCCCAGACCATGCCAACATTATTACCTGCAAGAGCCTGGTTTCCTCATGATGGGGAACAGATCTATTGCAACCTGTGTGTACGGCAGCGGAATAAACTGTCACATTGTTCCTTTGTACTGTATGTGATCCAGAGAAAAGCTGTCCTGTATAACAGTTGGTGATGAGGCAGATAGCATAATAAAAAACTGTAGGGAGTTGATGAAGCCCCATTATGAGAGTACAGTATAACGTGAGTGCACCTAGATAATTACTGAGACATGGAATTATGGAACAGGATGGCTGCACTTGGAACAGCAAAAGTTTGCACTGTCAGGAGGGAGAGCTTGGGTACAGTGCAGATGTCCCTAGTACAATACAGCGTAGTTTGGATTTGAGCAGAAATGACAATGCTATAAATAAAGGGTGGGTGTAGGGCAGCTCCTCACTGCTATTTCCACTCCACTTCATTTTTCCCCAGCTCAGTGCTGGCAGCCTTTGGATCTTGTCCTGTTTTTTTAATGTTTTACACCTTGATATTGCTTTTCAACAGCGAATACTGAAGCAACTTCCAAGTCATGTACTTAAAATGTTCACATCATTGCCAAAACTATAATGGCAGATGGGGGCCGGGTTGTAATGAAGTCTGAGTTCAGCGGCCGTGCGGGATGCCGGACGAAGTCGGATGTTTTTTTAAAGGGGCAATAATTTACAAGGCATGGTGTAGCCTTGTAAATGATTGCCCCTTTAAAAAAAACGTCCAAGTTTGGCCGGCAACCCACACGAGGTCTATTTAATAAGCCTTGGAGAGTGATCAAGTGTATGGAAATAAAGTACCAGCCAATTGGCTCCTAACTGTTATGTTACAGGCTGTGGGCGGGATGTGCCAACTGGTTGCAGTACATCCCGCCACACATCGCGCCAACACTAGCTGCATATACACTTACTGTATATATGCAATTAGTCTTGCGAATAACAGCTTTTTCGCAATACATCTCTGTACCTGGACTTCCGGGTATGGGCCCCAGGAGTCCGTCTGCGCATGAGCAGAGGAATGCTGCGGGGCATGCTGGGAGGGATCCGATCAGATCCATCACACAACACGACTCGGAAAGAATACCATAGGCTTCTATAGGGTGATGCCAGTCGGAGACCTGGCGGCCAGGGCTTAGTACATTTGAAAATAGTAGAAACTCAGAAAACAGGGTTTTTAATGCATTTTTGCATTGGTACATCCCGTCCTGTATTTGAAAAATGACAATTAGGAGCTGGTTGGTCGGTAATTTATCTCGTCCTCCACTTTAACTCTCTCCAAGGCTTAATAAATAGTGTCCAGTCATTTTCATGATTCATTCCATGGGTCTTCAACCTGCGGCCCTCCAGCTGCTGTGGAACTACACATCCCAGCATGCGCTGCCATAGTTTTGCTATTAAGGCATGCCAAAACTGAGGCAGGGCATGCTGGAATGTGTAATTCCACAGCAGCTGAAGGGCCACAGGTTGAAGACTCATGATTTAAGCTATAGATGAGCACTATTTTTCGAAGTTTTATTTTATTAAAAGTAGTGATGAGCGGGTTCAGTTCCTCGGAATCCGAACCCCCCCCGAACTTCACCCATTTTACACGGTTCCGATGCAGACTCGGATACTCCCGCCTTGCTCGGTTAAATCGAGCGCGCCCGAACGTCATCATCCCGCTGTCGGATTCTCGCGAGATTTATATTCTATATAAGGAGCCGCGCGTCACCACCATTTTCACTCGTGCATTGGAGATGATAGGGAGAGGACGTGCAGTGTTCTCTCAGTTTCTGTGTTCAGTGTGCTGCAAATATCTGTGCTCAGTGTGCTGAAAATATCTACGTTCTCTGCCTGAAAAATGCTCCATATCTGTGCTGCATTGTAGTATATAGTAGGAGGACAGTACAGAATTTTGCTGACCAGTGACCACCAGCATTATATAGCAGTACGGTACAGTAGTCCACTGCTATACCTACCTCTGTGTCGTCAAGTATACTATCCATCCATACCTGTGGTGCATTTTAGTTGTGTGCAGTATATATAGTAGGAGGACAGTGCAGAATTTTGCTGACCACCAGTATATAATATATAGCAGTACGGTACAGTAGGCCACTGCTCTACCTACCTCTGTGTCGTCAAATATACTATCCATCCATACCTGTGGTGCATTTTAGTTGTGTACAGTATATATAGTAGGAGGACAGTGCAGAATTTTGCTGACCACCAGTATATAATATATAGCAGTACGGTACAGTAGTCCACTGCTATACCTACCTCTGTGTCGTCAAGTATACTATCCATCCATACCTGTGGTGCATTTTAGTTGTACGCAGTATATATAGTAGGAGGACAGTGCAGAATTTTGCTGACCACCAGTATATAATATATAGCAGTACGGTACAGTAGGCCACTGCTCTACCTACCTCTGTGTCGTCAAGTATACTATCCATCCATACCTGTGGTGCATTTTAGTTGTGCGCAGTATATATAGTAGGGAGACAGTGCAGAATTTTGCTGACCACCAGTATATAATATATAGCAGTACGGTACAGTAGTCCACTGCTCTACCTACCTCTGTGTCGTCAAGTATACTATCCATCCATACCTGTGCTGCATTTTAGTTGTGCACAGTATATAGTAGGAGGACAGTGCAGAATTTTGCTGACCACCAGTATATAATATATAGCAGTACGGTACAGTAGTCCACTGCTCTACCTCTGTGTCGTCAAGTATACTACAAAAGTTCAGTAAAATGACCCAAAAATCAAAATTAAAAGCATCTGATGAGAAGCGTAAACTTGCCAATATGCCATTTACGACACGGAGTGGCAAGGAACGGCTGAGGCCCTGGCCTATGTTTATGGCTAGTGGTTCAGATTCACATGAGGATGGAAGCACTCATCCTCTTGCTAGAAAACTGCAGTGCCACTCCTAGATGGGCCAGGTGTTTGTGTCGGCCACTTGGGTCGCTTAGCTTAGTCACACAGCTACCTCATTGCACCTCTTTTTTTCTTTGCATCATGTGCTGTTTGGGGACTATTTTTTAAATCTGCCATCCTGTCTGACACTGCAGTGCCACTCCTAGATGGGCCAGGTGTTTGTGTCGGCCACTTGGGTCGCTTAGCTTAGCCATCCAGCGACCTTGGTGCACCTCTTTTTTTTCTTTGCATCATGTGCTGTTTGGGGACTATTTTTTAAAATCTGCCATCCTGTCTGACACTGCAGTGCCACTCCTAGAAGGGCCAGGTGTTTGTGTCGGCCACTTGGGTCGCTTAGCTTAGCCATCCAGCGACCTCGGTGCAAATTTTAGGACTAAAAACAATATTGTGAGGTGTGAGGTGTTCAGAATAGACTGGAAATGAGTGGAAATTATGGTTATTGAGGTTAATAATACTATGGGATCAAAATGACCCACAAATTCTATGATTTAAGCTGTTTTTGAGGGTTTTTTGTAAAAAAAACACCCGAATCCAAAACACACCCGAATCCAACAAAAAAATTTCAGGGAGGTTTTGCCAAAACGCGTCCGAATCCAAAACACAGCCGCGGAACCGAATCCAAAACCAAAACACAAAACCCGAAAAATTTCTGGTGCACATCACTAAATTATATATGCCAGATGGACCAATGGCCTGGTAGGCCAGTCCGGTCATACAAAGAATCAGCATGGCCATGCGCAACCTTTGTAGAAAGGTGATATTAGGGCCTGTCCTTATACAATATGTACTACACTGACCCCATTTTACAATAAAGCAATTGCAACACTCCCATAAATAGTCTAACTGGATTAAGTAGCTATATGTTTTCCAAAAAGTCCAGTTGCAAAGTAGACAATCAAAGCTTTGGGCCTGATTCAGAGTTGTATGATAATTTATTTGCAGCTGCGGTCCTGTGAGCAGCAGATATGCAAAAATATGCAAATGACACAGATGCCTGAATTTCTATTGAGGTGCCCACCAGCGGCTTTGCGGATCCAAGTAGCTGTGTACAAATATGAAGCAGAAGTCGCAGTTCCTTCAATAATCATGATTAACCCTATGGTGACACAGAATGGCCACAGCAGTTGAGATGCTGGCACCAAGTTTTGTGCATATGGGATCGCAGCTGTAGGCTGAGATACGCCCAAAATGTTGTGACTCATCTGCATTTTTTATGCCACTCGCTGATACTTCGCCAAAATGGTCTCCACCTGTCAATCATAAATCCTTGTTGAATAATTCCTAAAAAGTGAGTGACATCAGAGATGTTCCTTGGCACTTGCACAGGGCAACCGTGATGCAAGCGCAGATAACTGATAATCGCTGAACTCCATAAATATTAGCATTGCATTCAACTATGAATCAGACCTTCTGTAAACAGATACTTTGATAGCATTAGAATGACACATTTAAATACTTACATATAACTTGCTATACATGTACAGTTGGTCAATTCAATCTGAAAATGTAGCTGAATTTTATAGAATTTTCATTATAGAATTTTCATTGGCAAATTAATTTATAAATGGTCGGATGCTGCCTAAAATTCGGTAAATAATTAACACTAGTTTGAGACTAGAGCCAACTACAGAAGCAAATAATATAAGAAGTCATTCTGCAAGCTTCAACTGATGTCAGCTGCCTGTATAATTTTAAAAGGTGCTTACTACCCTTCACACACTGTTTCTGTACTACACAATGATAGCATACTCCATTTGGCTGTTACTGGTTTGCACGCTGCATTTACAGCATACTGTATATGTGTAAATGTTTTACAGAATAGTTATTCTCTGATTTTTCTCTTTCACACCATAACTCCTATCACTGACTGATACAAACTCTACCTTTTTCTATATATTAACTCATTTTTCATATATATCCTTTTTTACTTAATTGTTTTTGCCATTGTCTGTCTTCATCTCCTGTCCCCATAAACTGCTGTCAACTCCCAGCCTAATTGCTTATCATCATTCAACCCATGACTGTTATTGTCCAGTCCATAACTGTGTCTGGCCGGTCCATCCATTGTCTTCTGCCATTGCCCTGATCTAGGGTTGGCACCAGGGGCGTATCTTGGGGCGGGCGAGCCGTGCAATTGCACGGGGCGGCCGCCGTGGCACTTCTGCGGGTCCTTGCTTCCCCCTTCTCCCTCTTCCCGAGTACTCCGCTCGGGGGTCGGAGTTTCACGGAATGACGCGGTTGCGTCGTGACATCACGACGCAATCGCATCATTTCGCGAAACTCTGCCCAGCGAGCGGAGTACTGATGACAAGAGGAGGGGGAGCCAAGCTACTAGAAGGACAAGGCGGCTGGCGTGAGGAGGGAGAGGCGTGCCGAAGAGCGGGAAGAACCTCTGCAAATGTAATTAAGTCTCTCTCTCTCTCTCTCTCCCTCCCTCCTCCCCCCCCCCCCCCCACTTGACACTTGCCTGCCTAATATGTAAAATTGGGACTCTTGCTTGCGCAATGTGTAAAATGGGGACTCTTGCCTGCCTAATGGGTAAAATGGGGACTCTTGCCTGCCTAATGTGTAAAATGGGGACTTTTGCCTGCCATAATGTGTAACATGGGAACTCTTGTCTGCCATAATGTGTAACATGGGAACTCTTGCCTGCCTAATGTGTAAAATGGGGACTTTTGCCTGCCATAATGTGTAACATGGGAACTCTTGCCTGCCTAATGTGTAAAATGGGGACTTTTGCCTGCCATAATGTGTAACATGGGAACTCTTGTCTGCCATAATGTGTAACATGGGAACTCTTGCCTGCCATAATGTGTAACATTGGGACTCTTGCCTGCCTAATGTGTAAAATGGGGACTCTTGCCTGCCTAATGTGTAAAATGGGGACTTTTGCCTGCCATAATGTGTAACATGGGAACTCTTGTCTGCCATAATGTGTAACATGGGAACTCTTGCCTGCCATAATGTGTAACATTGGGACTCTTGCCTGCCTAATGTGTAAAATCCGGACTCTTGCCTGCCATAATGTGTAAAATGGGGATACTTGCCTGCGTAATGTGTTAAATGGGAATTTAATGTATCAAGGGCATTGCGGTGTACGGCATAGTATATATATATATATATATATATATATATATATTATACCACTACTCTCCCTTTGCGCTATTCAAATAAAAACTAGGATCAATAAACAAGAATCTTATATGTGGCAGCCGTATTCAACCAAGTTCCCTGTTAGATGAATTGGCGCCAGAGGGTTTTGTTAACACCCACTCGTATAAAAACCACTTACGTTGGTTTCACCATTTACCCATTAAAACATAATGATAACATGTTCCATTAAAAATTTATTAGACATTATTTATAAAAACACAATGGCAAATTCAGTGTCTGTAATTATACCCCAAAAATATAGTAAAATGCTTCACATATATCACATTACAATCTTTGGCGTCGAGGACAAATGCGGGTATATCACTACAATCTCCTCATTTCTCTTTGGTGCATATTCGGAAATGACATCAGAAAATGGGTAACCCAACGCGTGTTGTCTTATTACAAGACTTCATCAGGGGTACATCTCAACTGAATGGTAAGTAATGTCATTGAACGAATAAAACCCAACAAGAGATTCATAAGCGCTTGGTGAGAGATCCCTTATGTCATAGGGACTTTCTGTTGGACAATCTGTCAGGCCTCAAAAGCCGACAACTCGAATATAAAATTCAGAAATTCAAGTTTTCAAGTACAGAAGGAATTCACTTAGGTAAGGAACCTCCTGTGAATTAGTAGTAAAGCCAGGGTCGGACTGGCCCACAGGAGTACCAGGGAAACCACCGGTAGGCCCCACTGCCTGAGGGCCCACTCCTTCCTCTAAGGATCAGGTTCCAGACTGTGCACTTGTATTATACATGGTAGATATGTTGCATTACACTGCACTAAACTATTGTGTATTTAAAACCTCTATGGAGGCTGGCCACACACCCTTTGTAGGCTGGCCACACCCCTAAGTATGGGCCCCTACCACTGCATTTCCTCGGTGGGCCCTTCATGCCCCAGTCCGACACTGGGTAAGGCTGCATCCACATAAAATACACTGATAACATAAATTACACTGAAAAAGTCGCATCCACAAAAATACACTGGTAAAGCTGCAGCCACATAAAATACATTGGGGGGAAAAACACATTCACATAAAATATACTAAAACTTGTATCCACATAAAATACATTGAAAAAGCCACTTTAACATAAAATACACTGATAAACCCGTATCCACATAAAATACACTAGAAAAAAAAAAACCGCATCCAGAGAATACTCTCCAGCCTTTTACGTGTAATTTTAGACCCTTCATGCGTCACTCCAGCCTCCTCATTTGTCACTCCACCACCCATGTGTCATTCCTGCCCACTCTTGTGTCATTCCTGCCCCCTCTTATGTGTCACTCCTTCCGCCTCTTGTGTCACTTCTGCCCCCACATGTGTCACTTCAGCCACCTATATGTCACTCCTGCCCCCTCATTTGTCACTCCACCCCCTCCCCATTTTTCACTACGCTCCTTACCCCACCATGTGTCACTACAGCCCTTTCATTTGACACTTCAGGCCCCATTATGTGTGAGCCAGGGACGTGCAGTCAGGGGAGGCAGAGTCTCCCCTGTCATAATGAGTGAAATAATACAAAGAAGATATTTATAACACATGTTCTATGTCATAAACAGCTTTTTTTGTATTTTTCTAATCATATTCGCTGCCTCCCACTGACAGTAATAAAGTGTTTTAGCCTGGTGGCGGGGCCAAACAGAGGGCAGGAAAAGCCCACTGACAAAAAATTAAGAAAGAGGCACCAGCATATCTGCCTCAGTGACAGGGACATGTTTTCATCCTACTTCAGAGCACGCCCCTGTCAGTGAGGCAGATTTGATTGGACAGCAGATCCAGCACTGAGCAGGGACTGTATACTCCTGTCCTTGTCAGTACGGAGTCCGGCTCTCTTCCTCCCTCCCCAGGTGCTGGTTGAGTTACAGATAGTGAGGTAAGGCGAGCAGGGTGCACAATCCCGCATGTCTATTACTGCAGTATAGCACTATCAGGGGGGGCTCTGGTTCCCTGCACCTGGCTGCTACAGCCACGTAGGGTCAAGCTGCTGCTGTCAGGGCTGGCTCCAGGCATACTAGCACCCTGAGCAAGAACATTTTGAAGACCCCCCCCCTCCCCAATATATTTTCACACCCTCTCTACACACAATTAGCATCCTTACACATAACGCCCACAGTAGTGCTTCTTACACATAATGTCTCCAGTATAGTGTCAGATACACATAATGACCGCAGTAGTGCAGTGCCAGATACACATACTGTACGCCCCCCCGGTAGTGCCAGATACACTCTGTCCCCAGTAGTGCAGTGCCAGATACACATGTGCCCCAAGTAGTGCCAGTCTGCCAGATACACATTATATGCCCCCACAGTGCTAGATACACATTATATGCCCCCACAGTGCTAGATATACATAATATGTCCCCAGCAGTGGCAGATACACATAATATGCCCCCCCCCAGCAGTGCCAGATACACATAAAATGCCCCCCAGCAGTGTCAGATACACATAAAATGCCGACCAGCAGTGTCAGATACAAATAATATGCCCCCCAACAGTGCAAGATACACATAATATGCCCCCCAACAGTGCAAGATACACATAATATGTCCCCAGCAGTGCCAAATACATATGTTCCCCCACAGTGCCAGATACACAAAATATGTCCCCACAGTGCTAGATAAACATAATATACCCCCACAGTGTCAGATATACATAATATGCCCCCACAGTGTCAGATACACAGGTGCCCCCTGTATGTGGTGCTCACCACCGCCGGTCTCTCCTGCTGCTCCCATTGCTGCTCCCGCTGCTGCTGCCACCACATCTGCTGTGTGAGGGGAGGAGAGCGCAGTGCGCGTCTCTCCTGCCCCTCAGTCCGGTCTCCAGTGCTACCTGCCCTGCATCTGAAATCAGTTGCTGGTCTGTCAGCCAGTTAAAGCTTGCGGTCCGGCAGCTAATCAAGAGCCACCGCTGCCAGTGCGTGATTGGCAGACGGACCGGCGGCTGATTTAAAATTGTGGCCTGGCTGCTGTCATGGTCATGGCTACGGCAGGAGTAGGCTGCATGTCGCTGTCTGCTCCAGCCTTCAGTTTTCTAGACATCATGGATGTGTGTTAACCTGAGTACATACTTTACCTCCCTTACTCCCACACTCTACCTGCAGCAGCAGCAGCAGCAGCAAAGCCCTAGCTGGGAGTGGGAGAAAGACGGAGACTGGGGCTCTTCACGAACATTGCCTGATTGTTAGATAAAGAGGGTCAGGTTCTATAGTGCCATGGAATGCTGAGTGATGACCCTAAGGCAGTGGCAAACGCAGGATTTTTAGGGCGGGGGTGTTTCCACATTTGTGAGACATATTATATCTCCCATCTGTGTGCGCGCGCGCACACACACACACACACACACACACACACACACACACACACCCCCCCAAGGGAGAGAGGTGGGTGAGCATGGGGAGATAAAGAGGGGGAGCATGGAGAGAGGGGGGAAGAGAGGCACAGGGAGAGAGGGGCCATTGGTAGACTCAGCAAGGGAGCATGGGGAGAGAGAGGGGGCATGGAGAGGGAGCGGCATAAAGAGAGGGGGCATGGAGAGAGAGAGAGAGGGGGGCATGGGGACAGGGAGGGGGCATCGGGAAAGAGAGAGGCATGGGGAGGGAGAAAGAGGGGGTGAAGGGCATGGGAGGTGAGAGAGCGAGAGAGAGAGGCATGGGGGCAGATTTTAGCAGCAGCACAAAAAGGAGAGGTGCCTGGAAGAGCAGCTACAGTACCTGCAGGTCGGTAGGAAGCCCCATGGTTCCATAAGCCGGGCTCCTCGGGATGTGCAGTGCTCTGGAGGGCTCACAATTCCCGCAGCTCGGCAAGACAATAGGCAGCCATGAGGGGATATGAAATACGCAGGAGGAGGGGAATAAGCAGAGACGCGGGAGGAGGGGGACAGACAGACACACGCGGGAGGAGGATAAGTGGCAAGGGGATAAGCAGAGACGCGGGAGGAGGGGACAGGCAGAGACTGTGACACGCAGGAGGGCAATAGGCAGAGACTGTGACAAGCCGGAGGAGGTGAAGCGGGAGAGGGATATGCAGAGACGCGCCGGCGGCTGATGCAGGACGGTGTAGTAAGCTAGGAGAGGATCCTACTTGCCTGTCCCATTTGTTATAAAGAGGCTGCTGTCTTACAGGCACAGCCTGCTTGATTTCCTCCATACAAGATGAAAAATTATCAATCAGCGGCACCGATGGATCACCGGGCAGGGATTCCAGGTACTCGGACCCCCCCTGCATGCACGTACGTAAGGTCAGGCTTAGGCTCCCTCTAGGCTGTCACATGCCAGGTTCCTTCTTCCTCAGTGTTAAACTCACACAGATGCCACAGGACAGTTAGGGAAAAATCATAAGAATATTGGCCCTCATTCCGAGTTGTTCGCTCGCTAGCTGCTTTTAGCAGCAGTGCAAACGCTAAGCCGCTGCCCTCTGGGAGTGTATTTTAGCTTAGCAGAAGTGCGAACAAACGGATCGCAGCGCTGCTACAAAAACAGATTGTGCAGTTTCAGAGTAGCTTCAGACCTACTCCTAGCTTGCGATCACTTCAGACTATTTAGTTCCTGTTTTGATGTCACAAACACGCCCTGCGTTCGCCCAGCCATGCCTACGTTTTTCCAACCACTCCTGCGTTTTTATTTGGCACGCCTGCCTTTTTTCACACACTCCCCGAAAACGGTCAGTTACCACCCAGAAACACCCACTTCCTGTCAATCACTCTGTGGCCACCAGTGCGACTGAAAAGCGTCGCTAGAGCTTGTGTAAAACTGCATCGGCTTTTGTGAAAGTACGACGCGCGTGCGCACTGCGTCTCATACGCATGCGCAGATTTGCCTTTTTTTTTTACCTGATCGCTGCGCTGCGAACGAAAGCAGCTAGTGAACAACTCGGAATGAGGGCCATTGTTATAGTTTAATTTCATTACAATATTCTCCACAGTTTGATAAATCTACCCCATGTCTCCTAATACATGCATAATAAAAGCATGTCTGCTTGTACAACATTTTTAACATGAGAGCGGCACAACTTTTGCACACAGTAGATACTGTTGCACCTTTTGTATGATGCCTACCAGGTTCATACACTGTATGTTGGTGTAAATCCAGCTCTGTTATTAGTCAGTGCCTCCCCAGCCATTGATGTCACCACACTTCACTGGTGTAGGCCACTCCAGCCAGCCAGCCAGTCAGCCCCCATGTTATTCAAGGTCCGAAGATTGGCCTCCCACATCCCACCCACCCAAATCCTTACTCAGAGTATGCTGGCAGCAATGTAGTGGCAGGGAGAGCATCTTGACACCGGCACCGCACTACAAGCAGTGTTCAAACTTTAAATAAGCCTTTGCTGCTGGGAGCTGTAGTTTATTTTAAGTTTGAACACTGCAGTGTGGTGCCGGACACCGGCATCAGTAACAAGTGGCCCTTCCTGAATTCAGCTCTGGTTGCGGGCCCCTGAGATCCACCAGGCCCTAAGCATCTGCTTTGGTCACATTGCGGTAAATCCGTTTCTGCCTCTATGTGCATTTGACTGCATAGCCAGCATGGAAGATCATGGAATGTCACTTTATTAAACATCAAGTTCTGGCATTTTTTGCAAATCAGAGATTTACTAAAGGCTAAATTGCAGCCAAATCGCATCTCAAACACCATAATCTTAACATTGACACAAATACAAGTCACTGATTTACTAAGAATCATGTTTGTCAAATCGATTAAAATTGGACCAAGATTGCAGCACAATAGACAAAATAAATAGACCTGCCTGTGAGCATTGTGTTGTCCCCAAGCACTGCACAGATCAGGGTTGGATCAGTATGATATGTGCTGGGTTTAGAGGGGGTAATTCCGAGTTGTTTGCTAGCTGCTTTCGTTCGCTAAGCAGCGATCAGGCCAAAAAATGGCACTTCTGCGCATGCGTATGCAGCGCAATGCGCACGCGCGTCGTACTATTACAACGAACGATGTAGTTTCACACAAGGTCTAGCGAAGCTTTTCAGTCGCACTGCTGGCCGCAGAGTGATTGACAGGAAGAGGGCGTTTCTGGCGTTTCAGGGAGTGTTCAAAAAAACGCAGGCGTGCCAGGAAAAATGCAGGCGTGCCATGAAAAACGCAGGCATGGCTGGGCGAACACAGGGCGTGTTCGTGACGTCAAAACAGGAACTGAATAGTCTTAAGTGATCACAAGCGCTGAGTAGGACTGAAGCTACTCTGAAACTGCATAAAATTATTTTGTAGCCGCTCTGCGATCCTTTCGTTCGCACTTCTGCTAAGCTAAAATACACTCCCAGAGGGTGGCGGCCTAGCGTTTGCACGGCTGCTAAAAACTGCTAGCGAGCGATCAACTCAGAATGACCACCATTGTTACACTGTAAATAAAGGGTTGACAATGCAATGCATGAGGTCCCCTCCCCAAAAGCATAACCAGCTCCAGACCTGTAGTGTGTAATAAAGTGTTAAATCATTCAGCGTACGAGTCCTGTCTTTTTCTTATATATTTTCTTCCAGTGGGGGTACAGGTGCCAGCAGCAAATCACTGCCCAGCATGTTGGCAATTGTGGTTCTCCAAGTTCTGGGATGCCGGGGCAGACTGGCTGGGACCTGTAGTCCCACTGTAAAGAAAAATATTATTTCTATTTTTCACACTATCAACTCGCCAATACCAGGGGTTCAGAACGTAGCACCTGGCTTCACCTTAGGGATAGTTTCCATTTTCTGAGGAATTCCAGCCCTGGGGTGACCAGTTTAGGGCAGGATAATGTTATGGCAGGGGGACGCTGTGATGATTGTCTCCCAGCTATGACATACAGGGCAGCCATCAGGTAGGTACTTCCAGGACTCAAGTCTCAGACCCGGACCACAAAGGGGACCCACATTGCAGCTGTGTGCATTGCAGCGTACCACAGGCTTCCATAGAGGGACAGCTCTGGCAGCATTTTGAATTTGGAGCCGGCCACGAGCCACTCAGAGCTGGCAGACCACCAGCCAATCAGGAGGAGCCGCAGCAGTAATTCTGATTGACTGCAGGTCTGCAAGCTCTGATTGGTTCGTGGCTCGCTCCAATTTTGAAATACCGCCGGCGCCGTCCCTCTACGGCTGCCTGCTCCAGACTTCTTCCTTGCTGCTGCTGTGGTTCTGGCGGGGGTGCCACCTGATGTCCTGTGGCCTTGTCAAGGTACCAGCAATCGGTGCCCAGAACTGCAAGTTGTAGGGGTTGAAGGGGGGAGCGGTGGTGGTGAGCCCTGCTTATTCTGGGAGTTATAGGCCCCACAATTTCTGATGGCAGCCCTAATTTCTGGTTGAGCCCGGTGCTGGTTACTGGAAAACAGGGGTAGCCCACACCAGTTTCCCCCCCAATTTCTCAGTTCCAGAACAAGCTCATAGATCTGGAGCTGGTTATGTTTTGGGGCTGACAAAATTTTCTTTCCTAAACTATAACACTTTGACAACCCCAATATACACCAAAGCCTGCACAGATCATATTGTGCTTTGACTCGGACTGAAATCAGACACACCAGAAACTGATGAGTATCACCATCAGAAGAAAACTGACTCAAACACGTTGTTTAGTAAATTTGTAATTTGCAGTCTAATATGTTACAGCAATGTCCAGCATGTTTGTTTATAAGTCAAACACGATTCTTAGTAAATTTACCCCCTAGAGCAGGGGTTACCAACCATGTTTCTCAAGGCAAACTGAAGGTGTGTACACACTGTGCAATATTTTCTTGTGATTTTGACTATGTAGTCAAAATTGCAAGGAAAGTTAGTGCAGATCGCAAGGTGAAAGTCACCTTGTGATCCCAATGCGATACCAATGCTCAGTCCTGCGAGGTCGGTATCGCAAGCATAAATAGACTGTGCAGGCAAGTCAATTTTGACTATCTCATAGAAAAGATAGTCAAAATTGACACTTAGCCAAAATCGTAAATAGTCAGTATCGCAAGCACAGTCATCTATGCTTATTATCATTCATATTCTCTGACAAATGGCCAGAAAATCACAAATTCTGCTAGGGTATGTAAACTTCTGAGCACAACTGTATATATATATATATATATATAGCTGTTTTTTGGGGTGTGCTCTGAGTTCAGCGGATCTTATCGATATGGATGTGAGCTGTGTATGTTCTATAAACCTCATTTAATGACACCCAAAGTTTATAATACAATTTTATCGTTAAAATACAAGTAAAACTTCAAGAATTCAATTTAAGTACATTCTCTTACATAAAAAAAGAAATTTTATCTGTTCAAGGGTTTTATCTGTCCATGCGTTTCGTCTATGGTGACTTCTTCAGGGGTGTTATTTGTTCAATTTTGGACTCCCATTTTGTGGGAACAGAAAAATTCCTCACTCATAAATGGGGTGGTCTTCAGTATGCCAACTGTCGGGATCCCGGAGCACAGTATAGCGTCCACGACCCCCCTGGAGGGAGAATAAAATAGCGTGGCGCGCGTAGCGCGCTACCGTGCCCGCAGCGAGCCCGCAAGGGGCTCATTTGCGATCACCACGCTGTTGGTATGCCGGCGGTTGGGCTCCCGGCGTCGGTATGCAGCCGGGAACCCGTCCGCCGGCATACCATACTACACCCCATAAATGGACCCCCATAAGTAAGAGCAAACAATTATGCTAATAACACAGTCTCCTGTGGATTTTATTAGTGGATAACAGGTGACTTAGTTTCTTAAAATTCTTTGGACATAAACTGACATCAGTAATCTTCAATACATTTAAAGTTATTTTTAGCAGTGCTTTTACACAGTTGTCCAGAATCTAATACGACCAGCAGCAGTCAATCACATCTGTGAGGTCTGGAGTCCAACAAATTGCATGGGCAGATAAAACCCTTGAACAGTTGAAATTTCTATTTTATGTAAGAGAATGTACTTAAATTGGTTAATGAAGCCTCTAAGTTGGCTGGCCACACTACTAAGCTTGGGCCCCTATCACTGTATTCCCACGGTCGGCCCTTCGTGCCACATTCCGACACTGGCAGTCCAAAATTTAAATCAGGTGACTGCACCAACTGCCATTGAGTTCTGCAATGTTTGAGAGTGTTGTTGTTGTTGTTGTTTTTTTCTTGGGGGGAGGGGGGGGGGGCAATTGGTGTGGCTCCTGTATTTGAATTTTGGACTGGGCTGCAGCCTCAGCTCTTGAGCTATCGCTGATTTTGAGCATATGGGGGTAAATTTTCTAAGGTGGGAGATTTTTAGAACTGGTGGTGTTGCCCATGGCATCCAATCAGATTCTACTTACCATTTATCTAGCTGCTTCTAGCAGATAATAGATATAATCTGATTGGTTGCTATGGGCAACATCACCAGTTCTAAAAATCTCCTACCTTAGTAAATTTACCCCATGATGACTATCTCTGGTAAAAACTTACTGAATGCCACAGAAGTATTAACAAAGAAAAGTTACATTTGGATTTGGCAGTGGACAATTAATTTGTCAATTTAAAGACAGTGATATCAGTGATGTGTTTTGGAAGGAAAAAATTTAATGGGTCAAGTTGGTGTTTGTCAGAGGTAGTGGTTAATATGTTAATGTCAGTCGGGGGAATTCTTGGTGATGAAGCAGAGAAGTGAGATAAGCTTCAGGTTACCAAGACAGGTGGGGACAAGTAAGATTATTATTATTATTATTTTTTACAATGGGGCTGATTAGATCATGTTACAGTGAAAGCATAGTCATGCCTGTGGAAAGAGAAATATTGAATAGAGGCTTCATAAGGTTTACAAGAGGTCTGGATACAGAAAGGGGAAGTTGAGAGGTAATGGGGTCAAAGGGACAAGCTGTTATGTGAGAGCTAACAGTCACACCTTTTTTTGCTTTCACATAACAAGAGTGGAGGGCTGATCAATACTAGGTAAAAACATTGTAATGTTTAAAGTAAATAAAGATACACACATAAAAAGGTATATAAAACCATAAAAATAGACAGTACTGTCCTATCTGAACCAAGTTGAACTTTTATTTTTTTTAATCAAAGAGGCATGTTCCACAACATAAACTTCTCACATCAGTATAATACTGTAGTGTAGAGAGAACCTTGTTTTTTTCTGCTATTGTGCACCAGCCTTTTCACACGCAGTCCTGTCCTCAAACGCATCATTGTCTTCCACATGGAATTTAAAATAACTAATTTTCTTAAATCCAACATTGCCATCAGGAGCAAATGCAGGATTTCTGGAGGGGGGACTCCTAATGTTTGATTTTAGAGCAATTGTCACCAGTCGCCATATTTAGCATGTATTAAGCTACAGTCTGCCCCAAAGTTCAGTTTATGTATGTCACAATCCTGACTGTAGTTCTCATATTTGGTGACTTACCTCTGCCATCTGTCCTGGATCCTGCGTCTTTTCTGCTCACTGGGATAAACAGCTTGCCAGTACCATGAGTTTCCTGAGTGCAGAGTTCTCTGCCTGGAATGTAAGAGTTATCGGGCTCCACCTGTGGTGTTTAACCTTCTGTGTGAATTCAGTAAGTCTCTCTATGCTGTGCCTACACAGCAATCATTGTTGTCATTATACTATATGCCTCTCTGACTCCAGTGGTCACCAAATACATTCTCCACTGTGCTCAGCAATCTGGAGTTTAGGCCTAAAAGTCAGCATCCTCTGTTCATTTGTAGAAGTTCAGATTTCAGTGGTTTTTTTCGGCCTGCTAGGCCTCACTCTACATCAGAGCCTAAGCTGGAGTATTCATGTGACTATCCAATCCTGTGCCAGCCTGAGTCTCTCTGAATCACCTGACCCTGTTCACCAATCACCAAGGACCAGGAAGTATAATTAAAGAGACTTGTGTTACAGAAGGGGCCAGTTCCTGTGTCACACAGCTCTGTGTGAGCTTCATAGCTGAGCTCCCTAAAAGATAACACTTTTACTTTGTTCCTGTAAAACTATGCTCTTTTGCTACCCAGTCTGGATTACAGTTGTGTTACCAGTTATATCCAGTATCAGTCTCATCTTAAAGCCACAGTATTCATCAGTCTCGCCTTAAAAACACAGCTGCAGTATTCTTCAGTCTCGTCTTAAAGCCACAGCCGTAGTATTCTTCAATCTCGTTTTAAGGCGACAGCTGCAGTATTCTTCTGTCTCATCTTAAAGTCACAGATACAGTATTCAGCAGTCTCGTCTTAAAGACACAGCCACAGTCTTCAGTTCATCTTCTGCCTCATCTTAAAGCCACAGTCATTGTTCTACATACAGTTGCGTTTCCAGTTATACCGGTACCCAACCCGGTTCACAGTGTGGTTCTCAGTCTCACCAGTAACCAGCCCAGTTCTCAGTCTCACCAGTAACCAGCCCAGTTCCAGTCTCACCCGTAACCAGTCAAGTTCAACATCTTCAGCTCTCCCCCCCAGATCTGCGTAACTCCAGAGAACCTGTTTTATAGTAACCTTGAGTACACAAACACCTTCTCCAGTGAAAATATATCTAGCTCATTCTCACCAATACATTCACCATCCTGCTATCAACACCAAGTCCCTGGTGATCCAGTGGTCAGGATACGGCTCTCTCTGCCAAGGCCTGGGTTCGATCCACGGTCAGGGATTGCTTTTTACTACTTCATCTCACTGATTCCCACAGACCAGCTAAATATACACATAGTTCTCCAGTTACCCGCACGGACTTCTCATATACGCCGGGTTCACAAAAACCACAGTCATGACAATGTAATACACTACTTCAGCCATATTCAGGCCCAGCGATCATGGTAAGCCACTTACTAGATTCACTCTCTGGTGCAATGATTGAGCACTCAGATCCACAGACACGCTCACACACACAGCAGACTTGGTAGAAAATCTGCTGCCACTTGGCATGTGCAGCCAGGGGCATAGAGAGCCATGCCAGCCCCCGAAAAAGGGGGCGTGTCTTAAAAAGGAGGAGCGATGATGCCCATTACTAAATAAATAATTATATAATAAAATAATTGGGGGGCGCAATTTTAACATAGGGGAGGGGGAGGGCACCCACTTTCTACCTTACTTGGACAGGAAGCAGGTCCCTCCTCCACGGCCAGCACCATCTTCCCAGTGATGTTTGGGAAGATGCCGCTGGCCACTACAGAGCAAAGCCTCTGGCACAGTGCCAGAGTCTTTGCTTTCTATGTGCAGTGACATCTTCCCGAAGAGATCACTGGGAAGACTGCACTGCCACCACAGCACAGGTATACTTGGAGTGGGGTAACAGCCAGGACCTGGGTAATTTGTCCCAACTCTGCGACCAGGACCATCTTTTGACATGTTCGACCAGAGGGGTTGAAGGGGGCGCCAGGTTTTTAAGGGCACACAGCAATTTTAAAAGTGGAGATGGCCATCGGCTAATCAGAGCTCACAGATCGGAAGTGTTGGTGCCTGACTGGCTGTTGGACCACAAGCTTTGATTGTCTCACGACCGGCACCATATTTGAGATGCCTACAGGAGACTGGAGACCGGACTTACTGAGAGGCCGTAGAGGCGATGCGCTGTGCTCTCCTCCCCACGGACATGGAGGCGAGCAGCAGCAGAGCCCATCCCAGCAGCAGTGGCGATGAGCACTATTGGGGGCAGTTTGTGTAAGCAGCATGACTATGGGCATTATATGTATCTGACACTGTACTGGGGGCAGCATGTGTATCTGGCACTTTACTGGGGAGCAGCATGTGTATCTGGCACTGTACTGGGTGCAGTATGTGTATCTGGCACTGTACTTTGGGGCAGTATGTGTATCTGGCACTGTACTGGGGCAGTATGTGTATCTGGCACTACTGGGGCATTATGTGTATATAGCAGTACTGGGGACATTATGTGTAAGGGGCATTGCTAATACCCTATGGCATAATGTATAAAACACACTACTACTATGTGGCATAATGTGTAAGGGGCACTGCTACTGGGTGGCTTAATGCTTAAGGGGCACAACTACTGTGTCACGTACTGTGCAAGGGGCACTACTACTGTGTGATGCAACATGTATAAGGGACACTACTGTGTGGTGTTTCTTGAATTGGGGGTACCAATGCTCTTTTTGGCACTGGACACCAAAATGTCTAGTTATGGCTCTGTTGGGGAGGGAGCATCTGATGGCCAGAACGGCATGACATGACAGGAATATTAGATGCAATCACTGGGATATATAGAAGGAAGCTGCTACTTTTTTCTGGGCCCACCCCTGGAGGGGTCAGTAATGTAATGTAGGGTACAGAGAAGTCAATGATGTAGTTTAGGGTATACAGGAATCAATGATGTAGTGAAGGGTGTAGAGGGATCAGTGATGTAGTGTAGGGTATAGAGAAGTAAGTGATATAGTGAAGGATGTTGAGGGGTCAGTGATGTGGAGTAGGGTATAGAGGGGTCAGGGATGTAGTGTAGGGGGGGCTCCAAAGTAAATTTTTACCCTGGGCTCCACTTGGTCTACAGCTGGCCTGGTTATGATCCACCACTGCGGCTCACTTCCTTGGCAGGTCCTGGACAATGCCAAGGGACTGGAACTCTCAATGACTACAGTGTTGGTGAAGTCCTGGTTTCCTCACTGTTTGTTCTGCTTTGTCTTCAGTCTGCTGGCCTTTGCATTTCATGATAATTCAGAGAATAACCTCCAGCTCCATACCTGAATCCTGCCATTATACAATTCTGCCTTGCCTGCAGCCTCATACCCCCTGCATCACCTGAATAATCAGTATATAGCCTCTAGTTCTTATCGAGGTCCTGACATTTTGTTCTGCTGTTATTTTACTACATCTGTAGATTCTCTTACACCCAATTCATTATTATTACAGTCCAAGTTCCATATCTACTCCAACCTATTTCCTGCATGTCACTCATTTGCATGGACGCGCATGCCGCTGCCGTTCGCATGCGTCTTAGTCACACCCATGCCCCATTGAAAGTATATGTAGCGGCAACAGATGAAGCCCGATGTGGCCAGGCATAGGAGCACCTAGCCACACCAGGAGTGCATGTGGCACCTAAATGTTGCCAAGATGAGTGGGGCTACATCTGTATGACAGACAATTACGCTCAAAAGGAATAAGGCAAATAGAAACTTCTGCAGCACTTCTATAGCTATACCTAGGAAAAATGCAGTTTAATTGCTCTAATACACTAGATTCTAGACACATATTAACCATCACAAAACACAAATTTAATAAAAAAGCAAAATAGATTGTTGCTCAGCACACTAGCAAAATCCCAGACTGATCAGTAATTTACTTTAAAATGAACACAAAGGGGGTCATTCCGAGTTGATCGTAGCTGTGTTAAATTTAGCACAGCTGCGATCATCTTCCCTGACATGCAGGGGGATGCCCAGCACAGGGCTAGTCCAGCCCGCATGTCAGTCCCCCCCCCCCCCCCGCAGAAGTGCAAAGACATTGCACAGCGGCGATGCCTTTGCACTTCAAGAGTAGCTCCTGGCCAGCGCAGCTTTAGCGTGCTGGCTGGGAGCTACTGATCACTCCCCGGCCCGCAGCAGCTGCGTGTGATGTCACCCAGCCGCTGCGGCCCGCTCCCCGTTCGGACCGGCCACGCCTGCATTGGCCGGACCGCGCCCACGAAATGGTGGCCAAATGCCGCCATTCCACCCCCTTCCACCCAGCGATCACCTCTGCCTGTCAATCAGGCAGTGGCGATCGCATCCCTGCTACGGCCTTCGGCCGTCTGTCATGTGCCGGCGCACTACAGCGCCGGCACATGCGCAGTAGGGACCCGTTCGCTCTGCTGCGTTAAAAAGCAGCAAGTGAACAGGTCAGAATCACCCCCAAAGTTCTATCGTTGGAGAACTCTTTGCTAACTTGTAACTGTTCTATAACATGCATGTACATATAATCCACAAAAGGCAAAAGTAATAGGATTAGCATCTAATGCTGGTCTTTCTTGATTTCAGAGAACAATAGGTTTAACATTCATCCATTAGGACAGTTATCTTCAGCACTTAGGGGGTCATTCTGACCCAATCGCATGCTGCAGTTTATCGCAGCAGTACGATCGGGTCAGAACTGCACATGCGCCGGCGCCACAGTGCGCCGGTGCATGCCAGATGACCGAAGGCCGTCGCTGCGCTACGATCGCCTCTGCCTGATTGACAGGCAGAGGCGGTTGCTGAGTGGGGGGGGGCGGAACGGCGGTGGTGTTTGGCCGCCGTTTCGTGGGCGCAATCCGGCCACCGCAGGCATGGCCGG
Source organism: Pseudophryne corroboree (assembly GCF_028390025.1). Taxonomy (NCBI): domain Eukaryota; kingdom Metazoa; phylum Chordata; class Amphibia; order Anura; family Myobatrachidae; genus Pseudophryne; species Pseudophryne corroboree. The sequence continues at coordinate 516,509,558 of NC_086449.1, forward strand.
ACCGTGCGGGGGGCGGGCCGCAGTGGCTGCGTGATGTCACACACAGCCGTTGCGGGCCAGGGAGCAATGAGTAGCTCCCGGCCAGCACTCTAAAGCTGCGCTGGCCAGGAGCTACTCCTAAAGTGCAAAAGCATTGCCGCTGTGCGATGTTTTTCCATTTGTCTTCATTACTGTCCTCACATCCTAAGATTGTCCTGTCACATGCAGCCCAGAGTTCATTTAAACAATCACATTAGTGAACAGATCATTAGCTCTATTAATATTAGCAGTTCTTCATCTCCTGATCTACTCTGAGATTGCTATGTACGTTCTAAACATATCAAACTTTTGGAACCCCTATGAACTCTGGGATGAATAGATCATTCTCCTGTATCCCACCCAGGGGTGTAGCTAGGTGCCATGGTACCCAGAGCATGGGTATGTTCAGTAATATATACTGCATGTATATATTTATGTATATATATATATATATATATATATATAGTGAATTTGAAGAAGGGGGCACTCTGGAGTCTTCACTATGGAGTTAATAATGTAGATCTTTAGAGGAGTGCCAGGTCACCGTTCAGTATATATACATAGATATATATATATATACATATATATACATATATATATATATATATATTAAAACTTTTATTTCAAAACATATTATACTAAATAGCAGCAGGCAGGCACAGCTGCACAGCCAGAATGCACCTTTTAAAAAAAAAAATCCTTGGTGCGTCCCAGCGCCTCTCCTCTCCACCCATCTAACATCATATGCACGTGCGTTGTGATGTTATGACGCCACACACACAACTCGGGAGCGCGGAGGGTGGAAGCTGTGAGCTGTGGGTGGCCAGGCGCCGGTGCCGGCTTGGTTGGACTGCGCCTTCTAATATTTTTGGCACCTGAAGCTTGAGCTCCACCGTGGCCACCCTCCCTACGCCCCTGATCCCACCTGCTTCCTAGTAAAATGGGCAAGGAAGGGGAACTATGAAGTGATGCTCAGTAAATTGTATCCTCTCAGCCCCGCCTCCTCTTATTGATCACTTCACTGAATTATGTCATGGAGTAAAGCCTAATGGTGAGACTCACCCAGATCCACCAACCACGATGATCACATGCATATCACCTCCACTCCAGGAATGCTCCCAGAGTGGAAAATGCAAAGGTTGGCACGTATGTTACAGGTTGTAGCCACATCTGATTATATGTGGGTGTATTCAAGCTCTTAGGGGGTTATTCAGTATGGATCCACAGCGCAGTTTCCTGATAAACGGGAAACTGTGCATGCGCAGAACCGATCGTACGATCACATCGCAGGCAGAGGCGTTTGGGGGGAGGGATAGGGGTGGCCTGTGGCTATGTCATATCAGGGTCCCGCAATATTGCACTGCATCATTTTGCGCTTCACTCCCAACAACATTGGCCTGTGTATCTATGTTTTTCTCTGTACTAATGAGTAAATAAAGCCACAGAAGAACATTTACATTGCAATATTACACTTTTGTTAATATGCCTTGGGGACACTAATACTGTAGATTGATTGCAGTATTTTATTAGTACTTTAACATCATTGTTTCATTATTTACTTTACAGGTATGTGGCTGTGTCATTTTGGGTGTCTCCATATATCTTCGTGTTAGTAAAGATGCTCAACAGGTAAGTACAGTAATATTTTTTTTTTTAAAAACCTATTAAATATATTACTAAACAATTAATCCTATAACGTGTGTATGTATATGTGTGAGTATATATTCGTATGTGTGTATATACAATGTGTGTATGTGTATATATATATCTATATATATATATGTGTGTATATATATATATATATATATACATGTGTGTATATATATATATGCACACAGGTATCACATATATTTAGATTTTAGAGGGAATGTATTGTTCAGCCAATTCATGTGATTCCAGACATCTTTGGAGCTTATTCTCAGTCACATGGTCTTACTTCACAGGTGTTTTTTTGCATACAGTATATGAACAGAAGCAACTGCAGTTTTGCATACAGTATGACTGTCCTATTTTGACACAACTTGGCTTGATCTGTCTTTCCATGAAATAGGGCATTATGAGCAAAGATGTGCAGACTCGGTTTACTAAAAACCGAGCCTGACCGAACTTCAGGGATTTAAAGGAATTCAAACACTAGCTTGGGTTTTCCCACCTTGCTCGGATTTCAAAATGAGGCAAAACGTCATGTTTTGCATTTATTTATTTATTAAGAGTTTCTTATATAGCGCAGCAAATTCCGCTGCGCTTTTACAATTGATATAAGTCCCTCCCACACAGAGCTGGCCCTAACCAATATTATGCCCTAGGCAAGATTTTGGCTGGTGCCCCCTAGCACCGCTGCTAGTTGTGAATCTGACCCGGTACCCCTTTTCCAGCCCCATCACCCCTCATCCATAGCAGTCCTCATTTTGGTTTTCCTATATTTTAGATAGGAACAGTCCGCACATTCGGCGCAAAGCCCAAAAAGGGGTGTGTTCTTGCTGGGAAGGGGCATAGCCACACAATAGTACCCATAATTCAAATGATGCCACACAGTAGTGCAACTTTATTCACATTTTATCATGTGATAGTGTCCCTAATTCATGTTACATTACACAGTAGCACCACTTTGTAAAAGAGATCACTAAGCGCTCTGGTGAGTAGTACTGCGATATGATTGTCATTAGCCTCTTGTAAAAGGGAATTGCCAGTCCCTTAAAACACAAAAGTAGCAAACAAAAAACCAAGTGGCGCTTAACAATCAGATAATTGAAAACATTTATTTTAAAATATAAATGAAATACAACAACCTCCTGGGGGTATATTATAATATTAGAACATCACAATAATATCAATGTACAATGTGTTATGAGTGACTAAGTATCCAAATGTAATTAGAGCATAAGTTGAAAACAATATCATAGAAATTCAATTACTAATACCACCAGAGGGGTCATGGAACGTGCAGAGTTCAATGTATGCACTGAGATATATGGCTAAAAGGTACTTGTCAAATAAAAGGATCACTCACGGCCATAGGCGTGCGCAGCACATTTTATTAGGGGGTGCACCGTCGGAGGGGTGTGTCTAGCACCGCCTTTTGGGCATGTCTAGCACCATGTATTGACGGTCAACACAATATAAAATGTCCACCCTTGTACCAATCCTAATAAAGCAGATACATTGTCAGATGTTGTGGTGTGCACCAAACAAACACCCCTGATGGCACTCACTGCAATTACACTGCTCCTCCTCAGCCTGGTCTGGCTCCCCCTCTCTTTCCTCTGCAAGCTGCAGCAGCTTACTTACAAGTCAGCCACTCACTGACACTGACAGTCGCAGACTAGTACTGCTGCTGCTGGAAAAACGAGTGACGTGTCAATGTTGCTGCCGACCGCCTGCCAGTATTGAATTTGTCTTCCTAAGAGGAACACTGGCTGCATGCTGATCCTCATCAGTGGCTGGCGTTGGCGTGGCATAGAAGGAGGGAGGTGGGCATGTGGCGGGTGTGGCGGGTAATCACATCACATCATACTGTTTTTGTACATGGAGGTGGAGCTGGGAGTTTGAAAGCCAGTGGCAGTGGCACCCTTGATTAACCCAGGCGTCAGGTCAGTAATACAGTCCTGACAGGGTGCAGCGCAGAGGGGACAGTAATCAGCTTGCTCGGCGATCGCTACATCAGGCATGTGAGATCAGGGTGCCAGACATTAGGGGGTGCCTGTGCGCACCAGGAACCCCCACTGCGCACACCTATGCTCACGGCTGTGTGCTTGAAAGATATTGCATGTAGCACAAATATATGGCATTGTTCAGCTGGTGCAGAATTGGTGAACTGACAAATGGATATATATGCACCTGTAGCGCTGGGCAGGAGCTTTCGATGCCTGCTCCCTGGTGCTGTCCCGTTGGCCAGGGAGATGTTAAACACCAGGGCCTCAGCGGTGGATGGAAATAATGCCGCGCCGTGCGGGGAGCCCTGGTTGTCTGTCCTCACCCGTTGAAACGCGTTAAGGATACAGGTGTTATACCCTAAGGATCAGTACTGCTGTGTACTCTAATCTTCCGTCAGAGCCGTGCATAGGAGCCCAGTCTGACTACTGCGGCTCGGAGAACTTAGCCTGCAGCTTCCCACCCCTACAGCCCCAGCCGCTTATCTCCTGTCTGGGCGGTAAAAGCAGCAATTGCCATTCCCAATTAGGTCCGGTGCGGACCTGCGCACGGAAACTACATCAGGTGCTCATCTAACCACAGACAGGTCGGCTGTCGGCCAGTGCACCCGGCCTGACCATCGCTATAGCTCCGGCTACACCAGTCATCTGTCCCCGCTTGGGAGACACGGAGCTACCGGAGGTAGCATTGATCGGGTGAGGACAGACAACCAGGGCTCCCCGCACGGCGCGGCATTATTTCCATCCACCGCTGAGGCTCTGGTGTTTAACATCTCCCTGGCCAACGGGACAGCACCAGGGAGCAGGCATCGAAAGCTCCTGCCCAGCGCTACAGGTGCATATATATCCATTTGTCAGTTCACCAATTCTGCACCAGCTGAACAATGCCATATATTTGTGCTACATGCAATATCTTTCAAGCACACAGCCGTGAGGGATCCTTTTATTTGACAAGTACCTTTTAGCCATATATCTCAGTGCATACATTGAACTCTGCACGTTCCATGACCCCTCTGGTGGTATTAGTAATTGAATTTCTATGATATTGTTTTCAATTGATGCTCTAATTACATTTTGGATACTTAGTCATAACACATTGTACATTGATATTATTGTGATGTTCTAATATTATAATATACCCCCGGGAGGTTGTTGTATTTCATTTATATTTTAAAATATATGTTTTCAATTATCTTGGTTTTTTGTTTGCTACAGTAGTACCACTTTACCTTATATACATTACTCCTCACAGTAGAGCCCCTTATTCACATTACATCACACTGAATTGCTCCTTATGCACATTACACCACACCATATTGCTCTTTATTCACATTAGATGACACAGTAGTGCCATTTCTACATGTTACGCCACACAGTAGAGCATCTTATACACATAATGCCACACATTAGAAATGCATTTATACACACAATACCACACAGTAATGCCCCTTACATATATGACACACATTATTAATGTCCTAATAAGCATAATGCGCCTTACACATTATGCCAACCTTTATTAATGCCCTTATACACATAATGTCTCTTACACATATGTCACACATTATTAATGCATTTATACACATGACACACTTATTGCCTTTTACACATATGCTGAACACTATTACACAACCAACCCACTCACACAAACACAGCACTCACATGGCCACTAACACTGTGACCTCTGCCTCTGCTTGGATACAGATGTGTCCTCATAAATCTTGCCTCAGTGCACCATGCAGCAGGAGATGCCTGGCATAAGTCAGCTGGCAACTCTGCTAACGGCAGGTGCCTATTTTTTATCAAAATGCATCTTATTTGCATTGCTATGAGGATATGATGCACAAGCAGCTTCTGTTGATTAAAATGATATGCTGCATGCCTATATATTGTGTGCGACTGTGGCTGTATCTGCATACGAAATGCTACACGTAGAATATAGGCATGCCGCATATCATTTTAATCAGCTGAAGCTGATTGTGCCCCTAGGCACGCCAAATGCCCTAGGCAGTTGCCTATGCCTAGGGCCAGCTCTGAGGGGAGTCCCCAAAGATATCAATGTACTGGGCCCCAAGATTTTCTGTTGCTGGCTCTGTCCATAGGTTAAGTCATCTGCTGGTGTGTGCCTATATAACTCTGCAATATCATCACGTGCACACATGTTTTTCAGTGGCAGGAACTGGGAGACTAGTCAGCATAGAGGGAAAGATGAATGCAGCAATGTACAGAGACATCCTGGATGAAAACCAGAGAGCTCTTGACCTCAGACTAGGGTGACGGTTCATCTTTCAGCAGGAAAATGACCCTAAGCACACAGCCAATATATCAAAGGATTAGCTTCAGGACAACTCTGTGAATGTCCTTGAGTGGCCCAGCCAGAGCCCAGACTTGAATCCGATTGAACATCTCTGGAGAGATTTGAAAATGGCTGTGCACCGACGCTTCCCATCCAACCTGATGGAGAGGTGCTGCAAAGAGGAATGGGCGAAACTGGCCAAAGATAGGTTTGCCAAGCTTGTGGCATCATATTAAAAAAGACTTGAGGCTGTAATTGCTGCCAAAGGTGCATCAACAAAGTACTGAGCAAAGGCTGTGAATACTTATGTACATGTGATTTCTTAGATTTATATTTTTTAATACATTTGCAAAAATCTCAAAAAACTTTTTTCACGAAATACTACCACGCCACGGTCCTGAGTCAATTAGTCGCTTGGCACTCCCCGTGATGTTTGAAACGGTGGGTGGACCTGGAAAGCGATCTCGTCCAGGTTGATTCCATTTCTAACATCCCGTGGCTTCCCAGACTTCACCGACCTGTAAACATCAAGTCCATTCCCACAGTATCCCTCACAGTGTCGATCTGGGACTCACAGCAAAATAAACTCTCTCTCCACGCATCCCCATCCCCTTTAACCCCTATCTGGAATAATCCTTCCTTCCCCCCGGGTCGCTCTCCTCATATGGCTTCTATCTGGTCCAGTGTAGGTATCACTCGTCTACATCACTTCCTCCATAATAACACACCTTACTCCTTTGCAGACCTTCAGGCAAAGCACTCTATCCCCACGTCCTCGTTTTACCAATATCTCCAAATCCGAGACTTCGCTCTGTCTGTTACGAGAAAAACTCCTCTTTCTACTCTTCCCACCCATCTCGAACGCCTCTGTATTCATTGCTCTATGGCCCGAGGCATTATCTCTACATTATATCGAACTGTCTTGACACCCGTCCCCCCTTCTCGTGCCCCGCATGAAATCGCCTGGGAAACTGACCTGGGGACCCCCCTCGAAGACGAAGTCTGGGATGATATACGTTCGACTATTTCTAAGTGCTCAATCAGCGTATCCGTTAAGGAAAACTCCTACAAGGTATATACACAATGGTATCTTGTTCCAGACCGCTTACACCAAATGTACTCCAATACGCCCAACCTTTGTTGGCGCCAGTGTGGTCAAGTTGGATCATTTTTCCATATTTGGTGGAGTTGTCCTAAGCTCGTGCCCTTTTGGACATTGGTCCAGAATCTGATTAATGCGGCCATTCCCTTTTGTCTCTCACTTCCACCTATGGTGCTTCTTTTGTGTGCCCCGGCCTGCCGGCTGTCTAGACCCGAAAACAAACTGGTACTTCATATTTCTTGTGCTGCTAAGCTTCAAATTGCTAAATCATGGAAACAAACCTATCCTCCCACGCGTCTTGAACTTGTGAACCGTATTTGGTTTGTGGCTAGAATGGAACATCTTTCCTCTATGCTGAATAACACTGTGGACAAATTTCATGAAGTATGGAAAGCCTGGTACTCTGAATTTCAAGTGGATCTACCAGGCCTCAACTCATAACTCATACCTCATCACTTCCTCTTTTGCCTCCCCCCTTGTCATACCCGGCTCGCTCTCTCCTCTACGCTCTTTTCCCTTCTATTTCCCTTTCCTCCTGCTTTCCTCCCCCACTCTCCCCTCCTCCCTCCGCTCATTCCTCCCCCTCATTTTCTCTCTCACTCCTATTCCTCTCAGTAGTAATAGTTTTATTAAGTAAAAGAAATAATACTTTATTGTTCCCAAGATTGTCAATATTTGTTTTACTTATTGTTATCAAATTATGTAAAGAATAACTATTTAAACTGGATTCAGTTTAATTTTGTTAATACATGTACATATTAATAATATTTATTCTGAATCAGTTTTTACATAGCTATTATATACATAATTTGATCATTTTAAAAAATGTTTTACTTTCATGTGTTTTTTACTTTGTATAATTGGGATAGGATTAATGGGGGTCATTCCAAGTTGATCGCAGCAGGACATTTTTTAGCAGTTGGGCAAAACCATGTGCTCTGCAGGGTAGGCAGATATAACATGTGCAGAGAGAGATAGATTTGGGTGTGGTGAGTTCAATCTGCAATCTAAATTGCAGTGTAAAAATAAAGCAGCCAGTATTTACCCTGCACAGAAACAAAATAACCCACCCAAATCTAACTCTCTCTGCAAATGTTATATCTGCCCTCCCAGCAGTGCACATGGGGGGTAATTCCAAGTTGATTGCAGCAGGATATTTTTTAGCAGTTGGGCAAAACCATGTGCACTGCAGGGGGGGGGCAGATATAACATTTGCAGAGAGAGTTAGATTTGGGTGGGTTATTTTGTTTCTGTGCAGGGTAAATACTGGCTGCTTTATTTTTACACTGCGATTTAGATTGCAGATTGAACTCACCACACCCAAATCTATCTCTCTCTGCACATGTTATATCTGCCTCCCCTGCAGAGCACATGGTTTTGCCCAACTGCTAAAAAATTTCCTGCTGCGATCAACTTGGAATTACCCCCATGGTTTTGCCCAACTGCTAAAAAATTTCCTGCTACGATCAACTTGGAATTACCCCCATAATTCAGTGTTGCTATGGACTCTTTTTTTTTTTTTTGTTAAAACTTTTAATTAATAATTTTTAAGGGTATTGCAAAAATAATCAGAATTAACCCTGATTTATTCTCTTCATAAACATTCAAGTGAGTAAATCATGCAATCATAACATTGACATTAATTGTAATTTTAGATTTAGATTACAGGTAATTAAGTTGTATGGCTTTGTGTGTTACTGTTAATGCTCAATGAATGTTTCTTATTTGTATAATAATCTATAACTGATATTATACTTTCTTCTAGGAACTGAATATTGAAGGAAGTGGTATGCTTTCAGCAATAGATGTAATGATAGCAGTAGGATCCATAATTATGGTGCTTGGGTTTTTTGGATGCTGTGGAGCTATAAGGGAAAGTCGCTGCCTTCTCATTCTGGTATGTATTGATGCTATAAAGTTTATATTTTCACCCTCTCTTCCAGACACAGGCCTAAACATAACTTAATATCTATTTGAGTCAAATTTTAGTTAAATAAAGGCATGCTACAAAACATTGTACTGCTTCCTATGAGGCATCATTCATTTCCCCTGGGTACCTTGCGGTCTTCAATAATCCACAGTTGTTGTCCTCTATGCTGCCACAGTTTGTGTTGTTGATACCTCGTCTGCGAGAACAGAGATTACTATAGTGGATGTTAGCATAAAATTTTATAAGAAAAATTGTGTGATGAACTAAAATTCACACAACTTGTGTTGGTAGAATCTATTAATTAATCACCCGTTCATTTACTTTAGCTTTGGTTCAAAGTACCCGTATATACTCGAGTATAAGTCGACCCAAATATAAACCGAGGCACCTAATTTTACCACAAAAACCTGGGAAAACTTATTGACTCGAGTATAAGCCTAGGGTGGGAAATGCAGCTCTAGCCGTATACAGCCCTCATACTGCCAGATATGCCCCCACAGTGCCAGATATGCCCTCATAGTGCCAGTTATGCCCCCACAGTGCCAGATATGCCCTCACACTGCCAGATATGCCCCCACAGTGCCAGATATGCCCTCATAGTGCCAGATATGACCCCACAGTGCCAGATATGCCCTCATACTGCCAGATATGCCCCCCACAGTGCCAGATATGCCCTCACACTGCCAGATATGCCCCCACAGTGCCAGATATGCCCTCATACTGCCAGATATTCCCCCCACAGTAGCAGATATGCCCTTATAGTGCCAGATATGCCCCCACAGTGCCAGATATGCCCTCATACTGCCAGATATTCCCCCACAGTACCAGATATGCCCTTATAGTGCCAGATATGTCCCCACAGTGCCAGATATACCCTCTTACTGCCAGATATCCCCCCACAGTGCCATATATGCCCTCACAGTGCCAGATATACCCCCCACAGTGCCAGATATGCCCTCATACTGCCAGATATTCCCCCACAGTGCCAGATATGCCCTCATAGTGCCAGATATGCCCCCATAGTACCAGATATGCCCTCATACTGCCAGATATGCCCCCTCAGTGCCACATGTGCCCCCCTCCAGTGCCAAATATACTCCCCCAGTGCCAGGTATACGGTAACTTACCCTCCGCCGCTCCCACGCTGTCTTGTGAAGGAGGGACACGGAGGGCACAGCGTGCGCCTCTCCTGTGTCCCTCCTGCGTCTTCGGCAGGTCTGTTAAATGAAGTGCCGGTTCGTGAGCCAATCAGAGCTCACGAACGGGTACTTAATTTAATAAACCCGCTGCTGCCGCCAGAGATGCAGGAGGGACACAGGAGAGGCACGCGCTGTGCCCTCCGTGTCCCTCCTTCCCACTGCACAGACTCGAGTATAAGCCGAGGGGGCTTTCTCGGCACAAAAAAAAGTGCTGAAAAGTCGGCTTATACTCGAGTATATACGGTAAGTATTATAAAGAATGATGGTATTAATATAATAGATACAAATCAAAATCAGGGATGGTATTTACCAGAATTGTCATGGTCAGGGTGGGCAGCAAACATGAATAAATATAACAAACATATATTAGTATTTGTATCAAAAAATGAATAGTCACAACAAACAGAAGTCAGGGCAAATAGCTGTCAAGGAAAGACCAAATGAACTGGGTAAAAAAAAAAGAATCAAACAAACTGCTACACAGCACGATGCCTAAGTAAGCTGATGCTATAGCAGGCAAAGAGTAAGTGGTACACATAATCCTATAAACTAGCAGTGACTCTTCCCATAGTAATTTTAAGCACCAGAGTATCAGAGAAGTTAATATAACAGCAACCACATTAAACAGTACAAAACAGACTCAGAAGCATTAGAACAACTTAATCTGATTCAGTTTCTGTCCTAGAATCTGTTCATAATCCTGACAAGGTATAACTCATATGTTCATCTAGCCAATGAAACAAAATAAATTATACTGTATTTATAAATCTACTGTCATCCAATTAATACAAATGTGTAGTTATGTGACCGGTGGTCACAATACCGACCCAGGGATCCAGCCCCCTCACAATCCCAACAGTCGGCATACCGACTGTCAGGGACTATTCCCACTCATGGGTGTCCACAACACCCATAGAGTGGGAATAGAACCTGTGGCGAGCACAGCGAGCCCACAAGGGGCTTTGTTGCGCTCTCCCCTCCAAATCCCCCCAAATCCCCCCCCCCCCAAGACGCCGGGCATCTAAAAGCCAGGATCCCGGCGTCAGTATGCTGATCGGCAGTCTCCTAACCGCCGGTCACACATAACCCAACCCATGTGTACACTAACTACCAAAGCTGACGTAGGGATCAAGAATCCCAATTTTTAGGGTAGTCACCCGCACCCCTGGTTCTAAGAAAGGATGGCTCTCATGCTTCATGTCTACTTCCTTGTGAAGTGAGCATGATGGGGGATAATACTGGGAACATTGAACCGTATAGAGGGCGTGGGGCTAAATGATGCATAATTTTAATGACTCGAAGAGCCTGACCCTGTCTCCAAAATGGTCGGATGCATCTCCTGTCTGGGAACAACTAAAAGTCTGCAAGTATGGCTCATCAGTTATAGTTACAATGCATAACTTAGATCTAAATTGTAATGAAATAAAATTGTCCCAACATACATTGATTACACTTTTATAAATATAGTACAATGGGGATTTTCATTCAGTGGTCCATCATCAAGGGTCCTGCTTTACTTATACTGTATGTACACTTCCTTATCCCACTAACCTTTATTAAGCCTCCCCATGTGCAAATACTGTCCAAGGCTATGTAAATATAGAAGCAGTTTGGTATGCAAATGTGGAGTATGAACTGATTGTATTTATAGCAACAATGATCCAATGTCCAAGGGCTTTTTATTAGTATTAGTATTAAAATTAATGTTGTTGTTGTTGTTGTTATGTTGTTGTTGTTATGTTGTTGTTGTTGTTGTTGTTGTTGTTGTTGTTGTTGTTGTTGTTGTTGTTTTATCCAAAACATTTTTTCTTATTTCTAGTTTTTTATTGGGCTGCTTTTGATCCTGGCACTTCAAGTAACAGCAGGAATTTTGGGAGTTGTCTATAAACCCAAGGTACAGTATGTTGTATACTCTTTTGCTGACCAGCTGCAGCCCAGTCTCAGTTTAAAGCAATGTGTTTTAGGCTGTAATTATGATTTATTTATTTTGATTTTTTTTTCAAGATTGAAGAAAATATTAACGGGACATTGAAAAACCTTATACCGTTGACTGATCAACCAAAAAGCTTTCAAAATGCCTTAGAAACCATCCAGAAAGACGTAAGAAAATAATTATTTAATTATTACCTGCATAAACAGAAACAATTATGCTGAATCTTTTTATTACAGTATCAACATTCCTTTGCAGAAGTTAGTAACGGGCATATTTATCAAAATTATTTTTACTAAAGTAATGTATCGCCTGAATGTATTAAAGATCTTTTGGAGCAGTTTTCATGAAAAACGACTCCAAGCCCTTTAATTCGTATATTCTAAGTAAGCAGATCGCATTTCCATTTATTGCATTGGGAAATTCAATTGGGCCGAATATACTAAGGGGAATTGTGTAAAAATACTGGGGTAGGGGAAAGGTGTGTGTGTGTGTGTGTGTGTGTGTGTGTGGGGGGGGGGGGACAGCCTGCGATAACAATGCTATCTGGAGATGGTGTTAAGTAGGGTTCCCTCTGGTTCTCCAACTCCTGCTTTGCTTAGAACCAAGGGGGTCATTCCAAGTTGATCGCTCGCTAGTAGTTTTTAGCAGCCGTGCAAATGCTATGCCGCCGCCCACTGGGGAGTGTATTTTAGCTTAGCAGAAGTGCGAACGCTTGTGCAGCCGAGCTCTGCAAAAAGAGTTTGTGCAGTTTCAGAGTAGCTCTGAACCTACTCAGCGCTTGCGATCACTTCAGCCTATTCGTGTCCGGATTTGACGTCATACACCCGCCCAGCGAACGCCCTGCCATGCCTGCGTTTTTTTCAGACACGCTTGCGTTTTTGCAAACACTCCCTGAAAACGGTCAGTTGACACCCAGAAATGTAGAGATGAGCGCCTGAAATTTTTCGGGTTTTGTGTTTTGGTTTTGGGTTCGGTTCCGCGGCCGTGTTTTGGGTTCGAACGCGTTTTGGCAAAACCTCACCGAATTATTTTTGTCGGATTCGGGTGTGTTTTGGATTCGGGTGTTTTTTTCCAAAAACACTAAAAAACAGCTTAAATCATAGAATTTGGGGGTCATTTTGATCCCAAAGTATTATTAACCTCAAAAACCATAATTTACACTCATTTTCAGTCTATTCTGAATACCTCACACCTCACAATATTATTTTTAGTCCTAAAATTTGCACCGAGGTCGCTGTGTGAGTAAGATAAGCGACCCTAGTGGCCGACACAAACACCGGGCCCATCTAGGAGTGGCACTGCAGTGTCACGCAGGATGTCCCTTCCAAAAAACCCTCCCCAAACAGCACATGACGCAAAGAAAAAAAGAGGCGCAATGAGGTAGCTGTGTGAGTAAGATTAGCGACCCTAGTGGCCGACACAAACACCGGGCCCATCTAGGAGTGGCACTGCAGTGTCACGCAGGATGGCCCTTCCAAAAAACCCTCCCCAAACAGCACATGACGCAAAGAAAAAAAGAGGCGCAATGAGGTAGCTGACTGTGTGAGTAAGATTAGCGACCCTAGTGGCCGACACAAACACCGGGCCCATCTAGGAGTGGCACTGCAGTATGTATGTATAAAGAAAGAAAAAAAAACCACGGTTAGGTGGTATATACAATTATGGACGGGCTGCCGAGTGCCGACACAGAGGTAGCCACAGCCGTGAACTACCGCACTGTACTGTGTCTGCTGCTAATATATAGACTGGTTGATAAAGAGATAGTATACTCGTAACTAGTATGTATGTATAAAGAAAGAAAAAAAAACCACGGTTAGGTCACTGGTATATACAATTATGGACGGGCTGCCGAGTGCCGACACAGAGGTAGCCACAGCCGTGAACTACCGCACTGTACACTGGTTGATAAAGAGATAGTAGTATACTCGTAACAACTAGTATGACGACGGTATAAAGAATGAAAAAAAAACCACGGTTAGGTGGTATATAATACAATTATGGTTGGACGGACTGCCTGCCGAGTGCCGACACAGAGGTAGCCACAGCCGTGAACTACCGCACTGTACACTGGTTGATAAAGAGATAGTAGTATACTCGTAACAACTAGTATGACGACGGTATAAAGAATGAAAAAAAAACCACGGTTAGGTGGTATATAATACAATTATGGTTGGACGGACTGCCTGCCGAGTGCCGACACAGAGGTAGCCACAGCCGTGAACTACCGCACTGTACACTGGTTGATAAAGAGATAGTAGTATACTCGTAACAACTAGTATGACGACGGTATAAAGAACGAAAAAAAAACCACGGTTAGGTGGTATATATTATAATACAATTATGGATGGACGGACTGCCTGCCGAGTTCCGACACAGAGGTAGCCACAGCCGTGAACTACCGCACTGTACACTGGTTGATAAAGAGATAGTAGTATACTCGTAACAACTAGTATGACGACGGTATAAAGAACGAAAAAAAAACCACGGTTAGGTGGTATATATTATAATACAATTATGGATGGACGGACTGCCTGCCGAGTTCCGACACAGAGGTAGCCACAGCCGTGAACTACCGCACTGTACACTGGTTGATAAAGAGATAGTAGTATACTCGTAACAACTAGTATGACTGACTATGACGGTATAAAGAATGAAAAAAAAACCACGGTTAGGTGGTATATATTATAATAATACAATTATGGATGGACGGACTGCCTGCCGAGTTCCGACACAGAGGTAGCCACAGCCGTGAACTACCGCACTGTACACTGGTTGATAAAGAGATAGTAGTATACTCGTAACAACTAGTATGACTGACTATGACGGTATAAAGAATGAAAAAAAAACCACGGTTAGGTGGTATATATTATAATACAATTATGGATGGACGGACTGCCTGCCGACTGCCGACACAGAGGTAGCCACAGCCGTGAACTACCGCACTGTACACTGGTTGATAAAGAGATAGTAGTATACTCGTAACAACTAGTATGACACTATGACGGTATAAAGAATGAAAAAAAAACCACGGTTAGGTGGTATATATTATAATACAATTATGGATGGACGGACTGCCTGCCGACTGCCGACACAGAGGTAGCCACAGCCGTGAACTACCGCACTGTACACTGGTTGATAAAGAGATAGTAGTATACTCGTAACAACTAGTATGACTGACTATGACGGTATAAAGAATGAAAAAAAAACCACGGTTAGGTGGTATATATTATAATAATACAATTATGGATGGACGGACTGCCTGCCGAGTTCCGACACAGAGGTAGCCACAGCCGTGAACTACCGCACTGTACACTGGTTGATAAAGAGATAGTAGTATACTCGTAACAACTAGTATGACTATGACGACGGTATAAAGAAAGAAAAAAAAATACCACGGTTAGGTGGTATATAATTATACAATTATGGATGGACGGACTGCCTGCCGAGTGCCGACTGCCGACACAGAGGTAGCCACAGCCGTGAACTACCGCACTGTACTGTGTCTGCTGCTAATATAGACTGGTTGATAAAGAGATAGTATACAACAATATACTACTATACTGGTGGTCAGGCACTGGTCACCACTAGTCACACTGGCAGTGGCACTCCTGCAGCAAAAGTGTGCACTGTTTAATTTTAAATTAATATAATATTATGTACTCCTGGCTCCTGCTATAACAACCTGCAGTGCTCCCCAGTCTCCCCCACAATTATTATAAGCTTTTATACACTGATGTGCAGCACACTGGGCTGAGCTGAGTGCACACAGACTGAGTCACACTGTGTGACTGCTGTGTATCGTTTTTTTCAGGCAGAGAACGGATATAGCAGAGAACGGATATATTAAATAAAAGTTAACTTAACAACAACTGCACTGGTCACTGTGGTAAACTCTGTCTGCACAATCTCTCTCTCTCTCTCTCTCTTCTAATCTATTCTAATGGAGAGGACGCCAGCCACGTCCTCTCCCTATCAATCTCAATGCACGTGTGAAAATGGCGGCGACGCGCGGCTCCTTATATAGAATCCGAGTCTCGCGAGAATCCGACAGCGTCATGATGACGTTCGGGCGCGCTCGGGTTAACCGAGCAAGGCGGGAAGATCCGAGTCGCTCGGACCCGTGAAAAAAAAAGTGAAGTTCGTGCGGGTTCGGATTCAAAGAAACCGAACCCGCTCATCTCTACAGAAATGCCCCCTTACTGTCAATCTTCTTGCGGCCCCCAGTGCAAAGGAAAACTTCGCTAGAACCTGAGCACAACCACAAAGAGCTTTGTACCCGTACGTCGCGCGTGCGCATAAATGCCATTTTATTACCTGATCGCTGTGCTGCGAAAATTATCAGCGAGCGATCAACTCGGAATGACCCCCTATGCCTCTTAATAAAGTGACACTTATTAACAATTACATAACATTACTCTGCTACTTGTCACTTGGGGTGGTTGGCCTGCGCCAGCCCATGTTCTGTGCCTGAACCTTAGGAGTGTTAGGGACCCACTGGGCTGAAAATGATGCTAAGAACCTCAATTTTTTAATAATGTTTATTATAATTGTTTGATTGTCAGTCCTTCATTTTTAGAGTATGCACCAGCAAATTAGACACACGCACAGTTGGATGATAATCATACAACTGCAAAATCATTGGGTTTGCAAAGAACTCTGAATGAGGCCCAATGTGTATATTTGAACATTCTTAATTCTGGATGTATGAAACACCAATTTTGGTGAGAAGGTTGAAATTTATATTGTTGATTGTTATTCTGGGTACACACCTGCAGATCCAGTAAATGCACTAACACAGTGGTCTCCAACCTTAATTGGGGTGTGAGCTACTTTTGGAAAATAAAACCTCTGAAGGAGCTACCCCCTCCCCCCAATGCGCGTGCGTTCCTGCGAAAGTGAGTGTGGCCTCACAAAGTGGGTGTGGCCTCACAACTACAAGTAATGCCCCCCCGCGTAGTGCCAGATACACAAATAATGCCCCTCAGCAGTGCCAGATACACAAATAATGCCCCTCAGCAGTGCCAGATACACAAATAATGCCCCCCCCCCCCGCAGTGTCCAATACAGTGCCCCTCACACAGTGGCGTAACTAGAAATGTTTCTCCCCCAAGCCAAAAAATTCTTTGGCGCCCCCCTCCGCCATCCCCCATAATTAGCACTAATAAAGGGATAAATGTGCGCGCGCCTTCGGCGCGCGCTGCAAAATAGGGTGTGTGGCTTTGTTGGGATGGGCGTGGCTTCACATAAAGGGGCGTGGTATTGCAGGAAAAGACTACGTTATACCCCAGTTTTCCAACCTGCACGCCCAGACGTTAGCCACCACAGGGAAGAAAAATAATCCTGATTCATGCCCCTTACATTATTTGTCATTTTTCCTCCTTATAGTAATGCCCAGTATACATTATGCCACATACTGCAATGGCCCTTAGACATTATGCCACACACAATAATGCACATGACACAATATGCACACACCATAATGCCCCCGACACATTATGCCACACACCGTAATGCCCCCGACACATTATGACAGGAATCGCAATGCCCGTTATACATTATGCTACACACTGCAATGCCCCTGATACATTATACCACATACCACAATGCCCGTGATATAGTATACAACACACCGTAATGCCTGACACATTATGACAGGAATCGCAATGCCCGTTATACATTATGCTACACACTGCAATGCCCCTGATACATTATACAACAATGCCCGTGATATAGTATACAACACACCGTAATGCCTGATACATTATGACACACACCGCAATGTCCGTGATACATTATGCCACACACTGCAATGCCCGTTATACATTATGCCACACTGCAATGACCCTGAGACATTATACCACATACCACAATGCCCGTGATATAGTATGCCACACACCGTAATGCCTGTGACACATTATGACACACACCGCAATGTCCGTGATACATTATGCCACACACCGTAATGCCCATTACACATTAAGTCCTACAGTAAGGCTTCTAATTACTTTTAAATTACCTGCTCGTTGCCAGGGGTTTCATGCACTGGGTGTCATGCTCGTTGCCAGGGGTTTCATGCACTGGGTGTCATGCTCATTGCCAGGGGTTTCATGCTCTTGGTTCCATGCACGGTGCCAGGGGTTTTCATGCACAGGGTGTCATGCTCGTTGCCAGGGGTATCATGCACTGGGTGTCATGCTCGTTGCCAGGTGTTTCATGCACTGGGTGTCATGCTCGTTGCCAGGGGTTTCATGCACTGGGTGTCATGCTCGTTGCTAGGGGGTAGTGCTTGTTGCTAGGGCTGTGCTCCCAGTGCCACATATGTCCCCAGTGCCAGATATTACCCCACGGTGCCAGGTACTCACATGACCCCAGTGCACAATATAGCCCCCCCCCCGTGTGCCAGGTACACATATACCCCCCCAGTGCCACATATGCCCCCCAGTGCCAGATATTCCTCCTCAGTGCCACATATGCCCCCAGTGCCAGATATTCCCCCCCAGTGCCAGATATTCCCCCACAGTGCCACATATGCCCCCAGTGCCAGATTTCCACCCCCAGTGCCACATATGCCCCCAGTGCCAGATATTCCCCCCCCAGTGCCAGATATGCTCCCAGTGCCAGATCCCCCCCCCAGTGCCACATATGCCCCCAGTGCCACATATGCCCCCAGTGCCACATATGCCCCCCAGTGCCACATATGCCACCAGTGCCAGATATTCCCCCCAGTGCCACATATGCTCCAAGTGCCAGATCCCCCCCCGTGCCACATATGCCCCCAGTGCCAGATATCCCCCCCCCCAGTACCAGATATGCTCCCAGTGCCAGATTTCCCCCCCCCTCCCCAGTGCCACATATGCCCCCAGTGCCAGATATTCCCCCCAGTGCCACATATGCCCCCAGTGCCAGATTTCCTTCCCCCCCCAGTGCCACATATGCCCCCAGTGCCAGATTCCCCCCCCCCAGTGCCACATATACCCCCAGTGCCAGATATTCCCCCCCAGTGCCATATATGCCCCCTCAGTGCGTGCCCCTCCCCCACCGCCGCCGCCGCTCCCCCGCTGGTTTGTGTTGGAGGGACACGGAGGGCACAGCGCGCGCCTCTCCTGTGTCCCTCCTGCATCATCTCCGGCGGCCGCGGGTCTAATAGAGGAAGTGCCAGTTCGTGAGCCAATCAGAGCTCACGAACGGCACTTCGTTTATTAGACCCGCGGCCGCCGGAGATGATGCAGGAGGGACACAGGAGAGGCGCGCGCTGTGCCCTCCGTGTCCCTCCAACACAGCAGGGAGGGTTAGTAGGAGCAGATTGACATGCAGACGCTCGTCCGCATGTCAATCTGTGCTAAATCAGTGGCGCCCCCGCAGCCCCTCGCCCCCAAGCCACCGTGAGGACTGCGGGGGCAGTAGTTACGCCACTGCCCCCACAGTGCTAACCCTTGCTGACTTCCTCTACTGCTGCCGGTGCTGCTCCTTCTGTATGAGGGACAGAAGGGGAGGAGAGCGCAGCGCGAGCCTCTCCTGTGAAGTCCGGAGAATGGCTACAGTGAGGGTGACAGAGTCTCCTGCGGTGACGGGCATTTAAAATATGGTGCCAGTAAGTGAGCCAATCAAAACTCGCGGCCTGGCAGCCAATCAGGTGCCACCACTGCTGGTCCACGAGCTCTGATTGACTGACGGCCGGCACCATATTAAAAATGAAGGGAGGAGGAGTGCCAGTGACTGCCCAAGCCCGTGCGCTCTGTGAGCTACCGAAAATAAAGCTACGGGTTGGAGATCACTGCTCTAACACAACAAAGCGATTATCGGATCAGTGGACACCAGTACACATTGACAAATGTTTAGCTCACCCTGCACTTTCTTCAGATGTCTTCAGCGGGATTGGGAGATCAGGAACCAGACATTGTGTGCAGCACATCAGATTCCGACCTCCCGACCATTGCAGGAGTGTTTGAAGCAGTTTATAGGCTAACGCTCCTTCATCACTTCTGCACATACATATAATTGTGCCGATCATACAATTATTGGAATATCAGACTGATAATTGTATAT
Source organism: Pseudophryne corroboree (assembly GCF_028390025.1). NCBI lineage: Eukaryota > Metazoa > Chordata > Amphibia > Anura > Myobatrachidae > Pseudophryne > Pseudophryne corroboree. The sequence goes on from NC_086449.1 coordinate 516,529,732, forward strand.
TATGTGCCTAGCTTAACTCTACCTGGCAGGAAATAACATTTCAATAAAGGAATTGTTTCAGTATTTACTTTTGGACTCCTCATCCAGACAAATTTGCAAAGGATTTTAGTATCTGCCCTTATTAATTTCCTAATTGCTATGTCTGGGACATTATGACATGAAATGTATCAAACCTTGGAGGGAGATAAAGTGGGAATCGATAAATGGGGTAATTTAGATCTGATCGCTGCTGTACATTTTTGCACAGCGGGCGATCAGGTACCAACTGTAAATGCGTATGCACCGCAATGCACATGTACGTCGGACAACAACAATGGGCATCGCCAGTCAGCGACGGAATGGTGTGAACAATCTGAACGCATGGGCGTTCTCAAGGTGATTGACAGGAAGAGGCCATTTGTGGGTGGCAACTAGAGATGAGCGGGTTCGGTTTTCTGAGAACCGAACCCTACCGAACTTCACGTGTCAAACACGAGTCCGAACCAGGCTCGGTTGTTCCCATCCAACTCGGAAAACCCGAACGAGGCAAAACGTCATCATCCCGCTGTCGGATTCTCGCGAGATTCGGATTCCATATAAAGAGCGCGCGTCGCCGCCATTTTCACTCGTGCATTGTAGAGGGTACAGAGAGGACGTAGCTACGTTCTCTCAGTGCCAAATCTCAGTATCAGTGCTCAGTATCAGTGCTTATTGCTGCTCAGTAATACTAGTACAGTGTCTCTCTTGTGCTGCATCTTGCCGCTGTAGGGTGCTCTGGTAGTAGTGTCCTGTGACTGTGCATCGGTCATCATCATTCCAATCACAGTGGTATCTGGGGGGTGACAATTCCAGAGTGCTTTTGTGCTGCTCAGTAATACTAGTACAGTGTCTTGTGCTGCATCGTGCTGCTCAGTGTCAATTCTTCGTAGTATCATCAGTGCTCAGTATCACTGCTCATTGGGGGTAATTCCAAGTTGATCGTAGCAGGAATTTTGTAAGCAGTTGGGCAAAACCATGTGCACTGCAGGGGAGGCAGATATAACACGTGCAGAAAGACTTAGATTTGGGTGGGTTATTTTATTTCTGTGCAGGGTAAATACTGGCTGCTTTATTTTTACACTGCAAATTAGATTGCAGATTGAACACACAACACCCAAATCTAACTCTCTCTGCACATGTTAAATCTGCCTCCCCTGCAGTGCACATGGTTTTGCCCAACTGCTAACAAAATTCCTGCTGCGATCAACTTGGAATTACCCCAATTGTCTTTAGTGATGAGCGGGTTCGGTTCCTCGGAATCCGAACCCCCCCGAACTTCACCCATTTTACACGGGTCCGAGGCATACTCGGATACTCCAGTATTGCTCGGTTAACCCGAGCGCGCCCGAACGTCATCATCCCGCTGTCGGATTCTCGCGAGATTCGGATTCTATTTAAGGAGCCGCGCGTCGCCGCCATTTTTCACTCGTGCATTGGAAATGATAGTGAGAGGACGTGGCTGACGTCCTCTCACTTTGTTTCAGAACTTTCAGGGGGCTGCAAATATCTTTATTCTGGGGACCAGCAGTATTATAGGAGGAGTACAGTGCAGAGTTTTGCTGACCAGTGACCACCAGTATTATACGTTCTCTGCCTGAAAAACGCTCCATATCTGTGCTCAGTGTGCTGCATATATCTGTGCTCACACTGCTTTATTGTGGGGACTGGGGACCAGCAGTATTATATAGGAGGAGTACAGTGCAGAGTTTTGCTGACCAGTGACCACCAGTATTATACGTTCTCTGCCTGAAAAACGCTCCATATCTGTGCTCAGTGTGCTGCATATATCTGTGCTCACACTGCTTTATTGTGGGGACTGGGGACCAGCAGTATTATATAGGAGGAGTACAGTGCAGAGTTTTGCTGACCAGTGACCACCAGTATTATACGTTCTCTGCCTGAAAAACGCTCCATATCTGTGCTGCATTGTAGTATATAGTAGGAGTACAGTGCATAATTTTGCTGACCACCAGTATATAATATATAGGAGTACGGTACAGAAGGCCACTGCTCTACCTACCTCTGTGTCGTCAAGTATACTATCCATCCATACCTGTGGTGCATTTCAGTTTTGCAAAGTTTGCTGACCACCAGTATATAATATATAGCAGTACGGTACAGTAGGCCACTGCTCTACCTACCTCTGTGTCGTCAAGTATACTATCCATCCATACCTGTGGTGCATTTCAGTTTTGCACAGTTTGCTGACCACCAGTATATAATATATAGCAGTATGGTACAGTAGGCCACTGCTCTACCTACCTCTGTGTCGTCAAGTATACTATCCATCCATACCTGTGGTGCATTTAAGTTTTGCACAGTTTGCTGACCACCAGTATATAATATATAGCAGTACGGTACAGTAAGCCACTGCTCTACCTACCTCTGTGTCGTCAAGTATACTATCCATCCATACCTGTGGTGCATTTCAGTTTTGCACAGTTTGCTGACCACCAGTATATAATATATAGCAGTATGGTACAGTAGGCCACTGTTCTACCTACCTCTGTGTCGTCAAGTATACTATCCATCCATACCTGTGGTGCATTTCAGTTTTGCACAGTTTGCTGACCACCAGTATATAATATATAGCAGTACGGTACAGTAGGCCACTGCTCTACCTACCTCTGTGTCGTCAAGTATACTATCCATCCATACCTGTGGTGCATTTTAGTTTTGCACAGTTTGCTGACCACCAGTATATAATATATAGCAGTACGGTACAGTAGGCCACTGCTCTACCTACCTCTGTGTCGTCAAGTATACTATCCATTCATACCTGTGGTGCATTTCAGTTTTGCACAGTTTGCTGACCACCAGTATATAATATATAGCAGCACGGTACAGTAGGCCACTGCTCTACCTACCTCTGTGTCGTCAAGTATACTATCCATCCATACCTGTGGTGCATTTCAGTTTTGCACAGTTTGCTGACCACCAGTATATAATATATAGCAGTACGGTACAGTAGGCCACTGCTCTACCTACCTCTGTGTCGTCAAGTATACTATCCATCCATACCTGTGGTGCATTTCAGTTGTGCGCAATATATATAGTAGTAGGCCATTGCTATTGATACTGGCATATAATTCCACACATTAAAAAATGGAGAACAAAAATGTGGAGGGTAAAATAGGGAAAGATCAAGATCCACTTCCACCTCGTGCTGATGCTGCTGCCACTAGTCATGGCCGAGACGATGAAATGCCATCAACGTCGTCTGCCAAGGCCGATGCCCAATGTCATAGTAGAGAGCATGTAAAATCCAAAACACAAAAGTTCAGTAAAATGACCCAAAAATCAAAATTAAAAGCGTCTGAGGAGAAGCGTTAACTTGCCAATATGCCATTTATGACACGGAGTGGCAAGGAACGACTGAGGCCCTGGCCTATGTTCATGGCTAGTGGTTCAGCTTCACATGAGGATGAAAGCACTCATACTTTCGCTAGAAAAATGAAAAGACTTAAGCTGGCAAAAGCACAGCAAAGAACTGTGCATTCTTCTAAATCACAAATCCCCAAGGAGAGTCCAATTGTGTCGGCTGCGATGCCTGACCTTCCCAACACTGGACGGGAAGAGGTGGCGCCTTCCACCATTTGCACGCCCCCTGCAAGTGCTGGAAGGAGCACCCACAGTCCAGTTCCTTATAGTCAAATTGAAGATGTCACTGTTGAAGTACACCAGGATGAGGATATGGGTGTTGCTGGCGCTGAGGAGGAAATTGACAAGGAGGATTCTGATGGTGAGGTGGTTTGTTTAAGTCAGGCACCCGGGGAGACACCTGTTGTCCGTGGGACGAATATGGCCATTGACATGCCTGGTCAAATTACAAAAAAAATCACCTCTTCGGTGTGGAATTATTTTAACACAAATGCGGACAACAGGTGTCAAGCCGTGTGTTGCCTTTGTCAAGCTGTAATAAGTAGTGGTAAGGATGTTAACCACCTCGGAACATCCTCCCTTATACGTCACCTGCAGCGCATTCATCATAAGTCAGTGACAAGTTCAAAAACTTTGGATGACAGCGGAAGCAGTCCACTGACCACTAAATCCCTTCCTCTTGTAACCAAGCTCCTGCAAACCACACCACCAACTCCATCAGTGTCAATTTCCTCCTTACACAGGAAAGCCAATAGTCCTGCAGGCCATGTCAGTGTCAAGTCTGACGAGTCCTCTCCTGCCTGGGATTCCTCCGATGCATCCTTGAGTGTAACGCCTACTGCTGCTGGCGCTGCTGTTGTTGCTGCTGGGAGTCGATCGTCATCCCAGAGGGGAAGTCGGAAGACCACTTGTACTACTTCCAGTAAGCAATTGACTGTCCAACAGTCCTTTGCGAGGAAGATGAAATATCACAGCAGTCATCCTGCTGCAAAGCGGATAACTCAGGCCTTGGCAGCCTGGGCGGTGAGAAACGTGTTTCCGTTATCCACCGTTAATTCACAGGCAACTACAGACTTGATTGAGGCAGTGTGTACCCGGTACCAAATACCATCTAGGTTCCATTTCTCTAGGCAGGCGATACCGAAAATGTACACAGACCTCAGAAAGAGAGTCACCAGTGTCCTAAAAAATGCAGTTGTACCCAATGTCCACTTAACCACGGACATGTGGACAAGTGGAGCAGGGCCGACTCAGGACTATATGACTGTGACAGCCCACTGGGTAGATGTATTGCCTCCCGCAGCAAGAACAGCAGCGGCGGCACCAGTAGCAGCATCTCGCAAACGCCAACTCGTTCCTAGGCAGGCTACGCTTTGTATCACCGCTTTTCATAAGAGGCACACAGCTGACAACCTCTTACGTAAACTGAGGAACATCATCGCAGAATGGCTTACCCCAATTGGACTCTCCTGGGGATTTGTGACATCGGACAACGCCACCAATGTTGTGCGTGCATTACATCTGGGCAAATTCCAGCACGTCCCATGTTTTGCACATACATTGAATTTGGTGGTGCAGAATTATTTAAAAAACGACAGGGGCGTGCAAGAGATGCTGTCGGTGGCCCGAAGAATTGCGGGCCACTTTCGGCATTCAGCCACCGCGTGCCGAAGACTGGAGCACCACCAAACATTCCTGAACCTGCCCTGCCATCATCTAAAGCAAGAGGTGGTAACGAGGTGGAATTCAACCCTCTATATGCTTCAGAGGATGGAGGAGCAGCAAAAGGCCATTCAAGCCTATACATCTGCCCACGATATAGGCAAAGGAGGGGGAATGCACCTGACTCAAGCGCAGTGGAGAATGATTTCAACGTTGTGCAAGGTTCTGCAACCCTTTGAACTTGCCACACGTGAAGTCAGTTCAGACACTGCCAGCCTGAGTCAGGTCATTCCCCTCATCAGGCTTTTGCAGAAGAAGCTGGAGACATTGAAGGAGGAGCTAAAACAGAGCGATTCCGCTAGGCATGTGGGACTTGTGGATGGAGCCCTTAATTCGCTTAACCAGGATTCACGGGTGGTCAATCTGTTGAAATCAGAGCACTACATTTTGGCCACCGTGCTCGATCCTAGATTTAAAACCTACGTTGGATCTCTCTTTCCGGCAGACACAAGTCTGCAGAGGTTCAAAGACCTGCTGGTGAGAAAATTGTCAAGTCAAGCGGAACGTGACCCGTCAACAGCTCCTCCTTCACATTCTCCCGCAACTGGGGGTGCGAGGAAAAGGCTAAGAATTCCGAGCCCACCCGCTGGCGGTGATGCAGGGCAGTCTGGAGCGAGTGTTGACATCTGGTCCGGACTGAAGGACCTGCCAACGATTACTGACATGTCGTCTACTGTCACTGCATATGATTCTCTCACCATTGAAAGAATGGTGGAGGATTATATGAGTGACCGCATCCAAGTAGGCACGTCAGACAGTCCGTACGTATACTGGCAGGAAAAAGAGGCAATTTGGAGGCCCTTGCAGAAACTGGCTTTATTTTACCTAAGTTGCCTACCCTCCAGTGTGTACTCCGAAAGAGTGTTTAGTGCAGCCGCTCACATTGTCAGCAATCGGCGTACGAGGTTACTTCCAGAAAATGTGGAGAAGATGATGTTCATCAAAATGAATTATAATCAATTCCTCCTTGGAGACATTCACCAGCAATTGCCTCCAGAAAGTACACAGGGACCTGAGATGGTGGATTCCAGTGGGGACGAATTAATAATCTGTGAGGAGGGGGATGTACACAGTGAAAGGGGTGAGGAATCGGACGATGAGGAGGAGGTGGACATCTTGCCTCTGTAGAGCCAGTTTGTGCAAGGAGAGATTGATTGCTTCTTTTTTGGTGGGGGCCCAAACCAACCAGTCATTTCAGTCACAGTTGTGTGGCAGACCCTGTCGCTGAAATGATGGGTTTGTTAAAGTGTGCATGTCCTGTTTATACAACATAAGGGTGGGTGGGAGGGCCCAAGGACAATTCCATCTTGCACCTCTTTTTTCTTTCATTTTTCTTTGCATGTGCTGTTTGGGGACTATTTTTTTGAAGTGCCATCCTGCCTGACATTGCAGTGCCACTCCTAGATGGGCCAGGTGTTTGTGTCGGCCACTTGTGTCGCTTAGCTTAGCCATCCAGCGACCTTGGTGCACCTCTTTTTTTCTTTGCATCATGTGCTGTTTGGGGACTATTTTTTTGAAGTGCCATCCTGTCTGACACTGCAGTGCCACTTCTAGATGGGCCAGGTGTTTGTGTCGGCCACTTGGGTCGCTTAGCTTAGTCACACAGCTACCTCATTGCGCCTCTTTTTTTCTTTGCAGCATGTGCTGTTTGGGGACTATTTTTTTGAAGTGCCATCCTGTCTGACACTGCAGTGCCACTCCTAGATGGGCCAGGTGTTTGTGTCGGCCACTTGGGTCGCTTAGCTTAGTCACACAGCTACCTCATTGCGCCTCTTTTTTTTCTCTGCATCATGTGCTATTTGGGGACTATTTTTTTGAAGTGCCATCCTGTCTGACACTGCAGTGCCACTCCTAGATGGGCCAGGTGTTTGTGTCGGCCTATTGGGTCGCTTAGCTTAATCATCCAGCGACCTCGGTGCAAATTTTAGGACTAAAAATAATATTGTGAGGTGTGAGGTGTTCAGAATAGACTGAAAATGAGTGTAAATTGTGGTTATTGAGGTTAATAATACTATGGGATCAAAATGACCCCCAAATTCCATGATTTAAGCTGTTTTTGAGGGGGTTTTGTAAAAAAACACCCGAATCCAAAACACACCCGAATCCGACAAAAAATTTTCAGGGAGGTTTTGCCAAAACGCGTCCGAATCCAAAACACGTCCGCGGAACCAAATCCAAAACCAAAACACAAAACCCGAAAAATGTCAGGTGCACATCACTAATTTGTCTTGTGGTAATACTACATTACTAATACTAGTACAGTGTCTTGTGCTAATCGTGCTGCTCAGTGTCAGTTGTCCGTAGTATCATCAGTGCTCAGTATCACTGCTCATTGGAGGTCATTTCGAGTTGTTCGCTCGCTAGCTGCTTTTAGCAGCCGTGCAAACGCTAAGCCGCCGCCCTCTGGGAGTGTATCTTAGCTTAGCAGAAGTGCGAACCAAAGGAGCGCAGAGCGGCTACAAAATGATTTTGTGCAGTTTCAGAGTAGCTCCAGACCTATTCAGCGCTTGCGATCACTTCAGACTATTCAGTTCCTGTTTTGACGTCATGAACACGCCCTGCGTTCGGGCAACCATGCCTACATTTCCCCAGCCACGCCTGCGTTTTGATCTGGCACGCCTGCGTTTTTCCACTCACTCCCTGAAAACGGTCAGTTGACACCCAGAAACGCCCACTTCCTGTCAATCACTCTGCGGCCAGCAGTACGACTGAAAAGCTTCGCTTGACCTTGTGTGAAACTACATCGTTTATTGAAACAGTACGACATGCGTGCGCATTGCAACGCATACGCATGCGCAGAAGTGCCGTTTTTTTGCCTGATCGCTGCGCTGCGACCGAAATCAGCTAGCGAACAACTCGGAATGACCCACATTGTCTTGTGGTGTTCAGTAATACTACATTACTAATATTAATACAGTGTCTTGTGCTAATCGTGCTGCTCAGTGTCAGTTCTCCGTAGTATCATTATTGCTCAGTATCATCAGTGCTCAGTATTATCAGTGCTCAGTATCAGGATTATATGAGTGACAGCATCCAAGTAGGCATGTCAGACGTATACTGGCAGGGAAAAGAGGCAATTTAGAGGCCCTTGCACAAACTGGCTTTATTTTACCTAAGTTGCTACCCCCCCCCCCCCCCCCCCTCTCAAGTGTGTACTCCATAAGAGTGTTCATGTTGGCATAGTGCGATGGATTGATACCATAGGTGTGCAGCAGGAGGTCTTATAGATAAAGGATCACCTCAGGAGTTACCTTGTATTCAGACAGAACGAGACTTGAGATGTATATCTTCTTTATATAGTACTGAGTACCAGGATTAATATAACAACAGGTTTCAGTAACAGCTTCTTAACTTAAACGTGTCAGTAACATGAGCTGCTCAGCTCACCTCCTTTCCTCAGAGACTTTTCTAGAACAGACACGTGGGGAGGAAGAACAAACAAGTACATACATATACAGCAGACAAACAATACACCTCTGTAAGTATACAGCGCCATCTGCTGCCCCTGTACGGTAACTACATGCATATAAACAAACCCATAGTCTGTTGTACATATTTCAACACCCCTTCTCAACAGACTGGGTTTCTTCAGTTAGACCCATCTTTGACGTAAGTCTCCAATGTCTCTCTCTGGTAAGAGGCTTAGTCATGATATCAGCTGTCATATCTTCTGTTGGGCAATAGTTCAACTCTATAAGACCTTGTTCCTGTAGATCCCTTAGGAAGTGATGCTTGACATCAATGTGCTTGGTTCTTGGATTCACTCTTTCTGTTTGCGCTAATGCAAGGCATCCTTGATTATCCTCATATATCTTGATAGGTTCTTCTTGAGGCATTCCTAGGTCTGATAGTAGTTGCATTAACCATACCACTTCTTGACTGGCGTGCGCTGCTGCAATATATTCAGCTTCTGTAGAGGATAGTGCTACGGTAGACTGCTTCTTGCTTGTCCAGCTGATTAATCCTTCTCCGATAGAGAATAGATATCCACTTGTGGATTTTCTGTCACTTGTGTCTCCAGCCCAATCTGCGTCAACATATCCTGTTAACTTGTGACTTGTGTTTGCTGAGAGCTTAAGCTTCTTGTTAATCGTTCCCTTTAAGTAACGAATTACCCTCTTAACTGCATTCCAATCCATCTTGGTTGGTTTAGAGGCTTTTCTGTTTAAAATCCCGACTGCTGTGGAGATATCTGGTCTGGTGACGGTTGCAATGTATAGCAATTTTCCTATGGCTTTTCTGTATAGATGGTTATCCTGTAACAGGTTGCTCTGATCATTTGGTTCCTTTTCATAACTTGTCTCCATAGGAGTGCTTGCTGTCTTTGCATCTTGTATACCAAATTCCTCAATGGTTTCCTGAATTTTGTATTTCTGACTTAGTGTGAATGTTCCATCATCTTCTCTTGAGATTTGCATTCCCATGTAATGCGTTATGTGGCCGAGGTCTTTTGTTTCAAACTGACGGTTTAGTTCTTGTAGCAATTCAATTTCGTCCCCTTCTTGTTCAAAACAAACTAGCAAATCGTCCACGTAAATCAATACATAGAACCATCTTTCCTCTATCAACTTTGTATAGAGACATGGGTCTGCTTTGCTTCTGATGAATCCCTTTTCTGTCAGAACTCCATTTATCTTTGCATTCCATGCTCTTGCTGCTTGTTTAAGACCATATATACTCTTGTTAAGTTTACATGCATGATCTGGGTTCTGAGAATTCACGAAGCCTGGTGGTTGTTCCATGTATATATCTTCCTTTAGTTCACCATGTAGGAAAGCCGTCTTTACATCGAAATGTTTCACTTGCATACCCTTTATGGCTGCTGTTAGGAGTAAGGTTCTAATGGTAGTGTGCTTCACAACTGGAGCAAACGTTTCATCATAATCTTCTCCAAATTTCTGTGAATATCCTTTAGCAACCAGTCTTGCCTTGTATCTTTCTATTTTTCCTTCAGAATCATATTTGACCTTAAAAGTCCATTTACATCCTATGGCCTTTTTGTCTACTGGTAGTCTGGTCAATGTCCATGTCTGATTGTCTTCCATTGATTCCATTTCTTCTTTTGCGGCTCCTAACCATTTCTGTGCTTCTCTTTCAGAAAAATTAGCAATTTCTTCCCATGATGCAGGTTCTTGTATGTTAATAGCTTTTGCTTTGTAAGATAAACGTGCAGGTGCTTTTCCCTTGTTTTCTCTAGAAGAGCGTCTCACCCCCTCGGATGTACTCTCACGAGTGTCGCTGGTATTTGTCTTGTGTTGTACTTCAACTTCTTGAGTGATCTCTACTTCATCTGTTTCTTTGGATTCAGTGCTTTCTTCTTCAGTAGAGTCTACTGGAATTATGACTAGAGATGAGCGCCTGAAATTTTTCGGGTTTTGTGTTTTGGTTTTGGGTTCGGTTCCGCGGCCGTGTTTTGGGTTCGAACGCGTTTTGGCAAAACCTCACCGAATTATTTTTGTCGGATTCGGGTGTGTTTTGGATTCGGGTGTTTTTTTCCAAAAACACTAAAAAACAGCTTAAATCATAGAATTTGGGGGTCATTTTGATCCCAAAGTATTATTAACCTCAAAAACCATAATTTACACTCATTTTCAGTCTATTCTGAATACCTCACACCTCACAATATTATTTTTAGTCCTAAAATTTGCACCGAGGTCGCTGTGTGAGTAAGATAAGCGACCCTAGTGGCCGACACAAACACCGGGCCCATCTAGGAGTGGCACTGCAGTGTCACGCAGGATGTCCCTTCCAAAAAACCCTCCCCAAACAGCACATGACGCAAAGAAAAAAAGAGGCGCAATGAGGTAGCTGTGTGAGTAAGATTAGCGACCCTAGTGGCCGACACAAACACCGGGCCCATCTAGGAGTGGCACTGCAGTGTCACGCAGGATGGCCCTTCCAAAAAACCCTCCCCAAACAGCACATGACGCAAAGAAAAAAAGAGGCGCAATGAGGTAGCTGTGTGAGTAAGATTAGCGACCCTAGTGGCCGACACAAACACCGGGCCCATCTAGGAGTGGCACTGCAGTGTCACGCAGGATGGCCCTTCCAAAAAACCCTCCCCAAACAGCACATGACGCAAAGAAAAAAAGAGGCGCAATGAGGTAGCTGACTGTGTGAGTAAGATTAGCGACCCTAGTGGCCGACACAAACACCGGGCCCATCTAGGAGTGGCACTGCAGTGTCACGCAGGATGTCCCTTCCAAAAAACCCTCCCCAAACAGCACATGACGCAAAGAAAAAAAGAGGCGCAATGAGGTAGCTGTGTGAGTAAGATTAGCGACCCTAGTGGCCGACACAAACACCGGGCCCATCTAGGAGTGGCACTGCAGTGTCACGCAGGATGTCCCTTCCAAAAAACCCTCCCCAATCAGCACATGATGCAAAGAAAAAGAAAAGAAAAAAGAGGTGCAAGATGGAATTATCCTTGGGCCCTCCCACCCACCCTTATGTTGTATAAACAAAACAGGACATGCACACTTTAACCAACCCATCATTTCAGTGACAGGGTCTGCCACACGACTGTGACTGATATGACGGGTTGGTTTGGACCCCCCCCAAAAAAGAAGCAATTAATCTCTCCTTGCACAAACTGGCTCTACAGAGGCAAGATGTCCACCTCATCTTCACCCTCCGATATATCACCGTGTACATCCCCCTCCTCACAGATTATCAATTCGTCCCCACTGGAATCCACCATCTCAGCTCCCTGTGTACTTTGTGGAGGCAATTGCTGCTGGTCAATGTCTCCGCGGAGGAATTGATTATAATTCATTTTAATGAACATCATCTTCTCCACATTTTCTGGATGTAACCTCGTACGCCGATTGCTGACAAGGTGAGCGGCGGCACTAAACACTCTTTCGGAGTACACACTTGTGGGAGGGCAACTTAGGTAGAATAAAGCCAGTTTGTGCAAGGGCCTCCAAATTGCCTCTTTTTCCTGCCAGTATAAGTACGGACTGTGTGACGTGCCTACTTGGATGCGGTCACTCATATAATCCTCCACCATTCTATCAATGTTGAGAGAATCATATGCAGTGACAGTAGACGACATGTCCGTAATCGTTGGCAGGTCCTTCAGTCCGGACCAGATGTCAGCATCAGCAGTCGCTCCAGACTGCCCTGCATCACCGCCAGCGGGTGGGCTCGGAATTCTGAGCCTTTTCCTCGCACCCCCAGTTGCGGGAGAATGTGAAGGAGGAGATGTTGACAGGTCGCGTTCCGCTTGACTTGACAATTTTGTCACCAGCAGGTCTTTCAACCCCAGCAGACCTGTGTCTGCCGGAAAGAGAGATCCAAGGTAGGCTTTAAATCTAGGATCGAGCACGGTGGCCAAAATGTAGTGCTCTGATTTCAACAGATTGACCACCCGTGAATCCTTGTTAAGCGAATTAAGGGCTGCATCCACAAGTCCCACATGCCTAGCGGAATCGCTCCGTGTTAGCTCCTTCTTCAATGCCTCCAGCTTCTTCTGCAAAAGCCTGATGAGGGGAATGACCTGACTCAGGCTGGCAGTGTCTGAACTGACTTCACGTGTGGCAAGTTCAAAGGGCATCAGAACCTTGCACAACGTTGAAATCATTCTCCACTGCACTTGAGACAGGTGCATTCCATCTCCTATATCGTGCTCAATTGTATAGGCTTGAATGGCCTTTTGCTGCTCCTCCAACCTCTGAAGCATATAGAGGGTTGAATTCCACCTCGTTACCACTTCTTGCTTCAGATGATGGCAGGGCAGGTTCAGTAGTTTTTGGTGGTGCTCCAGTCTTCTGTACGTGGTGCCTGTACGCCGAAAGTGTCCCGCAATTTTTCTGGCCACCGACAGCATCTCTTGCACGCCCCTGTCGTTTTTTAAAAAATTCTGCACCACCAAATTCAAGGTATGTGCAAAACATGGGACGTGCTGGAATTTGCCCATATTTAATGCACACACAATATTGCTGGCGTTGTCCGATGCCACAAATCCACAGGAGAGTCCAATTGGGGTAAGCCATTCCGCGATGATCTTCCTCAGTTGCCGTAAGAGGTTTTCAGCTGTGTGCGTATTCTGGAAAGCGGTGATACAAAGCGTAGCCTGCCTAGGAAAGAGTTGGCGTTTGCGAGATGCTGCTACTGGTGCCGCCGCTGCTGTTCTTGCGGCGGGAGTCCATACATCTACCCAGTGGGCTGTCACAGTCATATAGTCCTGACCCTGCCCTGCTCCACTTGTCCACATGTCCGTGGTTAAGTGGACATTGGGTACAACTGCATTTTTTAGGAGACTGGTGAGTCTTTTTCTGACGTCCGTGTACATTCTCGGTATCGCCTGCCTAGAGAAGTGGAACCTAGATGGTATTTGGTAACGGGGGCACACTGCCTCAATAAATTGTCTAGTTCCCTGTGAACTAACGGCGGATACCGGACGCACGTCTAACACCAACATAGTTGTCAAGGACTCAGTTATCCGCTTTGCAGTAGGATGACTGCTGTGATATTTCATCTTCCTCGCAAAGGACTGTTGAACAGTCAATTGCTTACTGGAAGTAGTACAAGTGGGCTTACGACTTCCCCTCTGGGATGACCATCGACTCCCAGCGGCAACAACAGCAGCGCCAGCAGCAGTAGGCGTTACACGCAAGGATGCATCGGAGGAATCCCAGGCAGGAGAGGACTCGTCAGACTTGCCAGTGACATGGCCTGCAGGACTATTGGCATTCCTGGGGAAGGAGGAAATTGACACTGAGGGAGTTGGTGGGGTGGTTTGCGTGAGCTTGGTTACAAGAGGAAGGGATTTACTGGTCAGTGGACTGCTTCCGCTGTCACCCAAAGTTTTTGAACTTGTCACTGACTTATTATGAATGCGCTGCAGGTGACGTATAAGGGAGGATGTTCCGAGGTGGTTAACGTCCTTACCCCTACTTATTACAGCTTGACAAAGGGAACACACGGCTTGACACCTGTTGTCCGCATTTCTGGTGAAATACCTCCACACCGAAGAGCTGATTTTTTTGGTATTTTCACCTGGCATGTCAACGGCCATATTCCTCCCACGGACAACAGGTGTCTCCCCGGGTGCCTGACTTAAACAAACCACCTCACCATCAGAATCCTCCTGGTCAATTTCCTCCCCAGCGCCAGCAACACCCATATCCTCCTCATCCTGGTGTACTTCAACACTGACATCTTCAATCTGACTATCAGGAACTGGACTGCGGGTGCTCCTTCCAGCACTTGCAGGGGGCATGCAAATAGTGGAAGGCGCATGCTCTTCACGTCCAGTGTTGGGAAGGTCAGGCATCGCAAACGACACAATTGGACTCTCCTTGTGGATTTGGGATTTCAAAGAACAATGGAGATGGATGGATTGGATACTAGTATACAATTATGGACGGACTGCCACGGTTAGGTGGTATAAAAAAACCACGGTTAGGTGGTATATATTGTAATAATAATACAATTATGGATGGACGGACTGCCTGCCGACTGCCGACACAGAGGTAGCCACAGCCGTGAACTACCGCACTGTACACTGGTTGATAAAGAGATAGTAGTATACTCGTAACAACTAGTATGACACTATGACGACGGTATAAAGAATGAAAAAAAAACCACGGTTAGGTGGTATATATTATAATAATAATACAATTATGGATGGACGGACTGCCTGCCGACTGCCGACACAGAGGTAGCCACAGCCGTGAACTACCGCACTGTACACTGGTTGATAAAGAGATAGTAGTATACTCGTAACAACTAGTATGACACTATGACGACGGTATAAAGAATGAAAAAAAAACCACGGTTAGGTGGTATATATTATAATAATAATACAATTATGGATGGACGGACTGCCTGCCGACTGCCGACACAGAGGTAGCCACAGCCGTGAACTACCGCACTGTACACTGGTTGATAAAGAGATAGTAGTATACTCGTAACAACTAGTATGACACTATGACGACGGTATAAAGAATGAAAAAAAAACCACGGTTAGGTGGTATATATTATAATAATAATACAATTATGGATGGACGGACTGCCTGCCGACTGCCGACACAGAGGTAGCCACAGCCGTGAACTACCGCACTGTACACTGGTTGATAAAGAGATAGTAGTATACTCGTAACAACTAGTATGACACTATGACGACGGTATAAAGAATGAAAAAAAAACCACGGTTAGGTGGTATATATTATAATAATAATACAATTATGGATGGACGGACTGCCTGCCGACTGCCGACACAGAGGTAGCCACAGCCGTGAACTACCGCACTGTACACTGGTTGATAAAGAGATAGTAGTATACTCGTAACAACTAGTATGACACTATGACGACGGTATAAAGAATGCAAAAAAAACCACAGTTAGGTGGTATATATTATAATAATAATACAATTATGGATGGACGGACTGCCTGCCGACTGCCGACACAGAGGTAGCCACAGCCGTGAACTACCGCACTGTACACTGGTTGATAAAGAGATAGTAGTATACTCGTAACAACTAGTATGACACTATGACGGTATAAAGAATGAAAAAAAAACCACGGTTAGGTGGTATATATTATAATAATAATACAATTATGGATGGACGGACTGCCTGCCGACTGCCGACACAGAGGTAGCCACAGCCGTGAACTACCGCACTGTACACTGGTTGATAAAGAGATAGTAGTATACTCGTAACAATTAGGATGACACTATGACGGTATAAAGAATGAAAAAAAAACCACGGTTAGGTGGTAGGTATATAATAATAAATAATACAATTCTGGTCGGACGGACTGCCTGCCGTGTGCCGACACAGAGGTAGCCACAGCCGTGAACTACCGCACTGTACACTGGTTGATAAAGAGATAGTAGTATACTCGTAACAATTAGGATGACACTATGACGGTATAAAGAATGAAAAAAAAACCACGGTTAGGTGGTAGGTATATAATAATAAATAATACAATTCTGGTCGGACGGACTGCCTGCCGTGTGCCGACACAGAGGTAGCCACAGCCGTGAACTACCGCACTGTACACTGGTTGATAAAGAGATAGTAGTATACTCGTAACAATTAGGATGACACTATGACGGTATAAAGAATGAAAAAAAAACCACGGTTAGGTGGTAGGTATATAATAATAAATAATACAATTCTGGTCGGACGGACTGCCTGCCGTGTGCCGACACAGAGGTAGCCACAGCCGTGAACTACCGCACTGTACACTGGTTGATAAAGAGATAGTAGTATACTCGTAACAATTAGGATGACACTATGACGGTATAAAGAATGAAAAAAAAACCACGGTTAGGTGGTAGGTATATAATAATAAATAATACAATTCTGGTCGGACGGACTGCCTGCCGTGTGCCGACACAGAGGTAGCCACAGCCGTGAACTACCGCACTGTACACTGGTTGATAAAGAGATAGTAGTATACTCGTAACAATTAGGATGACACTATGACGGTATAAAGAATGAAAAAAAAACCACGGTTAGGTGGTAGGTATATAATAATAAATAATACAATTCTGGTCGGACGGACTGCCTGCCGTGTGCCGACACAGAGGTAGCCACAGCCGTGAACTACCGCACTGTACTGTGTCTGCTGCTAATATAGACTGGTTGATATTTAAAGAGATATTAGTAGTATACAACAATACTATACTGGTGGTCAGGCACTGGTCACCACTCCTGCAGCAAAAGTGTGCACTGTTAATTAATATAATTGTACTCCTGGCTCCTGCTAACAACCTGCAGTGCTCCCCAGTCTCCCCCACAATTAATTATAAGCTTTTAATTTATACATTGATGACTGTGCAGCACACTGGGCTGAGCTGAGTGCACACAGACTGAGTCACACTGTGTGACTGACTGTGCTGTGTATCGTTTTTTTTTCAGGCAGAGAACGGATATAGCAGAGAGAAGTGAACGGATATATTATATTAAATAAAAGTTAACTAGCAACTGCACTGGTCACTGACTGTGGTAAACTAACTCTGTCTGCGACTCTGCACAATCTCTCTCTATCTAATCTATCTATCTCTATTCTAATGGAGAGGACGCCAGACACGTCCTCTCCCTATCAATCTCAATGCACGAGTGAAAATGGCGGCGACGCGCGGCTCCTTATATAGAATCCGAGTCTCGCGATAGAATCCGAGCCTCGCGAGAATCCGACAGCGTCATGATGACGTTCGGGCGCGCTCGGGTTAACCGAGCAAGGCGGGAAGATCCGAGTCGCTCGGACCCGTGGAAAAAAAAGTGAAGTTCGTGCGGGTTCGGATTCAAAGAAACCGAACCCGCTCATCTCTAATTATGACATCATCTCGTGTTTCTTCTATGAATGTCACACTGTTGCTTATAACTATTTTTCCAGTTCTTGGATTTAAGATTCTGTAGCCTTTTGAATGTTCGCTGTAGCCGACTAGAACTCCCTCTTCTGCTCGGTTCTGCAACTTGCTTCGTTTTTCAGCAGGAATGTAGACGAAGGCTCTGCATCCAAAAACTCTAATGTGCTTTAAGCTGGGTTTCTTACCGTGCCACAGCTCATATGGTGTCTTCCTTACTGCTTTGGAAAGTAGTCTGTTTTGAAGATAGGTGGCTGTTGCTGCTGCTTCACCCCAATATTTATCAGGTAGTCCTGAATCTGTAAGCATGCACCTTATAATTTCTGTTAGTGATCTGTTTTTCCTCTCAGATACACCGTTTTGCTCTGGTGTATATGGTACTGTCTTCTGATGCTCAATACCGAGTCCTCTTAAGTACCGTTCTATTTTCTGTCCTGTGAACTCGCCTCCATTGTCGCTGCGAAGAGTTAGCATATTCCTCTTGAACCTGTTTCTGGTCATGGTCACATAGTCTTGCAGCTTTTCTAAGACTTCATCTTTACTTTTTATTAGATAAGTGACTGTGAACCTGGAGTAGTCGTCAATGAATGTCAGCATATACCTTTTGTCTCCTACGGTTCGCGTTTTCATAGGTCCACATACATCACTATGTACCAGGTCTTGTGGTCTGGAAGCTCTGTTTTCACTTTTCTTAGGAATTGTCGTCCTTGTTGCTTTTGCTTTTATGCAGCATTGGCACTTCATCATTTCCGAACAGTCTGACACTTTGAGATCCCTGGCTAGGTCTCTCCTCTGCATTTCCGTTATGCAATCTGGGTGTCTGTGTCCTAATCTTCTATGCCACTTGTGAATACAGTCAGCGTGTTTCTGTGTACTCAGCTTTGCCTGCTGTGCTGCGATATCCAGACAGTATAAATGTTCTTTTATTCTGGCTGTAGCTAGCGTTTGTCTACCATTTTGGATAAAACACTTATTATTCTGAAACTTTACAGTAAGTCCTTTTTCTACTAGATTCTTTACTGATAGCAGTGCTCCTTCAAGCTTGGGAACGTATAGCACATCTGTTACGGGTATTTCTGCATAGCTGCCATTACCCTTGGAGCATAGGAATTGACCATTCCCTTTCCCTTCTGCAATGATATTTGTTCCATCTGCTAGGTAGATTGTTTCTTTATGGTTCAAATCAAGTTCAGTAAAGAAGTCCTTGTTATTTGTCATATGACTAGTCGCTCCTGAGTCCACTTTTCTGACAATTGGGTTACTGTCGCTTTAAATGTTCCATTTCAATTGTGTGCTCCTGTATCTGTAAGTGTGGCTTTGGCTCTTTGTTTGTGTAATCTTTCTGGTGGTTTGTGCTGCTCTGTCTTCCATATGGTGCAATCTTTTTTCAGGTGACCCACTTTCTTGCATCTGAAACATGCTCTTGTTTCCCTGGTGTGTGGCTTAGTGTCCGCCATTTTAAGTGCTTTCTCTGTGTCACTTTCAGTATTGCACTCTGTAAGCTCCTTTCTGCGTTGATACTCCTCTATGAGCCTGTTCTTCACAAAGTCTAGTGTGATTTCTGCTTCAGGTCTCATTTCTAGTGCATTTATTAGTGCACTGTATGTATCTGGTAAACTGCACAGGAGGATAGCTACTATGTGGTTGCTTTTGATTTCTTCTCCCATTGACCTGAGCTGTATGGTTATCTCTAGTAGTGCACTGATGTGTTCTTGCATTGTCTTGCCTTTATTAAATCTCATTTGGTATAATTTTCTTAATAGGAATAGTTTGCTGTTCAAACTTGATCCTTCATGCACTCTCTGTAATGCTGTCCACATGTCTTTAGCTGTACTCTCTTACTCTCTGTAATGCTGTCCACATGTTTTTAGCTGTACTCTCTTGTCTTATGTGTATAAGCTGTTCATCTTCCACCAGTAAACTTATAGTGGCTCTTGCCTGTCTGTCCTTCTTAATCCACTGCTGATCCTCTCCTGCAGGTCTGTCTGCATTTATAACATCCCATAAATCATCTCTGGTTAATAGCATTTCTACTTTAAACTTCCATGTCTGATAGTTCTCATTAGAAAGCTTGCTAGCAGCTAGTCTGAGATCTGTGTAATTTGCCATAACCCTTCCTTGTATAGATCTCTCTGTTCTTCTGTGGTATTAAACTTGTTTTACTCACAGTTTTCTTTCCAAGGTTCTCCTGGGTTGTTTCTTGTGTACGTTACACAGTCTGCTGTCTGCGCCTGCTGGGACTTGCAGTGCAACTCGTGATCTGGATGCTGCTTAGGATGCACTCCTGAAAACTTTATCTTGTATAGACTCCAGTCTGGGCCCATAACCTGTTGGCATAGTGCGATGGATTGATACCATAGGTGTGCAGCAGGAGGTCTTATAGATAAAGGATCACCCCAGGAGTTACCTTGTATTCAGATAGAACGAGACTTGAGATGTATATCTTCTTTATATAGTACTGAGTACCAGGATCAATATAACAACAGGTTTCAGTAACAGCTTCTTAACTTAAACGTGTCAGTAACATGAGCTGCTCAGCTCACCTCCTTTCCTCAGAGACTTTTCTAGAACAGACACGTGGGGAGGAAGAACAAACAAGTACATACATATACAGCAGACAAACAATACACCTCTGTAAGTATACAGCGCCATCTGCTATCCCCGTACGGTAACTACATGCATATAAACAAACCCATAGTCTGTTGTACATATTTCAACAGTTCAGTTCAGCCGGTCACCTTGTCAGCTATCGGCGTAGGAGGTTACTTCCAGAAAATGTGGAGAAGATGATGTTCATCAAAATGAATTATAAATTCCTCAGTGGAGACATTTACCAGCAATTGCCTCCAGAAAGTACACAGGGACCTGTGATGGTGGATTCCAGTGGGGACGAATTAATACTCTGTGAGGAGGAGGATGTACACAGTGAAAGGGGTGAGGAATTGTGAGGATGAGGAGGAGGTGGACATCTTGCCTCTGTAGAGCCAGTTTGTGCAAGGAGAGATTGATTGCTTCTTTTTTTGTGGGGGCCCAAACCAACCAGTCATTTCAGCCACAGTCGTGTGGCAGACCCTGTCGCTGAAATTATTGGTTTGATAAAGTGTGCATGTCCTGTTTATACAACATAAGGGTGGGTGGGAGGGCCCAAGGACAATTCCATCTTGTACCTCTTGTTTTATTTATCTATCCATCATGTGCTGTTTGGGGACTATTTTTTTTAAGTGCCATCCTGTCTGGCACTGCAGTGCCACTCCTAGATGGGCCATGCGTTTGTGCCGCCCACTTGGGTCGCTTAGCTTAGTCATCCAGCGACCTTGGTGCAAATTTTAGGACTAAAAATAATATTGTGAGGTGTGAGGTGTTCAGAATAGACTGGAAATGAGTTAACATTATTGTTATTGAGGTTAATAATACTATAGGATCAAAATTACCCCCACATGCTATGATTTTAGCTGTTTTTTGAGGGTTTTTTTTTTAAAAACACCCGAATCCAAAACGCATTCCGAATCTGACAAAAATCTGAAAGGGTGGTTTTGCCAAAATGCGTCCGAATCCAAAACACGACCCCGGACCCGAATCCAAAACCAAAACACAAAACACAAAAAATGCCCGCTGCACATCTCTAGTGGCAACTGAGCATTTACAGGGAAAATACAGACGTTACCAAGCGTTTTCAGGGAGGGTGTCCGACATCAGCTCCGGCCCCGATCAGCCTGATTCTATCGCACTGGATGAGTAAGTCCTGGGCTGCATAGAGACTGCATACACAGAATTTTAGCATCTTGGCGTACGCAAAACATTGCACACTTGCACAGCGAAAATACACTCCCACTGTAGGCGGCAAATATCTGAATGCAGGACAGCCTAAAACGCAGCCCAGCCATCAGATCTAAATGACTTCCACAGTACCACCCAATCAGATTCTAACTGCCAAATGAAAGTTAGAAGCTGATTAATTGGTACTTGATCTCGCTCCACTTTATCTCTCTCTCTCTCTTTCTCTCTTTCTCTCTTTCTCTCTCTCTCTCTCTCTCTCTCTCTCCAAGGTTTGATATCTCTCTCTCACAGTGAGAACTAGGGCTTTATAACATGTATTGCCACTCTGTCAATTTTGCAAAGTTTGAAAACTACTTTGCTCTTGAAATAGTGAAAATCAAAAGATCATTGGCCCTCATTCCGAGTTGATCGCTCGTTATTTTTCATCGCATCGCAGTGAAATTTCGCTTAGTGCGCATGCGCAATAGTCGCACTGCGACTGCGCCAAGTAACTTTGCTATGAAGATAGGATTTTTACTCACGGCATTTTCTTCGCACCGGCGATCGTAGTGTGATTGACAGGAAATGGGTGTTACTGGGCGGAAACACGGCGTTTTAGGGGCGTGTGGATGAAAACGCTACCGTTTCCGGAAAAAACGCAGGAGTGGCCGGAGAAACGGGGGAGTGTCTGAGCGAACGCTGGGTGTGTTTCTGACGTCAATCCAGGAACGACAAGCACTGAACTGATCGCACAGGCAGAGTAAGTGTGGAGCTACTCTAAAACTGCTAAGTAGTTTTTGATCGCAATAATGCGAATACATCGGTCGCAATTTTAGGATGCTAAGATACACTCCCAGTAGGCGTAGGCTTAGCGTGTGTAACTCTGCTAAATTCGCCTTGCGACCGATCAACTCGGAATGAGGGCCATTGCGGGAAGAATTCCTTTTATTGATCTGACTTTTTACTGTCAGGAAAAGTAACTAACAAGAAAACTGTCACCTTTTTCCCCAAAATAAGTGAACACTGTACTATATTTTGTTTTTGTATTTGTGGTGCACCTGCAGCAAAAAAACTTTCTATCTACCATTTTACTTTGAGGGGACAACTGGATTTCTCTCAGTCTCTGTAATGGCTGTAAACCCCTAGGACCGCTCAACAACAACTTCTAAAATGGAGAGACACTGGTCTTGTCTTCCATCTACTATAAGAACAATTCAATCTCTGTTTATTGCATCGTAAAATACCAAACAATAATACTTGACTGTAAAAGATAAAGAATAAAAAAGATTCAAGAATGAATTGGTGTTGTAACATATGTGGCTGACGTTGATCACAAGTTGACGTAATTCCACCTGCTTTGATGGATAAAAAATACTGGTATGTATTGGCAGAACCTATGGTGTTTAGAGGTGTCAGCAGTGTGTGATGGAGGTCAGTACATGGCAGATAGTTTAAAGTAATAAGATGCAAGGTAACACAAGGGTAATGCAGGTATGCACGTATAACTGGTACCAACACATCCAGCCACAAGCTTATGGGGTTAATACAGGTAGTGTGCATTTTAGGGTACCACACCATCAGAGCATAGGGAACCCCAAATAGTGTACTGCGTCCCCTTGCATGTTGCAGGCAAGGTGCCTCACTGCGCTTGGCACATTTTACTATTCCCAATCATAGTCCACTTGGATGGTAAAGTATGAAAAGGTGTAAAAAATGCAAAAATCCTTAAAACGCGATATGTGTCAGCCATATTTGTGTCGACCTTTTGTACCTGTCAACCTTTTCCAGTGTTGACCTTTGTCAGTGTCAACCTAATGCAAGTCTATCTTTTGTCAGTGTCGACCTAATGCATGTCGACCTATTGCTTGTCAATCTAGCCATTGTCTATCTAAACATTGGAACCCGAACAAGACTTTGTTAAATTTCACCTGTGTGTACATCCGGTTGCCATCCAATTATACTCCTTCATCTGCAAGTCACCTGTTACCACCCATTTATACTCCTAATGCCGAAAGTGGAGTTGCATATGACTCTTAATTGCCTATAGAAATGTGCACTCAGCAAATGAGTATGTTCAGAGCCGTAAGGGGGCACAGCCAGCAAATATGTCAGCAGCTTGTAATGAGTCAAATTGCTGTGTGCACCGCCGGAGGAGAAGAGGAGAGGAGCAGCGTCAGGGGAGGACCCGGAGGAGGAGGAGGGAGGGGGAGTGGAGCAGCAGCGCTATGTAATTTGTAGCGGCACCGCTGCAGCAGTCCCTCTCCTTCTGCATTGGCAGGCCTGCGCTGCTGTGAATGCTGGGATGCACTTCCCTCATCCCAGCATTCACAACGGCGGCAGGCAGCCAATGCGGAAGGAGATGGACAGCTGCAGCGGCGCCTCTACCAATTACATAGCGCTGCTGCAGCTCCAGTCCCCCTCTCTCCTCCTCCTTCTCCCCTGCCCGGGATCTGCCAGCACCGAGGAGCCTGACTGCCTGAGCCAGCAGGGAGAGATGGTATCTATCTATCTATCTATCTATCTATCTATCTATCTATCTATCTATCTATCTATCTATCTATCTGTCTGTCTGTCTGTCTGTCTGTCTGTCTGTCTGTCTGTCTATCTATCTATCTCTCTATCTCTGTCTGCCGTAATGTGTAAAAAGGGGGACGCTGTCTGCTGTAATGTGTAAAAAGGGGACGCTGTCTGCCGTAATGTGTAAAAAGGGGGACGCTGTCTGCCGTAATATGTAAAAAAGGGGACGCTGTCTGCCGTAATATGTAAAAAGGGGGACGCTGTCTGCCGTAATGTGTAAAAAGGGGGACGCTGTCTGCCGTAATGTGTAAAAAGGGGGACGATGTCTGCCATAATATGTAAAAATCGGGACTGGCTGCCGTAATGTGTAAAAAGGGGGATGGTCTACCATAATTTGTAAAAGGGGCTCTACCTGGTGTAGTGGCGCTACTGTGTGGCGTAATTTGAATAATGGAGACTACTGTGCACCGTAGTATGAATTGGTATTATTTTGTGGCCACACCCCTTCCCCATGAATCCACGCCCCTAAATTTTACATAAAGGGGGCACCAATGCCGTTTCTTGCACACAGCGCTAAAATGCCTAGTTACGGCACTCAGTATGTGCAGTGCATAAATATGCAGGTTCCATTCGCAAAACTAACTTGCATCAGCCCCACTAGGAGCACTTAGAGAACCAATATACCAAATGTGAATTTACAGAATCTTTGCTTAATTGCAGCCTGGTTGAAAGTTTGTTACCTAGTTGAAACACTTGTTTGTTTCATGACACTAGATTTGTCTAGTTGGTGTTACTAATGCTGCTTTCAGATCGCAAATGCCGGATCCCACCCGGTAAGAGAAAAGTGTCCTTACCGGGTGGGATCCGGCATTTGCGCTCCTTTGCTGGCTTTCCGACCTGGCAATATACCGGGTCGGTTGCCATAGCAGCGGGGGGGGGCAGCAGCAGCAGGGGCGGGGGTGGAAGCGGCGCCGGGAGATGAGCTCATCTCCTGCGCCGCCTCTCCCTATGCTGTGAATGGGAGCCGTGTCGCATCGGAACGGCTCCCATTCACACTGCGCCTGACCCGGTATTCAACCCGATAATAACCCTTCTTTTTTACCGGGTTGAATTACCGGGTCAGGCGACCCGCTAATTCAGCAAAGGAGCTTTCACATCGCACACTTACCCGTTTCGACACGGCAATATGCCGTGTCGATACCTGGTTATTTGTGCGATGTGAAAGGGGTATAACAGTACTGTACATTGTTAATTATTAGCTGCAGCTTTTTCCTTTTCAAACACATAAAGTAAATATTTATGATGTGAATAAAAATATATCACGGGAAAGTACATGCAGATCTTTGCTTTCACTGTCCACCATTGCGGATTTGTTTTCAGCAGGAATACAGCCAAATGCTTTTCCTATTTAAGGCTTTGATAACAGACATTTAAAAAGAAAGAAAATATTTAGCAGAAGAGAACACTAGAGGAAATTATATGATTATAAAAAGCAACCTACAATCTATGAATGATTGCTTTCAGAAATAAAATAAGTTTTAGGGAATGTAGATGGACTTAAAGCTGCATTCTCACAAGTTTCGTAGCTGTTTAATTCGAACCTAGGGGGGTAATTCAGATCTGATCACAGCAGCAAATTTGTTAGCAGTTGGGCAAAACCATGGAGCCTATTCAGACCTGACCGCTAGGCTGCGTTTTCTCACAGCCTGCGATCAGATCTGAACTGCACATGCGCAAGGAGATTGACAGGAAGAGGGCGTTTGTGGGCGGCAAGTGACCGTTTTCAAGGAGCGTCAGGTGTGTCCAAGCGTTGGAAGGGAAGGTGTCTGACGTTAAATCCGGTCCCGGACAGGCTGAAGTGATCGCATCGGCTGAGTAAGTCCTGGGCTGCGCAGAGACTGCACAAAATCAGTTTGTGCAGCTCGGCTACACATGCGATCGCACACTTGCACAGCTAAAATACACTCCCCCTATTGGCGGCGACTATCCCATCGCAGGACAGCAAAAATCGCTGCCCAGCGATCAGGTCTGAATTACCCCCCATGTGCACTGCAGGTGGGGCAGATATAACATTTGCAGGGAGAGTTAGATTTGGGTGGGTTATTTTGTTTCTGTGCAGGGTAAATACTGGCTGCTTTATTTTTACACTGCAATTTAGATTTCAGATCGAACATACCCCACCCAAATCTAACTCTCTCTGCAAATGTTGTATCTGCCACACCTGCAGTGCACATGGTTTTGCCCAACTGCTAACAAATTTGCTGCAGCGATCAGATCTGAATTAGACCCCTATTTTTATAGGATTTTCTCCTATTTCTCAGTCTTACCTTTGTGAAATCTTTATATGTGGGACAGTTACAGTATATAGTTGCACAATCTCCAAGAGCAAATGAATAAGGATAGGTTCATATGTACTCTTAAGGTCCCCATACACTACTGAGACTTTTCCTAGGGGAGAAGTCACATATGATCTCCCTTTAACTGCCTGGCAGCTTCCCTCGTATGCAGCAGGGCTGTTTCTAGCCAATTTGGCTCCCAGTGCAAGATTTAAGAATGCCCCCCATCGACATTCAAAAATGTGCCCCCCTACCCTCCTTCATGTGTGTTGAAAGTGCGCACGCTCCCGGTGAGGTCATGGCTTCACTAAAATGGGTGTGGTCTAGCTAAAATGGGTGTGGCCTCACATGAAAAGACTACTTTACACCCCAGTTTTTTACCCTGCACCAACAGACCTCGGGCACCACAGGTATAAAAATTCCACCATATTAAGCCCCACGCAGTAATGCCCCTTGCACCATATTATGCCATACACTGCAATGCCATGATACATTATGCCCTACAGTAAAGCTTCTAATTACTTTTAAATTACCTACTCATTGCCAAGAGTTTCATGCACTGGGTGTCATGCTCATTGCCAGGGGTTTCATGCTTTGGGATTCATGCTAATTGCCATGGGTTTCATGGTCTGGGATGGATGTCATGGTCATTGCCAGGGGTGTGCAATGCTTGTTGCCAGGGGTAATGTTCATTGCCAGGGGTTTCATGCTCTGGGATGGGTGTCATACTCGTTTCCAGTGGTGTGTAATGCTCTGGCATGGGTGTCATGCTCGTTGCCAGGGGTGTGTAATGCTAGTTGCCTGGGGTAATGCTCGTTGCCAGGGGTGTATAACGCTAGTTGCATGGGGTAATGCTCGTTGCCAGGGGTGTGTAATGCTAGTTGCCTGGGGTAATGCTCATTGCCAGGGGGGTGTAATGCTAGTTGCCAGAGGTGTGTAATGCTATTTGTCAGGGGTGTGTAATTCTCGTTGCCAGGTGTAATGCTCGTTGTCTGGGTTCAGTTGTAATGCAAGTTGCCAGGGGTGTGAAATGCTTGTTGTCAGGGCTCAGGGGTGTGTACAAGCTTACAGCCCGCTAGCCTGCCCACCAGTTGCTCCACTTCTCCCCCACCTCCCTGTCATAATTCTTCACTCGGGGGGGCAGAGTTTCACAAAATGACGTGTTGCATAGTGATGTCGTAATGCAAACGCGTCATTCCGTGAAACTCCACCCCTGAGTAGAGTACTAATGACATTGAGGAGGGGGAGCAGTGAGGAACAATGAGAAGTGCCACCGCGGGTGCCCCGTGCGATTGCACAGCTCACCTGCTGCTAGTAATGGCATTTATTCCTTTTGCATACGATGTATCGAATGCGATCCCAGTCAAGGCTACTGGATCCAATAGATCTATAGCAATCTTCGGCTCCGATCCAATGCGCACAAGACTGCGCATCGGATCAGAATCGGAGGTAAAACACATGCGATTTGACACTTTTCATCCGATTTCTCGGCCCGATGTGCCGGAATCGGATGAAAAGGGCCCTAGTGTATTAGTCAGAGCCCTTCAGATGCCGGAGACAAGGACTGGTTGTAGGGATTGTGCAGTGAATGAGCACGATGACAAGAAGTGCACTCCAGAGCCTCTCTGCCCACTAAATCAAATGTTGTTTTACTGTGTTTGCCATGGAAAATTGTAAATCATTAAATGCAGCTTGCAGAAAAAAGTACCGCAATCCTATCAGATATTTGTTTAAAAAAAAAAAAAATCCTATATGCAGACATTTTCAAAGAATTGCAGTTTTTAAGCACACATAAACATAGAAACATTTTAAGTACACATACAGTATAGTCAATACATAAAAAAAGAAATTTACAGTTTTCATCGGTGACCATGATCATTAAAATGTCATACTCGCAATCTGAGATCTGTGCTAACAAGAAAGCTTCAAACAAATGGAAACACCACTTTTACATGCAAAACAATGATATACTGTATTCTCCTATAGCTGAGAGTGGTTTCCAGTCAATGTATAGACAGTGTATGGTTAGACAGTTAATAGGTGGATCCCCATAGGAGCAAAATGAAATAAGTTGACATGGTCAAAAGGTCTACATGACAATAGTTGAAGCACAAATAGTCAAGTTGTGTGTTTTTTTCAACTTTTACTTCATTTACCATCCACGTGGACTGCGATTGGGAATAGTGATCTGTGGCAAAACACAGCAGTAGCGGAACGAGGCATATTGCCTGAAGCGTGGCTAGCGGAGTGAGCAAGGGTCTATGGGGGTCATTCCGAGTTGATCGTAGCTGTGCTAAATTTAGCATAGCTACGATCACGTTCCCGGACATGCGGGGGGACGCTCAGCACAGGGTTAGCCCGCCCCGCATGTCAGGCCCTACCCCCCACCCCTGCACAGGTACAAAAGCATCGCACAGCAGCCCGCCCCCCCACAGGCGTGGCCAGACCGCCCCCCAAAATGGCGGTCAAACGCCCCAGCGACCACCTCTGCCTGCGGCAATGGCGCATGTGCAGTTCCGACCCGATCGCTGCGCTGCAAACAACTGCAGCGATTGATCGGGTCGGAATGACCCCCTATATTTTCACTAATCATGGTCCCACACTGTGAAATGGATAAAATTTGGTAAAGAAATAAATACAAAATAGTCGACATTTTAACCCTGTTGATCTTAGACCTAGTCGACCTTTTCCTGGTTGGCCTTTTGACCCTGTCAACCTTTTGCATGTCAACCATATGGGGTCGACCTACTGACTATTTATTTAAATCTATTATACCCCACCCACGGAGAATACAGGCATAAGCAGCTCCATATACTTTTACTGAAGTGCAAGGAAAACCTGCAGAACATTATATATAAAGGTGATCATGAGCATTTCATATTGCTTTAAAAAAGAACTTAATTTTAATATGCACTGCAGAGATACACTGTTCAGATCAGATAAATGCTCTAATCCGCATACACACAGAGCTATTTTTATCTTAGTACAGTAAGTATGGTATTTGGAAGTCGGGCATCGCAATTTTTAACCAGCTCATAGTATGCGACCTCCCAATCTGACCATTGCATGACTGTCTATTGGCTAATCGCAGATAACGGGTGATCGGCCCAATAACTGCGTAATTATGTACGCTGTTTAGTTTCATGTAGATAGAGTCTTCACTGTTACTTACACCAAGCCCAGGCATACAGTAACTTAAGATACTGTAAATAAATAAAATGATCAATATTGTCTGTCAGCTCCTGAACTATTGTATACAGTGGCACAATTCATGATTGCAAGTGCTGAGATTTGCATTACTATCATTATATATATTTTTTACTGATTTTAGTTTAATTTAAAAAAAAAAGTTTCTGTAGACACTTGGGCGAAACAGTATTTCTAATTGATATGTAGACTAAAAACTAGATTCAGCAGTTTAATCAGGGTCCACTCTCCAGCAGTTATGTACTAAAACAGTGCCTGAGCAATGCTTTGGGTAAAAGAGTGTGTATTGCCCTATAAACCTTTCCATAAGGAGATGTGTTTAATGAAATCAGGACTACTACACTGTATTCAGCGGAACTGATAAGGATGGTGATTGGTGACATTTGCTAACAAGTGAACACTAAACTGAACTGTTTGAAAAATAAAGTCTGATACATTGTGATCAATGCTGCTCTATTGAACTGAATAAAGAAGGTTACAGTAGTGATACAGACTGCATTGCTTAATTATAGCTATTTATAAACATAGACTGGTATTTTTAATATTATGATACATGTAACAAGCAATGTTTAGAATTAATTATATTATAATTCTGTCATTATAACTGGGTTTTTTTTATATAGTAGGCTTGGTAACTTCAGTTTTACAAATATTTCTATAATAGCCATAACCTATTAGGTAGGATTGTTTTGATTAGATGTATTATTATGATTAGATTATTATTATTAATATTATTATGTTTTTATGAAGTGTATATAATATAGTTGTAGTAGAATTACAAAATGTATTTGTGCAATACCAACCCTTTAGTAGCCATAGCTGAAATGCCAATACAGTATATTTCTTTTTAGAAATAGTGATCCCAGTACACGGTACCTTTTGCTACATCATGTGATTATATTTGCCAATTGTAGTAGCTAGTGAAACACACCTCAGGCATAGGCTTGTCACCTATTGTTGTTTTCTATACTGTATCAAGATCTGTACCAAACATTTTAGTAAGATGTTCGTATAAAATACAATTTTATGTGATTTTTGTGACCCTCGTTGTCTCCCTTTTTTCCCCCCTTTGCTTAGAGCAAGTGCTGTGGCATTGTTCATGGTCGGTCAGATTGGGGTTCTAGTGTTCCAAGCTCTTGTAGTTGCGTTCAACTACAGGAACCAAGTTTATGCACATCTGGTTACTATAAACAGGTAAGGACATTTGTTTGTTTTTTTACTTTAGTTTTAACATGGTTTTACATCATTTAAGCTTATTACATCAGAACAATTAGAGGGTCTAATTCATGTACGCAATAGCTGATTATCAGGGCAATGGAGGGATTATCGGCAGACTGTGCATGTGCTACGGACAGGAAGTGACCATGTGGAGGTGTTTACACGGGGAGTGGTTTAAAAAACGCAGGCGTGCCAAGGCTGTTTTCAGGGAGTGCATCTGCCGTCATCTGCAAACTCGTATGTGTAAAAACATGACACCTGCACCACTACTGCTGTGTATAGTCTGCCTAGCCAAAGACCAACCCAACTCTATAGAGTTTGTGATGGTTCCAGAGGGCGTCGCTTTTCATTCCAGGGCGTCCGCTTTACTTTCTAACATTAGCTGTTCTGAAGCCTAGAAAATAGCAATTACATTTGCGTACAAACACAAATTAGGCTCAGAGCGTTTCCAGCTTCTCCAGCTACTTTATCTCCATCCAAGACTTAGTAAATAGACCCCTAAATGTCCAATTAGACATAGGCAAATGTCTATGTATATCTATCAGGTTTTGTCATTTTGGGGGTGCTCAGTTTACCTTTATAGTCCTAGACTTACCACTTGTATTTACAACAGGCCACTATGATAATATCCTAATGCTCTCTAAAGGTATCCATTTTTGCTGTTGATTACGTTTTGTAATTTTTTTGGTGCAATTTGACAATCTTTATGTTTTCATTTTCAGTGAAGTCACAGAAATAAAATCTCCAGTAAGGGTTGTGTATTTGTTGCAATAACTTTGTCACATATCAAAAATGCAGCCTCCTGAATAATTTTTTGTAACATTTAGATTCAAAATAGACAAATATAGTGTATATTTACTACTTGTGTTTTGGTTCTAATGTTATCGTCATGTTTTGGTTTTGCAAAGCCACCCTCAGGTGTTTCGGTTCGGAATTCAGATTTCAAATCTGAATCCTGGATTTTGGATTTGAAAATGAATAAAAACAGCTAAAATCATGTAATTTTTGCAATCTAAAACACAAAATTTTGATTTAAAATCGAGACTCAGTTGGTATGGATGTCCTCAGGAGACTGATATGCACATTTGTAAATGTTAGTAGAAATTTCCCAGTGTTATCATAAAACATTTCCGCGTCATTAACGCAGAGTGGATGGATTCAACACGTTTTGAGAGTCAGAATATAAAGTTTGCCACTACTGTAACTAAACATTTTAGATAGATAGAGTACTGGAAGCCCCCCTCCTAACCCTCGGACGGTGTGGCATTACATGAGGGATGTAGTTGCTTTACCGGCGGTCGGGATCCCAGTGGTCAGGATACCAATGCCGGAATCCCGACCGCTTACAATGCCTGCAGCCGGAATGCCAGCAAACAGGGGCTATTCCCACTCGTTGGTGTCCAAGACACCCATAGAGTATGAATAGAACCTGTGGGGAGCTCAATGAGCCACCGAGCCCACAAGGGGCTTCATTGTGCTCTCCCCCCACCCACCGGCATTCTAGAGGCCGGGATCCTGTGGTCGGGATGCTGACCCCCGGGATCCTGACCTCCGGCATTACAGCCCCAACCCCTACATGGTATAGGCAGGAAGGCTAGCAGCATCATTATAGGTTGGGGCAGTGGCCATGCAGCCCACAGAACATCACACCATGGACAACAGCACCGGCTGCACCGCCCTCACTACTGAGCTGGATTTCACAGATGTGGAACGCTAGTGTTTTGTTCGCAGGTTTAAGCCAGTTTAAGACAGATTCATCTTAGTGACTCTTAAAATTATCCTTGTAAAATAATTTACTATAGGTAGCTACAGTAGGGAGTGTTGTTGCAGACATAGTTCATACGGCTTTACTTTTAGCTAAGAAAGTGACTAACAAAAGTCCTGTTATCCAAGAAGAACCTGTACACCCCTTAGAATATAAGCTCTCACGAGTAGGGCCCTCTTTCCTCATGTGCTTATACTTTTCTTACTTTAATAATCCTCAACTGCCCAGATCCCGCAGTTTTTTGGCCACCTCGAACTTATCTCTATGTCATTTACTGGTGTAGTTATGCTTAGTTACCCTGTACTTGTCCTATATTGTCTTCAACTGTAAGTCACTGTTTTCCTGTTTTGATTATGTGCATATGTACTCTGTAATTGGGCGCTGCGGAACCCTTGTTGCGCCATATAAATAAAGGATAATAATAATAATACAATATGTCAAGATGTTTAAGCTACTTAGGGATTCACAAGTCTAAGTATCATTGATCTAATAATAATAATAAAAATAGAATCATTCCATATCAGCATGGTGATTTATGCAACTAAAGTTACAGCCTATTTCTCATACGTCCTAGAGGTTGCTGGGGACACTTCAAGAACCATGGGGTATAGACGGGATCCGCAGGAGACATGGGCACTTTAAGACTTTGAACGGTGTGAACTGGCTCTTCCCTCTATGCCCCTCCTCCAGACTCCAGTTTAGAATCTGTGCCCAGGCAGACTGGATGCACAACTGAGGAGCTCCATTGAGTTTCTCGGAAAAGACTTTATGTTAGGTTTTTTGTTTTCAGGGAGGCTGCTGGCAACGGTCTCCCTGCATCGTGGGACTTAGGGGAGAGAAGTCAGACCTACTTCTAGGGAGTTTAAAGGCTCTGCTTCTTGGCTACAGGACACCATTAGCTCCTGAGGGTTTGGAACACTAGGTACGCCTAAGGGTTCATTCCCAGAGCCCGCCGTCACCCCCCTTGCAGAGCCAGAAGTCAGAAGACAGGTGAGTAGAAGAAGAAAAGAAAACTTCAGTGACGGCTTCTAAGGGACCGCACAGCAATCGCGCTGCGCGCCATGCTCCCATACACAGCGGCACTGTAGGGTGCAGGGCGTGGGGGGGGGGAGGGCGCCCTGGGCAGCATTATAAACCTCTTTTTAGGCTGGCAGACTGGAATTGAAGTGCCTGGGCACTAAATTCATACCCCCGCCGACATTATTTATTTAAAAACGAGCGGGCTGAAGCGCGCCGTGTAGGGGGCGGGGCTTAGCCCTCACAGCTCACATCAGTGCCATTTTCTCTCCAGAGCATGCAGAGATGCTGGTCCTTCCTCACCACTGATAAAACAAGTAACAGGGTGCAAACCAGAGGGGGCACAGCATATTTGGTGCAATATAAGTGATTATAAAGCACTGCAGGGTCTAAGGCATTATATTTATAGCGTTTTAGATCCGGGACAGGCGCTGGGTTGTGAGCTGGCAAACTCCCTCTGTGTTTCTCTGACATGCTTTACTGTCGGTCTGTCCCCCTTTTGGCCCAGTGTGTCTGTGTGTGTCGGTACACGTGTGTCGGCATGTCTGAGGCAGAGTGCTCTTCCCAGGAGGAGACTGTATTGGGGGCAGAAATGGCTGTGGGAGTGACCCTGTTGGCACCGCCGACTTCTGACTGGGTAAATGTGTTGAATGCTTTGAATGCTAATGTGGCTCTTATAAGTAAGAGTTTAGATAAATCTGAGTCTCAGAACCAGGTATGGAAAAAAATCCGTGGAGGATGTGTTATCACAGGTACAGACCCCCTTGGGGTCACATAAACGTTCGTTTGCGCAGTTAGCAGACACAGATACCGACACGGACTTTGACCCCAGTGTCGACTATAGTGATACCAGGTTAGACCCAAAATTGGCAAAGAGCATTCAGTACATGATTGTGGCAATAAAAGACGTGTTACACATCACTGAGGACCCTGCTGTTCCTGATACTAGGGTTTGTATGTATAAGGGAAAGAAACCTGAGTTAACGTTTGCTCCCTCTCATGAACTGAATGCCCTTTTTGAAAAAATGTGGGAAAATCCTGACAGAAAGTTTCTGTTTCCCAAAAAAATTCAAATGGCGTATCCGTTCCCCTCTGGGGATAGAGAAAAGTGGGAGTCATCTCCCGTTGTAGACAAGGCGCTGTCACGTTTGTCTAAAAAGGTGGCTTTACCGTCTCCTGACATGGCAGCCCTTAAGGATCCTGCGGATCGTAGGCAGGAAAATACGCTGAAATCCATTTATGTCACCACAGGTACGCTACTTAGACCAGCTATTGCATCTATGTGGGTGAGTAGCGCTATCGAAAAATGGGCAGATAACGTCATCGGATATAGATACCCTGGACAAGGATAACACCCTTTTAATGCTGGGTTATATCAGGGACGCTGCAGCCTACCTAAAGGAAGCGGCGAGAGATATTGGCCTATTGGGATCAAGGGCCAATGCCATGGCAGTCTCAGCTAGGAGAGCATTGTGGATTCATCAATGGAATGCTGATGCTGACTCTAGGAAAGCTATGGAGTCTCTATCGTATAAAGGTGGTGTATTGTTTGGTGAAGGTCTCGCTGAACTGGTTTCTACAGCTACCGCGGGTAAGTCGTAATTTTTGCCTTATGTTCCTCCACAACAAAAGAAAGCTCACCACTTTCAGATGCAGTCCTTTCGGCCGAATAAATACAAAAAAGGCAGAGGTTATTCCTTCCTTGCTAATAAAGGCAGAGGAAAAGGTAAAAGATCTCCGTCCGTGGCAGGTTCTCAGGAGCAGAAGTCCTCCCCGGCTTCTGCCAAATCCACCGCATGATGCTGGGGCTCCTCTGCGGGAGTCCGCACCGGTGGGGGCACGTTTCAAGCTCTTCAGTCAATTCTGGGCTCATTCGGCCCTAGACCCGTGGATTTTAGCAATAGTGTCCCAGGGGTACAAACTGAAGCTTCAAGACGTTCCCCCTCGACGTTTTTTCAAATCAGCCTTACCAGCTTCTCTTCCGAACAGGGAGGTGGTATGCGATGTAATACAAAAGTTGTGTCTAAATCAAGTTATTGTCAAGGTTCCCCCGGCACAACAGGGAGAAGGTTTTTATTCAAGCCTGTTTGTGGTCCCGAAGCCGGACGGCTCGGTCACACCAATTCTGAACCTAAAGTCCCTCAATCTTTACCTTAAAAAAAGTCAAATTCAAGATGGAATCTCTCCGAGCATTGATCTCCAGTCTTGAGGAAGGGGATTTCATGGTGTCGGTCGACATAAAGGATGCCTACTTACACATCCCCATATATCTTCCGCATCAGGCTTACCTGAGGTTTGCTACTCAGGATTGTCATTACCAATTTCAGACGTTGCCGTTTGGTCTGTTCACGGCTCCGAGGATTTTCACCAAGGTAATGGCGGAAATGATGGTCCTCCTTTGCAGGCAAGGAGTCGCGATTATCCCGTACCTGGACGATCTCCTGATAAAGGCGAGATCCAAAGACAAGCTGGAGCAGGAAATTGTGCTATCCCTGACAGTGCTGCAACAACATGGTTGGCTCCTAAACCTGCCAAAATCACAGTTGAATCTGACAAAGCGGCTGTTGTTTTTGGGAGTGGTTTTGGACACAGAATTACAGAGAGTTTTTCTTCCAGAAGAGAAGGCTCTGGAATTTCAGAGTTTGTTAAAACAAATTCTGAAACCAGCGAGAGTATCAATTCATCAATGCACTCGGTTGCTGGGGAAGATGGTGGCGGCCTACGAGGCCATTCAGTTTGGCAGGTTCCATGCCAGAGTGTTTCAGTGGGACCTATTGGACAAGTGGTCCGGATCCCATCTGCACATGCACCGGAAAATAGTCCTATTCTCCAAGACCAGAATCTCACTCCTGTGGTGGCTGCACAGCTTTCACCTCCTAGAGGGACGCAGGTTCGGGATCCAGGACTGGATCCTAGTAACCACGGATGCGAGTCTCCGAGGATGGGGAGCAGTCACACAGGGAAAAACCTTCCAGGGAAAATGGTCAAGCCAGGAAGTTTCTCTACACATAAACGTTCTGGAGTTAAGGGCCATTTACAACGGCCATCTTCAAGCGGAACATCTTCTTCGCAATCTGCCCATCATTATACAGTCAGACAATATAACAATGGTGGCGCACATAAACCGCCAGGGCGGAACAAATAGCAGGGCAGCAATGGCAGAGGCCACAAAAGTTCTCTGCTGGGCGGAAAGACATACAAGTGCTCTGTCAGCAGTCTTCATTCCAGGAGTGGACAACTGGGAAGCAGACTTCCTCAGCAGACACGATCTCCATCCAGGAGAGTGGAGTGTTCATCAAGAGGTCTTTGCAGAAGTGACAAGTCTTTGGGGAATTCCTCAAATAGACATGATGGTGTCTCGCATCAACAAGAAACTTCAGAGATATTGTTCCAGGTCTAGGGGCCCTCAAGCAATAGCGGTGGACACGCTGGTAACACCATGGGTGTTTCAGTCAGTGTACGTGTTTCCTCCGCTTCCACCCATTCCGAAGGTGCTAAAGATCATAAGAACAAAGGTTCAAGTGATCCTCATTGGTCTAGACTGGCCAAGGAGGGCTTGGTATCCAGATCTTCAGGAATTACTCATAAGAGATCCCTGGCCTCTTCCTCTTCGAGAGGATCTGTTACAACAGGGGCCGTGCGTGTACCACGACTTACCGCGGCTACGTTTGACGGCTTGGCGGTTGAGCGCTGGATCCTAGCCCGAAAGGGTATTCCCAGTGAAGTTATTCCCACAGTTCTTCAGGCTAGAAAAGGAGTGACGTCTAAACATTATCACCGTATTTGGAGAAAATATGTGTCTTGGTGTGAATCCAAGAAGGCTTCTACGGAAGAATTTCAGCTAGGGCGTTTTCTCCATTTCCTGCAAGCAGGTGTAGATGCGGGCCTAAAGTTAGGCTCGATTAAAGCACAAATTTCGGCCTTATCAGTTTTCTTTCAAAAACAATTGGCCTCCTTTCCGGAAGTTCAGACTTTCGTGAAAGGGGTTTTGCACATCCAACCTCCCTTTGTGCCCCCAGTGGCACCATGGGATCTTAACGTGGTGTTGCATTTTCTTCAATCACATTGGTTTGAACCTTTACAGAAGGTTGAGTTGAAATTTCTCACGTGGAAGGTGGTCATGCTATTGGCCTTGGCATCCGTAAGGCGGGTGTCTGAGTTAGCGGCTTTGTCTCACAAGAGTCCTTATTTAATCTTCCATGAAGATAGAGCAGAGTTGAGGACTCGTCAACAATTTCTGCCGAAGGTGGTTTCATCGTTCCACATGAACCAGGCTATTGTGGTACCAGTGGCTACTGACGCCTTTGCGGAGTCAAAATCCCTCGATGTTGTCAGGGCCAGAGGCGGAACTACCGGCAGTGCAGGCAGTGCACTGCACTGGGGCCCGCCTCTGTCCAGGGGCCCAAGCATGTAATGAGTCAAACTGACTCATTACATGCCGCTGTGCGCTGCAGGCAACCGCTGCCCGCAGCGCACAGCCGCCCGGAGATAGGAGCTGAGCAGCGGTACAGACGGGGGAAGGAG
Source organism: Pseudophryne corroboree (assembly GCF_028390025.1). NCBI lineage: Eukaryota > Metazoa > Chordata > Amphibia > Anura > Myobatrachidae > Pseudophryne > Pseudophryne corroboree. The sequence goes on from NC_086449.1 coordinate 516,567,518, forward strand.
GAGGGAGCCGGAGGACGGAGCCGCAGCAGCGCTTTGTTACTGGTGGAGGCGCTGCTGCTGCTGCTCCTCTGCTTCCCTATAGGCTGTCTTCCGAGAACAGCCTATAGGGAAGCAGAGGGGCAGCAGCAGCAGCAGCGCCTCCACCAGTAACAAAGCGCTGCTGCGGCTCCGTCCTCCGGCTCCCTCCTCCTCATTCTCTACTGCCCGGGAATCGTCGTCTGACGCAGCTGCACCGAGGAGCCTGAGGGTAAGTATAATTCTTCTTTCTTTCTTTCTTTCTTTCTTTCTTTCTTTCTTTCTTTCTTTCTTTCTTTCTTTCTTTCTTTCTTTCTTTTTCTTTCCTTCTTTCTTTCTTGTGCCTGCCTGCCGCAATGTGTAAAAAGGGGGGACTACCTGCCGCACTGTGTAAAAAGGGGGGACTGCCTGCCGCAATGTGTAAAAAGGGGGGACTACCTGCCGCAATGTGTAAAAAGGGGGGACTGCCTGCCGCAATGTGTAAAAAGGGGGGACTACCTGCCGCAATGTGTAAAAAGGGGGGACTGCCTGCCGCAATGTGTAAAAAGGGGGGACTGCCTGCCGCACTGTGTAAAAAGGGGGGACTGCCTGCCGCAATGTGTAAAAAGGGGGGACTACCTGCCGCAATGTGTAAAAAGGGGGGACTGCCTGCCACTATGTGTAAAAAGGGGAATCTGCCTGCCGTAATGTGTAAGAATGGGGACGCTGTCTGCCGTAATGTGTAACAAGGGCACGCTGTCTGCCGTAATGTGTAAAAAGGGCACGCTGTCTGCCGTAATGTGTAACAAGGGCACGCGGTCTGCCGTTATGTGTAAAAAGGGGTAATCTGCCCGACGCTATGTGTAAAAATGGGGAATCTGCCTGCCGTAATGTGTAAAAAAGGGGGGCTGCCTGACGCTATGTGTAAAAATGGGGAATCTGCCTGCTGCTATGTGTAAAAAGGAGGAATCTGCCTGCCGTAATGTGTAAAAATGGGGACGCTGTCTGCCGTAATGTGTAACAAGGGCACGCTGTCTGCCGTAATGTGTAACAAGGGCACGCTGTCTACCGTAATGTGTAAAAAGGGCACGCTGTCTGCCGTAATGTGTAACAAGGGCACGCGGTCTGCCGTTATGTGTAAAAAGGGCACGCTGTCTGCCGTTATGTGTAAAAAGGGCACGCTGTCTGCTGTAATGTGTAAAAAGAGGAATCTGTTCGCTGTAAGGTGTAAAAGGGTCTCTACCTGGTGTAGTGGTGCTACTGTGCGGCGTAATTTGAATAATGGAGACTACTGTGTTGGTATTATTTTGTGGCCACACCCCTTCCCCACGAAGCCACGCCACTATGTATTTTTGCGCGCGCCTACGGCGCGCACTGCCCCCGGGGTGAACTTGGATGGGGGGGGGCCCAAAGCATTTTGTCGCACCTGGGCCCACCGCTTGCTTGTTCCGCCACTGGTCAGGGCCTTGAAGATTTATGTCGCCAGAACGGCTCAACTTAGGAAAACAGAGGCTCTGTTTATCCTGTATGCTGCCAACAAGATTGGAACGCTTGCTTCCAAGCAGACTATTGCGCGCTGGATCTGTAATACGATTCAGCAGGCTCATTCTACGGCTGGATTGCTGTTACCGAAATCAGTCAAGGCCCACTCTACCAGGAAAGTGGGCTCCTCCTGGGCGGCTGCCCGCGGAGTCTCGGCATTACAACTCTGCCGAGCAGCTACTTGGTCGTGTTCAAACACCTTTGCGAAATTTTACAAGTTTGATACCCTGGCTGATGAGGACCTCATGTTTGGTCAATCGATGCTGCAGAGTCATCCGCACTCTCCCGCCCGTTCTAGAGCTTTGGTATAAACCCCACAGTTCTTGAAGTGTCCCCAGCATCCTCTAGGACGTATGAGAAAATAGGATTTTAATACCTACCGGTAAATCCTTTTCTCTTAGTCCGTAGAGGATGCTGGGCGCCCGTCCCAGTGCGGACTCTATCTGCTGTTATTACGGTAGTTATGTTTACACACGAGTTGTGTTATGTTGTAGTCAGCCTGTTGCTGACGTTGTTCATGCCGTTAACTGGAATTTGTTTAATGCCATGTTGTACGGCGTGTTTGAGGTGTGAGCTGGTATGTGTCCCACCTTAGTTACCTATAAATTCTTGCCTCTAAATGTCCGTCTCCCTGGGCACAATTCCTATAACTGGAGTCTGGAGGAGGGGCATAGAGGGAGGAGCCAGTTCACACCCCTTCAAAGTCTTAAAGTGCCCATGTCTCCTGCGGATCCCGTCTATACCCCATGGTTCTTGAAGTGTCCCCAGCATCCTCTACGGACTAAGAGTAAAGGATTTACCGGTAGGTATTAAAATCCTATTATTACTTACTTGTAGCTAAATTAGCAGCCTTGTTAGGTGGGGACGAGTACTTATTACACTGTCATTGTCATCCCCTGTACAGCGGCAGGGGAAGACTGGACGTGAAGGTGGGGGGGCATGTGCTCTCAGGAGGAAGTATGTCCCCATAGCCGCTGGCTACTGTAGCTAAGGCTATGTGATCTGCAGAAGGCAGGGTTCATCATGAAGCTCTATTAGCAATGGACACAACATCCAGCACCTATGGGAGAGACTTCCTCATGATCACTTTGTCACAGCAGGTCAAGATTTAGCCTTCAGGTTGCTGGGGAACTTAAGACATGGGGGCCCACATCCACTCCTTCCCCTCTGGTCAGCAGTGCTTGGAACTCAGCTGCCTATACTGCAGCAGTGCAGGGGGTGCTGTCACTCACTGCAGCAAAGGACATCGGTCACCAACGGGAGTTGTCTAAGCTTCCTAACAGTTACTGGTGGGTCCCTCGGTATGTGGCTGGTGACTCTGTAATTGCAGCAATTGCAGTTTCCCCGCTACTGTGCTTCAATGAGACCGGTGGGTGGATAGAGCCATAATTTTGGTGCATTGTGCCAGATAGAGAATTGGTGCCCCCAGCCCCCCATATATTGAAAATAAGGACAATGTGCGCTGAAGGTGCGCACCAAAAATATAGGGGGGTGGCTTCATGAGGATGGGGAGTGGCCACAGAATAGTACCAATTTACATTATTCCACACAGTTGTATTCATTATTCACATTACACCACACAGCAGTACCTCTTTATACACATTACACCACACAGCAGTACCTCTTTATACACATTATGCCACACAGCAGTACCCCTTATACACGTTATTTTACGTCACACAGTGACCCATTTTTAGCCATGGGTACTGTAGGTTTGCTGGCATCAGCTTTTGCACACAAACTGACATAAAGGAACATTGTAGGGGCCACAGAAACAGACCTTACTCCTGAGTGACACATTTAGCAGATAAGCTCTCAGTATTAACATCTGCCATTGCTGGACTGGAAGGAGAAGCATAATAAATGAGCAGGCTGCATGCATCTAAATAACAGTGATAATGGTTATAACACTGGGGGAACATCAACCAATACTACACACCTGTGCTGCCATGCCCCCTGTGTAACACTACAGCACACAGCCCCTGGCATGGCACATTTAATGGGGAGGGGGATCACAGGTACTCACCAAAGCAGATGACAGATGTGATGGAGAAATTCCCAGAGGCCAGTGCTGGGCATGATGACGAGGGGTGCTGAGGTCCCCCCACCCCCACCCCCCTAATCCAGCCCTAATCGACAAGTGTCAGTAGCCTATAAATCTTCCCCCTTGTTTTCTCACAATGAAGACTACTGAGTCTTAATAGATTTGTTTCTCCAGTATTATAAATAGTATATATATAATATATATATATATATATATATATAATATAATAGTATTGAAATACCATAATGCCAACTTGTTAAATTACTTTATCTCTCTTAAATAAGAGCAAATACCATAACATCTCAACAATGTTTCCTCAATGTTTAGTTGCTTAACTGTCTGGTTTTCCAAAAACATTGGCTGCAGAAATATTGCATGTATGAATGAACCTTGGGGGTAATTCAGAGTTGATCGCAGCAGCAAATTTGTTAGCAGTTGGGCATAACCATGTGCAGTGCAGGGGGGGGGGGGGGGGGGGGCAGATATAACATGTGCAGAGAGAGTTAGATTTGGGTGGGGTGTGTTCAAACTGAGATCTAAATTGCAGTGTAAAAATAAAGCAGCCAGTATTTACCCTGCACAGAAACAAAATAACCCACCCACATCTAACTCTCTGCAAATGTTATATCTGCCCCACCTGCAGTGCACATGGGGTGTAATTTAGACCTGATCGCTGGGCAGCGATTTTTGCTGTCCTGCGATCGGATAGTCACCGCCAACAGGGGGAGTGTCAGAGTCCACCGTGCCATTTTTTCGGAGTCCTGCGTATGCGCTGTAGACTCTGGCACTGTGCCAGAGTCTCTAGTGGTCAGTGCGCTAACAGCGGCGCGACGGCTACGGGAGAGGAGGGGGCCCACACACGGAAATGTAAGTATAGGAGAAATGGGTGCAGTGTGTGCAGTGTGGGCCCTCCTGGACTCAGGGGCCCTTATGCACCGCACACACTGCACCCATTATAGAAACGCCAATGTCTCTCTCTGCAAAATTTATATCTGCCACACCTGCACTGCACATGGCTTTGCCCAACTGCTAACAAATTTGCTGCTGCGATCAATTCTGAATAACCCCCCACAAACAACTTTGTGTAGAAACTAATCACCTGTATGCATTTTCTCCCACAGACATGTTCATCTGCCATCGTTGAGTACTTTAAAAATCATCTCGTAATCATTATTGGAATAGCATTTGGATTGGCAGCTGTGGAGGTACTATTCTAGGATTTAATCTTTTAAAACTATCAATTACCTCAGATCCTTTAATTTGTTTTTTTTCAATAACGTGTACACAATACATTTCAACGTATTTCAATTACTGTATTTACTTTGTCTAAAGATTTTTCTTGTGAATTAGTACACTTTTTAGTTCTCAAACAATGACCTCTAACCCCTGGAATCATGACTTTCATGTGACCTTCGCTAAAAAGGAGAAAAGGCCATGTATAATTTTTATGGTCAATGAGTTTGAGAATGCTAACAGTATGTAATTGACATACTATAAATCACAGTTCCGAATGGATAATTTGGAAATAAACAGGTAGCCAATAACAAATATTGCAGAAGTTGCAGAAGACTAGCTATAAAACTATAGGTTTATGGTGAAAGTCCTGGATGACAGCAACTCTGAGACGTCAGAACAATGTCAGGCATTTTATTGGGAAGGAAAATGATTTGCCCCCCCCCCCCCCCCCCTGCTTTACTCCCAGCTGCCTGTATGCTTTTGACCAGTGTCCTCGAGGAATCAGAGAAAAATACCTGACAGTTGGTACAAAACTGCAAAAAAATAAAATCTCCTCTTTATCCTATTTATAAAGGGGGCCACTGGAATACTGGCTATGTCCCAAAGCTGTTCTCAAGGGAGTTTTATAAAGGTGTTCTGAGACAATGACTTAGCTGCTCTTAACAGGTGCCCAGTAAAGGCACCATAACTCGATGGCCAAGAAGCATCCACAGACTGAGTAGAACCTGCTGTTCTCTGGTTTGAAACCAGCTCACCTGTAAAAATTACAATATCCTGCTTAAAAGTAAGTTAGCAGAGGTATACAAAATTGAAAGATTGCTCATGCAACGAAGGTCCACTGAATGAGGAACAGAAATTCTTGTAGCATGTCCCAGAATAAAAATTGTCCACGTCAACTCAAGAATAATTCTAGCCAGAACCACAATCTCATGGTTCATGTGAATCATAGAGATAACCTATGACAGGAAGGATGGTTTCAGCTTTAGTAAAGAATGTCAGGACAAAACTCCAAGTATTGAAAACCATTCTAGCAGAAGCTACAGCCAGGAACACATAGACTACTAAGTCAGATACTTCCAATCTACTGAGTTCAGGGGTTTAAACTCCAAGAACCAAAGAACCAGAATGGACCCCAGAGACAACAGGATGAACAAAAGTGATCTGCAACTCAGTGCCCCATTACAAGAATGTCTACATTTCCAGAGTCAACAGGTGCTGCCAGAGACCTGTGATGGCACATAAACCCCTGGACTTTTAAGGGAACATTAGTAAGACAGTAACCATATCTCCTGGAGAAAAAGAATAAACCTAGCCAAGGTTGTTCTAGGGAACGTCTGTTCACACTAGTTATTATCACTATTTATTATAGGCTCAGTAGCTTCTTTGATTATTTCCCGCAAATGTGTACATTTAGTTCCCTGGCTACACAGGTAAGGAGCAGCTGCTGTATATATCTCATCAAATGCCCTACTTACAGTATGTGTATGGACAAATTGTACTTTGATCCTGTCACATAGGGGTACATTTACTAAGATGGGAGTTCTATTTAAGATGGGATGTTGCCCATAGCAACCAATCAGATTCTACATCTAATTTTTCTAGCAGCTTCTAGAAGATAATACCTTGAATCTGATTGGTTGCTATGGGCAACATCCCATCTTAAATAGAACTCCCATCTTAATAAATTTACCCCATAGTGTGGCAAGATCACATCATCCATCCTGTCCTCTTATTCAGAACTCCAACAGGAAACCCTTTATGCTAGTTGCAAAATTACTATAGCACCAGAAGTAAAATCATGGGCTTCTAAAGGTAGTATATATATATATATTTTCCATGCAGACCTTTTCCTATTCTAGAGACTTTTTTATATATATATTATCCAATTAATATACATATAAAAATGATATAATAGTAAAATCTCAATATCATTTCTTTTTATCTCTTTACAGCTTTTCGGTCTCGGTTTTTCCATGACATTGTATTGCCAGATAGGCAAAAAATAAGGAGACAAAGTGAAACATACAAAGAAGTCCAACGGAACACCCCAGAAATGACTTCCTTCTGTTCTTTATAATTGTTTCATGATTAATCCAATATGCAGTGGTAAAATGTGATGTGGGTATTCAGTCAATATGTTGTCATTTACTATGTCAACAGCCATAAGGTCGCCACCAGAATGTTGACTGTTATGATGTCAACATTGTTAAAATGTTGACATATAATATATGAACATCTTCAGAATGTAGACACGCTTAAAGTGTTGACAGATGACATTTCTACGTAGTCAAAATGTTGACAATAGAAATGTTAGGGTTAAAATTGCTTGTTGACATGCGATAATTGTCATTGTTAACATGCTGTATATTGACCAAGTCGACATCATGCTGTCTACATGGTGAATGTCGACAAAACATACTGATCCCATGATGTGTTGCTAGGCTTAACAAGATTACTATTCAGCAGTCACTCACTACACAAGTTTAGGTGCCTATATACCTGTGTCTGAAATATGGTGCAATGTTAGTTAATAGTTTCACTACATCAATTTTATAGGTGTATCACCTCTATTAGTTGTTTATTGTATTGAGAAATACTGTCGACCAAAACTAACTTTTCTGCAAGAAGTTCTCCCACATTTTAAAAATCCAATATTGTACTATTCCAGTCAGTAGGGCATAAAGGTGTGCATATTCTACCAAGCCAAGTTACTATGGTTTAGTTTTGATTACAAACTTCAGTTGTGTTTATTCACTATGAAACATACAGTAATAAAGCAAATTCTACAGATCCATTTAAAAAAAAAAGCCTATTGTAAAGTTTTGTTTCTTTTTAAAATGCATTGGGCCAGATGTACTAAGCCTTGAAAAGTGATAAATATCACGGTGATAAAGTACCAGCCAATCGGCTCCTAACCATAGGCGTGCGCAGGGGGGGTGCCTGGTGCGCACAGGCACCCCCTAATGTCCGGCACCCACCGCACACACGCCTGCTGCTGCTGCAGTGATGGGCGATCCCTATAGCACCATTCCTGTGTCACCACCCGCTGCGCCCGCCGCCCGGTCTGCCCGCCAGCTGTCTGGACACCTGAGATTGGTTCATCGTTTATTTGCATGGGTGCAGCGTCGCTGACAAAATCCTCCTCCCGACTCCGCCTAACTGTGCGATGTGACATGATGCTCCCGCCCGCATCTCTCACTCGTTGCATTCCATGCCACATTGACGCCACAGCCCGCAGTGTTCCTCTTAGGAGAAGAGAAGGAGGACTGGGGGACAAATTCAAATCCAAATCAATGATGACAGTTTGAGTGACAGTAAGCTATAATAACTTTAAGTAAACTGCTGCAGCTGAGTTTGCTCATGCAAGGGAAAGAGAGGGGGCAGCCAGGGGGATATACAGTACAGTATATTATTATTAATAATAATGTATTATTATTATTACATATATTACACAGTATATTATATTACACAGTATACTATATGATACAGTATATAATATTCTGTGTAATATAAGTAATAATAATAATAATAATAATATATTAATAATAATAATAATAATAATAATATATATTTTGAGTGATTAGTTAATAATCCATGGTAATAAAATATACAAATTTAACATACATGAAACAGATGTTATATATATATATATATATATATATATATACGTGTGTGTGTGTGAGTGTGTGTGTGTGTGTGTGTGTGCGCGCATCAGTATATTGTATATATTCATGTGTATCTCTCTCTCTCTCTATACATATGTACACATTTACTTCCACGTTCCACCACTTTGTATTAGTTGTGTAGGAGGCAATGGCATAGATTTTTTTTCATACCCATTGTCCAGGTACACATATTTACCCCTACCACCTGTATATGGTATTTGAATGTATTAATAAGCTCAGACAAGGACAGGGATTCTGTAAAGGAGGCCATCCCTGTGATGTGCTCAGTGAGCTTGTGGGGGGGGGGGGGGGGGGGTAGTCTGAGCATGCACGGTCAGTGTTTCCGTACTTGCACAGCCACCAATTCCAGTGATGGTTCTGATGAGGAGGAACCATCAGGTGGCTGAGATTGCAGTGAGTAGCCCACAGGCTACACTGGACTACTGACATTTTTAGATAGCGGTAGCCAATATTGGGAATGCTTTGCATTCCAGATATTGGTAAAATGGGCAGCATCGCATCCACCACAGAAACTGCCAATGGAGAGAGATCTGCTGCAGTGCCTCCTTCATACATTTGAGGTATACTTAACATTTTTGACTGACCTCCGAAAATGTGTTTTTTTTGGGGAAATAGCCGTAAATATTGTTTGACAAATGGGCCCCTTAGTCCCCTTTTTCTTTATCAAGAGCCATTTATGGATGGACTATACCAGTAGTTTCCAAATTTTTTTTAATCTTGGCACCTAGAGTATCAAAACTTTTTTCACGCCCCTCCAATAGTGCACCCCCTAATAAAATGTGCTGCGCACGCCTATGCTCCTAACTGTCATTTTTCAAACACAGCCTGTAACATGGCAGTTAGGAGTTGATTGGCTGGCAGTTTATCACTGTGAAATTTATCACTTTTCAGGCTTAGTACATCTGGCCCATTGTCTTCATTTCATTTCAATGTTTTGTACAAAATACATTGTACTGTAAAGTGTGTGACAAATGCGATGACAACTATACATTTCCAATTAGTGTTGTTCTGCAGAAATATCTGGCTATGGATAGACAATAATTCTATAAAGTTACTGAATAACTGGAATTCTAACAGAAGAGTTTTGTATTGTTCTCTTTAGCAGCTCGTTTTACTTAGTGCCTACATTTTTACATTTATTGTTAAAACTATGTTGCAGATGATTGTCCTTTAAACAATATACTGTAGATAGAATAATTTCAAGAATATACAACAAATACTGATTTATGTAGAGGTCATTTATGACTTGCAGCATGTCTGCCCATGTCCTGTGATCATAAGGGTTGCCAGAGCTATGAAAATATTTTATTGACAATTTTTCTAAAACTGTAATGATAATTAATGTGTTTATATATGTTTAAAAATAATAAAATTAATACCATACCACTGGTATATAAAAAAGTAAAGTGGCACAATATTAATAAACAAAAAGGATGAATACAAATAGCAAAATATATGGGTCGCCCACAAATCTTGCATTAGTGTACCCACTGTACCATACCAAGAACATCTTTTGGCACATGATATGACTACTTTTGAAGCACAACCATAAAAGGCAATATGCGCCCAGTTGTGCAGGTTTCACATCCTGTAATCTCCATTATGATACCGTAGCCCTATTGAAATTGGTAGAATTTATGTTTTTAATGTATAATAAAAATAAAGTTTTATTTTCATTCGTCATCAAAAATTAAGGTTCTGTGTAACCTGACCACTCAGTGGATGTAATGTACAAAGCATATCTAATGCGCGCCACAAAACTTCAGGTCTGTCTTTTATATCAAAAGGTACTGTAACTTGAAAATCAGCAGAAATTAATTAAGAGGTATAATAAAGAAGGCAGCAAAACTTGCTTAACACTTACTGTAAGGCCTGATTCAGAGTACCCTAATGCAGAGGTTCTCAAACGCGGTCTTCAAGGCACCCCAATGGTCCAGGTTTTAGGTATATCCATGGCTCAGCACAGCTGGCTAAATCAAAGTGACTAAGGTGTTCATTTAGTCATTTGTGGCCAAGCATGGATAAACTTAACACCTGGACCGTTGGGGTGCCTAGAGGACCAGGTTTGAGAACCTCTTTCCAAATGCATTCACAGCTATAATCCCATATGTAGCGGCTGTGGACTTGTTTTTAGATGCCCACCAGTAGCTTTGCTAATCCTAGCAGCATTGATCACATATCAGGTGATTATCAATGATTTGCGTAGCCCTATGATCAAGCAACATGGCCGTGAGCACTAAGGTCCTGGCGCTATATATTCTGCATGCAGGATCACAGTTTCAGCCTGACATGCCCCAAAAATTGTTGTGAAATGCCTATGGGAACTCCAGGGTTTCATTTAGGCAAGCACAAGTTCAGTGCCTTAACCAGGCAATGTGGTTTATTAGCAGAAGTGATGATGCAGCTGTACTTACTGTTACACTGCTTGATTGGATAAAGAGGAGCCTGTAGCAGAGTGGAGAGGAGACAGCTCACCAGCAGGTGACTGTGTATTAGCCTCAAGTAGTGGTGCAGGATTCTTGAACAGCGGTATTGCAGGGTTGAAATTGTGGGTCTTTGGAGCTAAGAGGAGGACAGCCATCCTCCACCATGTCACTCATACTGAGTGAACAAGATAACACCACGCATTCACAGATACAGTGCAGGCAGACATATTGTTAAGGGAATGAAGCATCCATTGTGTCATATAGTGACATAGAATGTGACGGCAAATAATAACCACTTGGTCCATCTAGTCTGCCCTAAACACATGGAATCGATCCTATTAGCCGTGATGATTGCACTGGTTCGAGTCATCGGGCCAGCGTCTGCACTTTACGGCAGCTCAAACATATCTTTTACTGTACTTGGCCTATGCTTACACACATTTTCCCTCCACTAGTTTTGTATAGCAAAGCATAAGAAGAGCATCTGCATACAGTACCGCGACACTCTTATGACACTTCCACGACACTCCCATGACATTCTAAAGACAATCCCATGATATTTATACATTTTCATTGCATTCCTACAAAACTCCCATGGCACTCCCACTACAGTCCCACGCCATTCCCATAGCACTCCACGACAGTCCCACATCACTTTATGACACTCCATTAAAACTCCCACAACACTATCATGACACTTCCACATGATTTTCTGGCAACACTCTTATGACACTTCCACAACACTTTCATGACATTTCCATGGCAATCCTATGACACTCACACAACACTCTCACAAAACCCCCATGACATTCCCACTACAGTCTCACATCACTCCCACATCACTCCCATGACACCTCCACATCACTCACATTACACTCCCACATCACCATATGACTCTCCCATGACACTTCCATGACACTCCTACATCACCCCATGACTCTCCCACAACACTCTGTTATGATTCCAGCACTCTGGTCTGAGGAGGTCCTATTGCAAGGACCGGAGCACTGGAACGTAATGCTGGGGAAGGAAGCGAGAATAGAAAGTAGCCCCTGGCGCCCTAACTCCGTTGTCTCACCCGTGCTGTCAGAAATCCCCTGCGAGACTATGGTTGCTTGAGCCCATGGCAGCCGCGTTTGAAGGGCGGATTATGTCTGCCCAACTCCGATGCCCCCTCAGGTCTTAATGGGAGACAAAGGGAAATCCGAGACAGAGTGATAACAAGGGGCCCTCTGACTAAACAACCAGGCCAGGGGCTACAAGCTAACTGACAAAAGCTGAGGTATGTGCGGAAACCCGCCAGGGAAAAGGACAACCAAAATCCACTAGTCCGTTACTCCTACCCAGCACCGCTGGATACCAGAGTGGATCTGTGGGAGCGGAATCCTCCGCAAAAGCTCCGAAACACAATTAATAAATAATAAATGATAAAGCGGCCAAGCCGCAACACACGGCTATGCCGTGACTCACGAACACCACTGGATGTTCAAAGGTGCTCAGTCAGGACTCCAGGAACAGATGACGACTTCCGAGTACAGGACAACTGAGAACAGGAACGACCGGATACAGCAGGACTGGAAACACTCTCAGCAAACAGATACAGCATGCAAGAAGCTATTACCGGCGTCTGTGAGAAGCCCAGGAAGTGAATTTAACAGGGAGTCCTCCAATCAGCTGTTTAGAGGCTGATTGGATTAGATGCCATACAGCTGCCTAGCTGCATGGCCAGGAAACAGGTGTCCTATTAATTAAACTGGACCCAGCAACGGGGAACGCGGTCCGTCAGTGGCGTCCCCGTTGCTAGGGTCCGTGCGGCTCCGTGCGCCCGGCGTCTAGCGTTGCCAGGGAGCCGGCGGCTGTACGCGCACGGCGTCCCTGGATGCTAGGCACCGGGCCGCACCGACGAGCGGACCCCGGCGCCTAACAGTACCCCCCCTTGAGGAGGGGTCAAGGAACCCCTAAAGCCAGGTTTCCGAGGAAATTCCTGAAAAAATGCCCTCTTGAGCCTCGGGGCATGGAGATCCTTATCCAGGACCCAAGACCTTTCCTCTGGACCATAGCCTCTCCAGTGCACCAGAAAATAAAGCCGACCCCGGGACAATTTGGAATCGAGAACCTTCTCCACCAAGAACTCCTGATGACCCTGTACATCTACTGGTGATTTCCCCTGAGAGATCTTCCGAGGAAATCTACTGGAAGAAACGTATGGTTTCAACAGGGAGCAATGGAACGTATTTCCGATCCGGAGAGCTCTTGGTAAACGTAACCGGAAAGCAACTGGATTGATTTTTTTAATAATATGAAATGGTCCAATAAATTTGGGGCCCAATCTAGCTGAGGTTTGTCGAAGTTTAATGTTACGAGTCGACAACCATACCCTATCTCCCACCTTAAAAGTGCAAGGACGCCGGAGCCTGTCAGAAATTTTTTTCTCTCGAAATGCCGCTTTTCTGAGAGCAAGGTGCACTTTTTTCCAAATGACTCTGAGATGAGAGGTTAAGGTTAGCGAGGAAACAGAGGAATGTTGAAAAAAAGAATTAGCTCTGGGGTGAAAACCAAAAACTGAAAAGAATGGAGACACATTAGTGGAGGAATGACAAGAATTGTTGTAAGCAAACTCCGCCAAAGGAAGAAACTCGGACCAATCATTCTGGAGTTTGGCTGAGTACAAACGCAAATACTGTTTTAATGATTGATTAACTCGCTCGGTCTGCCCGTTGGATTGGGGATGGTAGCCGGATGTTAAAGACAATTTCATCTTTAATGAGGCACAAAAAGACTTCCAGAATTGTGCAATGAATTGTGGACCCCGATCAGAAACAATATCAGTGGGCAACCCATGAAGTCTGAAAACATGGCGGAGAAACAAAACTGCCAATCCCTGGGCAGATGGCAGTCGGGGAAGAGCAATGAAATGGGCCATCTTGCTAAAACGGTCCACTACCACCCATATGACTCGGAATCCGGCTGACAGAGGGAGGTCTACCACAAAATCCATGGAAATATGAGACCATGGCCTGAGAGGAACATTTAAGGGCATAAGTTGCCCGATAGGCAAGGAACGGGGAACCTTATGCTGTGCACAGACCTGACAAGAAAAAACAAACTCCTTAATGTCTTTAGAAAGACCAGGCCACCATACTGAGCGGGAGACTAATTCCAAAGTCTTAGAGATCCCCGGATGCCCGGCAACTTTGCTATCATGAAACTCGGTCAAAACAGTAGCTCTCAAAAACTCAGGGACGTAAAGACGACCAGCAGGAGTATTTCCAGGAGCTTGATGTTGAAGCTGCTTTAACTGGGTAAATAAATCTTGTGTGAGGCCTGCCCAAATGACTGAAGACGGAAGTATGGGAGTAACAGGACTGTTATTATGAACTGGAAGAAAACTGCGTGACAGGGCATCCGCCTTGGTATTCTTGGAACCTGGCCTAAAGGTGATAATAAACTTGAAACGAGTAAAAAATAAAGCCCAACGAGCCTGCCGGGCATTCAGCCGCTTAGCTGATTCGATGTACTGAAGATTTTTGTGGTCAGTCAATACTGAAATGGTATGTGTTGCTCCCTCAAGCCAATGCCTCCACTCCTTGAAGGCCCATTTAATAGCCAGTAACTCCCGGTTACCAACATCGTAGTTGGATTCAGCGGATGAGAATTTCCTGGACATAAAGGCACAAGGATGTAGTTCTAGAGAGTCCGGATCCTTCTGAGATAGGAACCCACTCCAACCTCCGAGGCATCAACCTCAACAATGAAGGGCAATTCAGGGTTGGGATGTCTGAGGACTGGGGCTGAGACAAAAGCCTGTTTCAAGGCCTGAAAGGATAACTCAGCTTCACGTGACCAGTTGGTAGGATCCGCTCCCTTCTTAGTCAGTGCCACAATAGGAGCAACCAGGTCGGAAAAAGCATGAATAAATCTTCTATAATAATTCGCAAACCCTAAAAACCGCTGAATTGCTTTTAAGTTGGTGGGTTGCGCCCAACTAAGGATGGCTTGGAGCTTCTTAGGTTCCATACAGAATCCCAGAGGGGAAATAATGTACCCTAAAAAGGATACCTCCGTGACATGAAACTCACACTTCTCCAGCTTGGCATATAGGTGATTTTCACGTAATTTTTGAAGAACCTGACGCACCTGGGTAACATGTTGTTCAATAGAGTCAGAATAGATCAGGATGTCGTCTAAGTAAACGACCACGAATCTTCCTAGAAAATCACGGAGCACATCGTTAATGAGATCCTGGAAAACTGCCGGAGCGTTAGACAAGCCGAACGGCATCACCAGATACTCGTAGTGACCCGACTGAGTACTGAACGCCGTCTTCCATTCATCTCCCGACTTGATTCGGATGAGGTTATACTCTCCCCTCAGGTCAATTTTAGAAAAAATCACAGCCGAACGCAGCTGATCAAAGAGGACAGAAATAAGCGGCAGAGGGTAAGTATTTTTAACTGAGATCTTATTCAGGGCTCTAAAGTCAATGCAAGGTCTGAGTGATCCATCTTTCTTCTCCACAAAGAAGAAGCCTGCACTTAAAGGGGATTTAGATGGCCTGATAAATCCTTTCCCTAGGCTCTCCTTAACATACTCATTCATGGCCGCAGTTTCTGGCCCGGACAATGCATATAACCTTCCCTTTGGCAATGTGGCACCAGGAATTAGCTCAATAGCACAATCATAAGGCCGATGGGGAGGCAGAATGTCCGCATTGCCCTTGGAAAATACATCAACAAAGTCCTGGTATTCCACGGGAATGGGTTCGGGAATGGCAGCAGCTATTCTGACGGGAAATGTAATACATTCCTTATTACAGATGGTACCCCATTGTGAGATCTCCCCCGACTGCCAATCAATGATGGGATTATGAAAGGCCAGCCAAGGGTGACCCAGAACCACTGGAACTGCTGGGCAATGGGTAAGGAAAAACTCAATCTTTTCGGAATGAAGAGCTCCTACCGTAAGTAGTACAGGGGGTGTACAGAGGGAAATAACCCCATTGGACAAGGGACTCCCATCTAAACCATGCATGGTGATACACCTACCCAAAGCTAACTGAGGAATACCCAAGGCCTTGGCCCACGTTAAGTCCATAAAGTTCCCTGCAGCTCCACTGTCAACAAAAGCCGACACCGAAGAACAGAGGCTGCCAAAGGAAACTTTAGCTGGGACTAAAAGGGAGTTATTCGAGGAGATAAGCTGCAGACCAAAGTGAACCCCCTCACAATTCACTTGGTCGAGGCGTTTCCCGACTTATTCGGACAATTACGGGCAAAATGACCCTTACCCCCACAGTACAAACAAAGACCAGAGTTTTGCCTTCTGGCTCTTTCTTCTGGAGACAGCCGGGAGAGACCCATCTGCATGGGCTCCTCTATGTCCTCAGGAATGGAAAATACACATGGAGTAGACCTGACAGGTGCTCCTTTTTCAGCCCTCCGCTCTCTGAGACGACGATCAATCTTAATAGAAAGCTCCATGAGTTTATCGAGAGTCTCAGGAGCGGGATACTGAAGGAGACTGTCTTTTATAGACTCAGATAAGCCGAGGCGAAACTGACTGCGCAGGGCTGGGTCATTCCAGCCACAGTCGTTCGACCAACGGTGAAACTCCGTAGAATAAACCTCTGCAGGATTTCTACCCTGTCTGAGAGCGCGTAACTGACTCTCAGCGGATGCCTCTCTATCAGGGTCATCATACAAAAGCCCTAAAGACCCCAGAAAGGCGTCTACTGACAACAATGCCGGATCCTCTGCTTTTAAACCAAAAGCCCAGGTCTGAGGATCCCCCTGGAGCAAAGAAATAATAATTCCGACCCGCTGAGATTCAGTACCTGAGGAGATTGGTCTTAAACGAAAATAAAGTTTACAGGACTCTTTAAAATTAAAAAAAACTCCTTCCTATCACCAGAAAAGCGGTCAGGCAAGTGCATTTTTGGTTCAGGGACTACCCTCTGGGAAGTTCGTAAAAGATCTTCCTGCGACTTCACCCGAAGGGAAAGATCCTGAACCATCTGAGTAAGTTCTTGAATCTGGCTAACTAGGAGCTGGCCAGGATTTGGCCCTAAACCAGTGGGATTCATGAGGCCGATAAATCTTACAAAACTGAATAAGGAAAAAATCAAACCCTGTTTAATTTTAAGTTTGGGTGTGGCCGGTAATAATGTTATGATTCCAGCACTCTGGTCTGAGGAGGTCCTATTGCAAGGACCGGAGCACTGGAACGTAATGCTGGGGAAGGAAGCGGGAATAGAAAGTAGCCCCTGGCGCCCTAACTCCGTTGTCTCGCCCGTGCTGTCAGAAATCCCCTGCGAGACTATGGTTGCTTGAGCCCATGGCAGCCGTCTTTGAAGGGCGGATTATGTCTGCCCAACTCCGATGCCCCCTCAGGTCTTAATGGGAGACAAAGGGAAATCCGAGACAGGGGGATAACAAGGGGCCCTCTGACTAAACAACCAGGCCAGGGGCTACAAGCTAACTGACAAAAGCTGAGGTATGTGCGGAAACCCGCCAGGGAAAAGGACAACCAAAATCCACTAGTCCGTTACTCCTACCCAGCACCGCTGGATACCAGAGTGGATCTGTGGGAGCGGAATCCTCCGCAAAAGCTCCGAAACACAATTAATAAATAATAAATGATAAAGCGGCCAAGCCGCAACACACGGCTATGCCGTGACTCACGAACACCACTGGATGTTCAAAGGTGCTCAGTCAGGACTCCAGGAACAGATGACGACTTCCGAGTACAGGACAACTGAGAACAGGAACGACCGGATACAGCAGGACTGGAAACACTCTCAGCAAACAGATACAGCATGCAAGAAGCTATTACCGGCGTCTGTGAGAAGCCCAGGAAGTGAATTTAACAGGGAGTCCTCCAATCAGCTGTTTAGAGGCTGATTGGATTAGATGCCATACAGCTGCCTAGCTGCATGGCCAGGAAACAGGTGTCCTATTAATTAAACTGGACCCAGCAACGGGGAACGCGGTCCGTCAGTGGCGTCCCCGTTGCTAGGGTCCGTGCGGCTCCGTGCGCCCGGCGTCTAGCGTTGCCAGGGAGCCGGCGGCTGTACGCGCACGGCGTCCCTGGTTGCTAGGCGCCGGGCCGCACCGACGAGCGGACCCCGGCGCCTAACACACTCCTACAACACTCCCATGACACACCCACAAAACTCCCATGACACTCCCACAACACTACCATGACACTCCCATGAGGCAGATCTACTGCATGTTGCCGCCCAGTTTCGGCCCATTTCATGCAAAGTGAGATGCAAAGATCTGGCCAACTCAGAATGTATGGTAAAAATCGCTATTTACATCCATGAAGTGAGATCCGTCCAAGTCAGAATCAGGTCCATACCCACCAATCAGCTGTTTGCTTTCATCTTTCTAGGTAAGTCAATGAAAAGTGTATGGTTACATTGCTTAGATTGAGCGCTGTGGGCTCACCTTCATTCTCTTTGTATACAAGTCAATGAAAATGTCTGAATGGTTTCTATAAATTTAGTGCATATTTACATTATGATCATTTTTAACTTAAATACTGTATCTTATCTCCTCCATGTAATAAAATATCTAAGTATTGTCATGTTTCACAATGAAATGGCATTGTTACATATACAGATTAATGATTTATAATATTCTTCTTCTGTATACTTTATACATGAGTGAAAAATAAGATGAATGCCTAACAAAATGCTCTTTTAGGGGCAGACTTGCACAAAAGTACGTTTTGCAGATGGATCTTGTTAAGTCGAGCACATGCATCTATGAGTTATTCATAGTCATATGCATCTCAGCATTTAAGTGTACAGGGGGAATTGCAGGCTGTACAGAGTAAAGTGTATGCAGAGATTTGTCTTATGTCAGACAGATCTCTTGCGCCAGGTATAGGGAGAATTAGTATTTGGCGATGTGACCACATTGATGCAAATGCATTCATGGACAACTTATGCACAACTCTGGCTCAGCCCCTAAGTGACAACTGAGGCCATAACGCATCTACTGTATCTTTATATGTTATGCATAAACACATTAAGAAACCTAGGACTCTAGGTAGGAATGTACATGATACCAGAAAGCTGTTCCATTTCTGGAACAGAGCTACAGTATATTGTCAGTACCAGCTGTAATGGGCATGACTGGCCTGCAATAAAGAGAAAAGCAGGTCATGGTTTGCTGGCCTTCCCTCTCAATATCCTCAACAGAACCCAGCTGGGCTCAGCCTCAGGGTAGAGATGACATGACACCTCCCTCAGGTTTTACCACTCTCCTTTCAGCCAGCCACTATAAAAGCCTGTGCACTTCTCCAGTGCAAAGTCCATATCCTCTTATGGGGATCCATGGTGAAGTCCAGTGGGGGGGTCTTAGACTCTGTTCCAGTGTATTTGGTTGTGTTAAATTCATTTGTTTGCATTTATGACCTTTGTGCATGTATGTGCTGTGATACACTTGTTGTCTGGTTTTGAGCTCTAGGGTATCCTCTCCATGTATCTCATGCTATGCACTATTCCCACAGTGCCAACACAACCCTGCCTTTTATTGCACGTTATGCCCTGTACAGTGTATGTATCTGTGTACTCTACTACACGCTACCAAATTCCCACACTTTGGGTACTCAGCTGTACCTACTGTACAACTATTGTTTTTCCAGTGTTAACCACCTCAGGGTATCCCATGACTACCACATCACGGAGTACCACAGCAATAATGTTTTCAACGAGTTCTCCTGTAAAACAAAATCCCAAAATGTGTGGCTCAGGACCATGGGCATGAAGGTGGCTTGATGTGGAGGTCTTTTGAACGGTCCATGAGGGGGCCAAGGTCGACGGACACCATATGTGGACACTAAGTATAATCTATCTACTTATAAAATTTAGTTGTCAAGGCACTTTGTTTGCCTAACTAATCTTGGATTCTGGATGTTTTAAATCATGTATTTATATGAGTCATTCATTTCAATGATTTTACAGTGACCCACCGGGAGTCAACGTGAATAAATTACATTTTTTTTTTTTTAAATCTGTTTATTTTGATTTTCATAGAATATAAGGTCAAACAGGAACAAATCGGTAGCATTTGATGAAGTAAACAATTACATCATGTAGGTAGGTACATCAAACTGTATCGAAAAGAAAACATACAATCTTATCTGAGCATGGGAACAAAGGTAGTACTCCAGTGATTATAACATATTCTACAATCTTGTAGCCATTAATGATCTTACATTCATTAAATCTCTAACTCCAAGAACCACTCCTGAAGCCCGAAGTATCATTAATAGAATTCGTACTCAAAGTTACAGGGGTATAGAGATATATAAAAGGCATATGTTCCCGTGTTTCAGGTATGCAATATTTGTACCATAATAACCCACAGGAAGATGTTCCCTAAAGCTAACCATTAAAACATCATTCAAAAATCTATTTGTTTTCACATGAAGATGAGAAAAAAGTACAGAGAGAGAAGAAAGAAGATGGGGTAGGGAAATACATTAGGGTAAATGGGGAAGGAGGGAAAGATGCTCCTGACAATTGAATCGAGGAAAAATAGCAGTGAATATATCAATCTCCTGGTAGGGTCTGGAGGAGTTCAACCCGAGGACTGAACAGCATAAACGGTATGAATGGTTATGAGGTAGATTCTTCTAACAGTTTCCTATGGAGAAACCATTCAGTTTGTTCAAAGACTTTAAATATCTGGGCTTGTGTGGACTGATCTCGTGACTCTATATAAAGACCCCACTTCTTGTAAAAAGTTTTAACCCCCACCTCTATATTGGCTTGGACCGATTTCCTAGCATAGTATAGTATCTGTAGAAGTTTACCATGAACTTCCCCGAGTGTAGGGAGAGAGGGTAATAACCAGTGTGATAAAATAATTTTCTTTGAGACTGTTACCAAAATTGTGAGACATGGTATAGTTCGCCGTTTCTCAGGTCCTAAATGCCATTCGGAGAAATTTGCACACAAACAAGATAGGGGTGTTGCTGTTACATGTATATTCAGAAGCTTATTAATGTAAGCCAGAAGTTTGTTCCAAAAACGTTTAATCAGACCACATTCCCAGAACATATGATAGAAGGAAGCCGTACGTATATGACATTTGGGACATTCCCCAGTTTCCGTGGGGTGAAACTTAGCATGTTGACTCGGGGAAATATAGGCTCTCTGTAGAGTACGGAGGTGGACCTCCTGTAAGTAAGGTGAAGCCAGGGCTTTCAAGCTAGAAACATAATGATCACTGAGTTGGTGGTGGGCAGTCAGGCTAGGTATATCTTTACTCCATTGGTGAAGTAGTCTCTCCCATCTACAGTCTGTTGTGCTAGATGTCAGAATAGAATATATTTGTCTAATGCGTGTCGGGCCTATTCTATGTGTTTTAAGCGAAAGCTGTAGTGGGTTAGTAGACAAGGGGGTTTCTTGTGGGGTAGTACTCATGTGAGTAGCTAAGCCTAGATAGTGTCGCGTCTGTAGATACATGAAAAAATGAGAGTGGGGTAGGTCATATTTCTCTTGGAGCGATGAGAAGGAGTACATGGAGCCTCCCGGGTCAAATACTTTGGAAGAGTTTGAGAGTCCTTTCTCTTTCCAGAGTCGGTAATTTGAGTTAAGGAGGGACGGGGGGAAAGCTGGATTACCCCATAGCGGGATGCATATAGATTCCTCAGGATTGCATTTAAATTTCTTGTGTAAAGAGCGCCAGTTATAATAGATATCCCTAAAAAGGGGGTTAGCAAGGATGTGGGTCGGGATCAGTGAGGGTTTAGATAGGAGTAATGCTCCCGGGGAGTAAGGAGTGAATAGTGCCTCATCCAGAGCGGAGTCTGTATAGAGTTCCCTGTCAAACAGCCAGTCAGCAGCACATCTAAATAGGGACGCCATTGAGTAGGATGCGTAATCAGGAACACCAAATCCACCTGCGGACTTGGGTGCCATCAGTTTATCCAAAGCAATGAACGCCTTCTTGCCTTTCCATAAAAACCTTGACATAATTTTCCGTAGATATTGAATATCATGTTTAGTAAGGCGGACTGGGAGCATCTGCATGAGGTAAAATATCTTTGGGAAAACTATACTTTGTAACACAGCTATTCTCCCTATTAAGGATAGAGGTAACAATTTCCAACCATCCAGTAGTGCGGTAATACGTGCCAGAACAGGGGAAAAATTTTCTTCATAAAGTCTGGAAAGGTTTGCTGGGATTTGAATCCCTAGGTATGTGATCTTAGTGAGGGCTATTTTGAATGAGAGATCTGGAAGTAGTGTGGAAATAGTACGTGAGGAGGGGCCTAATGGTAAAAGTTCTGATTTGGCCACATTGATCCTATACCCCGCCCTAACTCCGAATGCCTGTATCATTCCAAGGATCTCTGGGATAGAGGTCGATGGATCTGAAACAAATAGTGGTATATCATCGGCAAAGAGGGCAAGGCGAAGGTCAATATCTCCTATTTGAATTCCCTTAATTACACTCGATTGGCGTAGGGCAATCACCAGGGGTTCCAGTGCTACTGCAAATAGTAAGGGTGATAGTGGGCACCCCTGTCTGGTACCTCTCTGGATCTGAAAGGGAGAAGAGAGAACTCCATTGCAGGATATCTGGGTTTGTGGAGCCGTGTAGAGAAGTTTTAGAAGATTTACAAAATCTACTGGGAAGCCAAATTGTAGGAGTGTGGAAAAAAGATGATCCCAGTTCACCATATCAAACGCTTTTTCCGCGTCGAGTGAGAGAATAACTGGAAGGGAGGAAGGGGTATTTGAAGAGGAGGAGGAGGCATAAATGGCAGAAAGAACTCTCCTTACATTGATCTCCGAGTGTCTGCCCCAGATAAACCCAGTTTGATCTTTATGTATGATATGAGGGAGTAATAATTTAATCCGGTTAGCTAAGATTTTAGTAAGTAGCTTGTAATCAAGATTTAAGAGTGAAATTGGGCGATATGACCCTGGTTGGGATAAGTCTCTACCAGGTTTAGGGAGGACTTTGAGGATGGCAGTGTTAAAGTGTTTAGGAAGAGTGTCAGAAGACAGAACCGCATTAAGGACAGACACCAGTGTGTCCCCTATTCGGGGTAAAAGAATTTTATAAAAGTCGGCACTAAAGCCATCAGGGCCCGGTGCCTTATCTCTGCCAAACTGTCCAATGACACTCCGGATTTCTTCCAACGAGATGGGCGCCAACAATGGTGATGTTGTGGAAGCATGAAGCTGGGGAGCAGAAAGGTTATCCCAAAAGTTCTTGGGCCATGGTGACTGGGTGGGAGGAGTAGAAGGGGTGGAGTTTGAGGAAGAGGAATATAGGTCCTCGTAAAATGCTTTCATAACATCAGAAATCTCCTGATTATTAGTAGTTAATGTGCCAGCAGGGGTATACAAAGGGTGAGTGACCATGGGAGGGCGGGAACCCATGAGGAGTGTCGTCAACAACTTGCCCGTTTTATTGCCAAATTTGTAGAACCGATAGTTCACCGAGAATGAATACCTATTACCCATGGAGGACATGAATTCATCAAAGTGGGCTTTGGCTTCAATGTATATAAGGCGATTTTGAGGGGTCGGAAAGGATTTGTATTGCTGATAGGCTGTCGACAAGGGTCTCTGGAACTCCAAATATTGAGAGGCATATTTTTTATTGGTGGCTGAGACATAGGATATAATGTCTCCCCGGAGAACCGATTTTGCAGTCATCCAAAATAGAATTGGATCTTCCTCTAAATGGGAAGCGTTGTTAGTTTTAGAGGCCTCCCAAGAGGATTCCAACCTTTGCTGGAATTTCAGGGAGTGAGCGAGATAGGAGGGGAATCTCCACAATCTGGGAGAGTGCGATATGTCTGGGAAATGGAGCGTTGCAGTGACTAGGGCATGGTCCGATAAGGAGATTGCCTCAATTTGTGAATCTGATACGTTCGGTAGTAGGGAATGGGACAGTAAAATATAGTCTATCCTAGATAGCGTGTGATGGGCCGCTGAGAGACATGTGTATTCCTTCTCTGTGGGATGTAAAGCTCTCCAGATATCTACCGTCTGTAGGCTGTCGGCTAATAGAGGGACCCCAAGTTTGGGTAGTGAAAGAGGTTTTGTTGGTGTGTGGGATCGGTCCAAATAGGGGGAAGAGATAAGGTTCAAATCACCACAGAGTATTAAGGGGTCTGTGAGAAGGGGGGTTAGTTTGGCGAGTAAAGACTGAAAGAAATTTTTGGAATAAATGTTGGGTGCATATACGTTGCATAGTGTGTAGACTCTACCATTAATCTTAACAGACATTATCACATAACGACCTTCAGGATCAGTGACTGTGGTCAGGATTTCAGTGGTCACAGAACGTTTCGCCAATATGACAACCCCTCTGGCTTTGGAATTGAAAGAGCTGAAACCTAAAACCCGCCAGTTCAGAGCATTCAATTTTGCCGTTTCCTCTGGAGTTAGGTGCGTTTCTTGTAGGAATGCCATGTCTATGTGCTGTTTACCTAAATATAGGAGTATTTTCCGTCTCTTTGCTGGGGAGTTAAAGCCCCCGACATTCCAAGATCCCACTATCAGGTTAGGCATAGTTCAGAGGAAAGGGCAAAACAGAGGACTTGTAAACCATCCACATAAGGGGCATGAGCATCATCACCTGCCTGAGGACGGGGGGTGGGAAAGAGGGGGGAGGGAAGAGACAAAACAGGAGGGGAAAAGAAGAGATGGAAATAGAAAGCAGTATTATATAACAGGCCATACAATTGAAAAGAGGATACTTTGATAAATAGCCAATATTTCTGTGACCAGTGACCTCCGGTCAACGAGCATGGGCGACTACCAGTGGTAGCAGTCTCGCACCCCGGCATTAAGCGGTGTGTACCAGCAGGAAAGGAGGAGCCCCTCCCCACCGCGATATACGTAAACAAATCCCACCCAGAAACCCCTAGTAATTGAGCTATATAACCAAATGCTCCAAGAAGCAATATAATATTATGATATAATATATGCAATATGCAGTGAGCAGTATATAGTATACAACCTGTGGCTAATGTAGTGGAGACGGCTGTATAACATGAAAATGCAGCATAATGGGGTATATCCCGACCAACATAGCGCTTTTTCAATTTGTATCTGCAAAGTAGGCACGTAGGTTAGAACATTTCAAAAGAAAGAAGCAGAGAATCGGTCAAAACAACATCCAAGAGCAAGCAAAGCAATTGTGGAGTAGCGATAGTCATTGTTGCTCTAACAAAATAGATCAAGGCAGTCCATGCGTAATGAGCGACTAAACTGCAGGTGAACATTCAGCAGGAAATGATCAATTTGTCGCTGAAGGGAGATCAGAAATGTCCGCGCTGTCTTCTCTGGATATATTACGGAGGTAGGCCGCTGCGTCAGCAGGTGTTAGGAAATCTTTGTGGGAGGTACCTTCGTAAATGCGCAGGCAAGCGGGATATAACAGGCCAAACTTGCGACCCTCTGAAACAAGTTGAGTGCAAATAGGGGAAAAAAGCTTTGCGGGCCCGGGTCAGTTCCACTGAATAGTCCTGGAATATGAAAAGCTTGTTACCCTCCCACTGGATATCCCTCATTTTGCGAGACGCGGACCAGAATGCTACTTTATGAAGGTAGTTCAGACAGCGGAACAGAGTTACACGTGGGCGCGGTTTATTGGGGGTGGGCATAGGACCCACACGGTGAATTATTTCAATTACTAAATCACTGCATTCCCGTTCTATATTCAAAATTGCGGGAAGGGTGACACGGGCAAAATGAGCCAGTGCCGTGCCTTTAAGTGATTCCGGCAGTCCCACAAGTCTGATATTATTTCTTCTTGCGCGATTTTCCATATCATCTAACTTATTCCATATCTGATAGTTCTCTGTAGTTAGAGATTTCACTGAGTGGTGTAGCCCTTCTATGTCATGTGTTGCAGCATGCAGTTGAGATTCAGTGTGTGTGACCCTCTGCTGTAAGTGCTGCAGCTGTGTTGTTATATCACTGACAGCCTGTGAAAGCAGGGGGGCCATAGTGGCTTTTATTGCTGCCACAACGTCTCCATATGTTACCGGAGCCTCCGGATCCCTGCATACCTGTGAGCCTGCATACTCAGTCCCCTCCGCCGCGGCTTTCTTGGAGGCAGGAGAGGTGACTTCAGGTCCGGCGCCAGGCGCCATATTGCTTTCCGCACGGCGCTTCTCCAGCCTCGTGGGTGCGCCAGCGGGGGCCTGTGTAGCCGCGGTTACGGGTGTCACAAAGCGATCCATCGTGATCACGGGTCTCACCAGGGGCAGTCTGGGCGGTGTGGAGGCTGTAGCAGCCTTGAAAAGGTTCTGTGCAGCGGGCGGTAGGACGGAGCTCCGGCGCTGAGAGACTCACTCCATGGGTCCCAGATTAAATTACATTTTTTAATATAATTTTGTAAGTGCCCATAAATGCAAGATATTTCTTTTCTGTGCCATTGGTATAGACTATAAAGTGCACCAAAGTTTTTTACAAAATTAATGTGGAGAGTGCAACTGCTTCAATATTGTGAGGGTATATATATATATATATATATATATATACTGTATATACACACATATAATAAGAACAAAGAACGCCTCCTAGTGCAGTCATTGGAACTACACCACTTTTGTGCTGAATAATGCTTATGAGTGAACCCGTACCATAGTGTAAATTTTCAAAAGTTTATCTCATAAGCCACAGAGCAGGCACCACTCGGATATGATGTCCTGATGACGGCCGCGTTCTGTGATCAAAACGTCGATATGATGTTGTGATGACCTTGTTGAAAAGTCCCTGGTTAGTGCACTTTATTGGATTTTACTACATATGGATGCTATCTTTATTGGCAACATTAAGGAGCACCCCATGCATTTTGGAAATTTCTCAGTGTGTGCCAACCAATGACTATTGTATATATGTATGTAATACATGGTTTTGCCCAACTGCTAACAAATTTGCAGCTGCGATCAACTCTGAATTACCCCCCATGTCTCTTGTGAAAATCATGAGTCTGTGAGGCCAAAACTACAAACTTATGTGAAGTGATGTCACACCCACATGTTTGACATGTGACCACTCACCAGTACTATAAATTTCCTGTTTGTCCCCACTACCATTATCCCCTTGATGAAGTCCAAACAATAGGACGAAACGCGTTGGGTACGGGACCTGCTACTTTCCGCTTGGACTCCCCACATATGGACAGATAAGCTGTTTTGATTTTTCAATCCTGTACGTGTGCTACCTATACTTAAGCACAGATGAACTGCCTATTTTAATTATATCCGTGTACGTCTGCTACTTGCATTTGTAAAACAGAGTTGCTGCCCACTCTCTGAACTCTCTTCATGTGGACAGATAAGCCGCTTTTATTTCTCAATCTTGTACGTGCGCTACCTACATTTACGGATATATGAATTGTTTTTATATAGACTTTTGTATGTTGGCTACCTGCATCTGTGGCAGGATTTTGTTTATTAAAATTGTTGTTGCTTGTTTTTTAACTCGCTCTCTTGAAAATTATTGGAATGAGCAAAAATTCCTAATTCTTGAGCTGCTGTAAAAATGATTGGCTTATTTTTAAAAAACAGTACACACTATGGGGTATATTTACTAACATTCGTAATTCTCCCGATTTGGTGGGAGAATAATCACGAATGACATCGAAAGTGTAAAACTGCAACTTTTTGAATTTATTACGACTAATTTACTAAGCTGCCGTATTCTGCATTTTCGGGTTTTCCGATGTCGATGTCATTCATTTTTTTAGGCAGTGTTTTACGTGAGTGACTTGTAAAACACTGCCGACTTTAATACAATGAATCTCGGCCGGATCTGAGAGATCCGTGCTGGGCTTCATTGTGCACTTTGTTAAACAAAAAAATAAAGTTTAAATGTAAAAAAAAAATTGCGTGGGGTCCCCCCTCCAAAGGCAAACCAGCCTCGGGCTCTTTGAGCCGATCCTGGTTGCAGAAATATGGGGAAAAAATGGACAGGGGTTCCCCCATATTTAAGCAACCAGCATCGGGCTCTGCGCCTGGTCCTGGTTCCAAAAATACGGGGGACAAAAAGAGTAGGGGTCCCCCGTATTTTTTAAACCAGCACCGGGCTCCACTAGCTGGACAGATAATGCCACAGCCGGGGGTCACTTTTATACAGTGCCTTGCGGCCGTGGCATCAAATATCCAACTAGTCACCCCTGGCCGGGGTACCCTGGGGGAGTGGGGACCCCTTCAATCAAGGGGTCCCCCCCCAGCCACCCAAGGGCCAGGGGTGAAGCCCGAGGCTGTCCCCCCCATCCAATAGGCTGCGGATGGGGGGCTGATAGCCTTTGTGAAAAGTGATTGATATTGTTTTTAGTAGCAGTACTACAAGGCCCAGCAAGCCTCCCCCGCAAGCTGGTACTTGGAGAACCACAAGTACCAGCATGCGGCGGAAAAACGGGCCCGCTGGTACCTGTAGTACTACTACTAAAAAAATACCCCAATAAAGACAACACACACACACCTTGAAAGTATAACTTTAATACATACATACACACTACCATATACACATACTTACCTTATGTTCACACGAGGGTCGGTCCTCTTCTCCAGTAGAATCCATGGTGTACCTGTAGAAAAAATTATACTCACATAATCCAGTGTTTTCGGCTCCTCGGTAACTCCTTTTGTAATCCACGTACTTGAAAAAATAAAAAAACGGATACCCGACCACGAACTGAAAGGGGACCCATGTTTTCACATGGGCCCCCTTTCCCCGAATGCCAGAAACCCACTCTGACTGATGTCTAAGTGGGTTTCCTCAGCCAATCAGGGAGCGCCACGTTGTAGCACCCTCCTGATCGGCTGTGTGCTCCTGTACTGTATGACAGGCGGCACACGGCAGTGTTACAATGTAGCGCCTATGCGCTCCATTGTAACCAATGGTGGGAACTTTCTGCTCAGCGGTTGACTGAAAGTGACCTCACCGCTGAGCAGAAAGTTCCCACCATTGGTTACAATGGAGCGCAAAGGCGCTACATTGTAACACTGCCGCGTGCTGCCTGTCAGTCAGTACAGGAGCACACAGCCGATCAGGAGGGTGCCACAACGTGGCGCTCCCTGATTGGCTGAAGAAACCCACTTAGACAGAAGTCAGAGTGGGTTTCTGGCATTCGGGGAAAGGGGACCCATGTGAAAACATGGGTCCCCTTTCAGTGCGTGGCTCGGGTCTCCGTTTTATTTTTTTAATCAAGTACGTGGATTACAAAAGGATTATCCGAGGAGCCTGGTACCCTGGATCTGGTGAGTATAATTTATTCAACAGGTACCCCATGGATTCTACTGGACAAGAGGACCGACCTGCGTGTGAACATAAGGTAAGTATGTATGTATGTTTGTGTGGATGGATGTAATAAAACTTTACTTTCAAGGTGTGTGTGTGTATTGTCTTTTTTGGGGTATTTTTTTAGTAGTAGTACTACAGGTACCAGCGGGCCCGTTTTTCCGCCGCATGCTGGTACTTGTGGTTCTCCAAGTACCAGCATGCGGGGGAGGCTTGCTGGGCCTTGTAGTACTGCTACTAAAAACAATATCTTACACTTTTACAAAAAGGCTATCAGCCCCCCATCCGCAGCCCATTGAATGGGGGGGACAGCCTCGGGCTTCACCCCTGGCCCTTGGGTGGCTGGGGGGGGACCCCTTGATTGAAGGGGTCCCCACTCCCCCAGGGTACCCCGGCCAGGGGTGACTAGTTGGATATTTGATGCCACGGCCGCAGGGCACTATATAAAAGTGACCCCCGGCTGTGGCATTATCTGTCCAGCTAGTGGAGCCCGGTACTGGTTTTAAAAATACGGGGGACCCCTACGCTTTTTGTCCCCCGTATTTTTGGAACCAGGACCAGGCGCAGAGCCCGATGCTGGTTGCTTAAATATGGGGGAACCCCTGTCATTTTCTTTCCCATATTTCTGCAACCAGGATCGGCTCAAAGAGCCCGAGGCTGGTTATGCTTAGGAGGGGGGACCCCACGCAATTTTTTATCAAAAAATTAACACTTTCCCACCCCTTCCCACTGATATACATGCACGGATCTCATGGATCCGTGCATGCCTATCCAATCACGGCTCAAAAAAGCAGGTCTGTTTTTTTTTAGCACTTTTTTACGAGTTGTATTTTTTCACAGCAGTGTTTTGTTTTTTTTTGCTTTGCACTTCTTAGTAAATGACCGAGATTCATACTTAAACAGCCGCGTTTCGACCGATGGTGTATTCATTCGTATTTTTTTTGTTGGACTTCAAAAAAAATACGAATGCCCTCATCACTGCCGAGATTTGAGTTTAGTAAATGACCGTGATGACACTTTGAAGAAAAAACGGCATCTCGGTCAAAATCGTGACCTTAGTAAATATACCCCTATGTTGCTTTCATTTTTTCTCCACATGTCCTGCCTCTAAGAGTCATCAGCCTGAAATTATTCGAAGCTAAGTTGTTACTTATTGTTATAACTTATTACACCTGAATGCACATACTTTTTCACCAACACTATCAGGCGCTTTTATATACTTCATTTTTATATATATATATATATATATATATATATAAAACCATAGCACTTGCCAGCCCAGAAGCGGGGTGCAATGCCTGCACTCACCGCTCATAGGGTGGGGTGCATGTAGCCCATGGCCACCTACTTAAATATATACAAACAGAAAATTCAGCAATATATATATATATATATATATACACAGGAAAAAAGCATCCGGCACTCTGATTAAAGGGACAAACTGCCTGGGTGCCCTCCAAGTAATCATATACACAGAGTATCCTTCCCCACCTGTGGCTCAGGTGTTTTGCGGCGAATGAACAGGCGGCACTCCATGGACTTATGTAAAAGCTGGTTTAGTGTTCAAAACATAGTGAAAAAAAGCAAACACAAAATACAGGTATCTTACAACGTTTCAAGGCATGGCAGCCTTTTCATCAGGTAAGTGAACCCTGGTGCTGTAAAGAAAGCACCAGGGTTCACTTACCTGATGAAAAGGCTGCCATGCCTTGAAACGTTGTAAGATACCTGTATTTTGTGTTTGCTTTTTTTCACTATGTTTTGAACACTAAACCAGCTTTTACATAAGTCCTTGGAGTGCCGCCTGTTCCTTCGCCGCAAAACACCTGAGCCACAGGTGGGGAAGGATACTCTGTGTATATATATATATATATATATACTAGCACAAAGATGCGTCACTCACGGCTCTTTACAATGAATCATTGCCAAGATTTCAGTCGTCTGCGCGACTGTCGTCAGGCTTTATGACATATGGATGCTATCTATGGTGCCAGCATTAAGGAGCACCTCAGGTGTTTTGGAAGTTTCTCAGTGAGTGCCAACAAATGACTACTGTACTGCTGTGTGTGTGTGTATATATATATATATATATATATATATATATATATTAATTAGTCTTACAAACAAGACAGCTATTCTCCCAAGATGGATTTTGGCATAAGAGGATGGGAGCAAGGCTCACACTTGGTCACACTTGCCCCATAGTAATGGCTAATACATCTGTGCCAACTCCTCTTCCCACCACTCCTGCCCAGTGACATAATGTTCACAATGGCAGAAATTAATATGGTCCTGCATACTAAGGCAGATACTGTATGGAGGAAAGAGTGCAATGCTTGATGCTGGAATTATCATAACAACAGGTTTGTAGGAGAAATATGTTGTTTTCCCTGTGGTTTATCATGTTACTGTGATTGAGTTGCTATCTGGCAGTCCTTGTAAAGTGTGGAAGACTCGAGGCCGGTTACATATTCCAGGTAAAACAAAGAACTTGAGTGATATGGTTCAAGTGAGGTTTAACAACCAGTATTACATTACATTTGAAACAATGTGCCCATATGTTGAGCAGAAACACATGTCTAACAGACGAGTGATGTTACACTGAGGTTGTTGGATTTGGCAAGCTAGGCTACATGAAATGGTTTAGTCTTAACTATCCATATACTAGTTATTTATATCAGATCATGCTTTTGTCAGGAAACAGTTACACATAACAATGATTATCAAACAAAGATTAGTTTTGCTACACTGTAATTAATTCTATAGTACATGACACATTTCCTTTATATTGTATATACAGTAACAAGCGCTGTACATTTTGACCATTAAGGTTACCAGAAATTTATAGGCTGACCTAACTGCAAAGATGTCTGGCAAATTGTAGAAAGAAATATTTTGACTCTCCTGTCACCATGGAGACAGCAGAGTTATAAAAGGATTATCAATTCCACTGCCTGGCATGGAATCTTTTTGATGGATGTATTTTAATATGAGTGTGTGGTTAAATATCCAGTAAAGTTTTTCTCTCATCTTCCCTGTCGGCAATACAATTATCTCAGCTTAACCTGATTTATTTAACGTTTTGTTTAACAGCATATTGGCATGAAATAAATTGTCTACAGAGCTTGTGAAATCGAGGCAAACACTTTTGTGTAGTATCATTATTTAGCTTAACTGAAAACAATCAAGATACTCTGGGGGACATTTACTAAGCAGTTATAAGAGCAGAGAAGTGATCCAGTGGAGAAGTGCCCATGGCAACCAATCAGCACTGAAGTAACATCTATAATTTGCATACTATAAAATTATACAGAGCTGCTGATTGGTTCATGGGGCAACTTCTCCACTGGCTCACTTTTCCGCTCTTATCACTGCTTAGTAAATGTCCCCCTCTGTCTCTTGTTATACTACATAAGAGATGAGGACATATTGACCAATGTATAGTTGGTAACTTGAAAATGCCTTATGTTCCACCTGAGGGACCCAATTCTTAGAGGAGTTCACAATTACAATTACAGGGAAACAGCTGGGTATAATAGTAGTACTGTAGATACCGTAGTACCTTTATTCTAGAATTTAAACAAAATAAATCATATACAGTATATGTGTAATTACAGGACACACAGCAGTTTTACACAACAATCTTCATAGGGAGACTATACTGCTCACCCTGAACCGAAAGGGGCTAAATCCTAGGTTCTCAAACACTTTCCTCAGGACCCTGAACAGTTCATGTTTTCCAGGCCTCCCCACAGAATCACAAGTGAAATAATTAGCTCCACTGTGAATCTTTTAAAATGTACAGTATACAGGAAATACACTGATGTTTCTGCTAGGTGACTTGGAAAACGCGACTTGTTTGGAGATTGTATGTCATGGGTTTTCTGAGGATACTGTGACTAGGGGTCCACAGGGTAGAGTGGGGAGTGCATGCGCTTAGAACTGGAGGTCATTTAGGTCTATGGGCCAAGGGTGAGGGTTGGGTGGCCAGTATATGTCTCTGGGGATAGGGGGGGTGGTAGGGTGAATAGTGTATGTCCCTGGGTTATGGGGGGGTACTGTGTCTAAAGAGCCAGGGGGTAGGGTGGGGAGTGTATGTACCTGGGACTGGGTGGTAGTTCAGCTCTACTGAGATGGGGTGGGGGATGTGTAGTGTATGTCCCAGAAGGTTTAATTGTGCAGAATGGCAAAGAGGGGAAAGTTGGGTAGTGTATGTTGCATGTCCCTGGTGCTGGGGAGGGTGGCTGGGTGGATAGTGCATGTCCTTGGGGTGTGGTGCATGTCCTTGGGTTGAGAAGGTACTGTGTCTAGGGGGTCCGAGGGATAGGGTGAGGAGTATTTGTCCCTGGTTTAGGGGTTGTTTAGGTCTATGTGGCTGGGGGATGGGTGGTTTAGAGGTGTATGTGATTGAGGGGGTGACATGGCTTGCAGTTTTCTTTTCCTTGCTTCTCCTATTGAGTATAGCAAAACACCAGAGCTGAATGGTAAGCAGGACCTTCTGCCAGTATGAGTATGTGGCACATTAATTGCAGGTCTAGAATGAAATGGGCAGAATGAAGCCATACATTTGCTCTATATAACTGCAGCCTTACTCCCTCAGCACTTACAAGGGGGGGTACCATCATTGCAACCCACATAATTCAGCTAGTGGGTATGAAACAGCCTTAATTTTTTTTTTTTTTTTTTTTTTGCGGGGGGCAGTGAGCTTTATCTCAATCACCTGATCTGTAAATGTTCCAGAGTGCAGTTCTAAAGCATTGCCATGAATATAAAAGCAGTTCCTTGTGTAATTGCAGCTAGCAGTTCTCTCCATGCAGTGTCCACTTGGAGAAAAGTGTTTTTGAAAGGTTATGTTTATTAAAGAATAAGTGCTTTTGCAGTGTTACAGCCCATGATGCACCTAATACCCTTTTATGACAGAGGAGAAGGCACACAGATGATCATGAGCAGAAGTGAGTGTCCGCACAGCCAGGGGCAGCAGCAGCAGCAGGAGCTAGGCTTCCCCAGCCGCAGACATTCTGAAGACTAATCTTGATAAAAACAATAGAAAACAGAAAGGAACAGAAGGGGTTAGATTTATCACTAAGTATATCTCACAGTATAAACAATTGGAACGCATTGTAGGCAAGCATTGGGATATCTTAACAAAAGACCCGATTCTTAAAAAATATATAACAACTAAACCAATAATAATATATAGAAAAGCTGAGAATTTAAAATCAATGTTAGCACAGAGTGCTCTTCCAGTAAGAAAAAGAACAACGAGGGTCACTTCAAAAGGATTTTACCGCTGTGGTGATTGCACGATGTGCAGGAATTGTAAGACCACAGATAAAATCACTGAATACAAATCAAATGTAACACAAAAAGTATACCCTATTAGGGATTTTATTGCTTGTAATAGTAGGAATGTGGTTTACCTACTAGAGTGCAAGTGTGGCACTCAGTATATAGGAAGAACGGGAAGACAGCTGAAAGAAAGACTAGCCGGGCACATAAGGAATATGAAAAAAGGCTATGATAAACACAGTGTTTCCCTACACTATAAGAGAAACACTGTTGCAATGTCAAGGAAAGTTTTGTGGCATCAAAATAGCAAAAAATAATTGGAGAAAGAAAAATATAGAAGAGGTCTTAGCAAAAGAAGAAATGAAAACTATATATTATATGAGAACATTAGCACCAACAGGGCTGAATGTTGAATTTGAGCTAAAATGGTTTTTATGAGAATTTTGTTTGCAAGATACTAATTGGTGTTTTGTTTTTTTTCTTCTTTTTCTTCCCTTATGAGCAATGTCTCTATTATGTGTGCGATAATGAACATGCAGGATCGCAATAGCTGTCTGCTGGTTTTAGAGGCTGATTTTATACATGTTTTTGTTTATATTGTCCCCATTTTTTCTAATTGTATAAATGTATTGTCTTGTTTACAAGTTCCCTGTTTTGAATAACTGTATACATTTATTGTCATATGTAATCGCATTATAATTACATACTTATATGGATGTTTTACTTTAATAATGAATAACTGGCAACATTGCCATGCTGTCATTGGTCAGGAATGACCATGTGATGTTTGAGGCAATTAATAAATAGTCAGGGCAGAGAACACAGCAGCACTTCTTGACAAAGAGGATGGTGCTCCTTGAAATGCGTTGAAGCTGCTGGAGAAACTGCTTGATGCAGGAGGAAACCGGTAACATCCACAAACATCGGAAGAAGCAGGTGTAACATCACATCCAGTGAACTGAGTGTTTCCCCACAAGCAAGTGATATACCAAACTGGTATTTTTTAAAATTGACTGTGTATTTTAAATAAATCCTTTTTTAACCTCTATTGGGATGCAAGCCTTGTTTGGAGTGAAGGTCGTTCTGCACAGATGAAAGATACATTAAATTTCTTTCTTGTGTTCATATAAAGGTACGTTTCATTCTAATTTTAAATGAAGAAAAGCCTTGTTTGATGTATGTAAAGAAACTCCTATGTGCACTCGAGGCAGAATTTCAATGTAAGTTCTGTTCTTGAGAGAGCCAGAGATTGTCTAGATTTGAGAAGAGCCCAATATATTAGAGAAACATAGCGCTGGTTCATTCCTTTCTTTTTATCTATATGCAACAGGGTAAACATACCAGGTGGGGTAAAACAAATGATTGAGGATCTAGGTAGACTAGAGGAATGGTCAAGACTGTGGCAATTACAGTTTAATGCCAAAAAATGCAAAACCATGCACTTGGGTCTCAAAAATCCAAAGGCTAAATATAGTATTAATGGCACTATACTGGAAACTACTGAGGAGGAAAGGGATCCAGGAGTAACTATTTCAGGTGACTTAAAGGCAGGTAAGCAATGTAACAAAGCAATGAGGAAGGCTAGTCAGATTCTTGACTGCATTGGGAGAGGAATCAGCAGCAGGAAGAAGTGATAACGCCACTGTATAGGTAATTTGTACGGTCTCATCTAGAATACTGTGTTCAATTCTGGAGGCCATATCTTCAAAAGGATGTTAATACATTAGACACTGTACAAAAAAGGGCAACTAAAATGGTGCATGGCCTACATCACAAACCATACACAGAAAGACTAAGAAATCTCAATATGTATAGTCTGGAACAGAGAAGGGAAAGGGGGGACATGATAGAAACTTTCAAATATATCAAGGGTTTTAACAAAGTCCAGGAGGGAACATTCTCCAAATGAAGAGAAGCAATAGGACATGAGGACATGCACTGAGACTGGAGGGGGGGGGGCGGGAGGTTCAGGGGAAATTTGAGGAAAAATTAATTCACAGAACGTGGACAAGTGGAATAGCCTCCCATCAGAGGTGGTAGAGGCTAAGACAGTAGAGCAATTTAAACATGCATGGGATAGACATAAGGATAATAAGGATACCCTTACAAAGAAATAAGGATCAAATAAGGTTTGAGATAAAAATCCGGTAAACAAAAAAAAAGGCATACTAGATGGGTCAAGTGGTTCCTATCTGACGTCAAATTCTATGTTTCTATGTAGTCTCAGACAATCAGAGTTGAAGAAGCTAGTTTTTTGTGTGCCAGACCATGAGATAGGTAAGAGATGTGATGTTCTCTATGTGATAATGCTAATAATCAATGATTATATATCAAAATAATCTTGGTAATCATGGGAGGGAAAATAAAGACCACAGAAATCTACATGGTCACCCAGAAAGCTTGGGGCTAGCGCCATTCACTGCCAACTGAGTCTTTAGCTATTGGACAGGAATATGTACTTGTCTGAAATTTATTGATAAGCAGTATACAGAGCTTAGAGTAATTCACTGTTTATTAAGAAGATTAAATATAATTATATATATATATATACACACTGCTCAAAAAAATAAAGGGAACTCTTAAACAACACACTGTAACTCCAAGTCAATCACACTTCTGTGAAATCAAACTGTCCACTTAGGAAGCAACACTGTTTGACAATCAATTTCACATGCTGTTGTGCAAATGGAATAGACAACAGGTGGAAATTATAGGCAATTAGCAAGACACCCCCAATAAAGGAGTTGTTCTGCAGGTGGTGACCACAGACCACTTCTCAGCTCCTATGCTTTCTGGCTGATGTTTTGGTCACTTTTGAAAGCTGGCGGTGCTTTCACTCTAGCGGTAGCATGAGACGGAGTCTACAACCCACACAAGTGGCTCAGGTAGTGCAGCTCATCCAGGATGGCACATCAATGCGAGCTGTAGCAAGAAGGTTTGCTGTGTCTGTCAGCGTAGTGTCCAGAGCATGGAGGCGCTACCAGGAGACAGGCCAGTACATCAGGAGACATGGAGGAGGCCGTAGGAGGGCAAAAACCCAGCAGCAGAACCGCTACCTCTGCCTTTGTGCAAGGAGGATCAGGAGGAGCACTACCAGAGCCCTGCAAAATGACCTCCAGCAAGCCACAAATGTGCATGTGTCTACTCAAACGATCAGAAACAGACTCCATGAGGGTGGTATGAGGGCCCGACATCCACAGGTGGGGGTTGTGCTTACAGCCCAACACCGTGCAGGACGTTTGGCATTTGCCAGAGAACACAAAGATTGGCAAATTCGCCACTGGCGCCCTGTGCTCTTCACAGATGAAAGCAGGTTCTCACTGAGCACATGTGACAGACGTGACAGAGTCTGGAGACGCCAAGGAGAACATTCTGCTGTCTGCAACATCCTCCAGCATGACCAGTTTGGCAGTGGGTCAGTAATGGTGTGGGGTGGCATTTCTTTGGGGGGCCGCACAGCCCTCCATGTGCTCGCCAGAGGTAGCCTGACTGCCATTAGGTACCGAGATGAGATCCTCAGACCCCTTGTGAGACCATATGCTGGTGCGGTTGGCCCTGGGTTCCTCCTAATGCAAGACAATGTTAG
Organism: Pseudophryne corroboree; assembly: GCF_028390025.1. Lineage (NCBI taxonomy): Eukaryota > Metazoa > Chordata > Amphibia > Anura > Myobatrachidae > Pseudophryne > Pseudophryne corroboree. The sequence continues at coordinate 516,605,616 of NC_086449.1, forward strand.
ACCTCATGTGGCTGGAGTGTGTCAGCAGTTCCTGCAAGATAAAGGCATTGATGCTATGGACTGGCCCGCCCGTTCCCCAGACTTGAATCCAATTGAGCACATCTGGGACATCATGTCTCGCTCCAGGAGACCATCCGCCACCTCATCAGGAGCATGCCCAGGCATTGTAGGGAGGTCATACAAGCATGTGGAGGCCATACACACTACTGAGCCTCATTTTGACTTGTTTTAAGGACATTACATCAAAGTTGGATCAGCCTGTAGTGTGTTTTTTCACTTTAATTTTGAGTGTGACTCCAAATCCAGACCTCCATGGGATAATAAATTTGATTTCCATTGATAATTTTTGTGTGATTTTGTTGTCAGCACATTCAACTATGTAAAGAACAAAGTATTTAATAAGAATATTTCATTCATTCAGATCTAGGATGTGTTTATTTTAGTGTTTCCTTTATTTTTTTGAGCAGTGTATGTATATATATATATATGTATATATGTATGTATGTATATATATATATATGTATATACTGTATATATCACATTGTTTATATATATATATAAAATGTATTGTTTATTAAGAAGATTTTATTATATATATATATAATCGATTTTAATCATTATGTTTAACTACGTGCTATGCTCAGAGAAATGTAGGCTGCTTTCGATCTACTTTTTATATTAACATGACATAGCTGTAAAGAATAGATACGCTGGGTACATCATGTATATTTCTTAGTTACAGTATATAATTCTCATTTACAGAACATACCGTCCAACTTGACAGAATTTATGATGGCAATGTAGAACTGATGTTATGCTGAAATGCCCCATTCTAATAATATTCACAATGACAAAAAGATTATTCTTACAAGGAGCTATTTATAGCATTAGCAACATAAGAACAGTACAGTATGCTCTACAGTTGGTCTACATGCACACAGCAAGCCTAGAATGATCACATTACTATTGTGGTCCTCCTGTGTACAATATAGTCTAAATGCCATAGCCAGAGCTGCATCTCTTTTGTTAGAAATAAAACGTTATTGTTACAAAAAGGTATTTTGAATGAATAAATAATATCCAAATTCACACAATGTTTTTTGATGCCCAGACCAAGCAAATTCAATAGAAATAAACCCAGTCATCTTTATTGTAAAACAACATGTTCTGGTTTGAATCTGATTTTGTTTTCCATAATTTATTTTTGCAGATTAAAAAATAAATGTGGTAGAAGATAATTGGAATCTTAGTTCAACAGCTAGAATCACATATTGCCATTCCTTGAAATACTGTACTGTACTAATGAGCTCTGATAGAGTACTGTATGGGTATAATTATGAACCATTTTTAGCTAAATTGGAACAGAAATCATATTAATTAATTTTAGCTTTAGATGTACAAAAATGTTTTTTTCCTATTCAAAGTTATTGTGACAACATGCAACAGGAAACTGTATAAATTAGTACAGTATATGTTATGTGGACCTATTTCAGGACAGTATTGAGAATGACTAGTCCACTGACATACATTGTAGCAGAAGGAAAACCTCTAGAAGTATTATTTCTGCAATGTCTCACATAAAATGAGTTCATATGCTAATTCTGTTGTTCTTTGCTTGTGAATACATAATTTTAGAAATATATAAATAGTGTAGTGAAAAACAGCTCATTAGAGACAACTTTGATTTGCATGTGATGTTCATCGATGTTGTATTTTTTTACATGCTTTGCTATTAATATGTTTTGGAATAAAAGCTGTGACTGCAGAGTATGGACCTCATTCAGTAAGGATTGCAATATTTGCTAATCGCAATCCAGACGATTATTAAATGACTGTGCATGCATTCGCACTGTGCATGTGTAAGTAAAATTAGCGTCAGGAAATTCCACACACATTGCTGTTGCCTGTTTGACTGATAGGAAGCTGGTGTTTCTGGGCAGAAACCTGCCATATCTGTGTCTGAAAACACGCAGGCGTGCCCAGGCATTTTTAAGGAGGGGCTCTGACATCAGCGATGACCACTACCAGCCTCTAGCGTCGCAAGAATTGTGGATCACATTGCCTGGTGAAGATAGGAAAAATCTTCGATGTTCCGGGAATTGCATATGGTTTTGCAATCAGCCCGCATATTGCAATGCATTCGCAATTTCTACAATGGCCATTATTTCTGGGCAGCAACTATTTGATCGCAGCAACTTCTTTTTAGCAGCTCCAAGTCTTACTGAATGAGGTACAAGGGTCTTATCTACTAAATGTTGATTTTCATCAATTTCAAAACACAAACATTTACTAACATTTAAAAATCATCTGTAATGGGCCCTACACACTGCGCGATGAGCCGCCGAGCTGCCCGATGGCAGATACGGCCGACGGGCGATCCGGCGGTGGGGGGCAGTGACAGGGGGAGTGAAGTTTCTTCACTCCCTCCATCACACGGCTCCATAGCAGTGCAGGCACATATGGACGAGATCGTCCATATTGGCCTGCATGCACAGGCGACGTGGCACCAGCGATGAACGAGAGCGGGGCCGCGCATCGTTCATCGCTGGTGCCTTCACACTGAAAGATATGAACGGTATCTCGTTCATTAATGAACGAGATCGTTCATATCTTTCACTCATGTCGCCCAGTGTGTAGGGCCTATTAGTAATTGTGCATCTCAGCCTTGGAAACACAACAGCAATTTAGATTGATTTTTATCAATTTGAAATCGATGGAAATGGACCTTCAGTAAATATACCCTGAAGTCTTGGTAAAGACCATACATATTTAGAAAGAGAATCTCAGTGTTCAATCCTTCATTTTAAGTTCCCACACATTGTACTTTCTTATGGTTAGAAGTCTGGAGTGGCTCACACAGCAAATGTGATACTGGTAAATGTATCTGTCTGCATTGCCTAATTTACTGATGAATGGAAAGTTATTGAAAAGGGAAGAAAGAAAACTAGAGAATTAATAGAAAGTGAAAATGAAAGACAAATATAGATGCCATACAGTGGGACTGGTTACCTTAAAACATTTTCCACTGCAAAAAGAGAAAACATTTTTTCTATGTTTGTAGTAAAAGAAACATGTTAACGCGCCCCCTATCTCCCATCTAAAATGACAGGAGATAGAGGGGCGATATTGAAATGTCCCCCATTTTCACCCCTATCGCGCCCAGTACAGTCGTGTTATGGCGCACAAAGCACCTAAAATCGACTAAACAAATGGACACGATCGTGAAAAGACCCGTCTGGGTGCCCAAATGAGTCTCTTTTCACGCATTTCAGCTCGCTACCTCCGGGGGTAGCAAGCTGAAATGATCTTGTCGTGCCCGTTGCCAGTAACATTAGAATACCGCCGGCGGGCGCGATCACGACCGGGAGGGGGAGAGCACATTTGAATACAGCCCTAAGAGATATATTTGCCTTTTGTAATGCTTTTGCCATGCTTGTACAAAAAAAGTGAAAGTTCTACATGAATTACTGTAGTAGAGTGTTTAAAAAAAATGAGAGTGCGCTGTTGTCACTGACAGTGGTGAGGCACGTGACTAAGGGTGACACCTGTTGGGGAGCAGCACAGCATGCTCACTTGCATGAGAGCCCTGCAAGGCTGATGACCAGATGAAATCAGGTGATTGTTTATTTTTTTTATTTTATTTTTATTACGACTTATTTTTTATTTTCTAACTGGTGAAGTACAAGGGGAAAATTGGGGATGATCAATAAACTGCGCATGCGTATGCATAATAGTGCGCAGGCGCGAGGCAAAACTGCAAAAGAGTCCTGCTATTTTTTCAATTGCTGGTTGTATGCAAGGTGATTGAGAGGAAGCAGACGTTTGGGGGTGGTAACTGGCTGTTTTCTTGGAGTTTCAGGAAAAACTGAGGCATTCCCAAGCATTTTCAGGACGAGTGTGTGATGTCAGCTTCAGCCCCAATCAACCTGTTTGTATCACACTGTAGGAGTAAGTCCTGGGCTACGCTAAGACTGCTCAGTATGAAAAAATCATTCAATGGTGAGTGAGTTGCGAATGGATTTGCAGCTGTCCGCCTTCTGGCGAAGTTTTCGCATGGTGTACGCATGCATTCGCACACTTGCATGGGGCGGGTTTTCACTCTCTATGTGTGGCGGCTATCTGATCGCTACCCTCTGCAATATCACAGAGGAGCGATCAGGTCTGAATTATTAATTATCAGCAGAGTAAGCAATAGGAAGAATGGCTATCTATAAAAAGGCTGCTCCCAATCATCAGAGTAGCTCACTAATCTAACTTGTATCTACTATGAGAATGAAATGCATTTTAAAAGACAATGGTGCCGATTCAGACCTGGACGCTGCTATGACAGCAGTCGCAGGCTGAAGGCCGGTGAAGTGTGCAGCAGCCGCACTGCGTGTGCATGCACATTGAGATGCAACGGCATCTCACTTGTGCAAACGCTTCTGCCTGATTGATTGGCGTTCGCGAGGAAGGAGGGAGTATTGTGGCAGCATTAAAGGAGCATCGACTCAGCAGTGGGGGGGCGTGATCGGGACAACGCAGGAGTGTCTGGACCATTTGCAGGGTGGGCCGTGGTGGCTGTGTGACGTCACATGCAGCCACAGCGACCAGAAAACATGGTGGGTAGCCGCCTGCCTTCACAGCTAGGCTGCGTAGACACAGGGCTACTTGAACCATGCATAAGCATCGCCGCCGTGCGCTACTTTCACATGTCTGTAAGGGAAGGGAGGAAGGCTGAAACCGGCATGTGCTCGGCGCCCCCCCCCCCCCCTCATGTCTAATAATTTAATAACAGATGTGCATCTTCTCGCACATGTACGATCAGGTCTAAATTACCCCCATAGTCAATAATGATACACTGCATAATCACCTTTGACGTTTCCCAGAACATCGTTGGAAAATCCCAATGCTCAAGATTTTCATCTAGGAAATACAGCCAACCTTTGGTAAAGCATCTCTTAAAAATGTCAGAATGAAAAAAAAGTATCCAGGGGATACAGCCTGGTGTATGATTAATTGTACTGGGGCATGATCTGAGACTAGGATATGGTGGATGCCAGTTTCCAGGGATGTACTGTGAGCTAAAAGGATGAGGAGGAACTGGATAGCACCAGAGCCAGATTCACACACAATGGGGTATATTTACTAAGATTCGTAATTTTCGGAAAAAGGTCAAAGTTCAATCACGAATGACATCGACAGTGTAAAATTGCAACTTTTTGAATTGATTACGACTAATTTACTAAGCTGCCGTATTTTGCCTTTTCGGGTTTTCCGATGTCGATGTCATTCGTTTTTTTTTTCTGTTTTTTACGGCAGTGATTAGCAAAACACTGCCGACTTTTTCAAAATGAATCTCGGCCGGATCTGTGTGATCCGTGCTGGGGTTCATTTTTTTTTTTTTTTTTTTAAATAAACACTGTAAAACTTTAAAAAAAATTGCGTGGGGTCCCCCCTCCTAAGCATAACCAGCCTCGGGCTCTTTGAGCCGATCCTGGTTGCAGAAATATGGGGAAAAAATTGACAGGGGTTCCCCCATATTTAAGCAACCAGCATCGGGCTCTGCGCCTGGTCCTGGTTCCAAAAATACGGGGGACAAAAAGAGTAGGGGTCCCCCGTATTTTTAAAACCAGCACCGGGCTCCACTAGCTGGACAGATAATGCCACAGCCGGGGGTCACTTTTATATAGTGCCCTGCGGCCGTGGCATCAAATATCCAACTAGTCACCCCTGGCCGGGGTACCCTGGGGGAGTGGGGACCCCTTCAATCAAGGGGTCCCCCCCCCAGCCACCCAAGGGCCAGGGGTGAAGCCCGAGGCTGTCCCCCCCATCCAATTGGCTGCGGATGGGGGGCTGATAGCCTTTTGTGAAAATGAAAAGATATTGTTTTTAGTAGCAGTACTACAAGGCCCAGCAAGCCTCCCCCGCATGCTGGTACTTGGAGAACCACAAGTACCAGCATGCGGCGGAAAAACGGGCCCGCTGGTACCTGTAGTACTACTACTAAAAAAATACCCAAAAAAAGACAAGACACACACACCTTGAAAGTAAAGTTTTATTACATACATCCACACAAACATACATACATACTTACCTTATGTTCACACGAGGGTCGGTCCTCTTCTCCAGTAGAATCCATGGGGTACCTGTTGAATAAATTATACTCACCAGATCCAGGGTCCCAGGCTCCTCGGAGAATCCTTTTGTAATCCACGTACTTGATTAAAAAAAAAAAACGGACACCCGAGCCACGCACTGAAAGGGGACCCATGTTTGCACATGGGCCCCCTTTCCCCGAATGCCAGAAACCCACTCTGACTGATGTCTAAGTGGGTTTCTTCAGCCAATCAGGGAGCGCCACGTTGTAGCACCCTCCTGATCGGCTGTGTGCTCCTGTACTGACTGACAGGCAGCACGCGGCAGTGTTACAATGTAGCGCCTATGCGCTCCATTGTAACCAATGGTGGGAACTTTCTGCCCTGCGGTTGACCGAAAGTGACCTCACCGCTGAGCAGAAAGTTCCCACCATTGGTTACAATGGAGAGCATAGGCGCTACATTGTAACACTGCCGCGTGCTGCCTGTCAGTCAGTACAGGAGCACACAGCCGATCAGGAGGGTGCTACAACGTGGCGCTCCCTGATTGGCTGAAGAAACCCACTTAGACATCAGTCAGAGTGGGTTTCTGGCATTCGGGGAAAGGGGGCCCATGTGCAAACATGGGTCCCCTTTCAGTGCGTGGCTCGGGTGTCCGTTTTTTTTTTAAATCAAGTACGTGGATTACAAAAGGATTCTCCGAGGAGCCTGGGACCCTGGATCTGGTGAGTAGAATTTATTCAACAGGTACCCCATGGATTCTACTGGAGAAGAGGACCGACCCTCGTGTGAACATAAGGTAAGTATGTATGTATGTTTGTGTGGATGTATGTAATAAAACTTTACTTTCAAGGTGTGTGTGTCTTGTCTTTTTTTGGGTATTTTTTTAGTAGTAGTACTACAGGTACCAGCGGGCCCGTTTTTCCGCCGCATGCTGGTACTTGTGGTTCTCCAAGTACCAGCATATGGGGGAGGCTTGCTGGGCCTTGTAGTACTGCTACTAAAAACAATATCTTTTCATTTTCACAAAAGGCTATCAGCCCCCCATCCGCAGCCAATTGGATGGGGGGGACAGCCTCGGGCTTCACCCCTAGCCCTTGGGTGGCTGGGGGGGGGACCCCTTGATTGTAGGGGTCCCCACTCCCCCAGGGTACCCCGGCCAGGGGTGACTAGTTGGATTTTTGATGCCACGGCCGCAGGGCACTATATAAAAGTGACCCCCGGCTGTGGCATTATCTGTCCAGCTAGTGGAGCCCGGTGCTGGTTTTAAAAATACGGGGGACCCCTACTCTTTTTGTCCCCCGTATTTTTGGAACCAGGACCAGGCGCAGAGCCCGATGCTGGTTGCTTAAATATGGGGGAACCCCTGTCAATTTTTTCCCCATATTTCTGCAACCAGGATCGGCTCAAAGAGCCCGAGGCTGGTTATGCTTAGGAGGGGGGACCCCACGCAATTTTTTTAAAGAAAATAACCACTTTCCCACCCCTTCCCACTGATATACATGCACGGATCCAATGCATCCCTGCATGCCTATACAATCACGGATTAAAAAAGCAGGTCTGTTTTTTTTTAGCACTTTTTTACGAGTTGTAATTTTTCACGGCAGTGTTTTTTTTTTTTTTTGCTTTGCACTTCTTAGTAAATTACCGAGATTCATAGTTAAACAGCCGCGTTTTGACCGATGGTGTATTCATTCGTAATTTTTTTGTGGGACTTCCAAAAAATTACGAATGCCCTCATCACTGCCGTGATTATTGCTTAGTAAATTACCGAGATGACACTTTGATGAAAAAACGGCATCTCGGTCAAAATCGGGACCTTAGTAAATATACCCCAATATATGAGCCAAGGGTACATCTGCACATTATACACAGGGGTAGCTGTATAAACTCCTGGAAATATGGTGAGGTTTGATCAGAGATGTGTGGAAAAGATAGTCACCTGCCATAGACTTTTTACTTCAGAGTTTTGGTTATAAAAATGATTAGAATAATCAAAGAAGATATTTAGAACATATTCCTTGTATTTTTCATATACTTTATGCAGTCAAAACTCTGAAACAAACGTTAGTATGACAGGAAAGGCCCTGCCTCACCTGCCTCACCCCACCGCACGTCACTGTTTTACTAACCTGGGCCAAAGAATCTCCCACCAAAATGCTAAAAATCTGGAACCAGTGTAACCCTATCTTACCTCTAGATATGAGTCACTAATATAAGTCGGTGCCTCCACCCAAGCTAATTTCTATCTTGGCTTGCCTGGGTAAGCCTTGCATGAAATGGATGTGCAAATCAATAAATACACATTTAATACCCAAATCCTCTTAATATAATAACACATTAAATACCTGTTCTTCTTTTCTTTCCTTTAGGATCCAGAGAAACCACCACAATATCTTTATGGTAAGTATAGTTTTATATATATATATATATATATATATATATGCTCTAATTACATACTCAATTAATAATTGACATTTTTTCCCTTATTTTTCTATACAAATAACTATGCATGTAATACACAATAACACATACTATATACTCTACTTGAGTGACCCGGGTACTCTCAATCTTTAAATGCGCAGTTGGGGCCCAATAAGTGTATTTTTATTAGTGATGAGCGCCTGAAATTTTTCGGGTTTTGTGTTTTGGTTTTGGGTTCGGTTCCGCGGCCGTGTTTTGGGTTTGACCGCGTTTTGGCAAAACCTCACCGAATTTTTTTTGTCGGATTCGGGTGTGTTTTGGATTCGGGTGTTTTTTTCAAAAAACCCTAAAAAACAGCTTAAATCATAGAATTTGGGGGTCATTTTGATCCCATATTATTATTAACCTCAAAAACCATAATTTCCACTCATTTTCAGTCTATTCTGAATACCTCACACCTCACAATATTATTTTTAGTCCTAAAATTTGCACCGAGGTCGCTGGATGACTAAGCTAAGCGACCCTAGTGGCCGACACAAACACCTGGCCCATCTAGGAGTGGCACTGCAGTGTCACGCAGGATGTCCCTTCCAAAAAACCCTCCCCAAACAGCACATGACGCAAAGAAAAAAAGAGGCGCAATGAGGTAGCTGTGTGAGTAAGATTAGCGACCCTAGTGGCCGACACAAACACCGGGCCCATTTAGGAGTGGCACTGCAGTGTCACGCAGGATGTCCCTTCCAAAAAACCCTCCCCAAACAGCACATGACGCAAAGAAAAAAAGAGGCGCAATGAGGTAGCTGTGTGAGTAAGATTAGCGACCCTAGTGGCCGACACAAACACCGGGCCCATCTAGGAGTGGCACTGCAGTGTCACGCAGGATGGCCCTTCCAAAAAACACTCCCCAAACAGCACATGACGCAAAGAAAAAAAGAGGCGCAATGAGGTAGCTGACTGTGTGAGTAAGATAAGCGACCCTAGTGGCCGACACAAACACCGGGCCCATTTAGGAGTGGCACTGCAGTGTCACGCAGGATGTCCCTTCCAAAAAACCCTCCCCAAACAGCACATGACGCAAAGAAAAAAAGAGGCGCAATGAGGTAGCTGTGTGAGTAAGATTAGCGACTGTAGTGGCCGACACAAACACCGGGCCCATTTAGGAGTGGCACTGCAGTGTCACGCAGGATGTCCCTTCCAAAAAACCCTCCCCAAACAGCACATGACGCAAAGAAAAAAAGAGGCGCAATGAGGTAGCTGACTGTGTGAGTAAGATAAGCGACCCTAGTGGCCGACACAAACACCGGGCCCATTTAGGAGTGGCACTGCAGTGTCACGCAGGATGTCCCTTCCAAAAAACCCTCCCCAAACAGCACATGACGCAAAGAAAAATAAAAGAAAAAAGAGGTGCAAGATGGAATTGTCCTTGGGCCCTCCCACCCACCCTTATGTTGTATAAACAAAACAGGACATGCACACTTTAACCAACCCATCATTTCAGTGACAGGGTCTGCCACACGACTGTGACTGATATGACGGGTTGGTTTGGACCCCCCCCAAAAAAGAAGCAATTAATCTCTCCTTGCACAAACTGGCTCTACAGAGGCAAGATGTCCACCTCATCATCATCCTCCGATATATCACCGTGTACATCCCCCTCCTCACAGATTATCAATTCGTCCCCACTGGAATCCACCATCTCAGCTCCCTGTGTACTTTGTGGAGGCAATTGCTGCTGGTCAATGTCTCCGCGGAGGAATTGATTATAATTCATTTTAATGAACATCATCTTCTCCACATTTTCTGGATGTAACCTCGTACGCCGATTGCTGACAAGGTGAGCGGCGGCACTAAACACTCTTTCGGAGTACACACTTGTGGGAGGGCAACTTAGGTAGAATAAAGCCAGTTTGTGCAAGGGCCTCCAAATTGCCTCTTTTTCCTGCCAGTATAAGTACGGACTGTGTGACGTGCCTACTTGGATGCGGTCACTCATATAATCCTCCACCATTCTTTCAATGTTGAGAGAATCATATGCAGTGACAGTAGACGACATGTCCGTAATCGTTGTCAGGTCCTTCAGTCCGGACCAGATGTCAGCATCAGCAGTCGCTCCAGACTGCCCTGCATCACCGCCAGCGGGTGGGCTCGGAATTCTGAGCCTTTTCCTCGCACCCCCAGTTGCGGGAGAATGTGAAGGAGGAGATGTTGACAGGTCGCGTTCCGCTTGACTTGACAATTTTCTCACCAGCAGGTCTTTCAACCCCAGCAGACTTGTGTCTGCCGGAAAGAGAGATCCAAGGTAGGTTTTAAATCTAGGATCGAGCACGGTGGCCAAAATGTAGTGCTCTGATTTCAACAGATTGACCACCCGTGAATCCTTGTTAAGCGAATTAAGGGCTCCATCCACAAGTCCCACATGCCTAGCGGAATCGCTCCGTGTTAGCTCCTCCTTCAATGTCTCCAGCTTCTTCTGCAAAAGCCTGATGAGGGGAATGACCTGACTCAGGCTGGCAGTGTCTGAACTGACTTCACGTGTGGCAAGTTCAAAGGGCATCAGAACCTTGCACAACGTTGAAATCATTCTCCACTGCACTTGAGACAGGTGCATTCCACCTCCTATATCGTGCTCAATTGTATAGGCTTGAATGGCCTTTTGCTGCTCCTCCAACCTCTGAAGCATATAGAGGGTTGAATTCCACCTCGTTACCACTTCTTGCTTCAGATGATGGCAGGGCAGGTTCAGTAGTTTTTGGTGGTGCTCCAGTCTTCTGTACGTGGTGCCTGTACGCCAAAAGTGTCCCGCAATTCTTCTGGCCACCGACAGCATCTCTTGCACGCCCCTGTCGTTTTTTAAAAAATTCTGCACCACCAAATTCAAGGTATGTGCAAAACATGGGACGTGCTGGAATTTGCCCATATTTAATGCACACACAATATTGCTGGCGTTGTCCGATGCCACAAATCCACAGGAGAGTCCAATTGGGGTAAGCCATTCTGCGATGATCTTCCTCAGTTGCCGTAAGAGGTTTTCAGCTGTGTGCGTATTCTGGAAAGCGGTGATACAAAGCGTAGCCTGCCTAGGAAAGAGTTGGCGTTTGCGAGATGCTGCTACTGGTGCCGCCGCTGCTGTTCTTGCGGCGGGAGTCCATACATCTACCCAGTGGGCTGTCACAGTCATATAGTCCTGACCCTGCCCTGCTCCACTTGTCCACATGTCCGTGGTTAAGTGGACATTGGGTACAACTGCATTTTTTAGGACACTGGTGAGTCTTTTTCTGACGTCCGTGTACATTCTCGGTATCGCCTGCCTACAGAAGTGGAACCTAGATGGTATTTGGTAACGGGGGCACACTGCCTCAATAAATTGTCTAGTTCCCTGTGAACTAACGGCGGATACCGGACGCACGTCTAACACCTACATAGTTGTCAAGGACTCAGTTATCCGCTTTGCAACAGGATGACTGCTGTGATATTTCATCTTCCTCGCAAAGGACTGTTGGACAGTCAATTGCTTACTGGAAATAGTACAAGTGGGCTTACGACTTCCCCTCTGGGATGACCATCGACTCCCAGCAGCAACAACAGCAGCGCCAGCAGCAGTAGGCGTTACACGCAAGGATGCATCGGAGGAATCCCAGGCAGGAGAGGACTCGTCAGAATTGCCAGTGACATGGCCTGCAGGACTATTGGCATTCCTGGGGAAGGAGGAAATTGACACTGAGGGAGTTGGTGGGGTGGTTTGCGTGAGCTTGGTTACAAGAGGAAGGGATTTACTGGTCAGTGGACTGCTTCCGCTGTCGGCCCAAGTTTTTGAACTTGTCACTGACTTATTATGAATGCGCTGCAGGTGACGTATAAGGGAGGATGTTCCGAGGTGGTTAACGTCCTTACCCCTACTTATTACAGCTTGACAAAGGGAACACACGGCTTGACACCTGTTGTCCGCATTTCTGGTGAAATACTTCCACACCGAAGAGCTGATTTTTTTGGTATTTTCACCAGGCATGTCAACGGCCCTATTCCTCCCACGGACAACAGGTGTCTCCCCGGGTGCCTGACTTAAACAAACCACCTCACCATCAGAATCCTCCTGGTCAATTTCCTCCCCAGCGCCAGCAACACCCATATCCTCCTCATCCTGGTGTACTTCAACACTGACATCTTCAATCTGACTATCAGGAACTGGACTGCGGGTGCTCCTTCCAGCACTTGCAGGGGGCGTGCAAATGGTGGAAGGCGCATGCTCTTCACGTCCAGTGTTGGGAAGGTCAGGCATCGCAACCGACACAATTGGACTCTCCTTGTGGATTTGGGATTTCGAAGAACGCACAGTTCTTTGCGGTGCTACTGCTTTTGCCAGCTTGAGTCTTTTCATTTTTCTAGCGAGAGGCTGAGTGCCTCCATCCTCATGTGAAGCTGAACCACTAGCCATGAACATAGGCCAGGGCCTCAGCCGTTCCTTGCCACTCCGTGTGGTAAATGGCATATTGGCAAGTTTACGCTTCTCCTCCGACAATTTTAGTCCTTTTTTTACTGATATTTGGTGTTTTGGATTTGACATGCTCTGTACTATGACATTGGGCATCGGCCTTGGCAGACGACGTTGCTGGCATTTCATCGTCTCGGCCATGACTAGTGGCAGCAGCTTCAGCACGAGGTGGAAGTGGATCTTGATCTTTCCCTAATTTTGGAACCTCAACATTTTTGTTCTCCATATTTTAATAGGCACAACTAAAAGGCACCTCAGGTAAACAATGGAGATGGATGGATACTAGTATACAATTATGGATGGACTGCTGAGTGCCGACACAGAGGTAGCTACAGCCGTGGACTACCGTACTGTACTGTGTCTGCTGCTAATATAGACTGGTTGATAAAGAGATGTAGTAGTAGTAGTATGTATGTATAAAGAAGAAAGAAAAAAAAACAACGGGTAGGTGGTATAAAATTATGGACGGACTGCCCAGTGCCGACACAGAGGTAGCTACAGCCGTGGACTACCGTACTGTACTGTGTCTGCTGCTAATATAGACTGGTTGATAAAGAGATGTAGTAGTAGTAGTATGTATGTATAAAGAAGAAAGAAAAAAAAACCACGGGTAGGTGGTATACAATTATGGACGGACTGCCCAGTGCCGACACAGAGGTAGCTACAGCCGTGGACTACCGTACTGTACTGTGTCTGCTGCTAATATAGACTGGTTGATAAAGAGATGTAGTAGTAGTATGTATGTATAAAGAAGTAAGAAAAAAAAAACCACGGGTAGGTGGTATACAATTATGGACGGACTGCCCAGTGCCGACACAGAGGTAGCTACAGCCGTGGACTACCGTACTGTACTGTGTCTGCTGCTAATATAGACTGGTTGATAAAGAGATGTAGTAGTAGTAGTATGTATGTATAAAGAAGAAAGAAAAAAAAACCACGGGTAGGTGGTATACAATTATGGACGGACTGCCCAGTGCCGACACAGAGGTAGCTACAGCCGTGGACTACCGTACTGTACTGTGTCTGCTGCTAATATAGACTGGTTGATAAAGAGATGTAGTAGTAGTAGTATGTATGTATAAAGAAGAAAGAAAAAAAAACCACGGGTAGGTGGTATACAATTATGGACGGACTGCCCAGTGCCGACACAGAGGTAGCTACAGCCGTGGACTACCGTACTGTACTGTGTCTGCTGCTAATATAGACTGGTTGATAAAGAGATGTAGTAGTAGTATGTATGTATAAAGAAGAAAGAAAAAAAAACCACGGGTAGGTGGTATACAATTATGGACGGACTGCCCAGTGCCGACACAGAGGTAGCTACAGCCGTGGACTACCGTACTGTACTGTGTCTGCTGCTAATATAGACTGGTTGATAAAGAGATGTAGTAGTAGTAGTATGTATGTATAAAGAAGAAAGAAAAAAAAACCACGGGTAGGTGGTATACAATTATGGACGGACTTCCGAGTGCCGACACAGAGGTAGCTACAGCCGTGGACTACCGTACTGTACTGTGTCTGCTGCTAATATAGACTGGTTGATAAAGAGATGTAGTAGTAGTATGTATGTATAAAGAAGAAAGAAAAAAAAACCACGGGTAGGTGGTATACAATTATGGACGGACTGCCGAGTGCCGACACAGAGGTAGCTACAGCCGTGAACTACCGTACTGTGTCTGCTGCGACTGGATGATAAATAATGATATAAAAAATATATATATATCACTACTGCAGCCGGACAGGTATATATTATATAATGACGGACCTGCTGGACACTGTCTGTCAGCAGAATGAGTTTTTTATAGAATAAAAAAAAAAACACCACACAAGTGAAGTCACACGACGAGTGTTTAACTTTTTCAGGCAATCACAATATAGTATACTATACTACTAACTATACTGGTGGTCAGTGTGGTCAGGTCACTGGTCAGTCACACTGGCAGTGGCACTCCTGCAGCAAAAGTGTGCACTGTTTAATTTTAATAATAATATGTACTCCTGGCTCCTGCTATAACCTATAACTGGCACTGCAGTGCTCCCCAGTCTCCCCCACAATTATAAGATGTGTGAGCTGAGCACAGTCAGATACGAGTGTTTAACTTTTTCAGGCAATCACAATATAGTATACTATACTACTAACTATACTGGTGGTCAGTGTGGTCAGGTCACTGGTCAGTCACACTGGCAGTGGCACTCCTGCAGCAAAAGTGTGCACTGTTTAATTTTAATAATAATATGTACTCCTGGCTCCTGCTATAACCTATAACTGGCACTGCAGTGCTCCCCAGTCTCCCCCACAATTATAAGATGTGTGAGCTGAGCACAGTCAGATATATACATAGATGATGCAGCACACTGGGCTGAGCAGTGCACACAGATATGGTATGTGACTGAGTCACTGTGTATCGTTTTTTTCAGGCAGAGAACGGATATATTAAATAAAACTGCACTGTCTGGTGGTCACTGTGGTCAGTCACTAGTAAACTCTGCACTCTCTACAGTTCTACAGTACTCCTAATCTCCAGTAAATCAGGTCAATCTCTCTCTCTCTCTCTTCTAATCTAAATGGAGAGGACGCCAGCCACGTCCTCTCCCTATCAATCTCAATGCACGTGTGAAAATGGCGGCGACGCGCGGCTCCTTATATAGAATCCGAGT
Source organism: Pseudophryne corroboree (assembly GCF_028390025.1). Lineage (NCBI taxonomy): Eukaryota > Metazoa > Chordata > Amphibia > Anura > Myobatrachidae > Pseudophryne > Pseudophryne corroboree. Next base: position 516,621,264 of record NC_086449.1, read on the forward strand.
CTCGCGAGAATCTGACAGCGTCATGATGACGTTCGGGCGCGCTCGGGTTAACCGAGCAAGGCGGGAAGATCCGAGTCGCTCGGACCCGTGAAAAAAAACATGAAGTTCGTGCGGGTTCGGATTCAGAGAAACCGAACCCGCTCATCCCTAATTTTTATCCTTTTGGACTACCTTGACAAGTGACGATGAATTAATCCTCCTTTCTAGCTTGGATTTTACATAAATGGATACTGTGCATTGCAGAGAAGTGAAATACCATTACTTTGTATTCAGCAGTCTAAATTGTTATTTAGTTTAATCCTAGCAGACTTTCCAGTCTTTCACTGTAATAAGTTACTTTCTTTGTTTGAATACAATGTCTTTAATATCCTTGCTCTCCTTCTAGCTCCTCAATGAAGAATCTCTCTACAGTGTAGCTAGCAGATGGTAAGTATGATATTGTATACTAAAATATTTACTGTTGCTCCTCAGTAGATGAAGTCTCGTTACCAGTGTGTATATAAATGTATACGATTACTATCTCCATCTCCTTGGTATACAATGCCTTATTTAACTGGAGAAAGTAGTCTATTCTTTCCTGCAGCTTCTCTGAATATTTATGTACTCAGGGTTGATCAGTAACTTTGTGGAAAGTTAGAAATATAATATATTCAAGTTACACTGTACAGGCTAAATGTACTTATGCTAGGCAGCCTTTGCATATGTCATTACTTGGCTTCCATAGAATTAGCTGCAACTATGCCTTTAGCTATGAGTCATTAGAATTTCTCAGTTCTGGCATAGTAAAGTCTATTGCCATGTAGTGCTTCCCTTTGCTGACTGATTGGTTCCTCTTAAGTCTTTGCTTTAAATTTACTCTTTAAATCTTAGATATAAGCCACAGATGCAGTGTCATGTCAGCTTCATAACTTTAAATCCCATTAGCATTTAAGGAAAAAACTTAGTCTATGCTTCAGCTGCTATATGCAAACCCCTTATATGTATATATATATATTCTGTCCATAGTCTTAGGGATTAAATATAGACTACTTGTGGCTAGTATTGTTTATCACAGTCTGAGACAAAGTGCAGCTATATGTCTCCTATAGTTTGAGGTGCCTTTGTGGTGTTAAACACATGCAGGTGTCAATTTGTTCACTTACACCTCCTTGATTGGTCAGACACTCCCCCGTCTCATCTCACTGGCTTATCTCTGCAGGCGCCGCCTCCCTTATCATCTGGAGCTTTAGCACTGGAACAGCCTTTACTGACATCTCTGCTGTTTGAAGCGCCACCCTCCTGTCATTTCTGCTACTGGGGGCACTAGGGCTCTCATCAGTGTCACCGCCTTCAGCCTTTTTACTGCCCGCCAGGGTGTTTACAGCAGCGGCGGGGGCAGCGACATCACAGCGGCGCACTTTATTGAGCCTGCCGCCTGGGGATCTTAGAGCAGGTAGGCAACCTCAGCGGCCTCTCCTACCGCTCAAATCCCGCTCTGATCTCCAGCGGCTCTCCTTGTCTGACTGCGCTACCTGGTCTCTCTCCGGCAGCTGCTGTAATGTTTACAGCGGTTTACAGCTTCTCAACAGCGCTAGAGATACCCAAGTGCGAGCACTGCAAAGGCGATGTTAGGGTCTCCTGCTCTGTGCTGCCACGTCGTCATGGCAACCGGGAGACAAGTGCTAGCGGAGTAACCTGAGCGTAGCTGATACTCCGGTTCGGGTCTTTTGCTGTGCAGTGGTTACAGGCTCTGTGCACGGCAGGGGATCCGGTGCTGGTTTTTGTGCTCACAGTCTGTGAGGTCTGAGTGGGGTGTGGACAGCACCTGCTATATAAACCCTCTTCTCAGGTTAGGCAGATGCTGCTGAATCTTTGTTGGTTAGTCAGTTCCTGAAAGCTAGCTAGTACTGTGTAAACTTTGTATTTGTTTGTTGCTTACTGCAAATAGGCCTTGGGATTTGGTATTACACTCTGCCAATCCAGACCTAGCAGTAAGACTGGAGTCAGTCGTTTAACCTGCTGGGGTTCTTTTGCTACTCTGTGAACCTAGCAAGTTTGCGGCTGTATTCTCAGACTTGCCTGCCAAAATCCTTTCTCACTGTGCAAGGTGTTCAGGTGTCAGTTTAGTGGCAGTAAGCTGAACCAGTGCACTGCAAGTGAGGACTAGGATTGTGGAGACTCTCCTTGTGTCTATTATTCCATCTCTGACCAAGGAGTTTACTGCCACACCCGTCGGTAACCCTTTAGGGTTTTGCTGTTGCCCTTAGCAACAGCATTTCGGGTTCTCTACGTATTAAATCACAACATCTCGCTTCTTTCCATCTGAGCATTCCTAATACTAGGGAGACACCCAGTTTCTTAGCCTTTGGGCTTCTCTGTTCACTTTTTGTTTATTTTGTTACCCTATCACCTTCTATGTATGTAATGTCATATTCCCCAGTCTGTCTGTGAGTTCATTTGTTTTGCATCCCTCTCCGTTCAGACACCAGTACATTCCTGCTGGCACTGGTGTGCATAACAGGCGATCTGCATTCTGCCTAGCGCCGGCGGAGCTCGCCTTTTATACATTCCCTGGTACTGGTCTCGAGGGCCCCCCTTTGCACCCGGCTCTCTGATACTGGTCTCGCGGGTCCCCTTTATGCACCCGGCTCTCTCTTTCTCCCGGTCCGCGGTCTCCTCTCTGCACACGGCTTCCCCACAGCTCTCTTCTTACCGGCGCGCGGTAGCCTTCTATGCACACGGCTCCCGGCGCGCGATCGGTAAATTCTCCCTTGCACTATCTCTATTATAGATCATGCAAGTATGTAAGTGTGGGCATATAACAATCATTCCTATCCCTATAACACATTTTTCATCTCATCACATCACATTACATTATACCCTGCTTTCCTATATATATATATATATATATATATATATATACATATGTTTACATTCAAATAAATATACATTAAAATAAATATACATACTTCACTTACAATATACATGTATATACTCATACAATACTTATTATTTTATATATATATACACAAAGCAAATAAAATCAATATGTCCGCTACATTCTCCCCCTGGTGATCAATTGTATTATTGGTAATAAAAACAGATCACCACTTTTAGCTTAGTTTAACTCTACTAGTAAAGGTAATAGGTATAATAAGGCCATACATTTATTATATTAGGGTGTACTACCCTAGGTACAATGCAAGGTACCCCTAGTTCATCATAAGTATGAATGCATGGGGGTTGACATATCCTCCTTGGTCTTTCTATAGCCTGTTCCCCCATGTTCTCATTCTCAGTATATACCATAGATCTATAATCTGATCTTTCTGGCACATTTTCCTCCAGCTCACTTGTATTATTACTATTTTCTGATCCAGACTGGTCAATATTACCCTCCAGGTCTTCATCAGAGAGGGACCCAATGGGACCATCAGTATTCCCCTCTTGAATGAACCCCCGTAGGTCAACACCCCCATCTTTAAAGTAGCATCCTTGCCCAGTAGCTTCATCCTCTAAATTTTCCATATCGTCAGCCTCAATAATTTGCTCAGATCCGTTCTCTTTGGCCCCTATATTGGAACTAGTCTCAAAGTCATTTCTATAATTATTTAAGCGGACTTCACGTCCTATTGGGAGCAAATGTTGCCTATGAAAAGTCAATACAGTTTCATCCCCATTTTCTGGTCTAATTTTATATACGGGTAGCCCTGGATACTTTTCTATTACTATGAAAGGATCTTCTCTCCATCTATTATTTATTTAAAATTTTCTAGGGGTTCCAAGCTGCTTTAATAACACTCTATCCCCAGGAGCCAAAACCTGATCCCGTACATTCCTGTCATAATAACTTTTATTTTTAACCTCTAATCTAGCAATAGTTTCATTGGCTACGTCATATGCTTTTTTAAAATCTTCTCTTAATTTCTTAATATATTTAATATGAAAATTTAACGGGTTTGCCACTATTAGAAATCCCCATACACACGTCTATGGGAAGTCTAGCCTCTCGCCCAAACATCAAAGCATATGGTGAATATCCTGTAGCTTCATTTCTTGTGCAATTATAAGCATGTATCAAGCGATCAATATGCCTTTTCCAATGTTTTTTATCAAACGGGTTTAAAGTCCCCAACATATTCAATAAGGTTCTGTTGAACCTTTCAGGTTGAGGGTTCCCCTGAGGGTGATAAGGGGTGGTTCGTGATTTTGTTATCCCACAAGTCGCACAGAGTTCCTTAATTAACTTACTCTCGAACTCTCTCCCTTGATCTGAATTTTATCGGTTAGGCAGACCGTAATGAACAAAATATTTGTCCCATAGAGTATTGGCTACAGTATGTGCTTTCTGATTTGGTGTAATGTAAGCTTGGGCATATTTTGTAAAATGGTCTGTAATTATTAATATGTGACATTTTTTTCCCGGTTCTACTTCTAATATTAAAAAGTCCATACAGACTAGGTCCATAGGACCATTGCTTCTAAAATTTACTAGTGGGGCAAATTGATTACTTACAGTCTTCCGTACTATGCAGTTTCCACAATTCTGACAATAGGTTTCTATTTCTTTCCTCATGCCAGGCCAATAAAACCTATCATATATTAAATTTAAGGTCTTATCATTTCCTAAATGGCCATGGTCATCATGTAATGCTTTCATTACCATAGATCGATATATCTTTGGTAATACTAATTGATATAATTTTTTTTTCTCTCCTTGCCTTCCCATTACTCTATATAACAACCCATTAATCATCAATAAATGTTTCCTTTGTCTTTCTAAGAACCTTACTTCATCGGAGGTACTAGATATCAAAGAGTCCCAATTTTTATTACTTTTATTTTTTATTTTTTCAGATATGATACATCCTATGTCTGAATCTTTCCTCTGATCTTCCTATATTTGGCTTTTCCTAAGTCTTGGCAATCCCTCTAGTTCTAAATGACTCAACCAGCAGTATGACAAAGGCAGAGCTTTTCAAGTGGCACCCAATGAACTCAATGATTCTCCTGGAGTCATTTCCTTAATCTGAATATGATGGCACATCCCCTTCACTTCACCAACCGGCACCTCAATCCATTCATCAGCAGTATAACAATTACCTTGATTAGGTATTCGGGATAAAGAGTCAGCATCAATATTATTAATTCCTGGCCTATATTTTAAAGTAAAATTATATAGAGCCAAAGCTGCAAGCCATCTGTGTCCTGTCGCATCTAATTTTGCAGTAGTAAGGATGTATGTTAAAGGATTGTTATCTGTGTGAATCTCAAAAGTTACTCCATATAAATATTCATGACATTTTTCCACCACACACCATTTTAAAGCTAAAAACTCCAATTTGTGTGTGGGGTAATTTCTCTCACTGGCAGATAACCCCCTACTAGTAAAAGACACGGGCTTCAACTCGTCTTGATGCTTTTGATACAATACTCCTCCAATACCTTCTTGTGATGCATCTATATGAAGTACATATGGAAGTGAAGGGTTTGCATAGGCTAGAACTGGAGCCCCAGTTAGCTTTATTTTTAAAGTCTGGAATGCCGTTTCATATTCCTCAGTCCACCGCTCCCCAAAAGGTGCATTAGGTTAAGCAAGCACTTAGAGGTAATTTTGGTCTCTCTCCTCCTATTAGTAGGTGGGTATCCTCTAGTCAAATCAGTAAGAGGTTTTGAGATTTTTGAATAATTGGGAATAAATCTGCGGTAGTACAGGTTGAGTATCCCATATCCAAATATTCCGAAATACGGAATATTCCGAAATACGGACTTTTTTGAGTGAGAATGAGATAGTGAAATCTTTGTTTTTTGATGGTTCAATGTACACAAACTTTGTTTAATACACAAAGTTATTAATAATATTGTATTAAATGACCTTCAGGCTGTGTATATAAGGTGTATATGAAACATTAATGAATTGAGTGAATGTAGACACACTTTGTTTAATGCACAAAGTTATAAAAAATATTGGCTAAAATTACCTTCAGGCTGTGTGTATAAGGTGTATATGTAACATAAATGCATTCTGTACTTAGATTTAGGTCCCATCACCATGATATCTCATTATGGTATCTAATTATTCCAAAATACGGAAAAATCCGATATCCAAAATACCTCTGGTCCCAAGCATTTTGGATAAGGGATACTCAACCTGTACCCGCAAAAACCTAAAAAAGATCAGAGTTCTTTTAATTTATTGGGCCTAGGCCAATTTATCACAGCCTCAATCTTTGCAGGGTCAGTAGCAATTCCCTCCCTATTCACAATGTGTCCCAAATACTTCACTGAGAATCTACATAGCTGACATTTATCAATAGACAACTTCAATCCCCCTTCAATTAATCTATCCAAAACTTTGATAAGACGGGTATTATGCTCTTGAAGGGAACTCCCAAAAACAATGATGTCATCTAAATAGACAATGACCTCTCTATAATTCATATCCCCAATTACTTTATCCATTGTCCTTTGGGGCTCCCTTAATCCCCTGGGGCATTTTTAGGAATTAAAAAAAACCTAATGGGCAAATAAATGCAGTTTTGTCTCTATCTTCTGGGCGCATGGGGATCTGGTAGAATCCATTCCGTAGGTCTAATACCGAAAACCATACACTTCCTTGCAAGCAGTCTAATGCTTCATCAATTTTAGGAACCGTGTACTGGTCTGGGACAGTTCTTGCATTAAGGGTCCTGTAATCTACGCACATACGAATTTTCCCATTTTTCTTTTTAGCAATTACAATTGGAGAAGCATATGGACTACGAGATTCTATAATAATTTGATTCTCTAACAACCCCTTTAAGTGTAACCGGATATCTTCAAAATCCGCAGGAGCTATCCTGCGAGATCTTTCACGAAAAGGACTTGTATCCGTGAGTTCTATGCTATGTTCTACTCCTTTTGCCTTTCCTAAATCCCATTCATTAGATGAGAAAGCCTTCCTCCTAATATTTAATTCCCTTATCAAAGAATCTTTGTCCTCTTTTAGAATATCGCTATTTTGGAAACAAACTTCAAATTCACCCTTCTCCACCTCAAGCTTATCTCTGGGTTGAATTACCCAAGTAAATCCTGCTTCAGTAATCTGTTCCTTCCTATGCCTATCCTGACACCATTTTGATAACTCATTGTACAATTGGGTATTAGTACCTATAATTACAGGAAGTTCATTCCTGCCCCCTTGGATCTCAGGACAAATTAGAGCAATAAAAGGGACCTGCAATGGCTTTCCAGGGATTTCTCTATCAAATTCGAGAGTAACTTGTACATACCCTAAGTAAGGATATTTGCTTACACTTAAACCCCAGATTATTAATCCATTAAGGGGTTGTATTTGCACATCCGATATGTGTTCATTATACCAGGATTCAAAAATAATTGACACCTGAGACCCACTGTCTAGTAATACTTTACATTTGTTCCCATTAATGGACGCAGAGACTATTGGCGTAGGACCCATCAGACCTTCTGGAATTTTCCCATTCCACCAGGAGATCCCCATAGCACAGTAGCTGACTTCTAGGGGGACTGTGAGGGGTTCACAGTCCTCCCCCGTCCGTTTCCCTGCCCAGAAAGATTATGGCTGTTCAATGCTGTATTTTTATCACTAACTCTTTGCGAAAAGTTCCCAGTATCAGCAGTGCATTCATAGGCCCTATGCCCTGACCTACCACATTTGAAACATCCTCGGCCTCTATTATTATAATTACTTCCCCTTCCCCTCACAGACATATTATTGTTTGTCCTTGATGAGGAGAGACTAGAATTACTGTTGGTTTGTAAAACCATAAACTGTTCTAGTTTTTTATTTTGTTCCTCTATCATTTTAAGTATTTTTTTCTTCAAATGGATTCACTTCCACCATAGGTTGTATCACTTTTACTTTTTTTTATAGTTTTTTCTCTCATTTCAATTAATGCCTCTTCTTGCTTTACCTCTTTTAACAGATCATTAAAATTGGGAGGGGTCTCTCTTATCCCTGAACATCTTAACATTTGAGCCACAAAGTCAGTGGTCAATGCTCCTCTAAGGAGCTGCTTCATCCTACTTCCATCCACCTCCTCTCTAGTAATACCTCCTTTATCAACTATTTTATACAGGAGTTTATCTATTCTAATCAAATAAGCACTAAGTTTCTCCCCAGGTTCTTGGAATGTATGATGGAATCTCGAAGTCAAATCTCCCACATCCTCTAAAGTGCATTATGCGTAATCCAAAGATTCAAAATAAATTTCAAGAGTGGCTTGCGGATTGCTTATTCTAGCTGCCTGAATAATACCCATGGCTGGTCCCCTCAAGCTCTCTACTACCCTCTGCCTTTTTATTTGGTCGGGACATTGCCACTCTTCCGCTTGCTAAACAGCAGCTTCTTTCCATGCTTCGTATGTTTCTTCCCCAAGTGGCATAGGCACTATTCCTGAAAATATTCTTAACCTACTGTAGCTTCCCTCATAGTGCCATCTCTCCAACTGTGTGACAACTTTATCTACCATGGTCTCAAACTGCCCTCCATTTACATTGGCACCATCCCCCTGGGTATTTCTGCTCTCATTAACCCTCTCTGGGTTTTCAGCAGATGCTGAGATATGAGCACTAACTATTTCTTCCTCACTACTCTTAGGCCATATAATGTGCCACAGTCTTCCAATTTCTCCCCCAGCTACAATCATTGTGGGTATTAATCTAGCATCTAACTCTTTTTCTATCTATATCAAAATAGCCACAACTCTCCCGGAATCCTCTCCCCATTTATCTACGATCCAAGGTTTGCTTACTCCATACAATTTGTCTAAAGTCTCTAATACCACGATCCAAGGTTTGCTTACTCCATACAATTTGTCTAAAGTCTCTAATACCACATCATCATGAATGTCAGAAAAATTCCCCCCTACTCCCATACACTTTTTTAAACTTGTTCCTCTCTGTGTACACCAAGTGTATAACTCTTCTCCTGAAATCCTCTCCATTATAGTGTCCTGAATATTCATCTCAGCAGTGCCTCCAAATGTAACCCTATCTTACCTCTAGATATGAGTCACTAATATAAGTCGGTGCCTCCACCCAAGCTAATTTCTATCTTGGCTTGCCTGGGTAAGCCTTGCATGAAATGGATGTGCAAATCAATAAATACACATTTAATACCCAAATCCTCTTAATATAATAACACATTAAATACCTGTTCTTCTTTTCTTTGCTTTAGGATCCAGATAAACCACCACAATATCTGTATGGTAAGTATAGTTTTATATATATATATATATATATATATATGTATATATATATATATATATATGCTCTAATTACATACTCAACTACTAATTGACATTTTTTCCTTTTTTTTCTATACAAATAACTATGCATGTAATACACAATAACACATACTATATACTCTACTTGAGTGACCCGGGTACTCTCAATCTTTAAATGCGCAGTTGGGGCCCAATGAGTGTATTTTTATCCTTTTGGACTACCTTGACAAGTGACGATGAATTAATCCTCCTTTCTAGCTTGGATTTTACATAAATGGATACTGTGCATTGCAGAGAAGTGAAATACCATTACTTTGTATTCAGCAGTCTAAATTGTTATTTAGTTTAATCCTAGCAGACTTTCCAGTCTTTCACTGTAATAAGTTACTTTCTTTGTTTGAATACAATGTCTTTAATATCCTTGCTCTCCTTCTAGCTCCTCAATGAAGAGTCTCTCTACAGTGTAGCTAGCAGATGGTAAGTATGATATTGTATACTAAAATATTTACTGTTGCTCCTCAGTAGATGAAGTCTTGTTACCAGTGTGTATATAAATGTATACGATTACTATCTCCATCTCCTTGGTATACAATGCCTTATTTAACTGGAGAAAGTAGTCTATTCTTTCCTGCAGCTTCTCTGAATATTTATGTACTCAGGGTTGATCAGTAACTTTGTGGAAAGTTAGAAATATAATATATTCAAGTAACACTGTACAGGCTAAATGTACTTATGCTAGGCAGCCTTTGCATATGTCATTACTTGGCTTCCATAGAATTAGCTGCAACTATGCCTTTAGCTATGAGTCATTAGAATTTCTCAGTTCTGGCATAGTAAAGTCTATTGCCATGTAGAGCTTCCCTTTGCTGACTGATTGGTTCCTCTTAAGTCTTTGCTTTAAATTTACTCTTTAAATCTTAGATATAAGCCACAAACTTAGTCTATGCTTCAGCTGCTATATGCCAACCCCTTATATGTATATATATATATATATATATTCTGTCCATAGTCTTAGGGGTTAAATATAGACTACTTGTCGCTAGTATTGTTTATCAGAGTCTGAGCCCAAGTGCAGCTATATGTATCCTATAGTTTGAGGTGCCTTTGTGGTGTTAAACACATGCAGGTGTCAATTTGTTCACTTACACCTCCTTGATTGGTCAGACACTCCCCCGGCTCTCCTCACTGGCTTATCTCTGCAGGCGCCGCCTCCCTTATCATCTGGAGCTTTAGCACCGGAACAGCCTTTACTGACATCTCTGCTGTCTGAAGCGCCGCCCTCCTGTCATTTATGCTACTGGGGGCACTAGGGCTCTCATCAGTGTCACTGCCTTCAGCCTTTTTACTGCCCGCCAGGGTGTTTACAGCAGCGGCGGGGGCAGCGACATCACAGCGGTGCACTTTATTGAGCCTGCCAAATGGGGATCTTAGAGCAGGTAGGCAACCTCAGCGGCCTCTCCTACCGCTCAAATCCCGCTCTGATCTCCAGTGGCTCTCCTTGTCTGACTGCGCTACCTGGTCTCTCTCCGGCAGCTGCTGTAATGTTTACAGCGGTTTACAGTTTCTCAACAGCGCCAGAGATACCCAAGTGCGAGCACTGCAAGGGCGATCTGCATTCTGCCTAGCGCCGGCAGAGCCTGCCTTTTATACATTCCCTGGTACTGGTCTCGAGGGCCCCCCTTTGCATCTGGCTCTCTGATACTGGTCTCGCGGGTCCCCTTTATGCACCTGGCTCCCTCTGTCTCCCGGCACGTGGTCTCCTCTCTGCACACGGCTCCTTTTATGCACCTGGCTCTCTCTGTCTCCCGGCGCGCGGTCTCCTCTCTGCACACGGCTTCCCCACAGCTCTCTTCTCTCCTTACCGGCGCACGGTAATCTTCTATGCACACGGCTCCTGACGCGCGATCTGTAAATTCTTCCTTGCACTATCTCTATTATAGATCATGCAAATATGTAAGTGTGGGCATATAACAATCATTCCTATCCCTATAACACATTTTTCATCTCATCACATCACATTACATTATACCCTGCTTTCCTATATATATATATATATATATATATATACTTATTTTTTCATTAAAATAAATATACATTAAAATAAATATACATACTTCACTTACAATATACATGTATATACTCATACAATACTAATTATTTTATATATATACACAAAGCAAATAAAATCAATATTTCTGCTACACCAGGAAGATTGAACAGCAGAATAGAAGGTAAATGATTTGTCAGCTAGATCCAACAGATGCCAAATGTCAGTGAGCTGGAGGGTAGATTTATCCTTCTCTGTTTAACAAGATTACAAGGCTTTGTGCCAAACACCCCCCTTCCCAGACATCAACAAGATACTACATACACTCATAGGTGGATCCAAGGGGGGGGGGCACTCGGGCTCGTTCCCCCCCCCCTGTCCTTTCTGACTTTTTTATTTCAAAAGGAGAACAGCAGCCGCACTACTGCTATTTCCGTCAGTCAGATTTGATAAAAGAGCCGGCAGGCACTAGGACCCACCACGGCCCTAACAGCAAATCCATGTGGTAACCAATGGGGAGGCTGGAATGCAGCTCCAGCCTCCCCCTGCTCACACCGCAACCTACCTCCCCTATTGCTAGACGGCCAGAGTCCAGCCCAGGTGCGGGGTTCAAATGCCAGCATCGAGTAAGACTGTTACTTATGATGGCACAAAAGGCTTCATCAGCCCTCACTGCAAAGCACAACAATCCCAGCGCTTCCTCCTCCACTTCCTTTACCACCATGCTAGGTGCAGTCAAACTCAGCCTCAGCTTTGAGAAGGCGGCCCGTGTGATTGTGACAGGACTGTCCTGCAGATGTCTTATGCTGCTTGTTGGAGATCCAGCCGGCTGCTTCTGATGATCAAAGATGGGCAGTTCGTGTCCTGCAGTCTGAGTCTCAGTGCAGTGCCCAAAACAAGGTATGCTGCACCTGCCACCACCAACTAAAATCTATAATAATTATATTGTGATGGGGTGCCTTCCAGGCTTCCATAACTAATGGAACAGGTGACCAACATTTCAAGGCCCAATCAGCCTTTTCATCAGGGTGAAACATTGGCAATAAACCAGGATGTGCTCCTGCAGTCAATCATTACCTGATGGCGTATTCTGTGAGGCCACGCCCCCTGTGATACCACACACCTTATCTGGGAGCACGCGTGCCTTAGGTGCATGTAAATATCACTATTACCGTTCCCCTATCATGGTGCTCCCCCTTTCATTTTCTTCTGGATCCGCCCCTGCATACACTGTGTCACATCTGTGGGTTCTTGTGAACTTGAGATAGAATCTGTCATTGGTCCAGTAGAGGGTGCTTTATGTAGGAAGCTAGGTTGGCAAATGTAACTCTTGCTATAGTAGGCACAGGGGTGTTGCAGAATATAACCTAGGAAGAGTCTCTTTTTATTAAAAGCAGGAAAGTACTGAAGACAGCAGACAGTAACTGAGGCTGTCACGGGGCAGAACTGAAACTAATAAAAACTGGAACAGGAGTCAAATTGCAATTGACTTTGAACTGACCAGACTGTAACCATTAGAAACTGGAACAGAATTAAAATTTCCACTGACTTTGCACTAGCCAGACTGGAACATGTAGGAACTGGAACAGAAGTCAGACTTGCACTGACTTTGTAATGGCTGGACTGGAACCAGTAGACACCGGGAACAGGAGTCAGACTTGCACTGACTTTGGCGGTGACTAGACCAGAACTGGTAGAAACTGGAAAAGGGGTCAGACTTGCACTGACTTTGCACTGTCTGGACTGGAACTGGTAGAAATTAACTTTAGGAAGCAGCAAGCCAGCAAATACACTGAGTGCAGATTTGCTAGGCTAGATATACTGTAGACTGCTTGAAGCATACAGCACTGGAAACACTAGCTAAATAACAAGGACAAGCTGGAACCTGTAACTCACTGGAGAAAGAAGTCACAGCTACACTACATAGACAATGAAGGTATAAAACGGGTTGAGGGGCTCTGATTAGATAATTTGCTAACTAAACGGCTTGCTGGAAGGAGCTAACAGCGTTTGAAAAGGGGATCATAGTAGGCTGCACAATGTCATGTTTCCTGGACTGGTATACAGGAAGTTCACTAACTCGGATGGACTGGTCAGCTCAGAGTTCAGATCTTAACCCAATTTAGAACAACTGGGACAAATTGGAGTGACATGTGCATTCTAGACTGACTCGACCTTCTTCAGTGTTGCAGTTGGTTACTGTACTTAAGGAATGACAAAACATCCCACCTGCTGTTGTCCAGGAACTTGTGGACAGTTTGCCAAAAAGGATGTCTGCAGTAATCACTGCACGTGGTGGACCTACAAAGTACTGACATCAATAAAATCTTGTTGATCTATTTGCTGTCAGTGTTCAATCACTTTTGTCAAGACAGTGTACTTGGACCAGTGAGACTGCAAACAGGAGTCTGGAGCCGCGATGTTGTTCTGGGCAATTGGTTGGAGCTCATGGGAATCCTGTTATCCCCGTTTCTGTTCAGCAATTGATGGGGGGAATCAGCTGACTGAACTGAGGCTTTCAGTTGGTGGAGCGGATATCAGTTGACCACAAAGCGGCGCGCAGCAAATGGAGATGGCAGGAAAGTTTGCTGGGAGTCTACAGGGAGCATCGGGGTGTAATACCAACCACGTCGGGGTTCAGGGCGGCAGCATGGGTGCTGACCACAGGACATCTGGAGCCAGTCTGAGTAAGGAACGAGGTGCAAGTCTCCATAGCCTGAAACAGTGTTATTAAATCCATGAAAAGGACAGGACTGATACAGTACCTGAGGCACTCTACTAATATCTTAACTGAACTAATCTGAACATACTACATTTATAGTTACCCTCTGTTTCTTATCTTTCAACTTGTTATTTACACATGTACAATTTACATTTTCATATGTTCTTGATTTGATCCAATTTAAGAGCATAGCAATCATAGCAGTGAATTTAATTAAATGCAGTATTGAATAGCGCCATGAATAAGTGCCCTATTCAATTAACCTGCATCTCCCAACTAAAGCCCAACACTTAAGTCAGGGGACGCAGGTTACCGAGCCTAAAGAATGCTATTTAGTTGCGGTAACTTAAGTGGCTACCACAACTCACAATGCACACTAGTTTTGCTGGATTTCTGCTCATACATCAGGAGGGTGCGGAATACATTTGTAATCCTGGCAGGCGGGATGCCGGCTGTCAGTATTCCATCAGCAACATCCCACCTGCTAGAATGCCGGCAGCGGGGCGAGCGCTACTAGTCCCCTTGCGGGCACGCCATGCTCGCCAAAGGATCTATTCCTACTCTATGGGGAGTGTTGTGGACACCCATGAGTGGGAATAGCCCCAGTAAGCCGGTATTCCGGCTGTCGGCTTTGGTGGCTGTCGGGATTCTGGCATCGGTATCCTGACTGCTGGGATCCCGACAGCCGGCAAATTGATTGCCTCCCGGAGGGTGCAAGCATAAATCCTCTAGTCAGGACTTTAATTGAATAGCTCTGGGCTCTCATTCCCAGGTTATTCAATATTTATTTCATTGACTTCCCCCCATAAAGATTTTTAACTCACAGATTGATGTTAAAGATAAAATTACTGAACTGTTTTCTTTTCAGGTATCAATGTTGTTAATGATTTGGGGAATAATTCAGAGTTGATCGCAGCAGCAAATTTGTTCGCTAATGGGTAAAACCATGTGCACTGCAGGGGGGGCAGATATACCATGTGCAGAGAGAGTTAGATGTGGGTGGGGTGTGTTCAAACTGAAATATAAATTGCAGTCTAAAAATAAAGCAGCCAGTATTTACCCTGCACAGAAACAAAATAACCCACCCAAATCTAACTTTCTCTGCACATATATAGCTGCCCCCCTGCACTGCACATGGGGGGTCATTCCGACCCGATCGCTCGCTGCAGTTTATCACAGCACAGCGATCGTGTCGGAATTGCGCATGCGCCGGCACATGCCGGACAGCCGAAGGTCGTCGTTTCCCTGCGATCGCCTCTGCCTGATTGACAGGCGGAGGCGGTCACTGGGCGGGAGGGGGCGGCACGGCAGTGTTTGCCCGCCATTATGGGGGCGCAGTCCGGCCAATGCAGGCATGGCTGGACCATGCGGGAGGCGGGCCACAGCGGCTGCATGACGGGGAGCGACGAGTAGCTCCCCGCCAGCACGCTAAAGCTGCGCTGGCCGGGAGCTACTTCTAAAGTGTAAAAGCATCGCCTCTGTGCGATGCTTTTGCATTTCTGCGGGGGGGGGGGGGGCGGCACTGACATGCGGGGCGGGATAGCCTTGTGCTGGGCATCCCCCCGCATGTCTAATGTCATGATCGTAGCCCTGCAAAATTTTGCCGGGCTACGATCAACTCGGAATGACCCCCATGGTTTTGCCCATTAGCTAACAAATTTGCTGCTGCGATCAGATCTGAATTAGGCCCTTGATCCCTTGTTTCACCTGTACAGCAATACTCACAGAGCACTTTTTCTCAGCACTATCAGTAATACCCCTTTTCACTAGCCTGAAAACCTCCAGAAAGGGCTTCAGAAAGGAGGAGTTAGTTGGAGTGAAGGTGTACTAGCGTAGTGCTGAGCCTTGTTGTGCTTTACAGTATATTATAATGAGATGAGGTGGAAAAGGTGGTGAATGTACAAGGGCATAACTGTATGTTGGGAATGCTTATGGTTAGCAGGATCCGGTTAGGATCCCGACGGTTGGGATCCTGGCTGTCAAAATACAGACGCAGGAATCCCGACACGGATCAGAATGCTGGCACTGGCTTCCCGAATAGGGTCACAATTCTGGCGTTGGCATCCCGATAGCTGAGATATATTTAGTGGACCATTATGATAAAGGAAGAAATTGCAGCATTTTCAACATGTGGTAATACGAACTATTAAGATATCCACTCTGTGCACCAAATGAGATTCCTTTGCTTAAACTACGCAAATGAGAATTAATATTCAAATTCAATTTCAAATTCTTACCATGTGACGATTTATGTATTTAACTAAGAGGCAAAATAATTGTAACTGTGTACAATCTCTTCACCGGTCAACATACCCTTTTTAAGGATAATATCTCATTAAAGTTACGTCTTATTTATGATTTATAAATCTAAGTTATTATATATGTGACCAAAAAAATAATTATCTACTTCTCTTAGTGCTTGCTAAATCACTGTTTTTGAGTACTCCAAGTTGTAGTCAGTTCTCATCCATCAGCTGCAGTGTGTACTATGTAGTGATGAATGGGAGATACCTGCCAACTTTCCCACTGTTGGACAGACATGTCTTTGGCTGGTACAAATAGGCATATTTATAATGGGTGCAAGGTGTGTGGTGTACACAGGCCTCTTCGTCCACACCGCACACCCTGCACCCTGCAGCCGGCGCTGCAGACATAAATCACTGTGAAAATTGCCACAGTGGCCAATTTCCCAGTGATTTGCGCATCCGCAATAGAGATGTCCCCGGGAACAAGGCGCAGGTGCCATGTTCCCGGAGACCTGCTCATGGGCAGTAGTCTATTCACTGCCAGAGAGGAGGGGACCCATATGCAGTCTGCATACGGAACCTCTCCCCTCTTAAAACTCCCCTGCTGAGACAGTGGGTCAGAGCACACAAATCAGGACAGTCCTGACTAAGGACCTAATTCAGTAAGGATTGCTTATGCGTTATTCCATTGGTCAGGAATCTGCGCACGTGCATGACCCATTCTGCGCATGAGGTCCAGAGGTTATATATATGGCTCCTAACGCGTATAGGTTTTTTTTTCTGTTTTTTGTTTTTTTGCTGTTTCAGGCCTGCCATCACAGATAAACATCTAGACCGATGGTCATGATGTTCATCGCAGATACTATAGCATCGCAAATGCAGAAAGGAAGTGGTATGCTTCTCCTCCTGCATTTGCATTTGAAAGGATTGCATTTGCAAAAGAATTAGAACCTAAATCGGGACAGTTTAGGTGGTACTGTAGAGCAATTTAAACATGCTTGGGATAGGCATATGAATATCCTTACAAAGAATTAAGGTTCAAAAAGGATTGAGATTGCCTAAAGGATAAAAAAAAGGGGCAGACTAGATGGGCCAAGTGGTTCTTATCTGCAGTCAAATTCTATGTTTCTATGTATGTTTCTATGTTACTGTACTTTGTATGTAGGTAATAAATGATGGAAAATATAGTTTATTGTCACAATCAGAGCTGTTTTGTACTTTATTTGCAGGCTTAAATCCACTTGGATTTTTTTATGCTATTGTAATTTACAGATATGCACAGGCCGGCACTACCCGCTCAGCAAAGGGATGCAAAGCAGGTAGGCGCCAGTCAGGAGAGGCGCTCTCCCTGCTCTGCATCCCCGCTGCTACCGGCTGCTGTGCCCGTCAAACCGTTTGACAGGCAGCGGCAGCTTGAAGCTTCCCCCTACCCCCCCCCCCCCCCGCACTGTCCGTCCGTGTCCTGGGCTCTGGCCGAAAAGAGGGCGGCGCTACACTGCACCAAGGGGCGGAACTACATGGGACCAGGCTGAAGAGGACATAAACTGCTACAAATCCAGCCAGCCAGTTAATATATTGAAAGAGCGTGAGTGAGAATGTGTGTATCTGTGTGTATGTGTGTGTGTGTATGTGTATCTATCTATGTGTATGTGTATCTACAGTGTGTGTGTGTGTGTGTGTGTGTGAGTCTGTGTGTATGTCTGTGTGTCTATGTGTATGTGTGTGTGGGAGGCAGTGTATATGGCACTGTGGGGCATTTGTGTATCTGGCACTGTGGGGCATTTGTGTAACTGGCACTGTAGGGCATTCGTGTATCTGGCACTGTGGGGGCATATCAGGCAATGTAGGAGCATATCTGTCACGGTGGGGGCATTTGTGTATCTGGCACTATTGAGGTCATATGTGCATCTACCCCCCCATATGTGTATAATGCCCCATTTTCATTGACCACGCCCCATGTGGCATTTGGTCACACCCATTTTTGGCGCGCGCGCCTTCAACGCATGCACACAGTACCCCTAAGACATTTTTTCTACTTGAACCACTGGTGGGAGGGGGGCATAATTTGTATAAATGGCACTTCTGAGGGCATTATATATAACCGTCGCTACTACAGGGGCTATTATGTGTATAACTGGTGGTACCACAGGGGCTATAATGTGTATAACCGGCACTACCGCAGGGGCTATTATGTATATAACCGGCACCACTACTGGGGACATTATGTGTATAAACAGCATTACTATGCGCAGAGTAATGTGAATAAGATTGTGCTACTGTGTGGCATAATTTGAAATGGGGGTACTATTGTGTGACCATGCCTCTTCCTTGTGAGACCACACACCTTTTTGCCGCACACTGTCCCTTTGTAAAGTATGGGAGGGGGCAAATTTATTGTTTGCAGGGGGGGCGCGCTGAACACCCTAGCACCGGCCCTGGATATGCATACACATTTTAATAACTAGTAACACAAATAAAACAATGAATAGAGACAAATTTATTGGGCAAATATGATATATAGTACAGACTGTAATTAGAGACAGCATTACTTTTTAAAATGTTTATCAGTACTCATCACAGTAAAGGAAACTGTAGATGATTATGGGACTGAGATGAGCTTGCATCTGTTTAGCTAGCATACAATATGGAAAATGTGTTGTGCGTACCTAGAAAAAAGGCAAATGCTGACATCTGTATGCAGATATGGTTGCTTTTTGTCACGTCTAGCAAAGTTTGAGGATCCGGCAGCTGAGACTTGCCCGAGGAGGTAGATGGCTGTGGGTGAACAAGATGAGGGGGTTGGATATAGTTCCTTTGCATGGGACACGGATCAATGATGAACGTAGGCGGGGTTTAAAGTCAATAAATAGTATTTATTATGTACAGGGCTGAGGTAGAGAACTGTGGCTGGAGCACGATGGTTAAAGAACGTAGTTGCGGATAAAGAACTGCAGGTTGTGGCTTGAAAGACGAGGTTGTGAATAATGAACTGCGGAACTGTGGATGGTGGTTAAAAGACGTGGCTGGAGGTAAAGAACTGTGGACTGTAATATGAAAGACAAGACTGTAGATGATGAACTGTGGAACTGTGGATGGTAGTTGAAGACGTGGCTGGAGACAAGGACTGTGGACTGTGGTTTGGAGGATGAGGCTGAAGATAACAATCTGCAGGTTGTGGTCGGTGGTACAAAGACGTGGCTGGTGAAGTAGATCTGTGGAGTGTGGCTTGAAAGACGAGGCAGAAGACCCGGGGCCGACTGTGCCCAAAGAGTCTTACTGAACCGGGTTTACCCAGAGTGCTTCCACAGGCAGTAGCAGGTTAGGAACAGCAGGACTGCAGCAGCAATAGGGAACCGACCAAGCAGGAGCAGGAGTAACCAGAATACGACAAGGATCCTGGGAGCACAGGCTAAAGCACCTACAACATGGTTGTAACTTGAAGCACTGGCGTCCCTGTCCTAAACCAGCCCCCTTTTATAGGGAGAGCTTCCCCTGGATTGGCTGGAAGAAACAGGAACTATGCTTACAACTTGGTCTCCAACATGGCGGCGCCCAGTAATACAGACCTTTCTGCAAAGCCGCATTGCTCACTGCCTCTGGTCTCCTAGCAACGGCTCAGCAAGAGCGTCCCGCTGTAGCAGCGTCCCGCCGCCACGAGCAGACCCCCTCACCGCCGCCACTGCTGCCCATGGACCCGGCACAGCAGCCCACCTCCGTCGCTGCCCGCACACTGCCAGAGAAGCCAGCCCCGCGGCCCCAGCGTACCGGTAAGACTCCGGACGCTGACACTTTTGACACTTGTGCTTCCTTGTGATTGGAGAGGCAGAATGAAGAAGCACAAGCAGTGGTGCCGATAGAGGGGGGGAGAGGGTACAAATTACCTGGGCCCAGGTCATACAGAGGGACCCAGTGGGGGACCAGGTCCACAACTCCTGTGATTAGGCCATGCCCCCTGAAAAGTACCTGAGCACAGCCAGGCTTTCTACTGCCCTGGCTGGGAGGCATGCCATGCTTCTGTGAGTGGGTGCTTCTCATGTGCTAGACACGCCCCCAAAGAGGTGTGGCCATGTCCCCAGCATGCTGTGGTCACACCTTTTCCAGGGTGGTGGTGGGGCCCCGGAAGTTGTTGTACAGGGGCCCAGGATTTCTCTTGGCAGCCCTGAGCATAAGTTGAGTTGAGTTTGTCATTAAATATTTAGCATGTGAACAATCAATGAAATTTTGACATAAACAGGGACAAATACCACAAAAATATAATACCACAAAAGAACAGTGCCATAAAATATTTTAAAGCCATAAGAACACAGTAAACACATAGACAGGTACAACAGTCTTATCTGCATTTAAACCCATTAAGAATACTAATTGCCTTAGGAGAAAAGCTATCTTTCAGCCGGCTGGTCTTAAGGGGGGGTACTCACCGAGCGATATTCTAAGCAATCTGACTAGATTGCTTAGAATTTAAGCATTATCGCTCCATGTGTACCTCCTACAGCGAGAGCGATGCGCAGCCCCGCGCATCGCTATCCCTGCTGCTAGATTGGCCTGCATGCAGGCCAATCTAGCAGGTCGCTCACTTCACCCGCTGGGTGAAGTGAGCAGCCCCCCGTCTCCCCCCGCATGCTCAGCACAGATCGCACTGTGCTGAGCGGTGGGAGAGATGTGTGCTGAGCGGTTCACTTAGCACACATCTCTCCCTCATCGGCCCGTCTATGTGGGCCTTAACACAGTAGCGATCTGTAACGTGAGTTTGAAGGAAGCAAAATAAACACCTTATAATTAGGATGGGTCACATCACCCAGTATACTCCTAGCCTTTGTAAGGAGCCTCTTTTCATAAATAGACTGGATACTGGGCAGTTGCAAACCAACTATCCTAACAGCATTTTACAATTCTTTCAAGCGACTTACACCCTGCTATATTACAATTTTGAAACCAAACTAAGATACCATAGGTAAAAACACTCTCAATGATGTATGAGTAAAAGTTAACTAAAATTGCCTCATTTATTACTGCTGATCACATTTTCCTAAGAAAATATAAACGCTGTTGGGCTTTCTTTATGACAATGTCGGTGTAAGAATTCCATGACAAGTCATTGGATATAGTCATGCCCAAGAATCTAAAAGATGTTACTATCTCCACTTCTTGCTTATCCAAGACTAGGGGACTATAAATATACCTATTTGTTATCCTATAATCTATAATGATCTCCTTAGTCTTTTTAACATTAACAATCGGGTGATTTTCTTGACTCCACTTCTCTAACCTACACACTTCAGATACAAATTGTGAGTCGTCATTACCAATAATAAGACCTACGATTGCAATATCATCTGCAAATTTGATTATATGCACCGAATCTGATTTTGAAACACAGTCGTAAGTAAACAGGGAATAGAGTAAATGACTCAGTACACATTCCTGTGGAACACCTGTGCTAATCATTACCTCATTTGTAATTTAGTTATTATTCCTAACTGCCTGAGGCCTATTGGTTAAAAAATCAAAAATCCATCTGCAGACGAAGCTGTCCAAACCTAACTGAATCAATTTATTAACTAGGGAAGTGGGAATAACAGTGTTAAAAGCCGAACTGTAATCTACGAATAAAATTCTTACAGAGTTCTTATAAGAGTTGTCTAACAAAGGTAGAAAATAGTGAGAGTGTGTTTGTTGGGATCCCGACAACCGGCAAATTAAATGGATCCCGTTTGCAGAATTGTGAATAAATGCAGACCTGCGTTTATATACATACTGTATACACCAATCAGCAGCCATACCTGTTGTGGCTTCTGGGAGCATCAGCAAATACACACTGATGATGATGATGATGATGATGATGATGATGATGATGATGATGATGATAATTGTTGTTGCAAACACAAGTTAATTGTTTCTAATTAAATGATTGTGGATTCACCTCTCCAACTGAATGCTTCCTTGCTCAGGCCTATACTATATAATATGATTTAGTGTGATTTGTTTGGTATTGCATTTACAACACTGGCTTTACAGACAGATTTATAAACATTTTTTTTACTAAAATAATGTGAAAAAGGGTGTCTTCACACCCTTTTCACATTGTCTTAGTATCACCTGAATGTATTAAAGGGCTTTTGGAGCACTTTTCATGAAAAACTGCTCCAAACCCTTCAATTCACTATTTTGTAGTAACCAAGGGCCAGTGGCGTCACATGCCGGGTGTGGCCCGCACCTGTATATCATCCTCCATAGATGGAAGCCCAGAACATCTCAAGCCCTTTTGGGCTAGAGAAAATCCATATCGGAATTAGAGGTGGTGATGTGATGAATGAACTTATTAAAAAAAGAGACCAAATGGATATTCCATATGCAGTGTTGATTCAATGGGAATTAATGAATATAATCAATTTTCCTATATTTTTTGTGATTAACTTATTGTGCCTTAAATGAATACTTTCTGAGAATTTTTAACATATATGAGAAATAAACATACTGTATAACACACTATATATTTAAAACAGGAATTAATTTCTGCACCTATTATACTTATATGTATGGTATATCATAATATATCATAATATATGTACATAGTAATAGAATCATATAATTATTCATTTATGCCTAATGTTTTAGGACATCAAGTATTACAATAATAATAATAATACATATTTTATGGCTATCTTGCATTACAAGCATTGATATACCTGTCTTATAAACATCTAATATAAAATATATTATCATCCTCTACATAATGATAGTCTTTAGCCTCACATTATTACTACATACCTAGTAAAGACTAGTACTATACAAAGCATATCATATAATTTTTTAAGGATGTATTTAAAGGTAAAATAAAATATGGCACTTTAATAAGAATTTTTGTGTACTAATTTGATAATAAAATTATATATGTGAGATACTGTAGATATAATAATATTTTACAAGGAATTTAAGGTTAAAAAGATATAAAATGGAAGAATAAATTAACTTACTTAAATAATACTGACTATACATATATACTTATATATTAATAATTATTATAATTATAATTATAACATTAAAATTATTGAAATTAGATTTTATTAAATATTAGCAATAGAAATATAAAAAGTACTAAAGAACTATAATAAATAAGGTCGTTTCTATGCAAATATATCAAATAATTTTAATAAGAAAACACTAATTGGGGCTATATTAATAGGAAATAACATGACTGAAGGCTTATAGCCAATCAAAAATGAAGGCAGAGTATTTCAATTTAGGAGAATTGGTTATCTGGTTGATGCCTTGAAAAAGTAACCACATGTGAAACGGTCGTTGACAGTTCTGTAGCTGCTGCTAGTTTGTGTATATGATATTATAGGATTCCTAACTGATTTTGAGTTGAAAACATGTATATAAGGCATATGTATTGATACATGAGATAAACAGTATCTGAGAGCCTATAGCATGGTACTGACATGTGCAGATGCTAGGAAAGCACACAAAGTGGATGTGCTCACTGTTAAGAGTGCCGTTGCAGTTAACCATGCTGGACGAGCACTTGCAGTGGTGCGGGCTTGTGCTGCAAAAACATAGGAAGGCATACAAGGGAGATATTGATCTCCTAGAGCAGGCTACAAATATCTAGAAGTAGCAGTTCCCTAATACTCAGTGGTATTTATACATACAAGTATTTATTGAGAAGATTTGATCCCCGTATAATGTGGCTGCAAGTATTATCAAGCAGCTCCATACCTAATATTACGGAATAGCACACTTGAGTGTGATCCTTTTAAGCTGTACTTATTTATAGGTAATAATAAAGATTTAAGCTAGAATATATTAACAAAGTGGAGCGCTCTTGAGATACTGTAAGAAAATAACACTATTATGTGTAGCTACCGATTGTGCTTAACTATATATCAAATACAGGATTAAATGAGAAGGGCTTCTTAGAAACACATTATTCTGATTGTGATGTATACATTTATATCTAACAAGTAATAACTACCTGCTGCAATATGATCTACGGGTTGGGTATGATATGCCAGCTGCCGGGATCCCGGTGGTCAGCATAATGACATCGGGTTCCCAGCAGTAGAATGCCGGTGGGGGTGGCGGGGGGTGGGGGGTGGTGTGCGTAACAAAGCCCCTTATGGGCTCACTGTGCTCACACGCAGCGGGCTTGGGAGTGGGAATAGACCCTGTTGGTCGACATTCCGACTGCCGACATTTTTGTCATTTGGGATCACAGCATCGGCATGCTGACCGCCGAGATCCCGTTTGCCAGTAACATAATGACATCCCTGATCTACACTGGAAATGTGCAGTTTTACATGAATGGGTTCTAAAAGATCTATTTAATAAATACGTTTGGCTAAAATAAAGCAAATGACATCATATGGATTTATAAAAATAATAATCCACATATACATTTCTGTCACATATTGTGTATATAAAAAAAGTCTATCTACAGTATATCATCATAGAACACATAAACCACATATTCAATCTTATAAAGATTGTAAATAATATATATAACCAGTGAGGTGTAGATTCTTGCAGAAAGAAATATACAGTACAGTATGTATCCATAATCAAACTGCCTGAAAAAATAGATTGTTACATTGTACTTTAAGTAGAAAATATTCAAGATTGACACAAGTAATTACAATGTTAAGATTTCTTTATTAATAGTAGGCAGATACATAACACAAATGAAAGTCAGAAAAGGATTATCATAAAGGGATATTAAGACTTTATTGCAATATTAAGACATACTGTAAGAACAATATGTAGCAGTCACAGGTCTAGAGATTTTAAAACACATTCTTTCTATCTTTATTTACTCTATACATTTTAAATATTTCACAGCTTTTCAAAAATAAATTAATGGTTTTTGCACCTACGCAAGTACTTTGTATTGGTGTATATGGGTGCAGTAGTAGGTAGCACCTCATCAAAAAATACAACAGGGTCATATGGTTTCCCTGGAGGTTTACATATTAATGAGAATGATTAAGACCTCACAACAATTAATTCCACTGTATTTACTGGTACGGGATTATTTCTGTGAGTGTAATATTGTACTCTAAGTGCAGCCTAACCTGAACCCCAGCCTATCCCTAATGGTCATATGTTTGGAATGTAGACTATGTCAACGTTCTGAATATCAACATTCTGAACCATTGAACATTACAATGTGGGTGGTCTGAATATCAATTTTACGAATTACAACATTGTGACTGATAGCAGTGGTCGAGTTTTGAGGACAGTGTTTGGGGGTCCCCGAGACAACCATCTGTGTTGCCCCTCCTATAATCCAGCCCTGCAGACAAGACTGAAATAAAATTGTAACAAAACACAACAAAGACATCAAATAAGCAAAACTTTTAAATGACAAAATACTGCACAAGAGAAGACAAAATAACTTACAGTGCCAGTCAGCAATAGCAAAATAACTCTTATAGACTCCTCCAATCTACACACCTATTATTGATTCCAGTGATCTCAGCTTTGGATATGGGACACCTCACTGAAATGCTGTTATCTCCTCCCCATAGGAATATTTGGGTGCAAGGTATGCAGCAATGCACACACTCCACCAAACTACCGCCAAAGTACAGCATACTAACCTTGTGTCGGCAAGTGGGCACCATCTCTTCTGTGGTGCCATTTTCCCAGTGATATCTTTGAGGAGATGGCACCGGGCAGTGAAGGATAACTCTAGCGTTGTGCCTTTGCTCCCTTGTGCACAGGCACCATCTTCATGAATACAGTATCATTGGGATGATGGCGCTACAGAGAAATAGGGACTCGCTTGCCAGCACATGGTAAGATGTGCAGGGGATGGGGGGCCCTCTGCTCAAAGGAGGTGGGCCGCTGCACATGGGACTTATTACTGAGATATTACTGAAGCCAAGGTGTTTCCATTAATTTCTTTCTGGCACATTTAAAAAAAAAAAAAGGAAAATTGGAAGCATTTCATTTCTGAAAGTTTCCTTCTATATTATATGCATTGACATATTTATGGGTAATATTGTGCTAATTTTCTGCAATATTATTCCTAGTAGGGCATAGCAATAGTGTAATGTTGAGCCTGTGCAAAAATATTTTTGGTATATTCAGTGGTCAAAGTGGACCAGTATACGACAAACTTCTACTTCACCCACCTGCCACATGCAAAGGCTTAGGCTTATTTTTCCCTTTTGGCACTCTACTGAATAATAACAATACCAGTTTTTTGTAAATACCAAAATGGATCAACTAATCTGCTTGACAGTTTATCTACATAGATTATTGAACTTCTGCAGTGAGAAGTGAATGGTTTCTAAGGGGGACATTTACTAAGCAGTGATAAGAGAGGAGAAGTGAGCCAGTGGAGAACTTGCCCCACCAACCAATCAGCAGCTCTGTATACATTTTATAGTATGCAAATTATAGATCTTAACGTCAATGCTGATTGCTAGGGCAACTTCTCCACTGGCTCACTTATCCGCTCTTATCACTGCTTAGTAAATGTCCCTCTAAGTGTGTTAGAATTTCGATTGAACAAGTAATCTCATTACACTGTATAACCTTTTACCTCCAGTTCATCGAATTTGATGGCTTACAGTATGTATATCCAATGCTTTGCTTCTGGCTGGACTCAATGGTACTTAGTATTGACACCTTTTATGCTGGATGCAGGAGAACCTACCTCTGCTGCAACAAGTGTGTATGTGTGTGTGTGTGTGTGTGTGTGTGTGTGTGTGTGTGTGTGTGTATATATATATATATACATACATACACTGCTCAAAAAAATAAAGGGAACACTTAAACAACACAATGTAACTCCAAGTCAATCACACTTCTGTGAAATCAAACTGTCCACTTAGGAAGCAATACTGATTGACAATCAATTTCACATGCTGTTGTGCAAATGGAATAGACAACAGGTGGAAATTATAGGCAATTAGCAAGACACCCCCAATAAAGGAGTTGTTCTGCAGGTGGTGACCACAGACTACTTCTCAGCTCCTATGCTTTCTGGCTGATGTTTTGGTCACTTTTGAAAGCTGGCGGTGCTTTCACTCTAGTGGTAGCATGAGACGGAGTCTACAACCCACACAAGTGGCTCAGGTAGTGCAGCTCATCCAGGATGGCACATCAATGGGAGCTGTGGCAAGAAGGTTTGTTGTGTCTGTCAGAGTAGTGTCCAGAGCATGGAGGCGCTACCAGGAGACAGGCCAGTACATCAGGAGATGTGGAGGAGGCTGTAGGAGGGCAACAGCCCAGCAGCAGGACCGCTACCTCTGCCTTTGTGCAAGGAGGAACAGGAAGAGCACTGCCAGAGCCCTGCAAAATGACCTCCAGCAAGCCACAAATGTGCATGTGTCTACTCAAACGATCAGAAACAGACTCCATGAGGGTGGTATGAGGGCCTGACGTCCACAGGTGGGGGTTGTGCTTACAGCCCAACACCGTGCAGGACGTTTTGCATTTGCCAGAGAACACCAAGATTGGCAAATTTGCCACTGGCGCCCTGTGCTCTTCACAGATGAAAGCAGGTTCTCACTGAGCACATGTGACAGACGTGACAGAGTCTGGAGACGCCAATGAGAACGTTCTGTTGTCTGCAACATCCTCCAGCATGACCGGTTTAGCAGTGGGTCAGTGATGGTGTGGGGTGGCATTTCTTTGGGGGGCCGTACAGCCCTCCATGTGCTCGCCAGAGGTAGCCTGACTGCCATTAGGTACTGAGATGAGATCCTCAGACCCCTTGTGAGACCATATGCTGGCGCGGTTGGCCCTGGGTTCCTCCTAATGCAAGACAATGCTAGACCTCATGTGGCTGGAGTATGTCAGTAGTTCCTGCAAGACGAAGGCATTGATGCTATGGACTGGCCCGCCCGTTCCCCAGACCTGAATCCAATTGAGCACATCTTGTCACAACTGAGGGCTGGTGCTGACCAGGGGGAAGCCTCAGTTGTAGGGGCTGAGGTATATGTGTACCTGGGAGGCAGTACAGGGTTCTTGGACATGCAGGGAACCTTTAGAACAAATGCCCGAAGGCGTGACCACGACAACAAGGGAAAGTTCAAAGGTTTTATTAAACACAGTTCAGAGGAATACTGATGACTTGGTACTGGTAATAGGAAACACAGTTCAGAGAAATACTTGGGATCGATGACGGAACACCGATGGTGACTTGGAATCGATGACGGAACACCGATGGTTACTTTGGGATCGTTGGTAAGCTTTGAGTGAAGCTGGGGTTCGCAGATAGAAATGCACTATTGTACTTAGAAGCACAGGTGAAGCATGAAGTGATGCTGGGGATCGCTGGAGAATGGCTGCTGGAAAGCCGGAGTTCAGACACAGGTGAATCAGGGTAGACTGTAGAGAAAGTCCATGGGAGAACTGCACACTGGAATCACTGAAGACAATTGAAGCACTGACATCTTTCCACCCCAGGAACAGGATATTTATACCTGCTGGGAAGCAGGGATTGGCTGGCTGATTAACCAGAGACCAGAGTGCAGCTGCTGTGTAATCAGGCTGAGAGCAGAGTGCAGCTGATAGGCTGAAAGGTAACATGTGATTAGGAAAACATGGCTGCGCCCATGGTAGCTTTTGGAGGGAAAGATTGTTTGTAACTTGAATGTGAGCTTTAACCATGAAGCTGCCAGAATCACAGTAAAGAGATTTGAGACAATGAGATGCAGCGTGCTGCACACAGACAGTGCAGATGGAATCCAGGCTTGGAACACTGGGACAGTCTCAGGAGGCATTTGGAAGGTAAATACTGATAAGGAATTACCTAGATCGTGACAGCACCCCCTCCTTTAGGAGTGGCCCCAGGACACTTCTTATAAGTTCTTTACCTGAACAAATGGAAGGATCTAGATTGAATCCTGATGAACTTGAACTGGCTGGGACCAGAGGAGACTGTACCGGATCTATGGACGAGACCAAATTAAGTCCAGACAACCTTGAACCGGTTGAGACCGGCGGAGACTTTAGACCGACGGATAGGACCGGATTAGATCCGAAGGTATTGGAATCGGCTGGAACCGAAGGAGGCTGATCCGGACAGACGGATGGGACCGGATTGGGTCCAGAAAAGCTTGAACCGGCTGGGACCGGAGGAGTCTTCAGATTGACGGCTGAATCAGCTGGAACTGAAGGAGTCTTTGGACCTACGGATGGAACCGGATTGGGTCCAGAGATATCGGAATCGGCTGGAACCGAAAGAATCTTCAGACAGACGGATGGAACCGGATTGAGTCTAAAGACAGTTGAATCAGCTGGAACTGAAGGAGTCAGAATCCGGTTAGAACGGGAATGAGTGGTATCCGAGTGTTCAGTTAGACCAGGCACGTCCAAACTGCGGCCCTCCAGCTGTTGAGAAACTACACATCCCAGCATGCCCTGACACAGCTTTAGCATTCTCTGACAGCAAAACTGTGTCAGGGCATGCAGGGATATGTAGTTTCACAACAGCTGGAGGGCCGCAGTTTGGACATGCCTGAGTTAGACCATCCTGGACCTGGTCCATGCTGGATGCCAACAGGGTGGTGCTCTCTGAAGACGGCAAACAGGAGTTCATAACTGCATCTGTAGCACAAAAATTTCCATCTGGGAACTTGGCTCTGGATACTTCCCTTGGGACTGAAACTTTTGGTGACCCCTCCTGGGGTTGATGAATCAGACACCTCTCTCAGGGTTGTTTTCTCCAGCACCCCTCCTGGGGTTGACAGATCAGAAACTCCTTTTTGAGAAGACTCATATGCCCCTACTAGAGCTTGAACATTGGATACCCCTCCTAGGGCTGTAGACACAGACGCCCCTCCTTGGGCTGTAGACACAGACGCCCCTCCTTGGGCTGAGTAAAGAGCATCATCATTCCAGGAAAGTTCGGACGCTAGGATCTGGTACTGTACCAGATATTTACCGACTGTTCGTGTCCCCTGACGTAGCCGGAGGATATCATAGGAGGCAGAGGTCACACGACCTGGTTCATCAAAGATGCACCAGAAGGTTGCCACGAAATCTGCATATGAAGAGAGCAGGGCATCAGACTTCTCCCATAGAGGTGATACCCAATCGAGGGCGGAGCCACTGAGGAGGGAGATGATGTAAGCAACCTTGGTGCGGTCAGTTGGGAAACTGCCAGGCTGTAACTCAAAATATATCTCACACTGATTTAGGAAACCCCGACAGGCTTTTGGGGAACAATCAAACTTGGCAGGTGTCGGTAAATGGAGACAAGGAGCAGAAACGGGAATGGTGGGTGGGGATACCACCAAAGGTACTGCAGTCGGCACACTGGACGCCCCTGAACCACGGAGGGTTACTTGTATTCCATCCAGCCGAGAGGAGAGGTCCTGGAGACAGCGGATTACATGGCCCTGTGCAGTCTCCTGACGTTCAAGGCAGGCTGCAAGTTCTTGCATCGGCCTGGTCGCTTGGACCTGGTCTCCGGCCGGATCCATTAGGTCAGTGCTTACTGTCACAACTGAGGGCTGGTGCTGACCAGGGGGAAGCCTCAGTTGTAGGGGCTGAGGTATATGTGTACCTGGGAGGCAGTACAGGGTTCTTGGACATGCAGGGAACCTTTAGAACAAATGCCCGAAGGCGTGACCACGACAACAAGGGAAAGTTCAAAGGTTTTATTAAACACAGTTCAGAGGAATACTGATGACTTGGTACTGGTAATAGGAAACACAGTTCAGAGAAATACTTGGGATCGATGACGGAACACCGATGGTGACTTGGAATCGATGACGGAACACCGATGGTTACTTTGGGATCGTTGGTAAGCTTTGAGTGAAGCTGGGGTTCGCAGATAGAAATGCACTATTGTACTTAGAAGCACAGGTGAAGCATGAAGTGATGCTGGGGATCGCTGGAGAATGGCTGCTGGAAAGCCGGAGTTCAGACACAGGTGAATCAGGGTAGACTGTAGAGAAAGTCCATGGGAGAACTGCACACTGGAATCACTGAAGACAATTGAAGCACTGACATCTTTCCACCCCAGGAACAGGATATTTATACCTGCTGGGAAGCAGGGATTGGCTGGCTGATTAACCAGAGACCAGAGTGCAGCTGCTGTGTAATCAGGCTGAGAGCAGAGTGCAGCTGATAGGCTGAAAGGTAACATGTGATTAGGAAAACATGGCTGCGCCCATGGTAGCTTTTGGAGGGAAAGATTGTTTGTAACTTGAATGTGAGCTTTAACCATGAAGCTGCCAGAATCACAGTAAAGAGATTTGAGACAATGAGATGCAGCGTGCTGCACACAGACAGTGCAGATGGAATCCAGGTTTGGAACACTGGGACAGTCTCAGGAGGCATTTGGAAGGTAAATAGTGATAAGGAATTACCTAGATCGTGACAGCACCCCCTCCTTTAGGAGTGGCCCCAGGACACTTCTTATAAGTTCTTTACCTGAACAAATGGAAGGCTCTAGATTGAATCCTGATGAACTTGAACTGGCTGGGACCAGAGGAGACTGTACCGGATCTATGGACGAGACCAAATTAAGTCCAGACAACCTTGAACCGGTTGAGACCGGCGGAGACTTTAGACCGACGGATAGGACCGGATTAGATCCGAAGGTATTGGAATCGGCTGGAACCGAAGGAGGCTGATCCGGACAGACGGATGGGACCGGATTGGGTCCAGAAAAGCTTGAACCGGCTAGGACCGGAGGAGTCTTCAGATTGATGGCTGAATCAGCTGGAACTGAAGGAGTCTTTGGACCTACGGATGGAACCGGATTGGGTCCAGAGATATCGGAATCGGCTGGAACCGAAAGAATCTTCAGACAGACGGATGGAACCGGATTGAGTCTAAAGACAGTTGAATCAGCTGGAACTGAAGGAGTCAGAATCCGGTTAGAACGGGAATGAGTGGTATCCGAGTGTTCAGTTAGACCATCCTGGACCTGGTCCATGCTGGATGCCAACAGGGTGGTGCTCTCAGAAGACGGCAAACAGGAGTTCATAACTGCATCTGTAGCACAAAAATTTCCATCTGGGAACTTGGCTCTGGATACTTCCCTTGGGACTGAAACTTTGGTGACCCCTCCTGGGGTTGATGAATCAGACACCTCTCTCAGGGTTGTTTTCTCCAGCACCCCTCCTGGGGTTGACAGATCAGAACCTCCTTTTTGAGAAGACTCATATGCCCCTACTAGAGCTTGAACATTGGATACCCCTCCTAGGGCTGTAGACACAGACGCCCCTCCTTGGGCTGTAGACACAGACGCCCCTCCTTGGGCTGAGTAAAGAGCATCATCATTCCAGGAAAGTTCGGACGCTAGGATCTGGTACTGTACCAGATATTTACCGACTGTTCGTGTCCCCTGACGTAGCCGGAGGATATCAGAGGAGGCAGAGGTCACACGACCTGGTTCATCAAAGATGCGCCAGAAGGTTGCCACGAAATCTGCATATGAAGAGAGCAGGGCATCAGACTTCTCCCAAAGAGGTGATACCCAATCGAGGGCGGAGCCACTGAGGAGGGAGATGATGTAAGCAACCTTGGTGCGGTCAGTTGGGAAACTGCCAGGCTGTAACTCAAAATATATCTCACACTGATTTAGGAAACCCCGACCGGCTTTTGGGGAACAATCAAGCTTGGCAGGTGTCGGTAAATGGAGACAAGGAGCAGAAACGGGAATGGTGGGTGGGGATACCACCAAAGGTACTGCAGTCGGCACACTGGACGTCCCTGAACCACGGAGGGTTACTTGTATTCCATTCAGCCGAGAGGAGAGGTCCTTGAGACAGCGGATCACATGGCCCTGTGCAGTCTCCTGACGTTCAAGGCAGGCTGCAAGTTCTTGCATCGGCCTGGTCGCTTGGACCTGGTCTCCGGCCGGATCCATTAGGTCAGTGCTTACTGTCACAACTGAGGGCTGGTGCTGACCAGGGGGAAGCCTCAGTTGTAGGGGCTGAGGTATATGTGTACCTTGGAGGCAGTACAGGGTTCTTGGACATGCAGGGAACCTTTAGAACAAATGCCCGAAGGCGTGACCACGACAACAAGGGAAAGTTCAAAGGTTTTATTAAACACAGTTCAGAGGAATACTGATGACTTGGTACTGGTAATTGGAAACACAGTTCAGAGAAATACTTGGGATCGATGACGGAACACCGATGGTGACTTGGAATCGATGACGGAACACCGATGGTTACTTTGGGATCGTTGGTAAGCTTTGAGTGAAGCTGGGGTTCGCAGATAGAAAAGCACTATTGTACTTAGAAGCACAGGTGAAGCATGAAGTGATGTTGGGGATCGCTGGAGAATGGCTGCTGGAAAGCCAGAGTTCAGACACAGGTGAATCAGGGTAGACTGTAGAGAAAGTCCATGGGAGAACTGCACACTGGAATCACTGAAGACAATTGAAGCACTGACATCTTTCCACCCCAGGAACAGGATATTTATACCTGCTGGGAAGCAGGGATTGGCTGGCTGATTAACCAGAGACCAGAGTGCAGCTGCTGTGTAATCAGGCTGAGAGCAGAGTGCAGCTGATAGGCTGAAAGGTAACATGTGATTAGGAAAACATGGCTGCGCCCATGGTAGCTTTTGGAGGGAAAGATTGTTTGTAACTTGAATGTGAGCTTTAACCATGAAGCTGCCAGAATCACAGTAAAGAGATTTGAGACAATGAGATGCAGCGTGCTGCACACAGACAGTGCAGATGGAATCCAGGCTTGGAACACTGGGACAGTCTCAGGAGGCATTTGGAAGGTAAATACTGATAAGGAATTACCTAGATCGTGACACATCTGGTCTGGGACATCATGTCTCGCTCCATCCACCAACGCCACATTGTACCACAGACTGTCCAGGAGTTGGCGGATGCTTTAGTCCAGGTCTGGGAGGAGATCCCTCAGGAGACCATCCGCCACCTCATCAGGAGCATGCCCACACACTACTGAGCCTCATTTTGATTTTTTTTAAGGACATTACATCAAAGTTGGATCAGCCTGTAGTGTGTTTTTCCACTTTAATTTTGAGTGTGACTCCAAATCCAGACCTCCATGGGTTAATAAATTTGATTTCCATTGATAATTTTTGTGTGATTTTCTTGTCAGCACATTCAACTATGTAAAGAACAAAGTATTTAATAAGAATATTTAATTCATTCAGATCTAGGATGTGTTGTTTAAGTGTTCCCTTTATTTTTTTGAGAGCAGTATATATATATATATATATATATATATATATATATGGGATGTCGTCAAGATAGCATGCATGCTTCTCTGTGTAAATTTGTGAATTAGTTAAAAAAAATGCATGGGATCCCCCCTCCTAAATATAACATACCCTGGGCTCTTTGAGCCGGTCCTGGTGCTTAAAATACAGCTGAAAATTTGTGTAGGGTCTCTCCAGATTTTAAACACCAGCACCGGGCTCTTGGATCAGGTCCTGGTTCCAAAAATATGAAGGGGAAAAGAATGTAGGGGTCCCCTGTATTTTTAAAACCAGCACCTGGCTCCACTAGTCAAGGCGATAATGCCACAGCCGGGGCACACATTTATACTGGTCCTTGCAGCCGTGGCATTATCCGCCCAAGTAGTCAACCCTGGCCGGGGTTTCCTTGGGGAGTGGGGACCTCCCCAATAAAGGGGTTCCCCCCTCCAGGCACCCAAGGGCCAGGGATGAAGCCTGGGGCTATGGCTGTCAACCTGGCCTGTGGGTGGCAACTTCATAGTTTTAGTGTAAAAAATAGAAAATAATATTGTCTTTGCTGTGGAACTACAAGTCCCAGCAAGCCTCCCCACATGCTGGTACTTGGAGAACCACAAGTACCAGCATGTGGGGCATTAAAGAGCAGACTGATTTTGGTAGTTCCACAGTAAAATAAATATTCAAAAATGCAGTACACACACATGTACGAGTACAAATGTTATTGTAGGAGTACGTAAAAGCTAATTTGTATTAATGAAGAGCGTTATTACATTTAGAAAATGCTGTATAATTAGGCTAAGTTGTAATCATGGAGGACTGTAAATAACATGAAGTTAACAAGTATGGTAATAACAGTGTAAAGCACTGTGGATAAATTACAATGCTTAAAGAATGTAGTAGTATAAAATATCTTGAATGTACAGGTGCAATTTTTTAATCCAACAACTATAAATATGTACATTCCCCAAATAATTTTTTCATGTTCCATTTGTGCAGACACATTGGCTCAAATGCAAAAAAAATAGAAATTATCACATTTTGACCTATTACTATATATATTTAAACTTTTACTTTACTCTCTTCCCATTACCCTAATTGTGGGGCTAATTCAGATCCCAAAGGATCTGCTTCCTTATGCGTAAAGTACCGCAGTATGGTATCAGACTGTTAGTGATTGACATTCTGATGCCGTGAAAATGGAGGCAAGTTGCTTCGTTTCGGGGGAGAGAAGAGGTCAGGATGTCTGTTGTTGGATGAGGATTTCCTGCCCTTTTACAAGGATCTGTGACGGGCGGCTATCCAATGGTGTTGCAGTGATCAGATGCTGCGTCCTAGTATGCAGCTAAGCTACTACTGCAGCAAGAGGCATCTTCTTGTAATAACATAGCCCCAATGTGTTATTGGGCCTAATTCAGATCTGATCGCAGCAGCAAATGTGTGTGTGGGGGGGGGGGGGGGGGGGCAGATATAACATTTGCAGAGAGAGTTAGATTTGGGTGGGGTATTTTGTTTCTGTGCAGGGTAAATACTGGCTGCTTTATTTTTACACTGCAATTTAGAGCAATTTAGATTTCAGATTGAACACACCCCACCCAAATCTAACTCTCTCTGCACATGTTATATCTCTTCCACATGGGGGGTAATTCAGACCTGATCGCTGCTGTGCGTTTTCGAACAGCGGGCGATCAGGTCCAAACTGCGCATGCGTTTGCACCGCGATGTGCAGGTGTGTCACATGGGTACAAAGCAGATCGCCACTCAGCAATGGGTTTGTGCAACGGATCCGTTCACACGAGCGATCGCAAGGAGATTGACAGGAAGAAGGCATTTGTGGGTGTTAACTGACTGTTTTCAGGGAGTGTCTGAAAAAACACAGACGTGTCCATGCGTTTGCAGGGAGGGTTCCTCGCGTCAATTCCAGCCCCAGACAGGCTGATGTGAACGCATCGGCTGAGTAAGTCCTGGGCTGCGCAGAGACTGCACTAAATCAGTTTGTACAGCTCTGCTACACATGCGATTGCACACTTGCACAGCTAAAAATACACTCCCCCTGTAGGCGCCGACTATCTGATCACAGCAGTGCAAAAATCGGCTGCTAGCGATCAGGTCTGAATTAGGCCCTTGGTTTTGCCCAACTACTAACAAATTTGCTGCTGTGATCAGATCTGAATGACACCCCCCCCCCCCCCTACCCCCAATCAAAAGTAATGTTTTGGGTTTGTTTGTACACATAAATATGCATTTTTCTAATTAAGTGTGCAAAGTGTATCCTGTGAATTATACTGCCTTTTCCAAGGTGGAATAAAAATGTTAACGTGTTGCAGGATTCCAAATAAATTAGTAACACCTTCACTTATGTGCAATCACCTCATTTAATAAACCTAATTTATACTCCCAAAAGCAAAATTATCATTTTGCATGTGTGCATAGTGCAGCATATTAGTGCTATACCCCATGAGGTATGTCATGATTTGTGCAGGTGTTACCAACAATCTGAGCAATATTTGGTCATCCTGTAACCAACATACTCTTAGTGTATGTACTTTCTGCATGAGTCTTATGTACAACATTAGAGAATACAAATACAACCATAATACAGTGATGAATAACTTTTGTACTGCATAATTACATAATTACATTTAATTTCTAATGATTAATGATATGTTTGTGTTTGTGCTTGTATGTGGATGGGTATGTGGGGGCTATGTGGATGGGTGACTATTATATGTCATCGACTGAAGTGTATAAAGGATTGAACCATACCTGCCTATTTCTGAAAAAGCTTTTCTGGGAGACTGTGAATACAACACCCACAAAAGCGGCTTTAAAGTGGATGTGTAGTGGTCTGTCTGAAAGTCATATCATAAAATTGTCTGGCATCTAAATGGAAATGAGCCCCAAAGCAGTTATAGTGTGGTACACAGATATACTGTATCTGTTTTTTGTCTATCTGTTCTGTCTGTCTATCTATCTATCTATCTATCTATCTATCTATCTATCTATGTTGAGTTTGTTGCTCAGATCTACTTATTGATGACTATATGCTGGTACTTTACAGGGCTTGTTCATTATGTATTGTGTTCTACTCACATGTGGTACCAAGGGTCGCTACCAAAGGTGCAGGGAGTTCAGCTGTTATGGTGCCCATAGCTGAGAGGTGCCACCTTCCCTGTCTAAATGACATGAGTTATAAACATTTTTCACCATTGGGTGGTACATACAGTAAGGGCATTTACAAAATTTTGCATTGGGACCTGCAATACATCTAGGTATGACTCTGGATCTACTCATTGTTATGTGTTATAAAATGAATTGGATGACATTAATGTTACATAAAAGGATTTGGAGCACTGTAATGTGGCACGATGTGAACTGGGGGCACTACAGTGTGGCATACAAGTAACTGGGGGCATTGTAATGTGATGGAATATGAACTGGAGACACTCTATGTCATCAGGGCCGGCTCCATATCAAGTAAAAAAAAATGCTGCAAAATTAGAATGCTTTCAAAAATAGAAGTGTTATTTTATTTTTATCAATTAACAAAATGCATATGCTGAACGCCAGGACAGCCACAAAACAACATCTGGCAATTTTTTGTATATGATGAAGAAGACTTGATAAAGATTCTTCTTGTATGGAAACGTCGGTGCAATGGCATGCAAATAAAGCTATTAGAAGATATATTATATTTAAAAAAATTGGAGCGTGCTTTTATTCTACATACAGTAGATTGAAATATTCTTATCCGTGGGACACCAAAAAACTTGGAAACCCTGAAGTAGCACACCAGTAATTTATCTCTCTCACTCTCTCTCTCTCTCTATAATATATAAAAGAATATATATAATATATATATATATAAAATAATTTGGTTTACTTAAGCAAAGTATAGCATCAGACCATCAGGTCCTTTTTTCCTTTTTCAAGCATACTATACAACTAACACCACAGAAATGGCGTCAAATACACCCCTATTGACATCTCCAGTGACCTACCAGTGAATATAAAAGAAACAAGGAAAGTGCATATGTAAAGATCAAAATATAACAGAATGAATCACAAGATATGTGTATATCTATCCATTAAATCAGCACTCATTGGATATTATAGGGGAACCGGAAAGTG
This sequence comes from Pseudophryne corroboree, assembly GCF_028390025.1. NCBI lineage: Eukaryota > Metazoa > Chordata > Amphibia > Anura > Myobatrachidae > Pseudophryne > Pseudophryne corroboree. The sequence goes on from NC_086449.1 coordinate 516,659,790, forward strand.
TATGATTATAGTATAGAGCAAATCTATAAACCTATAAAAAACAAATCATACAGCACTGACAGAAAACAGTGGAAGAGGCATCTAACTTACTATTATAGCTGCCCTGCATATGGGGAAACTTTATTCCTGGTGCTGGAGATCCTGCATTATGGATGGAAGCAGGTGTCAGTGTGTGCAGTTAGAAGATCAGGCCTGCAGGGTGTATGGATCACAGGGTCGACCGTCATTAGGTCGACCACTACTGGTCAACATGACAAAGGTGGACATGATGAAAAGGTCAACGTGTGAAAGGTCAACATGATCAAAAGGTCAACAATGGAAAAGGTCGACATTACAAAAAGTCAACAGTAGAAAAGGTTGACATAACAAATGGTCGAAACAAAAAAAGGATGATACAATTTTTTTTCCATTTTTTTGGGTGTTGTTTTCACCATCACAGCACATGGAACCCCAATTAGTGTATCACGACCCCTCGCTGACTCCCTACGCTCGCCATGCTTCCGGCAGGTTACTATTCCCAATCGTAGTCCACATAGATGGTAAAGTATGCAAAAGTTTTGTTTGTTTTTTAAAACTGTGTTGACAAACCATATGTGTGTTGACCATATGTGTGTCAATGATTTACACCTGTCGCCCTTTTGTACCTGTCGACCATAAGCACTGTTGACCTTTTACATGTTGACCTAATGACCTTGTTAACCTAATGCATGTCAACCAATAGTAGTTGACCTATTGACTGTTGACCTAATTTAAGGTAGACCTATCATCCGGATACCCCTGCATGGAGGAGGATGAGAGCAGGGAGCAAAAACAGGGCAGCAGCAGGTGTCTCTCTGCCATTTGCAGGCATCACCCTGATAACAGAGACAGTAGCACAGAGATAGGTGTGTGTGCTCCTACCTAACAGGAGATGAAACAGACCTACATACTTAGCACTCAAAGAAGGCAATTATACATTGCAAGGGACAACAGGGAACAAACACCTGGAGGTGACAGCTGAGGTATGCAATCGGTGAAGCACTATGAGGAAAATGGAGGGAAGAGGAGGACAGTGAAGTGCTGTGAGAACAGGGGAGGGAGAATTTGGTAGTGAAGCGCTCTGGGTACTCAGGAGGGATAAGGGCAGGGGCGTCAGAACGTTTTTAGGTTGGGGGGGACAAGATATAATCTCAATTTGGCGCCCCTAAATTGCTGAATCGCTAAAGGCCAGATCAACACTAAATTCCCACAACCAGAAAAGCATACTATTGTTTTGGCTTCCTCATGTAAAGATGTAGCCACACTCATCATCACGACATGGATGGCGTGCCTAGTGTGCCCGCATCTATGGCGTGCACTCCATAGGCTTCAATGGTGCAATCGCCGGCTGCGACTAGTTGCAGCACGGTGTATACTGCGGCTTGCGGCGATGCGTATATCCATGCATATGCATCGCGGCAACGATGAGTATGGCTATAACCGTAATTAGTGACCAGAATGTCTGATTGTATGATGTCACTTCAGCTCTCCCATGTCACTCTAGTTTTCTACCACGTGCTCAATGTAGCAGGGAGAGTATATCAAGCACTAGCAGTGACCAGTGCAGTGCTGGCGCCGAGGTGACTGATAGTAGTGGCCGTGGAGTTACAGGGAGGGCGAGGGCAGGGGTGCTGAGGGAGAGTTACAGGGAGGGCGAGGGCAGGGGTGCTGAGGGAGAGTTACAGGGAGGGCGAGGGCAGGGATGCTGAGGGAGAGTTACAGGGAGGGCGAGGGCAGGGGTGCTGAGGGAGAGTTACAGGGAGGGTGAGGGCAGGGGTGCTGAGGGAGAGTTACAGGGAGGGCGAGGGCAGGGGTGCTGATGGAGAGTTTCAGCGAGGGCGAGGGCAGGGGTGCTGAGGGAGAGTTACAGGGAGGGCAAGGGCAGGGGTGCTGAGGGAGAGTTACAGGGAGGGCGAGGGCAGGGGTGCTGAGCGAGAGTTACAGGGAGGGCGAGGACATGGGATGCTTAACTGCTGTGGCAACCCCCCCAATGACTAATTACGAAATTGGAATTTTCCAATTACCTTAATTAGTCTTTAATTACTCACCTTTCGCAGCACTGCCTCTCCTGCAGATCTCCTCTTCTCACAAAGCGATCTTCCAGGGACCTGCCAGGCACAGGACAGGTACGTACTACCCCTGCACCCCCTCCACGCACACTACACTGCAGCCACTACCCTGAACCCCCCCCCCCCCATACCCCCCATAATTGGCACTAGTAAAGGGACAAATATGCGCGCGTCGAAGGTGCGTGCCGCCAAAAGGGGGTGTGGCTTCATTGAAATGGGCGTGGCTTTGCATAAAGGGACGTGGCATTGCAGGAAAAGACTACCTTATACCCCAGTTTTGCAACCTGCACGCCCAGACGTTAGCCACCACAGGAAAGAAAAATAATCCTGATTCATGCCCCTTACATTATTTGCCATTTTTCCTCCTTATAGAAATGCCCAGTATACATTATGCCACATACTGCAATGGCCCTTAGACATTATGCCACACACAATAATGCAATGACACAATATGCACACACTGTAATGCCCCCGGCACATTATACCACACACCGTAATGCCTGTGACAAATTATGACAGGAATCGCAATGCCCGTTATACATTATGCTACACACTGCAATGCCCCTGATACATTATAGCACATACAATGCCTGTGACACATTGACACACACCGCAATGACCCTGAGACATTATACCACATACCACAATGCCCGTGATATACAACACACCGTAATGCCTGACACATTATGACACACACCGCAATGTCCGTGATACATTATGCCACACACTGCAATGACCCTGAGAGATTATACCACATATCACAATGCCCGTGATATAGTATACCATACACCGTAATGCCTATGACACATACCGCAATGCCCGTTATACCCTATGCCACACACCGCAATGCCCGTTATACATTATGCCACACCGTAATGCCTGTGCCACATTATGACAGGAATCGCAATGCCCATTATACATTATGCTACACACTGCAATGCCCCTGATACATTATAGCACATACAATGTCTGTGACACAGTATGGCACACACCGCAATGATCCTGAGACATTATACCACATACCACAATTCCCGTGATATAGTATACAACACACCGTAATGCCTGACACATTATGACACACACCGCAATGTCCGTGATACATTATGCCACACACCGTAATGCCCATTACACTTTAAGTTCTACAGTAAGGCTTCTAATTACTTTTAAATTACCTGCTCGTTGCCAGGGATTTCATGCTCTTGGTTCCATGCACGGTGCCAGGGATTTTCATGCTCAGGGTGTCATGCTCGTTGCCAGGGGTTTCATGCACTGGGTGTCATGCTCGTTGCTAGGGGGTAGTGCTTGTTGCTAGGGCCGTGCCACATATGCCCCCAGTGCCAGGTATTCCCCCACAGTGCCAGGTATATGCCCCCAGTGCCAGATATTTCCCCACAGTGCCAGGTATATGCCCCCAGTGCCAAATATACCCCCCACCCAGTGCCACATATGCCCCCAGTGCCAGATATTTCCCCACAGTGCCAGGTATATGCCCCCAGTGCCAGATATTCCCCCACAGTGCCAGGTACATGCCCCCAGTGCCAAATATACCCCCCCCCCAGTGCCACATATGCCCCTAATGCCAGGTACATGCCCCCAGTGCCAAATATACCCCCCCAGTGCCACATATGCCCCCAGTGCCAGATATTCCCCCACAGTGCCAGGTATATGCCCCCAGTGCTAGATATTCCCCCACAGTGCCAGGTATATGCCCCCAGTGCAAAATATACCCCCCACCCAGTGCCACATATGCCCCCAGTGCCAGATATTTCCCCACAGTGCCAGGTATATGCCCCCAGTGCCAGATATTCCCCCACAGTGCCAGGTACATGCCCCCAGTGCCACATATACCCCCCCAGTGCCACATATGCCCCCAGTGCCAGGTACATGCCCCCAGTGCCAAATATACCCCCCCAGTGCCACATATGCCCCCAGTGCCAGATATTCCCCCACAGTGCCAGGTACATGCCCCCAGTGCCAAATATACCCCCCCAGTGCCACATATGCCCCCAGTGCCAGATATTCCCCCACAGTGCCACATATGCCCCCTCAGTGCCTGCTCCCCCCAGTGCCAGATATTCCCCCACGGTGCCAATTATATGCCCCCAGTGCCAGATATTCCCCCACAGTGCCTGCTCCCCCCAGTGCCAGATATTCCCCCACAGTGCCAGGTATATGCCCCCAGTGCCAGATATAACCCCACAGTGCCTGCTCCCCCCCCCCCCCCCCCGCGCTCCTTTGTGTTGGAGGGACACTGAGGGCACAGCGCGCGCCTCTCCCGTGTCCCTCCTAGCTCTCCGGCCGGTCTAATAAAGGAAGTACCGGTTCGTGAGCCAATCAGAGCTCACGAACGGCACTTCCTTTATTAGACCGGCCGGAGAGCCAGGAGGGACAGGGGAGAGGCGCGCGCTGTGCCCTCAGTGTCCCTCCAAAACAGTAGCGGAGGGAAGGAGACCGCAGATTGACATGCGGACGCTCGTCCGCATGTCAATCTGTGCAAAGTCAGTGGCGCCCCCGCAGCCCCTCGCTGCCGCGAGGACTGCGGGGGCAGCAGTTACACCACTGACTGCACGGAGCGAAGGATGTAATGTGCGGTCTTTCACCTGACCGCACATCACTCCTCCGCTCCTCCTGGACATGATCGGCGCCTCTCTATGTTTGGGGGGGGCGAGCTTTCCCCTTGCCCCCCAGTTCCGACACCTCTGGATAAGGGGGGTGAAGCAATGTGGGTACTTGAAAGGGAGAAGGCAGGGGGTGATGCACTGTGGTGACGGGAGGGAGAGGGCAGGCGGACAAAGAATGTGGGAACTCTGGAGCGAGAAGATGGGCGGAAGAAGAATGCAAGCTGGCAGAAGAGATGTGGGCCCATCCAGTGCTGCCCCATCCAGGTTGGCTGAGTCTGACTGTCACTCAGTGTAGTGGGTGTGTCTGTGTGTATGCTACACTACACTACACTGCATCTAGAAAGCGGGGGGGGGGGGGGCACCGGGCAGTGGTGAAATCGGCAGCTAGCAGTAATACATGAAATTGCAGGGCTTCAGCTACACAGTGTGATGACGGCTGGTGAGGCAGAATCAGCTTTCACTGACGGGTCTGATCTTACAGCACAGCAGCAGGGGTGGGTGCACCATCGCCAGTGTCAAATCGGGGCATGAAGGGCCCACTGGGGGAATGCAGTGGTAGGTGCCCATTTTTAGGGGTATGGATGATCTCTAGAGGGGGTGTATCCAGCTACCATCTATGTTTGCCTAACCAGTAGAGAGTACATGGGCTGGGCCCCTTGATAAATATATTCATTAAATACTGCTAGTGCATGCATGATAATGTACCAGATAAATATTGGCAATGCACTGTAGAAAATACACCATAGTCCTGTGCAGTATAAGATAACATTTGTGTAATGTATAATTCAAGTGCACAGTCTGGAACCTGATCCCTAGATGAGGAGGAGGGACCACAAGCATTAGGCCCACTAGGGGTTCCCCCTGTACCCCTGTTGGCCAGTCCAACCCTAACAGTCACATGCTTCAGAGCAGGCTGAGCAATACCAGACGGGGAGCCATCCGGTCCCCTTATTGTAGGTGTTAGAAGGTCTCCTGGGTCAGAGATAAATAACTCTGCAGCAGCAGCGGGTGCGACGCAGAGCTTCGTTGGAAGCGCAGTTGTCACACTTGGTTTCCACTGTGAACCACACAGGTGCTGTTGTACATGTAGGTGCCCATTTAGAGCTTGGTGCCCGAAGGCAGATGACTTCATTGCCTCTGGGAGTTACACCCCTGGCATGTAGCCATAGGGATCATTGTGCCTAATATTTCTATATATCTCTGATTTCTTTTTTCCCCTAAATATATAAGAGTTACATAATGGTGGTAAATTGCAATCAGAGAGGTTACTAGACTCTTCAGAAATTCCGGGATATCGCTACTATTTCAGGGAGTCTCCCTGACATTCAAGAAGGGTTGGCAAGTATGTAATGAACCCATTTGTTTATCATGATCTTTATCCACCAGGAGGTACACACATACTGTAGCTAGTTGTTTTTTTAGTTATCTTGATTTGTTTCAGTCATCTGCTCCAACCAGAGGCATAACTAGCATGGGGCGAGCAGGGCACATGCCCTGGCACCGTGGCAGGCCCAGCACTGTGCCACCATTGCATTCACCATCGTCGGAGCTCCGACAGTCCTCCCCGCCCTCCTCCATTGTGCCGCCGCCCAACCGTCCTCCCGCCCTCCACCAGCTTGCGGTGGTATGTGATTTTCTTGTGTTTGGGGAGGGTAGGGACAGGGCCGTCTTAACTGCAGTGTAGGCCCCTGGGCAAAGCAATGCACTGGAGTCTCTACCCATCCTGCAGCGGTAGGGCTGGGAGGTGCTATCAGTGGCAGCTTTGATGTCCTGCGGGCAGTAGGGGTGTTCTATCTTCTGCTCAGCATATAGGACCTGGAGCTGCAATTTCTGCTAATTACTCTTTTACTGCACAGATGGTCGGAGATGGGGCGGGAGGGAGAATGAAGGGGCCCCGGTATATGACATCCATTGTGGTAGGGGGTGTTTAATAAGTAGGGGAGGGGTGGATAGTGGAGTGGGCTTAATATTCATAATTTTCCGGTGGGAGGGCAGCTTGCTTGTCTGCAGATATCTCCAGTTCCTGGAAATACATTTCTTAGATTTCAATGTGATTAAAAAAAACTAGAGAGTCCCACCTTTCAGGAGGTACTGGCGACTTGGGGATCAGAATTCAGGAGCCAGAGCAATTCACAGATGAATATATAAATCTGCATACCAGGCGTGTGGAGCTGGAGCAGGGTTCAGCTGCTGAAAGGCTGATATCTCTGGTTCTGGGCACAGTAGAGACAAGCTGCCAGTGTCCACCAAAAGGGGAGAATCCCAACTTTTGGAGTATATCCTCAGAGAAACTCTAAGTCAGACAGAACTCGAGATATCTGGCTGGGAAGAGCAATTGACAGGCTTGGATGGGGACCTCTGCTTAGAAGTCAGATATCTCAGGTTCCCCAGCGCCGATTTTCAAAAATCTGGTACCCCTGGAAAAAGGGGACCCTCAGCTATCAGGCTACGGCTCTTAGACTCCTGGGGCCCTTGGGCAAGTGCCCATTGAGCCCATATGAAAAGACGTCCCTGGGTAGGGGGCACTCCTAATCTTGCACTGGGCTTCAAAAACTTTTGATACGCCTTTGGCTCTAACACAACACAGGTTACACACTTTTGTGGCCTTCAAATTACAGACAGTATATACTATATATTGGCTTTGGGGTTACATAATGAGAGATTACATTACAAACAGGTCTTAGGCCTGCATCTGCATGGTACAATGATCATGGGTTTGCATTATATGGCAATGTATGATAAACTGATTCGAGGAATGGATTGTGCAATGGTTATAACTTTTGTATATACTAGTTACAGAGAAAAACGTGTTTGAGAATTATAGGACATTTCGGGGGGGCAGTTTACTATGAAACACACATGTAATTATTATATAAGAGTCTTTCCTGCTTTGTGCTGATCGAGTTAAAGTACAGATAGAAAGCACGTTGGCTGCAATGCACAGGATATACATAGCACGATGCAGTTCACAGGAAATACATTAGGCCAGTACCCCCGGGAGCAAATAGCTTTGAAAGACCTCACTTCACTACTCCCCTAAGAGCCCTTGGCAGGGAAGCGCTCGCTGCCCTTTGTTAGATGAGCAGAAGCTTCCTCAGCTCAGTTACACAGGAGCAGCCTCCGTAGCTGAGTGGCCGCCCGGGCACACGTGGTGGTAGTGCAGGCTGAGAGCTGCCGCCGGGAGCCTGGCACACTGCTGGGCACTGCTTGCAGCACATTGCTGGGAGCACACTGCTAGCCACTGCTGTAAGCACACTGCTGGGATCTTCCCGGGGAGCCTGGAGTACGCACAGCATCTGGAAAAGACAGTACACACTGACCTGCCTGTAAGATGCTGCTATAAATCAGGGGATCGCTATGACGGACGGTGTTACCATGCAAAGGCGCTGCTGCTTTCCTGTGCTCTGCCTGCTACTCTTCACGACGGCCGGTAAGGTGCCCAGCCACTTCCCAGCACAGTATTCCAGCGACAAAGTCTGCCTAGGGGAGATACGATTGAAAATAACAATAATAATAGCATATCGATTAATCTGTCAGGAAGATCCACTGCAGCGATATAGCAAGCACAAATACCTGTTGTTCTTAGAAAACATGAATTAATGTTACCTCATACCAGCTATGTACTGTACACTATGTGAGACAATAGCCCGTGCAGCGAGTGTTTGCCGTAGTCACTATCTATGTAGTCCCGCACCATGCTCCTATAACCGAGCAGGCTCACACAGCCAGCACCATGGACAGCTCCATCCATGCATTGCTACCCGCCTTCCGCTGTCCTCCCTATGTACCCACACTGCAACTAGGGTCCCCATACGGTACTAGTGTCCACATATCATTTAGCTATGGCGACAATATATTCTTCCATTCCTTAGTACACTCAGCACGCACTTTATTTAGATCAATAGCACATAATATCCAACGCGTGCAGAGAATTGTTATGCAGCACATTAAGGTATAGGCATATACTATCCTTTACTGCCGCCATAGCATTTCCCTATGCTATCTATGGTACTGTACAAGCGATGGCTTTTCATTTTCATTTCAACACTGCATTAAGTAACACATATCTGATTTTGTTAATGATATTCTGTGCATTAATAAGCCCACTCTTTACGTTCCCCATATAGTGTAGTGCTTGCTGACAACTGAGATAAAATTATTTTCCATTATTATACAGTAGGGATTAAGGAAATTGAGTGCACGTCATAGGAAGATATTACTAATTTACAGTGATACCATTTGCCATGTACTGAAAAGGAGCACCCCTGTGTTACAAATTCAAATAGGAGGTGGCTTTATTATTATTGCATTAGTCTTTAAACCTTGTGGTAGAGTGGGATCATGCAGGAAAGCTAGCACCAATACATCTACAGTACTCTACCTTATGTTCAACATCTACCTGCTTTTATCACTTTCATGTGTGAACGTTATTCATGTAATTCCACTATCGTGACATAATTCAGGAATAGGTACATTTTCCTAATGTAGGGTTGTAGTACATTTATTATCTCTAATTATTATTATTAATATTATCATCATTATTATTATTTAAAGAACCAACGTCTGTAACATACTGTATTGTAAGTAATACATACAAGCTAATATGACTATTACATACTGTAATTATATTCTACACAAAAAGTTATGTAATAGGAAACACTACCCAGAAAAATGTACCATCCAAAATATTAGCTTGTAATTTGCAATGATTTTATGATTTGTACTGTGTATGTGCCTTCCTATACTATACAAGTGTTTATATATGCATTTTACTTTTTAATAGTTGTATACAGCATCTAACAATTGTTTACCTTTTTTCTTTCATGTTAAACAAGGCTATTCAGTATTATTAAATGTAGCCCAACAGCCAGTAAATGTATTTACATTCTGAGGTGGGTTTTTCTGTTAGTATTAGGAGCCAAACAATAAAGACATGTCAGTGAAAAGCACTCTTTCCACGGTGAGCTCAATTAATGCTTTTATGGACTCATAGTGGGCCCCACAGAGAGACAAATTGATTTGTATAATTTGTTTGTTATATTGTTTGGTTATATATTATAACGTTTAGACACAATCAGAATATATTGTAAAATTAAGACGCAATCAGAATCTTGATATTATACAGCTATGTAAAAATAGGTTGTACCTACTATATCTTGGTTGCTGTTCTATAAAAATGTCCATATGTAATGATATCATATCTACTTGGTACTTAAGTACACAGAGAAATTGACTTGGTGTGGGCAAAAATGCACATAATCAATTTACTGCATGTGCTCAAATATACTGTAGATACAGTAAAGGGGGGTTTACTGATTAAGCTTCTCATTGACATCTGATTGTTGATCTGACTGCAGTACTAGTATCAACCACAAATAAGCTCACATTTTTTGCCTGATAGTAGTTATAACCCTGGTTTTTTTTTATTCACAGTGTAAACTGTATGCAATTGTACTGCAGAAAAATGTAATCACAAATAACACATCCAATACTTGGATAAATAATTATTTCTTGTTTATATAAGAGTTTGGATGAGTCAAGTAGGATGCTGTATCTTCATATATTATTATTATTATTATTATTATTAATAATAATAATAATAATAATAATAATATCCTTTATTTCTACAAAGTACAGAAACAAAAACAGAATGAATAAAACAAGAAAAAGGTGACTTACAGTACAGAACATTGGACAAGCACACAGTTTATAAACATTGCTGCACTGGTGGTTATAATACCCAAATAAGCAGCAGGGCGGCTGAACTCAACGGTTAGGTGCCATTGTAGGAAGTTGACAATGGTATTAGTAAGGACAGGGCTGACACCATAAATTCTGAGGCCTAGGACTGAAAAAATAGACAGGCCCCCTTTCTCCCTGGAAAGGGGCAGGGAGATGTGGGTGGACCTGCAGATAATGTGGGTGGAGCTACAGCAGGGGTGGGGTTTTAATTGGTGCGTAAACAAGTTTAATAAAAATAGTCAAAGTTTGGGTTGTGGGGGTTGGGTGTTATTATAACATGTCAATCTGTCATATAATATATGAAATTGTACAAATACAGACATGTAGGAGAGAAAACTGTGGTAAATTTGCATACACAAAGACAACCAGAATCTTTACTAAATATATGAAAGCCACATTGATTCTACACATATTTTATATATGTATACAGTTTATAAAGCCGGATCCACATAAAATACACTGAAATAGCCAGATAAACCAAATCGTTACCCAATCAACAAATCAATCAAAATTAAAGCTGCCATCATCTTTTACAAACCATTTCTCTTCCTGATTCCAGGCAGAGAGCAGGGACAGGCTGGCAGCGGTGTGGCCTATAGTTCACATTATGACACTTTGTAGTTCCCTTGGTACACATTATGCCCTAGTACACTTTGTCCAACTTTTTAGTGCCCTTAGATCACATTATGCCACATAATGCCCCTAGTTCAGTGCCACACTCACCTGGTGAGATAGTTTAAGACATGCAGTGATGTAGGGACAGTATGAGACATGCAGGTATGGAGAGAGCATGAGACATGCAGGCATGGGGGGTCATTCCGAGTTGTTCGCTCGTTGCCGATTTTCGCTATATTGCGATTAGTCGCTTACTGCGCATGCGCAAGGTTCGCAGAGCGCATGCGCTTAGTTATTTTACACAAAAGTTAGGTATTTTACTCACGGCATAACAAGGATTTTTCATCATTCTGGTGATCGGAGTGTGATTGACAGGAAGTGGGTGTTTCTGGGCGGAAACTTGCCGTTTTCTGGGCGTGTGCGAAAAACGCTGGTGTTTCTGGGAAAAACGCGGGAGTGTCTGAAGAAACGGGGGAGTGTCTGGGCGAACGCTGGGTGTGTTTGTGACGTCAAACCAGGAACGAAACTGACTGAACTGATCGCAATGTAGGAGTAAGTCTGGAGCTACTCAGAAACTGCTAAGAAATTTCTATTCGCAATTCTGCTAATCTTTCGTTCGCAATTCTGCTATGCTAAGATACACTCCCAGAGGGCGGCGGCTTAGCGTGTGCAATGCTGCTAAAAGCAGCTAGCGAGCGAACAACTCGGAATGAGGGCCATGGAGAGAGCATGAGACATGCAGGCATGGAGAGACAGCATGACACATGCAGGATGGAGAGACAGTATAACACATGCAGTGATTTAGAGAGCTCTCAAAAGGTTGGTCTGACTCCTCCAGCTGTGACTGTGTGTGTTGCTCTCACCTCTACCTTTATATCTTGGAATCTCTCCTGTCCTCAGGCTCCTGCTGCTTCCTGATCCTTCTTCACCCCTGTACAGGATTGGCGCTGGGCTGCCAGCTGTTTTTAGCAAGCACACAGGCAGGCAACCACAGACCAGCAGGCATTTCAAATGTGGCACCTGCTGCACAGTCGGAGCCCTCAGACCAGCAGCCTATCAGGAGCTGCTGCTGCTCCTGATTAGCTGCCGGCCCATGAGGTCTGATTGGCTCATGACCGGCACTCCATGGTAGCTTGCCAGTGTGCCAGCTGAAACTGGTGACCCGGCACCAATCTACACTGCTGCTACCTTGGGTCCCTATTTGTGTAGGCCAGGACTCCTGTCCCGACAATTTCCCCTGATGGCAGCCCTGAATAAGGGAAGGAAAAGCACATGAGGGCAGAGGATCTTGCTTGTGAGAGCTTGCAATGATTATGGTCAAAAATGCTGTTTATTATTATCATACTGTATATGTATAAACAACACCGAAGGTGGCAATCGTGTTATAAATCTTAAACCACAGCAATGATAGTTTATTATGAACTTCATGTTGGGTCATGTGCTGTGGGATACCTAAGGGGGCACCGGACCATGGTTTATTTGGTTATGGGAGTGCTGCCTCATCGTTTATTGTAATACATATATATATATATATATATATATTTTTTTTTATTTTTTTTATTTTTCTGAGTGCCACAGAAGTTTGTATATATATATATATATATATATATATATATATAGAATGCAATAATCCGGCACTCGGATAATCTCCACAATGAACTTGCCCGGTGCCCTCCGAATTAAGCTGCAATTAGCATACAGCTCCATACAAATATCACTCGCGGCGGCACTTAGGACTGCATATCAGAATGAATCACAGACGCATAAAGTAGCTTATCAATTATTGATAAACTACTTCATGCGTCTGTGATTCATTCTGATATGCAGTCCTGAGTGCCGCCGCGAGTGATATTTATATATATATATAGATATACACAAACTTCTGCGGCACTCAGAAAAAAATGACAGTAAGGCAGGTCTCCTGGTCAATGTTTCAATGATTAACTCATTTTCATCATTGAAACGTTGACCAGGAGACCCTCCTCACTGTCGTTTTTTGCTGAGTGCCGCAGAAGTGTGACTGTATGTAAGTAACACTGCCGCTGCGCAGTGTGATACTGAGGGCACCGGAGCAAGTTTAATATTTTATGCATGCAAGTGTAAAGTGCCAGAATCAAGATTGAGATATATATAATGGGTTGGGGCTGAAATACCGGCAGTTGTGATGGCGGTGGTCAAACTACTGACCCCGGCATTCCGTTTGTTAGAATCAATTCTAACTAACCCCCTCATCCTCACTTTCTGCACCCTAAACCTAACCCTCCCCCCCTCTCACCCAACAGCCTAATCCTATCCCCCCGGTTGTGCCTAACCCTAACCCCTCCTTCTTGCAGCCTAAACCTAACCCTCCCCACCCACAGCGTAAGCCTAACCCTTCTGGAGGGGGGTGCCTAAACCCCTCTCCCTGCAGCCTAAACCTAACACACCACCAACAACACCCTCCCGCAGCTTACCTCTCCGGCACTCTGATCTGTGTCGGGATTCTGGCGTCAGTATTTTGACAGCCGGGATCCCGATCATTGGGATCCTGACCGGATCCCATTTAGTATATCTATAGCTATACAAGGCTTCTGTTGAACCCAGGATTGAGCTGGCCCACAAGGGTACAAGAGAAATTCCCTGGAGAGCATCACTGCTTTAGAACCCTTCTCCTCCATTATGATTCAGGTTCCAGACAGTGCACTCAAATAAAACACTCTAATTGTGGGTCATTTACTTGGTGGAGCAGGGCCACAGACTGGTGACTGATATGGGTCCTTACCACTCCTTTTCCATTGGTGGGACCTTCATGCCACAACCCAACACTGGTTTCACCATACATACAGTATTAGAAAAAACATAAAGCATAATTATATACTGTAGTACATGGGTGATCATATAGTACAGTAGCAGACAAGTTCACAACTTTACAAATATACATCATTGTAATCTGCTGATTGCATAATTTGTAGAGACCATAGAGGGATAGAGGACCCTAGTCACAAGAGCTTACACTTTAGAGACGCTATGGGCGAGCACATAAAAGGAATGCAGAAAGTAGATGAGTATTACAGAGGCTGGATAGAAGGGGAAGTGCTTATGAGTCTGTCTAGTCACATGTCCAATCATTTTTACATTACTTAAGATATTAATAGAGATGAGCGGGTTCGGTTTCTCTGAATCCGAACCCGCCAGAACTTCATGTTTTTTTTCACGAGTCCGAGCGACTCGGATCTTCCCGCCTTGCTCGGTTAACCCGAGCGCGCCCGAACGTCATCATGACGCTGTCGGATTCTCGCGAGGCTCGGATTCTATCGCGAGACTCGGATTCTATATAAGGAGCCGCGCGTCGCCGCCATTTTCACACGTGCATTGAGATTGATAGGGAGAGGACGTGGCTGGCGTCCTCTCCGTTTAGACACTTGATTTACTAATTTTGGGGAGCATTAGGAGTACTCAGTAGTGTACAGTGCAGAGTTTTGCTGATAGTGACCAGTGACCACCACTTTTATTTATAATCCGTTCTCTGCCTGAAAAAAGCGATACACAGCACACAGTGACTCAGTCACATACATACCATATCTGTGTGCACTGCTCAGGCTCAGGCCAGTGTGCTGCATCATCTATATATATTATATATCTGTCTGACTGCTCAGCTCACACAGCTTATAATTGTGGGGGAGACTGGGGAGCACTACTGCAGTGCCAGTTATAGGTTATAGCAGGAGCCAGGAGTACATAATATTATATTAAAATTAAACAGTGCACACTTTTGCTGCAGGAGTGCCACTGCCAGTGTGACTAGTGACCAGTGACCTGACCACCAGTATATAATATTAGTAGTATACTATCTCTTTATCAACCAGTCTATATTAGCAGCAGACACAGTACAGTGCGGTAGTTCACGGCTGTGGCTACCTCTGTGTCGGCACTCGGCAGCCCGTCCATAATTGTATATACCAGTGACCTAACCGTGGTTTTTTTTTCTTTCTTTATACATACATACTAGTTACGAGTATACTATCTCTTTATCAACCAGTCTATATATTAGCAGCAGACACAGTACAGTGCGGTAGTTCACGGCTGTGGCTACCTCTGTGTCGGCACTCGGCAGCCCGTCCATAATTGTATATACCAGTGACCTAACCGTGGTTTTTTTTTTCTTTCTTTATACATACATACTAGTTACGAGTATACTATCTCTTTATCAACCAGTCTATATATTAGCAGCAGACACAGTACAGTGCGGTAGTTCACGGCTGTGGCTACCTCTGTGTCGGCACTCGGCAGCCCGTCCATAATTGTATATACCACCTAACCGTGGTTTTTTTTTCTTTCTTTATACATACATACTAGTTACGAGTATACTATCTCTTTATCAACCAGTCTATATATTAGCAGCAGACACAGTACAGTGCGGTAGTTCACGGCTGTGGCTACCTCTGTGTCGGCACTCCGCAGCCCGTCCATAATTGTATATACCAGTGACCTAACCGTGGTTTTTTTTTCTTTCTTTATACATACATACTAGTTACGAGTATACTATCTCTTTATCAACCAGTCTATATATTAGCAGCAGACACAGTACAGTGCGGTAGTTCACGGCTGTGGCTACCTCTGTGTCGGCACTCGGCAGCCCGTCCATAATTGTATATACCAGTGACCTAACCGTGGTTTTTTTTTCTTTCTTTATACATACATACTAGTTACGAGTATACTATCTCTTTATCAACCAGTCTATATATTAGCAGCAGACACAGTACAGTGCGGTAGTTCACGGCTGTGGCTACCTCTGTGTCGGCACTCGGCAGCCCGTCCATAATTGTATATACCAGTGACCTAACCGTGGTTTTTTTTTCTTTCTTTATACATACATACTAGTTACGAGTATACTATCTCTTTATCAACCAGTCTATATATTAGCAGCAGACACAGTACAGTGCGGTAGTTCACGGCTGTGGCTACCTCTGTGTCGGCACTCGGCAGCCCGTCCATAATTGTATATACCAGTGACCTAACCGTGGTTTTTTTTTCTTTCTTTATACATACATACTAGTTACGAGTATACTATCTCTTTATCAACCAGTCTATATATTAGCAGCAGACACAGTACAGTGCGGTAGTTCACGGCTGTGGCTACCTCTGTGTCGGCACTCGGCAGCCCGTCCATAATTGTATATACCAGTGACCTAACCGTGGTTTTTTTTTCTTTCTTTATACATACATACTAGTTACGAGTATACTATCTCTTTATCAACCAGTCTATATATTAGCAGCAGACACAGTACAGTGCGGTAGTTCACGGCTGTGGCTACCTCTGTGTCGGCACTCGGCAGCCCGTCCATAATTGTATATACCACCTAACCGTGGTTTTTTTTTCTTTCTTTATACATACATACTAGTTACGAGTATACTATCTCTTTATCAACCAGTCTATATATTAGCAGCAGACACAGTACAGTGCGGTAGTTCACGGCTGTGGCTACCTCTGTGTCGGCACTCGGCAGCCCGTCCATAATTGTATATACCACCTAACCGTGGTTTTTTTTTCTTTCTTTATACATACATACTAGTTACGAGTATACTATCTCTTTATCAACCAGTCTATATATTAGCAGCAGACACAGTACAGTGCGGTAGTTCACGGCTGTGGCTACCTCTGTGTCGGCACTCGGCAGCCCGTCCATAATTGTATATACCACCTAACCGTGGTTTTTTTTTCTTTCTTTATACATACATACTAGTTACGAGTATACTATCTCTTTATCAACCAGTCTATATATTAGCAGCAGACACAGTACAGTGCGGTAGTTCACGGCTGTGGCTACCTCTGTGTCGGCACTCGGCAGCCCGTCCATAATTGTATACTAGTATCCAATCCATCCATCTCCATTGTTTACCTGAGGTGCCTTTTAGTTGTGCCTATTAAAATATGGAGAACAAAAATGTTGAGGTTCCAAAATTAGGGAAAGATCAAGATCCACTTCCACCTCGTGCTGAAGCTGCTGCCACTAGTCATGGCCGAGACGATGAAATGCCAGCAACGTCGTCTGCCAAGGCCGATGCCCAATGGCATAGTACAGAGCATGTCAAAACCAAAACACCAAATATCAGTAAAAAAAGGACTCCAAAACCTAAAATAAAATTGTCGGAGGAGAAGCGTAAACTTGCCAATATGCCATTTACCACACGGAGTGGCAAGGAACGGCTGAGGCCCTGGCCTATGTTCATGGCTAGTGGTTCAGCTTCACATGAGGATGGAAGCACTCAGCCTCTCGCTAGAAAACTGAAAAGACTCAAGCTGGCAAAAGGCAAAGCACCGCAAAGAACTGTGCGTTCTTTGAAATCCCAAATCCACAAGGAGAGTCCAATTGTGTCGGTTGCGATGCCTGACCTTCCCAACACTGGACGTGAAGAGCATGCGCCTTCCACCATTTGCACGCCCCCTGCAAGTGCTGGAAGGAGCACCCGCAGTCCAGTTCCTGATAGTCAGATTGAAGATGTCAGTGTTGAAGTACACCAGGATGAGGAGGATATGGGTGTTGCTGGCGCTGGGGAGGAAATTGACCAGGAGGATTCTGATGGTGAGGTGGTTTGTTTAAGTCAGGCACCCGGGGAGACACCTGTTGTCCGTGGGAGGAATATGACCGTTGACATGCCAGGTGAAAATACCAAAAAAATCAGCTCTTCGGTGTGGAGGTATTTCACCAGAAATGCGGACAACAGGTGTCAAGCCGTGTGTTCCCTTTGTCAAGCTGTAATAAGTAGGGGTAAGGACGTTAACCACCTCGGAACATCCTCCCTTATACGTCACCTGCAGCGCATTCATAATAAGTCAGTGACAAGTTCAAAAACTTTGGGTGACAGCGGAAGCAGTCCACTGACCAGTAAATCCCTTCCTCTTGTAACCAAGCTCACGCAAACCACCCCACCAACTCCCTCAGTGTCAATTTCCTCCTTCCCCAGGAATGCCAATAGTCCTGCAGGCCATGTCACTGGCAAGTCTGACGAGTCCTCTCCTGCCTGGGATTCCTCCGATGCATCCTTGCGTGTAACGCCTACTGCTGCTGGCGCTGCTGTTGTTGCCGCTGGGAGTCGATGGTCATCCCAGAGGGGAAGTCGTAAGCCCACTTGTACTACTTCCAGTAAGCAATTGACTGTTCAACAGTCCTTTGCGAGGAAGATGAAATATCACAGCAGTCATCCTACTGCAAAGCGGATAACTGAGTCCTTGACAACTATGTTGGTGTTAGACGTGCGTCCGGTATCCGCCGTTAGTTCACAGGGAACTAGACAATTTATTGAGGCAGTGTGCCCCCGTTACCAAATACCATCTAGGTTCCACTTCTCTAGGCAGGCGATACCGAGAATGTACACGGACGTCAGAAAAAGACTCACCAGTCTCCTAAAAAATGCAGTTGTACCCAATGTCCACTTAACCACGGACATGTGGACAAGTGGAGCAGGGCAGGGTCAGGACTATATGACTGTGACAGCCCACTGGGTAGATGTATGGACTCCCGCCGCAAGAACAGCAGCGGCGGCACCAGTAGCAGCATCTCGCAAACGCCAACTCTTTCCTAGGCAGGCTACGCTTTGTATCACCGCTTTCCAGAATACGCACACAGCTGAAAACCTCTTACGGCAACTGAGGAAGATCATCGCGGAATGGCTTACCCCAATTGGACTCTCCTGTGGATTTGTGGCATCGGACAACGCCAGCAATATTGTGTGTGCATTAAATATGGGCAAATTCCAGCACGTCCCATGTTTTGCACATACCTTGAATTTGGTGGTGCAGAATTTTTTAAAAAACGACAGGGGCGTGCAAGAGATGCTGTCGGTGGCCAGAAAAATTGCGGGACACTTTCGGCGTACAGGCACCACGTACAGAAGACTGGAGCACCACCAAAAACTACTGAACCTGCCCTGCCATCATCTGAAGCAAGAAGTGGTAACGAGGTGGAATTCAACCCTCTATATGCTTCAGAGGTTGGAGGAGCAGCAAAAGGCCATTCAAGCCTATACAATTGAGCACGATATAGGAGATGGAATGCACCTGTCTCAAGTGCAGTGGAGAATGATTTCAACGTTGTGCAAGGTTCTGATGCCCTTTGAACTTGCCACACGTGAAGTCAGTTCAGACACTGCCAGCCTGAGTCAGGTCATTCCCCTCATCAGGCTTTTGCAGAAGAAGCTGGAGGCATTGAAGAAGGAGCTAAAAGGGAGCGATTCCGCTAGGCATGTGGGACTTGTGGATGCAGCCCTTAATTCGCTTAACAAGGATTCACGGGTGGTCAATCTGTTGAAATCAGAGCACTACATTTTGGCCACCGTGCTCGATCCTAGATTTAAAGCCTACCTTGGATCTCTCTTTCCGGCAGACACAGGTCTGCTGGGGTTGAAAGACCTGCTGGTGACAAAATTGTCAAGTCAAGCGGAACGCGACCTGTCAACATCTCCTCCTTCACATTCTCCCGCAACTGGGGGTGCGAGGAAAAGGCTCAGAATTCTGAGCCCACCCGCTGGCGGTGATGCAGGGCAGTCTGGAGCGACTGCTGATGCTGACATCTGGTCCGGACTGAAGGACCTGACAACGATTACGGACATGTCGTCTACTGTCACTGCATATGATTCTCTCAACATTGATAGAATGGTGGAGGATTATATGAGTGACCGCATCCAAGTAGGCACGTCACACAGTCCGTACTTATACTGGCAGGAAAAAGAGGCAATTTGGAGGCCCTTGCACAAACTGGCTTTATTCTACCTAAGTTGCCCTCCCACAAGTGTGTACTCCGAAAGAGTGTTTAGTGCCGCCGCTCACCTTGTCAGCAATCGGCGTACGAGGTTACATCCAGAAAATGTGGAGAAGATGATGTTCATTAAAATGAATTATAATCAATTCCTCCGCGGAGACATTGACCAGCAGCAATTGCCTCCACAAAGTACACAGGGAGCTGAGATGGTGGATTCCAGTGGGGACGAATTGATAATCTGTGAGGAGGGGGATGTACACGGTGATATATCGGAGGGTGAAGATGAGGTGGACATCTTGCCTCTGTAGAGCCAGTTTGTGCAAGGAGAGATTAATTGCTTCTTTTTTGGGGGGGGTCCAAACCAACCCGTCATATCAGTCACAGTCGTGTGGCAGACCCTGTCACTGAAATGATGGGTTGGTTAAAGTGTGCATGTCCTGTTTTGTTTATACAACATAAGGGTGGGTGGGAGGGCCCAAGGATAATTCCATCTTGCACCTCTTTTTTCTTTTCTTTTTCTTTGCATCATGTGCTGATTGGGGAGGGTTTTTTGGAAGGGACATCCTGCGTGACACTGCAGTGCCACTCCTAGATGGGCCCGGTGTTTGTGTCGGCCACTAGGGTCGCTAATCTTACTCACACAGCTACCTCATTGCGCCTCTTTTTTTCTTTGCGTCATGTGCTGTTTGGGGAGGGTTTTTTGGAAGGGACATCCTGCGTGACACTGCAGTGCCACTCCTAGATGGGCCCGGTGTTTGTGTCGGCCACTAGGGTCGCTAATCTTACTCACACAGTCAGCTACCTCATTGCGCCTCTTTTTTTCTTTGCGTCATGTGCTGTTTGGGGAGGGTTTTTTGGAAGGGCCATCCTGCGTGACACTGCAGTGCCACTCCTAGATGGGCCCGGTGTTTGTGTCGGCCACTAGGGTCGCTAATCTTACTCACACAGCTACCTCATTGCGCCTCTTTTTTTCTTTGCGTCATGTGCTGTTTGGGGAGGGTTTTTTGGAAGGGCCATCCTGCGTGACACTGCAGTGCCACTCCTAGATGGGCCCGGTGTTTGTGTCGGCCACTAGGGTCGCTAATCTTACTCACACAGCTACCTCATTGCGCCTCTTTTTTTCTTTGCGTCATGTGCTGTTTGGGGAGGGTTTTTTGGAAGGGACATCCTGCGTGACACTGCAGTGCCACTCCTAGATGGGCCCGGTGTTTGTGTCGGCCACTAGGGTCGCTTATCTTACTCACACAGCGACCTCGGTGCAAATTTTAGGACTAAAAATAATATTGTGAGGTGTGAGGTATTCAGAATAGACTGAAAATGAGTGTAAATTATGGTTTTTGAGGTTAATAATACTTTGGGATCAAAATGACCCCCAAATTCTATGATTTAAGCTGTTTTTTAGTGTTTTTGGAAAAAAACACCCGAATCCAAAACACACCCGAATCCGACAAAAATAATTCGGTGAGGTTTTGCCAAAACGCGTTCGAACCCAAAACACGGCCGCGGAACCGAACCCAAAACCAAAACACAAAACCCGAAAAATTTCAGGCGCTCATCTCTAGATATTAATAATGTCATTACATTTGAATATTACATTTAAATGGCATATTTATGACATAGGTATATAATCAATGCAAATCATGGCTCACTTGAAATGATTATGTATATTATTTAATAACAGTGGTTTTACTATCCCTTGTCTCCAATGTGTCTGGGCATACAGTAGGTCATGAATTTTGCTTTCTTCTGCATGAAATTCTTAAATAGATAAAAATAAGTGAATTTCTTATATGCATAAGATTTTTTTATTTTATTTTTTGCCCCAAAATATGCTTATACCTCCAGAACAAATCTGTTTTGGAGCTTACATAACCATTCACAGTGTTAAGCTTTTCCTGTCCTGTGCTAATACTCCCTGAGGCTTAAACAGTATATTCATCATGTAAATAATCTACGGTCCTGTTTATTATAGTAGGATTATCCAGAATGTTTCTTCTGTCAGAGTAAAAATGATATTGCAATGCAGGACATAGTGATACAGATCTAAATACTTGAAAACATGAATTCATGCATGCCATTGCCCTTTTTTATTGAATGTAGTTCTGCATTTCTAATCAAATACTAGTTTGAAGTATGAAATATACAAGAAATGATTGGACAATGTTGTACATATTGTTTTAGAGCTTATTACTGTACAGTGTAATCAAAATATGTAACATTAAATATATCAGACTATAGACTAACTTGTAGTTGCTATGGTGAGGATTTAAAAGTATGATGTGAATGAAAAGAATTTGAAATTATCTATTGAAAAGCGTATTTCTTTGTTCTATATTTATTTGATGTGTGTTAGTCATTCATCTGATCACTCTGTATTGTTCTAGGGGAAACGTTATCAAAATACATTTTGTGTTAAATCCCCAGAAAACAGACATTTTCAGGGAGTACCCACAAAAAGTCAGTATCTCCATGATTTAAAAAGGAGAGACCGCAGAAATGGAAATACCTGTTATGGTCGCTTCATTTATGGGGCTGCAAAATTGTGAAATTTAGCAAATTCCTTGGCTTACAGCTAACACCATCTTTAGATGGCTTTATCCATTGTAGCCTATTAGGTGTGTTGAATTAGTGTGCCGACACTTCACTATTCGATTTGCGGGCATTTCCGACAGGCTTTTGCCCGTTTTCGACAATGTCGATCTGACTTTTTTAACGTCGAATCGGCATTGTCGAAAATGGGCAAAAACCTATCGGAAATGCCAGCAAATTCGACAAAA
Organism: Pseudophryne corroboree; assembly: GCF_028390025.1. Lineage (NCBI taxonomy): Eukaryota > Metazoa > Chordata > Amphibia > Anura > Myobatrachidae > Pseudophryne > Pseudophryne corroboree. Next base: position 516,682,370 of record NC_086449.1, read on the forward strand.
CAGTTGTATTGGCAGACGAATTCACCGAACCACCTGTTTTTCGACTTGTCAGAATTTCCGACAAGTCGGAAAAAGGGCACTAGAATTGATAGCTTGAATCCAGATTCAACCTAAAAAAGGTGAAAAGTGCAGTTTTTCCGACTTTTTGGAAATTCCGACACTAATTGAATAGACCCATATGTGTAAAGATAATAATAATAATAATTATTATAATTTCTAAGTGCACTTGATCAGTCGGTGATGGCACATCTGAAGAATTGAGGCTGGGTTCCGAATCTGAAAGTAAGGTATATAAAATAAGCCATTAGGAGAAAAACTGAAATGTAAAACACACAGTATAAAGGGAAGGCGTTAATGTGGTAGTATCCTGGACTTTTAGTCTTTGAAAATTTATAGCATTACTACTTTCAAAGATACAATTACAGCTGTGAAATAAGATTAGGTCTGTACTACATCATTCCTAACATGCAAAATGTGGGTCAAATCTTTGATAGAAATAATAAATCGGTATTATATTGTATTGAAGCATTCCTAATGTACTGTACCAATTCTATGCTAATGTATGAATGGGTAACAGACATGGTATACACATGGACAAATGGAGAGTTAAGAATCTGTGATATTAGTGGCATGGCAACACAATTATCTAAATAATGATGGAAAATGAACATACATTCAACAATGCTATTATTTTAGATTAAATGACAGAAAGCACCTTAATACATTTTTTATTCATACGTATGTCTTATTTTAAAAGAAATGAGTGTTTGTCTTGTTTACTTCAAATGCTGCATATATTGTGTAAAGGGAAATAATCTACATACAGCTGTGAATTCAATACAGTATTACATTTCCATGCTTTCCCGTTACAAGTTGGCTCAAATCCCCAGGTATCCAGTTCTATATATAGATTTCACAGAGCTGTGGTATTATGGGGAAGCCTATAATAGCATGGGATGACTCACATGTCACTGCTTTTCTCAAGAACAACCTTAATAGTGTTTCCTATATGTAGTGGTCTGTTATAAATATCTCTGTGTTAAAGAGAGCTCAAAATCGCATGAAAAATGCATAGGATCTGAAGATGTTTAAACATAGGAAAGAAAAAAATGTGCTATTGCTTTTACACTACAGCACTGTAGGAAGGTTCCTATTTTTCATTAAAAGTAAAAAAGTCCACCCTATATCATTCCACAAGGTTCTAGTGTACATTTTTTATGGTATCCAGACAACCAAAACAAGATTGCCCTCCTATAGAGGACTAGGAACAGGAGCCATACAAAAACACATCCCCATCAAGGTAAACAAGTGTGTGTGTGTGTGTGTGTGTGTGTGTGTGGGGGTGTGTGTATGTATGTATGTATGTATGTATGTATGTATATATATATATATATAAATCAATGGTAGGCGACAGTGATAACGAAAAGATCTCTCTATGCACGGGATCCAATCCAATGTAGAGATGCAGTCAGGCGGTACTCGGACAAATGTCACAGAAACAGCGCTTGCTTCAATGTTTCGAGATTTATTGTCTCGTCATCAGGTCTTTTCCTGATAACGAGGTAATAAATCTCGAAACGTTGAAGCAAGCGCTGTTTCTTTGACTTTTGTCCGAGTGCCGTCTGACTGCATCTCTATATCTATCTATCTATCTATCTATCTATCTATCTATCTATCTATCTATCTATCTATCTATCTATCTATCTATCTGTCTATCTATCTATCTACACACACATACATACACCCCTCACACACACTTATTTACATATCTATCTATCTATCTATCTATCTATCTATCTATCTATCTATCTATCTATCTATCTATCTATCTATCTATCTATCTATCTATCTGAGGGGGGTATGCAATTAGCTCCGATCATTTTGGAGCTAATGAATTCACCCCACTGAGTATTCAATTAGCCCCATATTCATCCGTTTTGAAGGCATTTTCGCCAGTGCCTTTTCACCTTTTTTTAAGTGAAAAGGCGTTGGCAAAAAATGCCTCAAAAGCGTCGAAAAAGGCCCACGTTATTGCTGGAAAACATGTAGCTTCGCCTATCCACGTGTTTTCCGCCCATACCGCATTTTCCGCCTAGGTGAAAAAACGGCTCTGCTATTGCATAGGCCGAATCCCCATTCGCCCTAAAAATAGCAAAAAGCTAAATTTTTTCACCTAATTGCATACCCCCCTGAATCTTTTTATTACTTTTCATTGCACTGGGTTATGTATACATGTCCTTATAAAATACACCACCTAAGATGATATGTGGGTCCAAAAATGTTTCTCCCAACACCAGCAGAAACAATACCACAAAAGTGGAGCCCTTGAAACTCAATATCGCGATCATTTAAAATGACAACATTTTTGCCATTTGTCAGGGACATTATTTGTGAGCATTATTGCTGCCAGCCAAAATTCTGGTACTTAAGCATCCAGTTAGCCTCTTCCCAGTCAAAAACATATTGCATACTAGCCAATAAACATATCCGTAAACCTACATGCAAATGTGCAAAATTGGAGAATACTGTAACTAAATATTCCTTGCACATCATAACTTTTCAGAGCAGGTTAATCAATTTTTATGTCATTAAGAGGGAGATGTATCAAGCCTTGGAGAGAAATAAAGTACCAGTCAATCAGCTTCTGTCATTTTCAAGCACAGTATATAAAACAACAGAAGCTGATTGGTTGGTACTTTATCTTTATCTCCAATGCTTGATACATCTCCCCCAATGTCATTAAGATATCTTATATATCTCCTTCCCCATTATTGAATAGATAATACAGCTTGTTTGACCCTCATTGAAGACATAATCCATGATAGTAATATGACAATGTAACAGGGATAGGTTCAATTAGACTTACCCAGCATGTCCGTGCGAGTAAGTGCAGTTTTATACCACACTTACAGTAGCTCTGGACTCAGAGATTTTTTTGATGGTTGTTTGTACTGTAGGTGCTCGGTCTTGCGGTACGGAAGACATGGATTGCTCTTGGTGGGTGTACTGGAAGATGGAAGCAGCCTGGGAATATGGATTGTGAATACGGGTACAGTAGCACTGGCGTGTAGATCTAGGAGAGAAGTGCTAGTAGCTGTAGAGTTATATATGGAATATGGAATGTGTAAGGATACCTTGATGAGAGTGGGAATAATGGCTATGGTGATAGAATAATGCTTGTAATAAGATAGTAAATATTGGAATAAAATAATGGAATAGATTTAATGTGAATATAAATAGATTGATCACATGTACTGTAGTTAGGGTTTGCAACTCCATGTACTTTCACACAGGATTTGCACGGGACCGATACTGACTTACATCATTTTTCAAGGTTAAAAATCAAGCAAAAAACAGTGAAAATCAAAACAGTGACTGTGTACAAGAAAGATACACAGGTAAGTTTGCATCTTTTATTATTTGGTACACATGTACTTTATCAGCCTTTTCTCTAACATCCTAGAGGATGCTGGGGACTCCGTAAGGACCATGGGGAATAGATTGGCTCCGCAGGAGATAGGGCACTTTAAGAAAGCTTTGGATTCTGGGTGTGCACTGGCTCCTCCCTCTATGTCCCTCCTCCAGACCTCAGTTTTACACTGTGCCCAGAGGATGAAGGGCACACTGCAGGGAGCTCTCTTGAGTTCTTTGCTACGGAAAGCATTTTTGTTTGGATTTTTACTTTTTCACATGGAGCACTGCTGGCAACAGGCTCCTTGCATCGAGGGACTGAGGAGAGAGGGGCAGACCTACTTAACTGATAGGATCTGCTTCCTCGGCTACTGGACAGCATTAGCTTCAGAGGGGGTGAACACAGGTTCGTCCTGGGCGTCCACCCCCGGAGCCACGCCGCCGTTCTCCTCACAGAGCCAGAAGAACAGAAGCAAGAAGACGTCTCAGGCGGCAGAAGCCTTCAGCTTCACAAAGGTAACGCACAGCACTGCAGCTGTGCGTCATTGCTCCACATCACCTCACACACTCCGGTCACTGTATGGGTGCAGGGCGCAGGGGGGGGTGCCCTGGGCAGCAATAATAACACCTCTTAGATGGCAAACAGGTATATACATGTACAGCTGGGCACTGTACATGTATATAATTGAGCCCCCGCCATTTTACACGATTTTGAGCGGGACAGAAGCCCGCCGCCGAGGGGGCGGGGCTTCTCCCTCAGTACTCACCAGCGCCATTTCTCTCTCCACAGAACGCTGAGAGGAAGCTCGCCGGACTCTCCCCTGCTTACACACGGTGAAGGGAGTTTAAAAAGAGAGGGGGGGGGGGCACATAATTGGCGGATACAGTATAATACAGCGCTGCTGGGGAAAAGCATTCTGTGTTGGTCTCCAGGTTGTTGCGCTGGGGTGTGTGCTGGCACTCTCTCTCTCTGTCTCTCCAAAGGGCCTTTCAGGGGATACTGTCTTCAGAAAAAGTTTCCCTGGGTGTGTGCAGTGTGTCGGTACGTGTGTGTCCACATGTTTGATGAGGAAGGCTCGCTTAATGTGGAGGGGGAGTGCTTGAATGTCAGGTCGCCGTCGGCAACGCCGACACCGGACTGGGTGGATATGCTGAATGTCTTGAATGCAAATGTAAATCTCCTGCATAAAAGATTAGACAAGGCTGAAGCTAGGGATCAGTCAGGTAGCCAGTCCGTGCCTGTCCCTGTGGTGCAAGGACCTTCAGGGTCTCAAAAGCGCCCCATATCCCAGGTCGCTGACACAGATACCGACACAGATACTGACTCTAGTGTCGACTATGAGGATGCAAAATTACAGCCGAAGGTGGCAAAAGGTATTAGGTACATGATTATTGCCATAAAAGAGGTTTTGCATATCACGGAGGAACCCCCTGCCCCTGACACGAGGGGTTCACATGTATAAAGGGAAAAAGCCTGAGGTCACGTTTCCGTCATCATTTGAGCTAAGCGAATTATGCGAAAAGGCTTGGGAATCTCCGGATAGGAGACTCCATGTTCCCAAAAGGATTCTCATGGCGTATCCTTTTCCACAGAAGGATCGGATACAATGGGAATCTGCGCCTAAAGTAGACAAGGCGCTGACATGCTTATCCAAGAATGTGGCACTGCCTTCTCCGGATACTGCTTCCCTCAAGGATCCTGCTGATCGCAAGCAGGAAATTACCATGAAGCACATTTACACACATTCAGGAACTATAGTTAGGCCGGCCATGGCGTCGGCCTGGGTTTGTAGTGCTGTCGTGGCATGGGCAGACTCCTTATCTATGGAGATGGACACCTTAGATAGGGATACCATTCTAATGACCATGGAGCATATCAGAGATGCTGCCTTGTATATGAGGGATGCTCAGAGAGACATTTGTTTACTAAGCTCTAGAATAAACGCTATGTCTATTTCTGCTAGGCGGCTCTTGTGGACAGTGGACGGGAGACGCCGACTCAAAGCGGCATATGGAGTCATTGCCTTACAAGGGGGAGGAGTTGTTTGGAGAAGGCCTCTCGGACCTAGTCTCTACTGCTACGGCCGGTAAATCAAATTTTTTATCTTATGTTCCCCTGCAGCATTCTAAGAAGGTACCACATTATCAAATGCAGTCCTTTCGTTCCAATAAAAACAAGAAGGTACGAGGATCATCCTTCGTTGCCAGAGGTAAAGGCAAGGGAAAAAAAGCTGCACTCAGCTAGTTCCCAGGAGCAGAAGTCCTCCCCTACTTCCGCAAAGTCCACAGCGTGGCGCTGTGGAGAGGGGGGGGGGGGGTCAGATCAAGTGGGGGCACGTCTTCGTCTTTTCAGCCACGTCTGGGTTCAATCACAGGTGGATCCCTAGGCAATAGAGATTGTTTCCCAGGGATACAGATTGGAATTCGAAGACATGCCCCCTCGCGGGGTTTTTCAAATCGGCTCTGCCGGCTTCCCCATCAGAGAGGGAGCTAGTGTTAGCGGCAATTCACAAATTGTACATTCAACAGGTGATAATCAAGGTTCCTCATCTCCAGCAAGGAGAGGGTTATTATTCATCCCTGTTTTGTGGTACCGAAACCGGACGGTTCGGTCAGACCCATTCTAAATCTAAAATCCCTGAATCTGTACTTGAAGAGGTTCAAGTTCAAAATGGAATCGCTCAGAATGGTCATCGCCAGCCTGGAGGGAGGGGATTGGATGGTGTCCCTGGACATAAAGGATGCGTACCTTCATGTTCCGATTTCCCCCCCTCACCAGGCGTTTCTGAGATTTGCAGTACAGGATTGTCACTACTAATTTCAGACGTTGCCGTTTGGTCTTTCCACGGCCCCGAGAATTTTCACCAAGGTAATGGCGGAAATGATGGTGCTCCTGCGCAAGCAGGGTGTCACAATTATCCCGTACTTGGACGATCTCCTTATAAAGGCGAGATCTCGGGAGAAGTTGCTGGACAGCGTGTCTCTGTCCGTGAAGACATTGCAGATGCACGGCTGGATTCTCAATTTACCGAAATCCCAGCTAGTACCTGCAACGCGTCTGACCTTTTTGGGCCTGATTCTAGAAACAGACCAAAAAAGAGTTTTTCTTCCGGTGGAGAAGGCTCAGGAGCTCATAGCCCTGGTCAGGAACCTTTTAAAGTCAAAAAAGGTTTCGGTGCATCATTGCACAAAGGTTCTGGGGAAGATGGTGGCTTCATACAAGGCCACCCCTTTCGGCAGGTTCCATGCGAGGACTTTCCAATGGGACCTATTGGACAAATGGTCCGGGTCCCATCTACATATGCAGAAACGGATCACCCTGTCTCCCAGGGCCAGGGTATCTCTCCTGTGGTGGCTGCACAGTGCTCACCACCTAGAGGGTCGCAGGTTCGGTATTCAGGACTGGATCCTGGTGACCACGGATGCGAGCCTCCGAGGTTGGGGGGCTGTCGCACTGGGAAGAAATTTCCAAGGTCTCTGGTCAAGCCTAGAGACTTGTCTCCACATCAATGTCCTGGAGTTAAGGGCCATTTACAACGCCCTACGCCAGGCGGAGGAGTGGCTTCAGAACAAATCGGTTCTGATTCAGTCGGACAATATCACGGCAGTGGCTCATGTAAACCGCCAAGGCGGCACAAGGAGCAGAGTGGCCATGGCAGTGGCGACCAGGATTCTGCGCTGGGCGGAAGGCCATGTAAGCGCACTATCAGCAGTGTTCATCCCGGGGGTGGACAACTGGGAGGCGGACTTCCTCAGCAGGCACGACCTGCATCCGGGAGAGTGGGGACTTCATCAAGAAGTCTTCACACAGATCGTGGATCGGTGGGGACTGCCTAAAATAGACATGATGGCGTCCCGTCTCAACAAAAAGCTAAAGAGGTATTGCGCCAGGTCAAGAGACCCTCAGGCGGTAGCGGTAGACGCTCTGGTGACACCATAGGTGTACAGATCGGTCTGTGTTTCCTCCTCTGCCTCTCATTCCCAAGGTGTTGAGATTAATAAGACTAAGAAGGGTCAGAACAATTCTCATTGTTCCAGATTGGCCAAGGAGGACTTGGTATCCGGATCTGCAAGAGTTGCTCACAGAAGATCTGTGGCCTCTTCCTCTAAGGCAGGACCTGCTGCAGCAGGGGCCCTGTCTGTTCCAAGACTTACCGCGGCTGCGTTTGACGGCATGGCGGTTGAATGCCGGATCCTAGCTGAAAAAGGGATTCCGGAGGAGGTCATTCCTACCCTGATCAAGGCTAGGAAGGATGTGACATCGAAACATTATCACCGTATATGGCGGAAATATGTTTCTTGGTGTGAGGCCAGAGCTGCTCCTACGGAGGAGTTCCATTTGGGCCGTCTGCTTCACTTCCTTCAAACGGGAGTGAATTTGGGCCTAAAATTAGGGTCCATAAAGGTCCAAATTTCGGCCTTATCCATTTTCTTTCAAAGAGAATTGGCTTCTCTTCCTGAAGTACAGACTTTTGTGAAGGGAGTGCTGCATATTCAGCCTCCCTTTGTACCTCCGGTGGCGCCTTGGGATCTTAACGTGGTATTAAGTTTCCTCAAGTCACCTTGGTTTGAACCACTCAAAACAGTGGAGTTGAAATACCTCACTTGGAAAGTGGTCATGTTGTTGGCCTTAGCTTCTGCAAGGCGTGTTTCGGAATTAGCGGCTTTATCATATAAAAGCCCATACCTGATTTTTCACGTGGATAGGTCAGAGTTGAGGACTCCGAGTCCCTGGATGTGGTCAGGGCTTTGAAGATTTACGTGACCAGAACAGCTAGGATCAGGAAGACTGAAGCTCTGTTTGTTCTGTATGCGGCCAACAAGGTTGGCGCTCCTGCTTCAAAGCAGACAATTGCTCGCTGGATCTGTAACACGATTCAGCAGGCGCATTCTACGGCAGGATTGCCATTGCCTAAATCGGTTAAGGCCCATTCCACTAGGAAGGTGGGCTCTTCTTGGGCGGCTGCCTGAGGGGTCTCGGCACTACAACTGTGCCGAGCTGCTACTTGGTCGGGGTCAAACACCTTTGCAAAGTTCTATAAGTTTGATACCCTGGCTGAGGAGGACCTCCTGTTTGCTCAATCGGTGCTGCAGAGTCATCCGCACTCTCCCGCCCGTTTGGGAGCTTTGGTATAATCCCCATGGTCCTTGCGGAGTCCCCAGCATCCTCTAGAACATTAGAGAAAATAGGATTTTACTTACCGGTAAATCACTTTCTTGTAGTCCGTAGAGGATGCTGGCCACCCGTCCCAAGTGCGGACTTCTTCTGCAAGACTTGTATATAGTTATTGCTTACATAAGGGTTATGTTATAGTTGGTCGGTCTTGAACCGAGGCTATGTTACTTGTTCATACTGTTAACTGGGTAGTTTATCACAAGTTATACGGTGTGATTGGTGTGGCTGGTATGAATCTCGCCCTTAGGTTACATAAATCCTTTCCTCGTACTGTTCATATCCTCTGGGCACAGTTTCTCTAACTGAGGTCTGGAGGAGGGGCATAGAGGGAGGAGCCAGTGCACACCCAGAATCCAAAGCTTTTTTAAAGTGCCCTATCTCCTGCGGAGCCCGTCTATTCCCCATGGTCCTTACGGAGTCCCCAGCATCCTCTACGGACTACGAGAAATAGATTTAACGGTAAGTAAAATCCTATTTTTTTGGACACAGTATTATTACTGGTTGCTTTATAATACTCATTAAATGTTGGTAACCCGATTTCCATAGATTCTGAATAACAGCTATACTGTCCCTGAAGAGACTCGCACACCTGAATTGGATTGGACTCTACAGTATGTATACTGTATGTGAACTAGAGTTTCCTCTGGACACTTACTGAAAAATGATAATTGGACAGTCATTCATGATCTTTTTGTGGTATAGCACTCATTGCTAATATTCATTTATATGAATGAATAGATCATTTTAATTTAATTGATGACTAGATTTTAGATTTATTAGTCACAGTAGTATTTGAATAGAATAGAATGCTATATACAAGGGTAGGTGAATAAATAAGGTAACAAGACCTCTCATTGGGGTAAATTTACTAAGATTCGTAATTTCCGAAAAAAGGTCAAAGTTCAATCACGAATGACATCGACAGTGTAAAACTGCAACTTTTTGAATTGATTACGATGGATTTACTAAGCTGTCGTATTCGGGTTTTTCTTTTCTTCCGATGTCGATGTCATTCGTGGTTTTTTACCTATTTTTACGGCAGTGATTAGCAAAACACTGCCGACTTTTTTTACAATCAATCTCGGCCGGATCTGTGTGATCCGTGCTGGGGTTTATTTATTTATTTTTTTTTTTAATTAAACACTGTAAAATAATAAAAAAAAATGCGTGGGGTCCCCCCTCCTAAGCATAACCAGCCTCGGGCTCTTTGAGCCGATCCTGGTTGCAAAAATATGGGGAAAAAAATGACAGGGGTTCCCCCATATTTAAGCAACCAGCATCGGGCTCTGCGCCTGGTCCTGGTCCCAAAAATACGGGGGACAAAAAGAGTAGGGGTCCCCCGTATTTTTAAAACCAGCACCGGGCTCCACTAGCTGGACAGATAATGCCACAGCCGGGGGTCACTTTTATATAGTGCCCTGCGGCCGTGGCATCAAAAATCCAACTAGTCACCCCTGGCCGGGGTACCCTGGGGGAGTGGGGACCCCTTCAATCAAGGGGTCGTCGTCCCCCAGCCACCCAAGGGCCAGGGGTGAAGCCCGAGGCTGTCCCCCCCCATCCAATGGGCTGCGGATGGGGAGGCTGATAGCCTTTGTTGTAAAAGAAAAGATATTGTTTTTAGTAGCAGTACTACAAGGCCCAGCAAGCCTCCCCCGCATGCTGGTACTTGGAGAACCACAAGTACCAGCATGCGACGGAAAAACGGGCCCGCTGGTACCTGTAGTACTACTACTAAAAAAATACCCAAAAAAAGACAAGACACACACACCGTGAAAGTAAAGATTTATTACATACATCCACACAAACATACATACATACTTACCTTATGTTCACACGCAGGTCGGTCCTCTTCTCCAGTAGAATCCAAGGGGTACCTGTTGAAGAAATTATACTCACGAGATCCAGGGGTCCAGGCTCCTCGGGAAATCCAGGGGTAATCCACGTACTTGCATAAAATAAGAAAACGGAAAGCCGAGCCACGAACTGAAAGGGGCCCCATGTTTTCACATGGGACTCCTTTCCACGAATGCCAGAAACCCACTCTGACTGATGTCTAAGTGGGTTTCTTCAGCCAATCAGGGAGTGCCACGTTGTAGCACTCTCCTGATCGGCTGTGTGCTCCTGTACTGAGTGACAGGCGGCACACGGCAGTGTTACAATGTAGCGCCTATGCGCTACATTGTAACCAATGATGGGAACTTTCTGCCCTGCGGTTGACCTAAAGTGACGTCACCGCTGAGCAGAAAGTTCCCATCATTGGTTACAATGTAGCGCATAGGCGCTACATTGTAACACTGCCGTGTGCTGCCTGTCAGTGAAGACAGGAGCACACAGCTGATCAGGAGAGTGCTACAACGTGGCGCTCCCTGATTGGCTGAAGAAACCCACTTAGCCAGAAGGCAAAGTGGGTTTCTTGCATTCGGGGAAAGGTGACCCATGTGCAAACATGGGTCCCCTTTCAGTTCGTGGTCGGGACACCGTTTTTTTTATTTTTGGCAAGTACGTGGATTAACCCTGGATTTGCCGAGGAGCCTGGACCCCTGGATCTCGTGAGTATAATTTATTCAACAGGTACCCTTGGATTCTACTGGACAAGAGGACCGACCTGCGTGGGGCCATAGGTAAGTATGTATGTATGTGTGTATGTAAGTAATAAAATTATACTTTCACGGTGTGTGTGTCTTGTCTTTTTTTGGGTATTTTTTTAGTGGTAGTACTACAGGTACCAGCGGGCCCGTTTTTCCGCCGCATGCTGGTACTTGTGGTTCTCCAAGTACCAGCATGCGGGGGAGGCTTGCTGGGACTTGTAGTACTGCTACTAAAAACAATATCTTTTATTTTACAACAAAGGCTATCAGCCCTCCCATCCGCAGCCCATTGGATGGGGGGGGACAGCCTCGGGCTTCACCCCTGGCCCTTGGGTGGCTGGGGGGGGGGGACCCCTTGATTGAAGGGGTCCCCACTCCCCCAGGGTACCCCGGCCAGGGGTGACTAGTTGGATTTTTGATGCCACGGCCGCAGGGCGCTGTATAAAAGTGACCCCCGGCTGTGGCATTATCTGTCCAGCTAGTGGAGCCCGGTGCTGGTTTTAAAAATACGGGGGACCCCTACTCTTTTTGTCCCCCGTATTTTTGGGACCAGGACCAGGCGCAGAGCCCGATGCTGGTTGCTTAAATATGGGGGAACCCCTGTCATTTTTTTCCCCATATTTCTGCAACCAGGATCGGCTCAAAGAGCCCGAGGCTGGTTATGCTTAGGAGGGGGGACCCCACGCAATTTTTTTAGCAAAAATAAGCACTTTCACACCCCTTCCCACTGATATACATGCACGGATCTCATAGATCCCTGCATGCATCTCAAATCACGGATAAAAAAAGCAGGTCTGTTTTTTTTTAGGACTTTTTTACGAGTTGTAATTTTTCACGGCAGTGTTTTGTGTTTTTTTGCTTTGCACTTCTTAGTAAATGACCGAGATTCATACTTAAACAGCCGCGTTTTGACCGATGGTGTATTCATTCGTAATTTTTTACCTGAACTAGCAAAAAATTACGAATGCCCTCATCACTGCCGTGATTAGTGTTTAGTAAATGACCGAGATTTACCGAGATGACACTTTGATGAAAAAACGGCATCTCGGTCAAAATCGGGAGCTTAGTAAATATACCCCATTGTGTACATTTATTCAACTCATACAGATACATTTAATCAATATGACCTTGGTGCAGAGGGTCCGGTATGGTATTCTGGCAGCGAGGCAGTGAGTCCCCTCGTGGACTCGCTGCTCTCGCCTCACACCAGGCACGGTGGCTCGCTGCGCTCGCCACATATTCTATTGCTGCTCAGTTGATGGCATGGACCCACCAACTGAGTGGGAATACCCAGCGTTTGTTGGGATTCCATCATCGGTCTCCTGAATGCCGGGATCCTGACAGCCTGTATATTGACTGCATCTCTGTACAGATTATTTTCCATGTAGTCCACATACTTGTCTAAGCATTTGTTCCAGTGGTACACCAAGGCATCTGTCCCTGCATAGAAGAAATCAGTGTCAAGTGCTTGGAGCTAGGACATGACAGTTTGCTTTACTTCACTGTTGGTTACAAACTGCCTTCCACCAAGGTTCTTCTTCAATGGCGTGGCGGAGTGCGCACCTGTCCTCCTGAATCAGACCTTCAATGTAGCACAAATTGTCATCTCTGGTGGACATGCTTGGCCATCTGGATCGCTGCTCATCCTCAACATCTGTCCTTCCATTATCAAAGGCTGTGCACCATACCCAAAACTCTTTCCGTGACATGACGTTATTGCCATGCACCTCAACAAGTTGGCGATGAATTTCAGCTGCTAATGTGCCCTGTAGACACAGAAATCTGATCACACTATGGGGGTCATTCTGACCCATTGACATGCATGCGGTTCATTGCTGCGGTGCGAACGGGTCGGAAATGCGCGTCGTTGCCCGGCAACAGCCATCGCCGGGCAGTGGCGCCATCAGCGGAAAAAGTGATCGCAGCGGCGGTCCCAAGAAGACTGACACGCAGGAGGCGTTCCGTGGTGTCAACTCACCGTTTTCCGGCCGTGATGAGGCGAACGCTGGTGTGTCCAGGCATTTGGAGGGTGGATGTCTGGCATCAATACTGGGACCTTCGTCACTGGATCTGTCGCACAGGGTAAGTAAGTCTGACCCTGGTCTTGTTTTGCAGGAAACTTTTTTAGCATAGCAGGGCTGCACAAGCGATCACAGCCCTGCTATGCTAAAATACACTCCACCATAGGCGGCGTCAAGTTGATCGCACGAGCAGCGAAAAGTTGCTACGTGCGATCAACTCGGAATGAACCCCTATGAACCTCAATGTTTGACCATGTTTCAGCTAGCCCTGCCATCTTACTACTGATGTTGGGACAGTATGATATGATGCGCAGTCTAATGGTCGTGAAAGGAAGCAGTGGGCTACATGCTCTGGTCTGGCGGGAAATTACATTTGAATAAAATAGAGGCATTACAGACGTGAGAGGTCTTGTTACCTTACTTATTGAGAAAGTGATAAATTACATATGCTAAGAGTCAGTGTAAATACAGGGAGTCAAAAAAATGTATGTAATAAAGTTATTGTCACGCTCGGCGTAAGTTGGAGTTCCGACAACCGAGTTTTGGCTGAAGGGACAGCTACCTGTGAGGAGAGTAAACGAGGTGGCTGAATGTAATTCCTCTTCATGGGGTGGAAGCCAAACTAAGTGTTAACATTGGCTAGAGGGCGTAAAGAAAAGTAGGAAAATAACTGTAGTTTTAATGAATAATCAGGCTGTACACGAATATTGGAGAAATAGACGAAACTTTTAGAGTCTATGGTTAAATGACTTGAAGAGTGAAGCTGAAGAACTCCGGTAAAGAAGAACTGAAGACTGTGTTTTATGGTTAAAAGATGAGGCTGAAGAGCTTGGACTTTGAAGAAATGAAGACTGTGGTTTGTGATTGAAAGACGAGGCTGAAGAACTTGGACTTTGAATAAATGAAGACTGTGGTTTGTGATTGAAAGACAAGGCTGAAGAACTTAGACTTTGAAGAAATGAAGAAGTCTGCGGGAACCGCCGTTAGCACCTGGAGCTCCTCTACGACCTGGGACCCCGTGAGCGCTTCCACGAGTGGCAACGGACTTAGACAGCAGGACTGCAGCAGCGTTTAGGTAACCGATGGATGAGAGCAGCCAGGACCAGGGAACCAGAAGTAACCTGGGAGCACAGAGCTGGAGAACCTTTCACAAGGAGGTAACTTGAAGCACTGGTACTCTCCCTCTGAGCCAGCCCCCTTTTGTAAGGGGAGAACACGCAGGATTGGATGGACACAGATTGGGAACTTCATTGGTAATACTCTGGTCTCCAACATGGCTGCCCCCAGCACAGGAGACATATTTAGCTGTTAGCACACAGCTTTAGCCAGCTTCTGTCTCTGACACACTATACTGTGTCACCACCGCAGCGATCCCCTCCACAGCGCCCGGCTCTCCAGACCCTCGGCCCACGTCCCTTGGCAGCCGCACATCCGTCCAGGAGGAACTGCCGCCAGCAGCTCCCTGCTGCTGCAGCCGTGCCAACCAACCGGGTAACCCACGGGAGCACCCGCCGGAGGTAAGGCTCCGGAGCCTGACAGTTATATAGTAAAAGAAAAATAAAATTAATAAAATAATAAATTAGAGCAGGAACCATCACAAATCAGTTTTGCCACTGGTCTGTGGCATCCTCTGAGGGTTTTTTTTTTTGGGGGGGGGAATATAGTGAAGGATACAGTGACTTGCATCTATTTTTATAATATATCCTTCATGAATAATCAAATAAATATGATGTAAATAAAATGCTGACCGGTAACAGAGGATCATCTCAGTGTTTGGTACTCCTTTAATAAGTATATACAGTCTATCCTACAGTCTATTTCTGAAGGAAGGAAAAGAACACAGATGTATGCTTTCCTTGTTTACTTCAATTTTTATGTCCAAGCCTTGACAATAATTGACCATACATATACAGAGAAAATAATGCACATAAATGTGAGAAAATTTAAATACCTCTTGTTAATTATTTTTTTGTCTGAGGTAAGGGTCTTAAAGCACAGAGTTCACAAAAGTATCTAGACCAAACATACTGATACATTTGAAAATTATCAATGTGGTCAGGAAAAAAAGACAGCATTGATTTATCCCATTTGCACCCAAAGGAACAAGTGCACCAGTCAATCCATGTATTGTGGAAGGGACTTTGCAGTTTATTGATCCAGGGATAAGTGCCTGGCGTTCACATACTGTATAATAGTCCTGATACTGATTCGGACGTTGTAGCATCCGTGTATGCAGGGGTGGACTGGGATGGAAAACTAGCCGTGGAAATTTATGGAAGCAGTCCTAATAGGGCTGGGGTGAGTTGAGGAGGTGGGGTCTTTCAAGGGCGCGGGATACCCCCTCATAGGGTCTGATTCTGAGCTGGACGCAGTTGCAGCCTTTCTTGCATCTTTTGCTCCAGATGCGTCTATGACTTTATGCTAATGGTGCAACAATGCAGATCCCTAGTGTACTTCCATGCATCCAAGTATGCAAGAGGTACCCACTGTCAGTGTCTACAGATGCTGCAATCATGCATTGTGTGTCCTTAGATGACAACATTGGTCACACCATTGGAACTTTCACCAACCCTATGTAAGGTGCAGATCAGATTGAGCAATTCAACGTGTCTATATGCAAACACTTTCAGCAATACACCCACACTACGTTACATCAGCGTGTGATTAGCCAACCCCCTCTAACCACACAGGAATGTCCAACATAATTTTAATACACTTCTTGGTGCACGTGTCTGTACTGCACCTCTGTACGATCACCATCGCTGTGCATGAATGCACGGTGCAACTCAAACGCAAGCACAGATTAAAAACATTGTACAAGAAAAACAACAACACATTGTCCCCCAAAGGAAAAAAACACACACATTGTCCCCCACAGAAGATAATAAAACAATTTGGGGAAAAAACAATTAAAAGGATACTATAGCTTTTGGTATTACAATTTGTTTGATATTTCCACTGCTGTTTGAAAGGCCCAGTAACACCAAAAGGTTTTATAATTCTTGGCTGTAACATCTATATTTCTCTATCGTCCTAGTGGATGCTGGGGTTCCTGAAAGGACCATGGGGAATAGCGGCTCCGCAGGAGACAGGGCACAAAAAGTAAAGCTTTAGGATCAGGTGGTGTGCACTGGCTCCTCCCCCCATGACCCTCCTCCAAGCCTCAGTTAGATTTTTGTGCCCGGCCGAGAAGGGTGCAATCTAGGTGGCTCTCCTAAAGAGCTGCTTAGAAAAGTTTAGCTTAGGTTTTTTATTTTACAGTGAGTCCTGCTGGCAACAGGATCACTGCAACGAGGGACTTAGGGGAGAAGAAGTGAACTCACCTGCGTGCAGGATGGATTGGCTTCTTTGGCTACTGGACATTAGCTCCAGAGGGACGATCACAGGTACAGCCTGGATGGTCACCGGAGCCTCGCCGCCGGCCCCCTTGCAGATGCTGAAACGAGAAGAGGTCCAGAATCGGCGGCAGAAGACTCCTCAGTCTTCTTAAGGTAGCGCACAGCACTGCAGCTGTGCGCCATTTCCTCTCAGCACACTTCACACGGCAGTCACTGAGGGTGCAGGGCGCTGGGAGGGGGGCGCCCTGGGAGGCAAATGAAAACCTTTTTTGGCTAAAAATACCTCACATATAGCCTCCGGGGGCTATATGGAGATATTTAACCCCTGCCAGAATCCATTAAAGAGCGGGAGACGAGCCCGCCGAAAAAGGGGCGGGGCCTATCTCCTCAGCACACAGCGCCATTTTCCCTCACAGAAAGACTGGAGGGAAGGCTCCCAGGCTCTCCCCTGCACTGCACTACAGAAACAGGGTTAAAACAGAGAGGGGGGGCACTAATTTGGCGTTAGAAATATATAAAAGATGCTATAAGGGAAAACACTTATATAAGGTTGTCCCTATATAATTATAGCGTTTTTGGTGTGTGCTGGCAAACTCTCCCTCTGTCTCTCCAAAGGGCTAGTGGGTCCTGTCCTCTATCAGAGCATTCCCTGTGTGTGTGCTGTGTGTCGGTACGTGTGTGTCGACATGTATGAGGACGATGTTGGTGAGGAGGCGGAGCAATTGCCTGTAATGGTGATGTCACTCTCTAGGGAGTCGACACCGGAATGGATGGCTTATTTAGGGAATTACGTGATAATGTCAACACGCTGCAAGGTCGGTTGACGACATGAGACGGCCGACAAACAATTAGTACCGGTCCAGACGTCTCAGAAACACCGTCAGGGGTTTTAAAACGCCCGTTTACTTTAGTCGGTCGACACAGACACGGACACTGAATCCAGTGTCGACGGTGAATAAACAAACGTATTCCTTATTAGGGCCACACGTTAAGGGCAATGAAGGAGGTGTTACATATTTCTGATACTACAAGTACCACAAAAGAGGGTATTATGTGGGATGTGAAAAAACTACCGTAGTTTTTCCTGAATCAGATAAATTAAATGAAGTGTGTGATGATGCGTGGGTTCCCCCCGATAGAAAATTATGGGCGGTATACCCTTTCCCGCCAGAAGTTAGGGCGCGTTGGGAAACACCCCTTAGGGTGGATAAGGCGCTCACACGCTTATCAAAACAAGTGGCGGTACCGTCTATAGATAGGGCCGTCCTCAAGGAGCCAGCTGACAGGAGGCTGGAAAATATCATAAAAAGTATATACACACATACTGGTGTTATACTGCGACCAGCGATCGCCTCAGCCTGGATGTGCAGAGCTGGGGTGGCTTGGTCGGATTCCCTGACTAAAAATATTGATACCCTTGACAGGGACAGTATTTTATTGACTATAGAGCATTTAAAGGATGCATTTTCTATATATGCGACATGCACAGAGGGATATTTGCACTCTGGCATCAAGAGTAAGTGCGATGTCCATATCTGCCAGAAGATGTTTATGGACACGACAGTGGTCAGGTGATGCAGATTCCAAACGGCACAAAGGTGTATTGCCGTATAAAGGAAGAGGAGTTATTTGGGGTCGGTCCATCGGACCTGGTGGCCACGGCAACTGCTGGAAAATCCACCGTTTTTACCCTAAGTCACATCTCTGCAGAAAAAGACACCGTCTTTTCAGCCTCAGTCCTTTCGTCCCTATAAGAGTCATATCTGCCCAGGGATAGAGGAAAGGGAAGAAGACTGCAGCAGGCAGCCCATTCCCAGGAACAGAAGCGTTCCACCGCTTCTGCCAAGCTCTCAGCATGACGCTGGGACCGTACAGGACCCCTGGATCCTACATGTAGTATCCCAGGGGTACAGATTGGAATGTCGAGACGTTTCCCCTTCGCAGGCTCCTGAAGTCTGCTTTACCAAGGTCTCCCTCCGACAAGGAGGCAATATGGGAAACAATTCACAAGCTGTATTCCCAGCAGGTGATAATCAAATTACCCCTCCTACAACAAGAAAAGGGGTATTATTCCACATTATATTGTGGTACTGAAGCCAGAAGGCTAGGTGAGACCTATTCTAAATCTAAAAAAATTTGAACACTTACAAAGGTTCAAATCAAGATGGAGTCACTCAGAGCAGTGATAACGAACCAGGAAGAAGGGGACTATATAGTGTCCCGAGACATCAGGGATGCTTACCTCCATGTCCAAAATTTGCCCTTCTCACTAAGGGTACCTCAGGTTCGTGGTACAGAACTGTCACTATCAGTTTCAGACGCTGCCGTTTGGATTGTCCACGGCACCCCGGGTCTTTACCAAGGTAATGGCCGAAATGATGATTCTTCTTCGAAGAAAAGGCGTCTTAATTATCCCTTACTTGGACGATCTCCTGATAAGGGCAAAGTCCAGGGAACAGTTGGAGGTCGGAGTAGCACTATCTCGGATACTGCTACAACAGCACGGGTGGATTCTAAATATTCCAAAATCGCAGCTGATCCCGACGACAAGTCTGCTGTGCCTAGGGATGATTCTGGACACAGTCCAGAAAAAGGGTGTTTCTCCCGGAAGAGAAAGCCAGGGAGTTATCCGAGCTAGTCAGGAACCTCCTAAAATCAGTGCATCATTGCACAAGGGTCCTGGTAAAGATGGTGACTTCCTACGAAGCAATTCCATTCGGCAGATTTCACGCAAGAATTTTTCAGTGGGATCTGCTGGACAAATGGTCCGGATCGCATCTTCAGATGCATCAGCGGATAACCCTATATCCAAGGACAAGGGTGTCTCTCCTGTGGTGGTTACAGAGTGCTCATCTTCTAGAGGGCCGCAGATTCGGCATTCAGGATTGGATGCTGGTGACCACGGAGGCCAGCCCGAGAGGCTGGGGAGCAGTCACACAAGGAAAAAATTTCCAGGGAGTGTGATCAAGTCTGGAGACTTTTCTCCACATAAATATACTGGAGCTAAGGGTAAATTTATAATACTCTAAGCTTAGCAAGACCTCTGCTTCAAGGTCAGCCGGTATTGATCCAGTGGGAAAAACATCACGGCAGTCGCCCACGTAAATAGACAGGGCGGCACAAGAAGCAGGAGGGCAATGGCAAAAACTGCAAGGACTTTTCGCTGGGCGGAAAATCATGTGATAGCACTGTCAGCAGTGTTTCATTCCGGGAATGGAAACTGGGAAGCAGACTTCCTCAGCAGGCACGACCTCCACCCGGCAGAATGGAAACTTCATCGGGAAGTTTTCCACATGATTGTAAACCGTTGGGAAATACCAAAGGTGGACATGATGGCGTCCCGTCTGAACAAAAAACGGGACAGGTATTGCGCCAGGTTAAGAGACCCTCAGGCAATAGCTGTGGACGTCCTGGTAACACCATGGATGTACCAGTCGGTGTATGTGTTCCATCCTCTGCTTCTCATACCTAAGGTACTGAGACTTATAAGACGTAGAGGAGTAAGAACTATACTCATGGCTCCGGATTGGCCAAGAAAGACTTGGTACCCGGAACTTCAAGAGATGCTCACAGAGGACTTATGGCCTCTGCCGCTAAGAAGGGACTTGTTTCAGCAAGTACCATGTCTGTTCCAAGACTTACCGCAGCTGCGTTTGACGGCATGGCGGTGGAACGCCGGATCCTAAGGTAAAAAGGCATTCCGGAAGAGGTCATTCCTACCCTGGTCAAAGCCAGAAAGGAGGTGACCGCACAACATTATCACCACATGTGGCAAAAATATGTTGCGTGGTGTGAGGCCAGAAAGGCCCCACGAAGAAATTTCAACTCGGTCGATTCCTGCATTTCCTGCAAACAGGAGTGTCTATGGGCCTCAAATTGGGGTCCATTAAGGTTCAAATTTCGGCCCTGTCGATTTTCTTCCAGAAAGAAGTGGCTTCAGTTCCTGAAGTCCAGAAGTTTGTCAAGGGAGTATTGCATATACAACCCCCTTTTGTGCCTCCAGTGGCACTGTGGGATCTCAACGTAGTTCTGGGATTCCTCAAATCACATTGGTTTAAAACCAGTCAAATCTGTGGATTTGAAGCATCTCACATGAAAAGTGACCATGCTCTTGGCCCTGGCCTGGACCAGGCGAGTGTCAAATTGGTGGTTTTTTTCTCAAAAAAGCCCATATCTGGTTGTCCATTTGGAATATAGGTTCCAGGACGGCTGGAGTCAGGAAAACTGACTTGCTGTTATCCTGTATGCACCCAACAAACTGGGTGCTCTTGCTTCTAAGCAGACTATTGCTAGTTGGATGTGTAATACAATTCAGCTTGCACATTCTGTGGCAGGCCTGCCACAGCCAAAATATGTAAATGCCCATTCCACAAGGAAGGTGGGCTTATCTTGGGCGGCTGCCCGAGGGGTCTCGGCTTTACAACTTTGCCGAGCGGCTATTTAGTCAGGGGCAAACACGTTGGTAAAATCCTACAAATTTGATACCCTGGCTAAGGAGGACCTGGAGTTCTCTCATTCGGTGCTGCAGAGTCATCCGCACTCTCCCGCCCGTTTGGGAGCTTTGGTATTATCCCCATGGTCCTTTCAGGAACCCCAGCATCCACTAGGACGATAGAGAAAATAAGAATTTACTTACCGATAATTCTATTTCTCGGAGTCCGTAGTGGATGCTGGGCGCCCATCCCTAGTGCGGATTTTCTGCAATACTTGTACATAGTTACAAAAATCGGGTTATTATTGTTGTGAGCCATCTTTTCAGAGGCTCCGCTGTTATCATACTGTTAACTGGGTTCAGATCACAGGTTGTACAGTGTGATTGGTGTGGCTGGTATGAGTCTTACCCGGGATTCAAAATCCTTCCTTATTGTGTACGCTCGTCCGGGCACAGTATCCTAACTGAGGCTTGGAGGAGGGTCATGGGGGGAGGAGCCAGTGCACACCACCTGATCCTAAAGCTTTACTTTTTGTGCCCTGTCTCCTGCGGAGCCGCTATTCCCCATGGTCCTTTCAGGAACCCCAGCATCCACTACGGACTCCGAGAAATAGAATTATCGGTAAGTAAATTCTTATTATTCATTTATTCATTAACATTTAATGCTAGCATATTCCATTGCACTTTCTTTCAAAGTTGGGTGTATGCATTATTTTGCCAGTATTGCCTCTGTGACTTTCTGTGAATACCACTACAATCCCTTCCCTGGTGTACAGCTGACTGTCTGAAATGAGGACTGAGACATCCACTTCGAGATTCTTTAGGGACTCAGGGGGTAATTCAGATCTGATCGCTGCTGTGCGTTTTCGCACAGCGTGCAATCAGATCTGAATTGCGCATGCATCTGAGCCGCACTGCGCAGGTGCAACAGATGGCTGCTATGGGGATGGGCGCCCTGCGATGGGATGGTGGGAAGGATCCAGTTGCACGGACGTTTGCAAGGAGATTGGAAGGAAAACGCCATTTGTATGTGGCAACTGACCGTTTTCCGGGAGTGTCCGGAAAATTGCAGGAGTGACCAGGCGTTTTGAAGGAGGGTGTCTGACGTCAGCTCCGGTCCCAATCAAGAGGATTCAGTCGCAGTGGCTGAGTAAGTCCTGGGCTGCGCAGAGACTGCACAAACTGGTGTTTGTGCAGCTCTGCTAATGAAGCGATTGCACATTTGCACGGCGCTTTTCCCCTTCCCCTGTAGCAAAAAACGCAGCCCAGCAATCAGATCTGAATTACCCCACAAATGCCACTTGGTGTATCTCTAGCCGCAACCATCAGTCGCCCTGGTGCATCTTTAGCCGCAACCATTAGTTGCCCCATCAAAACTTGCACCAGATTATATGTCGGAGCATGGCTACACAATTGATGGTGTGATGAAGTTGAAATAAAAGAGTAAGATGTTTTGATGTTTGATGTTGCAGAATAATAATCTAAATCATAGCTTTTGATATTTAATTTACAATTTAATAATCCATATCTTGTACAAAAGGACCATACTTAGTAAAACAGCAGCAAAACAAACATTCGAAAAATGCTTTGATGACACGAAAAAGAAAATTATAGTAAAAATTAGGAAAAAAATTATAATAATGTAGTAAAGTGGTATAAATACAAATGTGTAATCCCTGTGTTGTTAATCACTGTAATCAGAATAAGAAATAAGAATGTTAATAATAACAACTAACAGTAATGAACTACAGTTGTGCTCATAAGTTTACATACCCTAGCAGAATTTGTGACTTTCTGGTCATTTGTCAGAGAATATGAATGATAACTCACAAACTTTTCTTTCACTCATGGTTAGTGGTTGGGTGAAGCCATTTATTGTCAAACAACTGTGTTTACTCTTTTTAAATCATAATGACAACAGAAACTACCCAAATGACCCTGATCAAAAGTTTACATACCCCAGTTCTCAATACCGTGTATTGCCCCTTTAACATCAATGACAGCTTGAAGTCTTTTGTGGTAGTTGTGGATGAGGCTCTTCATTTTCTCAGATGGTAAAGCTGCCCATTCTTCTTGGCAAAAAACCTCCAGTTCCTGTAAATTCTTGGGCTGTCTTGCATGAACTGCACGTTTGAGATCTCCCCAGAGTGGCTCAATGATATTGAGGTCAGGAGACTAAGATGGCCACTCCAGAACCTTCACTTTATTCTGCTGTAGCCAATGACAGGTCGACTTGGCCTTGTGTTTTGGATCATTGTCATGTTGGAATGTCCAAGTATGTCCCATGTGCAGCTTCCGTGCTGATGTGTGCAAATTTTCCTCCAGTATTTTCTGTTAACATGCTGCATTCATCTTGCCATCAGTTTTGATCAAGTTTCCAGTGCCTTTGTAGCTCACACATCCCCAAAACATCAGTGATCCACCTCCGTGTTTCACAGTAGGAATGGTGTACCTTTCATCATAGGCCTTGTTGACTCCTCTCCAAATGTAACGTTTATGGTTGTGGCCAAAAAGTTCAATTTTGGTCTCATCACTCCAAATGACTTTGTTCCAGAAGTTTTAAGGCTTGTCTCTGTGCTGTTTGGAGTATTGTAAGCGGGATGCTTTGTGGCATTTGCGTAGTAATGGCTTTCTTCTGGCGTCTCGACCATGCAGCCCATTTTTCTTCAAATGCCTCCTTCTTGAAACAACCACACCACTTTTTTTCAGAGAGTCCTGTATTTCAGCTGAAGTTATTTGTGGATTTTTCTTTGCATCCCGAACAATTTTCCTGGCAGTTGTGGCTGAAATTTTTTTGGTCTACCTGACCGTGATTTGGTTTCCACAGAATCCCTAATTTTCCACTCCTTAATTAGAGTTTGAACACTGCTGATTGGCATTCTCAATTGCTTGAATATCTTTTTATATCCCTTTCCTGTTTTATACAGTTAATTACCTTTTCCCGCAGATCCTTTGACAATTATTTTGCTTTCCCCATGACTCAGAATCCAGACACGTCAGTGCAGCACTGGATGAAAGATGCAAGGGTCTTTCAGGAGTCCAGAAACTCACTGACCTTTTATACACAAACTGATTACAAGCAAACAGATCACAGGTGAGAATGGTTACCTTTAGTAGCCATTCAAACCCGTTTGTGTCAACTTTTGTGCATGTTATCAGGCCAAAATCTCCAGGGTATGTAAACTATTGATCAGAGTCATTTGGGTAGTTTCTGTGGTCATTATGATTAAAAAGAGTAAACACAATTGTTTGACAATAATGCCTTCCCCAGCCACTAACCATGAGTGAAAGAAAAGTTTGTGAGTTATGATTCATATTCTCTGACAAATGGCCAGAAAATCCCAAATTCTGCTAGGGTATGTAAACTTATGAGCACAAATGTAATATTTAGAATTGTTTCTCTACTATGTGCAATAAGAATGTTACACATAGATTGAGATTCAGGCTCAATGGGCATTCTCCATGGGAGAACAAGTAATATGGAGAACAGAAAGCTTGGAGAGAGATAAAGTGGAGAGAAATAAAGTATCATCCAGTCAGCTCCTGTCACTATTTAAACACATTCTTTAACATGACAGGTAAGAGCTGATTAGTTGGCACTTTATCTCTCTCCACTATCTGCTCTCCAAGGTTTGATCTATCTCTCCCTATAGCCTACAAATTGAATAAGTGCTGATTTTTTGCAGTAATGTTATGTTACATTGCATTTACTGTTACAGTTTGTATTAATATATGTATTTTGTGAATTAGATAAGTATCATATCCTGCAACAGAGTAACAATTTGACATCATTCAGTTAAGTACTGTATGCCGAATATGAAATACCTTAATGCTCACTGATTGTTATATAAGGTATCTTGCAAATACACTGTTAACTTTTGACCAAAAAGTCACTAAAGTGACCTGTTTCAACAATGGGACAATCATTCTTTCTGAAATGGGTATTATTTGTATGCTATAATTGTTAAATATTCTTCTGTTCATAATTAGAATATTTACTTTATCCTGTTTGTTTGGTAAAAGTTATTTCATAGTGATATCGTGCTATACATGCTATTCAGGTCAACCATATTGGACCTGAAATAATTTGTCAGTCACACAACCATGACGGTTTGATCTAAAGATCGCAGCTGGCTTTGATGTTTATATAGAACCTCTTTATTGCACGGGTTAATTTGGCTCTGTGAGTACTAAGATAAATATCTGCTTGAAGCATAAATAAGGGATATCATCACAATATAGGCACTGATTACTGTTGCCTAATTTACTCTTATAACAATCTTATTGCACACTAGCTGTTTCTGATTTTCACGGTTGTACAGTAAATATAAATGATTGTTAAAAATTTGGTGAATCTATAGAGCTGTAAATTTGAGACGTCTTAATGTAAGTAAATATTAATTCATGGTTCTTGCCATTACCCGAGGAGCAGCCATAGCTGATAAGGTAAAAAGTGACAGGACTATTTTTGTAGTTTCATTAAATTCTACAAACTGGAGGTGTAATCAAAATTTTGATTCAATTATCCATTTGGGCGTTATCGTTTACGCAACGCAAGCCACCCATCTGTAGTGACGTCATTATGTCAACACCCTTTTCATCCCCTTAGGGGAGGTTTATTAAAATTCTAATTATGTAGTTTTCCTATTCCCCACCTGCATATCGGGAAGAAAGATAATTAGTGATGAATGAGTGAGTGAGTGAGTGAGTGAGTGAGTGAGGGCTTGGGCATTTTTGTAGTTTTGTTAAATTCTACACACTGGAGGTGCAGTCCAAATTTTGATCTGATTGTCCATTTGGGCATTATGGTTACCGCAACTCAAGCAATGTATCAGTAATGACGTCATTATGTCAACCCCCTGTTCATCCCCTTAGGGGAGGTTTTTTAAAATTCTAATTACTTAGTTTCTCTAACGTCCTAGTGGATGTTGGGGACTCCGTCAGGACCATGGGGAATAGCGGCTCCGCAGGAGACAGGGCACAAAAGCAAGCTTTTAGGATCACATGGTGTGTACTGGCTCCTCCCCCTATGACCCTCCTCCAAGCCTCAGTTAGGTTTTTGTGCCCGGCCGAGAAGGGTGCAATCTAGGTGGCTCTCTTAAAGAGTTACTTAGAAAAAGTTTTTAGGTTCTTTATTTTCAGTGAGTCCTGCTGGCAACAGGCTCACTGCATCGAGGGACTTAGGGGAGAGATTTTCAACTCACCTGCGTGCAGGATGGATTGGATTCTTAGGCTACTGGACATAGCTCCAGAGGGAGTCGGAACACAGGGCTCGCCCTGGGGTTCGTCCCGGAGCCGCGCCGCCGACCCCCCTTGCAGACGCTGAAGATGAAGAGGTCCGGAACCAGGCGGCAGAAGACTCTCAGTCTTCATCAGGTAGCGCACAGCACTGCAGCTGTGCGCCATTGTTGTCAGCACACTTCACACAGCGGTCACGGAGGGTGCAGGGCGCTGGGGGGGGGCGCCCTGGGCAGCAATGTATAATACCTGTATGGCGAAAAATACATCACATATAGCCCTTGAGGCTATATGGATGTATTTAACCCCTGCCAGATATCTAAAACTCCGGAGAAGAAGCCCGCCGAAAAGGGGGCGGGGCCTATTCTCCTCAGCACACAGCGCCATTTTCCCTCACAGAAAGGCTGGTGGGAAGGCTCCCATGCTCTCCCCTGCACTGCACTACAGAAACAGGGTTAAAACAGAGAGGGGGGGCACTGATTTGGCGATATGTATATATATTAAAATGCTATAAGGGAGGAACACTTATATAAAGGTTGTCCCTGGATAATTATAGCGTTTTGGTGTGTGCTGGCAAACTCTCCCTCTGTCTCCCCAAAGGGCTAGTGGGTCCTGTCCTCTATCAGAGCATTCCCTATGTGTGTGCTGTATGTCGGTACGTGTGTGTCGACATGTATGAGGAAAATATTGGTGAGGAGGCGGAGCAAATTGCCTGTAATGGTGATGTCACTCTCTAGGGAGTCGACACCGGAATGGATGGCTTATTTATGGAAATTACGTGACAATGTCAACACGCTGCAAGCCGGTTGACGACATGAGAGGGCCGGCGAACAAATTAGTATCTGTCCAGGCGTCTCAAACACCGTCAGGGGCTGTAAAATGCCCATTTACCTCAGTCGGTCGACACAGACCCAGACACGGACACTGATTTCAGTGTCGACGGTGAAGAAACAAACGTATTTTCTTTTAGGGCCACACGTTAAGGGCAATGAAGGAGGTGTTACATATTTCTGATACTCCAAGTACCACAAAAAAGGGTATTATATGTGAGGTGAAAAAACTACCTGTAGTTTTTCCTGAATCAGATAAATTAAATGAAGTGTGTGATGATGCGTGGGTTTCCCCCGATAGAAAATTATTGGCGGTATACCTTTTCCCGCCAGAAGTTAAGGCGCGGTGGGAAACACCCCTCAGGGTGGATAAGGCGCTCACAAGCTTATCAGAACAAGTGGCGGTACCATCTACGGATAGGGCCGTACTTAAGGAGCCAGCTGATAGGAGGCTGAAAAATATCCTAAAAAGTATACACACACATGCTGGTGTTATACTGCGACCAGCGATCGCCTCAGCCTGGATGTGCAGAGCTGAGGTGGCTTGGTCGGATTCCCTGACTAAAAATATTGATACCTTTGACAGGGACAGTATTTTATTGACTATAGAGCATTTAAAGGATGCATTTCTATATATGCGAGATGCGCAGAGGGATATTTGCACTCTGGCATCAAGAGTAAATGCGATGTCCATATCTGCAAGAAGATGTTTATGGACACGACAGTGGTCAGGTGATGCAGATTCCAAACGGCACAAAGATGTATTGCCGTATAAAGGGGAGGAGTTATTTGGGGTCGGTCCATGGGACCTGGTGGCCAGGGCAACTGCTGGAAAATCCACCGTTTTTTACCCTAAGTCACATCTCTGCAGAAAAAGACACCGTCTTTTCAGCCTCAGTCCTTTCGTCCCTATAAGAGTCATATCTGCCCAGGGATAGAGGAAAGGGAAGAAGACTGCAGCAGGCAGCCCATTCCCAGGAACAGAAGCCCTCCACCGCTTCTACCAAGTTCTCAGCATGACGCTGGGACCGTACAGGACCCCTGGATCCTACAAGTAGTATCCAAGGGGTACAGATTGGAATGTCGAGAGGTTTCCCCCCTCGCAGGTTCCTGTAGTCTGCTGTACCAATGTCTCCCTCCGACAGGGAGGCAGTATTGAAAACAATTCACAAGCTGTATTCCCAGCAGGTGATAATAAAATTACCCCTCCGACAACAAGGAAAGGGGTATTACTCCACACTATATGGTGGTACTGAAGGCTAGGTGAGACCTATTCTAAATCTGAAAAATTTGAACACTTACAAGGGTTCAAATCCAGATGGAGTCACTCAGAGCAGTGATAGCAAAGAACAAGGGGACTATATGGTGTCCCGGGACATCAGGGATGCTTACCTCCATGTCCCAAAATTTGCCTTTTCTCACCAAGGGTACCTCAGGTTCGTGGTACAGAACTGTCACTATCAGTTTCAAGACGATGCCGTTGGATTGTCCAAGGCACCCCGGGTCCTTACCAAGGTAATGACCGAAAGGAGGATTCGTCTTCAAAGAAAATGGACGACCTCCTGATAAGAACAAGGTCCAGAGAACAGTTGGAGGTCGGAGTAGCACTATCTCAAGTAGTTCTACGACAGCACGGGTGGATTCTAAATATTCCAAAACCGCAGTTGTTCCGACGACACGTCTGCTGGTCCTAGGGATGATTCTGGACACAGTCCAGGAAAAGGTGTTTCTCCCAGAGGAGAAAGCCAGGGAGTTATCCGAGCTAATCGGGATCCTCCTAAAACCAGGAAAAGTGTCAGTGCATCATTGCACAAGAGTCCTGGTAAAAATGGTGGCTTATTACGAAGCGCTTCCATTCGGCAGATTTCACGCAAGAACTCTTCAGTGGGATCTGCTGGACAAATGGTCCGGATCGCATCTTCAGATGCATCAGCGGATAACCCTATATCCAAGGACAAGGGTGTCTCTCCTGTGGTGATTACAGAGTGCTCATCTTCTAGAGGGCCGCAGATTCGGCATTCAGGATTGGATGCTCGTGACCACGGAGGCCAGCCTGAGAGGCTGGGGAGCAGTCACACATGGAGTGTGTTCAAGTCTGGAGAATTCTCTCCACATAAATATACTGGAGCTAAGAGCAAATTTATAATGCTCTAAGCTTAGCAAGACCTCTGCTTCAAGGTCAGCCGGTATTGATCCAGTGGGATAACATCACGGCAGTCGCCCACGTAAACAGAAAGGGCGGCACAAGAAGCAGGAGGGCAGTGGCAAAACTGCAAGGATTTTTCGCTAGGCGGAAAATCATGTGATAGCACTGTCAGCAGTGTTCATTCCGGGAGTGGACGACTGGGAAGCAGACTTCCTCAGCAGGCACGACCTCCACCCGGGAGAGTGGGAACTTCATCGGGAAGTTTTCCGCATGATTGTGAACCGTTGGGAAAGACCAAAGGTGGACATGATGGCGTCCCGCCCGAACAAAAAATGGGACAGGTATTACGCCAGGTCACGAGACCTTCAGGCGATAGCTGTGGACGTCCTGGTAACACCGTGGGTGTAACAGTCGGTGTATGTGTTCCCTCCTCTGCTTCTCATAACCAAGGTATTGAGAATTATAAGACATAGAGGAGTAAGAACTATACTCGTGGCTCCGGATTGGCCAAGAGGGACTTGGTAACCGGAACTTCAAGAGATGCTCACAGAGGACTAATGGCCTCGGGAGCTAAGAAGGGATTTGCTTTCAGCAAGTACCATGTCTGTTCCAAGAGGAACCGTGGCATCGGCCTTTAAGAAAGGACCTGCTCCAGCAGGGACCTTGTCTGTTCCAAGACTTACCGCGACTGCGTTTGACGGCATGGCGGTTTGAACGCCGGATCCTAAGGGAAAAGGCATTCCGGAAGAGGTCATTCCTACCCTGGTCAAAGCCAGGAAGGAGGTGACCGCACAACGTTATCACCACATGTGGTAAAAATATGTTGCATGGGTGAGGCCAGGAAGGCCCCACGAAAAAATTTCAACTAGGTCGATTTCTGCACTTCCTGCAAACAGGAGTGTCTATGAGCCTCAAATTGGGGTCCATTAAGGTTCAAGTTTCGGCCCTATAGATTTTCTTCCAGAAAGAATTGGCTTCAGTTCCTGAAGTCCAGACGTTTGTCAAGGGAGTATTGCATATACAGCCCTTGTGTGCCTCCAGTGGCACCGTGGGATCTCAACGTAGTGTTGGGATTCCTCAAATCATATTGGTTTGAACCACTCAAATCTGTGGATTTGAAATATCTCACATGGAAAGTGACCATGCTGTTGGCCCTGGCCTCGGCCAGGCGATTGTCAAAATTGGCGGCTTTGTCTTACAAAAGCCCATATTTGATTTTCCATTCGGGACAGGGCAGAACTGCGGACTCGTCCCCAGTTTCTTCCTAAGGTGGTGTCAGCGTTTCACCTGAAACAACCTATTGTGGTGCCTGCGGCTACTAGGGACTTGGAGGACTCCAAGTTGCTAGACGTTGTCAGGGCCCTGAAAATATATATATATATATAATTCCAGGACGGCTGGAGTCAGAAAGTCTGACTTGCTGTTTATATTGTAGGCACCCAAAAAGCTGGGTGCTCCTGCTTCTAAGCAGACTATTGCTCGTTGGATTTGTAGTACAATTCAGCTTGCACATTCTGTGGCAGGCCTGCCACAGCCAAAATCTGTAAATGCCCATTCCACAAGGAAGGTGGGCTCATCTTGGGCGGCTGCCCGAGGGGTCTCGGCTTTACAACTTTGCCGAGCTGCAACTTGGTCAGGGGCAAACACGTTTGCTAAATTCTACAAATTTGATACCCTGGCTGAGGAGGACCTGGAGTTCTCTCATTCGGTGCTGCAGAGTCATCCGCACTCTCCTGCCCGTTTGGGAGCTTTGGTATAATCCCCATGGTCCTGACGGAGTCCCCAGCATCCACTAGGACGTTAGAGAAAATAAGATTTTACTTACCGATAAATCTATTTCTCATAGCCCGTAGTGGATGCTGGGCGCCCATCCCAAGTGCGGATTGTCTGCATTACTTGTACATAGTTATTGTTACAAAAAAATCGGGTTATTATTGTTGTGAGCCATCTTTTTTAGAGGCTACTTCATTGTTATCATACTGTTAACTGGGTTCAAATCACAAGTTGTACGGTGTGATTGGTGTGGCTGGTATGAGTCTTACCCGGGATTCAAGATCCTTCCTTATTGTGTACGCTCGTCCGGGCACAGTACCTAACTGAGGCTTGGAGGAGGGTCATAGGGGGAGGAGCCAGTACACACCATGTGATCCTAAAAGCTTGCTTTTGTGCCCTGTCTCCTGCGGAGTCGCTATTCCCCATGGTCCTGACGGAGTCCCCAGCATCCACTACGGACTATGAGAAATAGATTTATCGGTAAGTAAAATCTTATTTTTCCTATTCTCCACCTGCAGAATACCTATGTGAAATTTCATCTCCCGAACATATCGGGAAGTAAGAGAATTAGTGATGAGTCAGTCACTGTCAATCAGTCAGTGAGTGGTTTTCGCCTTTATATATATATAGATATAGAAACAACTCTAAGTATACTATGTAAGGGGAGTCTGTTGTTATTAAAATATTTTGAAAGCAAATTACAGTGATCAGCAAAACAGGGAATGCACACTTGTATGTTAATTTACTTTATTACTTAATTATTACATTTCTCTCATTTTTATTATAATTTCCTTTTCAGGTGAAAAATTAAAGCTATAATTTAGATGGCAATTCTACTACACAAGAGTACATCCACTCCAAATTGACTTCTGTCTTCTTCCTTTGTAAACATACTGGTATCCAGAACAGACAGTGAAAAGTAAAGTGATTGACTTTTCTACAGAGTACCTAGCTTTACCTTAGTTAGGCAGATTGACCATTCCATGTGTAAACTACAGAAGGGAGGTACAGACATGGGATTGGGCAGATGCACACATGGGGACTAGGGTATGAAATTCTCAAAGGCATCAATTCATGAATTAAAGTGACCAATGTATATTTATCAGTCTTTGGTAGCTGGAAGCTTCAATTTTGACTTCTATCATACTTGGCGTGATATAATGTGAGTAATTGAATGTCTGCTAACAAAAATGCTCTATTCCAAGTGTGCGTGGTTTAAAAAGCCTAGAGCTTAACAGGTTAATGCGCACAAGGTCTACATCAGTTCTAGCACATAATGCTGCTAACAGCAGTTTATTTAAGGATCTTAGTCCTTATATAGCCACATGGGATAGACTTAATGAAATTTGGCAGCGTATATAAAGCCTGCATAAATAGAGGCAAAGTCATCATCTAACCTATGGTAGCAGAAGACTTGTGACAGAGCCTGCTCATTTAGACACCTCTACAAAGTCAGGCCCATGGGAGAAGCCTTTGTGGTTAGGCATCCACAGGTGCTCCCCTTCAGCCAGCCTGTCGTATTGGCATTGTGAGAGTGCTCTTGATGAGAGCTCTCTGTCAGAGGAGATGCCACACATCAACTGCAGGTCTGACTTGTGGTTGGTAACAACATAGAGATAAAGCTGTCTCCAAGGAAGGGTTGGCAATTTGTGGCCTTGAGGCAAATACAAGCAATTAGCCCAGGCCTTTTAATCAGTATGCTGCAATGGACAAATGGTTGTGACAAAAATTCTGGTGGTGTGTTTTTATATAGATGATGGAATGTGAAAAATTACGTAACTACATACAAATATAACAGCTGTCCCAACTGCACAATACAGAGGTGATGAGCACACCTCACTGAACTTCAACCTGTGATCGTTGCCGCTGCAGCAACCAGGTCTGAATTAGGCCCTAAGGTAGATAATGATAAGGTTAAAAGTCCATTGACTTCTTATTCTCCTAGATCTCTCTGCTGCTTTTGACACTGTTGACCTCTCTCTTCTCATACAAACACTACAATCCCTAGGTCTTCAGGGCATAGCCCTTTCTTGGTTCTCATCCTACCTATCTAATCGCTCTTTCAGTATTAATTTCTCTGAATCCACCTCCTTTCGCTACCTTTATCAGTTGGAGTACCACAAGGCTCAGTCTAAGGTCCTCTGCTTTTCTCAATCTATACCACATCTCTTGGCAAACTAATCAGCTCGTTTGGATTTCAGTATCATCTGTATATATCACTGTTGATTGATACTGTAACTCAATAATCAACCCTTCCACACAAGTTCGCTCCCGAGGTGTCAAACTTGACTCTGCACTGTCCTTTGTTCCCCACATTCAATCTGTCTCAAAATTATGTTACATACAATACTGTGCAAAAGTTTTAGGGGGTTATTCAGGGATGGATGCAGATCTTGCTTCCCGCAGCAAGATCTGCGTCCATCTACTCACATGCTGGGGCCACCATGTTTTTCATTGGAGTGGCTGCGTGTGACGTCATGCAGTTGCCCTGAAAATGCTCCTACCACACTCTCATTTTACCCACAATGCCCCCGCAATGCCACTTCAACGCTTCCCCTGATGGCTGCCTCTGTCAATCACCTTGCACCCGCATCCTTATAGCATGCGGTTGCAAGGAGAAGGGTCTTGCACATGCATGCGCAGACCACTTGAATGCATCAACTGCATACAGAAGCGTGGCTGCATTTGGGTATGAATAGACCCCTTAGGCAGGTGTGGAAAAAATGCTGCAAAGTGCGAATGCTTTCAAAAATAGAAGTGTTAATAGTTTTTTCTCTGACGTCCTAGTGGATGCTGGGAACTCCGTAAGGACCATGGGGAATAGACGGGCTCCGCAGGAGACTGGGCATTCTAAAAGAAAGATTAGGGGGGTAATTCCAAGTTGATCGCAGCAGAAATTTAGTTAGCAATTGGGCAAAACCATGTGCACTGCAGGGGAGGCAGATTTAACATGTGCAGAGAGAGTTAGATTTGGGTGGGGTGTGTTCAATCTGCAATCTAATTTGCAGTGTAACAATAAAGCAGCCAGTATTTACCCTGCACAGAAATAAAATAACCCACCCAAATCTAACTCTCTCTGCACATGTTAAATCTGCCTCCCCTGCAGTGCACATGGTTTTGCCCAATTGCTAACTAAATTCCTGCTGCGATCAACTTGGAATTACCCCCTAGGTACTATCTGGTGTGCACTGGCTCCTCCCACTATGACCCTCCTCCAGACCTCAGTTAGATTTCTGTGCCCGGCCGAGCTGGATGCACACTAGGGGCTCTCCTGAGCTCCTAGAAAGAAAGTTTATTTTAGGTTTTTTATTTTACAGTGAGACCTGCTGGCAACAGGCTCACTGCATCGAGGGACTAAGGGGAGAAGAAGCGAACCTACCTGCTTGCAGCTAGCTTGGGCTTCTTAGGCTACCGGACACCATTAGCTCCAGAGGGATCGACCGCATGGAACTGGCCTTGGTGTTCGTTCCCGGAGCCGCGCCGCCGTCCCCCTTACAGAGCCAGAAGCAAGAAGAGGTCCGGAAAATCGGCGGCAGAAGACTTCGGTCTTCACCAAGGTAGCGCACAGCACTGCAGCTGTGCGCCATTGCTCCTCATGCACACTTCACACTCCGGTCACTGAGGGTGCAGGGCGCTGGGGGGGGGCGCCCTGAGGGCAATATATGACACCTTGGCTGGCAAATCTACATCATATATAGTCCTAGAGGCTATAAGATGTAAAATTACCCCTGCCAGTATTCCAGAAAAAGCGGGAGAAAGTCAGTTGAAAAAGGGGCGGGGCTTCTCCATCAGCACACTGGCGCCATTTTCTCTTCACAGTGCAGCTGGAAGACAGCTCCCCAGGCTCTCCCCTGTAGTTTTCAGGCTCAAAGGGTTAAAAAGAGAGGGGGGGCACAAAATTTAGGCGCAATATTGTATATACAAGCAGCTATTGGGAAAAATTCACTCAATATAGTGTTAATCCCAAAATTATATAGCGCTCTGGTGTGTGCTGGCATACTCTCTCTCTGTCTCCCCAAAGGGCTGTGTGGGGTCCTGTCCTCAGTCAGAGCATTCCCTGTGTGTGTGTGCGGTGTGTCGGTACGGCTGTGTCGACACGTTTGATGAGGAGGCTTATATGATGGCAGAGCAGATGCCGATAAATGTGATGTCGCCCCCTGTGGGGCCGACACCAGAGTGGATGTATAGGTGGAAGGTATAAACCGACAGTGTCAACTCCTTACATAAAAGGCTGGATGACGTAACAGCTATGGGACAGCCGGCTTCTCAGCCCGCGCCTGCCCAGGCGTCTCAAAGGCCATCAGGGGCTCAAAAACGCCCGCTCCCTCAGATGGCAGACACAGATGCCGACACGGAGTCTGACTCCAGTGTCGACGAGGTTGAGACATATACACAATCCACTAGGAACATCCGTTACATGATCCCGGCAATAAAAAATGTGTTACACATTTCTGACATTAACCCAAGTACCACTAAAAAAGGGTTTTATGTTTGGGGAGAAAAAGCAGGCAGTGTTTTGTTCCCCCATCAAATGAGTGAATGAAGTGTGAAAAAGCGTGGGTTCCCCCGATAAGAAACTGGTAATTTCTAAAAAGTTACTGATGGCGTACCCTTTCCCGCCAGAGGATAAGTTACGCTGCGAGATATCCCCTAGGGTGGATAAGGCGCTCACACGTTTGTCAAAAAAGGTGGCACTGCCGTCTTAGGATACGGCCACTTTGAAGGTACCTGCTGATAAAAAGCAGGAGGCTATCCTGAAGTCTGTATTTACACACTCAGGTACTAGGCTGAGACCTGCAGATAGTGCTGCTGCAGCGTGGTCTGTAACCCTGTCAAACAGGGATACTATTTTGCGAACATAAGACGTCGTCTTATATATGAGGGATGCACAGAGGGATATTTTGCCGGCTGGCATCCAGAATTAATGCAATGTCCATTCTGTCAGGAGGGTATTAGAGACCCGACACTGGACAGGTGATGCTGACTTTAAAAGGCACATAGAGCCTTATAAGGGTGAGGAATTGTTTGGGGATGGTCTCTGGGACCTCGTATCCACAGCAACAGCTGGGAAGAAAATTTTTTACCTCAGGTTTCCTCACAGCCTAAGAAAGCACTGTATTATCAGGTACAGTCCTTTCGGCTTCAGAAAAGCAAGCGGGTCAAAGGCGCTTCCTTTCTGCACAGAGACGAGGGAAGAGGGAAAAAGCTGCACCAGTCAGCCAGTTC
This sequence comes from Pseudophryne corroboree, assembly GCF_028390025.1. Lineage (NCBI taxonomy): Eukaryota > Metazoa > Chordata > Amphibia > Anura > Myobatrachidae > Pseudophryne > Pseudophryne corroboree. The sequence continues at coordinate 516,718,549 of NC_086449.1, forward strand.
CCAGAATCAAAATTCTTCCCCCGCTTCCTCTGAGTCCACCGCATGACGCGGGGGCTCCACAGGCGTAGCCAGGTACGGTGGGGGGCCGCCTCAAAAATTTCAGCGATCAGTGGGCTCGCTCACAGGTGGATCCCTGGATCCTTCAAGTAGTATCTCAGGGGTACAAGCTGGAATTCGAGGCGTCTCCCCCCCGCCGTTTCCTCAAATCTGCCTTGCCGACAACTCCCTCAGGCAGGGAGGCTGTGCTAGAGGCAATTCACAAGCTGTATTCCCAGCAGGTGATAGTCAAGGTGCCCCTACTTCAACAAGGACGGGGTTACTATTCCACACTGTTTGTGGTACCGAAACCGGACGGTTCGGTGAGACCCATTTTAAATTTGAAATCCTTGAACACATACATAAAAAAATTCAAGTTCAAGATGGAATCGCTCAGGGCGGTTATTGCAAGCCTGGAGGAGGGGGATTACATGGTATCCCTGGACATCAAGGATACTTACCTACATGTCCCCATTTACCATCCTCACCAGGAGTACCTCAGATTTGTGGTACAGGATTGCCATTACCAATTCCAAACACTGCCGTTTGGATTGTCCACGGCACCGAGGGTCTTTACCAAGGTAATGGCAGAAATGATGATACTCCTTCGAAAAAAGGGAGTTTTAATTATCCCGTACTTGGACGATCTCCTTATAAAGGCGAGGTCCAAGGAGCAGTTGTTGGTCGGAGTAGCACTATCTCGGGAAGTGCTACAACAGCACGGATGGATTCTATACATTCCAAAGTCACAGCTGGTTCCTACCACACGCCTACTGTTCCTGGGGATGGTTCTGGACACAGAACAGAAAAAAGTGTTTCTCCCGCAGGAGAAAGCCAAGGAGCTGTCATCTCTAGTCAGAGACCTCCTGAAACCAAAACAGGTATCGGTGCATCACTGCACACGAGTCCTGGGAAAAATGGTAGCTTCTTACGAAGCAAAATTCCATTCGGCAGGTTCCATGCAAGAACCTTTCAGTGGGACCTCTTGGACAAGTGGTCGGGATCGCATCTTCAGATGCATCGGCTGATAACCCTGTCTCCAAGGACCAGGGTATCTCTACTGTGGTGGCTGCAGAGTGCTCATCTTCAAGAGGGCCGCAGATTCGGCATACAGGACTGGGTCCTGGTAACCACGGATGCCAGCCTTCGAGGCTGGGGGGCAGTCACACAGGGAAGAAATTTCCAAGGACTTTGGTCAAGTCAGGAGTCGTCCCTACACATAAATATTCTGGAACTGAGGGCCATTTACAATGCCCTAAGTCTGGCAAGGCCTCTGCTTCAAAACCAGCCGGTACTGATCCAATCAGACAACATCACGGCAGTCGCCCATGTAAACCGACAGGGCGACACAAGTAGCAAGATGGCGATGGCAGAAGCCACAAGGATTCTCCGATGGGCGGAAAATCACGTCTTAGCACTGTCAGCAGTGTTCATTCCGGGAGTGGACAACTGGGAAGCAGACTTCCTCAGCAGACACGACCTACACCCGGGAGAGTGGGGACTTCATCCAGAAGTCTTCCAACTGTTGTTAAACCGTTGGGAAAGGCCACAGGTGGACATGATGGCGTCCCGCCTAAACAAAAAACTAGATATTGCGCCAGGTCAAGGGACCCTCAGGCAATAGCTGTGGACGCTCTAGTGACACCGTGGGTGTACCAGACGGTTTATGTATTCCTTCCTCTGCCTCTCATACCAAAGGTACTGAGAATAATAAGAAAACGAGGAGTAAGAACGATACTTGTGGTTCCGGATGAGCCAAGAAGAGCTTGGTACCCAGAACTTCAAGAAATGATATCAGAGGACCCATGGCCTCTACCGCTCAGACAGGATCTGCTACAGCAGGGGCCCTGTCTGTTCCAAGACTTACCGTGGCTGCGTTTGACGGCATGGCGGTTGAATTCCGGATCCTAAAGGAAAAGGGCATTCCGGAAGAAGTCATTCCTACGCTGATAAAAGCCAGGAAAGAAGTAACCGCAAACCATTATCACCGTATTTGGCGAAAATATGTTGCGTGGTGTGAGGCCAGGAAGGCCCCAACAGAGGAATTTCAGCTGGGTCGTTTTCTGCACTTCCTACAGTCAGGGGTGACTATGGGCCTAAAATTGGGTTCCATTAAGGTCCAGATTTCGGCTCTGTCGATTTTCTTCCAGAAAGAACTGGCTTCACTGCCTGGAGTTCAGACATTTGTAAAGGGAGTGCTACATATTCAGCCCCCTTTTGTGCCTCCTGTGGCACCTTGGGATCTCAACGTGGTGTTGAGTTTCTTAAAATCACATTGGTTTAAGCCACTTAAAACTGTGGATTTGAAATATCTCCCGTGGAAAGTGGTCATGTTATTGGCCTTGGCTTTGGCCAGGCGTGTGTCAGAATTGGCGGCTTTGTCATGTAAAAGCCCTTATCTGATTTTCCATATGGATAGGGCAGAATTGAGGACTCGTCCCCAGTTTCTCCCTAAGGTGGTATCAGCTTTTCACTTGAACCAACCTATTGTAGTGCCTGCGGCTACTAGGGACTTGGAAGATTCCAAGTTACTGGACGTAGTCAGGGCCTTACAAATTTATATTTCCAGGACGGCTGGAGTCAGGAAAACTGACTCGCTTTTTATCCTGTAGGCACCCAACAAAATAGGTGCTCCTGCTTCTAAGCAGACTATTGCTCGCTGAATTTGTAGCACAATTCAGCTGGAGCATTCTGCGGCTGGATTGCCGCATCCTAAATCAGTAAAAGCCCATTCCACGAGGAAAGTGGGCTCATCTTGGGGCGGCTGCCCGAGGGGTCTCGGCTTTACAATTTTGCCGAGCTGCAACTTGGTCAGGGGCAAACACGTTTGCTAAATTCTACAAAATTGATACCCTGGCTGAGGAGGACCTTGAGTTCTCTCATTCGGTGCTGCAGAGTCATCCGCACTCTCCCGCCCGTTTGGGAGCTTTGGTATAATCCCCATGGTCCTTACGGAGTTCCCAGCATCCACTACGACGTCAGAGAAAATAAGATTTTACTCACCGGTAAATCTATTTCTCGTAGTCCGTAGTGGATGCTGGGCGCCCATCCCAAGTGCGGATTGTCTGCAATACTTGTATGTAGTTATTGCCTAACTAAGGGTTATTGTTGAGCCATCTGTTGAGAGGCTCAGTTATATTTCATACTGTTAACTGGGTGTAGTATCACAAGTTATACGGTGTGATTGGTGTGGCTGGTATGAGTCTTACCCGGGATTCAAAATCCTTCCTTATTGTGTCAGCTCTTCCGGGCACAGTATCCTAACTGAGGTCTGGAGGAGGGTCATAGTGGGAGGAGCCAGTGCACACCAGATAGTACCTAATCTTTCTTTTAGAGTGCCCAGTCTCCTGCGGAGCCCGTCTATTCCCCATGGTCCTTACGGAGTTCCCAGCATCCACTACGGACTACGAGAAATAGATTTACCGGTGAGTAAAATCTTATTTTTTATCAACAATATGCAAAGTAAATGAAAAGAAAAGAAATCTAAATCAAATCAATATTTGGTGTAACCACCCTTTGCCTTCAAAACAACATTAATTTGTTTAAGTACACTTGCCCAAAGTCAAGGATTTTGTAGGATTATAGTCAGGTGTATGATTAACCAATCATACCAAACAAATTATCATAATTTTTATATGTAGGTTGAAACACAGTCATTAACAGAAACAGATGCGTAGGAGCCTTAAAACTGGGTGAGGAACAACCAAACTCTACTACAAAGGTGAGGTTGTGGAAGGCAGTTTCATGTAATGGGTCCTAACCATGGCAAGACTGAGCACAGCAAGAAGACACAAGGTAGTTATACTGCATCTGCAAGGTCTCTCCTAGGTAAAGATTTCAAAGCAGACTGGGGTTTCAAGATGTGCTGTTCAAGCTCTTTTGAAGAAATACAAGTAAATTGGCAATGTTGAGGACCGTAGACACCGTGGTTGGTAAAGGAAACTTAGTGCATCAGATTAAAGACACATCGTGCTTACTTCCCTTCGAAATCGGAAGATGTCCAGCAGTGACATCAGCTCAGAACTGGTAGAAGTCAGTGGGACCCAGGTACACCCATCTACTGTTTGGGGAAGTCTGGTCAGAAGTTGTTTTCATGGAAGAATTGAGGCCAAAAAGCCATACAGTACCTTTAACGTGGAAACTAGGCCAAGCGCCTCAACTATGCATGAAAACAGAGGAACTGGGGTGCTGAAAAATAGCATCAGGTGCACTGGACTGACGAGTCAAAATGTGAAATATTTGGCTGCAGAAGGCTGTTTGTTCACCGAAGGGCTGGAGAGTGGCACAATAATGAGTGTCTGCAGGCAACAGTGAAGCGTGGTGGAGGTTCCTTGAAAGTTTGGGGCTGCATTTCAGCAAATGGAGTTCGGGATTGGTCAGGATTAATGGTGTCCTCAATGCTGAGAAATGCAGGTACTTATCCATCATGCAATACCATCAGGGAGGGGCCTGATTGGCTCTAAAATTTTTCTGCAGTAGGACAACAACCCCAAACATATTGCCAATGTTATTAAGAACTATCTTCAACTTAAAGAAGAACAAGGAGTCCTGGAAGTGATGCGATGGCCCCTTAATGGGATTACATGAAGAGACAGAAAGATTTGAGCAAGCATACAGCCACAGAGGATCTGTGGTTAGTTCTCCAATATGTTTGGAACAACCTCCCTGTCAAGTTCCTTCAAAAACTATGTGCAAGTGTACTTAGAAGAATTGATTCTGTTTTGAAGGCAAAGGCTGGTCACACCAAATATTGATTTAATTTAGATTTTTTTTCTGTTCATTCACTTTGCAGTTTCACTTACATTTTGTTAATTGATAAAAATAAAATAAACTATTAACACTTCTATTTTGAAAGCATTCTTACTTTCATAATTTTTTCCACACCTGTCTAAACTTTTGCACACTACTGTACATCTAAAAAACATACTGTACCCAAAATATGACCATATCTTACACAAGACCAGTGCTTAAAGTGGTCCTGGAGAGGTGGTGGAACTTATTTCCCCCATTACTTACTCCCACTCACATTAAGTGGATCCCGGGCTGATGCTATGGTGTCCGGCGCCCCCTTGCAAACTATAAATTTGTGCCTCTACCTCCCATAGTTTAGGAACGGCGTGCATTGCAAAAAGGGTTGTATATACCACATATTGTGCCCCTAATTCATATTACACCACATAGTAGTGACCCTTACTCACGTTAAGACACACAAAAGTGCCCCATATTCATATTACGCTACACAGTAGTATCCTTTAAACATGTTACAGTAGTGCTCCTTATTCACAATTCCCACAGTAGTTCCGCCCCGTCCCAGCCTTTAGCCCTTGCTTAACAGGATTAAATAATTAAAAGCACTTCCTATAGACATTGAAGATTTGAGGCTGTACTTTAAGATGCTACCTATACACTTTGGTAATGTGTTAGAGCTGCATTCTTCTGGGTCACAGTACTTTACTATGACTTGCAGGCTGTGTAATATTCTGCTGCTGTTCTTTTACTAAATTAGAGGTGAGTGTTGTAAAGTGCAATATACTGAAATTGAGGAACAGACCTGATCATAGTGGCTGGCAACAGGACCATTGTGTAGCTGCAGGAGAGACAGACGCATGATGGTCTCATTCCCGCCGCTAGCGCCATCAGAGGGGAAATTTCTGGGGGAGGTGCAGCGGTCTAAAGGAGTGACAATCTAGCGCCACCCACCTCCTCTGTTAACGTGGAAGACGGGACAATGTTATCAATAAGGCACAGCGGGGAAGGTGGGCTAGAGGAGGCGGAACGTGTTCCACCTCCAAATACAAGTAATGGAATGCAGTTCCGCCCTGTTCTGGCACACTTTAACCTCTGCACAAGACACTGCAAAATTCGAATCCATTCACTAATTATCTCCTGCATTGCTTATCGCAAAAGTCTGCTTACTGGTTTACCCAAAACTAGTCTCTCACCACTACAATCCATTTTGAATGCAGCTGTGAGGCTGATCCTCATTGTCTGCTGATCCACTCTGTCATTCCCTTCATTGGTTACCAGTATTCTACTGTATTCAATATAAAATACTTTACTTATACACAAGGCTATTACCCAAACTGCACCAACATACATCTCGTCGCTTTACTTAAAATTTCTCCTTACCTGACCTCTCCGTTCTGTACAAGGTCTGCTTCTCTCACCCACATACTTGCTCATCCACATCCACTTGCTCACACTCAAAATTACTGGACTTGTTCTGGTCTGCTCCAACTTTGTGCAATGCCCTCCCATGAACAATAAGACTTACCTCTATTCTCCAAACCTTCAAGCGTTCTCTGAAAACTCACCTCTTCAGACAAGTTTATCCAATTCTGAACCCACCCTCATAACCTTCAATGCCTCCCTTTCTAAATAAATATCTGCACAGTGCACACATAACCTCACATATTTGTCTTTCTTCACTTTCACATCCTCCTGACCCATAGCCAACATTGCTGGATGACCATATCATACATCCCTTTAATAACCTTTGAAATCTGGCTGGAAGATTATGCAATAGGTAGCACATATCCTTGTGTATCAATGCCTATTTCCCTATAGATAGTAGGCTTGCGAGCAGGTCCTTCCTATCAACGGCATATGCTGTGCTATATAAGCAACTGTTAATAAAAAAATATATATACTTTCAGTTTTCAGTCTTCTTGAGGTCTTTCACTTTACCAAGCTCGTGCTCATCCTTTCTGGGCTTTTCACTTCCTTGATAATTTTTACATTATATACATTACTGAAGATACAGTACAGCGTGAGTAAGGTGGCACTCAGGGATAAAGAAAGACAGTACAACCGTCAATTCAAGTCAACATTCTAATGCTGATGCATTTTCTTTAGTACTGAAATAGATATTAAACGTGAACCTAACTTGAATAAGTATTTTACCATGTCCCATCACCCTCCTGGAAGCAGGTTTCTAATGATGAGTGTCTTCAATCATTGGGCAGAATTGGTCTTCTGTACAGTTTGTCCTATGTTGTATTCTGTGTTGTATGCTGTAGATGAGAAGATATGAATTGACCCAAACCAGCAAAAGGGTCACCAAACTTGTCAGATCCATGTTCCACTGAACACCTGCACTGACACCAAAACAGTGACAATTGCCTAGTTACACAAAGCTGATGAAAGGGTTCTATAGATTCTATATTATATTATATTTGGTATCCCAAATGACGGTATCCAGACTATAGGTCTACACTAAAAAGGTCTACAGTCAATAGGTCTACAACTAATGGTAGACATGCATTAGGTCGACAGGGTCAAAAGGTCAACATGTAAAAGATAGACAGTTCAACAGGTCGACAGGGTTAAAAGGTCGACAGGGTCAGAAGGTCGAGACGCCAATGGTCGATGCACATATGGTAGACACAAGTTTTTTTTTCAACTTTTTCATACTTTACCATCCACATGGACTATGATTGGGAATAGTAACCTGTGCCGAGCGCAGCGGTAGTGGAGCGAGGTACCTTGCCCGAAGCACGGCGAGCAAAGTGAGCCATGTGATGGGGCACAGTACACTAATGGGGTTTGTTTGTGGCAGTTAAATGACAAAACATCCAAAATAAAAAATTATGTCTACCTTTTTTGTGTCGACCATCCCCATGTCGACCTTTTGACCCTGTCGACCTTTTGAACCTGTCGACAATTCTACTGTTTACTATTACATGTCAACCTTTTGACCTTGTCGACCTTTTGTCCACGTCGACCTGATACATGTCTACCATTAGTGGTAGACTTATTGACTGTAGACCTTTTTAGTGTAGATCTAATAATCCACACCCCAGATGACAGCAATTTTAATATGATATTCATTATCTTTAACCTTCAATATCAATGTTCTTCCTTGTGATAAAGTAGCAAGTCAAACATATGGTTGTGCAACAAATAAAAGCTGGTGTAGATTCTGGGCAGGCAGTTAGGGTGTTCCATAAGTATGGCGCATTATGAGATAAATCTTGGAGGTGAGAGTAAGAGGTGGTGACCAGTAAGGTGATATTTTAAGTACTGGTGTTAATGAAATAAATAAACCTAGTGATGTAGTATGCATCACAATCCCATATGAATATAACAACAATAAACCAGCAATAGAAAATGAGGGATCAATGAAGGCTTGGCCAAACATATTTCTCTTCAAATTCTTCCTATATACTGTATACATTTACATAAATGTCCATTCCCAAGGTGGTGCCATGCTTCTTTTATTAACACTGTATTTCAAGTAAATTATGTATATGACAAAATAAACATAATCATATCCAAAATAAAATTACATATCTGAAATGTCTATATCTCAATTTAAGTCATGTATTATACAGTAAAGGAAAAAAACTAAGCGCTTAGGTGAGAAGCACTGCACTTTGATTGTCAGCAGCCTCCTGATAAAGGGAATTGCCAGTCCCTTGAAACAAACACTAACCAACAAATAACAAGTGGCGCTTGACAATCAGATAAATTAAAAAACATTTATTTGTATACAATGTGTAAAAATTACAACAATCTCCCGGGAGAATAAAATAATGGTGTAGATTTCACAGCAATAACAATGTGCACTGTTTTATAACTTCATTATCAATTACTCAAAAAACCATTAGTAATAGGTGAACCTATTTGCACATGCTTATTTGGTAACTGCACCTGGGAGATTTTCAACCGTGTTGGGTTCACTTGGTACACACAAAATTTTGATGGAGAATGTATGTAACTAATAGATATTGTATCTATACAAGAGTCACTTACGGCTAGGTATGCCAGAAGAGTTTGCGTGCATCACAGATCCATTGCAGTGAATTGCTGGTTTAAAAGTAAATGAAAGAATTACCTCCGCTGGGTAGGAGCCTGTTCTATCCTTGCTCCCTGGTGTCGTCTCACCGACCCGTCAGAGACACACACACCAGAGCCTCAGCGGGTATGACTGATGCTGCGCCGTGCAGGGAGCCCCAACGAGCCGTTCCAGATGGTCCGCGCCACCTCCGGTACCTCCGCACTTGCAGACGGGAGGCTGTTTAGCTGGTGATCCGGAGTTTACCGGTCTGCGCCGGGATGAGAAGGAGCGGCACCCGTTGTTTTCGCTTCCCCAGGTTACGTAGTCGGCTGTGGCCACGGGGACTGGAGCTGCAGTGCAAGTGCTCCCGATGGCGGTAATGAATTACCGGGCTCCTATGCACGGATGAAAGATTCCAACGGCAGCTGATAACAGTGTGGATCCTTGCAGGGAGAAAGCCTGTATCCTTAACGCGTTTCAACGCCAGCAGGGCGTCTTTTTCGAAAGGCAGGTATACCTGGGAATAGGAGTGGTCTATTCTTATGCCTGTTCCCCAGGTGCAGCTATTTTTCAGCAATTGGATTCAGCCGTCTCTTATGTCATTAATTAGTATATAGTATAGTGAACTCCTGACATTATGAGACAGACGAGTATATTTAAAAAGGACATCACCATAGTGGTATCATTTAAGTAACTTGATCTGATACATAGTATCACAGCATAAATCACATTTGGTACATAAAAAATAATAATGATAATAAATCCAAATAGAGTATAATATATGAGACTGGGAATATTAATACTTATTTTAAAAAGTTGCTAGTGCAATCTACAGATATCATGCTAATTTCATGTTTTTCGGTGTATATATTAAGATGGATATGTTTTCTAAAATTGTCATGGTATTAGTTTACATGACTTTAATAGGAAAAATTGATTTTCTTTAGTATAGTCTTTACTTATATTTGTGCTTAAAATCTGTGCTAGCAATCGCACAGATGAAGATATTTTAAGCGTGGAAACACCCCAATGGCCTTACCAATTATATTGTATTGGGCCACAGAAAGCGAAGAGAGGGAAAGAGAGGAATATGGAAAGAGAAACAGTGGGACTGATTTGCAAGGTGCAAATTAAAAAACAAAAAAAAATTATTTATATAAAAAACGCAATGAGAAGTTTTTTAATAGATGATAGATAAATGCATACGTGTATATCCATGTGCATATGTGCACGCGCACACATAAACTGTGCACACCCACACACATCCACATGGACATAGGCACACATGTCATTCTTTTAGGAATGGTCCAGTGCCTACAGAATTACTCCGTGAGAACCAGATAGCTGAGTGCAATATGTATTGCATATTTTGCAGAGGGTATTTTTCATGGTGAAACTATGCAACCAGATCTGAATACTCCTATAAAGAGGTTTAAATTAAAAAGTATGCATGTATCAGTATATACATATGTACCCGCATAAACATGCAGATACATATGTGCAGTCCAATACCAAAAAGCTAACATGGATTACAGATATTCAGCCATATTCTTCAAATGAACTCCAGATCGATTGTTTCATTCAAACCCTGAGGGTTTAGTGTCTGTAACTTTAGAATCCATGCTGCCTCCTGTCTACATAAGGTTCTAAAGCGATCACCACCTCTGCTGGTTGCTGGGATATGTTCCAGCCCAATCAGCAGAAGTCCTGTTGGATCGCCTCCATGAAGCTCAGAAAAATGCCGGGATACACTGTGGTTCATGATGTTATTGAGGATATTCCTTCTGTGTTCCATAAATCTGAGCTTCAGGGAACGTATCGTTCGACCCACATAGTATAATTGACAGGGACATATCAATAAATAAATAACATATTGGGTACTACAGTTGATAAATGTGTCAATTGTGTGCTCTTTTTTCGAGACACTTGATAACACACTTTTGGTTTTGTTCAGAGCAAACAAACACGTTGTACACCTCCTGTGATTGCAACGGAAAAAGCCTGTAACCTCTGGTCCAATGAGCGTTCTTTGTGCATTTTTCAAGGATCGATCTGACTGTCCCTTAAAAAAAACTAGGAGCTAGAATATTACGCAGATTTTTAGCCTTCTTAAAGACAATCATAGGTGTTTCATCTAGATGTTCCTTAAGGACAGAATCGGTAAATAATAATCTATAATTTTTATTGATTATACCCTTGATCTTACTGGCTGCTATATTAAATTTTGACTTAAATACCAAACTGTATTTGTCTTTGTTCATCTTTATTGTTTCGTTTTTATTTATATTTTTATTATTTTTATTTTTATTTCTATTTATATTTTTATTTTTATTTGTAGCCTCCAGGCTTTCATCACTTTGGTGGCTGGATTCCTGTATATTAGTACAGTTCTCATTATGCATGGCGAGCGTATCTTTTCTCACGAGTTTGGAGGCATAAACCAAGGCCTCATCTAATACCACCTGTGGGTAATCACAACCCTTGAATGTATCCACCAATTCATTAACCTGTTCATGAAATTTTTTATCAAAAGTACAATTTCTCCTGATTCTATGTACCTGGCTTTTTGGTACATTCTTGAGCCAGTTTTTATTATGGTTACTGGAATAAGGAATGTAATTACATACATCCACTGATTTTTTAAAAGGTGATACTGTGACAATGTCCTCTACCACCTCCACCGTTACATCTAAAAAATTAATCTGTGAGGGATGGTGAGTGCACGTGAAGGTTAAACCATAAGTGTTGTTATTTAAATACCTAACGAACTCAATAACTGAAGCAGAATCCCCATTCCAAACAAAAAACAGGTCGTCGATGTAGCGACCATAGAGGACCAGGTTCGCACTGTAGGCGCCTCCCCAAATGTGGGTGTTTTCGAAGTCGCCCATATAAATATTGGCAAAACTTGGTGCGAACCTGGTCCCCATCGCCGTGCCGAGGACCTGGAGGTAATAACGGTGATCAAATAAAAAATAATTGTGAGACAAAATAAAAGCAATAGCAGAAAGAATGAATTGGCGTTTCCCCTCTGAGATACCCATATCCTCACACAGGCTTTTTGTCACGCAGTCTATCCCTTTTGCATGTGGGATGTTAGTATAAAGAGCTTGGACGTCACATGTGACGAACATAAAATCAGAGCTCCATTGCAGACCTTCTACCAGTTTAATAAACTCAGTAGTGTCTCTAATATGGGATCTCAGAGAGGTAGCGCGTGGTTGTAAGAAGTGATCAACATAATAAGACAAATTTGATGTAAGACCATCGATCCCTGAAATAATAGGGCGACCTGGCGGTTCGTGCAGTGTTTTGTGTACTTTAGGGAGGTGATAATAAATCGGAGTGATTGGGTGGAGGGGGTAGAGGAACTCAAATTCATCACGAGTAATTATATCGTCGGCACAAGCTATTGTAAGCATGTTTTTTAGTTGCTTTTGATAATCAAGGGTTGGATCCTGTCCTAACGTTCTATAAAAAGTGGTGTCAGTGAGCTGCCTTTTGGCCTCTCTGATATAGTCTTCAGTATTCTGAACCACCACTCCTCCTCCCTTATCTGCAGATTTAATAGTGAGTGCCTGATTGTCAGAAAGTCTTTTAAGAGCTTTTCTTTCATCAGGCTTCAAATTAAATAGACAGGGATGTATTTTCTGATCGCATAGATTGCGAAATTCTTCTAAGGTGGTATGATAGAAGGTATTTATAGCACTAGTTTTATGTTGGATGGGAAAAAATTGTGATTTTTTCTTGAAAGTGCCTCTATTAACGTCAAACACAGGTATTTTAGTCTGCTGCTCTAGATCGTCATGAGAAGCATTTTCCAGTAAGAGTTCATTAAGCATATTAAGTCCAGAAGTATCATCTTGATCTAATAAAACTTCAAAATTATTTGGGCGTATATTTTGTTCATCTGCCATCACAAAAAATCTTTTCCTACATAGTTGTCAGATTGTGTTTGGTCTGTGTCCCCGGAGGGGGCGCTAGTGGGTCAGTGGAGGTAGGAGGAAAGAGACGAGGAGGTTGAATCACGTTCTTGCGCATGAGCGCAATGGTATTTATTCAGCAGATAAGTATTAACAGAAATGCAGCAGAAATAATAATAATAATAGCAGATGGAAAAGTCAAACACTTGGAATGATAACAACAGTCTATGGCAATGGGTGATAGGTGAGTTGAGAAATCATATCCGGAAATATAAAACAACGGAATGAATGTCAATGAAATGATTCTGGTTTAGAAACCAGTGCAGGGTTTTAAAACAGAGAACTAAGGCAGTAGATGGATATTGCAAACCTGAGCATAAGCAGGAGACCAACTCACAGTGCAGGTGATGAGGCACTGGCAGCAGCAAGCTGTGTCACAGGTGGAGGAAATGAACACACCTGGAGTTTAGTCTTCAACTGCAGGCTGAAGCACACAAGGTAGTGATGAGTGTGAAGCCCAATGCAGGTTGCTGGTATTGCTGAGCCTTGAAGTTCCACGGGAGAAATGTAGAATCACCAGGAGTATAAGTTCTTAGCAGAGAACCAGGAACTCAGGAGAAACAGGAGCCGATCCTTTCATGCGAGTTGTCAGAATGACACAAAGTCCAGGATGCCTGTGAGGTGAAACTGCAGCCTCCTATATACCCCATGGTGTGCAGGGATTGGATGGAGGAAAGGAAAGTGGGTGCGGCCACGCACCGGATTGGCCGCAGCATACTAGCTGTTTGGAGACTGTCATGGCGGCGCCCACGCCGCGGCCTAGCAGGGACGCGGCGCGCACACGCCCGCTGGCTCAGGAGTGCCCCCAGGATCCAGATGATGTCCCATGGCAGGGGCATAGGCGACAGGTGACCGCAGGGAGCCAGGACGGAGTCCGCAGCGGCGGACGGATGCCAGCCTGGTAAGTCGATTCCTGACAGTACCCCCTCCTTTAGGGGTGGACACCGAACACCCACGTGGTTTGGAGGGATGAGTGCTGTGGAAGACACGGACCAACCTAGGAGCATGGACATCAGATGAATTCACCCAGCTTCTCTCCTCTGGGCCATAACCGAACCAATCGACCAGGTACTGGAGACGTCCATACCGGCAACGAGAGTCCAGAATCTTGTTGATCTCAAATTCCACGCCCCGCTGAGTTCGAACCTTGGGACCTGCTGGAAGAGTATTCTGAAAGCGGTTTAGGACTAGAGGTCTGAGGAGAGAAATGTGAAAGGCATTAGGAATACGAAGTGAAGGTGGTAATTTCAACTTGTAAGCCACTGGGTTGATGACACTCTCAATAGGGTAAGGACCAATGAAGCGTGGTGCAAACTTCATGGATGGGACCCTGAGACGAAGGTTGCGGGTTGATAACCAAACCCTGTCCCCCGGTTTCAAATGGGGAACCGCACGTCTCTTACGGTCGGCATAGACCTTGTATCGACTGGAGGCTTTTTTAAGGGAAACATGAATCTTTTTCCAAATGGAGGAAAACTGAGTCAGGACCGTAGTGGCAGCAGGAACATCCATATGAGGGAGTTCTTGGAATTCAGGTACTCGGGGATGTTGCCCATAGACTGCAAAGAATGGTGTCGTTTCTGTAGCAGTATGGTAACGAAAGTTATGGGCAAACTCGGCCCATGGGAGCAGATTAAACCAATCATCCTGGGAGGATGTCACATATAGCCGTAGGAAAGTCTCAAGTTCTTGATTGACTCTCTCTGTCTGCCCATTCGTCTGAGGATGGTATGAAGACGAGAATTTCAATTTTATCTGCATGGCAGAACAGAGGGCCCTCCAAAACCTCGCTACAAACTGTACCCCCCGATCAGATATTATTTCGGAGGGTAAACCGTGTAAACGGAAGATCTCCTGTAGGAAGATCTGGGCAAGTTTCGGGGCAGAAGGGAGACCCTGGAGAGGAACGAAATGAGCCATCTTGGAAAATCTGTCCACTACAACCCAAATAGTGTTATGTCCCTGAGAAGGTGGAAGATCAGTGATAAAATCCATTGATAGGTGAGACCAAGGACGACTAGGGACTGATAAGGGTTGTAACTGACCTGCTGGAGACTGACGAGGAGTCTTGTGCTGCACACATTTCGGACAAGATGCCACGAAATCCTGGATGTCCACTTTCATCTTCGGCCACCAATATGACGCAGAAAGGAACTTGAATGTCTTCAGGACACCAGGATGACCAGTGAACTTGGATTGGTGGGCCCAAGCTAGCAACTTGGGACGGAGTTCTGGGGAAACAAAAGTCTTACCCGGAGGTGGAGCTGGAGAGACTTGAGAGGCAGCGAAAACCACGGGACTCAGGATGGAATGTGGCACAGAGTCAGATGTTCCCTCTTCTGATTCCATGGACCGGGATAATGCGTCGGCTTTCACATTCTGTGAACCTGGGCGGAAATGAAGCCTAAAATTAAAACGTGAGAAAAACATAGCCCACCTGGACTGGCGAGGGTTAAGGCACTGAGCTGCCTTTAGGTATAGCAGGTTTTTATGATCCGTGAAGATGTTAAACGGATGTTTAGCCCCTTCTAGGAGATATCTCCATTCCTCGAGAGCCAGTTTGATTGCCAGTAACTCTTGATCTCCCACGGAGTAGTTAGCTTCTGCGGGAAGAAACTTGCGAGAAAAGAATCCACAAGGGTGAACTTTCCCATCAGATCCCTTCTGGGAGAGAACAGCTCCAACCCCAACTGTAGAGGCATCTACCTCCAACTCGAACGGCCTGTTGACATCTGGCTGTGACAGCACTGGAGCAGACATAAAGGCTAGCTTGATCTTCCGGAAGGCTGCCAAGGCTTCTTCTGACCAGTTGGAATGATCTGCCCCTTTCCGAGTCAGGTTGGTAATAGGAGCGATGAGAGTGGAGAATCCTCGAATAAATTTTCTATAATAGTTGGCAAAACCCAGGAACCGCTGGATAGATTTGAGGGAGTTTGGAATGGACCAATTGGCAATGGCTTCCAATTTTGCCGGGTCCATCTGAAGATCCGATCCGGAAATTATATACCCCAGGAAGGGTATAGAGGGAACTTCGAAGGTACATTTAGATAATTTCCCGTAGAGACGGTTCTCACGAAGACGTCGGAGAACTTCACAGACTTGTAGGCGATGAGATGGAAGGTCTTGAGAAAAGATAAGAATATCATCTAAGTAAACAACAAGGTACTTATACAGGACATCACGAAAGATCTCGTTCACGAAGTGTTGGAATACTGCTGGAGCATTACTTAACCCAAATGGCATTACCAGGTATTCATAATGGCCATCTCGAGTGTTGAAGGCTGTCTTCCACTCGTCACCACTCCGGATTCTGATGAGATTATAGGCACCGCGGAGATCTAACTTGGTGAAGATGCGAGCCCCCTTAACTCTATCAAAAAGTTCGGTAATAAGTGGTAGAGGATAACTATTCTTGATGGTAATGTCATTGAGACCCCGATAGTCAATGCATGGACGTAGTCCTCCATCCTTCTTTTTGACAAAGAAGAAACCTGCACCAGCGGGTGATGATGACGGACGGATAAATCCTTTCTGAAGATTCTCTCTAATGTAGTTACTCATCGCCTCTGTTTCAGGAACAGACAAAGGATAGGTGCGCCCCCTGGGTGGCTTCTTGCCAGGAAGGAGATCAATGGGACAATCCCATTCCCTATGGGGCGGCAGGATATCAGCAGCCTTTTCGCAGAAGACGTCTGCGAAGTCTTGATAAACTGCTGGGAGACTTAGCTGTGACTTCACTTCGGTAGACTTAATGGGACACACTTGGGCTAAGCAGGAATGATGACAGTGTGAACCCCATGAGGTAAGCTGCAACGTTGTCCAGTCGAACTGTGGGTTATGTAGCTGGAGCCAAGGCATGCCCAAGACAATCTCCTGGGTGGCTTGAGGAATGACCAGGAACTTGATAATTTCTGAATGGAGAAATCCAACTCCCAGAACCACTGGGGTAGTTTGATGTGAAATGTTCCCTTTGGAGATTCTACTACCATCCACAGCAGTAATGTATACAGGACAAGAAAGTTCACAGGTAGACAGGCAAAATTTGTTTACCGCAGCTTGGGTGATAAAATTTCCTGCAGCACCGCAGTCCACTAATGCTGACGCAGACTGGAGCCCAACGGAAGTTTCTAGCGTCACTGGAAGAATGAGATCTTGTTGAGAAGGAGCTTGACTGAATGATCCTAACTTGACTCCTCCCTTACAAGTCAGGATCTGGCGTTTCCCGAACGCATCGTGCAGGAGTTAATTTGATGACCCGCAGCAGCACAGTATAGGCAGAGCCTCTCTCGTATTCTTCTTGCCCGTTCCTCAGGGGTTAGGTGGGACCTATTTACCTGCATAGGCTCGTCAGAAGAAGAAGGAGGCTGGAACTGTACAGAGGGTATGAACCTTACTCTGCGAGGCTCACTCCGAGCGCGTTCATTATTGCGTTCGCGGATGCGAGAGTCCAGCTTTATACACAGGGAGATCAAGTCAGACAGTTGAACAGGAATGTCACGGGTTGCCAGTTCGTCCTTGATCCGATCCGAAAGTCCGTGCCAGAAGGTTGCTACCAGAGCTTGGTTGTTCCATTGGACTTCTGCAGCCAACGTCTGGAACTGGATGACATATTGTCCCATGCTTCGGTTACCTTGACGAATTTGGATCAGGTCTGCCGAAGCTGATGTTGCACGACCAGGCTCGTCAAAGATCCGTCTAAAGGTTGACACGAAGTCAGAGTAGTTATTAATCAGAGGGTCAGCACGTTCCCACAGAGGAGACACCCAATTCAGAGCAGATCCAGAGAGTAAGGAAATAATGTAGGCAACCTTGGACCTTGGTGTAGGAAAGTTATGTGGCAATAACTCAAACTGTATTTCGCACTGATTAAGAAACCCGCGACATAATTTAGGACTGCCATCATATTTGCTCGGCACGGGCAGGTGCAGACGTGACACTGGAGCTGAAGCAGCCGACATAGAAGAACTTACAGCACTGGCAGGTGCTGGGGTAACAGTAGGTGAGAGTACACTTGGCAGGGACTGCTGCAGTGTATCCAATCGGGAGGACATCCCTTGTAGAAAGTGAAGCATCTGCTGCTGCGCAACCTCTTGACCATCCAGACGGGAGACCAGATTTTGCAAGGCCTCTGACCCCACACTCCGTCCACCATCCGAGTCCATCGATCCTGGACTTACTGTCAGATTGTGTTTGGTCTGTGTCCCCGGAGGGGGCGCTAGTGGGTCAGTGGAGGTAGGAGGAAAGAGACGAGGAGGTTGAATCACGTTCTTGCGCATGAGCGCAATGGTATTTATTCAGCAGATAAGTATTAACAGAAATGCAGCAGAAATAATAATAATAATAGCAGATGGAAAAGTCAAACACTTGGAATGATAACAACAGTCTATGGCAATGGGTGATAGGTGAGTTGAGAAATCATATCCGGAAATATAAAACAACGGAATGAATGTCAATGAAATGATTCTGGTTTAGAAACCAGTGCAGGGTTTTAAAACAGAGAACTAAGGCAGTAGATGGATATTGCAAACCTGAGCATAAGCAGGAGACCAACTCACAGTGCAGGTGATGAGGCACTGGCAGCAGCAAGCTGTGTCACAGGTGGAGGAAATGAACACACCTGGAGTTTAGTCTTCAACTGCAGGCTGAAGCACACAAGTTAGTGATGAGTGTGAAGCCCAATGCAGGTTGCTGGTATTGCTGAGCCTTGAAGTTCCACGGGAGAAATGTAGAATCACCAGGAGTATAAGTTCTTAGCAGAGAACCAGGAACTCAGGAGAAACAGGAGCCGATCCTTTCATGCGAGTTGTCAGAATGACACAAAGTCCAGGATGCCTGTGAGGTGAAACTGCAGCCTCCTATATACCCCATGGTGTGCAGGGATTGGATGGAGGAAAGGAAAGTGGGTGCGGCCACGCACCGGATTGGCCGCAGCATACTAGCTGTTTGGAGACTGTCATGGCGGCGCCCACGCCGCGGCCTAGCAGGGACGCGGCGCGCACACGCCCGCTGGCTCAGGAGTGCCCCCAGGATCCAGATGATGTCCCATGGCAGGGGCATAGGCGACAGGTGACCGCAGGGAGCCAGGACGGAGTCCGCAGCGGCGGACGGATGCCAGCCTGGTAAGTCGATTCCTGACAATAGTCCTCTAACAAAACGATTGAGTTCAATGAAGAGCTCAAAAAAATTGGGGCGTGTGGTGGGTGCAAAATTCATCCCTTTCGAAAGGATTTTTTCCTCAGTGTTTGTTAGAGTAACAGAGGAAAGATTAAAAATACCAACTGATTTTAACGGAACCTTTGATTTTTGTTGCCCCTTACCTCCTCTTCGACCTCTTGGTCGAAATCTCTTCCTCTTTTTGGTGTGCGTGT
The DNA here is from genome assembly GCF_028390025.1 of Pseudophryne corroboree. Classification (NCBI taxonomy): domain Eukaryota; kingdom Metazoa; phylum Chordata; class Amphibia; order Anura; family Myobatrachidae; genus Pseudophryne; species Pseudophryne corroboree. The sequence goes on from NC_086449.1 coordinate 516,737,715, forward strand.
CAAGGGGTCGTAACGATTTTGTAGGAAGTGTCTGCTCCCTCTGGCATTTAATTCCATCCTGTTTCTCCTTCCCCTGTCTAAAAAATGGCGACGCTCTCGGGGAGAATCTCCATTCTCAGCTCTTGTAGAAGATTCTTGCTGTTGTGGAGTTTTTTTATGTGGTAAAGTTGACCACCCAGGTGACATTTGTGTATCATTAGAGAACTTTCTATTCTCTGGTAATTCGCGTGTTTTATACTGAGTGGGTCTATAATGATATCTACCTCTTTGAGATCTAGGTTGATAGCTGGCATTTTCCCTATAGTTAGATTTTTGTCGTGTCTCTGATCTAGATTCCTCTCTTACTCTATTTATAATGTGATAACTTTTCGTAGTATTGGTCTTATAATCTCTTAAGTCACGTGAGAATTTTTTCTCCTTTCTATCAATAATTTCTTTCTCATAGTGTTCTAACCTCTTGTTCATTACCATTTCCCTCTCTTTATAATAATCCTCATCTTTATATTTCTGTAGTGCATCTTGCGTTTGTTTAATCTCATCCTCAATTTCTATCAATTTATTTCCCCTATAGTCAATTATTAATTGCATGAGCGCAAATGAACATTTGTCCAAAATTTTTTCCCATTGCTCCAATAAGTCAGGATCATTATTGAACGATGAGCTCTTGAAAATACGCAGACCACGGGGTATTTTATTATGTTCTAAGTATTTTGATAGAGACGTTTTGTCCCACCAATGTCTAGATTCAGATTTAAGCAACTCCTCAAGTCTGTTTGAATTTTTCAAGAACTCATCATGGGGTGTTTCCTCATTAATATAATTCCCAGTCTCATATTGCTTGAGAACTTCTTGTCTCCGTTGAATTCTATCTGTATAAAAATTCATTTTACAGTGCTCTTCACCTTAGCTGCTATAGTATGGCAAGATTGGTAAATACAAAAAAGGAAAAAAACTAAGCGCTTAGGTGAGAAGCACTGCACTTTGATTGTCAGCAGCCTCCTGATAAAGGGAATTGCCAGTCCCTTGAAACAAACACTAACCAACAAATAACAAGTGGCGCTTGACAATCAGATAAATTAAAAAACATTTATTTGTATACAATGTGTAAAAATTACAACAATCTCCCGGGAGAATAAAATAATGGTGTAGATTTCACAGCAATAACAATGTGCACTGTTTTATAACTTCATTATCAATTACTCAAAAAACCATTAGTAATAGGTGAACCTATTTGCACATGCTTATTTGGTAACTGCACCTGGGAGATTTTCAACCGTGTTGGGTTCACTTGGTACACACAAAATTTTGATGGAGAATGTATGTAACTAATAGATATTGTATCTATACAAGAGTCACTTACGGCTAGGTATGCCAGAAGAGATTGCGTGCATCACAGATCCATTGCAGTGAATTGCTGGTTTAAAAGTAAATGAAAGAATTACCTCCGCTGGGCAGGAGCCTGTTCTATCCTTGCTCCCTGGTGTCGTCTCACCGACCCGTCAGAGACACACACACCAGAGCCTCAGCGGGTATGACTGATGCTGCGCCGTGCAGGGAGCCCCAACGAGCCGTTCCAGATGGTCCGCGCCACCTCCGGTACCTCCGCACTTGCAGACGGGAGGCTGTTTAGCTGGTGATCCGGAGTTTACCGGTCTGCGCCGGGATGAGAAGGAGCGGCACCCGTTGTTTTCGCTTCCCCAGGTTACGTAGTCGGCTGTGGCCACGGGGACTGGAGCTGCAGTGCAAGTGCTCCCGATGGCGGTAATGAATTACCGGGCTCCTATGCACGGATGAAAGATTCCAACGGCAGCTGATAACAGTGTGGATCCTTGCAGGGAGAAAGCCTGTATCCTTAACGCGTTTCAACGCCAGCAGGGCGTCTTTTTCGAAAGGCAGGTATACCTGGGAATAGGAGTGGTCTATTCTTATGCCTGTTCCCCAGGTGCAGCTATTTTTCAGCAATTGGATTCAGCCGTCTCTTATGTCATTAATTAGTATATAGTATAGTGAACTCCTGACATTATGAGACAGACGAGTATATTTAAAAAGGACATCACCATAGTGGTATCATTTAAGTAACTTGATCTGATACATAGTATCACAGCATAAATCACATTTGGTACATAAAAAATAATAATGATAATAAATCCAAATAGAGTATAATATATGAGACTGGGAATATTAATACTTATTTTAAAAAGTTGCTAGTGCAATCTACAGATATCATGCTAATTTCATGTTTTTCGGTGTATATATTAAGATGGATATGTTTTCTAAAATTGTCATGGTATTAGTTTACATGACTTTAATAGGAAAAATTGATTTTCTTTAGTATAGTCTTTACTTATATTTGTGCTTAAAATCTGTGCTAGCAATCGCACAGATGAAGATATTTTAAGCGTGGAAACACCCCAATGGCCTTACCAATTATATTGTATTGGGCCACAGAAAGCGAAGAGAGGGAAAGAGAGGAATATGGAAAGAGAAACAGTGGGACTGATTTGCAAGGTGCAAATTAAAAAACAAAAAAAAATTATTTATATAAAAAACGCAATGAGAAGTTTTTTAATAGATGATAGATAAATGCATACGTGTATATCCATGTGCATATGTGCACGCGCACACATAAACTGTGCACACCCACACACATCCACATGGACATAGGCACACATGTCATTCTTTTAGGAATGGTCCAGTGCCTACAGAATTACTCCGTGAGAACCAGATAGCTGAGTGCAATATGTATTGCATATTTTGCAGAGGGTATTTTTCATGGTGAAACTATGCAACCAGATCTGCAACCAGATCTGAATACTCCTATAAAGAGGTTTATCTTTATCTTTATCTATCATCTATTAAAAAACTTCTCATTGCGTTTTTTATATAAATAATTTTTTTTTGTTTTTTAATTTGCACCTTGCAAATCAGTCCCACTGTTTCTCTTTCCATATTCCTCTCTTTCCCTCTCTTCGCTTTCTGTGGCCCAATACAATATAATTGGTAAGGCCATTGGGGTGTTTCCACGCTTAAAATATCTTCATCTGTGCGATTGCTAGCACAGATTTTAAGCACAAATATAAGTAAAGACTATACTAAAGAAAATCAATTTTTCCTATTAAAGTCATGTAAACTAATACCATGACAATTTTAGAAAACATATCCATCTTAATATATACACCGAAAAACATGAAATTAGCATGATATCTGTAGATTGCACTAGCAACTTTTTAAAATAAGTATTAATATTCCCAGTCTCATATATTATACTCTATTTGGATTTATTATCATTATTATTTTTTATGTACCAAATGTGATTTATGCTGTGATACTATGTATCAGATCAAGTTACTTAAATGATACCACTATGGTGATGTCCTTTTTAAATATACTCGTCTGTCTCATAATGTCAGGAGTTCACTATACTATATACTAATTAATGACATAAGAGACGGCTGAATCCAATTGCTGAAAAATAGCTGCACCTGGGGAACAGGCATAAGAATAGACCACTCCTATTCCCAGGTATACCTGCCTTTCGAAAAAGACGCCCTGCTGGCGTTGAAACGCGTTAAGGATACAGGCTTTCTCCCTGCAAGGATCCACACTGTTATCAGCTGCCGTTGGAATCTTTCATCCGTGCATAGGAGCCCGGTAATTCATTACCGCCATCGGGAGCACTTGCACTGCAGCTCCAGTCCCCGTGGCCACAGCCGACTACGTAACCTGGGGAAGCGAAAACAACGGGTGCCGCTCCTTCTCATCCCGGCGCAGACCGGTAAACTCCGGATCACCAGCTAAACAGCCTCCCGTCTGCAAGTGCGGAGGTACCGGAGGTGGCGCGGACCATCTGGAACGGCTCGTTGGGGCTCCCTGCACGGCGCAGCATCAGTCATACCCGCTGAGGCTCTGGTGTGTGTGTCTCTGACGGGTCGGTGAGACGACACCAGGGAGCAAGGATAGAACAGGCTCCTGCCCAGCGGAGGTAATTCTTTCATTTACTTTTAAACCAGCAATTCACTGCAATGGATCTGTGATGCACGCAATCTCTTCTGGCATACCTAGCCGTAAGTGACTCTTGTATAGATACAATATCTATTAGTTACATACATTCTCCATCAAAATTTTGTGTGTACCAAGTGAACCCAACACGGTTGAAAATCTCCCAGGTGCAGTTACCAAATAAGCATGTGCAAATAGGTTCACCTATTACTAATGGTTTTTTGAGTAATTGATAATGAAGTTATAAAACAGTGCACATTGTTATTGCTGTGAAATCTACACCATTATTTTATTCTCCCGGGAGATTGTTGTAATTTTTACACATTGTATACAAATAAATGTTTTTTAATTTATGTATTATACAGTAGCTTCTAAACCTAGATCATGCAAAGTACTAGTGATTAGCTGTATGTCGAGAACAGTAACTGATAGCATTATTTTCATTGTTTATCCCTAATTGTTCTCATTATTGAGTGAAGTGTTCAGAACGTTTTGGAAAATAATGGTGAGGGTAGAATAGGATTTTGTGTAAATAAAAGAAATCACTTTGAATTTAACTCAATCAGCTTCAACTTTGTTGAGCAAAACTCCAAATTGTCTGATAATGATAAATACTGTCACCTGTTGGGAGAATAAAAAAGTTTGATTACATGTACAAAGTATATATCTCAACTGTATACAGTAGTTCAACTTATCTTGTTTGACACCTTTTCACCAAATCACGATGACTAATTTGATGACTGAAAAGCACTTGATATCCCTGCCTACACTGCACAGTGCATTCTGTGTACAGATGTACTTTATTTTATGTAATATATTGTGATTATACAATAAAAAGTCATGAATTATTATTTTTTAAGTGATGAAAGAGAACCAAATGTTTTCTTATATTCTAAGTTTGATTATCTTTAATGTATTGCTTTTTTTTATCCCAACAGAGTGCTTCTCTGGAGACAATGATCATTTTTTGGCAATCCGAGACAGGAAGAGTGGGAAGCCCAAATTTATTTACAGTCATGTACATGGTATTAGAAAGAGCTTAGACCTGGAAAGGCAAAAGATGCCTGAATATAACTTTCATTCACCAACCAACATTAAAGTCAGTAAATTTATTCCTGGCTTATTAGTGAAATCATCTTTCCCTCAATCACCACACGATCAAGCTCTGAACTTGTTGGCTTCGGAAGATCCAAATATTGAAGTAGAAAATCGTCCCATTCCACAAGCAAGTGTTATTTTAGTGGTGAGTGTGTTAACTTCTTATGACATTATCACAAATCAAATGTATATTTAGATGTCAGCAAAGGGAATTAGAACTACAGATATATGAGAGATATTATGCTATACTACTGTATAATACAAAGTACTGGTGGTTCCCAAACTTTCTTGAATCACGGTGCCCTAAAGTATCAGCATTTTTTTCACAGCACCCCCAGGATAAAAGTTTTTATTAATAAATTTGGAAAAAAATATTAAATTAAGTAAATTGTGCATAGCTTTCATCCTTAGGGTCAGTTACTGTATATGGTGGTGTACAGGGTTGTGATTCTGATTGTTCACGTTGTTTGCCACTAGCATTGGTTTTGCCTATCACTTTGACCATTAATTTGATTTAGTCCACCAACTAGAGGCACCCCTGCAACAGCCTCGCTTCATCCCAGGGTGCGGAACCACTGCATTATACTTTAAATATACTCTGAGAATTAATTTTAGAGATAAGGTTCAGCTTAAATTTACTATACTGTACATTGTTACATATTCACACTATAGTTTACACTGTACAATGTAGCTTGCTTCATATCTGAACCACAATGTGTCATTATGTATTGTACTGTAATTTGCTCTGTGTAAATACAGTAGGTATTTGTAAAAACACTAAGTATAATTTTCTGTTGTAAAATATATCTGCCATGAAGGTTTGGATTAACTAACAGTAATGGTAATGCTTATCTTATTGTAGTGTTTAGTACTCATTCCAGAGAAAATTAGCTGAAAAACATGGCTTCTCCTTCCTTGTCTTGTACTGTACTTTCAGATTTATTGCCTTAGGCCAGTGGATTCCAAACTTTTTTGAATCACGGCGCCCTAGAATATCAGAATTTTTTTCACGGCACCCCTTAGGCCAAAAATTTCTTATTGAGAAATTTAGAAAGAAATATTACATTAAGTAGATAGCGTTTATATGTTATCCTTAGGGTCAGTTGTGTGGTGAGGGACAAGATTTGCTTTTGTTTGTCCACATATTTTATGACTGGCAGCCACCAGCACTAGTTTTGCCTATTATATTGACCATGAATAATTTGAATTGGTCCTGGACCACCAACCCAGGGCACCCCTGCAAGTGTCCCGAGGCACCCCAGGGAGCCACGGCACACAGTTTGGGAACCTCTGCCTTAGGCACAATATCATGCAAATATTGGAGGAACTCGGCATATGCTATGCAGTAAAAATATCTACATTTCTTATATTCTCAGTTTTTGTTGGGGGTGGGAGGGTTGGTGCTAGAAGTAATAGTGAAGGAGATGAGTCTTATATACTAAAATATATACATATATTCTGAAAATATTTCTTGATATTATGTAATGTGTCTGTAAACATAGTAAAACTGCCCAATATAAGACTGGCTAGAGCAGTGTGTCATCACTCAAGAGCAACACTTGCAAGGCCACACATGATGATGCACACACGCACCTAAGACAAATGTGGGCACACAAGTACCATACATTACTCGTGCTGTTCTGTGTCCATTGAGGAAGAAGATGGTGCATTCATAAATGACAATCTTACATGGCAATCTTACATGGCTGGTGGCCATCAGAAGTGATGGAGGAAAGTGGGGCTTGCGTGGAATAAATTATAGGGCAGCCAATTCCACTTATATAGCATGTACTGTGGCAATACACGGGTAGTGAGAGACTCTGCTAGTGAGAGACAGGGTGAGGGAGCAATAGGGGTATGTGTAGGTAAAGATAGATAGCGTTAGGTAGGGGGAGAAGGAGACAGACAGTGGACCTGAGAGATGGGGAGGAAGAGGGTGATACACAGTAAAAGAGTGAGGTGGACAGAGAGACAGGAGAGAGGAGAGAAACAGGCTGGATTAGAGAAGTGGAGAGATACAGGGAAAATGGAGGATATAGGGAGTGATTCAGACCTTATTGCTGTGCTGCTAATGTTGCTGTTCTGCGATTGGATAGTCACCGCCCAAGGCGGAGTGGAAATTCACCCGTGTAAGTGTGTGATCGCATGTGGGAAGGTGCAAGTCCTTCGCACCTCACTCAGGGCGGGATGTACTAAAGGGAAAATGCGGTAAAACCCCGTTTTCGGGGGCTTTACCCCATTTTTCATATGTACTAACCCACGGCCACCGATGATCGCCATCTTTTTGTGGCGATACCCTATAGAAGCCTATGGGCTTCTAACCGCATCCCACCGCCGCCCCCATGCCGCTCGCGACGAACCCACTCACCTCCGTCCAGTAAGCCTCCTGGTGAGGCTCCACGATGCTGGTGCGGCCCCCCACCACCTCCTCCCCCACAGCACAGCCATTTGTTCTTCCGGCTGCAGGGGGGGAGGAGGAGGAGTCCGGGGACTCCCTGCACACGTCACCTCCCGGGTCTGGGAGGTGATGGAGAGCACCGGAAAACCCTGCAGACCTCCCTACCAACTCCATGGTGGCATTGCGATGTTAATCGCATATGTTAGTACATATGCGATTAGCATCGCAGCTGTCAGCAGCGAGGGTTGGCGATGTATTTTAATACATCTCGCCCTCAGTGTACAGTGCTAAAAATACTTCCTGATCGAGTCCTGATCGAGTCCTGAGCTGATGTCAGACACCCTCCTTGAAAACGCTTGGTAACACCTGCGTTTTTCCGGACACTCCCAGTAAACGTCAGTTACCACCCACAAATGGCCCCTTCCTGTCAATCACCTTCTGAACGGCCATGCAAATTAAATTTTTGCACCATCCTGTCACTGACCGGCGATGCCCTTTGTTATTGGCTGACGTGCATTGCGGCGCATACGCATGCGCAGTTATTACCTGATCTCCCGCTGTGCAAAGACGCATAGCAGCGATCGGGTCTGAATCAGGCCCGTAGATGGGAAGTGAGGGAGGAAAGAAAGTGAAAAAAAGGAGATAGAAGGACAGGATACAGTGAGAACCTTGGCAGACTATGAATTGGTTGCGGCATTAGCATAAAGATGCGTCTCTGTGTAACTGTGAGTCAGGCCCTCGACTGGAAAAGGCTTTGCTATAGATGAAAATCAGAAAACTTGTTCTTTAGGTTTACACAAAGACTGGTTGTAGTCGTCGCAGCTACCAAAAGTACAGTAGTTTTACAGTATAAAGGGCTGTATTTATACAATAGCCAGCCAAGTAGAAAGATAACAATAATGGGCCACGTTCTACATGCACCAGGTTGTCCAGGCAGTTAATGAATGCAATGTTATGACATTATTACTTTTACAAATAGCTCAGAGCCAGGGATATGCAGTCAGGGGAGGCAGGGGCGGCAGTGCCTCCCCTGTCATTAATGATTACAGTAGTACAAAGAAGATACTTATGGCAGAAAGTGTCATAAGTAGATGCTTTATATTACTGTAATCATTTTTACAGTGCTAAAGCTGCTTTAAATTTGTTTTGGAGGCACCATGAGCGGTGCCTCCCGAAGCCAATGATAAACGGTCAGAAACGGGGGCGTCGCCAAACAATGGGCAGTAAAAAGCCCATTTAAAAAAAGCGCTCTAAGCGGCACTAGTATGAGTGCCTCAGTGACAGGGGCGTGCTTGCAGCCCATGTGAAAGCCCGCCCCTGTCACTGAGGCAGAAATGATTGGGCACCAGGTTCAGAGCTCTCACTGGTCCAGCCCACCTTCCCCACAGGGACTCCTTATTGTCCACCCCCAGAGAGGCCGCAGCTGCTCCCGCTCACCTCTCACAGCCGGAGGTAGCCGCTCTCACTGCCGCGCGGATTGTCCATTCGGGGTAAGCGCCGGCATCACAATTAGGGGGGGCGCCGCAGCCAGACATGCAGTAATCATGAGCCTCCACTACCATCGGCTGCTCCGCCCCGCTGCTGTACTAGCAGCGCGGCCAAAGAGACAGCTGATCTCATCTCCCGGTGTCCGTGCTGAACGCTGCTGTGTATTGATCATGGGCTGCCCTGCGCTCTGTGTTTCAGACCTCCGGGCAACCCATGGTCTGTACACAGCAACGTTCAGCATGGAGAAGTGCGCACTGCGGGGGCGGGGGGGGGAGGCAATTGCTCCATGACCAGGGGGGAAAAGGGGTTGGGTGGGGGGAGATTATCATGTGGCTATGTGCTGGGGTATAAGGGGAGGAAGGGTGGTTGGTGTTGCAACGTGTGTGCCAGGGTATAAGGGGAGGGGGGGTAATTACTGCATGTATGCCAGGTGTAAGGGGAGTGTATACTGTATGTGTGCCAGGGTATAAGGGGAGGGGGGTGTATACTGTGTGTGTGCCGAGATATAAGGGGATGGGAGTGTATACTGTGTGTGCCAGGGTATAAGGGGAGGGGTGTGTATACCAGTGACGTGCGGTGGGGTGAGGCAGGTGAGGCAGAGCCTTTCCTGTCATACTAACGTTCGTGCCAGAGTTTTTACTGTATAAAGTATATGAAAAATACAAAGAATATGTTTTAAATATCTTCTTTGCATTATTCTAATCATTTTTATAGCCAAAACTGTGGAGTAAAAAGTCTATGGCAGCACAAGTCTATTCAGCACATCTCTAATCAAAACTCACAACATTTTCAGCAGTTTATACTGCTGTGCAGAGGCGGAACTACCGGCAGTGCAAGCAGTGCGTTGCACTGGGGCCCGCCTCTGTCCAGGGGCCCAAGCATGTAATGAGTCAAACTGACTCATTACATGCCGCTGTGCGCTGCGGGCAACCGCTGCCCGCAGCGCACAGCCGCCCAGAGAGGAGAGGAGCAGCGGCACGGACGGGGGAAGGAGGAGGAGGGAGGTGAAGGAGGGAGCCGCAGCAGCGGTTTGTTACTGGTGGAGGCGCTGCTGCTGCTGCCCCTCTGCTTCACTATAGGCTGTCTTCCGAGAACAGCCTATAGTGAAGCAGAGGGGCAGCAGCAGCAGCGCCTCCACCAGTAACAAAGCGCTGCTGCGGCTCCCTCCTTCACCTCCGTCCTCCTCCTTCTCTCCTGCCCGGGAATCGTCTGACGCTGCACCGAGGAGCCTGAGCCAGCGGAGAGGGTAAGTATAATTCTTCTTTCTTTCTTTCTTTCTTTCTTTCTTTCTTTCTTTCTTTCTTTCTTTCTTTCTTTCTGTCTCTTTCTTTCTTTGTTGGGACTGCCTGCCGCTATGTGTAAAAATGGGGGACTGCCTGCCGCTATGTGTAAAAAATGGGGGACTGCCTGCCGCTATGTGTAAAAATGGGGGACTGCCTGCCGCTATGTGTAAAAATGGGGGACTGCCTGCCGCTATGTGTAAAAATGGGGGACTGCCTGCCGCTATGTGTAAAAAGGGGGATTCTGCCTGCCGCAATGTGTAAAACTGGGGAATCTGCCTGCCGCAATGTGTAAAAAGGGGGAATCTGCCTGCCGCAATGTGTAAAAAGGGGGAATCTGCCTGCCGCAATGTGTAAAAAGGGGGAATCTGCCTGCCGCAATGTGTAAAAAGGGGGGACTGCCTGCCACTATGTGTAAAAATGGGGAATCTGCCTGCCGCTATGTGTAAAAAGGGGGAATCAGCCTGCCGTAATGTGTAAAAAGGGGGACGCTGTCTGCCGTAATGTGTAACAAGGGCACGCTGTCTGCCGTAATGTGTAAAAAGGGGACGCTGTCTGCCGTTATGTGTAAAAAGTGTACGCTGTCTGCCGTTATGTGTAAAAAGTGTACGCTGTCTGCCGCTATGTGTAACAAGGGCACGCTGTCTGCCGTTATGTGTAAAAAGGGAACGCTGTCTGCCGTTATGTGTAAAACGTGCACGCTGTCTGCCGTAATGTGTAAAAAGGGGGACGCTGTCTGCCGTAATGTGTAAAAAGGGGGACGCTGTCTGCCGTAATGTGTAAAAAGGGGACGCTGTCTGCCGTAATGTGTAAAAAGAGGAATCTGTCCGCTGTAAGGTGTAAAAGGGTCTCTACCTGGTGTAGTGGTGCTACTGTGCGGCGTAATTTGAAGAATGGAGACTACTGTGCACCGTTTTATGAATTGGTATTATTTTGTGGCCACACCCCTTCCCCACGAAGTCACGCCACTATGTATTTTTGCGCGCGCCTACGGCGCGCACTGCCCCTGTTTTGCATGCAGGGGTGGGGCTCCGATGCCGTTTCTTGCACACCGTGCTAAAATGTCTAGTTACGGCACTGTTGCTAGGTATCCATTTCTCTGGCCCTGAGCAGGTCCCCCTCACCAGATCCTCTCCAGGGGTGAGGGGGTGGACTTGGATGGGATGTGGGGGGGGGGATGTGTGTGTGTGGGGGGGGGGGGGCAAAGCATTTTGTCGCACCTGGGCCCACCGCTCGCTAGTTCCGCCACTGCTGCTGTGCATGTGTATAATGCCCCCATGTACCATTTGGCTCATATATTGCATGTAAATTTGGCTCTGGTGCAAGCCAGTGCCTCCTGAGCAGTTTAGCTCACCGCACGTCCCTGGTGTATACTGTGTGTGTGTGCCAGGATATAAGGGGAGGGGGTGTATTCTGTGTGTGTGCCAGGGTATAAGGGGAGGGGGGTGTATACTGTGTGTGCGCCGGGATATAAGGGGAGGAAAGTGTATACTGTGTGTGCCAGGGTATAAGGGGAGGGGGGGGGGGGTATATTGTGTGTGTGCCAAGGTATAAGGGGTGGGGGGTGTATACTGTGTGTGTGCCGGGATCTAAGGGGAGGGGGGTGTATACTGTGTGTGTGCCAGGGTGTAAGGGGAGAAGGGTGTATACTGTGTGTGCGCCAGGGTATAAGGGGAGGGGGGTGTATACTGTGTCAGGGGCAAACGCAGGATTTTCTTGGAGGGGGTTTCCGTTCACGTATGCATGTACATATGTTGTGTTTTATATGTATATATATATATATACACACACACACACACACTCTTCTGTACATATACATACATACATACATACATACATACACACAGCATACATACATGCATGGCGTACTTACAAAAACATATATACATAACTAGACAGATCAAACATACACACTGCAGACACACACGGAGCATGCATACATACATACATCATACTTGCCTACTTTTGGAAAGCAGTTTCAGGGAGATTCTGGGGGTCATTCCGACCTGTTCGCACGCAGCGGTTCTTCGCTGCGGTGCAAACTGGTCGGAAATGCGCATTCGCGGTGCCCGCAATGCACACGCACATCGTTGCCCAACAACAGCAAACACCAGAAGAGAGAAGAAAGCTATCGCTAGTGCGATCGCAAGAAGATTGACAGCGGGGTGGTGTTCCGGGGCGGATCGTCAACGTTTTCTGGGCGTGGAGATCCGAACGGAGGCGTGTCCAGGCGTTTGGAGGGCAGATGTCTGATGTCAATCCTGGGACCTTTGTCGCTGGATCTGTCACATAGGGTAAGTAAGTCTGACCCTGGTCTTGTTTTGCAGGAAACTTTTTTAGCATAGCAGGGCTACACAAGCCCTGCTATGCTAAAATACACTCCCCTATAGTTGGCGTCAAGTTGATCGCACGAGCAGCAAAAAGTTGCTACGTGCGATCAACTCGGAATGAGGGCCTCTATACGGTATGAGAGTTCGCACAGCCCGCCGCAGAGGAGGCTGTGCCTAAAGCGTGGGTCCGGCTCCACCTATAGGCGTGTCTATTGCCACTCACCCTTCCTGTGTAGCCTAACTCTCCCTCCCACGCAGCCTAAACTTAACCTTTCACACCCACAGCATAACGCTAACCTGCCCCCTGTTCGCAGCCTGTACTTACCTCTTCCGCCCCTCCCGCCACTTCAGTGGGTCCTTTAGAGTCGAAGGAGCAGTGGCCTCACCTGTACTGACACCCACTGCCACCACGGCAGTTCCTAGGTGTTTTAATGAGTGCGGACAGTGGCTGTTGCATGTGACAGGTAGGAATCCCTCTGATGCAGATGGAGCGGCGGGCAGGCCATGTGTAACTCCATCTGGTTGCAAGAGGCCTCATCAGAGTGTGGGTCAGGATCATAAACAGTAAAAAAAATAATAATATGTAAAGTGGTAAAACATACAATAAATCAATAAAATCATATAAAATGTCAGTATAGGGTGTTTCACTATGTGCTCTAGTAATATGCTAATTAGCAATGTTTCCTTTAGTAGTCCACATGCAGAACCAGTGTATCACCCAAATAAATGCTTATTTACAGTAGGCACCTGCTTTTAAGTCTCCAGACTGGATGTAGTGTGTCTGAATCCTGGGTGGGTGTCTGCAGTTTTGTGGCCTGTAGTGAAAGACTTCTCCGTACTTCACTGGGAAGAACTATGGTCAGTGCAGGGTTAACCGGGGGAGGGTGTCTGCAGGCAGCGCTGTATGGAGCCGAGTGTCAGGCTTCGGTGCTCAGGCTGTTCCCGTGCGATGTCTGCTGCACTGCTTCTCCCCCACCCATGCGTAGAACCACAGTACTCACCATGGAGGACCTGGCACTCTTTCTCCAGCTTCTCCGACGAGCTCCCAGCAGCCTCATTCTTCCTGCGACAGGTCACTTACCACCTCACTCCCCCTCCCGACTGCCAGCGGCTCTCAAATGTGCTTGGAGAACCAGGGGAAGGATCCGTGGCTGCCGCTGCCAATGCCCCCACAATGCACCACTAGCATGCTCTGCTCAGTGCAGCTATGCTCCGCCCCTAACGCATCCGGATTGGCGCACGCGCGCTCCGGATTTCACGCGGGGCTGGGAGAATCCGGGGTATTGGTTAGGCTTTCCGGGGGAGCGTGAGACTGGCCGGCGGAACGGGAGACTCCCGCAGAATGCGGGAGTGTCGGTAAGTATGACATACATACATACACACACACACACACACACACACACACACACACACACACACACACAGCATACATGCGCACACACACAGAGCATACATGCATGTATACACAGAGAGAGCATACATACACACAGCATGTACAATACATAGCAAACATACACACAGCATATACACACATAGGATATACACATACACACACATAGCATGCATACATACACACACATAGGATACATATACACACATAGGATACATACACACAGCACATACACACACATAGGATACACACCCGGCCAACTAAGCCCCCCCTGCACTTAAAACATTTACCTGTGCTCAGCTGCAGTACAGTACACTGCAAACGTTTCCATCCTGCCTCACCCGGCTGGCCAGCTCTGTCACATGGGAGGTCTGCCTGGGAGGAGCTGCAGCTTCCTCTGCAGCTACTATTCTCCCCGTACATTCAGCCAGCCCCTGCCTCCGTCCTCAACTCAATTAGTGCACCGCACAGTCTATTTGCTGCTATAATTAACTGTCAGCTGAGAGGATGGATCGGCGTGCCGGGGGGGTTTCTAGGTACTCGGAACCCCCCCCCCTGCGTGCGCGTATGTGTGTGTGCGCCAGGGTATAAGGGGAGGGGGGTGTATACTGTGTGTGTGCCAGGGTACAAACGAGGGGGGGTAATTACTGCATGTGTGCCGTGGTGTAAGGGGAAGGGGGGTGATTACTGCATCTGTGCCGAGGCATAAGTGGAGGGGGAGTGATTACTGCATCTGTGCCGAGGTATAATGGGAGGGGAGGTGATTACTGCGTCTGTGCCGGGGTATCTCTGCTGCCCAGACTTAACGGGCATTGGCGGCCGCATCGGACTGGGAATTAGTGGTGGGGGCTGTAGCTGGCGGTGACTTTAGCAGGCATCGGCAGCTGGCATGGGTGGCAGTACAGTAGCGGGCTCTGGCGCCAGCTATAGTGCTGGTAGCAGGCATGCCTCACCAGCCACTGACCTCACCGCACGCCACTGCTCAGAGCCCAGCTGCAGGGGTATGGAACTATGGAACAGGTGTCCCTTAACCTATTCACTGCTGATAGTTTTGTCACTTTGGTGCAGAGGCCATTTTTCAACACAAGTGCTTGTCATATTGCAGCATCAATATCACTGATTATTTTACGCTCTACCCACACAAATTATGCTTTGTTCTTTTTCCAGAAGACTTTAGGTGGGATGTAGTGAAGTCCGAGTTCGGCGACCATGCGGGGTGCCGGCGGAACATGGATGTTTTTTTAAAGGGGTAATCATGTACAAGGCTAAACTATGCCTTGTACACGATTGCTCCTTTAAAAAAAATATCCGAGCTTGGCTGGCATCCCGCATGGTCGCCGAACTTGGACTTCATTACATCCTGCACCTTGTATTTTCAGAAAATGCCACTAGTCTTTTTACGTATTATGCTCATTTTTACCCAAATGGCAATAAACGTGGTTATCACTGAAATTTTAAAAAAGGGAACCAAAATCAATGGTGATTTTTATTGCCTTGTAAACACCACAAAGAAATACTTTGCGGATCTTGTTTCACCAATAATCCACCTTTCCAAAATACTAAAAGGCAGGATTGTATGTGTAGGTTTTGGCAATAAAAATATTGAAATGAAAAATGCATTTTTATTTCAAATATTCTCTGTCTCAGTTTAAGGGTTAGGGTTAGGCTGCGAGAAGGGAGGTTAGGGTTAGGCTGCGGGGAGGGAGGATTAGGTTCAGGATGCGGGGCTGGGGGCTAGGGTTAGGCTGCGGGAAAGGAGGGTTAGGGGAGGAAGGGGAGCAGGCTACAATACTTACCCTAGAACTGTCAGGTTCATCACCGCCTGGATGCCGAGGTCGATCTTCTGACCGCCGGCATTCTTAGCGCAGGGATCCTGTACCCAAGCCATTTCAGTTCTTGTCTGGTGATCACCTGACAATAACTACAGTACCAATGGGGCACATTATTTAAGAGAGAAGATTTCCCTCATTCAAGACAAAGCCTGTAACATGGCAATTAGGAGCTGATTGTCTGGTCCTTTATTTCCAACCACTTTATCTCTCTCCAAGACTTAGTACATAGACCCCACAGTGCTCCCATGTGTATGCGGGCCTGTATGGGGGAATGTGCCCGTTCCCCATCTATGGAAAACTATATTATACCGTAGCTCTGTGATATTGTCTGTTGATTATGAGGCAATAGCTGCTTAGGAGTTGGCATAATGTCAAACACCATTAGTTGCCCACAAAGTTGCTGGTGTCATTATCAGGGTAAGAGGCACCTCTCCCAATATATGGAAAATATACACTTTCCATAGTACAGGGTAATATTGTCCAGTGATCACAGGTGATCACCATACAATAAGTACTAAGGAAGCACATAATTTGAAAGTGGGGACCCCCTCTTTCTAAAATAGGTATCCCTGATTTTATGGATGCTAAATTGGGTGGATGCCTTCCCCCATTCCTGGATGCCATTACTTTTCTGTTGTGTAGGGGGATTTGCCTAGTGATCACACAGATCACCAGGCAATAATCTCTATGAGAGGCACATCATTTAAAAGAGGGGACTCTCGCCATTTTGAAGGTGATGGGGTTGGGGAAATAGAGGGACTTAAAGTCCTCCTCCCCTCCCACATATTTTTTTTTTTACAAAAGTGATGTCAGCTCGCATGCACTTTCTGATGTTGCCTGACTTCTATAAGGAGACTACACAACTAGTTAGGACTGGTGGAGCAAAGATAAATTATTTTTCTTTTTAATTCAGTCCCTCAGTGAAGGGATTAAAGTGGGCCTGCATAATTTTTAGAGCCAGATTCCCTTAATTTCTAACCTGATTGGGGTTGAAGCACATTATGACAAGGGTATACTACAGTATGTTGACGGTCTCTATATTATAATATGTATAGCCTATAGCCGGAGAACAGCAGTATGTTGACTGGCAACAAGTGGCTTCCGTTCCCGCTGTGGGCTACGCAGGGTTCGGGGGATGAGTGTCCTCTGCTGGTGTACTGCAGCTCCGGGGGTGCGGGCTCCGGAGGCTCTCAGCAGTGTTGGATATCCAGCTGCCTCAGGTATGTACACGCCCGGCTCGGCCACCCAGCTGTACGGTGAGAAGGGCATCTCAGTGCCCAAGGTTTAATACATATGCCCCTTCGGTAAATAGTTTCTGCGGTAAATGGTACTAATGCTTACCGGGGCGGTAAGCATTAGTACATCCCGCCCTTAATCTAATTTGTCCCTAGTTCCTAATATTACAAGTAGATATAATACACCCCAGAGAAATAAAATGAAACGTAATGGTGCGACCACTGGCTGGTACGGACTG
The DNA here is from genome assembly GCF_028390025.1 of Pseudophryne corroboree. Taxonomy (NCBI): domain Eukaryota; kingdom Metazoa; phylum Chordata; class Amphibia; order Anura; family Myobatrachidae; genus Pseudophryne; species Pseudophryne corroboree. The sequence continues at coordinate 516,755,004 of NC_086449.1, forward strand.
TCTGCTACGGCATAACCCTGAGTCCTAGCTGCCGCTACACCCTATCGCTGCTTGCACTTTCCCAACCTATTCCTGACTCAATGGTGGAACTAGAGAGTGATGGGCCTATGTGCATATACATTCCCCTCCCCCTGCCCCCCACAGACTCCCCACCCCTTGCACCCCCCAGCACCTTCACCCTGATTTTGAGTGGGTTATTCTGAAAAGTACGGAAGATTTAGGGGTCCGAACATTCAAGTTTTAATATGTAATATATGGTTTTAAAATGTACACACGTGCCATCAAAGCCACATTGGCCTCTTTATATGCCATTACACCCCCTCCTCTGCAGGACACCAGCATTTGTCACACATGTCCTCATGCTCACCTACTGACAGTAGTGCCCCTTATTCACATTATACCACACAGTATGAGCCAAAATTCACATTACGCCACGCAGTATGAGCCAAAATTCACATTACACCACACAGTATGAGCCGAAATTCACATTACACCACACAGTATGAGCCGAAATTCACATTACGCCACGCAGTATGAGCCGAAATTCACATTATGCCACACAGTATGAGCCGAAATTCACATTATACCACACAGTATGACCCGAAATTCACATTACACCACACAGTATGAGCCGAAATTCACATTATGCCACACAGCATGAGCCAAAATTGACATTACGCCACACAGTATGAGCCGAAATTCACATTATACCACACAGTATCAACCAAAATTCACATTAAGCCACACAGTATGAGCCGAAATTCACATTATACCACACAGCATGAGCTGAAATTCACATTACGCCACACTGTGGGGGTCATTCCGAGTTGTTCGCTCGTTGCCGATTTTCGCTATACTGCGATTATTCGCTTACTGCGCATGCGCAAGGTTCGCAGAGCGCATGCGCTTAGTTATTTTACACAAAAGTTAGGTATTTTACTCACGGCGTAACTAAGTTTTTTCATCGTTCTGGTGATCGAAGTGTGATTGACAGGAAGTGGGTGTTTCTGGGCGGAAACTGACCGTTTTCTGGGAGTGTGCGGAAAAACGCAGGCGTTTCAGGGAAAAACGCGGGAGTGTCTGGAGAAACGGGGGAGTGTCTGGCCGAACGCTGGGTGTGTTTGTGACGTCAAACCAGGAACGAAACTGACTGAACTAATCGCAATGTAGGAGCAAGTCTCGAGCTACTCAGAAACTGCTAAGAATTTTCTATTCGCAATTCTACTAATCTTTCGTTCGCTATTCTGCTATGCTAAGATACACTCCCAGAGGGCGGCGGCTTAGCGTGTGCACTGCTGCTAAAAGCAGCTAGCGAACGAACAACTCGGAATAAGGGCCAGTATGAGCCGAAATTCACTACACCACACAGCATGAGCCGAAATTTACATTACACCACACAGTATGAGCCGCAATTCACATTACTCCACACAGTATGAGCCGAAATTCACATTACACCACACCACACAGTATGAGCCGAAACTCACATTAAGCCACACAGTATGAGACGAAATTCACATTATACCACACAGTATGAGCCAAAATTCACATTACGCCACACAGCATTAGCCGAAATTCACATTATGCCACACTGTGTGAGCCGAAATTCACATTACACCACACAGTATGAGCCGAAATTCACATTACACCACACAGTATGAGCCGAAATTCACATTACACTACACAGAATGAGTTTCCCCTTGCGTCTCCACATCATCTCCTCCCTGTGTTGCCTCTCAGCAATACCATCTCCCCCCCACCCCCGTGTCGTCTCTCAGCACAACATGTCTCTGTGTCTCCTTTAGCTGCCCTCACCTTCTAGGAGCCAGGAGCCGGTGGAAGATGAGGTCAGCACAATGGTGGATGGGCAGTGCGGGTGCGGCTCCAGGGTGGTGGGAGGTGCGGGTACAGTGCTCTGGCCGGAAGGCCACTGAGGGTCGGGGCCATTTGGACCGGCCCAATCTGCCCCTGCGCATCGCACTACAGTGATGAAACAGAAAATAAATGGGAGCTTCCGGCAGCAGGGGCTGCTGGGAGCTGTAGTTTATTTTCTGTTTCATTACTGTAGTGCCACTGCCGGCTCCTACTGAGATTAAAATCAGTAGGAGCCGGCAGTGTCTGGCCTACCCCTTGTGTCACCAATTTGTCTGCCCCTCCCTTAGACAGTAAGCTTCAGTGAGCAGGGACCTCCTCCCAGTGCCGTTTCTAGCGTCGGGCGAGCCGTGCAACCGCACGGGGCGCCCGCCGCGGCACTTTAAGTGTTATTTCCCCCTCTCCTCCCTCTCCCCGAGCGCTCCTGCTCGAGGGGGCGGAGTTTCGAGAAATGACGCGTTTGCGTCGTGACGTCATGACGCAAGCGTGTCATTCCACGAAGCCCCGCCCCTCGAGCAGGAGCGCTCGGGGAGAGGGAGGATAGAAGCCTGGAAGGAGGCGGCGGGGGCGGCCGGCGCGAGGGACGTCCGGCGGCGGGATCCGAAGAGCGGATCATGTAAGTATATCTCTCTCTCACCCCCTTCCTTCCCCCCCGCCACTTGACACCTGCCTGCCACACTGGGGATACCTGCCTGCCACACTGGGGATACCTGCCTGCCGCACTGTGTAAAATGGGGACACCTGCCTGCCGCACTGTGTAAAATGGGGATACCTGCCTGCGTACTGTGTAAAATGGGGATATCTGCCTTCCGCACTGTGTAAAATGGGGATACCTGCCTGCCACACTTTGTAAAATGGGGATACCTGCCTGCCGCGCTGTGTAAAATGGGGATATCTGCCTGCCGCACTGTGTAAAATGGGGATACCTGCCTGCGTACTGTGTAAAATGGGGATATCTGCCTGCTGCGCTCTGTAAAATGGGGACACCTGCCTGCCGCACTGTGTAAAATGGGGGCACCTGCCTTCCGCACTGTGTAAAATGGGGACACCTGTCTGCCGCACTGTGTAAAATGGGGACACCTGCCTGCCGCACTGTGTAAAATGGGGACACCTGCCTGCCGCACTGTGTAAAATGGGCGCCTGCCTGCCGCACTATGTAAAATGGGGACACCTGCCTCACTGTGTAAAATGGGGACACCTGCCTCACTGTGTAAAATGGGGACACCTGCCTGCCGCACTGTGTAAAATGGGGACACCTGCCTGCCGCACTGTGTAAAATGGGGACACCTGCCTGCCGCACTGTGTAAAATGGGGACTTTTTTTTATTTTTTCCCCCCTGTGGTGGGCGTGATGATATCAGATGAGGCCACGCCTTGTCGGGAGCGCGCGCGCCGGAGGCGCGTGCATACTTTTTCTTTTTATAGCTATATGGGGGGGGCGCAATTTTTTTTATAGCAATGGGGGGGGGGGGCGCATTTTTAAATCTCGCACTGGGAGCCAAATTGTCTAGAAACGGCCCTGCCTCCTCCCTCCTATTCTCATGTCCTACAGCTTTTGCTCACGAGCTACACTCTACACCTTCTCCCTGGGCTCTCTGCTCCTCGTCTCCCCTCCTTCATTGTCTTTTCATTCCTTTCAGTGGCTCTAAACCAGTTAGTTGTGCCCATGCTAATGGGTAGAGCTTTCAGCTTGCACCTGAATATGACCCTTGCACTCCTTTTCTCAGTAGCTGTGTTGAAGTTGTAGTGCTATTTGTTATTTGTTTACTGTGTTGTACTGCTTACTATATTATACTTTCATACCATGTACTGTCTTGTTGTTTGTCCGCTGTATGACGCTGCAGACCACAAGTGTCACCCTGTAAAAAAGAATAATAATATTAATAATGATAATAATAATAATATGTGTGTTTGTGTGTGCAAGTACAATATGTGTGTATCCAAGTGAGTGCACTCTTAGTCAAGTCTAAGTACAGTATACTGTATTTTGTTAGTGGTGAACAGCTTTTTATCTCAATAAACAATTGTTTATTTACATTGACGTCCCTAGTCCCTCATTAAGGATCCTCTTGGTAGGTGTGGGTGGTCACACAGCAATTGCTGAGACAACATGACAGAATAAAATCCCCCCTGGATTTCAACACATGCAGTCGCAAAAGTTGTTCAAGTGTGTTATTGTACAGTATACAGCATAAAGATTTTCATTAGGCACATTCATTCTTACATTTAAAAAAAAACATGTACATAATATTTGCGGTTGCATTGTATACAGTAGCTGTACTAAATGAACTGAAATTGTAATTTTGTTACTTATACAGTAGATTGTCAAATGAGCAGGTATCACCTATTTTAGAATAACCATTCAGTGCTCATTATACATAACAGTTGGAAGGTTTCACCTAATTTGTGTCTTTTTTATTTAGTCTACAGTACCATCATTTTTTATTTTCTTTTAGATTTTTCAGAATGTTTTGACCTAAGGACATAATTTCTTTTTCTGTATTATATTAACATCCAATTACTAGCTTCCATCTTCTCTTATTAAGTTACTTATTAGATGCATAAAGTGAAAGGTGAGTGGTCTGGAAAATATATCTGGCTTTAGAGCAAATCATTGCTTCTATGATCCAGACTCAACCTAATCCAGATACATCCAAGAATATCTGAAGAAAGAAAAAGGTTACTAAATATCAACATACAGTTTATTCAGCCATCAAATTAACAAGTAATAATTACAGATTATTCATATCATTCAAGGCCAATCATCTAGATATGTACTGTATTGCAGATCCTGTATTTTATCCCTAGAAGTGGTCACCAAAAATATATAGAGAAACATATTCATAAATGGAATATATTTATGTCTGATATGCACAGTCACAGGAAATGTTGTTTATTTAGTGCATCAGTGTAATGCAACTATTCACAAAGATGTTTAGTTAATTGTGTTCTGTGTTTACATTTATTTTAAGAAATCTTTTTTCATTCTTATTTTTAAGCTTCTATTTGTTCTTATTATAGATTTTGTTGCATAAGGCATATGTATGCCTTTTTTGGCACATGCCAGCTAAATTGTGCTTGGGGTGGCATATAAAAGAAATCCTCTTTTTTGTTCTCTCTCTCTCTCTCTCTCTCTCTCTCTCTCTCTCTTTCTTTCACCCTCTTAGGAAATTATGATTCTTTTCTCTATGACATATTACATGCAAATGTGTTTACATGGGGATTGTCTCTAGACTGCACACCCTAACTGCTTGTAATGAGAGGTGCTGTCTTGCTGAAATGTATACTACTACGCCATAGTTGCCTACCCTCTTGCGGGAGGCTCCCATTACAGTCATAAATCTCCTGCTGCCCTGCTTTGTAGGCCACATCTCCCATATTCTTTAGACTTTGCCAGGGGTGACACTAAGGAGTTTCTTTGCAAGAACAGTGGTTTGCTGTAGCTGCTCAGGAGTCCTCTCATTATCCCCCCTTGTGGGAACTTGGAGAGAGAGAGAGACTGCCTCACATGATCTGTAGGTTACAGTGTCTTCTTATCTGTGGTGGTGAGCACTCATCCATAGTGCTGCTGAGCATTTACCTGTAGTTAAATACATTCAGGGCCGGTGCAAGGTTTCTCAGCACCCTAGGCAAATCTTCAGTGCCCCCCCCCCCATGAGGGGGAGGCATAGACGGGCCCCAGACATAGAGAGTCAGGGAGAGAGCGACAGTGTCAGGGAGAGAGAGAGCCAGTGTCAGAGAGTGACAGTTTCAGGCAGGGAGGGAGAGACAGTGTCACAGAGTGAGAGAGAGAGTATCAGGGAGAGATTGAGTGTCAGGGAGACAGTGTCAGGAAGAGGGCAAGAGAGAGAGAGAGACGCGCACCTTGACAAAGGGGCGTCCGCGTCCCGAAACGTTGGATTACAAGCTGATGTGATGGATTAAAGCACTTAGTATGTTTCACTAATTCCAAGCTGTTTCAGTCTCTGAGTGCCGCTCATGGGTATATTGCTGCTGTATAAATACACACACCGTAATGCCTGACACATTATGACACACACCGCAATGTCCGTTATACCCTATGCCATACACCGCAATGCCCATTATACATTATGCCACACACTGCAATGACCCTGAGACATTATACCACATACCACAATGCCTGTAATATAGTATACCACACACCGTAATGCCTGTGACACATTATGCCACACACCGCAATGCCCATTACACATTAAGTCCTACAGTAAGGCTTATAATTACTTTTAAATTACCTGAACGTTGCCAGGGGTTTTAGGCTCTTGGTTCCATGCACGTACCAGGGGTTTTCATGCTCAGGGTGTCATGCTCGTTGCCAGGGGTTTCATGCACTGGGTGTCATGCTCGTTGCCAGGGGTTTCATGCACTGGGTGTCATGCTCGTTGCTAGGGGTAATGCTTATTGCTAGGGCTGTGCTCCCAGTGCCACATATGCCCCCAGGGCCAATATTCCCCCACAGTGCCAGGTACACACATGCCCCCAATACCAAATATGCCCGCCCCCCCAGTGCCAGGTACACATATACCCCCCAGTGTCAAACATGCTCCCCCAATGCCACATATGCCCCCTCAGTGCCACATATGCCCTCCCAAGTGCCAAATATGCCCCCCCTCCCCCAGTGCCAAATATGCTCCCCCAGTGCCAGGTACAACTCACCCCCGCTCCTCCGCTGTTTTGTGAAGGAGGGACACGGAGGGCACAGTGCGCGCCTCTCCTGTGTCCTTCTGCGTCTCTGGCGTGTCTGTTAAATGAAGTGCCGGTTTGTGAGCCAATCAGAGCTCACGAACGGGCACTTCATTTAATAGACACGCCGGAGACGCAGGAGGGACACAGGAGCGGCGCGCGCTGTGCCCTCCGTGTCCCTCCTTACCAGCAGAGATCAGTGGCGGCTAGGGCGCCCCACAGCCCTGCGCTCCCCCAAGCGAGCGCAGTGGCTGCGGACCCCTAGTTTCACCACTGAACACAGCTTAGTCACACTGCTGCGTATATAATATACACAGTACAGTATATAAGATATAATGCAGTAAATGCACACATATAGTGCACTGGGTGACACACAGTGTAATCACACTGCAGCAGTAGCACATATATAAATAAAGACTCACAGCTGTAAAGGAGGATACCGACTAGAGGTGAACAGGTCTGTGATGGGGGCGGGACTTCGCGGCATTAGGCCCCTCCCCCTAAATACCCGCGAATCGGGAGCCAGCCAGGTCAGAGCAGGCAGGGCCAGGATTTGGCCTCCTCTGCTACATCCTCCGTGGTTGCAGCTGCAGCGTTAGACAGCTTGCACTGCAGCAGCTTCAGCTCCTCCACACAAAAAACACTGACACCAGGTGAGCAGGCGCCATACATCCCTCGCGGTGAGCGCAGTGCAGATCCTGTGAGTCTGTGACATCATTGATTTTGTTGCTTCGCTCAGCGCCGCCCTCCAAGTGCCGGCGCCCATAGGCAGTTGCCTAAAGCTGCCTAGTGGTGGCGCCGGCCCTGCCCCTGCCCCCTCAAAACAGATCTACATTAACCCTCCATTCATGTACACAGACAATAAGACTTAGGGGGTGATTCAGACCTGATCGCTGGGCTGCAAACTTTGCTGTCCTGTGTTCAGATAGTCGTCACCTCCAGGGGTAGTGTAAATTTGCCGCGCAAGTGTGCGATCCATGTGTACGCCGAGCTGCAAAAATCCGCCTGCGTTTTCCGGACTCTCACAATTAACGGTCAGTTACCAGCCACAAATGGCCTCCTCCTGTCAATCGCCTTGCGAACGCCCGTGCGATCGGATTTTTCGCACCATCCTGTCGCTGACCGGCGATGCCCTTTGTTGTTGTCCGACGTGCGTGCGCATTGCGGTGCATCTGTATGCACAGTTAGTACCTGATCGCCTGAGGTCAGGTCTGAATCACCCCATTAGTACATGGACCTGCAGTAATGGAACAGCTTTGTTAGAAACTTGAATCTGTCTCTTCTTTGTACTGTATGTTGTCTGTCCCTATTATTTACTTGCCCCCTCCCCCCCCCCCCCCCAGTGGCAAACGCAGGGTTTGTAGGGGGATGGGGGGGGGGGAAGGAGTTCCATATATGTGCGTCAAATAAAAAAATAAATATATATTTTATAAATATAATTACAAAAGAACCGGCACTCAACAGAAGAATTAAAATGCCCTGGTGCCCTCCACAGATATAAGCAATGCAGTAGTATTTGGAGGTGGCACGTACACGGTCTTCCAAACAAATAACGTTAATTGTAGCCACGGTTTGATTTTAATGTTTCAGAACTTTTAACAGTTAACGTTATGTGTTTGGAAGTCCGTGTGAGTGCAACCTCCAATTACTATATATATATATATATATATATATACATACAAACACAGTATATATGATTTACGTAAATATCTAAAAAAACATGGTGCCTGTGTGCTATCTATGGAGGTGGCGGTGGGAGGGAAGGAATAGTGCCTGTGCTGTCAGTCTGTGTAAGTACCATAGACTGACAGCACAGGCACTATTACCAACCACTGCCACCTCCATAGATAGCACACAGGCACCCTGTTTATTCCTCACTTTCTCCTCCCCTGCCCGCTGCGTTCCCACACTCATGTTAGTCAAGGACACTTTAATTTATTATTAAATACACTATGAGGGCATATGTGTATCTGCCCGCCCCCAGCATATAGACACATCACCTCGCTGATCTGGAGACTGCACTGCTAGCTTCAGCCAGGCTCTCAACGCTTTATCCTCCCCACGTGATCAGTCGGGTTCACTACGGCTGGCCGGCGGTCGGGCTCCCGGCGACCAGCATCCCGGCGCCGGGAGCCCGACCGCCGGCTTACCGACAGCGTGGCGAGCGCAAATGAGCCCCTTGCGGGCTCGCTGCGCTCGCCACGCTACGGGCACGGTGGCGCGCTACGCGCGCCACACTATTTTATTCTCCCTCTATGGGGGTCGTGGACCCCCACGAGGGAAAATAAGTGTCGGTATGCCGGCTGTCGGGCTCCCGGCGCCGGTATACTGAGCGCCGGGAGCCCGACCGCCGGCATACAGAAGACCACCCGATCAGTCTGAGAGGAGCATGCACAGTGCTCCACCTACATGACAGCAGCTTGCCTCGGCTCCCTCCCAGTGCGTATGTGAGGCAGCTGCTGCAGCAGTGCAGGGATGCTCAGAGCTCCGGCAGACTTTACAAAAAAAACAGATAGATCTGAGACCAGGGGGGGTTTCTAGGTACTCGGAACCACCCTGCATGCGCATATGCTCCCCTCCCCCCCAATCAGATCTCCATTTATTTACCCAGACAGATCTCTATGTACCCAGGGCCAGAGCTTCCACTAGGCAGCTTTAGGCAGCTGCCTAGGGGCACCGGGACCTGAGGGGGCGGCCTGCTACAGCTGCCTGAAAAAGGTAGCGTGGTCCTATCTTTCACAGCCGTTGCAATCCTCCCAGGACTCGTATCTTACAGTAGCCGTGACTGCTAAGCTCCTGTATTGCAGCCTCCAGCTCCACCTCCACAAGGCACAGGCAGTAACTGTGACAGCTCCTGGAGTCCTGGCTGGGGGTGACATGCAGCACTGCTCTTCATTCCAGGCTCTTTCACAGACTACTCAGTCCCAACTCTGCATCGCAGCCTGCAGGTAGTGGCTGCACAGTGTACTCTCTGCATTGGAGTCCACTGAGGGGGGAGGGGGGGGGGGGAGGAGATGAGCAGCAGGCATGCACACAGTTTGGGGGGGATGAGCAGCAGCATGCATACAGATGGTGGGGGGGATAGGACAGCAGACTTTTAACAGAGTGTGGGGGGGGGGGGGGGGTGAGAGTAGCAGGCACCCACACAGACTGGGGAGAAGAGAGCAGCCATGCAACAAACTGGGGGTGGGGGAGAGCCGCAGCATGCCTTTCATCTGAAGGGTGGGTAGGGGGAAGGGGCAGTAGGCAGAAGTTTTGCCTAGGGTGCCGAGAAACCTTGCACTGGCCCTGTATGTACCACTGCCACTGCGGCTCTGCAGGAAGCATGTCAGTCTTTGAAAACAATGTCCTGCAAGCTGCAGTGTCAGTGGTACATGGAGATCTGTGCAATTGGAGCAATCAGGACAGACTTAATCAGGGCCGGTGCAAGGTTTCTGGGCACCCTAGGCAAAATTTGTCCTGTCACCCATCCCGTCACCTGTGCCACGGTTTCAGCTGTATCCTAGCTCCTCTGTACCGCTTCCCCCTTCCCGTCACCTGTGTCCTGGGTCTCCTGTCCCACTTAGCCCAATCCCATTACCTGTAACCCTTGTCCCAATCCCATCACCTGTATCCCAGCTCCTCTGTACCACCTCCCCCCATCCCGTCACCTGTGTCGAGGCTACTGTGACACTTTCTCCCATTCTATCATCTGTATCCTGACTCCTCTGTGCCACTTCCCCATCCCATCATCCATTTCCAAACTCTTCTGTATCACTTTCTCGCTTTCTCCCATTCCGCCACCTGTATCCTTGCTCCTTTGTGCTGCTTCCCCTATACCATCATCCGTTTCCTGTCTTGTCTGTGCCGCTTCCCCCCAACCTGTCACCTGCAACTCTGCACCTCTGTGTCACTCCCCTCTACCCTGTCACCTGTATCCCGGCTTCTCTGTGCCACCTCCTCCCATAGTGTCACCTGTGTCCTGGCTCCTATTTACAGCTTCCCCCCATTCTGTCATCTGTATCCCGGCTCCCCTGTGCCGCTTTCTCCCCATCCCGTCACCTGTATCCCGGCTCTTCTGTGCCACTTACCACCCATCCCATTATCTGTATCCCGGCTTTTCTATGCCGCTTACCACCCATCCCATCACCTATATCCTGGCTCCTCTGTGCTGCACCTGGGATTTGTTACTAAGGGGTCTATTCATTAAGAAAATGAAAACTGAATTGTTACTTATCACTATACATCGCATGGCTTCGATCCGATGTACAGCTGTAATAAGTAGCAATTCATGTATACTCACCCTTCCGTTGAAGCGCTGCGAAATCCGGGGGTCCAGCGGTGACGGCTTCTGCAGGCAGTCCCCTCTCCAATACGCGGAGCCAGCCGGTGGGTCCCCATGCGCATGCGCCACCTGTTGACCTCCTGGCAGGCAGCAGTGGCTTCTTGGAGGTCGGGAGGCTGAGCCAGCATCGAGTGCGGACAGAGAGCAGGGAAGCACTGAGCTTCCATGCCGTCTCTGCACCACATTTCAGGTTACACCATCCTGAGATGGTGAACCTGAACTCCATGGAGAAGCAGAAAGCAGAGCTTTCCACTCCTTCATGAATCGCACTCACCATACAAAAGTATGGTGATGCGATTCAGGCACAGAGCGGGAATGCCGCTGGGGAAGTCGGGGACTGCTCCCCGGTAACCCACTGTGTGGATTGCACTAGGCAGAGAAAAGCCCTGTTTAATGCAAAACTGGGCTTTTTTCTGCTACTTGAATAGACCCCTTACAGCCCTATCTACAGTACATGTTAATCATCAATACATCCTCTTAATGAGTTCCCACAAAATATTAGTGCAGCCTCCCCTCCCCCCCTCCCACACACACATACACATAAATTTAAGTCACCCATAAATAACATCAATATACCAAAATAAAACATTAATGCATGACTCCATAATAGTACTACACCCCCACCCCACATGATATTGCTGCAATACCCGCCTCCCCAGATTATATTAATAGACCCCAGATTACATGCAAATGCCTCAATAAAAATAAATGAATGATATATATATATATATATATATATATATATATCACCATAAGATACTTACCTCTGCTTGAAGGAGGTCCTGTAGTCTCCTGTCAGTCATCATCATGGTCCCCCCATACTGTAGAACTGCAGAAGACTATAGTATAGCACTGCAGGCTCAAGACAGTCAGAATGAAGGATCGAAAAGGGGCGGAGCCTGAGGGAGGAGGCGGAGCCTCGGGAGTGGAAGGAGAACATTGGAGGCTGGTCCCGGGGGACTGTGCAGAGAAGGAAAGGGGGCGGACAGAGGGCACCGCTGCTGCTGGCTGCACCAGACATGTCAGGCTGTGACATGTCTGCAGACTCAGCAAGACAGCAGTTCGGAAGTGCGGGAGCGGCGGCCGCTGGTTATGCAAACCACAGCCGCCGCCAGTGATAAGTAAAATAAGGATGTCTCTTTAAGAGACACCCTTATGATGCCAGCAGCCTCAGAGCCGCCCGCTCAGGTGCCGGCGCCCTTAGGCAGCTGCCTAAAGCTGCCTAATGGTAGCGCCGGCTCTGAATACATTTGTTTAATTATAGCAGCTGGTGTCTGTAATGACTTGAGTAATGCTGTAATGGAATGGAAAAGAGCACATCCATTAAATATAGGCAGTGCCTACAAGATGCATACTGTACATCCAGTTTTTTTCAATAAAGTAACATTTAATACACAGAAATCATAATTTACTTATATGTTTAATGATGACTTCACACAAGGTCAAATTGCATTTAGAACTTATTGCATCACATTTATCATGTACAGTATATTGTGCTGAGTTAGAATTAAAGAAATGTCACAGCAACTACATATTGCACACAAGAAACTCCATATTGCAGACAGCAATGTAAGTATTAATATTTATTTATTACTAATTATTTATATAGCGCGCACATATTCCACAGCGCTTTACAGAGAATATTTGGCCATTCACATTAGTCCCTGCCCCAGTGGCGCTTACAATCTATATTCCCTAACACATGTACACACACACACACACACACACATACACACTACGGTTATTTTTGTTGTCAGCCAATCAATCTACCAGTATATTTTTTGATACTTGCAAAACTTCCCAAAATATAGTGTTACTAATGTTATATAGAAATAAACAAGCATTTAAGCATAGACACGCCCTTTTGTGGAACTAGACACACCCTTCGAGCAGAATATGACACCACTTTGGTGGTGCGCCGCACTTTGCGCTTCACATACTACTGTAATCTCCCTGATTCTATTTTCGAAAGTAGGCAAGTATGTGCTACGCAAAAAAAATTGATGCAGATGCGCTATGCAATCATTACTACTCAAAATTTAAATATATATTACAATTATTTATTATATAAGAGGTTTTTAGTATACATTCGGCCAAATATACGGGCCTGCCCAGCAACATCAAGGTCACCTCTTGTTGGGCAAGTCCCTAGCACTTTGGGGTTCACGTCTGGGGTGCAGGGCACCCACCCTAGAAACGAACCTGCAAGAGAGTGATGATAAAGAAACACCATGTCACGAACCTCGGGCAGCGGCGACCGCGCTTGTCCCTGCGGGTGGCCTGGTCTGCCCGGCGCCTCTCTTCCCCTGTCAGTCTCCGGCTTCAGCGGCGGGTCGGCGCTGCTCTCCGGCGGCTTCCCGGAAGCAAGGGCGCCGCCATCACAAGCAAGGGCAAGGAGGCGGAGCAGGTCTGACGTCACCTGTCTGCTCCGCCAATCAGGCTAGGGCGGGGAATTTAAAATCAGATACCAGGCAGAGATCCGATGCCTGAGTATCTTCGTTTCTCCTGTGGAAGCTATGATCCAGAGCTCCCTCGTCCCTGCAAGCATCCTGTGCTTCCAAGCATCCTGTCCCTGCAAGCATCCTGTGCTTCCAAGCATCCTGTCCCTGCAAGCATCCTGTGCTTCCAAGCATCCTGTCCCTGCAAGCATCCTGTGCTTCCAAGCATCCTGTCCCTGCAAGCATCCTGTGCTTCCAAGCATCCTGTGCCTACAAGCAACCTGTGCTTCCAAGCATCCTGTGCCTACAAGCAACCTGTGCTTCCAAGCATCCTGTGCCTACAAGCACCTCCGTGCCTCCAGTTACCTCCGTGTCTCCAAGCACCTCGTGCCTCCAAGCACCTCCGTGCCTCCAAGCACCTCCGTGCCTCCAAGCACCTCGTGCCTCCAAGCACCTCGTGCCTCCAAGCACCTCGTGCCTCCAAGCACCTCCGCGCCTCAAGCACCTCCGTGCCTCCAGTTACCTCCGTGCCTCCAGTTACCTCCGTGCCTCCAGTTACCTCCGTGCCTCCAAGCACCTCCGTGCCTCCAAGCACCTCGTGCCTCCAAGCACCCCGTGCCTCCAAGCACCTCCGCGCCTCAAAGCACCTCCGTGCCTCCAGTTACCTCCGTGTCTCCAAGCACCTCGTGCCTCCAAGCACCTCGTCCCTCCAAACACCTCGGTGTCTCCAAACACCTCCGTGCCTCCAAGCACCTCCGTGCCTCCAAACACCTCCGTGCCTCCAAGGGTCTCCCAGCACTCCCTGTACTCCCAGTACCTCAGTGCCTTCAATACCACAGTGTCTCCAATATCTCAGTACCCCAGCCTTCATTATTTCTACAAGTCTTGTCTTACAGGAGACCTACAAGAATTCCTCTGGGCCTCCCGCCTGCCGTCTTAGTTCTGCATGAGGAAGACCTACATCCGGCCATCTCTACTACGACCCAGTGGCGGTTCCTCTTCCCGGTCATCGGAAGAAGCCCCGAGTCCACAACACTCCCAAACCAGGTCAGTGATAGTATACTCAGGCCTCATGGACTCGGGGGATCGGAACACGGACTCTAGTGCCATCCAGAACCTGGCTTCTCGAGTGCAAAGTCAGGAAGCAGCACAAGGTCAGGTGATGCAGTACCTCCAGCAGTTGTCCGGGCGTCTGGATCAGATTCAGGCGTCTCTGGCCTCAGTAATTCCGGCTCCTGTTCCAGCAGTCGCACCAGTTGCCGTTGCCAGCAATGTTCAACCATCGGCCGGTGTCACTCCACGCCTTCAGTTGCCTACTCCGTCCCGCTATAATGGGAATCCCAAAAATTGTCGTGGTTTCTTGAACCAGTGCGAGGTACATTTCGAGCTACTTGCACACAACTTTCCTACAGACCGGTCCAAGGTAGCATATATTATTTCTCTGTTGGAAGGTTCTGCTTTGGATTGGGTGTCTCCATTATGGGAACGATCTGATCCCATGGTTTCCAACTACACCAACTTCATCTCGTCCTTTCGAAGGATTTTCGACGAGCCCGGCAGAATGACCACTGCTTCTTCCGATTTGCTCCGTGTTCGGCAGGGCGCCCGTTCCGTGGGCCAGTACGTGGTTCATTTCCAGACCATTGCTTCCGAACTACGCTGGAATAATGATGCCCTGAGAGCTGCCTTCTGGAACGGTCTTTCCGACCGGCTGAAAGACGAGCTGGTTACTAGAGATCTGCCGGATCCATTAGAAGATTTGATTTCCCTTTGCGTCAAGGTGGATCTTCGGATGCAGGAGCGTGGAAGAGAACGTAACCGTTCGGATCGTTCCAGGTTCCGGAATCCTACTCCTAGGCCGGTGGCCTCACCTAGCTCAGATGAGCCCATGCAAATTAACCGCTCCCGACTGTCTCCGGAAGAACGACAGCGTCGTCGTGAGGGTAAACTCTGCCTTTACTGTGGAGCCGCAGATCATTTTCTTAAATCTTGTAAAGTCCGTCCGGGAAACGGGCAGACCTAGCTTGTTCCGGAGGAGTCAAGCTGGGAGTTACGACAAAAGCTTCTCCAACTTCGGACTGCTTGCTTCCAGTAACTCTAGTCTCCAATTCAGTCTCCAGGTCTTGTGAAGCCCTATTGGATTCCGGAGCTGCAGGGAACTTCGTTTCTTCCTTCTGTGCCCAAAGTTTGGGTTTAAAGTTACGGCCTATCGAGCGGCCAATTTCACTGACGGCTATCAACGGGACTAGAATTTCCAAAGGTCTCATAATGTGGCGCACGGGGCCAGTTAAGCTGCGGGTCGGGGCTCTACATCAGGAAGATTTGGAACTCTTGGTAATCCCAGAAATGCCCCATGATCTGGTTCTTGGAATGCCTTGGCTGAAAAGTCATAACCCCCACATCGATTGGAAGTCGTCACAAATTCTGTCCTGGAGTTCCTTTTGTCACACTAATTGTCTTACTCCTGTTTGTCCGCTCCGTGTTACCTCCAAAACGGATGAAGAGCACATTCCGGAGGCATATCAAGGGTACAAGGACGTATTTTCGGAACAAGCTGCTGACCTGTTACCACCTCACAGGCCTTGGGACTGCCCTATTGACCTTGTCCCAGGGAAGACGCCACCTCGTGGTCGCACATATCCTCTGTCTCTTCCCGAGACTCAAGCCATGTCGGAGTATATTAAGTCCAATATGCTCAAGGGATTCATTCGCCCCTCTTCCTCCCCTGCTGGTGCAGGCTTCTTTTTCGTGAAGAAAAAGGACGGGGGGTTGAGACCATGCATCGACTACCGCGGCCTAAACGACATTACTATTAAGAATAAATACCCCTTGCCACTAATCACAGAGTTATTTGATAGGGTTCGTGGTGCCCGCATTTTTTCAAAACTCGACTTGAGAGGAGCTTATAATCTTATACGCATCCGAGAGGGGGATGAATGGAAGACTGCCTTTAATACCCGAGATGGGCATTACGAATACTTGGTGATGCCGTTTGGTCTTAGTAATGCTCCCGCGGTTTTCCAGGGATTCGTCAACGAAATCTTTCGTGATATGCTGTATCAGAGCGTTGTGGTATATCTGGACGACATACTGATTTTTTCCAAGAATCTTGTCGAACACAGGACTCAAGTCAAAGAGGTGCTACACCGTTTACAAGAGAATCATCTCTACGCCAAGCTTTCCAAATGTACCTTTGAAGTAACATCTATTCCGTTCCTCGGTTATGTCATCTCGGGGACGGAGCTTCGCATGGATCCGGAAAAGTTGTCGGCCATTCGTGATTGGACTCAGCCTCTTTCCCTGAAAGCAATACAAAGGTTCCTGGGCTTTGCGAACTACTACAGGAAATTCATTAAAGGTTTCTCCACCATTGTTGCACCCATTACTGCCCTGACGAGAAAGGGTTCTAATCCTAGTTTGTGGCCTCCGGAAGCCATTGTAGCTTTTTCTCGCTTAAAGTTAGCTTTCACGACGGCTCCAGTTCTCCAACAACCAAATTTCGAGGAACCCTTCTTCTTAGAAGTTGATGCATCTTCAGTCGGGGTGGGGGCTGTCCTCTCCCAGCATTCCTCTGATAAGAAATTACATCCGTGTGGCTTCCACTCTCGTAAATTCTCTCCAGCCGAACGAAATTACTCTATTGGAGACCAGGAACTCTTGGCAATCAAATCTGCCTTGGAAGAATGGAGATATCTTCTAGAAGGGGCTAAACATGTGTTTACCATCTACACGGATCACAAGAATTTACTGTACATCAAATCCGCACAATGTTTGAATCCTCGCCAGGCGAGATGGGCACTTTTCTTTTCCCGATTCTCGTTCATTATCAAGTACCGTGCCGGGTCTCTCAATATTAAAGCAGATGCGCTTTCCCGTTCACAGGTTCCCACAGACGAGGATGAACCTCCGGAGCGGGGTTTAATTCTGAATCCAGTTTCTGTCTCTGCTGCTTTAACTACTCCAGCTCCTCCTCCTGGAAGAATGTCCGTACCAGCTAGATTCCGCCCAGGAATACTACGGTGGGTCCATAACTCCAAGTTTTCCGGTCATCCCGGCGCTCAGAAGATGTACAAGTTTCTGCAAAGGTCTTACTGGTGGAACACCATGAGGAAGGATGTACAAGATTGCGTTAATTCATGTCCCCAATGTACACAACATAAATCTCCTCGTCTGCCTCCTGCAGGGTTACTTCGTCCTCTGCCTATCCCTGTGAGACCCTGGACTCACATTTCCATGGACTTCATCACTGACTTGCCCTGTTCCAAGGGTTGCAACACCGTTTGGGTTATCGTTGACCGTTTTTCGAAGATGGCACACTTTGTGCCCTTGACTGGTCTTCCGACAGCACCGAAACTGGCTCTATTGTTTATCCGAGAACATTTTCGTTTGCATGGGTTGCCACAAGAGATTGTTTCTGACCGTGGAGTACAGTTCACCGCCAGGTTTTGGAAAGCCCTTTGTTCAACTCTACACATTAAACTTAAGTTTTCGTCGGCTTATCATCCCCAAACAAATGGACAAACGGAACGAGTCAATCAAGATCTAGAGACTTTTCTTCGGTTGTATCTCTCTCCTTCACAGGACAACTGGGTGGAGTTGTTGCCTTGGGCGGAGTTTGCCCATAACCATTTGTTTCATTCTTCCACTGGGGAATCACCATTTTTCGTCAACTACGGGTTCCATCCCCGTGTTCCGGAATTTCCAAGCCTTCCGATAATAGAGGTTCCTGCTGTAGCGTCCACTCTACGACACTTTGGACAAATTTGGAGAAAGGTTCATGCTAATCTTAAGCAGGTTTCTGTTCGGTACAAGTTCTTTGCAGATAAGAAACGGCAAGCCGCACCTCAATATAAAGTTGGGGACAGGGTATGGCTGTCCACACGGAATCTCCGGTTGAAGGTGCCCACCATGAAATTCGCTCCAAGGTTCATCGGTCCTTACCCTGTGCTACAAGTCTTAAATCCTGTGGTCTGTAAACTGGGTTTGCCTGCCCATCTTCGCATACCTAACGCCTTCCATGTTTCTCTACTCCGTCCCCTCATACTGAATCGATTCCACTCAGCACTCCCAAGGCCAACGTCCGTAGTGGCAGAAGCTGGAGCGGAGTTTGAAATCAAAGCTATTCTGGACTCTCGTTATCTTCATAAAAAATTACAGTACTTGGTGGACTGGAAGGGTTATGGACCTGAGGAGAGAAGTTGGATTGGGGCTACTGAAGTAACGGCTCCTCGTCTGATTCGGATCTTCCACTCCAGACATCCGACTAAGCCCGGGAAGTGTCCAGGGGCCACTCCTGGAGGAGGGGGTACTGTCACGAACCTCGGGCAGCGGCGACCGCGCTTGTCCCTGCGGGTGGCCTGGTCTGCCCGGCGCCTCTCTTCCCCTGTCAGTCTCCGGCTTCAGCGGCGGGTCGGCGCTGCTCTCCGGCGGCTTCCCGGAAGCAAGGGCGCCGCCATCACAAGCAAGGGCAAGGAGGCGGAGCAGGTCTGACGTCACCTGTCTGCTCCGCCAATCAGGCTAGGGCGGGGAATTTAAAATCAGATACCAGGCAGAGATCCGATGCCTGAGTATCTTCGTTTCTCCTGTGGAAGCTATGATCCAGAGCTCCCTCGTCCCTGCAAGCATCCTGTGCTTCCAAGCATCCTGTCCCTGCAAGCATCCTGTGCTTCCAAGCATCCTGTCCCTGCAAGCATCCTGTGCTTCCAAGCATCCTGTCCCTGCAAGCATCCTGTGCTTCCAAGCATCCTGTCCCTGCAAGCATCCTGTGCTTCCAAGCATCCTGTGCCTACAAGCAACCTGTGCTTCCAAGCATCCTGTGCCTACAAGCAACCTGTGCTTCCAAGCATCCTGTGCCTACAAGCACCTCCGTGCCTCCAGTTACCTCCGTGTCTCCAAGCACCTCGTGCCTCCAAGCACCTCCGTGCCTCCAAGCACCTCCGTGCCTCCAAGCACCTCGTGCCTCCAAGCACCTCGTGCCTCCAAGCACCTCGTGCCTCCAAGCACCTCCGCGCCTCAAGCACCTCCGTGCCTCCAGTTACCTCCGTGCCTCCAGTTACCTCCGTGCCTCCAGTTACCTCCGTGCCTCCAAGCACCTCCGTGCCTCCAAGCACCTCGTGCCTCCAAGCACCCCGTGCCTCCAAGCACCTCCGCGCCTCAAAGCACCTCCGTGCCTCCAGTTACCTCCGTGTCTCCAAGCACCTCGTGCCTCCAAGCACCTCGTCCCTCCAAACACCTCGGTGTCTCCAAACACCTCCGTGCCTCCAAGCACCTCCGTGCCTCCAAACACCTCCGTGCCTCCAAGGGTCTCCCAGCACTCCCTGTACTCCCAGTACCTCAGTGCCTTCAATACCACAGTGTCTCCAATATCTCAGTACCCCAGCCTTCATTATTTCTACAAGTCTTGTCTTACAGGAGACCTACAAGAATTCCTCTGGGCCTCCCGCCTGCCGTCTTAGTTCTGCATGAGGAAGACCTACATCCGGCCATCTCTACTACGACCCAGTGGCGGTTCCTCTTCCCGGTCATCGGAAGAAGCCCCGAGTCCACAACACTCCCAAACCAGGTCAGTGATACACCAATTTCATATGAATACATTTTGAGCTGCATATGTAATCAGAAATGACACAAAATAACAATGTTCTCAGCACACTGGGGGCTTGCCCAGCACCCTGGCAGCTGCCAAGCAGGCCCCAGCCTCTCTCCAGTCACCCTGCACAGCGTGGCTACTCGTTTAGTAAATTGCACTGGTTACAAATTGCTCATAAATATAGTATTGTGTTTTACTGTATTTGTCCCTAATTGCAAAGCACTGTATGAGTATATGATAAAATAATAGTAATAATAATAATTGGCAGTAGTAGTAGTAGTACTTCATGCAATATATTGTTGCTGCCATATATACTCAAAGAGCTGTGCTTTTAGATATTTCATTAATAATGCAGCCTTTGATATCATAATTAAAATCGTAACTTATTCAAAGTGATACAAAGCAATATTCATATGAGGATTAATTAGCTTTCCGATGTTGAAGGGTTTCACATTATATTCATGGAGATCGTAGTATAGTTAAAATTTTATTTTTGACTCAGACTTTTGAGAATTGTACTCCTGATACTTTCTGGAAATTGTAATTGTAGCAGTTTTAAAAATAGGTCAGTGGACTTTTATGTTTAATATGAATCACATGATAAAACTGATTTTAGGGCCTAATTCAGTAAGGATTTGCAAAGCTGCTCACAGCAGATTTGCAAATGCAGGACGAGGGGCATGGAACCTCCTTCCTGCATTTGCGATAGCAAGACTGCGATCAATGCGATCGTAGTTCAGGATTAACTTTTCGATTATCTGCGACAGAAGTGTTAAGTTCGTTTAACTTACACGAAGAAAAAGCAATACCTTAAATACACAAATGTTCAGGCCGCTGCGACTGCTAAGCGTGTGTGTGAAACCTCTATGAAATGAGTACACGTTGCGTAAGCACGCCGTCATGCTGTAAGCACAAAGTAGCTACACTTGCGGCAGAATACACTTTATAACCCCTAACAGGAAAGGAATGTGACACCAATTGTATATGTTATGTTCGGGTCCAACTCAGCAACAAATATTTACTTAAAAGGGGGTACAACAGAAATACAACAATATAAGATAAAAGCTACAACCAATGATACATATGTTTGTTCGCCTGCGCCACCCGGTACCGGTCCCCAGTCAGACTAACAAGATGACCTTCAGAGAATGAGACTGAGGCCGGCCAGGAGGCTTGGCTTTTATACAATAGTCCAAAGCATGAAACAACGGAAACTGTGATCTCTTCATCCATAGGTCAAAGGGCTGGTCATTTACAGTACATGAGGGGTCATAGGTCGGTTTGAATAGGTGGGCGATGGCTGGTCCAGGTGCACTTGCAGATGTCCTCCACTGGGTTCCCGCCGAATATCAAGAGTACAGTAAATACAGTGTAATATTAATATTGTACTCCTGTCCATATCTATGCGCAGGAGCATGCTACATTCTGCAAACTGCAACCAGAATACTGCCCTTGAAATACTGTACAGCTGGATACCAAACACCACCTCCTAACCTAATTCTGTCCCCTCATATCCTGTAAAGTTGAATCCCTCTGTTGCTATACCTCTGAAGCAAATGTAACTTGCTGGTGTGCATGTAGGCTATGAGTAAATTATGCACTATGTAGATTAACTATCAGATATGCCTTTGTGGCTTTTCCATGCGAATGCGTATGTAACCGTATTTACTCATACCATGCGCTAATACGCAGGACCTCGTGAGCCAATGTACACAGCGTGCGGGTATGCGCACGCTTGGCAGAACAAGCACACGCACGGAGGCCACTCTGTGTGGTGTTTGCACGTGATGCGTGTGGGTCTAATATTTTTGACTTCAACAGAAGGCTGAGTAAGCCTTCACTTACTCATGCTTGCTTTTCGCAGGGCGACTTGCCAGGCCAAGGTAACTGTGTCTCACGGTGCAGTCCTTGGCCTCGCAACTCACCCCCGTTTCTAGTAAATGGTGATATATATTAGAGCACTGTACAATCATCAAGCTAGCAAAAAATACAAACAAACCTTTATATTTATAACTAGAGATGAGCGCCTGACATTTTTCGGGTTTTGTGTTTTGGTTTTGGGTTCGGTTCCGCGGCCGTGTTTTGGGTTCGAACGCGTTTTGGCAAAACCTCACCGAATTATTTTTGTCGGATTCGGGTGTGTTTTGGATTCGGGTGTTTTTTTCAAAAAACCCTAAAAAACAGCTTAAATCATAGAATTTGGGGGTAATTTTGATCCCAAAGTATTATTAACCTCAAAAAACATAATTTACACTCATTTTCAGCCTATTCTGAACACATCACACCTCACAATATTATTTTTAGTCCTAAAATTTGCACCGAGGTCGCTGTGTGAGTAAGATAAGCGACCCTAGTGGCCGACACAAACACCGGGCCCATCTAGGAGTGGCACTGCAGTGTCACGCAGGATGTCCCTTCCAAAAAACCCTCCCCAAACAGCACATGACGCAAAGAAAAAAAGAGGCGCAATGAGGTAGCTGTGTGAGTAAGATTAGCGACCCTAGTGGCCGACACAAACACCGGGCCCATCTAGGAGTGGCACTGCAGTGTCACGCAGGATGGCCCTTCCAAAAAACCCTCCCCAAACAGCACATGACGCAAAGAAAAAAAGAGGCGCAATGAGGTAGCTGACTGTGTGAGTAAGATTAGCGACCCTAGTGGCCGACACAAACACCGGGCACATCTAGGAGTGGCACTGCAGTGTCACGCAGGATGTCCCTTCCAAAAAACCCTCCCCAAACAGCACATGACGCAAAGAAAAAAAGAGGCGCAATGAGGTAGCTGTGTGAGTAAGATTAGCGACCCTAGTGGCCGACACAAACACCGGGCCCATCTAGGAGTGGCACTGCAGTGTCACGCAGGATGTCCCTTCCAAAAAACCCTCCCCAATCAGCACATGATGCAAAGAAAAAGAAAAGAAAAAAGAGGTGCAAGATGGAATTATCCTTGGGCCCTCCCACCCACCCTTATGTTGTATAAACAAAACAGGACATGCACACTTTAACCAACCCATCATTTCAGTGACAGGGTCTGCCACACGACTGTGACTGATATGACGGGTTGGTTTGGACCCCCCCCAAAAAAGAAGCAATTAATCTCTCCTTGCACAAACTGGCTCTACAGAGGCAAGATGTCCACCTCATCTTCACCCTCCGATATATCACCGTGTACATCCCCCTCCTCACAGATTATCAATTCGTCCCCACTGGAATCCACCATCTCAGCTCCCTGTGTACTTTGTGGAGGCAATTGCTGCTGGTCAATGTCTCCGCGGAGGAATTGATTATAATTCATTTTAATGAACATCATCTTCTCCACATTTTCTGGATGTAACCTCGTACGCCGATTGCTGACAAGGTGAGCGGCGGCACTAAACACTCTTTCGGAGTACACACTTGTGGGAGGGCAACTTAGGTAGAATAAAGCCAGTTTGTGCAAGGGCCTCCAAATTGCCTCTTTTTCCTGCCAGTATAAGTACGGACTGTGTGACGTGCCTACTTGGATGCGGTCACTCATATAATCCTCCACCATTCTATCAATGTTGAGAGAATCATATGCAGTGACAGTAGACGACATGTCCGTAATCGTTGTCAGGTCCTTCAGTCCGGACCAGATGTCAGCATCAGCAGTCGCTCCAGACTGCCCTGCATCACCGCCAGCGGGTGGGCTCGGAATTCTGAGCCTTTTCCTCGCACCCCCAGTTGCGGGAGAATGTGAAGGAGGAGATGTTGACAGGTCGCGTTCCGCTTGACTTGACAATTTTGTCACCAGCAGGTCTTTCAACCCCAGCAGACCTGTGTCTGCCGGAAAGAGAGATCCAAGGTAGGCTTTAAATCTAGGATCGAGCACGGTGGCCAAAATGTAGTGCTCTGATTTCAACAGATTGACCACCCGTGAATCCTTGTTAAGCGAATTAAGGGCTGCATCCACAAGTCCCACATGCCTAGCGGAATCGCTCCGTGTTAGCTCCTTCTTCAATGCCTCCAGCTTCTTCTGCAAAAGCCTGATGAGGGGAATGACCTGACTCAGGCTGGCAGTGTCTGAACTGACTTCACGTGTGGCAAGTTCAAAGGGCATCAGAACCTTGCACAACGTTGAAATCATTCTCCACTGCACTTGAGACAGGTGCATTCCATCTCCTATATCGTGCTCAATTGTATAGGCTTGAATGGCCTTTTGCTGCTCCTCCAACCTCTGAAGCATATAGAGGGTTGAATTCCACCTCGTTACCACTTCTTGCTTCAGATGATGGCAGGGCAGGTTCAGTAGTTTTTGGTGGTGCTCCAGTCTTCTGTACGTGGTGCCTGTACGCCGAAAGTGTCCCGCAATTTTTCTGGCCACCGACAGCATCTCTTGCACGCCCCTGTCGTTTTTTTAAAAATTCTGCACCACCAAATTCAAGGTATGTGCAAAACATGGGACGTGCTGGAATTTGCCCATATTTAATGCACACACAATATTGCTGGCGTTGTCCGATGCCACAAATCCACAGGAGAGTCCAATTGGGGTAAGCCATTCCGCGATGATCTTCCTCAGTTGCCGTAAGAGGTTTTCAGCTGTGTGCGTATTCTGGAAAGCGGTGATACAAAGCGTAGCCTGCCTAGGAAAGAGTTGGCGTTTGCGAGATGCTGCTACTGGTGCCGCCGCTGCTGTTCTTGCGGCGGGAGTCCATACATCTACCCAGTGGGCTGTCACAGTCATATAGTCCTGACCCTGCCCTGCTCCACTTGTCCACATGTCCGTGGTTAAGTGGACATTGGGTACAACTGCATTTTTTAGGACACTGGTGAGTCTTTTTCTGACGTCCGTGTACATTCTCGGTATCGCCTGCCTAGAGAAGTGGAACCTAGATGGTATTTGGTAACGGGGGCACACTGCCTCAATAAATTGTCTAGTTCCCTGTGAACTAACGGCGGATACCGGACGCACGTCTAACACCAACATAGTTGTCAAGGACTCAGTTATCCGCTTTGCAGTAGGATGACTGCTGTGATATTTCATCTTCCTCGCAAAGGACTGTTGAACAGTCAATTGCTTACTGGAAGTAGTACAAGTGGGCTTACGACTTCCCCTCTGGGATGACCATCGACTCCCAGCGGCAACAACAGCAGCGCCAGCAGCAGTAGGCGTTACACGCAAGGATGCATCGGAGGAATCCCAGGCAGGAAAGGACTCGTCAGACTTGCCAGTGACATGGCCTGCAGGACTATTGGCATTCCTGGGGAAGGAGGAAATTGACACTGAGGGAGTTGGTGGGGTGGTTTGCGTGAGCTTGGTTACAAGAGGAAGGGATTTACTGGTCAGTGGACTGCTTCCGCTGTCACCCAAAGTTTTTGAACTTGTCACTGACTTATTATGAATGCGCTGCAGGTGACGTATAAGGGAGGATGTTCCGAGGTGGTTAACGTCCTTACCCCTACTTATTACAGCTTGACAAAGGGAACACACGGCTTGACACCTGTTGTCCGCATTTCTGGTGAAATACCTCCACACCGAAGAGCTGATTTTTTTGGTATTTTCACCTGGCATGTCAACGGCCATATTCCTCCCACGGACAACAGGTGTCTCCCCGGGTGCCTGACTTAAACAAACCACCTCACCATCAGAATCCTCCTGGTCAATTTCCTCCCCAGCGCCAGCAACACCCATATCCTCCTCATCCTGGTGTACTTCAACACTGACATCTTCAATCTGACTATCAGGAACTGGACTGCGGGTGCTCCTTCCAGCACTTGCAGGGGGCATGCAAATAGTGGAAGGCGCATGCTCTTCACGTCCAGTGTTGGGAAGGTCAGGCATCGCAAACGACACAATTGGACTCTCCTTGTGGATTTGGGATTTCAAAGAACGCACAGTTCTTTGCGGTGCTTTTGCCAGCTTGAGTCTTTTCAGTTTTCTAGCGAGAGGCTGAGTGCTTCCATCCTCATGTGAAGCTGAACCACTAGCCATGAACATAGGCCAGGGCCTCAGCCGTTCCTTGCCACTCCGTGTGGTAAATGGCATATTGGCAAGTTTACGCTTCTCCTCCGACAATTTTATTTTAGGTTTTGGAGTCCTTTTTTTTCTGATATTTGGTGTTTTGGATTTGACATGCTCTGTACTATGACATTGGGCATCGGCCTTGGCAGACGACGTTGCTGGCATTTCATCGTCTCGGCCATGACTAGTGGCAGCAGCTTCAGCACGAGGTGGAAGTGGATCTTGATCTTTCCCTAATTTTGGAACCTCAACTTTTTTGTTCTCCATATTTTATAGGCAGAACTAAAAGGCACCTCAGGTAAACAATGGAGATGGATGGATTGGATAGTTTACTAGTATACAATTATGGACGGACTGCCACGGTTAGGTGGTATAAAAAAACCACGGTTTGGTGGTATATATTATAATAATAATACAATTATGGATGGACGGACTGCCTGCCGACTGCCGACACAGAGGTAGCCACAGCCGTGAACTACCGCACTGTACACTGGTTGATAAAGAGATAGTAGTATACTCGTAACAACTAGTATGACACTATGACGACGGTATAAAGAATGGAAAAAAAACCACGGTTAGGTGGTATATATTATAATAATAATACAATTATGGATGGACGGACTGCCTGCCGACTGCCGACACAGAGGTAGCCACAGCCGTGAACTACCGCACTGTACACTGGTTGATAAAGAGATAGTAGTATACTCGTAACAACTAGTATGACACTATGACGACGGTATAAAGAATGGAAAAAAAACCACGGTTAGGTGGTATATATTATAATAATAATACAATTATGGATGGACGGACTGCCTGCCGACTGCCGACACAGAGGTAGCCACAGCCGTGAACTACCGCACTGTACACTGGTTGATAAAGAGATAGTAGTATACTCGTAACAACTAGTATGACACTATGACGACGGTATAAAGAATGGAAAAAAAACCACGGTTAGGTGGTATATATTATAATAATAATACAATTATGGATGGACGGACTGCCTGCCGACTGCCGACACAGAGGTAGCCACAGCCGTGAACTACCGCACTGTACACTGGTTGATAAAGAGATAGTAGTATACTCGTAACAACTAGTATGACACTATGACGACGGTATAAAGAATGGAAAAAAAACCACGGTTAGGTGGTATATATTATAATAATAATACAATTATGGATGGACGGACTGCCTGCCGACTGCCGACACAGAGGTAGCCACAG
The DNA here is from genome assembly GCF_028390025.1 of Pseudophryne corroboree. Lineage (NCBI taxonomy): Eukaryota > Metazoa > Chordata > Amphibia > Anura > Myobatrachidae > Pseudophryne > Pseudophryne corroboree. Next base: position 516,782,120 of record NC_086449.1, read on the forward strand.
CCGTGAACTACCGCACTGTACACTGGTTGATAAAGAGATAGTAGTATACTCGTAACAACTAGTATGACACTATGACGACGGTATAAAGAATGGAAAAAAAACCACGGTTAGGTGGTATATATTATAATAATAATACAATTATGGATGGACGGACTGCCTGCCGACTGCCGACACAGAGGTAGCCACAGCCGTGAACTACCGCACTGTACACTGGTTGATAAAGAGATAGTAGTATACTCGTAACAACTAGTATGACACTATGACGACGGTATAAAGAATGGAAAAAAAACCACGGTTAGGTGGTATATATTATAATAATAATACAATTATGGATGGACGGACTGCCTGCCGACTGCCGACACAGAGGTAGCCACAGCCGTGAACTACCGCACTGTACACTGGTTGATAAAGAGATAGTAGTATACTCGTAACAACTAGTATGACACTATGACGACGGTATAAAGAATGAAAAAAAAACCACGGTTAGGTGGTATATATTATAATAATAATACAATTATGGATGGACGGACTGCCTGCCGACTGCCGACACAGAGGTAGCCACAGCCGTGAACTACCGCACTGTACACTGGTTGATAAAGAGATAGTAGTATACTCGTAACAACTAGTATGACACTATGACGACGGTATAAAGAATGGAAAAAAAACCACGGTTAGGTGGTATATATTATAATAATAATACAATTATGGATGGACGGACTGCCTGCCGACTGCCGACACAGAGGTAGCCACAGCCGTGAACTACCGCACTGTACACTGGTTGATAAAGAGATAGTAGTATACTCGTAACAACTAGTATGACACTATGACGACGGTATAAAGAATGAAAAAAAAACCACGGTTAGGTGGTATATATTATAATAATAATACAATTATGGATGGACGGACTGCCTGCCGACACAGAGGTAGCCACAGCCGTGAACTACCGCACTGTACACTGGTTGATAAAGAGATAGTAGTATACTCGTAACAACTAGTATGACACTATGACGACGGTATAAAGAATGGAAAAAAAACCACGGTTAGGTGGTATATATTATAATAATAATACAATTATGGATGGACGGACTGCCTGCCGACTGCCGACACAGAGGTAGCCACAGCCGTGAACTACCGCACTGTACACTGGTTGATAAAGAGATAGTAGTATACTCGTAACAACTAGTATGACACTATGACGACGGTATAAAGAATGGAAAAAAAACCACGGTTAGGTGGTATATATTATAATAATAATACAATTATGGATGGACGGACTGCCTGCCGACTGCCGACACAGAGGTAGCCACAGCCGTGAACTACCGCACTGTACACTGGTTGATAAAGAGATAGTAGTATACTCGTAACAACTAGTATGACACTATGACGACGGTATAAAGAATGGAAAAAAAACCACGGTTAGGTGGTATATATTATAATAATAATACAATTATGGATGGACGGACTGCCTGCCGACTGCCGACACAGAGGTAGCCACAGCCGTGAACTACCGCACTGTACACTGGTTGATAAAGAGATAGTAGTATACTCGTAACAACTAGTATGACACTATGACGGTATAAAGAAAGAAAAAAAAATACCACGGTTAGGTGGTATATATTGTAATACAATTATGGATGGACGGACTGCCTGCCGAGTTCCGACTGCCGACACAGAGGTAGCCACAGCCGTGAACTACCGCACTGTACTGTGTCTGCTGCTAATATAGACTGGTTGATAAAGAGATAGTATACAATACATACAACAATGAATATACTACTATACTGGTGGTCAGGCACTGGTCACCACTAGTCACACTGGCAGTGGCACTCCTGCAGCAAAAGTGTGCACTGTTTAATTTTAAATTAATATAATATTATGTACTCCTGGGGGCTCCTGCTATAACAACCTGCAGTGCTCCCCAGTCTCCCCCACAATTATTATAAGCTTTGCCTTTTATACATTGATGTGCAGCACACTGGGCTGAGCTGAGTGCACACAGACTGAGTCACACTGTGTGACTGGCTGCTGCTGTGTATCGTTTTTTTTCAGGCAGAGAACGGATATAGCAGAGAACGGATATATATTAAAATAAATAAAAGTTAACTAACAACAACTGCACTGGTCACTGTGGTAAACTCTGTCTGACTCTGCACAATCTCTCTCTCTCTTCTAATCTAATTTCTAATGGAGAGGACGCCAGCCACGTCCTCTCCCTATCAATCTCAATGCACGTGTGAAAATGGCGGCGACGCGCGGCTCCTTATATAGAATCCGAGTCTCGCGAGAATCCGACAGCGTCATGATGACGTTCGGGCGCGCTCGGGTTAACCGAGCAAGGCGGGAGGATCCGAGTCTGCTCGGACCCGTGAAAAAAACGTGAAGTTCGTGCGGGTTCGGTTTCAGAGAAACCGAACCCGCTCATCTCTATTTATAACTAAGAAAGTGCAGTTGTTCAGAAAACCAGTATGTCCAGTCAAGGGTCCCAGAACTTATTAATGCCTTGCACACTGTTATTCCAGTAGTGACCTGCAATTCATGTTACACAATGATTCCCCAAAAATCATGTTTGTTCTGTGATATTTCACACATATAATATTATTATTATTGGAACACATACCTTTTACCGGCGGCCGGGATCCCGGCTGTCAAGATCCCGACAGTGGGATCCCGGCCACCAGTTAGCCAGCAGCGGGGTGAGTACTAGAAAGCCCCTTGCAGGCTCGCTGCACTCACCACAGGATCTATTCTCCCTCTATGGGTGTCGTGGACACCCACAGAGGGAGAAAAGCCTGTGGTGCCGGTATTCCGGCGACGGCATTTCACCGCCTGTCGGGATACCAGTGGCGGCATTGTGACCTGCAGGGATCTCGACAGGCGGTCTCGTGATTGCTTCCCTTATTATTGATGCTGATTGTCCCTTAGAAAGCCTTACTTCTCTGTTTGTGGTTTGAGCTTGCCTTCTGCAAATAATCTACTTCTAACCATTACTTTGCATCATTCCTTGGTGTTGAAATTAAACATATGAGTAGCCAAACGGAATAAAGTTTTTTTAAATTCTGTTGTCTGCTCAGGAATTCAGTACAAATGAAAGAGTGTAATGTTAATATTGAATATTTAGCAGAACAGGTGATTCACTCTGGTAGAAAGTTTCTATCATTAAAGTACTGTCAACATGCACACATTAGTGAGGAACTAGGGTAATACTACAGTCAAGGAAGTAACTAAAGCCATAGCAGACACACCAGGTCCTCCCAACTGCTCACTCCCAGGACAAGCAACAGCCTGGGTCTGTGAACCTGTGTCGGACTGGGGCATGAAGGGCCTACCGAAGGATGCAGTGGCAGGGGCCCATGTTTAGGGGTGTGGGCAGTCCACAGAGGGTGTGTGGCTAACCATTAGAGAGTGCATGTTATGGGTCTCTTGATAAATATATATATAGTAAACACTGCTAGTCCATGCATGATAATGTAGCATATTGATAACAGCAATGCACTATAGCAAATACACCATGGGGGGCATTCTGAGTTGTTCGCTCGCTAGCAGTTTTTAGCAGTCGTGCAAACGCTCTGGGAGTGTATTTTAGCTTAGCAGAAGTGCGACCGAAAGGATCGCAGAGCGGCTAAAAAAACATTTGTGCAGTTTCAGAGTAGCTGCAGACCTACTCAGCACTTGCGATCACTTCAGACTGTCCAGTTCCTGTTTTGACGTCACAAACACGCCCTGCATTCGTCCAGCCACGCCTGCGTTCTCCCAGGCACGCCTGCGTTTGTCCTGCCACGCCTGCGTTTTTTCGAACACTCCCTGAAAATGGTCAGTTTACACCAGTGGTGGGATTCAAATAAATTAACAACCGGTTCTATGTCCTAATGACCATTTTAAGTATACCGAAAGGTAGTTTAATAATTCATGCATTTAATACTCAAATAACATCCATTATGCGTTATGCCACACACTGTAATGCCAATTACATATTATGATACACACAGTTATGGTCCTGACACCATTTTATGCCCACACACAATAATGCCACTTACATTGCCTGGGGTCTTCTATGCGTTGCCAGGGGTTTCATGCATGTTGCTAGGGGTCTCCTGTGTGTTGCCAGGGGTTTCATGCGCGTTGCTAGGGGTCTCCTGTGCGTTGTCAGGGGTTTCCTGCGTGTTGCCAGGTATCTCCTGGCCGCTGCCCCAGTAAAGTTGAGAATGGTGGGTGCGGACTTCAGTGGTTACTGCTAGCCCCCGCAGTAGATTGAGACGCGCTGGGGGCTGCGGAAGCGCTTCTGTACCATAGCAGTCACAGCAGTGTAAAAAAAACACCCTCTTAAAATGCCCGCAGCCGAGGAGACAGGTGCTAGAGGTCAAATGTGACCTCTAGCATCTGTCTCCTCCTTGGCGGCGGCCATTTTTGGTTTTTTTTTTTTACATTGCTATGGTACAGAAGCACTTCCGCAGCCCCCAGCGTGTCTCAATCTACTGCGGGGGCAGCGGCGGCTAGCGCTACTGGGGCAGCGGCGGATTGCATGGGTGCTCCTCGCGGTCCATGGGTGCTCGGGCCCGGGAGCACCCACGCAATTAGCAACCGGTTCTAAGAACCATACCTAACTTTAGGTATCGGTTCTGAAGAACCGGTGCGAACCGGCTGAATCCCACCACTGGTTTACACCCAGAAACGCCCTCTTTCTGTCAATCACTCTGCGGCCAGCAGTGCGGCAGAAAAGCTTCGCTAGACCATGTGTAAAAATACATCGGCCGTTGTGAAAGTACGTTGCACGTGCGCATTGCGCTGCATACGCATGCGCAGATGTGCCTTTTTTTGCATCAACGCTGCGCAGCGAACATTTTTAGCTAGAGATCAACTCAGAATGACCACCCATATCCTGTGCAGTATAAGCTAGCATAAGCATAATGTATAAATAAAGTGCACAGTCTGGAACCTGATCCCTAGAGGAGGAGGTGGGGGCTCCCAGTCATGGCGGGGGGAGGGGGGGCACCAGGGGTTTCCCCTGTGCCCCTGTGGGCCAGTCCAAACTGGAGACAGTTCTGGTTCAATGAACATACAGCAAAACAGGTTTCTTGAAGCACTACGGGAAACTTGATAGTTTTTTTTTATTAATAAACTAATCAGTGTTCCTTCTCTTCAACTACAAAAAATTAAATAAATGGCGGTTAATTTGGGTACTTTATGAAAAGCAGTCTGCATTTATGTAGGCGGTATGTAGATGGTAATATAGCTGTCACATGGGCTGTACAAAATGGCTATGAATAAGCATCTAAATAAATACACAATATGCATGGAGTGACACTGCACTTACTGTAGATGCTCATTCAGGATTTACCAGGCTTTATTTTCTCTAAAACTAGTTCAGATTACCACTTGCGTATATTTCACCAGTTTGAACTCAGCAGCTGAATATTTCTGAATATAGCTGGGTAATCAATGATTTCCTAGTTACGATGTTGGGAACATTAACTTAATAACTGTGACCAGATTGGGCTTAGTATTTAGTATATATTTTGCACCAGATCTGTACGAGACTGCCTGTAACCATTGCCTTAGGCCCAAAACTTAAAATAGCTCTATCCTCCAAGGACAATCCTTATTTTGGGCTGTCCAGCTCCTTAATGACTTCACAGGGCAACACCTCTCCGCTCTCTGCTGTCATTGCCTGGAACAGGAATAGCTGACACTATCACTAGTGCTCTTTTTGGTCAGTCTACATTATTATCATACAACTATACAAAGATCTTTATTTTAAAATATCTCACAAATTAGGGTCAGCATTTTACACTTGCCATAAGATTTAAGTGTATATTATGCACTAACAATCAAAATTGTGTTATGTATTAGACTTGTAATGGCGCCCAAGATGGCTGCCTCACCTTTTGTATGCTCCTGATCATCTCCATAAAACAGCTTAAATTCACCACAACTGACCTATGAATCATCATAAATATCCAAGGACTTACCTTGAACTTGTACTACTCTACGCGGACATTTCATCAAAACCAACGGATTGCATTCCTGCGCTGAGATACATACTGGATTGAATCCTGGACTGAATCCTCTGCATATCTCCACTGAGAAATCCTTCAGTTTAGCAGCTGTTGTACTCTGCATTGGACATTACTCAGATAAGGTACTGTGGATTACAACCTATCTTTGGCTACATCCAGCCCCTCACTTAGACATCATCCACCTCTGTTCTCTGAGCAACAAATAACTGACTTATTGCATTAATCTACTAATATCAGTATATTCAGGCTCTGAATTGCTGAAGGCTCACTGTTTAAAATCAGGATCCATTTCCAGGACACGTTATCACTACCCCCACAAAAAAATCTACTTCAAAGGCCTCTCACACTGAGACTTTTCACACCTACACAGTAGGAATTGGCTTCTAACACCTTTCCAAAAGGCTGCCTATCCTAGGATAATTGACTAAATCAGCAGTTATTTTATTTATTACTTGCTTCAAATATACACAATAGGTTATAGCAATAACTTTGTTCATAATCCCATTATCATTTTGGATCACATACCGAATTGGGGGAAAACAAAACACAAAAAGGAAAAAAAAACAAAAAAAACACTGCTTTCTCTCCCTCTCTCATCATCATATGCAGCTCAAATTTATAGTAATCTGTCATTGATGACCAAATGTATACGTATTGCTCCAGCTTCATTCTTTCACTCCAAAAAAAGGGGGAAAAAGTTCCTGCGCACTGGAAAGGGTATATAGCACACCTTATTTGGTGTGATTAAAACCTTAACCAATTTTTCTGATTATATGAAAAAGCAATAAGTCTCTTATCTGGTATCCTCCTTCTGGAGAACGAAGCTGTGAATGAAGATGCAGCAGCGGCGGCGACACTAGGCCCGAGCACCGTCCTCCCCTGTCCCGGCCGCTCCAGCAGGTCCCCAGGAACGCGCGGCTCCTCATCTGCTGTAGAGGGGAATCTCCGGACCACTTGAAGAGTCTCTCATCTGCTGGTTGGGAGCTAATATAACAACTGCAACACTGGGAGTAGGTACCTAAACTGAGGAGCTAGACAAGGAATCATATACGGTGGGGACGACTTACTACAAACATTAAGGAGGATACCAGATAAGAGACTTATTGCTTTTTCATTGATTAGGATTATTGGACTTTGTTTGGACTTTATATATTTCATGATATCATCACGAAACTTTTTCTTTTGTTTTACTTCTTCTGCGAGAAATAAGACGAATGTTAAAATTTAAAAACCCCAATTAAGGTGGTCCACACATTTTCTCCAGAATTTAGGAGAAACATCTGTACTTATATATATTAACGTGGAGAGTTGTTTGATAGAAATATCAACTTGTATATAATCAGAAAAATTGGTTAAGGTTTTAATCACACCAAATAAGGTGTGCTATATACCCTTTCCAGTGCGCAGGAACTTTTTCCCCCTTTTTTTGATTGTTCTTTTGTGATTGGTGTAGTCACTTAAAAGTTCCAGCAGCCAGTTCACTAGCGAGGATCGCAGGTGGTACCATTGTCTCTTTCATTCTTTCACTCCGCCCACCACGTTCTGCAGTTCCTATCACACCATCACAGGCTTCTATTCTCCAATCCCTTGGCATTTTGAAAAGAAAACACTGGCGCATTCGTGGGAAGCGAGCAGGCCGGAAATGTATTTCCCCCGGTAACCATCTAAGTCCTTTGCCCACCTGCTCACCCCCATACTCAAAGAACAATCAAATAGAAGTGATACCCAAAAGACGGCCCTGTGTTTGGAAGGACAGAACTGTCAACTCTCACTTTGTGACCCCCATACCCAGAGCTCCTGCACTTAACATAAACAAAACTGAAGGCCCCCTGGTATGCCCAATCAGGTCAGTCCTTTGTAATGCCAGATCTATAAGAAACAAGACTGCAACAATTGCTGACCTTATTGAATCTGCAGATTTAGCCTGTATTCAGAGACCTGGCTAGATGAAAATGCAGCACCTATATTGGAGGCTGCAGTACCAACAAACTACTCTGTCATCCACAACCCAAGACTGGACCGCAGGGGTGGCGGGGTGGCTATCTGCTTCAAAAAAGAACTTAAACTTAGCGTTCACCCTATTGAAACTACTCGCTCATTTGAGTGCATTGCTGCCCGGAGTTCGACAGGATTAGGTTTCAGAGTACTTCTCATTTACCGGCCACCTGGAGATGGAAAGATATTTCTGCAAGAAATTGCAGACACTGTCGCTGGCCTGGTTCTGGAACATCAAAGATGGCTCATCCTCGGGGATTTCAATGCATGGGTGGATGATGAGCTCTCACGCCTTGGCCAAGACCTCCTGTGCACAATGAATGGTCTGGGCTTCACACAGGTCATTCCTTCTGCCACACATAAAAGCGGTCACACTCTGGACCTTGTCTTTCAGATTGGATTAGAAGTCACTGACCTAAAAATAAACCCAGTCATCTGGTCAGACCACTACTCCCTCTGGTTCTCAGTTGCAACCCCTCAATTAAGATCTCTGCCCGTGGAGTTGACCAGGTATCGTCCAAGGAGGGGTATGACTCCCCAGGCTCTTGCAGCAAATCTGGATCTCTCTGCTATACTGGGTGCCTGTGAAGATCCCTGTTCCCTAGTCCGTTATTATAATAGGGATGTTATGGCTGCAATTGATATTATCGCCCCTGTGCGTATAAGACCTCGCAAACCACAACGTCAAGCTCCATGGTTCGACAACAGTGTTAGTGAGCTCAAGAAAAGGGGGCGTAGACTGGAAAGACGATGGAGGAAGACTAACCTAGTAGATGACAAAATAAAACTAATAAAGCATAAAGTAGAATATCAATCGACAGTCACTCGTAAGAAAGCACAGTTCCTGTCAAATGAGATCACAGCAGCAAACAATAGGCCAGCTCAACTTTTCCGCACAGTGGAGATGCTTTGCAAGCCAGCATGCCTGCAGACTGATGAGACCCTCTCCCAGGCAAGATGCAACGAGTTTGCAAACTTCTTTGCAGATAAAATATCCACCATCCGGGCTGGAATCTCCACAGTGCCATCAAAGGAGTGCCAAACTACAAAGCCTACCAATATAAGTTACCTGCCTTCATGGACCAGCTTTGATCCAGTGGATGTAAAGGACACTGCTGAAATTGCTCGGATTTTGCGTCCCACCACCTGTGATCTGGACCCAGCCTCAACCAAGCTTCTAATAGGTTGTATGGATATAATTGGTCCTGTCTTTACAAAAATTGTTCAATGCTCTTTGCAGACAGGCATTTTTCCTGGACCCCTAAAGGAAGCAATTGTTAGACCGCTTCTTAAAAAACCTAATTTAGATCCTGACTGCATGACCAACTACAGACCGGTATCAAACCTTCCTTTCCTAGGAAAGGTTATTGAGAAAGTCGTTGCAAATCAACTGGAAACCCGCCTGACAACCCATGATATTTATGATCCATTTCAATCAGGATTCAGGAGAAGACATAGCACTAAAACAGCCCTGGTGTGTGTGTTAAATGATCTTCTGATGGCAAAAGACAGAGGTGACTGTTCAATATTAATCCTTCTGGATCTCTCGGCAGCATTTGATACCGTGGACCATGGGCTTCTGATTGAGCGACTGATACATTTCTGTGGTCTGGATGGCACAGTTCTAAGCTGGTTCAAATCATTTCTCACAGGCAGGTCACAGAGAGTATCATCTGGATTATACTCATCACCACCAGTGCCATTGCCATGTGGTGTCCCACAAGGTTCTATACTATCCCCCATGCTTTTTGCAATATACATGCTCCCATTGGGCGAAATAATCAGGCGCCATGGCCTGGTCTACCACTGCTATGCAGATGATACACAACTGTACTTGTCCTTTGCTCCGGGCACTGATAACCCAATAGCAACCCTAAATGGCTGTCTAGCTGAACTACTGGAGTGGATGAGCGCCAGTTGGCTGCGACTGAACCCGGATAAAACAGAGGTCCTTATGATACGACCGCAACATCAAAGGACAAGACTGCAGCATAGCCAACCAACTGGACTTACACTCGGGGATTCAGAATTACAGACCAGTGATCGTGTGCGGAATCTTGGCGTTGTCCTGGATGGTGGCTTGACACATCAGATATCAGCCACAATCAAATCCTCATTCTTTCACCTGAGGAACATAGCCAGAATCAAGCACTTAATTCCCTCAGATGATATGCCAAAAGTCATACATGCATTTGTATCATCTCGCTTAGACTACTGTAATGCCCTCTACCTTGGTCTACCAGCAAAAGAATTGCAGCGCTTACAGCTGGTGCAAAACACAGCTGCCAGGCTATTAACCAACCAGCCCCGTTCTAGCCACATAACACCCATCCTCTACTCCCTTCACTGGCTGCCTGTACGATGGCGAATCATCTTCAAGATTGGCTTACTGAGTTTCAAAGCATTACATGACCAAGGCCCAAGGTACCTGAAACAGCTTCTGACCCCATACTGCCCCACTCGATTACTGCGATCTGTAGATGAAGGACTTTTAGCAGTACCTAGAATCTACCGTAATTCATCTGGGGGTCGAGCTTTTAGTCATGCGGCTCCGACTCTATGGAACTCACTTCCCCGCACAGTGCGAGAGGCCCCAACTATAGAATCCTTCAAAATTAGACTCAAGACTTTTCTGTTTACTCAAGCATTTCCATAATGTCCCTTTTAGTATCTTCATGCTTCTGTATTTTATGAAAATGTACTTCATTATTTTCTGTACTATATTATGCTATGTATCTGTTAAGCGCCTTGGGTCCTATTGGAGAAAGAGCGCTATATAAATAAAATTATTATTATTATTATTATTATTATATACAACTTCCAGATGATTTTGTTTTAACATTAGTCATTAGGGTTTATTCTGTTTTACACTAGTGACCATTACTGGAGTGTATTTTTTTATGGTATCCGGATGGTAGGTCGACAGTACCTAGGTCAACAGTCAATAGGTCGACCAATGTGGTTCGACATGGACAAGGTCAGCATGCGGAAAAGGTTGGCACGGGGCAGGTCGACAAATGAAAAAGTCAACATGACTTTTGTACATTTTTTTTTAATTTTAACTGTCTCATACTTTACCTTCCACATGGACTACGATTGGGAATAGTAACCTGTGCCTTGACTCACCATGCAAGGGTACGCGGTGCACTAATTGGGATTCCTGGTCATGTTACCCAAAAAAACACCAAAAACATTTTAAAAATCTTATATCGACCTTTCATGTGTAGACTTGTCCTGTGTCAGTCAACCTTTTCACAATGTCGACCTTTTGCCTATGTTGGCCATGTCCAGTCAACCAATAGTTGACCTTATCCATGTCGACTCATTGATCCATAACCATTTTTTACACTAGCCACAAGGCTTTAGCATGCTTTTTTTGCAGTGATCTATTAGACTTTGGGGGTCATTCCGACACGATCGCTCGCTGCAGTTTGTCGCAGCGCAGCGATTGGGTCGGAACTGCGCATGCGCCGCAGTGCTCCGGCGCATGGCAGCCGTGGTTGCCTAGCGATCACCTCTGAGTAGCTCCCGGCCAGCACGCTAAAGCTGCGCTGGTCAGGAGCTACTCTTTAAGTGCAAAGGCATCGCCGCTGTGTGATGCCTTTGCACTTCTGTGGGTGGGGCCGGCACTGACATGCGGGGCGGACTAGCCCTGTGCTAGGTGTCCCCCCGCATGTCAGTGTGAATGATCGTAGCTGTGCTAAATTTAGCACAGCTATGATCATCTTGGAATGACCCCCGTAGTACACTAGCAACCAGAATTGGGTCTTGGTTATCTATATTTGCCATTAAGAATGAGCCTTGAATGTCTACACCAGGCATTCCCAACCACGGTCCTCAAGGCACACCAACAGTGCAGGTATTAGTGATATCCAGGCTGCAGCACAGATGGTTAAATCAAAATAGCTCAGCTACTAATTAAGTCACCTGTGCTGAAGGCTGGATATCACTAAAACCTGCACTGTTAGTGTGCCTTGAGGACCGTGGTTGGGAATGCCTGGTCTACACCATGATTGGGTTTTGTCTTTCTACACTAACCACCATGAATGGTGTCTGTTTTCTATACTAGCCATGAGGATAAAGTCCATATTTATGCTCACAATAGGGTTGAAATTTGTTTTGTACAATATACTAGACATTAGATTTAGAAAAAATCATACAATAACTTTAATGCTAAGGGTGGTATCCAACTACCCACGATGAAAACTTGAATTATTTACGATTTGTCCCAATGTTTAGGGATTTTTTTTATGGGGTATCCAAATAGATCTCCTGTATAAAAATACTTTTTCATGTGAAAACACACAGGTTCAGTGAAACCTGTGGGTATTCACCAGAGCAGCCCCGAAAAGCCGACACTTACCGGCAGTGCCGTTTCTAGTAACCTGCCTGTTACTCGTTATCGCCTCTCCCCGAGCGCTCCTGCTCGGGGGGCGGAGTTTCGCGGAATGATGCGTTGCGTCGTGACGTCACGACGCAAACGCGTCATTCCGCGAAGCTCCGCCCCCGAGCAGGAGCGCACGGGGAGAGGCGATAAGGAGAATGCATGGAAGGAGGAGGCGACCGGCGGCGTGAGGGACGGCGGGACCGAAGAGCGGGAAGACGTCACGTAAGTATTCTCTCTCCCCCTTCCTCCCCCCCCACTTCAAACCTGCCTGCCGCACTGTGTAAAATGGGGACACCTGCCTATGGGGATACCTGCCTGCCGCACTGTGTAAAATGGGGACACCTGCCTATGGGGATACCTGCCTGCCGCACTGTGTAAAATGGGGGCACCTGCCTATGGGGATACCTGCCTGCCGCACTGTGTAAAATGGGGGCACCTGCCTGCGTAATTTGTAATATGGGAATACCTGCCTGCTGCACTGTGTAAAATGGGGACACCTGCCTGCGTACTGTGTAAAATGGGGATACCTGCCTATGGGGATACCTGCCTGCCGCACTGTGTAAAATGGGGACACCTGCCTATGGGGATACCTGCCTGCCGCACTGTGTAAAATGGGGACACCTGCCTGCGTAATGTGTAATATGGGAATACCTGCCTGCCGCACTGTGTAAAATGGGGGCACCTGCCTGCGTACTGTGTAAAATGGGGATATCTGCCTATGGGGATACCTGCCTGCCGCACTGTGTAAAATGGGGACACCTGCCTATGGGGATACCTGCCTGCCGCACTGTGTAAAATGGGGACACCTGCCTATGGGGATACCTGCCTGCCGCACTGTGTAAAATGGGAACACCTGCCTATGGGGATACCTGCCTGCCGCACTGTGTAAAATGGGGGCACCTGCCTACGTAATGTGTAATATGGGAATACCTGCCTGCCGCACTGTGTAAAATGGGGGCACCTGCCTGCGTACTGTGTAAAATGGGGATATCTGCCTACCGTACTGTGTAAAATGGGGATACCTGCCGCACTGTGTAAAATGGGGATACCTGCCTGCCGCGCTGTGTAAAATGGGGACACCTGCCTGCCGCGCTGTGTAATATGGGGACACTTGCCTGCTGTAATGTGTAAAAAGGGGACTTTTTTATTTTTTTCCCCCTGTGGTGGGTGTGGTGATATCAGATGAGGCCACGCCCACTTTAACGAGACCACGCCCATTTTAATCAGGCCACACACCCTTGTTGGGAGCGCGCGCGCCTTCGGCGCTCGCATGCTTTTTCTTTTTATGGCTATATGGGGGGGGCACGCATTTTTTTTTTTTTAGAGCAATTGGGGGGGCGCATTTTGAAATCTCGCACTGGGAGCCAAATTGTCTAGAAACAGCCCTGCTTACCGGTGATTTTGCCTTGATTGCCTGAAACAAAATCCCTGATCAGCCGTGGCTCGTGCCAGCTTATCAGGGATAACAGGCTAGCCCCTGGTGAAGTAATTACCTGGGTAATTGGATACCGGACATAGGGGGTAATTCAGATCTGATTGCAGCAGCAAATTTGTTCTCTAATGGACAAAACCATGTGCACTACAGGGGAGTCAGATATAACATGTGCAGAGAGAGTTAGATTTGGGTGGGTTATTTTGTTTCTGTGCAGGGTAAATACTGGCTGCTTTATTTTTACACTGCAATTTAGATTGTAGATTGAACACACCACACCCAAATCTAACTCTCTCTGCACATGTTATATCTGCCTCCCCTGCAGTGCACATGGTTTTGCCCAACTGCTAACAAAGTTCCTGCTGCGATCAACTCAGAATTACCCCCCTTGTCTCCTATATAATAGCCCAGATCTGTGACTTTATGCCTGTGTGTATAACGCCTCTCTCATTGGGTTAGCACCAGGTCTATCACACCCAGCCCACAGCTGATTGGGTGAGAAACGCCCTCCGACAAAGGTTACATCCAATGGGAGGCTCTGCCTTTGGCTGCTGTGTTTTCGCAGAGCAGGATTAGCAATGGGACTGATGGAGCTGCAGCTCCAGGCCCACACCCCAAAATAGGCCCACTGCATCTGCATACCCTCCAACAATTTACACAGAAAAATTGGTACAAAAATTTCAAAAAGGGGGCGTGCCCACGAGTACAGCTGTGTGGCCACGCCCCTTTTCCTATACTTTCAATGGAAGCTTGGAGAGTCAAAAATCGGTACAGACAATAAAAAAAGGACTGTACCTACCAAAAAGGTCCAGCTGGAGGGTATGCCACTGCATCTGCAGCAAGTCTCTGCGCTGCAGATAGGGAAAAAAAAAAAACTTTTACTGCAGCGTCCTATGTCCTGTTGCCAGTCCACCTGCCCCCTCCAGCACCAACAATCTCCACTCCCTAGCCGCAGCGCAGGTGGAACAAAAGCTGCTGCGGCCACCAGCATAGATGTGTATGAAAGCAGAAGTTCCTCCCCGCCACAGCTGCGCCCAGATCCCCAGAGGCCCTGACTCTGCAACACAGCACCTGGGCTGCCAGCCTGGAAGCCCCGAGATGGCTAATGTAACGGATAGAGTGGGTGATATCGTGGAGGGTAATGTCTGGACGCTGAATCAATGTAAAATATCACCGACTCCTGCGGTGTTCTTACCCCCGTGCTGGTTGTGCTGTGCCTGGCCCTGGGAGCCGTGCGAGGCTTGGAGGACAGGATCGTTTTCACCCGTGACCAGCTGTTGGCGTTCCGCGATCAGGCTGGACTGGCGTCACCTGCAGGGAGGCTGGTGGATGACTCGCTGGAGGGCTCCGTTACAGGCGCGACAGGCGGCGTTGGCTCCGGTGGGGTCAGCGCTGGTCCTGTGGTGGCTGGCGGGCCCGGCCGTGGTGCGACGGAGGGGGGCGCGTACCTGCCGCGTCATCGCAGTGCGCGACCACCACGTGGTCCAAGGTCCGGAGTTGCTGCTGGAGCTGGCAGGGGGGCCCAAGGCCAGCATCACTGTAGTGTGCGAGTGCCAGCTGAATTGAGAACTGCTGCTGACGCCGAGGCTGACAGGGGTGATTGCAGCTTGTGGTCCAGTAAATGGACTCGAGCAGCTGATTCTCCTGCACCTAGTGGAGGTATGGGCCGATCAGAGGGGGCGAATATCTGGAGAAGGACTATGCCTGAAGGGGACACAGGGGATGACGAGCGGGTACATCGAGGCCGCAGATTCTGGAGGCCAATTAGTTTGGTTAGGTCTATATGGAAGCGTAGACCTCGTAGGGAGAGGAAGCAGAAGCGGGGGAAAAGAGCTGGCATTAGATTGAGACTGCGCCTATGCCCCTACAGACCTGCTCTCCCTAGTGTTTTCTTCGCAAATGTGAGGTCTCTTCCAAATAAGTTAGATGAGATCCGGGCAATAATGGCCAGTCAGTTTTTTATTAATTTTTGTTCTCTTATGATATTTACAGAGACTTGGCTGAATGACTTTATGTTGGACACTGCTGTACAGCTTGCGGACAGAACATTATTTAGATCAGATAGGACCTTGGATTCCGGTAAATCCAAAGGGGGAGGTGTTTGAGTGTACGTGAACGATAGTTGGTGTTACGATGCATTTCTTATTGATACCTTTTGTTCAGCTAATATAGAATATGCTATTGTTAGATGTCGTCCTTTCTACCTGCCGAGAGAATTCTCAGTAGTAATTGTGGTTGTTGTCTATACCCCCCCCAGATGCTCATGTCGTATCCGCTTTAGGATGTCTGTATACTGCCATAACTAAATTAGAATCTAAATATGTGGATGGCGTAGTTTTAGTGGCAGGTGACTTTAATCAGGCTAGATTGAAGACTATCCTCCCTAAATATTACCAGTATGTAAAAACTCCTACTAGGGGGGAAAATTTATTAGATCATGTGTATTGTAACATCAAGGAGGCTTATTCATGCTTTAGGCATGCTAATATTGGTAATTCGGATCATATTTCCTTGTATTTGGTGCCATTATACAGACCCTCAGTCCGACGTTTTAAACCTGAGAGTAAAATTGTTACAATATGGCCACAGGGCACCATGACTAGACTCCAAGATATTTTGGAATTTACGGATTGACGCTTGTTTGTTATAGAATCCCAGGAGGAGGAGAATGATAACTTGGTAAATGTAGACCATCTTACCTCTATGGTATTAGGCTACATTAACTGTTGCATTGAGAGTGTAACTGTTAAAAAACGTGTGAAACTCTTTGCCAACAATAAACCTTGGATTAATAGCACGGTGAGATCGTTATTAGCAGCAAGGGATAGAGCTTTTAAATCCAATGATCCAGTCGCTTTTAGGGTTGCCAGATCAAACTTAAAACAAGGAATTTGTGATGCAAAAAAGGCATTCTCTGTCATGCTTGAAACTAAATTCAAAAATGACAGGGATGCGAGAAGTATGTGGAAGGGAATTCAGGACATTACTGACCGTAAGGCAAATAAAAGTTATTTAAAACAACCAGTAGATCCCACGTTTGGCGAAACGTTGAATATTTTCTATTCACGTTTTGACAAGGTAGCTGACCTCCCTCATACATGTGTGGTTAATGAAGGTAACGGAGAGCCACTGGTGCTAGATGAGTTGTCCGTTAGGAAATGTTTTGCTGCTTCCAGTCCCAGTAAAGCCTCAGGCCCCGATGGAATCCCAGGGAGTGTTATTAAGAATTGCTCAGAACAATTAGCAGGTATTTTTTAGTGATGAGCGGGTTCGGTTTCTCGGAAACCGAACCCCCCCGAACTTCACGCTTTTTACACGGGTCCGAGGCAGACTCGGATCTTCCCGCCTTGCTCGGCTAACCCGAGCGCGCCCGAACGTCATCATCCCGCTGTCGGATTCTCGCGAGGCTCGTATTCTATCGCGAGACTCGGATTCTATATAAGGAGCCGCGCGTCGCCGCCATTTTCACACGTGCATTGAGATTGATAGGGAGAGGACGTGGCTGGCGTCCTCTCCGTTTAGAGTAGACTAGAGAGTAGTAGAGAGTAGAGACACTTGATTTACTAATTTTGGGGAGCATATTAGGACGGAGTACTACTTGCTGATAGTGTGACCAGTGACCACCAGTTTAATTAATCCGTTCTCTGCCTGAAAAAAAACGATACACAGTGTGACACAGTCACATACCATATCTGTGCTCAGCCTCAGTGTGCCCTCAGTGTGCTGCATCATCTATGTAATACTGTATATCTGACTGTGCTGTGTGCTCACTGCTCACACAGCTTAATTGTGGGGGAGACTGGGGAGCAGTTATAGCAGGAGTACATATTTTAACAGTGCACACTTTTGCTGCCAGAGTGTCACTGCCAGTGCCAGTGTGACTGACCAGTGACCACTGACCACCAGTATATTGTGATTGTCTGCCTGAAAAAGTTAAACACTCGTCGTGTGGTGTTTTTATTCTATAAACGCATTCTGCTGACAGTGTCCAGCAGGTCCGTCATTATATAATATATACCTGTCCGGCTGCAGTAGTGATATATATATATTTTTTATATCATTATCATCCAGTCTATATTAGCACTGCAGCAGACGCAGTACGGTAGTCCACGGCTGTAGCTACCTCTGTGTCGGCAGTCGCTCGTCCATCCATAATTGTATACCACGTACCTGTGGTGTTTTTTCTTTTTCTATCTTCTTGATACTAGTAGCTTACTTTAGGAGTCTGCAGTGCTAAGCTGACAGTGTCCAGCAGGTCCGTCATTATATAATATATACCTGTCCGGCTGCAGTAGTGATATATATATATATTTTTTATATCATTATCATCCAGTCTATATTAGCAGCAGACGCAGTACGGTAGTCCACGGCTGTAGCTACCTCTGTGTCGGCAGTCGCTCGTCCATCCATAATTGTATACCACCTACCTGTGGTGTTTTTTTTTTTTCTATCTTCTTGATACTACTAGTAGCTTACTTTAGGAGTCTGCAGTGCTGAGCTGACAGTGTCCAGCAGGTCCGTCATTATATAATATATACCTGTCCGGCTGCAGTAGTGATATATATATATATTTTTTATATCATTATCATCCAGTCTATATTAGCAGCAGACGCAGTACGGTAGTCCACGGCTGTAGCTACCTCTGTGTCGGCAGTCGCTCGTCCATCCATAATTGTATACCACCTACCTGTGGTGTTTTTTTTTTTTCTATCTTCTTGATACTACTAGTAGCTTACTTTAGGAGTCTGCAGTGCTGAGCTGACAGTGTCCAGCAGGTCCGTCATTATATAATATATACCTGTCCGGCTGCAGTAGTGATATATATATATATATTTTTTATATCATTATCATCCAGTCTATATTAGCAGCAGACGCAGTACGGTAGTCCACGGCTGTAGCTACCTCTGTGTCGGCAGTCGCTCGTCAATCCATAAGTATACTAGTATCCATCCATCTCCATTGTTTACCTGAGGTGCCTTTTAGTTGTGCCTATTAAAATATGGAGAACAAAAATGTTGAGGTTCCAAAAATAGGGAAAGATCAAGATCGACTTCCACCTCGTGCTGAAGCTGCTGCCACTAGTCATGGCCGAGACGATGAAATGCCAGCAACGTCGTCTGCCAAGGCCGATGCCCAATGTCATAGTACAGAGCATGTAAAATCCAAAACACCAAATATCAGTAAAAAAAGGACTCAAAAATCTAAAATAAAATTGTCGGAGGAGAAGCGTAATCTTGCCAATATGCCATTTACCACATGGAGTGGCAAGGAACGGCTGAGGCCCTGGCCTATGTTCATGGCTAGTGGTTCAGCTTCACATGAGGATGGAAGCACTCAGCCTCTCGCTAGAAAAATGAAAAGACTCAAGCTGGCAAAAGCACAGCAAAGAACTGTGCGTTCTTCGAAATCACAAATCCACAAGGAGAGTCCAATTGTGTTGTTTGCGATGCCTGACCTTCCCAACACTGGACGTGAAGAGCATGCGCCTTCCACCATTTGCACGCCCCCTGCAAGTGCTGGAAGGAGCACCCGCAGTCCAGTTCCTGATAGTCAGATTGAAGATGTCAGTGTTGAAGTACACCAGGATGAGGAGGATATGGGTGTTGCTGGCGCTGGGGAGGAAATTGACCAGGAGGATTCTGATGGTGAGGTGGTTTGTTTAAGTCAGGCACCCGGGGAGACACCTGTTGTCCGTGGGAGGAATAGGGCCATTGACATGCCTGGTGAAAATACCAAAAAAATCAGCTCTTCGGTGTGGAAGTATTTCAACAGAAATGCGGACAACATTTGTCAAGCCGTGTGTTGCCTTTGTCAAGCTGTAATAAGTAGGGGTAAGGACGTTAACCACCTCGGAACATCCTCCCTTATACGTCACCTGCAGCGCATTCATCATAAGTCAGTGACAAGTTCAAAAACTTTGGGCGACAGCAGAAGCAGTCCACTGACCAGTAAATCCCTTCCTCTTGTAACCAAGCTCACGCAAACCACCCCACCAACTCCCTCAGTGTCAATTTCCTCCTTCCCCAGGAATGCCAATAGTCCTGCAGGCCATGTCACTGGCAATTCTGACGAGTCCTCTCCTGCCTGGGATTCCTCCGATGCATCCTTGCGTGTAACGCCTACTGCTGCTGGCGCTGCTGTTGTTGCTGCTGGGAGTCGATGGTCATCCCAGAGGGGAAGTCGTACTCGTAAGACCACTTTTACTACTTCCACCAAGCAATTGACTGTCCAACAGTCCTTTGCGAGGAAGATGAAATATCACAGCAGTCATCCTGCTGCAAAGCGGATAACTGAGGCCTTGGCATCCTGGGCGGTGAGAAACGTGGTTCCGGTATCCATCATTACTGCAGAGGCAACTAGAGACTTGTTGGAGGTACTGTGTCCCCGGTACCAAATACCATCTAGGTTCCATTTCTCTAGGCAGGCGATACCGAAAATGTACACAGACCTCAGAAAAAGACTCACCAGTGTCCTAAAAAATTCAGTTGTACCCAATGTCCACTTAACCACGGACATGTGGACAAGTGGAGCAGGGCAGACTCAGGACTATATGACTGTGACAGCCCACTGGGTAGATGTATGGACTCCCGCCCCAAGAACAGCAGCGGCGGCACCAGTAGCAGCATCTCGCAAACGCCAACTCTTTCCTAGACAGGCTACGCTTTGTATCACCGCTTTCCAGAATACGCACACAGCTAAAAACCTCTTACGGCAACTGAGGAAGATCATCGCAGAATGGCTTACCCCAATTGGACTCTCCTGTGGATTTGTGGCATCGGACAACGCCAGCAATATTGTGTGTGCATTATATCTGGGCAAATTCCAGCACGTCCCATGTTTTGCACATACCTTGAATTTGGTGGTGCAGAATTATTTAAAAAACGAGAGGGGCGTGCAAGAGATGCTGTCGGTGGCCAGAAGAATTGCGGGACACTTTCGGCGTACAGGCACCACGTACAGAAGACTGGAGCACCACCAAAAACGCCTGAACCTGCCCTGCCATCATCTGAAGCAAGAAATGGTAACGAGGTGGAATTCAACCCTCTATATGCTTCAGAGGTTGGAGGAGCAGCAAAAGGCCATTCAAGCCTATACAACTGAGCACAATATAGGAGGTGGAATGCACCTGTCTCAAGCGCAGTGGAGAATGATTTCAACGTTGTGCAAGGTTCTGCAACCTTTTGAACTTGCCACACGTGAAGTCAGTTCAGACACTGCCAGCCTGAGTCAGGTCATTACCCTCATCAGGCTTTTGCAGAAGAAGCTGGAGACATTGAAGGAGGAGCTAACACAGAGCGATTCCGCTAGGCATGTGGGACTTGTGGATGGAGCCCTTAATTCGCTTAACAAGGATTCACGGGTGGTCAATCTGTTGAAATCAGAGCACTACATTTTGGCCACCGTGCTCGATCCTAGATTTAAAACCTACCTTGGATCTCTCTTTCCGGCAGACACAAGTCTGCTGGGGTTCAAAGAACTGCTGGTGACAAAATTGTCAAGTCAAGCGGAACGCGACCTGTCAACATCTTCTCCTTCACATTTTCCCGCAACTGGGGGTGCGAGGAAAAGGCTCAGAATTCCGAGCCCACCCGCTGGCGGTGATGCAGGGCAGTCTGGAGCGACTGCTGATGCTGACATCTGGTCTGGACTGAAGGACCTGCCAACGATTACGGACATGTCGTCTACTGTCACTGCATATGATTCTCTCCCCATTGAAAGAATGGTGGAGGATTATATGAGTGACCGCATCCAAGTAGGCACGTCAGACAGTCCGTACTTATACTGGCAGGAAAAAGAGGCAATTTGGAGGCCCTTGCACAAACTGGCTTTATTCTACCTAAGTTGCCCTCCCACAAGTGTGTACTCCGAAAGAGTGTTTAGTGCCGCCGCTCACCTTGTCAGCAATCGGCGTACGAGGTTACATCCAGAAAATGTGGAGAAGATGATGTTCATTAAAATTAATTATAATCAATTCCTCCGTGGAGACATTGACCAGCAGCAATTGCCTCCACAAAGTACACAGGGAGCTGAGATGGTGGATTCCAGTGGGGACGAATTGATAATCTGTGAGGAGGGGGATGTACACGGTGATATATCGGAGGATGATGATGAGGTGGACATCTTGCCTCTGTAGAGCCAGTTTGTGCAAGGAGAGATTAATTGCTTCTTTTTTGGTGGGGGTCCAAACCAACCCGTCATTTCAGTCACAGTCGTGTGGCAGACCCTGTCACTGAAATGATGGGTTGGTTAAAGTGTGCATGTCCTGTTTATACAACATAAGGGTGGGTGGGAGGGCCCAAGGACAATTCCATCTTGCACCTCTTTTTTCTTTCATTTTTCTTTGCGTCATGTGCTGTTTGGGGGGTGTTTTTTGGAAGGGCCATCCTGCGTGACACTGCAGTGCCACTCCTAGATGGGCCAGGTGTTTGTGTCGGCCACTAGGGTCGCTTAGCTTACTCACACAGCTACCTCATTGCGCCTCTTTTTTTCTTTGCATCATGTGCTGTTTGGGGAGTGTTTTTTGGAAGGGCCATCCTGCGTGACACTGCAGTGCCACTCCTAGATGGGCCAGGTGTTTGTGTCGGCCACTAGGGTCGCTTAGCTTACTCACACAGCTACCTCATTGCGCCTCTTTTTTTCTTTGCGTCATGTGCTGTTTGGGGAGTGTTTTTTGGAAGGGCCATCCTGCGTGACACTGCAGTGCCACTCCTAGATGGGCCAGGTGTTTGTGTCGGCCACTAGGGTCGCTTAGCTTACTCACACAGCTACCTCATTGCGCCTCTTTTTTTCTTTGCGTCATGTGCTGTTTGGGGAGTGTTTTTTGGAAGGGCCATCCTGCGTGACACTGCAGTGCCACTCCTAGATGGGCCAGGTGTTTGTGTCGGCCACTTGGGTCGCTTAGCTTAGCCATCCAGCGACCTCGGTGCAAATTTTAGGACTAAAAATAATATTGTGAGGTGTGAGGTGTTCAGAATAGACTGAAAATGAGTGGAAATTCTGGTTATTGAGGTTAATAATACTTTGGGATCAAAATGACCCCCAAATTCTATGATTTAAGCTGTTTTTTAGGGTTTTTTGAAAAAAACACCCGAATCCAAAACATACCCGAATCCGACAAAAAAAATTCGGTGAGGTTTTGCCAAAACGCGTTCGAACCCAAAACACGGCCGCGGAACCGAACCCAAAACCAAAACACAAAACCCGAAAAATTTCCGGTGCTCATCACTAGTATTTTTACCATAATTTTTAATCTCTCCCTAGCACAGTGTATTGTTCCTAAAAATTTTAAATCAACAGTAATCACTCCCATCCCGAAAAATGGTAAAATGAATACTAATGAGCCAAACGATTTTAGACCAATTGCCCTTACGTCATTAATTATGAAGTCATTCGAAAAACTGGTTATTAGACATTTAAAGGGCTTTATACCAGCTACCCTTGATCAGTTTCAATTTGCATATAGGGCAAATAGATCTACTGACGACGCAGCCCTTACCTTATTTCATCATGTGCTTACTCATCTAGAAAACAGGGATTCTTCAGTAAGAATTTTATTCATAGATTATAGCTCGGCTTTTAACACCATCATTCCTACTTCTTTAATTACTAAATTGACTCAACTAGGTGTGGATAGTTTTGTCTGCAGATGGATCTTTGACTTTTTAACTAATAGGCCTCAGGCAGTTAGGGTCAATAACAAAATCACAAATGAGGTAACGATTAGTACAGGACTGCCACAGGGATGTATGTTGAGTCCATTTCTTTATTCCTTGTTTACCTATGACTGTGTCTCTATTTCGAACACGGTGCATATACTTAAATGTGCAGATGATATTGCTATCGTAGGCCTCATTAGTGGAAATAATGACTCTGAATTTATATCCGAAGTATGTAGGCTGGAGAAATGGAGTCAAGATAATCATCTGATTCTTAACGTTACAAAGACAAAAGAGATGATTTTAGATTTTAGGACAACAAATCGGTATACTTACAGTCCTTTGGTTTTGGACAAGCAAGAGGTGGAGTTAGTTACATCTTTTAAATTCTTGGGTATGATTATATCTAATGACTTGTCATGGTATTATCATATTGACAATGTCATAAAGAGAGCCCAACAACGGTTATATTTTCTTAGAAAAATGCGTTTAGCAGGAATATCTGAGCCAATTTTAGTTAATTTGTATTCTTGTATTATTGAAAGCGTGCTTACATATGGTATTTCTGTCTGGTATGGAAACTGTAAGGTAGCAGAGCGTGAATCGCTTGACAGAATTGTTAAAACTGCCGGAAGAATAGTTGGTTTAATATTGCCAAATATCCAATCCATTTATGAAAAGAGGCTCCTTAAGAAGGCCAGGAGTATATTGAATGACGTAACCCACCCCAATTATGGGGTATTGCCCTGCTTCCTTCTAATTTACGTTATAGATCTTTGTTGTGTAAGACCAGTCAGTTGAGGCACAGTTTTTTCCCTAGGGCAATTAATATGCTTAATGGTTTAGGGGGTAGATAGGAGCGTAGTACCTGCTTATGTGTCTATCTGTGTTCCTACGGTTTTTATAAATATCTTAAAAATATTTTATGGTATTTTACTGGTGTTGTACTTGTGAATTCTGTCTCACTCATACGGAAATCTCATTCTTTGTTCATACGTGAATATTTAATGATAATAAATTCAATTCAATTCAAAAGGTGACAGTGCAATGCAGTGCAGTTGGTGTGCAGTCAGGGCCGGTGCTAGGGTGTTCAGCACCCCCCTGCAAACTATTAATTTGCACCTTCGCATACTTTCCAAAGGCACAGAGCACATAATACCCCTGTAGTAGAGACACTTACACATGTAACGCCCCCTGTACCAGTGACGCTTACTCATGTAACGCCCCACTGTACCAGTGACCATACACAAGTAACACCCCCTGTAGCAGTGACGCGTACACACGTAACGCCCCCTGTAGCAATACCGCTTACACACGTAACGCCCCCTGTACCAGTGACGCTTACACATGTAACGCCCCCCTGTACCAGTGATGCTTACACACGTAACGCCCCCTGTACCAGTGACGCTTACACATGTAATGCCCCCCCCTGTACCAGTGACGCTTACACACGTAACACCCCCCCTGTACCAGTGTCGCTTACACACGTAACGCCCCCTGTAGCAGTGACCCTTATACACGTAATGCCCCCCCGTAGCAGTGCCGCTTACACACGTAACGCCCTCTGTACCAGTGCCGCTTACACACGTAATGCCCCCCCCTGTACCAGTGACGCTTACACACGTAACACCCCCCTGTACCAGTGCCGCTTACACACGTAACGCCCCCTGTAGCAGTGACCCTTACACACGTAATGCCCCCCCGTAGCAGTGACGCTTTCACACGTAACGCCCTCTGTACCAGTGCCGCTTACACACGTAATGCCCTCTGTACCAGTGCCGCTTAGACACGTAATGCCCCCTGTACCAGTGACGCTTACACATGTAACGCCCCCCTGTACCAGTGATGCTTACACACGTAACGCCCACTGTACCAGTGCCGCTTACACATGTAACGCCCCCTGTACCAGTGACGCTTACAGAAGAAACACCCCCTGTAGCAGTGACGCTTACACACGTAACGCCCCCTGTGCCAGTGATGCTTACACACGTAACGCCGCCTATAGCAATGCCGCTTACACACGTAACGCCCCCTGTACCAGTGACGCTTACACATGTAACACCCCCTGTACCAGTGGTGCTTACACACGTAACGCCGCCTGTACCAGTGATGCTTACACACGTAATGCCCCCCCTGTACCAGTGACGCTTACACACGTAACACCCCCCTGTACCAGTGCCGATTACACTCGTAACGCCCCCTGTAGCAGTGACCCTTACACACGTAACGCCCCCCGTAGCAGTGACGCTTACACACGTAACGCCCTCTGTACAAGTGCCGCTTACACACGTAATACCCTCTGTACCAGTGCCGCTTAGACACGTAATGCCCCCTGTACCAGTGACGCTTACACATGTAACGCCCCCCTGTACCAGTGATGCTTACACACATAACGTCCCCTGTACCAGTGCCGCTTACACATGTAACGCCCCTCTGTACCAGTGACGCTTACAGAAGAAACACCCCCTGTAGCAGTGACGCTTACACACGTAACGCCCCCTGTACCAGTGATGCTTACACACGTAACGCCGCCTGTAGCAATGCCGCTTACACACGTAACGCCCCCTGTACCAGTGACGCTTACACATGTAACGCCCCCTGTACCAGTGATGCTTACACACGTAACGCCGCCTGTACCAGTGACGCTTACACACGTAACACCCCCCTGTACCAGTGCCGATTACACACGTAACGCCCCCTGTAGCAGTGACCCTTACACACGTAACGCCCCCCGTAGCAGTGACGCTTCCACACGTAATGCCCTCTGTACCAGTGCCGCTTACACACGTAATGCCCTCTGTACCAGTGCCGCTTAGACACGTAATGCCCCCTGTACCAGTGACGCTTACACATGTAACGCCCCCTGTACCAGTGCCGCTTACACACGTAACACCTACTGTACCAGTGACGCTTACACACATCATGCCGCAGTCACACATACACACACAACAGACACATATATATATATATATACAAACACACACACACACACACACACACACATACTGTACATACATTACATACATACACAGACACATATATACAGTATACACAGACACTGTATATACACACACACACTCACTCTCTTTCCAGACACTTACCTAATGACGTCTGGCTGGCCGAAGCTGTAGCAGCTAATCCACCTGCTGCAGCATGGTCCCGTCTAGCGCCGCCCCTTATTCCCATCTAGCGCCGCCCCCTTTGGCTCCCGGAGAGAAGAGGCTTTGTGCTGCCGGCGCCAAGGGGGAGAGGAGGTTGTGTGCTGCTGGTGCCGCTGCATGTGTGACAGCAGCAGGGATAGCAGCAGCAGCTCGGCACAGGGATGCAGAGCTGGGAGAACGCATCTCCTTCCTGGTGCCTCCCTGTACTGCATCCCTTTGCTGAGCGGCTAGCGCCGGGCCTGTGTGCAGTGTCACACTGACACTGCACAGCACTCTCACCTTTTACATTGATTCAGCCAGTCACTCAGTTCTGCCAGCCAGTCACTATTGTTAGCACCAGTGTCCCAACGCGCCGCATTACAGGGAAGTAGATGCACTAAATAAACTACAGCTCCCAGCAGCCCTTAGCGCCGAAGCATTCCGGCCCTTAGGGCTGCTGGGAGCTGTAGTTTATTGAGTGCATCTTCTTCCCTGTAATGCAGCGCGTTGGGACACCGGCGCTAACAATAGTGACTGGCTGCTGTGCGAGTCTCCGGGAGAGCCACTGCCAAAGGGAGGACAGCAGCTTAGCTGCTGACAGGAGGAGAAGCAGGAGAAGCATTACCCACCCCTCCCCCGCTCACAGTACCTCCAGGCCCCATCCGCGGCACCCCCACACACCCCCCCCCAGCACCCGCGGTAGCTTCGGACCCCCTCCCCCACTCGCAGAAACCCCGCACCCGCCCCTCCCGCCGCTCCACCGCATTTGCCCCTCCCCCACCCGGAGCACCCCCGCAACTGCTCCTCCCCCACCCGCGGTGGCTCCGGACACCCACCTGCGGCACCACCGCACAAGCCCCTCCCCCACCTGCGGCACCACCGCAACCGCCCCTCCCGCGGCACCCCCAGATCCCATCCGCGTCTTCCCCGCACTCGCCACTCCTCCATCCAAAGCAACTACTAGGTGATTCATCAGGCCCTGCGTGCGCTGTTCACCCCATTGCAAGGGGCTTCGACCCCTTAACCATTGCGCGCCCTTTGTCCGTGCAATATTTAACCACTCACACAATTATGATGGGAGGTAATACTCCCATATAATAAAAATATTGCACGCTACAAGGTTGTGCAAGGGTTAAGGGGGCGTAGCCCCTTACGACGGTGTGAAGAGCGCCCGTAGGGCGCGATGAATCACCTAGTTTTTAAATAAGTAGCATACATCGTACTATGGCCCTCATTCCGAGTTGTTCGTTTGCAAGCTGCTTTTGGCAGCTTTGCACACGCTAAGCCGCCGCCTACTGGGAGTGAATCTTAGCATAGTAAAATTGCGAACGAAAGATTCTCAAAATTGCGATTACACACCTCTTAGCAGTTTCAGAGTAGCTTCAAACTTACTCGGCATCTGCGATCAGTTCAGTGCTTGTCGTTCCTGGTTTGACGTCACAAACACACCCAGCGTTCGCCCAGACACTCCTCCGTTTCTTCAGCCACTCCCGCGTTTTTCCCAGAAACGGTAGCGTTTTCTCGCACACACCCATAAAACGGCCTGTTTCCGCCCAGAAACACCCACTTCCTGTCAATCACATTACGATCACCAGAACGAAGAAAAAAACGTGAGTAAAATTCCTAACTGCAAAGCAAATTTACTTGGCGCAGTCGCACTGCGGACATTGCGCATGCGCATTCGCGACTAATCGCTCCGTTGCGGAAAAAAAATAACGAGCGAACAACTCGGAATGACCCCCTATGTACTATGAAAAAATTATAGCTAAATAAATGAAATTGTCACACTCTCCTAATGTTGTATGATTAGGATTAGGATTAGGATTGTATGATATGATCCATTTTCTATAAGAGCCTTGCCGCTGACTTATGAAAGGATGGCCATCACATGCTGCTATCCCTTTATCAATTGAATGACCGATGGAAGAATAAACATATAATAAAAACTAATACATAAAACAGTCAGTAAGTAAGGTCTGTTGATTACTTTCTTCTAAAAACTGTAAAAAATTACAGTGTAAAGATACAGTATCAGAGGTGGATTTAGACCTCATGGGGCCCTAAGCAAGGCACTGATTTGGGGCCCCCCTTCCTCAAACAATCCTCAGTGTCCCCCCCCTCCACCCACCAATTTTAGCAGACAGGTCCCCGGATGATAGTTTTATTGATTATTATTTATTACCAGTTATTTATACAACGCACACATATTCCGCTGCGCTTTACAGAAAATATTTGGCATTCACATCAGTCCCTGCCCCAGTGGAGCTTACAATCTATATTCCCTACCACATGTACACACAGACACATTCACACTAGGGTTAGGTTTGTTGGGAGTCAATTAACCTACCAGGATATTTTTGGATTGTGGGAGGAAACCGGAGTACATGGAGGAAACCCACGCAAGTACAAACTCCACACAGTTAGTGCAATGGTGGGAATTGTACCCATGACCTGAGTGGTGTGAGGCAGTAATGCTAACCATACACTATCCGTGCTGCCCTTAAGATTACACCTGGCAACTATCTAGTCACTGACAGCCTGCCGAGAGTATTCAGACAGCCAAGCACTCTGACATTTTCAGCGGAAATCAGAAATGCCCTCCCGACTCCATGATCTATCAGCAAGCCCCGTGGGACCCACCGGGCCCTTGCGGCTACTTTGGTTGCCTTGTGGGAAAATCCACTAGTTCACAGTTTTGGGTTCACTAATTTAATCGTCAGACCTCGTATAATGGAGTCACACTAAAGGCACTGATATATAGTCAATAGTGTCACTGACCGAAAGGTGCAATAATAGATATAAGGGAGGGGGGACCTATAATAGGGGATAGGTGACATGCTACAATCAGTGTGTGTGTGTGTGTATGGGGGAAGGGGGGGGGGGGGGCACTGACATAATGCAGACACCCATACCTTAAAATACTTATTATTACTCCCACTTACATTAGTGTTGACTGCATTATATGAGTGCCCCCCCCCCTTACTAAAATAGATTATTATGGCATATTGATACTGTACACCAGTCAGTGTGTGTGTCTCTCTTCCCCAGCCATGACTGTAGCAGGCAGATGTTAGACACTATCCCCCACTCCCGCCTGAATGGAATGTGAAGTAGGTGAAAGTCGTACGTATAAACTGAAAAAATACTGTAATAAAGTACTCTGGAAGACCTCATGTTTTCTCTGTGCACATCCCGGCTCCTCTCTAAGCATCTGAGGTCATACACACGGCACAGTACCACAGCACTGGAGACACAGGCATGTGCTGGAGCCGGCACCCAACACCTGTCTAATCACTGGCGGCCTGCTGGGAGTATTCAGCCAGACCAGCTTTGTGAAGCTCGTGGTCCATCAGAAATGCACTTTATATAGCCTTGTCGGTGGGCCCCCTGGGACCAGCAGGGCCCCCTGAGAGCAATAGAGCCCTAAGCAGCCGCTTTGGTTGCATTGTGGTAAATCCTCCTCTGTACAGTATGCACACATTAGAGGGACTATCCACTTTCCAAATATTTTGTATATGCTCTCCTTCAACTTTAACAAAAAACATTGCTTTACCATTCTTTTATATTTATCTCTCTACTCTTTGAATTTGACATACTGTAGCCTGTCCCTGCTTTGTGTATTGGGTACAAAGCAACATGAGAATTGTATGACATTTCCAAAGGCAGCAAGCAACATTGAGGGTCATTCCGAGTTGATCGCTCGTTGCCGATTTTTGCAACGGAGCGATTAAGGCTAAAATGCGAATGCGCATGGTACGCAGTGCACATGCGCTAAGTATTTTAACACAAAACTTAGTAGATTTACTCACGTCCGAATGAAGAATTTTCATTGTTGTAGTGTTCGGAGTATGATTGACAGGAAGTGGGTGTTTCTGGGCGGAAACTGACCGTTTTCTGGGAGTGTGCGGAAAAACGCAGGCGTGGCAGGATAAAACGCGGGAGTGTCTGGAGAAACGGGGGAGTGGCTGGCCGAACGCAGGGCGTGTTTGTGACATCAAACCAGGAACGAAACGGGCTGAGCTGATCGCAGTGTAGGAGTAAGTCTCAAGCTACTCAGAAACTGCTAAGAATTTTCTATTCGCA
Organism: Pseudophryne corroboree; assembly: GCF_028390025.1. NCBI lineage: Eukaryota > Metazoa > Chordata > Amphibia > Anura > Myobatrachidae > Pseudophryne > Pseudophryne corroboree. Next base: position 516,812,827 of record NC_086449.1, read on the forward strand.
ATTCTGCTAATCTTTCGTTCGCTATTCTGCTAAACTAAGATACACTCCCAGAGGGCGGCGCTCTAACGTGTGCAATGCTGCTAAAATCTGCTAGCGAGCGAACAACTCGGAATGAGGACCTAAGAGAAAAGGATTTACCGGTAGGTATTAAAATCCTATTATTTTCATTGTTTCGAAAGCTACACGCTATTTTCATCAGGGACCAGCATACAAATAGATGTTACATGGAACATGCAATAAATACCGGTTGCAATTACAAATATAACTGTTACCACATACAGAATTGTTTTTATTCCTCTTATTAGAGGATAGTTTATTTTGGCAGTCCCTACTTTGGTCTCTACCTCCGACACTCTCGGTGTGGACACTGAGCTAAGTGTTATAGCCTGCGAGCTACTGGAGATGCTAGACTTTGGGAGAGATGTACTAAGCAGTGAAAATCGTAGAAAAGTGAGCAAGTGGAGAACTTGCCCATGGCAACCAATCAACTGCTCTGTATAACTTTACAGTATTCAAATTCTAAATGTTACTTCAATGCTGATTGGTTGCCATGGGTAACATCTCCACTGACTCACTTCTACACTCTTTTCACTGGTTAGTACATCTCCCCAATGCGAGTCTGCCCATATTTTAAAAGCGGCAACCATTTACAAGGCAAAACCAACCTGGTTTTGCCTTGTAAATGACTGGCACTTTAACAATATGGGCAGACTCACACAAAGTCCTACACCTCTGGCAGCTCGCTGGCTATTATATTTAAGTCCTGTGACTTGGAGAAGTATGTGTCACAGATGTTGATAGTGTACAGGCAGCACTACTCTCAATAGAAGTAGATGCTGGTGGTAGGAGTGCTAATAAATCATGGCTTAAATGGGAAACAGCAGCACTATGACTTGCATTATTTCCCCTGCTGACAATGTAAAGCCATGACATTTGTACTAAATAACTACCATTCTCTGTAGGGAATTCCAAATACGATTTTGTGCATTAGTTTGAATGCTATTGTAAGAAGGCATTCATTTAACACGTGACAATTGTGGGCATGCATGAAGATATTTTTACTGTAATAAATTAAAAACATGTTTCTATGATGGTGGAAAAGTGTCTTTATACTGAGCCTCCTGAATGATCTGACTTTGAGCAGGATTCTGCTCTGTTTAGCTGCTGCCCAGTCTCTGCAGATTGTTGTTGCCCTCATGGTCCTGTAAATGTAAACTTTTGTGTAAGGATTTCCTTTTTGTACATTTGTTGATCGCTCTTTTTTTTTATTAGTTGAACTCAACAGATGCTTCATCAGCTGTGGTTGGATCCGTTGCAATTGCCTGGGGCTGTCTCTGATGAATATGTGTGTTGAATCATGAGACAATAGCAATATTATTGTATGAAGATTGTTATCAATGCACACTATGAAGAAAAAACATGTCAATCACATGACATGTTCCTGTGCTTACATTGGCAATCTGTTTGCATTTATTTGTATCCATGTAATCTTGTTTTTTCTTATTTAAAAACAAATATCAGACACAAAAAAAACATGCATTATATACATTTCTGGGTATTACTAGCATGTGTAGTGACACATTCAAAAATCATATTGGGTATGTGTGACCCGTGGTCTGGAGTAACCGGTCACAATACTGACGCCGGGATCCCGGTTGTGAGGTGGCCAGTGGGGTGCGAGCACAACAAAGCCCCTTGCGGGTTCGGTGGCTCACTGTGCTCACCACAGGTTCTATTCCCACTCTATGGGTATCCAGGAAAGGTCAGTCAGGAGAGGTCAGTCAGGAGAGGGCAGTCAGAAGAGGGTAGCCAGGAAAGGTCAGTCAGGAGAGGTCAGTCAGGAGAGGGCAGTCAGAAGAGGGTAGCCAGGAAAGGTCAGTCAGGAGAGGTCAGTCAGGAGAGGGCAGTCAGAAGAGGGTAGCCAGGAAAGGTCAGTCAGGAGAGGTCAGTCAGGAGAGGTCAGTGAGGAGAGGGCAGTCAGAAGAGGGTAGCCAGGAAAGGTCAGTCAGGAGAGGTCAGTCAGGAGAGGGCAGTCAGAAGAGGGTAGCCAGGAAAGGTCAGTCAGGAGAGGTCAGTCAGGAGAGGGCAGTCAGAAGAGGGTAGCCAGGAAAGGTCAGTCAGGAGAAGTCAGTCAGGAGAGGGCAGTCAGAAGAGGGCAATCAGAGAGGACATTTGGTGGGAGGGCAGTGTGAGGTGATAAATAGGCAGAAGACTCTGGTATGGGTCAGGAGAGATGGAGAGAATGTGTATTAGAGACAATAGGTAGGCAACAGCATCCAGGGGCGTCAGAACGATTTTAGGTTGGGGGGGGGCAAGATATAATCTGAGTTTGGCGCCCCTAGCTTCCCAGCACACTGTGACACTGAGTGACATGAAAGGCATATGTGTCGGGGCATCATTATGATTATTAGCATTACCAGCAACATGGTAAGCGTGGGATCTGGTTTGGATCCCGGCAGTCGAAATACCTACGTCGGAATCCCGACACTGCTCGGAATGCTGGCGTTGTCATCCCGAATAGGATCACAATCCCGGCGCCGGATCCTGGACGTCTGTGTGTTGGGCAACCGGAGAGGTAAGCCATGGCGGGTGGGAGGGGGGGGGGGGGTAGGTTTAGGCTATGGAAAGGGGGAGTTAGGGTTAGGCTGCGGGGAGGGGGGGGAGGTTAGGTTTAGGCCGTGGGAAAGGGGGGATTAGGGTTATGCACCCCCGGGGAGGGTTAGTCTGCGGGGTGGGGAGGGTTAGGCTCTAAGGGGGAGGGTTACGGTTAGGCTGCAGGGAGGGAAGGTTAGGCACTAAAGAGGGGCGGGGGGGTTAGGGTTCGACTGCGGTGAGGGAGGGTTAGGTTTAGGCTGCAGGGATTGGAGGGTTAGGGGGTATAGAGGGGGAGGGTTAGGACACTTAACTCCTAGGTGTCGGATTCTGTGCATGGGGATGCAGCGTTAGGTTTTCTGACAGTGTGCAGGCAGTTGAATAATATATACTGTACCCTGGCTGGTCTCTGTGTCAGCTTGACAGTTCAGCCCCACCTACAGTACATAAGGTAATATCTCATCTCCCAGCCAGAAGCAGCAGTGTGTCAGCACCAGTGCAGGAGGTCAGAGGAGAGAGGAGGGGATGGAAGGAAACAGAAGCCCCCGGACTGCCTCCTTCCTCTTTGTCATGTCCTGCAGCCGGCTGCGTACTTGGAGTACTAGAATTAGTCAGTTTGACTCATTATTAGTACTGCTCATACTACTGCTGTGGGCCACTTTGTTGCTTTGGGCCCCGGTGCAGTAGTTCCGCTGCTGCGCGGCAGGTATCCATTCGCAGCGCTCCCAGTGCCGGCGTGAGCAGGGGCAGAGGCGCTGGTATACAGGAGCACCATCAACGGGAGGCAGATGCCAGGCAGAGAGAGAGGAGGGGAGGCAGATGTTGGGCAGAAAGAGGGGGGAACAGATGCTGGGCAGAGAGAGGGAGAACAGATGCTGCAGAGAGGAGGCAGATGATGGGCAGAGAGACGGGAGGGAGATGCTGGGCAGAGAGAGGGGAGGGAGATGCTGGGCAGAGAGAGGAGAGGGAGATGCTGGGCAGAGAGAGGGGGGACAGATGCTGGTCAGAGAGAGGGGGGACAGATGCTGCGGAGAGGGGGCAGATGATGGGCAGAAAGAGGGGGAGAAGATGCTGGGCAGAGAGAAGGGGGGACAGATGCTGCGGAGAGGGGGGCGGATGCTGGGCAGAGAGAAGGGGGGACAGATGCTGCGGAGAGGGGGGCAGATGCTGGGCAGAGAGGGGGAGCAGATGCTGGGCAGAGAGTAGGGGGGACAAATGCTGCGGAGAGGGGGACAGATGATGGGCAGAGAGGGGGGGACAGATGCTGCGGAGAGGGGGGCAGATGATGGGCAGAAAGAGGGGCAGCAGATGCTGGGCAAAGAGAGGGGGACAGATGCTGCGGAGAGGGGCAGATGATGGGCAGAGAGTGGGGGGACAGATGCTGCGGAGAGGGGGCAGATGATGGGCAGAAAGAGGGGGAGCAGATGCTGGGCAGAGAGAAGGGGGGACAGATGCTGCAGAGAGGGGGGCAGATAATGGGCAGAAAGAAGGCGGGACAAATGGTGCAGAGCGAGGGACAGATGATGGGCAGAGAGAGGGGGGACAGATGCTGTGGAGAGGGGAGCAGATGATGGGAAGATGCTGGTCAGAGAGAGGGGGGACAGATGCTGCGGAGAGGGGGGCAGATGATGGGCAGAAAGAGGGGGAGCAGATGCTGGGCAGAGAGAGGGGGGACAGATGCTGTGGAGAGGGGGGCAGATGATGGGCAGAAAGAGGGGGAGCAGATGCTGGGCAGAGAGAGGGGGGACAGATGCTGCGGAGAGGGGGGCAGATGATGGGCAGAAAGAGGGGGAGCAGATGCTGGGCAGAGAGAGGGGGGACAGATGCTGCGGAGAGGGGGGCAGATGCTGGGCAGAGAGAGGGGGAGCAGATGCTGGGCAGAGAGGGGGGACATGCTGCGGAGAGGGGGGCAGATGCTGGGCAGAGAGAGGGGGAGCATATGCTGGGCAGAGAGAGGGGAGCAGATGCTGCGGAGAGGGTGGCAGATGCTGGGCAGAGAGAAGAGGGGACAGATGCTGCGGAGAGGGGGGCAGATGATGGGCAGAAAGAGGGGGGGACAGATGATGGGCAGAGAGAGGGGGGGACAGATGCTGCGGAGAGGGGGGGCAGATGATGGCCAGAGAGATGGGAGGCAGATGCTGGTCAGAGAGAGGGGGACAGATGCTGCAGAGAGGGGGCAGATGATGGGCAGAGAGAAGGGGGGACAGATGCTGCGGAGAGGGGGCAAATGCTGGGCAGAGAGGGGGAGCAGATGCTGGGCAGAGAGTAGGGGGGACAAATGCTGCGGAGAGGGGGACCGATGATGGGCAGAGAGGGGGGGACAGATGCTGCGGAGAGGGGTGCAGATGATGGGCAGAAAGAGGGGCAGCAGATGCTGGGCAAAGAGAGGGGGGACAGATGCTGCGGAGAGGGGGGCAGATGCTGGGCAGAGAGGGGGAGCAGATGCTGGGCAGAGAGTAGGGGGGACAAATGGTGCAGAGCGAGGGACAGATGATGGGCAGAGAGAGGGGGGACAGATGCTGTGGAGAGGGGGGCAGATGATGGGAAGATGCTGGTCAGAGAGAGGGGGGACAGATGCTGCGGAGAGGGGGGCAGATGATGGGCAGAAAGAGGGGGAGCAGATGCTGGGCAGATAGAAGCGGGGACAGATGCTGCGGAGAGGGGGACAGATGATGGGCAGAGAGAGGGGGACAGATTGCTGCGGAGAGGGGGGCAGATGCTGGGCAGAGAGGGGGGACATGCTGCGGAGAGGGGGGACATGCTGCGGAGAGGGGGGCAGATGCTGGGCAGAGAGAGGGGGAGCATATGCTGGGCAGAGAGAGGGGAGCAGATGAGAGGGGGGGGACAGATGATGGGCAGAGAGAGGGGGGGGACAGATGCTGCGGAGAGGGGGGCAGATGATGGGCAGATAGAGGGGAGGCAGATGCTGGTCAGAGAGAGGGGGGACAGATGCTGCAGAGAGGGGGAGCAGATGATGGGCAGAGAGAGGGGGGACAGATGCTGCGGAGAGGGGGGCAGATGCTGGTCAGAGAGAGGGGGGCAGATGCTGGTCAGAGAGAGGGGGGACAGATGCTGGTCAGAGAGAGGGGGGACAGATGCTGCGGAGAGGGGGGCAGATGCTGGTCAGAGAGAGGGGGAACAGATGCTGCGGAGAGGGGGCAGATGATGGGCAGAAAGAGGGGGAGCAGATGCTGGGCAGACAGAAGGGGGGACAGATGCTGCAGAGAGGGGGACAGATGATGGGCAGAGAGAGGGGGGCAGATGCTTGGCAGAGAGACAGGAGGGGAGGCACATGCTTGACAGAGAGAGAACATGTAGCAGTCAGAGAGAGAGAGACAGCAGCTGCATTGAGAGGGTGGCAGAGACAGGCAGGAGCTATGGAGACAGAGGAGTCAGGTTGAATACATTACTCACATTTAGACAGGGGCCATGCTGTGACGGTTGAGGCTAGATCCAAGTGGCCTAAGGGACCTTTTCCGTCAGGGGGAGGAGCCACGACATAAGGGGGAGGAGCTACGCCAGCAGGACAGTTGCTCTAGTATCCACGCCACCAACTATTACCTTTAGTAATTAGGTGGCGAGCGAAGCGAGCCACCGCACCCGAAGCGCGGCGAGCAAAGCGAGCCCGCGAGGGTACTTTTCGGGTACCTTGTTCGGCCGTAGCTCCTCCACCTGGTGACGGGTCTCCTCCCCTAGGTACGTCAGAAGGTCCCTTCTCCCACTCCGATATAGAATCAACCATGCTGTGACATCCTCCGTGTTCCAGGGGTCAGAGGAGCATGTGACAGCTCCTCCAATCAGGGGCTCTTCTAATCAGCATGTGCCGAGCTCCTCCAATCACAGCTCGGCACATGTTCTTCTGACCTTATTGCTGATACCAGGGAGGGGAGGAGGGGAGGCACCGCAGTGAGATGCAGGGACTTCCCCTGCTGCTGCTCTCACAGTGAGCACGATCTAACCCCTCCTCCCATCCCTGTGATGCCGTCGCCGCTGCCTGTCATGCAGTGTGACAGGCGCAGCGGCAGCAGCAGAGCAGGGAGAGCGCCTCCCTGCTTTGCAGACTCTGAGCGGGTAGCGACGGACCTGGGCGCCTCTCTCATGTTTGGGGGGAGCGAGCTGCCCCCTTGCCCCCCCTATTCCGACGCCCCTGACAGCATCATAGGTAAAGACGAAGAGCAGGGAAGAGGCAAATGGAGTGAGAGGAGTAGCGGCATCACAGTCTGTGACACAGAGAGCAGAGCAGTGAGGGTGAGAGGATGAAGAGCCAGAGACAGAAGCAGCAGTCATAGGGGAGCAGCAAGAAACTATAATGGGGAAAGAATGAGAAGAGTGGTCCCATGAATGCCAGACTCAGGGCTGTGATGTAAGTAACACTGTATTTTGGTGGAAATTGTATGACTGACTATATTTAGTGCTATTATAGAAAGGCTGACAGTGTAAGAGTTACTGCAAAAATTCAAGATAAATCCAAAGTGCGCAATTAATGCTAACAAAGGGCAGCCGTCACATAAAACTAGGGAAACACCACATCCCTCAGTAAGTATCAAAAGAAAAAGATTGGTATATGTGCGTAGGCGCCCTTGTAGCAAAGATGAGAAAAACACAAAGGTGTTTATATAAAAACACACAAATTTAATAAAACAATTGTCACATACAACATATAGATTGTACGTTAGCAGGGAAAGGGAAAGGGATACTACTGCACTAGCATATTATAGAAAAGTTCCAAATTAGAACAAAGGAAACCCCTAGTTATATTCTATATCAGATATTTGAATTATATAGGGGGTGCTGGCACTGAATATATTGTTGCCAATATATAGTTGTGCACAAAAAGAAACCGAGAAGGATTGGACTTGAAGTGGCGCACTTAAACATTAAATTGATACATAAATTATAACTTTTATTAGAGTATATTTGTTAAAAAGACCTGTAGCTGTGAAATATTAAAACCAAAAACATATAAATTGACAAAACAAAGTGTGATATGTGTGAATAAAAGCCATCTGCCCACCGCAAATCACTAAGAGGGTGAGAAATCTTTGGGATCAGTGCAATCTATATGTTGTATGTGACAATTGTTTTATTAAACTTGTGTGTTTTTATATAAACACCTTTGTGTTTTTCTCATCTTTGCTACAAGGGCACCTACGCACATATACCAATCTTTTTCTTTTAGTGTAAGAGTTACTACATAGCAAACAGCTGACGGATATAAGAGGAAATTATAATATAATAATAAAAATACAGGTTGAGTCTCCCATATCCAAAATGCTTGGGACCAGAAGTATTTTGGATATCGGATTTTTCCGTATTTTGGAATAATTGCATACCATAATGAGATATCATGGCGATGGGACCTAAGTCTAAGCACAGAATACATTTATGTTTCATATACACCTTATACACACAGCCTGAAGGTCATTTAATACAATATTTTTAATAGCTTTGTGTAAACAAAGTTTGTGTTCATTCAGCCATCATAAAACAAAGTTTTCATTATATCAGTGTCATTTAAAAATGTCTGTATTTCGGAATATTCCGTATTTTGGAATATATGGATATGGGAAACTCAACCTGTAGTTTAATATGCTAGTAAATAAAATGTGCTGAAGCATCCCATCCCAGGTACAGAAGCTGAGAGAGAGAGAGAGAGAGGGGGGGGGGCTGATAACTGACATTTGTTGTCACCCATGTCAGGTGCCGCGCAGTAGTCTGTAGCTGCAGCATGAGAGATGCAGTACTGTATTAGTGCTATTGCCACCAGCAGCCCTGAAAATAAGACTAAGGGGTCTATTTACTAAGCCTTGAATGGAGATAAAGTGGACAGCGATAATGTACCAGCCAATCAGCTTCTAACTGCCATGTCACAGGCTGGGTTTGAGAAATAAAGTTAGGAGCTGGTTGGCTGTGCGTTTTCTCACAGGCTGCGATGAGGTCTGCACTGCCCATGCGTATGTACCGCAATGTGCAGCGTGATGAACCACACCAACGGAGAGCGCCGGCCAGCTACGGGATGGTGCGAAAATACCGATTGACAGGAAGAGGGCGTTTGTGTGTGGCAACTGACCGTTTTCAAGGAGTGTCCGGGAAATTGAAGGAGGGACCAGGCGTTTGAAGGGAGGGTTTCTGACGTCAGCTCCGGCCCCGATCATCACAGCAGCAGAGTAAGTCCTGGGCTTAGGTTTGTGCAGTTCTGCTACAAATGTGATCGCGCACCTGCACACATCCAATACCCTCCCCTGTAAGTGGCGAGTACCTGATCGCAGTGATGCAAAAAATGCATCCTGGCGATCAGGTCTGTATTAGGCCCTTTATCTCCATCCACTTTATCTTCATCCAAGGCTTAGTAAATAGACCCCTATGGGGCATATTGTATCAAAGCTTGGAGAGTGATAAAGTGGAAAAAGATCAACCAATAAACTCCTAACTGCCATGTTATATGCTATGTGTTTGAAAAATGACAGGAGCTGAATGGTTGGTACTTGTTATCTCTCTCCATTTTATCTCTGTATCTTTCACAAACATTTTTTGAGAAATATTCCTCAGAGTCTCTAACTTTCAAGAAGGTGCTCAGCCATCACACAGTAAGTTAATAAAAGTAACAGTGGTAGAACCTGGTCCAAGTCACATACAATAATTGTAGGCTCTGTGATGGTATCACTACAGAGACTGGTAATAGTGAAAGGAGATTCTAGATGTGTCTAGAGGCCCGTACACACTGGCCGATATATCGTCCGTTCTCTTGAACGGCTGATATATCGCGGGTCCGTCGGCCAGTGTGTACGGCCGATACGTCTGTGAACTCCATTGTTCACAGACGTATCGCGTCGGCCCCGCAGCACAGCCGGCGGCCAATATATCTATTGATATATTGGCGCGTCGCTGTGTGTGAAAGGCGGTCGGCCGACCGCCCGTACACATGCTGCGGCGGCCGGCGGTGATTGACAGCTGAACTGGGCGGGCGGGTGTACACGCCCACCCAGTTCATGACGTCAGTCCCCGACGGATCGGGCAGTGTGTATGCACAGCACACTGCCCGATCCGTCCATAGATATATCTGCAGATCAATTGATCTGCAGATATATCTTTCCAGTGTGTACCCACCTTCAGATAACAGTGTAGAACCATCACTTGCCCCTCCAGTATCACCGCACCTAGGCCCTCATTCATCATCATTTGCAGTTATGCTATTTTAGCAAAGCTGCAACTGCTATCACTTGCATGGGCAAAGCCGTCCAGCATGCTAATGGCGCCCAGTGATGCAATCGCTATTGAATTGCGATCGTATCAGTGAATAAGGGAAGAAATAAGGGAAGACCCCCTGCCTCTGCTGCCTGGCTGTGATGGCAGTTGGCCCGCCGGCATTTTCTCTGTCTCAGCGACCCGAAATAGCCCAACACCATCCTTGTTTTGGCTGCACCACTCCTACAACACCGACACCTCTGCCTGTCAATCAGGCAGAGGCGTTCGCTTCAATGTGATGCAATCATATTGGCTGGCCTTGAGCACGCCTAGAACGGCACTGCTCATTCGCAGTGGCCCGAGATTCAGCCAAATGCGATTGCATCGGTGATGCTAGCTGAAAGACTGCGTAGGGAACATACTGTGACCGCAGCAGCATAAACGCACCGTCGGGGCTTCCGCAGCGCCGCTCAGTGCATCACCTTGGCTTGGAAGGGGTTAATGTTTTGTGGTGGGAGGAACGTGGACAGAGTGTCCGAGGGGCTGATTGGCTGGATCATGTATAGGGGCTGGCCTGTCATACATATAGGCTGCTGACAGGTTACTTCCTCCCTCTTTTCAGCTCTTCTCGTGACACTGATAAGTAACTCCTTTTGTTATCAATTTAATTCTAAAAGTCTTTCCTTTTTCCAGCACTTTATTCCTTTTTCTCCCTATCTACCCTCTCTCTGCTTGCCCTTTATATCCCCTTCACCTATCTCTACTCCTATCCTTGCATTTTGCAGGCTCCCCTATCCCCCTGCTTTTCTCCTTATCAACTCCCCATACCTTCAGGCGCAGCGCAGGGCTCCCCGCACGGCTCCCCACACAGCTTCCGCACGGCTTAAGGACTCTGATGTTCGGCCGTCACGGGGTAGACCTGTGCTCCCTGCTGGGCTGGAGCTCCGGCGCGCGCGGCTGTGCACGGCACCCGCCCGCGCTCCCTGAGGCCTCACTCTCCTCTCCATCACCGCCGCTTGCTGCGGCGCTAGACGGAGCGACGGGGGGTCCGCGGCTGTCTGGTGCACGGCACCCGCCCGCGCTCCCTGAGGCCTCACTCTCCTCTCCATCACCGCCGCTGGCTGCGGCGCTAGACGGAGCGACGGGGGGTCCGCGGCTGTCTGATGCGGCCTGCCAGGGACGGTGTCCTGCCGTCCCTGGATCCGCTCGAGGCTGCTGCTGGACGGCCTGGCCACGTGGGGGCCGGGAAACAGTCTCCCGCCCTGCGCTTCGGCCGCCCGGGGGGGAGGGGTGGTTGTGGTAAACAATGGGGGGCAATATATGGTTTCAGCAGGAGGGAGGGGGGACCGCGCGGCTGCCAGACGCCAGGGGTCTGGCCAGCGCGCGCGTGCCACTACCTCCACGGGGGCTACAGGGACCCATATGAGGCCTGTTACTGCGCCCTGGGTGACACGCTCGCCGGCAGGCTCCCTCCTGTGGCAGGGCGGGGCAACACACACTCTGCGGCTTCGGATGGCCTGGTGCTGGCGACGGCCATTGTAATAATCTGTCGCCCAGGGGCGTGCCGCGTCCTCCTGCGGTGTGACGGGCTACCTGGCCTCTCCTGCCGTGGCTGGACCCGTGGGGATAGCCCCTTCCGGGTCTGCTCGCAGGCCACTTCGTACTACCGCCAGCCGTGACCGTGTGGCCCCTTACCGGTCTCATAGGGGGACGGCGGGAGGCGTGCGTTCTGAATCCCGCCCCGCGTCCGGTTGTCGGCTTCCGTCGCTGCAACAGATAGCCCTCAGTCCGACGTGGACATGCCTAGTTCTGGCGATTCTCCGGTTTCTCCTCCTGGGGCTACTGCTCGGGATGGGAGGAGGTCGCGGCGCGGCCTTTTCGGTCGGGGGTTAGCGGAGCGGACGTGCCATTGTACATGACAGTGAGGGATCATCGGAGTCCTTGCTCCCGACGGGAGTTTTGCAACCCTCCCGTGGGGCGCGCAACTCGCGTCCGGGTCTGATCTTCGAGCCATTTGTGCCTTTGTCGTGTCGGCGGTGGCTCCCTTGTTATCCTCCGTACCCGGGGGACCGTGTCTGGCCACCGCTTTTTTCGGAGGATAGCATTGCGCAATCTCTTATCCCGCCCCTGTCCTCTGCCTCGTCGGTCGCCCCGCCTACCCCACTCCCGGCGGCTGCTGGTTCGATAGGGGAACATTGTCTCTCTTTTGCTTCCCCAGCCGCGGACGTTGGGCCAGGAATGTAGTCAGGCGGCGCATCCACAAGTCGTACGTCGGCTGCTGGGAAAGATGGAGTTCCCCCTCGTACTGGTGAGTCTTCCTCGGACCCTGACTGGTCCAAGGGGAGCGCACTTTCCCCCCCATAGTGGGGGAGAAAGCTAGTACTCAGTCCCGCTCCTATAGCAGCGCGTAGGGTTAACGGCAGGCGCGATAGGCGCAGGCATCGGGGCACGGACTCTTCCCTTGCCTCCACGTCCTCAGAGGGTGTCCTCCTAAGACGATGGTTGGGACAGGGTCAAGCGTCAAAAAAACGGCGGCAGCGATGGCATTCCACCTCTTCCGCCTCGCACGTGTTGGCGGAGTCGGACTCCGTTACTGGCTACTGCGCCAACATGGAAATGCACAGTGGTCTCCGGCCCCGGGTCCAAGACTGGATCCGTAAGGGCCTATCTGTATATTTTGCCATTACTAGCGATGCTCGTATAGCCTTGCTTTCAACTAAGCAAAGGACCGGGGCAGCGAGGACGCTCTGCGCTCCTACCCGACTTGAGTTAGATCATGTCTATCCTTGCGGCGTGTTAATCAGAGACGCGCCCGGACGAACACATGAACATCATGTGCCATCAATTCTATATACATGTGCGGTACCATCCTTGGCGGCGTTACTACGAGGACTTCCTTCGCGAATGGCATGGGCGGCAGATCTATACCTTCGGTTAGAAGTATATGGTATTGTGCTCGGAGCTGCCGAAGGGTTCAGTCGGTACACCAGGAACGACGGGTTCCACGACCTGCCTCTCATTCTGCCGGCTTTGGAGGGGGTTCATGGCGCACAGGGCATGGTTAATGCTTCACTTTCAATCCTGCCCAACGCGGTTTGGGGCGGCGGTGTCACATTCGTCTCTCCTGATCAGCTGTGGCAGAGGCCTCGGGATCAAGGACTGCCCCAGTACACGGCGCAGGGGTAATTCCGGCCCCCACCCCAATTAGACTTCGGGCGCTCATACCCTGGCTGCGACGGTTTCCCGCGGCCAGTGGACGCCCTATTCTTACACTGGGTTTGCGCACCTCGTTTCCTCTTGCCGATACATGGACTGGCGGGTCCCGGGGCTAGTATGAACTTGCATTCGGCTCGGGAGTTTCTGGGCGTCCTCCGGCAGAAGGTTGCGGCTGCATTGTCGTTGGCCGGGATGATAGGCTTTCTCATCCATCTTTCCTGTCCTCTCGGGTCATCGGTTTATGAGGCTATCCCTATTATCAGGTAGGGTCGTTTACCAATCGGTATGTTTGATTCGGCCATAGATTCCATTCGGTCGTTTGGTTCGGGGGCGGTGATGTGTGAATTAAACATCGCGTCAGCATTTTGATCCTCCCGCTGCACCCTTTCGCCTTTCGATTTATGGGTTTTCAACTGGATGATGGCTAATACATCCATCGCTGCCTCCCTGTGGGGTTTTTTCTCTCTCGTGCGCTGACGTTGCAAGGTGCAGTTCTTTCCTCCGCTGGGGTCTGCAGCAGGCGACGGGCGAGCGGGGTATGTCGCACTACTTGAGGGATTTTCTTTTGCTCGGCCCACCTGGCTTTGTTCGCTGCATCGTCTTACTGCGGTGACCATTGGCAGGGTCCCTCCGCCTCCTTGTTTACCTCGGGATTCAGATGATGGTCTCTGTAGGCTCCTTGGGGACAATGTGTTGCGTCTTCCTGATGGTTTCCTCTATGAGCTTGCCGCGGACAAGCTTACTCTACAACAGGCTCAATCCTTCTTGGGCCCGCTTCTTTTGCTTGGAAGGTTATCCCAATGAGTAGAGTTTTTCTGTGGAAAATTGGAACGGGCGACAGTTGGGATTATACGCCCTCATCATTTTCTTAGTTTAGCACTCGAGGGGCTTATGTATTTGGGACGGATTTCTAGTTTCGTTTCACCTCCTCTTTGGAGTTTCTCACGGACGCCTCTGGTGCTTGCGATTCTTGCGGATGCTGGATATTTTCCCATGCTGGGCGCGGTGGCACTCTGGCGCTATGCCCTGCGTAACAAACGGGTGGTCTTCTGGTGCGACAATTTGGGCTTGGTTTTTTGCCATCATTAGGCAGGAGTCCACATCCTTGCTGGACTGCGGGTCTTCGTGAGATAGTATTGGTATGTTGGTTGAACAACATTACGTTGCGAGACAAGCATGTCCCGGCCGAGCGCAACAACATTGATGATACCCTTTCTCGCGGCGACTTGCAGTGGTTTCGGCAGTTAGCTCCTGCAGCTCTAATCCAAGGGGACTTCTGTCCTGCTTCTGCGTGCGGATTGGAGGATTTAGCCCAAAGGTCTTTGGTTCCTGCAGCTTTTACGGACAGTTGGCCCACATTTGCATTGGATTCGGGATGTCTGGGATGGTGGCAGAAGGCCGATCCCATAACATCTGGGTAGCAGGCCCTCCGGGATAGTGGCAGAAGGCCGATCCCATAACATCTGAGTAGCTGGCCCTCAGGGATAGTGGCAGAAGGCCGATCCCACAACATCTGGGTAGCAGGCCCTCAGGGATGGTGGCAGAAGGCCGATCCCACAACATCTGGGTAGCAGGCCCTCAGGGATGGTGGCAGAAGGCCGATCCCACAACATCTGGGTAGCAGACCCTCAGGGATGGTGGCAGAAGGCCGATCCCATAACATCTGGGTAGCAGGCCCTCAGGGATGGTGGCAGAAGGCCGATCCCACAACATCTGGGTAGCAGGCCCTCAGTGATGGTGGCAGGAGGCCGATCCCAGAACATCGGGGCAGACGGCCCTCCAACATTTAGGATATCATTTAAATTATAATTTTGAGATATTTTATTTTCATGAGCTGTCTGCTATCGGATATGGGTGATAAATATTTTCACCTGTCCCTTAGTTCGACAAGGAGTTTTTCATCCGAGTTTAGATTTAATAGGCCTTCCTTTCAGTCAATAAAGGCCGTCGACGTACGCCCCGAAGGTTTGGGGTGTGGGATTCAGCGCTCACGATACAAGGATACGGGGATACGATATGGGGATTCAAGGTTCGCCTCTTCATGGTGGCCTTTACGATGGCCTTCCATGGTGCCCTCAGGGGTGGGTGAGCTGGGGTCCGTTTCTCGGACTTCAGCCTCGCCCATGCTGGCGTCGTCGTATGCCCCGACGGTTTGTGGTGTCGGATTCAGCGCTCCAAGACGGACGTAGTCGGCAGGGGGCAGTGGGTTCGAGTGGGTCGGACTCGTGCGCGGGGCATTTGTCCAGTGCCGCGGCCCGGCCTTATTCGTCCCTTCGGCCTCCAACGCCCACCGGGTGGCTCGTCCATCGTGACGGTTCCCCGTTGTCCAGATATATCTCTCGGTCGGTTTTGGAGCGTTGTCTTTTGTACCTGGGTCTATCTCCGGCCGACACTGGGACTCACTCTTTCCGCATCGGCGCTGCGTCAGCAGCCGCTGCGGCGGGTTGGTCCGAAGTCGAAGTCCGGGCACTGGGTAGGTGGGGGTCTGGTATGCTGTATCAGGCTCTTTCCTCCCAGTGCGCCCCTTTGAGGACTAGCCGCTCGTCGCAGTTGCACTTTGCGATTGCGGGGGCCTTGAGGAATTTTTGTTTTATCGTTGGTTTTAATTACGGCTTTTGCCGGCTAACGAAGTTTTGTGTTTTTGCCTCAAGTCAAATTGGGCGACCCTCCCCCCCAAAACATCCTCCCCGTTAGGGAAGCAGTTAGGTGGCCCATCTACCACTCATTTTATCTTTAGTTTGTTTATTAACCTGCGTCACACCCTTCTATTGCAGGACGGCGGTTAAATCCGCACTAACTTTATATGATTTGACGGCCATTCATACATCTACGGGCTGTTCGTGTCTGCTCTGGCCTGTGACACAACCCGGCCGGAGCTGCAGGCTGTGCGCTGGTGGAGGCGTAGAGGCCTCCGCTGGGGACGGCCTGCTGGAATTGGCCGATTTGGATACCCGCGGTTTCTGGTTTTCATCTGGGTGGCATTGATCTGGTGCGCCGCACTGGGCTCGACCTTCGCCTCGAGATCAGACGTCAGCTGTCGAACTTAGGGCCGACTGGCCGTTTTGCCTAAACCTCTGGTAATACATCGTCCCTCGGCGGTCTTTGCATGGAGCCTTTAACCCCGGGGCAATTGACCTAATGCGGAGGCGGGTCAATGCGTTTGGCGGTCGTGCTGTCCTCCAGCATGGCGGCCTGGTCGTGCAGCTCCGTGGTATCTCCTTCCATGATCCATCACAGTACTGGTATGACGGGGTGCATCTTGTCGTCGGCTGGTATGCTGATCTTCTTGGAGGTCATTATTCACATTCTTAGGCCCCTTTAGGTAGTTTTTTCTTGGGTTTCCGTTGCGTTAGTCCGTTAGGTCTATTTGGTTACTTTCATTCTGCTTTTTAGATCCCTTTAGTTAGTCTTTTCGGAGTAGGTGGCGGTGGCAGGTTGGTAACCTGGCAGTTGGCCGGTTTCTGAACGGTTACTTAATTTTAATTATGAGTTCAAGGTTAGTAAGTTTGGGTGTACTTTTAGGAAAATTTTATAGTTTCATAATTAGTTTACGGGCATCGCTTTACCAAGTGGGTCCATATAACTGGTATAAACATATGTGGATGGTGGGGCCGGTGGCCCAATTTTTACCATGTAGGGGCGGAGCGTACCTCCGTCCCTGCAACTGTTGGTGGGCAGGGGTAGTGGCAGAAGGTCGACCCCTGTCCTTGGATTTTTGATTTTCGATGTCAGGGATGGAGGCAGGACGCCGATCCCGGAACATCTGGGGCAGAAGGCTCCCTCACACATATGTTTTTATTGCTTGTTTTTCTGTATTATAACATTGATCACCCATGTTACGTTTATCATGCTTAACCGTTCTTCTCCCCGCCACCTTAGTTAGAGAGGGAAGTCTGCATTTTAGTCTTAGTATTTAATAGGCCTTCCTCTCAGTCAGAAAATAAAAGCTGACCCCTTTCACGCCAATTACAGTTGTTGTGTCTTTATTTTATAAGATAAGTGTGCTTGAGTGGCGCATGGATGCATCTGACGTGTGAGGTTTAAGACTGCGTAGGGAACATACTGTGACCGCAGCAGCATAAACGCACCGTCGGGGCTTCCGCAGCGCCGCTCAGTGCATCACCTTGGCTTGGAAGGGGTTAATGTTTTGTGGTGGGAGGAACGTGGACAGAGTGTCCGAGGGGCTGATTGGCTGGATCATGTATAGGGGCTGGCCTGTCATACATATAGGCTGCTGACAGGTTACTTCCTCCCTCTTTTCAGCTCTTCTCGTGACCCGCCCTCCCGCCCTGGGGACTTGGTTTTGTTTTTATTTCATTTGTTCTACAGTCGGGTTCATTGTGTCGGCTTTTGGTGGCCGGTTTCTGAACGGTTACTTAATTTTAATTATGAGTTCAAGGTTAGTAAGTTTGGGTGTACTTTTAGGAAAATTTTATAGTTTCATAATTAGTTTACGGGCATCGCTTTACCAAGTGGGTCCATATAACTGGTATAAACATATGTGGATGGTGGGGCCGGTGGCCCAATTTTTACCATGTAGGGGCGGAGCGTACCTCCGTCCCTGCAACTGTTGGTGGGCAGGGGTAGTGGCAGAAGGTCGACCCCTGTCCTTGGATTTTTGATTTTCGATGTCAGGGATGGAGGCAGGACGCCGATCCCGGAACATCTGGGGCAGAAGGCTCCCTCACACATATGTTTTTATTGCTTGTTTTTCTGTATTATAACATTGATCACCCATGTTACGTTTATCATGCTTAACCGTTCTTCTCCCCGCCACCTTAGTTAGAGAGGGAAGTCTGCATTTTAGTCTTAGTATTTAATAGGCCTTCCTCTCAGTCAGAAAATAAAAGCTGACCCCTTTCACGCCAATTACAGTTGTTGTGTCTTTATTTTATAAGATAAGTGTGCTTGAGTGGCGCATGGATGCATCTGACGTGTGAGGTTTATAGGTCTCCTAGTGCCACACAGCACTGTGTATGCAAAGATGC
The DNA here is from genome assembly GCF_028390025.1 of Pseudophryne corroboree. Lineage (NCBI taxonomy): Eukaryota > Metazoa > Chordata > Amphibia > Anura > Myobatrachidae > Pseudophryne > Pseudophryne corroboree. Next base: position 516,830,808 of record NC_086449.1, read on the forward strand.
TAATCAGCAGCAGTCAGGCCTAATAATTACCCACAGACCAAGAGGCTTTATTTGCATGACCGACTGTTTACACTACAGGAACAGGATTAGCCCTCAGAATCCAACAACCAGTAGCAACAACACAAAAAAAGCCAAATTGTGCATCATCCCAAGTCTGTAAGCGTGCATCATACCAAAATGCTTAAACTTGTACAGTAAATGTACATGTGCATGGTTTTCTACCTAGACTCATGAAGAGAACCACATCTTATTTATTAGTGACATAGGGGGTAATTCCAAGTTGATCGCAACAGGAAATTTTTTAGCAGTTGGGCAAAACCATGTGCACTGCAGGGGAGGCAGATGTAACATGTGCAGAGAGAGTTACATTTGGGTGGGTTATTTTGTTTCTGTGCAGGGTAAATACTGGCTGCTTTATTTTTACACTGCAATTTAGATTGCAGATTGAACACACCCCACCCAAATCTAACTCTCTCTGCACATGTTACATCTGCCTCCCCTGCAGTGCAAATGGTTTTGCCCAACTGCTAACAAAAATCCTGCTGCGATCAACTTGGAATTACCCCCATATTCACTATATAACAGTTATAGATATTTTGCAAGAGATAAAAGAAATATGTAAGTGCGCAGTCAACAGCGGCTGGTAGGAGGATGGTCAGGTCCTTCAATATATAGATAAAAAGAAAACAGTATACCAGCGCTGACTGAAAATAATAAGACGGTTTGCTTATATAAAAAGATAACAAATTTATTATTACATTTAAAAACACAGGAATCGATTTCTATTACTAGTGATGAGCGGGTTCGGTTCCTCGGAATCCGAACCCCCCCGAACTTCATGCATTTTACACGGTTCCGAGGCAGACTTGGATCCTCCCGCCTTGCTCGGTTAACCCGAGCGCGCCCGAACGTCATCATCCCGCTGTCGGATTCTCGCGAGATTCCTATTCTATATAAGGAGCCGCGCGTCACCGCCATTTTCACTCGTGCATTGGAGATGATAGGGAGAGGATGTGCAGCGTTCTCTCAGTTGTGTTCAGTGTGCTGCAAATATCTGTGCTCAATGTGCTTGCAAATATCTGTGCTCAGTGTGCTTGCAAATATCTGTGCTCAGTGTGCTGAAAATATCTACGTTCTCTGCCTGAAAAACGCTCCATATCTGTGCTGCATTGTAGTATATAGTAGGAGGACAGTGCAGAATTTTGCTGACCAGTGACCACCAGTATTATATCAGTATGGTACAGTAGTCCACTGCTCTACCTACCTCTGTGTCGTCAAGTATACTATCCATCCATACCTGTGGTGCATTTAAGTTTTGCGCAGTATATATAGTAGGAGGACAGTGCATAATTTTGCTGACCACCAGTATATAATATATAGCAGTATGGTACAGTAGTCCACTGCTCTACCTACCTCTGTGTCGCCAAGTATACTATCCATCCATACCTGTGGTGCATTTAAGTTTTGCGCAGTATATATAGTAGGAGGACAGTGCATAATTTTGCTGACCACCAGTATATAATATATAGCAGTATGGTACAGTAGTCCACGGCTCTACCTACCTCTGTGTCGTCAAGTATACTATCAATCCATACCTGTGGTGCATTTAAGTTTTGCGCAGTATATATAGTAGGAGGACAGTGCATAATTTTGCTGACCACCAGTATATAATATATAGCAGTACGGTACAGTAGTCCACTGCTCTACCTACCTCTGTGTCGTCAAGTATACTATCCATCCATACCTGTGGTGCATTTAAGTTTTGCACAGTATATATAGTAGGAGGACAGTGCATAATTTTGCTGACCACCAGTATATAATATATAGCAGTACGGTACAGTAGGCCACTGCTCTACCTACCTCTGTGTCGTCAAGTATACTATTCATCCATACCTGTGGTGCATTTTAGTTGTGCGCAGTATATATAGTAGGAGGACAGTGCCGAATTTTGCTGACCACCAGTATATAATATATAGCAGTACGGTACAGTAGTCCACTGCTCTACCTACCTCTGTATCGTCAAGTATACTATCCATCCATACCTGTGGTGCATTTTAGTTGTGCGCAGTATATATAGTAGGAGGACAGTGCAGAATTTTGCTGACCACCAGTATATAATATATAGCAGTACGGTACAGTAGGCCACTGCTCTACCTACCTCTGTGTCATCAAGTATACTATCCATCCATACCTGTGGTGCATTTTAGTTGTGCGCAGTATATATAGTAGGAGGACAGTGCAGAATTTTGCTGACCACCAGTATATAATATATAGCAGTACGGTACAGTAGGCCACTGCCCTACCTACCTCTGTGTCGTCAAGTATACTATCCATCCATACCTGTGGTGCATTTTAGTTGTGCGCAGTATATATAGTAGGAGGACAGTGCAGAATTTTGCTGACCATCAGTATATAATATATAGCAGTACGGTACAGTAGGCCACTGCCCTACCTACCTCTGTGTCGTCAAGTATACTATCCATCCATACCTGTGGTGCATTTTAGTTGTGCGCAGTATATATAGTAGGAGGACAGTGCAGAATTTTGCTGACCACCAGTATATAATATATAGCAGTACGGTACAGTAGGCCACTGCTCTACCTACCTCTGTGTCATCAAGTATACTATCCATCCATACCTGTGGTGCATTTTAGTTGTGCGCAGTATATATAGTAGGAGGACAGTGCAGAATTTTGCTGACCACCAGTATATAATATATAGCAGTACGGTACAGTAGGCCACTGCCCTACCTACCTCTGTGTCGTCAAGTATACTATCCATCCATACCTGTGGTGCATTTTAGTTGTGCGCAGTATATATAGTAGGAGGACAGTGCAGAATTTTGCTGACCACCAGTATATAATATATAGCAGTACGGTACAGTAGTCCACTGCTCTACCTCTGTGTCATCAAGTATACTACAAAAGTTCAGTAAAATGACCCAAAAATCAAAATTAAAAGCGTCTGATGAGAAGCGTAAACTTGCCAATATGCCATTTACGACACGGAGTGGCAAGGAACGGCTGAGGCCCTGGCCTATGTTCATGGCTAGTGGTTCAGATTCACATGAGGATGGAAGCACTCATCCTCTCGATAGAAAACTGCAGTACCACTCCTAGATGGGCCAGGTGTTTTTGTCGGCCACTTGGGTCGCTTAGCTTAGTCACATAGCTACCTCATTGCACCTCTTTTTTTCTTTGTAGCATGTGCTGTTTGGGGACTATTTTTTTTAAAATCTGCCATCCTGTCTGACACTGCAGTGCCACTCCTAGGTGTTTGTGTCGGCCACTTGGGTCGCTTAGCTTAGTCACACAGCTACCTCATTGCACCTCTTTTTTTCTTTGCATCATGTGCTGTTTGGGGACTATTTTTTAAATCTGCCATCCTGTCTGACACTGCAGTGCCACTCCTAGATGGGCCAGGTGTTTGTGTCGGCCACTTGGGTCGCTCAGCTTAGCCATCCAGCGACTTTGGTGCACCTCTTTTTTTCTTTGCATCATGTGCTGTTTGGGGACTATTTTTTAAATTGTCCATCCTGTCTGACACTGCAGTGCCACTCCTAGATGGGACAGGTGTTTGTGTCGGCCACTTGGGTCGCTTAGCTTAGTCACACAGCTACCTCATTGCACCTCTTTTTTTCTTTGCATCATGTGCTGTTTGGGGACTATTTTTTAAATCGTCCATCCTGTCTGACACTGCAGTGCCACTCCTAGATGGGACAGGTGTTTGTGTTGGCCACTTGGGTCGCTTAGCTTAGCCACACAGCTACCTCATTGCACCTCTTTTTTTCTTTGCATCATGTGCTGTTTGGGGACTATTTTTTAAATTGTCCATCCTGTCTGACACTGCAGTGCCACTCCTAGATGGGACAGGTGTTTGTGTCGGTCGCTTAGCTTAGTCACACAGCTACCTCATTGCACCTCTTTTTTTCTTTGCATCATGTGCTGTTTGGGGACTATTTTTTAAATCGTCCATCCTGTCTGACACTGCAGTGCCACTCCTAGATGGGCCTGGTGTTTGTGTCGCCCACTTGGGTCGCTTAGCTTAGTCATCCAGCGACCTTGGTGCAAATTTTAGGACTAAAAATAATATTGTGAGGTGTGAGGTGTTCAGAATAGACTGGAAATGAGTGGAAATTATGGTTATTGAGGTTAATAATACTATGGGATCAAAATGACCCCCAAATTCTATGATTTAAGCTGTTTTTGAGGGTTTTTTGTAAAAAAAAACACCCGAATCCAAAACACACCCGAATCCGACAAAAAATTTTCAGGGAGGTTTTGCCAAAACGTGTCCGAATCCAAAACACGGACGCGGAACCGAATCCAAAACCAAAACACAAAACCCGAAAAATGTCCGGTGCACATCACTGCCTATTACCCATTGGTGTTAGCACTTGCAAATAATGTTATCTCAGATAGCATTCACCGAAACACAAGAATAGTTACCGAGTCCACAATAAGTGATATGATGGCATCAGCTTTAGGAACGGTCCATTGCTAGCTGTATAGGTGGATCCGGTCTTTGTTTGTGAAGTTTCCTCAATGATTGGAAGTGTCCATTTGTAGCCAAGGGTTACAAAGTCCCAGAGATTATGTCGGAGGGTGATATCCAAAACTCATATCAAAACGAGAATTGAAACTGTTATTTATTTTCTCTAACGTCCTAGTGGATGCTGGGACTCCGTCAGGACCATGGGGAATAGCGGGCTCCGCAGGAGACAGGGCACATCTAAATAAAGCTTTTAGGATCACATGGTGCGTACTGGCTCCTCCCCCTATGACCCTCCCCCAAGCCTCAGTTAGGTTTTTGTGCCCGTCCGAGAAGGGTGCAATCTAGGTGGCTCTCCTAAAGAGCTGCTTAGAAAAAGTTTTTTTTAGGTTTAAATCTCAGTGAATCCTGCTGGCAACAGGATCACTGCATCGAGGGACTTAGGGGAGAGATTTCCAACTCACCTGCGTGCAGGATGGATTGGAGTCTTAGGCTACTGGACACTTAGCTCCAGAGGGAGTCGGAACACAGGTCCTCCTGGGGTTCGTCCCGGAGCCGCGCCGCCGATCCCCCTTACAGACGCTGAAGACGGAGGTCCGGAAAGCAGGCGGCAGAAGACTCCTCAGTCTTCATGAAGGTAGCGCACAGCACTGCAGCTGTGCGCCATTGTTGCTACACGTCTCACTGATTCAGTCACGGAGGGTGCAGGGCGCTGCTGGGGGCGCCCTGGGCAGCAATATTAAATACCTTTAGTGGCAAAATAAATACATCACATATAGCCATTAAGGCTATATGTATGTATTTAACCCAGGCCAGTTTTCTTAAAACCCGGGAGAAAAGCCCGCCGAAAAAGGGGCGGAGCTTATTCTCCTCAGCACTCAGCGCCATTTTCCTGCTCAGCTCCGCTGGTGAGGAAGGCTCCCAGGACTCTCCCCTGCACTGCACTACAGAAACAGGGTAACAAAGAGAAGGGGGGCATAATTTGGCGATATTGATATATTAAAAGCGCTTATATCAAAAACAACACCTTCTAGGGTTGTTTATATACATTTATAGCGCTTTTGGTGTGTGCTGGCAAACTCTCCCTCTGTCTCCCCAAAGGGCTAAGAGGGTCCTGTCTTCGATTAGAGCATTCCCTGTGTGGCTGCTGTGTGTCGGTACGTGTGTGTCGACATGTATGAGGACGATGTTGGTGTGGAGGCAGAGCAATTGCCGGTAATGGTGATGTCACCCCCTAGGGAGTCGACACCGGAATGGATGGCTTTAGTTATGGAATTACGTGATAATGTTAGCACATTACAAAAGTCAGTTGACGAAATGAGACGGCCGGAAAACCAGTTAGTACCGGCTCAGGCGTCTCAGACACCGTCAGGGGCTGTAAAACGTCCCTTACCTCAGTCAGTCGACACGGGTACCGACACAGATGAATCTAGTGTCGACGGTGAAGAAACAAACGTATTTTCCAATAGGGCCACACGTTATATGATCACGGCAATCAAGGAGGCTTTGCAGATCTCTGATACTGCTGGTACCTCAAAAAGGGGTATTATGTGGGGGGTGAAAAAAACTACCTGTAGCTTTTCCAGAATCAGAGGAATTGAATGACGTGTGTGACGAAGCGTGGGTTAACCCAGATAGAAAACTGCTAATTTCCAAGAAGTTATTGGCATTATACCCTTTCCCACCAGAGGTTAGGGCGCGCTGGGAAACACCCCCTAGGGTGGATAAGGCGCTCACACGTTTATCAAAGCAAGTGGCGTTGCCGTCTCCTGATACGGCCGCCCTCAAGGATCCAGCAGATAGGAGGCTGGAAACTACACTGAAGAGTATATAAACACATACTGGTGTTATACTGCGACCGGCAGTAGCCTCAGCCTGGATGTGCAGTGCTGGGGTAGTGTGGTTGGATTCTCTGACTGAAAATATTGATACCCTGGATAGGGACAGTATTTTATTGACTCTAGAGCAATTAAAGGATGCTTTTCTTTATATGCGAGATGCTCAGAGGGATATTTGTACTCTAGCATCAAGAGTAAGCGCGATGTCCATATCTGCCAGAAGAAGTTTATGGACGCGACAGTGGTCAGGTGATGCGGATTCCAAAAGGCATATGGAAGTATTGCCATATAAAGGAGAGGAATTATTTGGGGTCGGTCTTTCGGACCTGGTGGCCACGGCAACTGCCGGCAAATCCACTTTTTTACCTCAGACCCCCTCCCAACAGAAAAAGACACCGTCTTTTCAGCCGCAGTCCTTTCGCTCCTATAAAAACAAGCGACCAAAAGGACAGTCTTATCTGCCGCGAGGCAGAGGAAAGGGTAAGAGAGGGCAGCAAGCAGCCCCTGCCCAGGACCAGAAGCCCGCCCCGGGTTCTACAAAGCCATCAGCATGACGCTGGGGCTTTACAAGCGGACTCAGGAGCGGTGGGGGGTCGACTCAAGATTTTCAGCAATCAGTGGGCTCGCTCACAAGTGGACCCGTGGATCCTGCAGATAATATCTCAGGGTTACATGTTGGAGTTCGAAAGGTCTCCCCCTCGCCGGTTCCTAAAGTCTGCTTTACCAACGTCTCCCTCAGAAAGGACGTCGGTTTTGGAAGCCATTCACAAGCTGTATTCTCAGCAGGTGATAGTCAAGGTACCCCTCCTACAACAGGGAAAGGGGTATTATTCCACACTATTTGTGGTACCGAAGCCGGACGGTTCGGTAAGACCTATTCTAAACCTGAAATCCTTGAACCTGTACATACAGAAATTCAAGTTCAAGATGGAGTCACTCAGAGCAGTGATAGCGAATCTGGAAGAAGGGGACTTCATGGTGTCCCTGGACATAAAGGATGCTTATCTGCATGTCCCAATTTACCCCTCACACCAAGGGTATCTCAGGTTCGTGATACAAGACTGTCATTATCAGTTTCAAACGCTGCCGTTTGGTTTGTCCACGGCCCCTCGGGTCTTTACCAAGGTAATGACCGAAATGATGGTTCTTCTACGAAGAAAAGGCGTATTAATTATCCCTTACTTGGACGATCTCCTGATAAGGGCAAAGTCCAGAGAACAGCTGGAAGTCGGTGTAGCACTAACCCAGGTAGTGCTTCAGCAACACGGGTGGATTCTGAATCTTCCAAAATCTCAATTGACCCCGAAAACTCGTCTGCTGTTCCTGGGAATGATTCTGGACACGGTTCAGAAAAAGGTGTTTCTCCCGGAGGAGAAAGCAAGGGAGTTATCCGAACTTGTCAGGAACCTCCTAAAACCAGGAACTGTGTCAGTACATCAATGCACAAGAGTCCTGGGAAAGATGGTGGCTTCTTACGAAGCGATTCCATTCGGCAGATTCCATGCACGGACATTTCAGTGGGATCTGCTGGACAAATGGTCCGGATCGCATCTGCACATGCATCAGCGGATAACACTGTCACCAAGAACAAGGTTGTCTCTCCTGTGGTGGTTGCAGAGTGCCCATCTGTTAGAGGGCCGCAGATTCGGCATACAGGACTGGGTCCTGGTGACTACGGATGCCAGCCTACGAGGCTGGGGAGCAGTCACACAGGGAAGAAACTTCCAGGGCGTGTGGTCAAACCTGGAGACGTCCCTTCACATAAATATACTGGAGCTAAGAGCGATCTACAATGCTCTAAGCCTGGCAAAATCGCTGCTTCAGGGTCAGCCGGTGTTGATCCAGTCGGACAACATCACGGCAGTCGCCCACGTAAACCGACAAGGCGGCACGAGAAGCAGAAGAGCAATGACAGAAGCTGCAAGGATTCTGCGCTGGGCGGAGAATCATGTCATAGCACTGTCAGCAGTGTTCATCCCGGGAGTGGACAACTGGGAAGCAGACTTCCTCAGCAGACACGACGTTCACCCGGGAGAGTGGGGACTTCATCCAGAAGTCTTCCACATGATTGTGAACCGTTGGGAAAGACCAAAGGTGGACATGATGGCGTCTCGCCTCAACAAAAAATTGGACAGATATTGCGCCAGGTCAAGAGACCCTCAGGCAATAGCTGTGGACGCTCTGGTAACACCGTGGGTGTACCAGTCAGTGTATGTGTTCCCTCCTCTGCCTCTCATACCAAAGGTACTGAGAATTATACGGAAAAGAGGAGTAAGAACAATACTGGTGGCTCCGGACTGGCCAAGAAGAACTTGGTATCCGGAACTTCAAGAGATGCTCACGGAGGATCCATGGCCTCTACCTCTAAGAAGGGATCTGCTTCAGCAGGGACCTTGTATGTTCCAAGACTTACCGCGTCTGCGTTTGACGGCATGGCGGTTGAACGCCGGATTCTAAAAGAAAAGGGCATTCCAGAGGAAGTTATTCCTACCTTGATTAAGGCTAGAAAGGAAGTGACTGTACAACATTATCACCGCATTTGGCGAAAATATGTTGCGTGGTGTGAGGCCAAGAAGGCTCCAACGGAAGAATTTCAATTGGGTCGATTCTTACATTTCCTGCAAGCAGGATTGTCTATGGGCCTAAAATTGGGGTCCATTAAAGTTCAAATTTCGGCCTTATCAATCTTCTTCCAGAAGGAATTGGCATCAGTGCCTGAAGTACAAACTTTTGTCAAAGGTGTACTACATATACAACCCCCAATAGTGCCTCCAGTGGCACCGTGGGATTTGAACGTAGTTTTGAATTTTCTCAAATCTCATTGGTTTGAGCCTCTAAAATCGGTAGATTTAAAATACCTTACATGGAAGGTAACCATGCTATTGGCCCTGGCTTCAGCCAGGAGAGTTTCAGAGTTGGCGGCTTTATCATACAAAAGCCCATATCTGATTTTCCATTCGGACAGGGCAGAACTGCGGACACGTCCTCATTTTCTCCCTAAGGTGGTTTCGGCTTTTCACTTGAACCAGCCTATTGTGGTGCCTGCGGCTACTAGCGACTTGGAGGACTCCAAGTTACTGGACGTTGTCAGAGCATTAAAAATATATATTTCAAGGACAGCTGGAGTCAGAAAATCTGACTTGTTGTTTATATTGTATGCACCCAACAAGATGGGTGCTCCTGCGTCTAAACAGACGATTGCACGTTGGATCTGTAGCACAATCCAACTTGCACATTCTGTGGCAGGCCTGCCACAGCCTAAATCTGTAAAGGCCCACTCCACAAGGAAAGTGGGCTCATCTTGGGCGGCTGCCCGAGGGGTCTCGGCATTACAACTTTGCCGAGCAGCTACGTGGTCAGGGGAGAACACGTTTGTAAAATTTTACAAATTTGATACTCTGGCTAAGGAGGACCTGGAGTTCTCTCATTCGGTGCTGCAGAGTCATCCGCACTCTCCCGCCCGTTTGGGAGCTTTGGTATAATCCCCATGGTCCTGACGGAGTCCCAGCATCCACTAGGACGTTAGAGAAAATAAGAATTTACTTACCGATAATTCTATTTCTCATAGTCCGTAGTGGATGCTGGGCGCCCATCCCAAGTGCGGATTGTCTGCAATACTTGTACATAGTTATTGTTACAAAGATCGGGTTATTACTATTGTTGTGAGCCATCTTTTCAGAGGCTACTTCGTTTTTTGTTATCATACTGTTAACTGGGTTCAGATCACAAGTTGTACGGTGTGATTGGTGTGGCTGGTATGAGTCTTACCCGGGATTCAAGATCCTTCCTTATTGTGTACGCTCGTCCGGGCACAGTACCTAACTGAGGCTTGGGGGAGGGTCATAGGGGGAGGAGCCAGTACGCACCATGTGATCCTAAAAGCTTTATTTAGATGTGCCCTGTCTCCTGCGGAGCCCGCTATTCCCCATGGTCCTGACGGAGTCCCAGCATCCACTACGGACTATGAGAAATAGAATTATCGGTAAGTAAATTCTTATTATTAAAATAAGGTCAGATAAGGCCAGTCACATGATATACATATCACGTGATCTAGGTCCTATCCAATCCCATTGGTCCAAATGGGGACATGTGAGCTGTAACCCTTGGCTACAAATGGACACTTCCAATCACTGAGGAAACTTCACAAACAAAGACCGGATCCACCTATACAGCTAGCAATGGACCTTTCCTAAAGCTGATGCCATCATATCACTTATTGTGGACTCGGTAACTATTCTTGTGTTTCGGTGAATGCTATCTGGAGACTGTCCTAGCTATAAGGATACATTAAATGTCATAAAGGAGAGCTGAAATACAATATATTTTATCCAGTGAGATAACATTGTTTGCAAGTGCTAATACCAATGGGTAATAGGAATCGATTCCTGTGTTTTTAAATGTAATAATAAATTTGTTATCTTTTTATATAAGCAAACCATCTTATTATTTTCAGCCAGCGCTGGTATACTGTTTTCTTTTTAGTTATAGATATTTATTGATCTGAATAATATACAGGTTGAGTATCCCATATCCAAATATTCCAAAATACGGAATATTCCGAAATATAGAATTTTTTAAGTCAGGATCAGCAAGTGAAACCTTTGTTTTCTAATGGCTCAATGTACACAAACTTTGTTTAATACAGAAAGGTATTAAACATATTGCATTAAATGACCTTCAGGCTGTGTGTATAAGGTGTATATGAAACAAATGCATTCTGTGCTTAGACTTGAGTCCCATCACCATGATATCTCATTATGGTATGCAATTATTCCAAAATACGGAAGAATCCGATATCCAAAATACTTCTGGCCCCAAGCATTTTGGATAAGGGATACTCAACCTGTATAGCTGCATCATATTTAACATGTATATTGAATTCTTAGGTATTAAATGTTTTAACTAATTATTATTTTTAACATATATCTATTATATGTTGGGTAACAGGGGTTATGGCGGTGAACCTAATTTTTCAAAATTCACTGTAAATTGTTTTTGATATAAAGATAATTGATATAAAATGACAGTGCATATTAATGAATAGTAAACTATGTAGGGCTTACAATAACACTTCCCAATAGCTTGATGGGTTGCAGCTTGTTCCTTAGTATACCATAGGTGGGTCCATAGGTGGGAAGTAGGAACAAAAATTTTCATGAGGGGTGCAAAAGGCCAAGAACTTCTATAGGGCCTGGAGCCCTTTTTTTTGTGTTTGGTATAACAGTGACTGTAGATATACAAAGACTCCCAATCCTATGTTAATTTTCATCAGTATTTCTGGGGCTGACCAATCCCAGTTTCATTGTTTATTTTACTAGAAAAAAATTATTTCTACTTTATTAAATAATAAAAATGATGATTGTTTTTAAAATTGTCTACCAATTAGTAGAATAGCAATATAAAGTTAGATACATTAAATTGTTCATCTTAAAAATGTACATTGTACTGTGTGGGAAGATCCGTATGGGAGCTGATAGAGTGGATGAGAATGTTATTTGGTGCTGGGAGAGTGGACTGATGATAGAATATAGAGGAATTGGTTAATGGATTCTCGGGGGGGGGGGGGGGGGGGGGATTGATGGATTTTTGAGCAAATGGTTTCATAGGGTGTTAATTGATTTGTGATGTGTCATGTGTGTCAGTGTGTGTATGGGGTGGGGTGCTGGGTGGCGCCATGAGTTAGCCTGCTCTGGGCAACATGGCTCTATGCCTCTGCAAAGGCACCCACTGTCTACCCTACAATCTGATGACAATGAGACGGGCCACAGTCATTCGCTCTCTCTGTTCCATTGTTGTACAACTTATAGGAACAGCCAATGGGAAGTGCAGCTTCCCGCTCTTGTGTGTCTACTAATGCTTACTGCAAATTGTGATAGCAAAATGAATGAGGCTTCTAAGTAAACAAAAAAGAAAAGGGTTTGCAAGAAGAGTATTACGCACACATGAAGATAACGTCTATTTTGGTAATCAGAAACGACAGCAGTTGGCGAGTTCAAATAAATCTGTTATTGCTTCATCCCCATGTTTATTTCATTTATCCCCATTCGCTTTTGTGTAGAAGTTAATGAGGTGGCAAAACACAGTCTTTGCCCCCCCAAAGGAAATAATGGGGGGGGGAGACACTGCTCCCTCTGTACCCTTCCCCGGTTCCTACGCCCACTTCTCCGGTTCCTACATCCAGTGCTAGATATCCATCAGAAACAGGCTTCCATCCTCTGTACGCACAACTCATAATCATAGCTGTTGATTCACACCCACAACACTCATATGACACGCCCACAAGTCTTGGTGATTCTTTGCCACCATCCAGTTCCCCAAAATGCTCTATGTCACAAAAAGACAGATCAGGCAAGGGTGCGTCCAACTCAGAATAGGATGGGCATATGCAAAAAGTCACTTCTGCGCATTTGCTGTAATCTATATGTGCAAAAGTTTGCTGTTACATTATTTAACTATTTACCATTAAGCCCACAACCAGGGCTGAAAGTCCAGGGCTGGCTGTCCTTATCCCCCTAACTGGTTCAGACTGGTGCTGGTAATTGGAAGATAGGGGAACCCCATTCTATCTTTTCCGTCTATTTTTAATACCAGCCTTGGCTCAGAGATCTGGGACTAGGGCTAGTTATTGGTTTGGGGAGGACCACGCACATTGTACATTTAACCATTTATTTACTTGTAAACATAACATCTGTGAAGTGCTTTGGGCATGCAGGTCTTGTGGATGATTCTGCAGGCTCTATCATTTGAACAAACCTGATGGTTAGTAAATCTGGAGTTTCTATTGTCTAAGTAAAATAAAAACAAAAAAAAAACAATGTTTGGGCTGATGGTCTAAAGTTGGGTTTTCTGCCATTTACTGTCGAATTTGCCGTTAGTAAATCTCCAAAAATCAAAATCAATGGAAAATCACATAAACCCCCTAAATTGATTCTAAATAAATTTACGCCAGTGTTAGGAAATAGTTATTTTATCTTTACAGTCTCAATAATGGTGTTGTGCTTGTGCTCCAACTACAGTATGAGTTAATTAGAGATGAGCGGGTTCGTTCCATGGGATCCGAACACCCCCGAACTTCATCCATTTTACACAGTTCCGAGGCAGCCTCGGATCTTCCCGCCTTGCTCGGTTAACCAGAACGCGCCCGAACGTCATCATCCCGCTGTCGGATTCTCGCGAGATTCGTATTCTATATAAGGAACCGCGCGTCGCCGCCATTTTCACTCGTGCATTGGAGATTGAACGGAGAGGACGTGGCAGCGTTCTCTCCCTGAAAAGCTCCGTAATCTGTGCTCAGTGTGCTGCAAATATCTGTGCTCACTCAGTGTGCTGCAAATAATCTGTGCTCAGTGTGCTGCAAATATCTGTGCTCAGTGTGCTGCAAATAATCTGTGCTCAGTGTGCTGAAAATATCTACGTTCTCTGCCTGAAAATGCTCCATATCTGTGCTCAGTGTGCTGCAAATATCTGATCAGTGTGCTGCATTGTGGGGACTGGGGACCACCAGTATAAGTATATACATGATGTGGTCATTCACTGGTACCTGGTGACAGAACGTATACTGGATTCCCTCACAATGTAACTTTATATCTGTCACTTATATACATGATGTGGTCATTCACTGGTACCTGGTGACAGAACGTATACTGGATTCCCCCACAATGTAACTTTATATCTGTCACCTATATACATGATGTGGTCATTCACTGGTACCTGGTGACAGAACGTATACTGGATTCCCTCACAATGTAACTTTATATCTGTCACTTATATACATGATGTGGTCATTCACTGGTACCTGGTGACAGAACGTATACTGGATTCCCCCACAATGTAACTTTATATCTGTCACCTATATACATGATGTGGTCATTCACTGGTACCTGGTGACAGAACGTATACTGGATTCCCCCACAATATAACTTTATATCTGTCACCTATATACATGATGTGGTCATTCACTGGTACCTGGTGACAGAACGTATACTGGATTCCCCCACAATATAACTTTATATCTGTCACCTATATACATGATGTGGTCATTCACTGGTACCTGGTGACAGAACGTATACTGGATTCCCCCACAATGTAACTTTATATCTGTCACCTATATACATGATGTGGTCATTCACTGGAACCTGGTGACAGAATGTATACTGGATTCCCCCACAATGTAACGTTATATCTGTCACCTATATACATGATGTGGTCATTCTGGTCATTCACTGGTGCCTGGTGACAGAACGTATACTGGATTCCCCCACAATGTAACTTTATATCTGTCACCTATATACATGATGTGGTCATTCACTGGTACCTGGTGACAGAACGTATACTGGATTCCCCCACAATGTAACTTTATATCTGTCACCTGTATACATGATGTGGTCATTCACTGGTACCTGGTGACCAGGAGCGGTCCTAGGTGCGGGCAAGCAGTGCCTGCGCCCGGGGCGCTGCGGCCGCAGTCACCCCGCAGGCACCGCCGCCTACCCGCACCCCGGCTGCAGCAGACGCCGTGGGCTGTGTGGGCGTCCGCTGCAGCTGGCTCCAGTGACAGACACTAGAGGTCAGGATTGACCTCTAGTGTCTGTGCGGCGCTGCTATGGGAGAGACGTCATGACGTCTCTCCCATACAGAGGAGCCGGCGGCCAGACGGAGCGGCAGCAGCAGCCGGTCGGGAAGCAGGAGCGGGGCAGTGGTAAGTATTGTTTTTTTTATTTTTGTGTGTGTGTGTGTTAACAGGGGGCACAGCAGCAGAGGCAACAACTATTGGCACAACGGGGCACAGCAGCAGAGGGCACAACGGGGCAAAGCAGCAGAGGGCACAACGGGTCACAGCAGCAGAGGGCACAACTATCAGGGGCACAGCAAGAGAGGGCACAACAGGGGGCACAGCAGCAGAGGGCACAACTATCGGGGGCACAGCAACAGGGGGCACAGCAGCAGAGGGCACAACAGGGGTCACAGCAGCAGAGGGCACAACAGGGGGCACAGCAGCAGAGGGCACAGCCATTGGGGACACAGCTACAGGGGGCACAGCAGCAGAGGGCACAACTACTGGGGACACAGCAACAGGGGGCACAGCAGCAGAGGGCACAACTACTGGGGACACAGCAACAGGGGGCACAGCAGCAGAGGACACAACTATTGGGGGCACAGCAACAGGGGGCACAGCAGCAGAGGGCACAACTACTGGGGGCAAAGCAACTGGGGGCACAACTACTGGGGCAAATCTACTGGGGGCAAAGCAACGGGGCATAGCAACAGAGAGCACAACTTCTGGGGCAAAGCAACAGAGGGCACAGCAGCAGAGGGCACAACAGGGGGCACAGCAGCAGAGGGCACAGCAACAGGGGACACAACTACTGGGGACAAAGCAACAGGGGGCACAGCAACAGAGGGCACAACAGGGGGCACAGCAACAGAGGGCACAACAGGGGGGCACAGCAGCAGAGGGCACAGTGACAGGGGACACAACTACTGGGGGCAAAGCGACAGGGGGCACAACTTCTGGGGGCACAGCAACAGAGGGCACAGCTACAGGGGACAAATCAACTGGAGGGCACAACAACTTGGGGCAAATCTGCGGGCATAACTGTGGCCACGCCTCTCCCCTATGAAGCCACGCCCCTACTTTTTGAAACGTGGGGGGTGGGGCGCCAGTGGAAACTTTCGCACTGGGCGCCAAAAGGTGTAGAACCGGCCCTGCTGGTGACAGAACGTTTACTGGATTCCCCCACAATGTAACGTTATATCTGTCACCTATATACATGATGTGGTCATTCACTGGTACCTGGTGACAGAACGTATACTGGATTCCCCCACAATGTAACGTTATATCTGTCACCTATATACATGATGTGGTCATTCACTGGTACCGGGTGACAGAACGTATACTGGATTTCCCCACAATGTAACTTTATATCTGTCACCTATATACATGATGTGGTCATTCACTGGTATCTGGTAACAGAACGTATACTGGATTCCCCCACAATGTAACTTTATATCTGTCACCTATATACATGATGTGGTCATTCACTGGTACCTGGTGAGAGAACGTATACTGGATTCCCCCACAATGTAACTTTATATCTGTCACCTATATACATGATGTGGTCATTCACTGGTACCTGGTGACAGAACGTATACTGGATTCCCCCACAATGTAACTTTATATCTGTCACCTATAAACAGGATGTGGTCATTCACTGGTACCTGGTGACAGAACGTATACTGGATTCCCCCACAATGTAACTTTATATCTGTCACCTATATACATGATGTGGTCATTCACTGGTACCTGGTGACAGAACGTATACTGGATTCCCCCACAATGTAACTTTATATCTGTCACCTATATACATGATGTGGTCATTCACTGGTACTTGGTGACAGAACGTATACTGGATTCCCTCACAATGTAACTTTATATCTGTCACCTATATACATGATGTGGTCATTCACTGGTACCTGGTGACAGAACGTATACTGGATTCCCCCACAATGTAACTTTATATCTGTCACCTATATATACACATGATGTGGTCATTCACTGGTACCTGGTGAAAGAACGTATACTGGATTCCCCCACAATGTAACGTTATATCTGTCACCTATATACATGATGTGGTCATTCACTGGTACCTGGTGACAGAACGTATACTGGATTCCCCCACAATGTAACGTTATTTCTCTATCGTCCTAGTGGATGCTGGGGTTCCTGAAAGGACCATGGGGAATAGCGGCTCCGCAGGAGACAGGGCACAAAAAGTAAAGCTTTCCGATCAGGTGGTGTGCACTGGCTCCTCCCCCTATGACCCTCCTCCAAGCCTCAGTTAGATTTTTGTGCCCGGCCGAGAAGGGTGCAATCTAGGTGGCTCTCCTAAAGAGCTGCTTAGAAAAGTTTAGCTTAGGTTTTTTATTTTACAGTGAGTCCTGCTGGCAACAGGATCACTGCAACGAGGGACTTAGGGGAGAAGAAGTGAACTCACCTGCGTGCAGGATGGATTGGCTTCTTGGCTACTGGACATCAGCTCCAGAGGGACGATCACAGGTACAGCCTGGATGGTCACCGGAGCCTCGCCGCCGGCCCCCTTGCAGATGCTGAAACAAGAAGAGGTCCAGAATCGGCGGCAGAAGACTCCTCAGTCTTCTAAAGGTAGCGCACAGCACTGCAGCTGTGCGCCATTTTCCTCTCAGCACACTTCACACGGCAGTCACTGAGGGTGCAGGGCGCTGGGAGGGGAGCGCCCTGGGAGGCAAATGAAAACCTATTTGGCTAAAAAATACCTCACATATAGCCTCCGGGGGCTATATGGAGATATTTAACCCCTGCCAGAATCCACTAAAGAGCGGGAGACGAGCCCGC
The DNA here is from genome assembly GCF_028390025.1 of Pseudophryne corroboree. Lineage (NCBI taxonomy): Eukaryota > Metazoa > Chordata > Amphibia > Anura > Myobatrachidae > Pseudophryne > Pseudophryne corroboree. The sequence goes on from NC_086449.1 coordinate 516,848,508, forward strand.
CGAAAAAGGGGCGGGGCCTATCTCCTCAGCACACAGCGCCATTTTCCTTACACAGCTCCGCTGGTCAGGACGGCTCCCAGGTCTCTCCCCTGCACTGCACTACAGAAACAGGGTAAAACAAGAGAGGGGGGGCAAAATAGTGGCAAAAATTATATTATAAAAGCAGCTATACAGGGAGCACTTATTATAAGGCTATCCCTGTCATATATAGCGCTTTGGTGTGTGCTGGCAAACTCTCCCTCTGTCTCCCCAAAGGGCTAGTGGGGTCCTGTCTTCGTTAAGAGCATTCCCTGTGTGTCTGCTGTGTGTCGGTACGTGTGTGTCGACATGTATGAGGACGATATTGGTGTGGAGGCGGAGCAATTGCCAAATATGGGGATGTCACCTCCTAGGGGGTCGACACCAGAATGGATGCCTTTATTTTTGGAATTACGGGATAGTGTCAACACGCTAAAGCAGTCGTTTGACGACATGAGACGGCCGGACAATCAATTAGTGCCTGTCCAGGCGCCTCAAACACCGTCAGGGGCTGTAAAACGCCCTTTGCCTCAGTCGGTCGACACAGACCCAGACACAGGCACTGATTCCAGTGGCGACGGTGACGAATCAACCGTATTTTCCAGTAGGGCCACACGTTATATGATTTTGGCAATGAAGGAGGCGTTACATTTAGCTGATACTACAGGTACCACTAAACAGGGTATTATGTGGGGTGTGAAAAAACTACCTATAGTTTTTCCTGAATCAGAAGAACTAAATGAGGTGTGTGATGAAGCGTGGGTTGCCCCCGATAAAAAGATGCTAATTTCAAAGAAGTTATTGGCTTTATACCCTTTCCCGCCAGAGGTTAGGGCGCGCTGGGAAACACCTCCTAGGGTGGACAAGGCGCTCACACGCTTATCTAAACAAGTGGCGTTACCCTCTCCTGAGACGGCCGCACTTAAAGATCCAGCAGATAGGAGGATGGAAAATATCCAAAAAAGTATATACACACATACAGGTGTTATACTACGACCAGCTATAGCGACAGCCTGGATGTGCAGTGCTGGAGTAGCTTGGTCAGAGTCCCTGATTGAAAATATTGATACCCTGGATAGGGACAATGTTTTACTGTCTTTAGAGCAAATAAAGGATGCATTTCTTTATATGCGTGATGCACAGAGGGATATCTGCACACTGGCATCACGGGTAAGTGCTATGTCCATTTCGGCCAGAAGAAGTTTATGGACGCGACAGTGGTCAGGCGATGCGGACTCAAAACGGCATATGGAAGTTTTGCCGTATAAAGGGGAGGAGTTATTTGGAGTCGGTCTATCAGATTTGGTGGCCACGGCTACAGCCGGGAAATCCACCTTTTTACCTCAAGTTACTCCCCAACAGAAAAAGACACCGACTTTTCAACCGCAGCCCTTTCGTTCCTTTAAAAACAAGAGAGCAAAGGGATATTCATATCTGCCACGAGGCAGAGGAAAGGGGAAGAGACAGCAACAGGCAGCTCCTTCCCAGGAACAGAAGCCCTCCCCCGCTTCTACAAAAGCCTCAGCATGACGCTGGGGCTTCTCAAGCGGACTCGGGGGCGGTGGGCGGTCGTCTCAAGAATTTCAGCGCGCAGTGGGCTCACTCGCAGGTAGATCCCTGGATCCTGCAGATAATATCTCAGGGATACAGGTTGGAACTAGAGACAGATCCACCTCGCCGTTTCCTGAAGTCTGCTTTACCAACGTCCCCCTCCGAAAGGGAGACGGTCTTGGAAGCCATTCACAAGCTGTACTCTCAGCAGGTGATAGTCAAGGTACCTCTTCTACAACAAGGAAAGGGGTATTATTCCACTCTATTTGTGGTACCGAAGCCGGATGGCTCGGTAAGACCTATTCTAAATCTGAAGTCCTTGAACCTGTACATAAAGAAGTTCAAGTTCAAGATGGAGTCACTCAGAGCAGTGATAGCGAACCTTGAAGAAGGGGACTTTATGGTATCCTTGGACATCAAGGATGCGTACCTCCACGTTCCAATTTACCCCTCACACCAGGGGTACCTCAGGTTCGTCGTACAAAACTGTCACTATCAGTTTCAGACGCTGCCGTTCGGATTGTCCACGGCACCTCGGGTCTTTACAAAGGTAATGGCCGAGATGATGATTCTTCTTCGAAGAAAAGGCGTATTAATTATCCCATACTTGGACGATCTCCTGATAAGGGCAAGGTCCAGAGAACAGCTAGAGATGGGATTAGCACTGTCTCAAGAAGTGCTAAAACAGCACGGGTGGATTCTGAATATTCCAAAATCCCAGTTAATGCCAACAACTCGTCTGCTGTTCCTAGGGATGATTCTGGACACGGTTCAGAAAAAGGTTTTTCTCCCGGAGGAAAAAGCCAAGGAGTTATCCGAGCTTGTCAGGAACCTCCTAAAACCAGGAAAGGTGTCTGTACATCAATGCACAAGAGTCCTGGGGAAAATGGTGGCTTCTTACGAAGCAATTCCATTCGGCAGATTCCACGCAAGAATTTTCCAGAGGGATCTGTTGGACAAATGGTCAGGGTCGCATCTTCAGATGCACCAGCGGATAACCCTGTCTCCAAGGACAAGGGTATCTCTTCTGTGGTGGTTGCAGAGTGCTCATCTATTGGAGGGCCGCAGATTCGGCATACAGGATTGGATCCTGGTGACCACGGACGCCAGCCTGAGAGGCTGGGGAGCAGTCACACAAGGAAGAAACTTCCAGGGAGTGTGGACGAGCCTGGAAACGTCTCTTCACATAAACATTCTGGAACTAAGAGCAATCTACAATGCTCTAAACCAGGCAGAACCTCTGCTTCAGGGAAAACCGGTGTTGATCCAGTCGGACAACATCACGGCAGTCGCCCATGTGAACAGACAGGGCGGCACAAGAAGCAGGAGTGCAATGGCAGAAGCTACAAGGATTCTTCGCTGGGCAGAGAATCATGTGATAGCACTGTCAGCAGTGTTCATCCCGGGAGTGGACAACTGGGAAGCAGACTTCCTCAGCAGACACGACCTTCACCCGGGAGAGTGGGGACTTCATCCAGAAGTCTTCCACATGCTGGTAACCCGTTGGGAAAGACCAATGGTGGACATGATGGCGTCTCGCCTCAACAAAAAACTGGACAGGTATTGCGCCAGGTCAAGAGATCCGCAGGCAATAGCTGTGGACGCGCTGGTAACGCCTTGGGTGTACCAGTCGGTGTATGTGTTTCCTCCTCTGCCTCTCATACCAAAAGTATTGAGAATTATACGGCAAAGAGGCGTAAGAACGATACTAGTGGTTCCGGATTGGCCAAGAAGGACTTGGTACCCGGAACTTCAAGAGATGATCACGGAAGATCCGTGGCCTCTACCTCTAAGGAGGGACTTGCTTCAGCAGGGTCCCTGTCTGTTTCAAGACTTACCGCGGCTGCGTTTGACGGCATGGCGGTTGAACGCCGGATCCTAAAGGAAAAAGGCATGCCGGAAGAAGTCATTCCTACTTTGATTAAAGCAAGGAAGGAAGTAACCGTGCAACATTATCACCGCATTTGGCGAAAATATGTTGCGTGGTGCGAGGATCGGAGTGCTCCGACGGAGGAATTTCAACTGGGTCGATTCCTACATTTCCTGCAATCAGGATTATCTATGGGTCTCAAATTGGGATCTATTAAGGTTCAAATTTCGGCCCTGTCGATTTTCTTCCAGAAAGAATTGGCTTCAGTCCCTGAAGTCCAGACTTTTGTTAAGGGAGTGCTGCATATACAGCCTCCTGTGGTGCCTCCAGTGGCACCGTGGGATCTCAATGTGGTTTTAGACTTTCTAAAATCTCATTGGTTTGAACCACTAAAAAATGTGGATTTGAAATATCTCACATGGAAAGTGACCATGCTACTAGCCCTGGCTTCGGCCAGGAGAGTGTCAGAACTGGCAGCTTTATCTTACAAAAGCCCATATCTGATTTTCCATTCGGACAGGGCGGAACTGCGGACTCGTCCGCATTTTCTCCCTAAGGTGGTGTCAGCATTTCATCTGAACCAGCCTATTGTAGTGCCTGCGGCTACAAGTGACTTGGAGGACTCCAAGTTACTGGACGTTGTCAGAGCATTGAAAATATATATTGCAAGGACAGCTGGAGTCAGAAAATCTGACTCGTTGTTTATATTGTATGCACCCAACAAGATGGGTGCTCCTGCGTCTAAGCAGACGATTGCTCGTTGGATCTGTAGCACAATCCAACTTGCACATTCTGTGGCAGGCCTGCCACAGCCTAAATCTGTAAAGGCCCACTCCACAAGGAAGGTGGGCTCATCTTGGGCGGCTGCCCGAGGGGTCTCGGCATTACAACTTTGCCGAGCAGCTACGTGGTCAGGGGAGAACACGTTTGTAAAATTTTACAAATTTGATACTCTGGCTAAGGAGGACCTGGAGTTCTCTCATTCGGTGCTGCAGAGTCATCCGCACTCTCCCGCCCGTTTGGGAGCTTTGGTATAATCCCCATGGTCCTTTCAGGAACCCCAGCATCCACTAGGACGATAGAGAAAATAAGAATTTACTTACCGATAATTCTATTTCTCGGAGTCCGTAGTGGATGCTGGGCGCCCATCCCAAGTGCGGATTATCTGCAATAATTGTACATAGTTATTGTTAACTAATTCGGGTTATTGTTGTAGGGAGCCATCTTTCAGAGGCTCCTCTGTTATCATACTGTTAACTGGGTTTAGATCACAAGTTGTACGGTGTGATTGGTGTGGCTGGTATGAGTCTTACCCGGGATTCAAAATTCCTCCCTTATTGTGTACGCTCGTCCGGGCACAGTACCTAACTGAGGCTTGGAGGAGGGTCATAGGGGGAGGAGCCAGTGCACACCACCTGATCGGAAAGCTTTACTTTTTGTGCCCTGTCTCCTGCGGAGCCGCTATTCCCCATGGTCCTTTCAGGAACCCCAGCATCCACTACGGACTCCGAGAAATAGAATTATCGGTAAGTAAATTCTTATTATCTGTCACCTATATACATGATGTGGTTATTCACTGGTACCTGGTGACAGAACGTATACTGGATTCCCCCACAATGTAACTTTATATCTGTCATCTATATAATAATTATAGTAGTACAGTACAGTAGGCCATTGCTGTATCTTGCAGCTCTGTGTCACTGCAAGTATCCATTCCATATCTGTGCGGCATTTTTGTGAGCAGTATATATAAAGTATTACAGTGCAGCATTTTGGTGACTAACAGTATATAGTTGTACAGTAGGCCATTGCTGTATCTTGCAGCTCTGTGTCATTGCAAGTATCCATTCCATATCTGTGCGGCATTTTTGTGAGCAGTATATATAGTATTACAGTGCAGCATTTTGGTGACTAACATTATATAGTTGTACAGTAGCTCATTGCTGTATCTTGCAGCTCTGTGTCATTGCAAGTATCCATTCCATATCTGTGCGGCATTTTTGTGAGCAGTATATATAGTATTACAGTGCAGCATTTTGGTGACTAACATTATATAGTTGTACAGTAGGCCATTGCTGTATCTTGCAGCTCTGTGTCACTGCAAGTATCCATTCATTCCATTTTCTTCCAGTGATTTGGACCAATAATACCATTGATTAGAACAAATAATTCCAGTGATTTTGTCATTTTCTTCCAGTGATTTGGACCAATAACACCATTAATTAGAACGAATAATTCCAGTGATTTTGTCATTTTCTTCCAGTGATTTGGACCAATAATACCATTGATTAGAACGAATAATTCCAGTGATTTGGACCAATAATACCATTGATTAGAACGAATAATTCCAGTGATTTTGTCATTTTCTTCCAGTGATTTGGACCAATAACACCATTGATTAGAACGAATAATTCCAGTGATTTTGTCATTTTCTTCCAGTGATTTGGACCAATAATACCATTGATTAGAACGAATAATTCCAGCGCTTTGGACCAATAATACCATTGATTAGAACGAATAATTCCAGTGATTTTGTCATTTTCTTCCAGTGATTTGGACCAATAATACCATTGATTAGAACGAATAATTCATGTGATATTGAGGTGTTTGTGTCGCTTAGCTTAGCCGTCCAGCGACCACAGTGCACCTCTTTTTCTCTTTTCTTTGCATCATGTGCTGTTTGGGGCCAATTTTTTTAAGTGCCATCCTGTCTGACACTGCAGTGCCACTCCTAGATGGGCCAGGTGTTTGTGCCGCCCTCTTGGGTCGCTTTGCTTAGTCATCCAGCGACCTCGGTGCAAATTTTAGGACTAAAAATAGTATTGTGAGGTGTTCAGAATAGACTGGAAATGAGTGGAAATTGTGGTTATTGAGGTTAATGATACTATAGGATCAAAATTACCCCCAAATTCTATGATTTAAGCTGTTTTTGAGGGGTTTTTGAAAAAAAACACCCGAATCCAACACACACCCGAATCCGCCAAAAAAATTTCAGGGAGGTTTTGCCAAAACGCGCCCGAATCCAAAACACGGCCGCGGAACCGAATTCAAAACCAAACACAAAACCCGAAAAATGTCCGGTGCACATCTCTAGAGTTAATGCAACGTTTATTCAAAGAGGAGCTGGCAGAACTTGTGAACTTGTTGGCTTCTTATTAGCAGAGGAACAATCACCAGGAACTGATTAATAGGGAAACATAGTAATAGTAGTGTCTCCAACTTCTGTGTGGCCATACTGTTTGCATACTGTATATGTGGTCTATACCTTTCTGCCTCTCCCTACAGGAACTTCGGTTCAAGAGCTGTTGAGAGAAGATCAAGGGAGTTCAAACAACTCTCTGTGGGTACCACTTCAAGTGGAAATAAGCCCAGTTTATTACTCCACTACCTGTATGTAACATGTTCATAGGAGAAAGCAACATTACTGTAAGACACACTTGCTGACCTTGCTGATCCCTTCTCCATGAGCAGCTGGATGGTGGTGCAGGAGATTTGCCCACCTTTCTGGGAGGCCGGTAGTGCCACACGATTTGGAGTTTTCTGGGTGTTTACGGTAGAGTAGGCAAGTATACTGCAAGAACTGGGGCTGATTAGGTCCTTGTTGACCAATGTTTTTGGAACCATGCATCAGGGCCCCAGTGCACATAACTCGTGATGGTGCTGTGGCTCTGTTTGTAGTGCCCTGCTAAACACAGCCTGATTGACAGGCTGCAGGCATTCAGAGGGCTGTTTTGAGGAGCATTCCAGAAAACGAGAGCATGTCGGCCCCATTTTTGGGCGTGGCAAAGCCAGTGGCTGCGTCCTCAGATGCAGTTTCATTGACCCGGCAATGTAGTTTTGCTGTGCATACTAAGTAACCAGAGGGTTCCTCAGAGGTCCAATGCTGCAGCCAGTTTTCACTATGTTGATCCGATGCTGTGTCTCTGATGCAGCCAGCAGATCAGAGGAGCCGGCAGTGGCATCTTCATACACAAGTCACTTCCTGAGGCTTTTGTATATTTTGACACATCCGCTGCATACAAAAGCGCCGCAGAGACATTTACGACCAACTCTGAATCAGGTACACTATCAAGAGCCATCCCCACCCAATCATTGGGTAGATTAAACAATCATTAATATCAGCATCATCACCTTTCTATTTCTAATTCTTTGAAGAGCTTAAAGGATTTGTAAATCGGTTTGCCACGCTAAATGAATGTAATCTGCAGACTGCAGCAATAACAGTCCAGATTAATACAATTTTCTTGCAATTTAAAAGTTTAAAGTAAAACATTTTAAGCAATGCACCCTCATTTAATAATATGCAGTTGAAGCAATAAAAGTAATTTCTATTGTATACATTTATAAAATAATTATATTGCAATCAGCTTTTACTGATAAGCACCTAATCAATCCTAATGCTTATTGCTGTACAGTTTATGTGCTTCTAAAAGGTTTGTAAGTCCTTTCTCACCAGTTATAAATAATATAGCTCAGCATGTTAATGTTTCCTGCATTAGTAAATGGATGGATAGATTGATTCCAAGATGGGGAGTCATGTGCATAATGCAAGCAGATTTTTTTTCAAGCTGACTTTAAATGTCTTCCATTGAGAACAGAGAATGAGACTCCCAGTTGAAATATTTTTATGTGCATGAGAATATTTACCATTGATTAATATATAGGGCAAACGGAATAGTGCAGACATGTAACTTGATATCTGAAGCAATTAGTTTCATTGAACATTGTGGAGCCAGACACATAAACCTCATATAGTCTGAGGATTGTCCGTAAACTTAAACCATAACATCTTAACACTTAACTATAATAAATAAAGACACGGAGACTTGAATTTGGCAGAAAATGTTAGCTATTTATTTAAATGAACCATTACCGTATATGCTCGAGTATAAGTCGACCCGAATATAAGCCGAGGCACCTAATTTTCCCCCAAAAAACTGGGAAAACTTATTGACTCGAGTATAAGCCTAGGGTGGGAAATGCAGCTCTAGCCGTACACAGCCCTCATACTGCCAGATATGCCCCCCAGTGCCAGATATGCCCCCACAGTGCTAAATATGCCCCCATGGTGCCAGATATTTGCCCTCATAGTGCCAGATATGCACCCACATTGCCAGATACACATATTCCCCCACGGTGCCAGATATGCTCCCACAGTGCCAGATATGCCCTCATATCCAGATATGCCCTCATAGTGCCAGATATGCCCCCACAGTGCCACATATGCCCTCATACTGCCAGATTATCCCCCACAGCGCCACATATGCCCTCATAGTGCCAGATATGCCCCCACAGTGCCAGATATGCCCCCACAGTGCCACATATGCCCTCATACTGCCAGATAATCCCCCACAGTACCACATATGCCCTCATAGTGCCAGATATGCCCCCACAGTGCTACATATGCCCCCACAGTGCCAGATACCGTATGCCCTCATAGTGCCAGATATGCCCAGCCCCCAACTACCCCCCCCCCCCCAACACACCCGCGCTCCCCCCCTACTCACCATCAATGACGGGGCATGGGAGTGCAGGCAGTGGCAGGCAGTGCGGGCAGCGGTGGCCGGCCTTGGGACAGAACGTAGCGGCTGAGGAGGTGGGCGGCGCGGCGGTGCTTCAGCGAGCATGGAGAGGGAGAAGGATGGCTGCAGCAGCGTCACTGGTTGATGCACCAATTACAGTGCGCTGCTGCGGCTCCCTCCTCCCCCTCCCTCCTCCTCCTCCTTCCCTCATGGCTGCTCCCTGCGCTCTGCTCCTGCACAGGACTCCGGGAGCATCACTCGAGTATAAGCCGAGGGGGAGCTTTTTCAGCACAAAAAATGTGCTGAAAAACTCGGCTTATACTCGAGTATATACGGTAACTGATGAATAATGAAACTAAAGTATGGTGGCCAGAAAGAACGGCTAAAACAACCCTACCCCATGAACAAAAAACCTATCTTATAAAAAACTGACATAAACCTTCCAACAAACAATAGGTATCCGCTCAACCTCCATCTTGACTACCCACCCGTGAAGGTGATGAGGCTGCCCCCGTGAAGGTGGTCCAGCAGATGTAATACCAGTCAACGAAGGAGAGCGCACCTAAACACCAACCACCAAACGACCTCCAATCAACTCCTTTAATACAACAAAAGTTAACTTGCCGTTCTTTCCCGCCAACAGCGAAGTTCTGCCCAACAGCAACTACGCTCCGCCACCATACCCCTAACCCAAAGAACCAACCACCGAAAACAGATCCTCAAGGAAAAATACCTAGTCCCTGCCTAGTCAAATGAACCCCATCCGGTCTAAACAAGTAGAAGAACCGAAACTTGATCCGCTGGTGCCACACCACAGCATCGCCAAGAGCCACCACAAACTTAGCAACTGCGGAATTGACCTTCCTCCGAGAGGCATCGATCGCCCTACAGTCCGCAACTCCACGCGAACACAACCGCGGCACTAATCAGGACCAGACAAGTCTACAGCCCGGGCCAAGCACCCGCAAACACCTGTAAGCCATGAACAATGGCCAACCTAAGATTCACTGTCTTCCACTTACCCAGGTCGTTGCCACCTAAGTGTATCACCAACAATCTGAGCAGCCCAAAACGCTTAACCTGCTCCAAAAGGGTAACCTTCAGATCCTGCCACAACATCCCCCTAACTCCTATCCACCTCACGTTATCCAACCCAACAAAGCCAGGAGCCCCCTCCGAAGCCACCAACTCGGCTGCCCAAAAAACATAGGAGTGACCAATCACCCAAACACTAAACTCATCCTCTCGCCAACCTATAAGGGAAAAAACAGACAAACAATCGTGAATATACAAAGGAAAGCAAAAACCCCAGACCAGAACCGGAACCAACTACTAGAACGAGGATCTGCCAAAAAGAAAAATTGAACAGAGGACTATGAATTTCCTCTTGGACAAGCTTCAGGCCAATCGAAGCAACAAAAAGAAACGGAAGGAAAACTTAAAATAAGAAAAAGGGGCATTGGGGGGGGGGGTCGTTAGGGAGTGGAGGGGGAGGGGTATGGGGTCACACAGAATAACTCGGCTGGAGGTGAAACGTAAAAACCTGCTGAGGAACTTGTAATTAGATGTCAATTAGCCGAATTGAATGAATTAAGCCAAATCAGTTCGTCAGTTCAGGCAAAAAATCGCAAAGCACTCCAGACCCCCACTGCCAGCAGTGGCGAATAGCTAGCCATCCGAGTAGGGAGGACAGGGGAGACAAACAATACAAACGAACAAACTGAACCGAAACGTAGAAACAGTAAACGAACAAAATGTTAGTAGAACAAACAACTCGCTCATGCAACAACGGGCCGAATGTAACGCTTATAAGCCGCCGACTTCCAGCGGCCGAAAGCCTTAATTTCGGCAACTGCGCGCCCTGTAGCTGCTGCGGAAGTGGCGTCCCCAATTCTAAATGAATGCGAACCAAAATCCCGAGGGGAGAGGCCCAAACTGGACAGGCAATGGCAACCCATCATAGGGCAGAAGCCAAGACCCTTCTAACAAGGGCCTGACCTCCGCATACCGATTAGCCAATGCCACCGGACAACAGGCCCCATTACCTGAAGGTGCCAAAGTGATCCAATGACCTCTACCCATCTGATCAGTTTTGGGGCGGCGCAGCCTGCACAGCACAGACCCCACACCACGACAACATCCGCACGTCGCATAATGGCATCTGACTTTTTAGAAGCCGCAACCAACTCAGAGAACCTAAACGCTTCATGGAAAGCCATGGAAAAAGCCAACTGAAATAAAAGCGTTTCAAAATGGGAGACCGCCGCCACCGCCCCCATGAGGGAAGAAAGCAGGGACGCATCGATAGGGCGCCGACTATCAGGAGGCACCGGCGCAGAGCGCGCCCAACCTTTAAGCGCCTTCATCAGCAGGAAACTCTTCGTAAAATCCTGAACACCCTTCAACTTTGAATAAAAGGATATTCCAGCGAGGTATCGAGACACTACAGCTCTCGATCTACCCGTCACAAAGAGTTGCCAAACGAAGTCCAGAAACAATCCCTGACCCCTCTTACCTCTAGGCCCTTGGTCACAGGAAAAGTCTTCCCATTCCTTCCAGGCCTGACGGTATCCCGTGAGAGTGGATGGAGCCAAAGATAGCTCGGCTAGCCCTTCCAATCCGCCATGATGACCTGCCAAACATAAGAAGAGCAGGGCAAACCCGCTGAATCAGCCTCCGGGGCCAATGAACAGAACCTATCCTACTGCTCCCTGGACAATGCATCGGCGATCTCATTATCAACCCCGGGGACGTGCTGAGCCCGAAACAGAATATTACATCGCATACAAGTAAGCACGAGTCGCGACAACACCCGGAGGACCCGCAGGGCCTTAGCCCTTTGGTTGTTAACCACGTGCACGACCCCTAAATTATCGCAGCGAAAAAGAATACTGCGATCGCGAAGGCGCTCCCCCCAAACCTCCAAGGCCACCATGATGGGAAAGAGCTCCAGCAACAACAGGTCGCTGGTCAGCCCCTCCCGCGACCAAGACTTGGGCCACGAAGCCGCGCACCAAGCCCCGTCGAGATAACAACCGAACCCCGCCGAGCCCGCCGCGTCCGTGAACAACTGCAGGTCGAAATTGTCAACGAGCGGGGCCATCCAGATCAGCACACCATTGAAGTCCGCCAGAAACGAAACCCACACAGCGAGGTCTCTCCTAATCTCAGCCGAGAAACTGACAAAATGGTGCGGCCTGGACACCCCAGCCGTGGACCGCTCCAACTTCCGACAAAAAACCCTGCCCATGGGAATCACCCGACAGGCAAAGTTCAACAGCCCGAGGAGGGATTGAGCCTCCCGCAACGTCACCTTACTCCGCTCCAAGCACCGCGCTATGGACTCCTGAAGCCTCGCAACCTTGTCCCAAGGCAGTCGGCAAGCCCCTGCGACAGTATCGATCTCGATACCCAAAAAGGACAAACAGGAGAGAGGCCCCTCCGTCTTGTCCTCGGCCACAGGAACGCCAAAATGCCCCAACAAGGCACGCAGCGAAAAACAACAGGAAACCACAGAGAGGAGAATGTGCGGGCCCCATACACAAAAAGTCGTCAAGGTAATGCTACCTCCGCAAGAAAACTCCACACACCAATGTAAAAAGGTGCTGAACTTTTCAAAAAAGGCACACGAAACGGAACACCCCATAGGCAGACACTTGTCTACAAAGTATTCCTCCCCAACACGGAAACCCATGAATCGAAACGACTCCGGGTGCAAAGGGAGCAAGTGAAAGGCCGATTCAACATCAAGCTTAGCCATGAGGGCCCCTGGGCCGCAGCCCCGTACCATGCCCAGGGCATCCTCGAAAGACTGATAAACCACCAAACAACACTCCGGTGGAATTGCATCGTTAACCGAGGACCCCGATGGATAAGACAAATGCTGAATGAGCCGGAACGTACCCAGGGCCTTTTTGGGCACGACCCCCACCAGGGAAATAATCAAATCCTCGACAGGCGGCAGCGCAAAGGGGTCCGCCATTCTCCCCAGGCGAACCTCCTGCTCGACCTTTTCCCGAAGCACGTCGGGGAAATCCCGAGCAGACTGCAGGTTCCTGGCGGCCCGAACTAAAACGTCCCCCTCCACCGGCAAATGAAAACCCGACGCAAAACCATCATGCAGAAATTTAGCGTCGTCTCTGTTTGGGTACCACCCCAACCATTTGAGCATGGCCCCCAAACTAACCGGGGACGGCGCCCTAAATAGCGGCAACCCCCCCAGTTGGTTTTCCGGCCGTGCCCCCGGCTGCCTTAGCTCCCGCCCGCCCCGCACGAAAGCAATTGGAAGCCGGGTGTGATCCATTACATCGCAAGCAAAGGTGTCGAAAACGACACCGTTGACCGAGGGGGCACGCGGAATTATTGAACGCGAAGCACTTCCCCTTCGCCGGCGCCTGCTGCGCAGAACGGGCCGCGCTCCAAGGGCGGCGCAGCGCAGCCTCAAAGGCGGCCGGGACTGATTTGCCACCGCGGTCTGAGCCACGGACCCCCCATTTGCCACCATTTTCATATCCTGCGCCCGTGTGACCCGAAGCCATACCTCCACATCTTTGCACCCGAAGTCAATGATGTGCAGGCAATCGTGCTTCTGACGGAACTGCTTATCATAATGCAGCCACGTATCGTCCTTATACTGATGCTGCATGTCATGCACGAGGTGAATGTACCTGATGACGTTGATGTGCTCATCAGGGCGATCCTCCAAGTAGCATGCCGCGAACACGCAGAAACCCGCCAACCAATTGTCGTATGAGCGGAAGGCCTCCGCCCCAATACCGCCCTTCGCAAGCGCTTCCTTACCTTCCCTCTTGGTGTCCTCCGTCAATGTGAAAAGGTCGACGTATTCCCCCCGCCTAATCTTCTTACTGCAGCTCTCACGCAACCCCCGCAACACGGCCGTGTAATCGCAGCGAACTACACCTGGCAAATTACGCCGCCTCCTTTCCCTACGGGAACTACTACCGCTCTTCCTAGACCGCTTATCCTGGTGCCGCGCCTCACGCCGCTCGTACTTGCAAGCCCTCTTTTTAGCCTTCGTGGAGCTACTAGCTGCCGACTGCAATGAGGAAGAAGAGGAAGAAGACCTACTGGACCTACTGCCGGAAGAGGAAGAAGAAGACCCACGAGACACAGTAACAGTATCGGTGTCCCACTCACCGGTTGGCCCGCTTCCTGAAGGCGAAACGTCCGCCATGACCGGCTCCTCTTCCCGATTGTCACCCGCATCCGAATCTGAAAAAGAAGGGAAAGCCGCCACGGGTGCCGAAGCCCCCCCGGCGGGGATGAAAGCAGACGCCCCTGCGGGCAACAGGGCAGCGCCACCCAGCAACGCAGCGGTGGAGCCCATAGCGCGACACGCCTGGAGAAACTGCGCCATGGCGGGGCCAGAAGCACCAGGGAGAACGGCCGCGTCGACCGAAGCGGGAGCCATGGAAACGCCACCCGGGGACAAAGCCGACAAAAACGGCGCAAACGCCGCCGTCATCGCCGACATTGCTGCCGCAACAGCAGAGGGATCCGCAGCCGCAGCCCCAACGGTCCCCCCGCTCCCTGGGTCCGCAGCAGGGACGGCCCTCTCGTCACTGCCACGCCGTCCCGGTCGGCCCCGACTGGGACCGGCGCCAAACGGCCTCCGCAGACCCGCAATCTCCTGCGATGCGCCAGCCGCCCCCTCACTGCCCCGGTCCCCACTGGCCCCGCCCACCTGGGGAACCGGATGGCCACCGTTCCCAGATCGCATCACCCCTCTCTGGCCCCGCACTGTGATGACGAAGATGTCCCGTCCCCGCCGCGGCCAGAGGATGAGCCACTGGGCGCAACCCTAAACAAAACCCCCTCATCATCTGCGGACCCTGGAGCGACTCTCAGCGGTGGAGGGCGCGGGGACCGCGCGCGCATGCGTCCCCGAGCCGTCGCAGCCGGAGAGGGATTCCCACTAGCGGGCACCCCCGCTGGCTCCCCCCTCCGACCGCCCGATCTCGTCCTCCGCCGCCCAGCGCCCCATCCCTCACCAGCCATCGCTGCGCCGGGAGAATCCCCCGGCGCCTGCGGCACAGCCAGCGTGGGAGCGGACGCACGCGCCGCCGCGCGTGCCCATGGACGGGCACCCGCAGCGGCGCCAGGAGACTGAGCCCCGGCCGTGAGCGCAGCGCTCAGGCCCGGGGCCCGAGACGGAGAGGGGGCAGCAGCAGCATAACGTGCAGGGGCACCAGCAGAGCGGCGGGGACGGGACATGGCGGCCAGCACGAAATAACCAGGAGGTAATGGGCAACAGAAAGGGGGACACAAGGTGGGCACAATATAAAATGCACCCAGGCCAGGCAAGTGAGTAAAAGCAATAAGGGGCAAGCAGCACAAACACAGGAGAAAGGGGGGTGAAGAGCACTCACCCCTACCACGATTACAGCAGAAGAGGCTGACCCAGCCCTTTTACCAGGCTTAAAAACCCTTTCCACCTACCCCCAACGTTCACTCCTATTGGCTAACAATAAACTCCCATAATGCCTTACCGTCCTGCCCCCTAGACTATCTGAGGTTTAACCCACTCCTCTCCTATTCTGTCAATTCGTTCTCCTTACTTTATGATTTGCAAATATACAACATGTATTAATATGTGTAATTCAATAGGCAAGTCAGAGTGCCATAATGTGTACGCTGCATGTTCCCAGCAGTTTCTCCACTGTGCATGCACAGAGCTCTGGTAAAGTACAGTACTGTAGTTGTGCAGCACTGGTGTGAGAATAATATATGGGTGCAGAATGTGAGGTGTGGGCTGGGAACTGCACACCTGCTTACAGGGATGAACTGGCATGTTAGTGCACACACACAACAAAGGGTGTGTGGCCATGGCTCACGGGGGCATGCCACTAGTCAGGGGGACCTGGCCTCGCGGCACCCCCCCTCTATCACTACGTTACTGCATATGTTAATTTATAATGCTCGTTGCTTCATTATGGACATTTCTGCTAAAAACACAAATGGGCAGGGGCGAGAACAGAGAGCCGGAAGGCTGCGATGGTCGCAGCCAGCCCGCCTCTCTTTATGGCCGGACCAGCCCAACAGGCCATCAGCCATTCTGGCATTTGCATGCATTATATTATATGCACTGTAACTAGAGATGTGCAGCGGGCATTTTTTGTGTTTTGGTTTTGGATTCGGGTCCGCGGTCGTGTTTTGGATTCGGACGCGTTTTGGCAAAACCACCCTTTTTGGTTTTGGATTCGGGTGATTTTTTTTAAAAACTCAAAAACAGCTAAAATCATAGAATTTGGGGGTAATTTTGATCCTATAGTATTATTAACCTCAATAACAATAATTTCCACTCATTTCCAGTCTATTCTGAACTCCTCACAATATTATTTTTAGTCCTAAAATTTGCACCGAGGTCGCTGGATGACCAAGCTAAGCGTCCCAAGTGGCCGACACAAACACCTGGCCCATCTAGGAGTGGCACTGCAGTGTCAGACAGGATGGCACTTAAAAAAATAGTCCCCAAACAGCACATGATGCAAAGATATATAAAAAAAAAAGAGGTGCACGATGGAATTGTCCTTGTATAAACAGAACATGCACACTTTAACAAACCAATCATTTCAGCGACAGGGTCTGCCACGCGACTGTGGCTGAAATCACTGGTTTGTTGGGCCCCCACAAAAAAAAGAAGAAATTGGCAGACGACGTTGATCTTTCCCTATTTTACCCTCCAAATTTTTGTTCTCCATTTTTTAATGTGTGGAATTATATGCCAGTAATATACTGTATCTGGCATTAGACGGCAGTAATGTCTGGAATTAGATATCACTAGATAGATACCAGATACCACTGTGACTGGAATGATTATGACCTATGCACAGTGACAGGACACTACCACAACACCCTACAGCACAAGACACAGCACTGACCAGTGATACTGAGCACTGATGATACTACTGAGCACTGATACTGAGCACTGATGATACCACTGAGAACTGACACCGAGCAGCACGATGCAGTACAAGACACTGTACTAGTATTAGTAATGTATTATTACTGAGCAGCACGATGCAGCACAAGACAATGAGCAGTGATACTGAGCACTAATGATACTGAGCACTGATGATACTACTGAGAACTGACACTGAGCAGCATGATGCAGCACAAGACACTGTACTAGTATTAGTGAGCAGCACAAAAGCACTCTGGAATTGTCACCCCCCAGATACCACTGTGACTGGAATGATGATGACCGATGCACAGTCACAGGACACTACTACTACAGCACCCTACAGCAGCAAGATGCAGCACAAGAGTGACACTGTACTAGTATTACTGAGCAGCAATAAGCACTGATACTGAGCACTGATAGTGAGAACTGATACTGAGAGAACGTAGCCACGTCCTCTCTGTACTCTCTACAATGCCCGAGTGAAAATGGCGGCGACGCGCGGCTCTTTATATGGATTCCGAATCTCGCGAGAATCCGACAGCGGGATGATAACATTTTGCCTCGTTCGGGTTTTCCAAGTCAGGCGGGAATAACCGAGGCGGGCTCGGACCCGTGTTTGACACGTGGGGGTATATTTACTAATATTCGTGTTTTAGCCGGTTTTAAGGGTGGTATCGGGTGCATTTTACTGCAACTTTTTGAATCCTGGTACGGTCATTTACTAAGCTGTCGAGTTTTCCACATTCGTTTTTTTCCGATGTCGATGTGATTCGTAATGTCAGGCAGTGTTTTACGGGAGTGATGAGTAAAACACTGCCTGACAAACACAAGGAATCCCGGCCGGATCTGTGAGATCCGTGCAGGGCTTCATTGTGTACCTTTAAAAGGTGTTTAAAGTGTTACAAATTCAGAAAAAAATTGCGTGGGGTCCCCCCTCCTAAGCACAACCAGCCTCGGGCTTTTTGAGCCGGTCCTGGTTGAAAAAATATGGGGGGGAAATTGACCGGGGTTCCCCCATATTTGATCAACCAGCAGCGGGCTCTGCGCCTGGTCCTGGTGCAAAAAATACGGGGGACAAAAAGCGTAGGGGTCCCCCGTATTTTTTGAACCAGCACCGGGCTCCACTAGTCAGAGGGATAATGCCACAGCCGGGGGACACTTTTATATAGATCTCCCTGCTCGCCGTTTCCTGGGTTAGGTGAGCCGGAGGAGGTGGAACTGGTTCTGTCTCAAAATGGAACTGAAGGAACGCACTTCCGCCCTGTTCTGGCTCACTTTAACCTCTGGACAATAGGGAGCAATGGAGTCTTTAGTGTGCAGTAGATAAGGCAGAGTAGAGGAGAGAGAGAGAGAAACATTACCTACTGTACATTACTTAAGTACTGTACTTACTTGGCAAGGGAGGGAGGGTGCCACTGGGGCCCTCCAGAGGAGCAGCTCCCTGGCTAGATGGGACAGGTTCCCCATGGCGTCGGCGGCGGGGCCTCCGTAAAGTGGAAAAAAAACATTATTTTAAAACCCTATACAATCGTTCACCCCCCCCCCCCCCAAAAAAAAACAAAACAAAAACAAAATTAGAGTTAGTTGAAACCAAGGACAGGGGCAGCTCAATGCACGTTCCATAAGAGCGGCTGTGGTGAGTATCTGGCAGTGCTGGGGGCATACAGTACTATTGCCCTTATTTATCAATGAGTGATATAGTAAACTGCTGAACAAAAACTTAACACGTGATAACTTGTGCAGGGGGGACTCAGTACACTGATTGGGGTTCCCAGTCACTGTTCGGAAAAAATTACACCAAAAAACATCAGAAACTCCTGTCGACCATTTGACCTGTCGACCTAGACCATGTCAACCTAAAGACCCTGACGACCTAGCATCCCGGTCGACCTACTTACTGTCAACCAATAGTGGTTGACCCAAACATTGTCGACCTTCCTACCATCGACTTTGCATACCACACCCATGAAAAAAGTGCCCTCCCCATGATCAGCACCCTGCCCAAAAAAAATCCTAGAGTGAACACTACTGTAGTACATACTGTAGGTATCCGTTAAGATGGTCGACCATGTTAAGGTCAACAGTCATTAGGTCGACCACTATTGGTCAACAGTGACATGGTCGACATGAACCCATGGTCGACACGTGAAAATGGTCGACGCATTACAGATCGACATATGAAAAGGTCGACATGGCTTTTTTTTTATAGATTTTTACATTTTTCATCCTTTACCATCCATGTGGACTACGATTGGGTATAGTAACCAGTGCCGAGCGCAGCGGTAGTGGAGCGAGGCACCTTGCCCGCAGCATGGCATGCGAAGCGAGCCATGAAAGGGGACGCGGTACACTAATTCGGGTTCCCCGTCACTTTAAGAAGAAAACGACACCAAAAACAGTCCAAAAAATCCATGTTGACCTTCTCATTTTCATGTGTCGACCATGAGTCCATGTCGACCATGTCACTGTTGACCAATAGTGGTCAACCTAATGATCGTCGACCTTAACATGGTCGACCATTCATACCGGAACCCATACTGTACTGTAAAAATGTAATGACAGCAATAAATAAAATACTGTACTGTACCTCTATTGACCTTCAAATAGATGTTATACTCCTCTCCCTGTGCACTGTAGACCGGATCTCTTCTCTGGCCCTGGCATATGCCTGGGATCTCTCCCTATCATCGGCCAGGATGAAGAGCTGCTGCTTGGAAAACATTCTTGCCCTGTGCGCCATTTTGACAGTGAGCTCCGCAGGATGAGAAATACAGTCACCGCCCACAATGCGCGCACACTGAATTCGCTTCCCCGCTGCCCGCAATGTGTTGTACCCATAACGGATTTTATCCGGTGTCTGTGTACAAAACATAATGGAGCCCAGCGGGAAAGAATAAACAGACCAAATAAGTTTATTTCATAAAAAAAAATATATATATATAAATAAATCCACCAAAAAATTTTTTCTAGTCTCACCAGGATTTGAACACAGGATACACACATTGCAGGTGGACACTGTAACCACTATGCCACTGCTGACCACACTATGATTAGGCACTCCAGGTAAATATATGATGTGTTGTGATGTGTTGTACTATTAACGGATTTTGTCCGGTGTCTGTGTACAAAACATAATGGAGCCTTCCAAGATGTCACATTAATGACATAGAGATCCAGTGGCATTGTGCATTACATATTTAGGGCCATTTGAAGCAAATGAACCAGAAATGATGTCCGAAATGTACATGCTGTTTATGCTTCACCAATAAAAGATATTTTCCCCAATGTAACGACAATATTGATAGTGAACGTGTGCACCGTGGTTGCGGTAGGTGCTTTGTTACAACGAGCTCATCAGGAAAGAATAAACAGACCAAATAACTTTATTTCATTAAAAAAAAAATATATATATAAATAAATCCAATAAAAAAAAATATTTCTGGCCTCACCAGGATTCGAACACTGTAACCATTATGCCACTGCTGACCACGATATGAGTAGGCACTCCAGGTAAATATATGATGTGTTGTGATGTGTTTTACTCTTAGTGAACGCGCGGCACCGTGCTTAACATGGAGCATTCGCCACCTAGCGGTGAAACTGTGTATTACATGGCGTGGGACACAACGCACGCCATAACGTTATTACAACTCGCGATTCAGGACCCTAAATAGCGCGCTATGAGCAACGTTGTATGAGGATACATCTGTATCAGTATGCCAGCTTTATGTATAATGTTAGTTGCTACTTTACGGATATTTCTGGTAGACTGGAGCTTCTGCAGCATGTCCTTTAAACTAATAATGTTACACACTGTAAAAACCTAGGAGGCTAGCATGGGCACAGCTTTACCTAAAGGCAGAGTTGTACTGGCACACAGGGGTACAGGGGAAACCACCGGTGGACCCCACTGCCTGGGTGCCCAACTCCTCTTCTAGGGATCAGTGTCCAGACTGTGCACTTGAATTATATATTATACTTATGTTACCTTATACTGCACAAGTCTATGGTTTATTTTCTTCAGTGCATTGGCCATTATTAATCTGTTACATTATGATGCATGCATTAGCAATAAATACTCCATATATTTTTTAAGGGGCCCAGACCATGCTCTCTCTGATGGTTAGCTAAACATCTGTTGCAGCCGGACATTCCCCTGAACAAGGACCCATTTCACTGTATTCCCCAGTGGGCCCTTCATGCCCTAGTCTGACACTTCCTAAAGGAGTTTATATCTGGTGTCAGATTAGATACAACCTGGAGAGCTCCCACAGTCTGTTGGAATACTAACAAGGTCACATTCGCATTGTTTAAGCTGTTTTAGTTAGCTGCATGGCATGAGAATGAGCTCCTATACCCCTCATTGTGACCAATGCTAATGCAGGCTACATCTTTTTAAGGCAACCAGTTCTATATTATAGTATCTGAAGAACTGACATAAAAACATTTTGTAGAGAAGTGGTATAATCAATTACATTGCCCACATTTGGCTACATATAGGAATGTCTTTGTTCATCATGCAAAATACTTTAAAGCTGACTCTAAAGGCCTCCATACATCTAAACTCCTTTTCCCTAATAACCCGACCAGAGCTGCCAATCCACTGATCGGATCCATAACACTAATCGGCAATCCATTGGGTAAATTCTACATTCTAAAAATACCTTATATGCCAATCCCAACTGTTTTCGGTCAGTATTGGAGAATCAGGATTCTTAACCACTTGCCTGGCAGGGTCACATCAGATGCGCCCATACCAGCAAGTGCTTTATCTGACCTGGTCGCACAGGATGTGACCAGTCAGACAAACAGTGTTAGCAGCTGCAGGGAAAGGAAACTTCCCTCCTCTGCCTCCCTACACCCTTCTCCAGTGTTTTCTGTGCTGCCGATCACTGCTGATTGGTCAGCACGGCAAGACCCCCCACCCAGCAGCTGCAGACAATAGCAGCTGCTAGGAAAGTGTAAGCCAACCCCCCCCCCCCCCCCCCCCCTCCCAAACCCCTGTGTACCTGGCAGCTGTCTGGGGTGTAAGAAGTAATGTTGCAATGGTCGTGATGTTTTTGTAACTAAAATCATTTTGGATAAGGCTAAATTCATGTTCTTCACCTAATTCACTAATAAAAAACCCTGACGGTTTCTGAGTAGTTTTTGGGGAAAAAATCGTCAGTTAAGTGGTTAATATTCCCAATTGCCGATCTAGCCATCAGGGGATTGGGACATTGGCCCTCATTCCGAGTTGTTCGCTCGCTAGCTGCTTTTAGCAGCATTGCACACGCTAAGCCGCTGCCCTCTGGGAGTGTATCTTAGCATAGCAGAATTGCGACCGAAATATTAGCAGAATTGCGAATAGAAATTTCTTAGCAGTTTCTGAGTAGCTCGAGACTTACTCCTCCACTGCGATCAGTTCAGTCAGTTTCGTTCCTGGTTTGACGTCACAAACACACCCAGCGTTCGCCCAGACACTCCCCCGTTTCCCCAGACACTCCTGCGTTTTTCCCAGAAACGCCAGCGTTTTTTCGCACACACCCATAAAACGGCCAGTTTCCGCCCAGAAACACCCACTTCCTGTCAATCACACTCCAATCACCAGAACGATGACATTTCTTCATTAAGCCGTGAGTAAAATACCAAACTTTTTTGCAAATTTACTTGGCGCAGGCGCACTGCAAACGTTGCGCATGCGCAGTTTGCGACTAATCGCTCCGTTGCGAAAAAATCTAACGAGCGAACAACTCGGAATGAGGGCCATTGTGGGAATATGTCGCTGATGTACAGTATGGGGGCCTTTTCTGTATGGCCATGAGAGCCTGCTTACTACCTTATGCTAATGTTACTATTCTCCCATCCATGCCAAATACCCGTCTGTCTGCCCACGGAAGATCAGGCCACCCAGTGTATCTCTGTCTGCATCTGATATCATTACTATGAGCACTGTCACCCACCCCATGCGTGGTGTACAAAATCCATATGAAACAAACCTCATCTCTGCCTGCACACCACAAACTGGCACGGAAGTCTCCCAGGAGACCTGTCGTTTCTGTGTAGCCACTTAGACACGTCCATATCACTGGACTTTCAGTCTCTGTTCATCAGGTGCTTTGCATGGTACGGCTCATGTGCAGTTGGCGATTGCTTTCTACAGTGCATGTGCAATTTGCAGATATCCATGGGATCCATCTGCATGTGCAGCTCATTTAAGTCTCCTTACCTAGTACTTCACACATAAGCATCCTTAGCTGCACGATATTTTATGTAAGGTCACTAGATGGCATCATAACACTGTTTTAGACTTTGATGCTTAAACCTTTCTAACTTAAAGCTTTTCATTAAATGTCAGCCCATTACAAACAGAATAACTTCAGAGTAAACTTTGCAATGTGTTAATAGAACATTTCATGATGTAACTGAGTAGACACCCTGTGCTCATACCATAGTAAGTTGGTATAACCCTGAAGCTGCTTCTTTATCTCTGCCTGCTTCCCTTACCAGTGAAAGGATGCAGAATTATATTACATGGCAATTTGCAGTTTCTGTGGCGATACAATGTAATTCATAATTTACAGTTATTAGCATCTTGATTTCTGGTATCTCAGCCATGAATATGTTTTTTCCATTTCTGCTTATGCTGTACCTGTTCCTGGCCCTTTATCTGCTAACAATTTCTGCCTGTACTGTAACGCTGTACCTCACTTTCTGTGGGACTCCATCAGGGACAGTAATTTAAGGTCACCTTGCAGCACAGTAATTGTACTTTTGTGGAGTCCTCTGGTAAATGCTAAAGTGACCATTTGACTTTGGGTCTAAGTAAGTCAGCACTGACAGCACACACCACTAAAGGTATTGTATACCTCCAAACTGTCCCGATTTTTGTGGGACAGTCCTGTTTTTTGTCCCACTGTCACACCCGCGGGCCGCAGTGTCCCGCAGTGGGGGCTGAGGGGGGGGGGGGGGGGCAGTTGGGAGGCTCACTGTCACTTGCTGCTCTGCTGTAGTGCAGTGGTGAATAGACGCTGTGTGTGCATTCACAGAGGGTCTGGGGGCATGCCAGCAGCTCACTGAGCGCTGGCCATGTCCCCGTAGTGATGGAAATAGGGGGCGTGGCTCACGATTGCGGTATTACCACAGAGTCATGCCCCTTTCTCTGAAGTCACGCCCTCTTTTCCGACGGGCAAGCCTTCACCACGCAGGAGTCCCACTTCGTGATTAATCAAAGGGCCTAATTCAGACCTGATCGTAGCAGCAAATTTGTTAGCAGATAGGCAAAACTATGTGCACTGCAGGTGGGGCAGATAGAACATGTGCAGAGAGAGTTAGATTTGGGTGGGTTATTTTGTTTCTGTGCATGGTAAATACTGGCTGCTTTATTTCTCTGACGTCCTAGTGGATGCTGGGGACTCCGTAAGGACCATGGGGAATAGCGGCTCCGCAGGAGACTGGGCACAGCTAAGAAAGATTTAGGACTACCTGGTGTGCACTGACTCCTCCCACTATGACCCTCCTCCAGACCTCAGTTAGAATCTTGTGCCCGGCACACTAGGGGCTCTCCTGAGCTCCTAGAGAGAAAGTATATTTTAGGTTTTTTATTTTACAGTGAGATCTGCTGGCAACAGACTCACTGCAGCGAGGGACTAAGGGGAGAAGAAGCGAACCTACCTAACTGGTGGTAGCTTGGGCTTCTTAGGCTACTGGACACCATTAGCTCCAGAGGGATCGACCGCATGGAACCGACCATTGATGTTCGGTCCCAGAGCCGCGCCGCCGGCCCCCTTACAGAGCCAGAAGCAAGAAGAGTCCGGAAAATCGGCGGCAGAAGACATCAGTCTTCACCAAGGTAGCGCACAGCACTGCAGCTGTGCGCCATTGCTCCTCATACACACTTCACACTCCGGTCACTGAGGGTGCAGGGCGCTGGAGGGGGGGCGCCCTGAGCAGCAATAAAAACACCTTGGCTGGCAAATATATCACAATATATAGCCCCAGAGGCTATATATGTGATAAATACCCCTGCCAGAATCCATTAAAAAGCGGGAGAAAAGTCAGCCAAAAAAGGGGCGGAGCTATCTCCCTCAGCACACTGGCGCCATTTCTCCCTCACAGCTCCGCTGGAAGGAAGCTTCCTGGCTCTCCCCCGCAGTCTACACTACAGAAAGGGTAAAAAAGAGAGGGGGGGCACTAAATTTAGGCGCAATATACATATAGCAGCTATAAGGGGATATAATTTAATTAATCCCTGTATTATATAGCGCTCTGGTGTGTGCTGGCATACTCTCTCTCTGTCTCCCCAAAGGGCTTTGTGGGGTCCTGTCTTCTGTCAGAGCATTCCCTGTGTGTGTGCGGTGTGTCGGTATGGCTGTGTCGACATGTTTGATGAGGAGGCTTATGTGGAGGAGGAGCAGGTGCCTATAAATGTGTTGTCACCCCCTGCGGGGCAGACACCTGAGTGGATGGACTTGTGGAAGGAATTACGCGAAAGTGTCGACTCCTTACATAAAAAATTTGACGACATGCCAAATGCGGGGCAGCCGGCTTCTCAGCATGTGCCTGCCCAGACGTCTCAAAGGCCATCAGGGGCTCTAAAACGCCCGCTACCTCAGATGGCAGACACAGATGTCGACACGGATACTGATACCAGTGTCGACGACGAGGAGACTAATGTAATGTCCAATAGGGCCACTCGTTATATTATTGAGGAAATGAAAAATGTTTTACACATTTCTGATGTGACCCCAGGTACCACAAAAAAGGGTATTATGTTTGGGGAGAAAAAACTACCAGTAGTTTTTCCCCCTTCTGAAGAATTAAATGAAGTGTGTGAAGTAGCGTGGGCTTCTCCCGATAAAAAATTGGTAATTTCTAAAAAGTTACTAATGGCGTACCCTTTCCCGCCAGAGGATAGGTCACGCTGGGAAACACCCCCTAGGGTGGATAAAGCGCTTACACGCTTATCAAAAAAGGTGGCACTACCGTCTCCGGATACGGCCGCCCTAAAGGAACCTGCTGATAGAAAGCAGGAGCATATCCTGAAGGCTATTTATACGCACACTGGTATTATACTGAGACCTGCTATTGCTTCAGCATGGATGTGCAGTGCTGCAGCTGCGTGGTCGGATTCCCTGTCGGAAAACATTGACACCCTAGACAGGGACACTATATTGCTAAACATAGAGCATATTAAAGACGCTGTCTTATACATGAGAGATGCACAGAGGGATATTTGCCGGCTGGCATCAAAAATAAGTGCAATGTCCATTTCTGCCAGGAGAGGCTTATGGACTCGGCAGTGGACAGGGGATGCAGATTCTAAAAGGCACATGGAAGTTTTGCCTTATAAGGGTGAGGAGTTGTTCGGGGATGGTCTTTCGGACCTAGTTTCCACAGCAACAGCTGGGAAGTCAGCATTTTTACCACATGTCCCCTCACAACCAAAGAAAGCACCGTATTATCAGGTACAGTCCTTTCGTCCCCAAAAGAACAAGCGGGGTAGAGGCGCGTCCTTTCTGCACAGAGGCAGAGGTAGGGGAAAAAAGCTGCAGCATACAGCCAGTTCCCAGGAACAAAAGTCCTCCCCCGCTTCTTCTGCTAAGTCCGCCGCATGACGCTGGGGCTCAACAGGCGGAGCCAGGTACGGTGGGGGCCCGTCTCAAAAACTTCAGCAATCAGTGGGCTCGCTCACAAGTAAATCCCTGGATCCTTCAAGTGGTATCTCAGGGGTACAGGCTGGAATTCGAGACATTTCCCCCCCGCCGTTTCCTCAAATCTGCCTTGCCAACGACTCCCTCAGACAGGGAGGCTGTGATAGAGGCAATTCACAAGCTGTATTCCCAGCAGGTGATAATCAAGGTGCCCCTACTTCAACAATGACGGGGTTACTATTCCACAATGTTTGTGGTACCGAAACCGGACGGTTCGGTGAGACCCATTTTAAATTTAAAATCCTTGAACACATATATAAAAAAATTCAAGTTCAAGATGGAATCGCTCAGGGCGGTTATTGCAAGCCTGGAAGAGGGGGATTACATGGTATCTCTGGACATCAAGGATGCTTACCTGCACGTCCCCATTTACCATCCTTACCAGGAGTACCTCAGATTTGTGGTACAGGATTGTCATTACCAATTCCAGACGTTGCCGTTCGGCCTGTCCACGGCACCGAGGGTATTTACCAAGGTAATGGCCGAAATGATGATACTCCTTCGAAAAAAGGGAGTTTTAATTATCCCATACTTGGACGATCTCCTGATAAAGGCGAGGTCCAGAGAGCAGTTCTTGGTCGGCGTAGCGCTATCTCAGGAGGTGCTACACCAGCACGGTTGGATTCTGAATATTCCAAAGTCACAGCTGGTTCCTGCGACACGTCTACTGTTCCTGGGGATGATTCTGGACACAGTCCAGAAAAAAGTGTTTCTCCCAGAGGAGAAAGCCAAGGAGCTGTCATCTCTAGTCAGAGGCCTCCTGAAACCGAAACAGGTGTCGGTGCATCACTGCACGCGAGTCCTGGGAAAAATGGTAGCTTCCTACGAAGCAATTCCATTCAGCAGGTTCCATGCCAGAACTTTTCAGTGGGACCTGTTGGACCAGTGGTCCGGATCGCATCTTCAAATGCATCGGTTGATAACCCTGTCTCCAAGGACCAGGGTGTCTCTGCTGTGGTGGCTGCAGAGTGCTCATCTCAAAGAGGGCCGCAGATTCGGCATACAGGACTGGGTCCTGGTGACCACGGATGCCAGCCTTCGAGGCTGGGGGGCAGTCACACGGGGAAGAAACTTCCAAGGACTTTGGTCAAGTCAGGAGACTTCCCTACACATAAATGTTCTGGAACTAAGGGCCATTTACAATGCCCTAAGTCAGGCAAAGCCCCTGCTTCAAAACCAGCCGGTTCTGATCCAGTCAGACAACATCACGGCAGTCGCCCATGTAAACCGACAGGGCGGCACAAGAAGCAGGACGGCGATGGCAGAAGCCACAAGGATTCTCCGATGGGCAGAAAATCACGTGTTAGCACTGTCAGCAGTGTTCATTCCGGGAGTGGACAACTGGGAAGCAGACTTCCTCAGCAGGCACGACCTCCACCCGGGAGAGTGGGGACTTCATCCAGAAGTCTTCCAAATGATTGTAAACCGTTGGGAAAGGCCACAGGTGGGCATGATGGCGTCCCGCCTAGACAAAAAGCTACAAAAGTATTGCGCCAGGTCAAGAGACCCGCAGGCGATAGCTGTGGACGCTCTAGTGACACCGTGGGTGTACCGGTCGGTTTATGTGTTCCCTCCTCTTCCTCTCATACTCAAGGTACTGAGGATAATACGGAGAAGAGGAGTAAGAACTATACTCATTGTTCCGGATTGGCCAAGAAGAGCTTAGTACCCGGAACTTCAAGAAATGATCTCAGAGGACCCATGGCCTCTACCGCTCAGACAAGACCTGCTGCTGCAGGGGCCCTGTCTGTTCCAAGACTTACCGCGGCTGCGTTTGACGGCATGGCGGTTGAACACCGGATCCTGAAGGAAAAGGGCATTCCGGAGGAAGTCATTCCTACGCTGATTAAGGCTAGGAAAGAAGTAACCGCAAACCATTATCACCGCATATGTCGAAAATATGTTGCGTGGTGTGAGGCCAAGAAGGCCCCAACGGAGGAATTTCAGCTGGGTCGATTTCTGCACTTCCTACAGTCAGGGGTGACTATGGGCCTAAAACTGGGTTCCATTAAGGTCCAGATTTCGGCTCTGTCGATTTTCTTCCAAAAAGAACTGGCTTCACTACTGAAGTTCAGACATTTGTCAAGGGAGTGCTCCATATTCAGCCTCCTTTTGTGCCTCCAGTGGCACCGTGGGACCTCAACGTGGTGTTGGGTTTCCTAAAGTCACATTGGTTTGAGCCACTTAAAACCGTGGATTTAAAATATCTCACGTGGAAAGTGGTCATGCTTTTGGCCTTGGCTTCGGCTAGGCGTGTGTCGGAATTGGCGGCTTTATCATGTAAAAGCCCTTATCTGATTTTCCATATGGATAGGGCAGAATTGAGGACTCGTCCCCAGTTTCTTCCTAAGGTGGTATCAGCTTTTCACTTGAACCAACCTATCATGGTGCCTGCGGCTACTAGGGACTTGGTGGACTCCAAGTTACTGGACGTAGTCAGGGCCTTAAAAATTTATGTTTCCAGGACGGCTGGAGTCAGAAAGACTGACTCGCTATTTATCCTGTATGCACCCAACAAGCTGGGTGCTCCTGCTTCAAAGCAGACTATTGCTCGCTGGATTTGTAGCACAATACAGCTTGCGCATTCTGCGGCTGGCCTGCCACAGCCTAAATCGGTAAAAGCCCATTCCACGAGGAAGGTGGGCTCTTCTTGGGCGGCTGCCCGAGGGGTCTCGGCTTTACAACTTTGCCGAGCGGCTACTTGGTCAGGGGCAAACACGTTTGCAAAATTCTACAAATTTGATACCCTGGCTGAGGAAGACCTTGAGTTCTCTCATTCGGTGCTGCAGAGTCATCCGCACTCTCCCGCCCGTTTGGGAGCTTTGGTATAATCCCCATGGTCCTTACGGAGTCCCCAGCATCCACTAGGACGTCAGAGAAAAAAAGATTTTACTCACCGGTAAATCTATTTCTCGTAGTCCGTAGTGGATGCTGGGCGCTCGTCCCAAGTGCGGACTGTCTGTAATACTTGTATATAGTTATTGTTACCTAAAAGGGTTATTGTTGAGCCATCTGTTGAGAGGCTCTGTTATGTTCATACTGTTAACTGGGTATAATATCACGAGTTATACGGTGTGATTGGTGTGGCCGGTATGAGTCTTACCCGGGATTCAAAATCCTTCCTTATTGTGTCAGCTCTTCCGGGCACAGTATCCTAACTGAGGTCTGGAGGAGGGTCATAGTGGGAGGAGCCAGTGAACACCAGGTAGTCCTAAATCTTTCTTAGCTGTGCCCAGTCTCCTGCGGAGCCGCTATTCCCCATGGTCCTTACGGAGTCCCCAGCATCCACTACGGACTACGAGAAATAGATTTACCGGTGAGTAAAATCTTATTTTTTACACTGCAATTTAGATTTCAGTTTGAACACACCCCACCCAAATCTAACTCTCTCTGCACATGTTATATCTGCCCCTCCTGCAGTGCACATGGGCCCTCATTCCGAGTTGTTCGCTCGCTAGCTGCTTTTAGCAGCATTGCAAACGCTAGGCCGCCGCCCTCTGGGAGTGTATATTAGCTTAGCAGAATAGCGAACGAAAGATTAGCAGAATTGCTACTAAATAATTCCTTGCAGTTTCTGAGGCAGCTCCAGACCTACTCCTAGATTGCGATCAGCTCGGTCCGTTTAGTTCCTGGTTTGACGTCACAAACACGCCCTGTGTTCGGCCAGCCACTCCCCCGTTTCTCCAGCCACTCCTGCGTTTTTACTTGGCACGCCTGCGTTTTTTTAGCACACTTCCTGAAAAGGCCATGTTGCCACCCAGAAACACCCACTTCCTGTCAATAACACTACGATCACTCGAGCGTTGAAAAAACGTTGCTCGAGCCTGTGTAAATCTACTAGTGATGTGCACTGAAAATTTTTCGGGTTTTGTGTTTTGGTTTTGGATTCGGTTCCGCGGCCATGTTTTGGATTCGAACGCGTTTTGGCAAAACCTCCCTGAAAATTTTTTGTCGGATTCGGGTGTGTTTTGGATTCGGGTGTTTTTTTACAAAAACCCCTCAAAAACAGCTTAAATCATAGAATTTGGGGGTCATTTTCATCCCATAGTATTATTAACCTCAATTTCCACTCATTTCCAGTCTATTCTGAACACCTCACACCTCACAATATTATTTTTAGTCCTAAAATTTGCACCAAGGTCGCTGGATGGCTAAGCTAAGCGACCCAAGTGGCCGACACAAACACTTGGCCCATCTAGGAGTGGCACTGCAGTGTCAGACAGGATGGCAGATTTAAAAAATAGTCCCAAAACAGCACATGATGCAAAGAAAAAAAGAGGTGCAATGAGGTAGCTGTGTGACTAAGCTAAGCGAGCCAAGTGGCCGACACAAACACCTGGCTCATCTAGGAGTGGCACTGCAGTGTCAGACAGGATGGCAGATTTAAAAAATAGTCCCCAAACAGCACATGATGCAAAGAAAAAAAGAGGTGCAATGAGGTAGCTGTGTGACTAAGCTAAGCGACCCAAGTGGCCGATACAAACACCTGGCCCATCTAGGAGTGGCACTGCAGTGTCAGACAGGATAGCAGATTTAAAAAATAGTCCCCAAACAGCACATGATGCAAAGAAAAAAAAAGGTGCAATGAGGTAGCTGTGTGACTAAGCTAAGCCACCCAAGTGGCCGACACAAACACCTGGCCCATCTAGGAGTGGCACTGCAGTGTCAGACAGGATGGCAGATTTAAAAAATAGTCCCCAAACAGCACATGATGCAAAGAAAAAAAGAGGTGCAATGAGGTAGCTGTGTGACTAAGCTAAGCGAGCCAAGTGGCCGACACAAACACCTGGCCCATCTAGGAGTGGCACTGCAGTGTCAGACAGGATGGCAGATTTAAAAAATAGTCCCCAAACAGCACATGATTCAAAGGAAAAAAGAGGTGCAATGAGGTAGCTGTGTGACTAAGCTAAGCGAGCCAAGTGGCCGACACAAACACCTGGCCCATCTAGGAGTGGCACTGCAGTGTCAGACAAGATGGCAGATTTAAAAAATAGTCCCCAAACAGCACATGATGCAAAGAAAAAAAGAGGTGCAATGAGGTAGCTGTGTGACTAAGCTAAGCGAGCCAAGTGGCCGACACAAACCTGGACCATCTAGGAGTGGCACTGCAGTGTCAGACAGGATGGCAGATTTAAAAAATAGTCCCCAAACAGCACATGATGCAAAGAAAAAAAGAGGTGCAATGAGGTAGCTGTGTGACTAAGCTAAGCGACCCAAGTGGCCGACACAAACACCTGGCCGATCTAAGAGTGGCACTGCAGTGTCAGACAGGATTGCAGATTTAAAAAATAGTCCCCAAACAGCACATGATGCAAAGAAAAAAAGAGCTGCAATGAGGTAGCTGTGTGGCTAAGCTAAGCGACCCAAGTGGCCGACACAAACACCTGGCCCATCTAGGAGTGGCACTGCAGTGTCAGACAGGATGGCAGATTTAAAAAATAGTCCCCAAACAGCACATGATGCAAAGAAAAAAAGAGGTGTACCAAGGTCGCTGGATGGCTAAGCTAAGCGACCCAAGTGGCCGACGCAAACACCTGGCCCATCTAGGAGTGGCACTGCAGTTTTCTAGCGAGAGGATGAGTGCTTCCATCCTCATGTGAATCTGAACCACTAGCCATGAACATAGGCCAGGGCCTCAGCCGTTCCTTGCCACTCCGTGTCGTAAATGGCATATTGGCATGTTTACACTTCTCATCAAACGCTTTTAATTTTGATTTTTGGGTCATTTTACTGAACTTTTGCAGTATACAGTGGACTACTGTACCATACTGCTATATATTATATACTGGTGGTCAGCAAAATTATGCACTGTCCTCCTACTATATATACTGCGCAAAACTTAAATGCACCACAGGTATGGATGGATAGTATACTTGACGACACAGAGGTAGGTAGAGCAGTGGACTACTGTACCGTACTGCTATATATTATATACTGGTGGTCAGCAAAATTCTGCACTGTCCTCCTACTATATATACTGCGCACAACTAAAATGCACCACAGGTATGGATGGATAGTATACTTGACGACACAGAGGTAGGTAGAGCAGTGGCCTACTGTACCGTACTGCTATATATTATATACTGGTGGTCAGCAAAATTCTGCACTGTCCTCCTACTATATATACTGCGCACAACTAAAATGCACCACAGGTATGGATGGATAGTATACTTGATGACACAGAGGTAGGTAGAGCAGTGGACTACTGTACCGTACTGCTATATATTATATACTGGTGGTCAGCAAATTCTGCACTGTCCTCCTACTATATATACTGCGCACAACTAAAATGCACCACAGGTATGGATGGATAGTATACTTGATGACAGAGAGGTAGGTAGAGCAGTGGACTACTGTACCGTACTGCTATATATTATATACTGGTGGTCAGCAAAATTCTGCACTGTCCTCCTACTATATATACTGTGCACAACTAAAATGCACCACAGGTATGGATGGATAGTATACTTGACGACACAGAGGTAGGTTGAGCAGTGGACTACTGTACCGTACTGCTATATATTACATACTGGTGGCCAGCAAAATTCTGCACTGTCCTCCTACTATATATACTGCGCACAACTAAAATGCACCACCAGGTATGGATGGATAGTATACTTGACGACACAGAGGTAGGTAGAGCAGTGTACTACTGTAACGTACTGCTATATATTATATACTGGTGGGCATCAAAATTCTGCACTGTCCTCCTACTATATATACTGCGCACAACTAAAATGCACCACAGGTATGGATGGATAGTATACTTGACGACACAGAGGTAGGTAGAGCAGTGGACTACTGTACCGTACTGCTATATATTATATACTGGTGGTCAGCAAAATTCTGCACTGTCCTCCTACTATATATATTGCGCACAACTAAAATGCACCACAGGTATGGATGGATAGTATACTTGACGACACAGAGGTATGTAGAGCAGTGGACTACTGTACGGTACTGCTATATATTATATACTGGTGGTCAGCAAAATTCTGCACTGTCCTCCTACTATATATACTGCGCACAAAAACTTAAATGCACCACAGGTATGGATGGATAGTATACTTGACGACACAGAGGTAGGTAGAGCAGTGGACTACTGTACCATACTGCTATATATTATATACTGGTGGTCAGCAAAATTCTGCACTGTCCTCCTACTATATATACTGCGCACAACTAAAATGCACCACAGGTATGGATGGATAGTATACTTGACGACACAGAGGTAGGTAGAGCAATGGACTACTGTACCGTACTGCTATATAATACTGGTGGTCACTGGTCAGCAAAATTCTGCACTGTCCTCCTATTATATACTACAATGCAGCACAGATACGTAGCGTTTTTCAGGCAGAGAACGTAGATATTTTCAGCACACTGAGCACAGATATTTGCAAGCACACTGAGCACAGATATTTGCAGCACACTGAACACAGAAACTGAGAGAACGCTGCACGTCCTCTCCCTATCATCTCCAATGCAAGAGTGAAAATGGCGGC
Organism: Pseudophryne corroboree; assembly: GCF_028390025.1. Lineage (NCBI taxonomy): Eukaryota > Metazoa > Chordata > Amphibia > Anura > Myobatrachidae > Pseudophryne > Pseudophryne corroboree. The sequence continues at coordinate 516,882,590 of NC_086449.1, forward strand.
GACGCGCGGCTCCTTATATAGATTAGGAGTCTCGCGAGAATCCGACAGCGGGATGATGACGTTCGGGCGCGCTCGGGTTAACCGATCAAGGCGGGAGAATCCGAGTCTGCCTCGGAACCGTGTAAAATGGGTGAAGTTCGGGGGGGTTCGGAATCCGAGGAACCGAACCCGCTCATCACTAAAATCTACTAAGTTTTGTGTTAAATAACTAAGCGCATGCTCGCTGCGTACCATGCGCATGCGCATTTTCTGCTTAATCGCTCCGTTGCGAAAAATGGCAACGAGCGAACAACTCGGAATGACCACCATGGTTTTGCCCAACTGCTAACAAATTTGCTGCTACGATCAGATCTGAATTAGGCCCAAAGTTGGGAGGTATGGGTATTGTATGTATGATACTTACAGCCAGTCAGGGTCGGATTAAGGATAGTGGGGGCTCAGGGCAACAAAGTTGTGAGGGCCCCCACCAATAAAATTCTCTGCACCCTGCCACTGTCACTTCTATGCCCCTTAGCTAAGTACTATATGAGAGAGAGTGAGGGGAGTGAGAGACAAAGAGGGTGTCAGGGAGAAAGAAAGAGAGAGAGGGGAGAGTGAAGGAGACATAGAGAGAGAAGAACGAGAGAGAGGGTGGGTCAGGGAGAGAGGAAGGTTGTTGGAGTGAGGGGGAGGGGGACCAAGCACAGAGGCGTCGGAATTGGGGGGATGGCAGCACATGTGGGCGGTTGTGGGTTCGGCTATATACAGTTTACACAGTAAATACTAACCCAAAATCTACAGACCAGCAACAGCTTTGTCGGAACTGTCTTTACATAAAATTAGGTGTTTCAGGGCAGCAACCAGGCAGCGACAATATGAGCACACATACTCGTCCTGAGTTGTGGGAGTTTCACAGAAGTGTTGTGGGTGTGTATCTAAAGCTGCGTGTATTTTAGAGTCGCGCATTAGGGTTAGGGAATCCTGTTTCTGACATATCTCTGGAACCTAGCATGAGGCTGTTGCCAGTGCCGTTATCAATAATGATATTTGCGGTGACAATGGGCAGCTTGGGTTTCCACTTACATACGCATGAACCCTGCATGAGTAGAATGGATACCTGCACTGGCATACTGCCACTCTGTTTGCAACTCAGAATAAGCCCCTATGGCTCTATCTATAACTATTTTAAAATGACAAAATCCAGGTTGTCGCCTGACAGAACATGCTGTGCTTTGTAGTTCCCCAACACTGATGAGCCAGACACACTGATACAAATAAAGTGTCACTGATAGTAGCCCACCTAACTTGTATTTTGACAGGTCTGCTTTGCCCCTGTTGCTTCTCAGGAGCAATTCACGAGTATGTCTATAATACCTGTGCAGTCTGCATCAGTAAGATTGTGCTGGTAGTCCTTACCTCAGGATCATAGGGCAAAAAGGATTCAAGTCAGGACTAGTGATGTGCACTGGACATTTTTCGGGTTTTGTGTTTTGGTTTTGGATTCGGTTCCGCGGCCGTGTTTTGGATTCGGACGCGTTTTGGCAAAACCTCCCTGAAAATTTTTTGTCGGATTCGGGTGTGTTTTGGATTCGGGTGTTTTTTTTACAAAACCCCCTCAAAAACAGCTTAAATCATAGAATTTGGGGGTCATTTTGATCCCATAGTATTATTAACCTCAATAACCATAATTTCCACTCATTTTCAGTCTATTCTGAACACCTCACACCTCACAATATTATTTTTAGTCCTAAAATTTGCACCGAGGTCGCTGGATGACTAAGCTAAGCGACCCAAGTGGCCGACACAAACACCTGGCCCATCTAGGAGTGGCACTGCAGTTTCAGACAGGATGGCAGATTAAAAAAATATTCCCCAAACAGCACATGATGCAAAGAAAAAAGAGGTGCACCAAGGTCGCTGGATGGCTAAGCTAAGCGACCCAAGTGGCCGACACAAACACCTGGCCCATCTAGGAGTGGCACTGCAGTGTCAGACAGGATGGCACTTCAAAAAAATAGTCCCCAAACAGCACATGATGCAAAGAAAAAAAGAGGTGCACCAAGGTCGCTGGATGGCTAAGCGACACAAGTGGCCGACACAAACACCTGGCCCATCTAGGAGTGGCACTGCAGTGTCAGGCAGGATGGCACTTCAAAAAAATAGTCCCCAAACAGCACATGATGCAAAGAAAAAAAGAGGCGCAATGAGGTAGCTGTGTGACTAAGCTAAGCGACCCAAGTGGCCAACACAAACACCTGGCCCATCTAGGAGTGGCACTGCAGTTTTCTAGCGAGAGGATGAGTGCTTACCATCCTCATGTGAAGCTGAATCACTAGCCATGAACATAGGCCAGGGCCTCAGCCGTTCCTTGCCACTCCGTGTCGTAAATGGCATATTGGCAAGTTTACGCTTCTCCTCTGACGCTTTTAATTTTGATTTTTGGGTTATTTTACTGAACTTTTGTGTTTTGGATCTTACATGCTCTCTACTATGACATTGGGCATCGGCCTTGATGGCATTTCATCATCTCGGCCATGACTAGTGGCAGCAGCTTCAGCACGAGGTGGAAGTGGATCTTGATCTTTCCCTATTTTACCCTCCACATTTTTGTTCTCCATTTTTTAATGTGTGGAATTATATGTCAGTATCAATAGCAATGGCCTACTACTATATATACTGCGCACAACTGAAATGCACCACAGGTATGGATGGATAGTATACTTGACGACGCAGAGGTAGGTAGAGCAGTGGCCTACTGTACCGTACTGCTATATATTATATACTGGTGGTCAGCAAACTGTGCAAAACTGAAATGCACTACAGGTATGGATGGATAGTATACTTGACGACACAGAGGTAGGTGGAGCAGTGGCCTTCTGTACCATACTCCTATATATTATATACTGGTGGTCAGCAAAATTATGCACTGTACTCCTACTATATACTACAATGCAGCACAGATATGGAGCATTTTTCAGGCAGAGAACGTATAATACTGGTGGTCACTGGTCAGCAAAACTCTGCACTGTACTCCTCCTATATAATACTGCTGGTCCCCAGTCCCCACAATAAAGCAGTGTGAGCACAGATATATGCAGCACACTGAGCACAGATATGGAGCGTTTTTCAGGCAGACAACGTATAATACTGGTGGTCACTGGTCAGCAAAACTCTGCACTGTACTCCTCCTATATAATATGCTGGTGGTCCCCAGTCCCCACAATAAAGCAGTGTGAGCACAGATATATGCAGCACACTGAGCACAGATATGGAGCGTTTTTCAGGCAGAGAACGTATAATACTGGTGGTCACTGGTCAGCAAAACTCTGCACTGTACTCCTCCTATATAATATACTGGTGGTCCCCAGTACCCACAATAAAGCAGTGTGAGCACAGATATATGCAGCACACTGAGCACAGATATGGAGCGTTTTCTAGGCAGACAACGTATACTGGTGGTCACTGGTCAGCAAAACTCTGCACTGTACTCCTCCTATATAATATGCTGGTGGTCCCCAGTACCCACAATAAAGCAGTGTGAGCACAGATATATGCAGCACACTGAGCACAGATATGGAGCGTTTTTCAGGCAGACAACGTATAATACTGGTGGTCACTGGTCAGCAAAACTCTGCACTGTACTCCTCCTATATAATATACTGGTGGTCCCCAGTACCCACAATAAAGCAGTGTGAGCACAGATATATGCAGCACACTGAGCACAGATATGGAGCGTTTTTCAGGCAGACAACGTATAATACTGGTGGTCACTGGTCAGCAAAACTCTGCACTGTACTCCTCCTATATAATATGCTGCTGGTCCCCAGTCCCCACAATAAAGCAGTGTGAGCACAGATATATGCAGCACACTGAGCACAGATATGGAGCGTTTTTCAGGCAGAGAACGTAGATATTTGCAGCACACTGAGCACAGATATGGAGCGTTTTTCAGGCAGACAACGTATACTGGTGGTCACTGGTCAGCAAAACTCTGCACTGTACTCCTCCTATATAATATACTGGTGGTCCCCAGTACCCACAATAAAGCAGTGTGAGCACAGATATATGCAGCACACTGAGCACAGATATGGAGCGTTTTTCAGGCAGACAACGTATAATACTGGTGGTCACTGGTCAGCAAAACTCTGCACTGTACTCCTCCTATAATACTGCTGGTCCCCAGAATAAAGATATGCAGCCCCCTGAAACAAAGTGAGAGGACGCCAACCACGTCCTCTCACTATAATTTCCAATGCACGAGTGAAAAATGGCGACGACGCGCGGCTCCTTATATAGAATCCGAATCTCGCGAGAATCCGACAGCGGGATGATGACGTTCGGGCACGCTCGGGTTAACCGAGCCATACGGGAGAATGCGAGTATGCCTCGGACCCGTGTAAAATGGGTGAAGTTCGGGGGGGTTCGGTTTCCGAGGAACCGAACCCGCTCATCTCTAGTCAGGACACTGGGGCTAATTCAGACCTGATCACTGCTGTGCGTGATTGCTGCAGTGCACCAGCACATGGCAGACAGCCGACGGCTGTTTTAGCCCTGTGATCACCTCTGCCTGATTGACAGGCAGAGGCAGTCGCTGGGCGGGAGGGGGCAGGGCGGCGGTATTTGGATGCCATTTAGGGGGCGCGGTGCGGGCAACGCAGGTGTGCCCGGACCGTTGGGGGGAACGGGCCGCAGCGGCTGCTTGACATCACACGCAGCCGCTGCGACCTGGGCAGCGACGAGGAGCTGCGCTGGCTGGGAGCTACTCCTACAGTAAAAAAGCATTGCCGGTGTGCGATGCTTTTGGATTTGTACGACAGGGTAGGGCCTGACATGCGGGGTGGACTACCCCTGTGCTGGGCGTCCCCTCGCATGTCAGGTAAGCTGATCGTAGATGTGCGAAATTTTGCTGATCTACGATCAGGTCTGAATCACCCCCACTGTGCTTACCTACACTATTATGTACAGAATGTATGTACACCTGAAGTTTACTCGTTTGGCACAAACACTGCTGTTTTACAGCTGGACACATTGTGAAATACGTCTGACTGAGCAGATGGACATTTTTCTTATACAGTATCTGTCTTCTGCAGTGTGTCCTCATACAGCGATCCATTTTGCATGATATGCCAAGACGCCTGGCATGAGTCCATAGTTGCCTACCCTCCCGCATTCTGCAGAAAACTCCCTGAAATAGTAGCAATCTCCCTGACTCCCTGCAGGGCCATATTAACAATGGGGTGGATGGAGCTACAGCTCCAGACCTCCACATAAAAATAGGCCCATCATCATGGAAGCATGGTGATCCCCAGCCACCAGCTGGCCACATGGTCAGCCGTAAAGTGTAACTATTAAGATTGCATTAGGGCCGATGCTAGGTCATTTGGCGCCTCCCTGCAATCTATAAATTTGCGCCCTCCCATACTTTACAAAGGGACAGCGCCACATAATGCCCCTTGTAGCAGTGACGCTTATACACATAATACTTCCTGTAGTAGTGCCGCTTACACACAATGCCCCCTGTGGTAGTGCCGCTTATATACAATGCCCCCTGTAGTAGTGGCGCTTGCACACTTAACAACCCCAGCAGTAGTGCCGCTTCCACACGTATCGCCCCCTGTACCAGTGACGCTTATACAAGACGAAGCTACGCTTACCCACATAACGCACCCTGTACCAGTGACTCTTACACATGTAACGCACTGTGTAGCAGTGACGCTTACACATGTAATGCCCTCTTTACCAGTGTCGCTCACACACGTAACACCCCCTGTAGCAATGTCGCTTACGCACGTAACGCCCCCTGTAGCAGTGATGCTTATGCACGTCATGCCCCCTGTAGCAATGATGCTAACACACGGATCGCTCCCTGTAGCAGTGATGTTTACACACGGAACGCCCCCTATAGCAGTGACGCTTATACAAAATGCCCCCTGTACCAGTGATGCTTACACACTTAAATCCCCCTGTACCAGTGACGCTTACACACCTAACGCCCCCTGTACCAGTGACGCTTACACATGTAACGCCTCCTGTACCAGTGACGCTTATACACACAATGCCCCCTTGTGGTAGTGCCGCTTATATACAACGCCCTCTGTAGTAGTGGCGCTTGCACACTTAACAACCCCTGCAGTAGTGACGCTTACACACGTATCGCCCCCTGTACTCCTTTACTGCACAGATGGTAGGAGAAGGGGTGGGAGGGAGAACACTAAACTGTGGATGGGGGCATTGGGCTGAATGAAGCGGACACGTGGTACATGACTTCGAGGGTGGTAGGGGATGTTTAATAGGTAGGGGAGGGGTGGATAGTGGAGTGGGCTTAATATTCATCATTTTCCGGTAGTAGGGCAGCTTGCTTGAATGCAGATATCTCCAGTTCCTGGAAATAGATTTCTTAGCTTTCAACTGGATAAAAAAAACTAGAGAGTCCTGCCTAAGGAGGTACTGAGGGCTTGGGGATCAGACTTCAGGAGCCAGAGCAATCCACTGACGAAAATATAAAATTGCATGCCAGGTGTGTGGAGCTGGAGCAGGCACCAGCTGCTGGAAGGCTGATATCTCTGGTTCTGGGCATTGTAGAGACAAGCTGCCAGTGTCCACCGAAAGGAGAGAGTCCTAGCTGTTGGAGTATACTGTCAGAAAAACTTTAAATTAGACAGAACCCGACATATCTAGCTGGGAAGAACAATTAACAGGCTTGAATGGGGACTACTGCATTGAAGTCGGATAGTTCCAGTTCCCTAGGGCCGATTTGAAAAATCTGGTATCCCTGAAAAAGGGAACCATCAGCTATCAGCCTAGGACCCTTATACTTCTGAGGCCCATTGAGCCCATATGAAAGACAGTCCTCTATGTAGCAATGCCTGAGGCACTCTAAATGGCACTATTTAGCAGTATTTGGGGATAGGTGTATGTTGACACATCTGTATGTACTTTCAGGCCCCAATGCATCGGGTTGGGAGACCGTCAGTCACCATACCGACGCCGGGATCCCGGCTTTTAGATGCCCAGCAGGGGTGAGCGCAACGAAGCCTCTTGTGGGCTCGCTGCCCTCGCCACGCTGTGGGTTTGTGGCGTACGCAGGTTCTATTCCCACTCTATGGGTGTCGTAGACACCCATACGTGGGAATAGTCCCTGACAGACGGCATGCAACTTTCGGGATTGTGAGGGGGTGGGATCCCGGCATTGGTATTATGATCCCCGGCCACATAACTACTTCCCAATGCACCCATGTCTAAATTATCACCAAAGAGTGCAATGATAAATAATTTCCCTTTAAATAAATATTATTGGCATAGACAGCATATCGTACATGATTTCCAAGAACATAGAGTTGATCTATGTTTCCCGATATTGGTCTATTTTAGAATACAGTTTACAGTAAAGAAAGTCAATGATAAAAAATAAAATGGCATTTTACTATATTTACATAAACGTTTAAAACAAAAAGCTTGAGGATTTGAGGCAGGGATGAACTTATCGCACGCTAATTCATCTGTGATATTTTTTACTTCAGTAAAAGATCTACAAATTTGATTTGGCAAAGATTATTTTGTGATCCTGATTCTAAAGATAAACATAATTAAAGCAATGTGACATAAAGAGAATCAATTTGAGTTCTGCTGAAATGCAACATGAACTGCAAAATCTGAAAAGTATTTTAATTAATAAGTTAAACCCATTACCAAGAATGGATGCATTGTAATTATGTAGTGTTTCAAACTCTGTATTATAGCTGTAGCCATTTGTCCCGGAAATATAGTCTTAGTTAATTACCATTTGTTTTCTTCTTCTCTTTGCTGGTACCCAAGTGCCAGTCACTAAGTCATTCATGAGGGGAAAAGTTCCTATCAAACTGCCATGGAACATATCTATCAACCACCCTTGTTTTGGATGGGCAGTTCAAAGTTGGATTTAAATTTTTATCTAAAAGTGCTGTAACCATAGATACTGTAGATATAGAACAGACCATTTGTCTAGGGAAGAGGTTCCATACTGTGCACTTGAGTTATACATTATGCATATGTTCCATTATAATGCATCGGACTATGGTGTATTTTCTATCATGCATTGCTGTTGTTAATCTGCTACATTATCATGCATGCACTAGCAATATTGACTGTATATATATCAAGGGCCCCAGCCCATGCAGTCTCTAATAGTTAGGTAAACCAATGTGGTGGCTAGCCACACCCCTATGCATGGGCCCCTACCACTTCATTTTCCCGGTAGGCCCTTCATGCCCCAGTCCGACACTGTGTCCAACTCTAAATTTGCCCCAGATTGTTATTGCATATATTCCTCTCTGCACACACACTATTTGAAAAAGATAACTCATTAATGATTCTCCCTTGAGTAGAATACTGTTGGCAGTGTCTACATCAGGACCCATGTCCCCACAATCCCTGAAGTATCTTCTGAATGTCAAGTAGAAGGTATTGAACACAGATACAGTATAATTTTGTTGTCTTAATCATGCATTCTTTGTTTGAACTAAGTATCTCTTAGGCATTGTGATCTTTCTTATTTTATACAGCAACATGCAGAAAAGCTTTGCAAACTATATAGAGAAAGAGTGCCTATATTTTAGACAAGCAATTGCACACCTGTCACCGCTTATGCCAGCGGCACTACCAAACTAAAAACAGTTAAAGATGTACCAGTCTAAAAACACTTACAGATGCTGTGGGAATTGTGGAAATGATGATAAAAGTGTATATGTACATACCTCCCAACTTTTGAAAATGCCAAATAGTGAATAAAATAGGCCCAAACCCAATGGGACCCATGCAAAACCTACCCTGATCCACCCAGAAACACCCACTTTTGATGAAATCACAATGAAACAAAACTGCAAACCACATTTGCCGTCAGGAAAATTTGCTGGTAATTAAACCATGAAAATTATCAGTTAGCGGTTAGCCAAAAACAGCATAGTATAAAATAACAGCATAGAGCAGCATAATGAAATGATGTGGCTTTAACATCAGAGATTACTCAAACTGTATGCTCTGAAAAAAGTTTTGGCACCTGAACCTAGAGACCACTATCAATGGCCTAGCCTGGTACCCCTGGCCCTTGTCTACCAGTATCAAACTGTCATAATATAATGTATTGTATATTGTTGAGACAGAAATTTACTTATAAAACAGCAAGTGTACACTATAAATGTGTCCCATAGGGGGACGATTCAATTGTTTCATAAAGCGCGATAATTAATGGGCGCCCATTGTTGCAATTCAATTATTTTGGACGCCCCTTAACTATCGCGTTTATCATGCCCAATTAGTCAGTGTTTAGCCATGTAAAGCGGCTAAACACGACCAAACTAATGGGCGTGACAGGGAAAAGTGCTATTTGGGCATCCAAACAGCTGACTTTTTGCACATTTTAGCTCGCAACCTCCAGGGGGTTTGAGCTGAGATGTGACTACTGCGGCTAATGGGCATCTGATTGGAGCAACAATTGAATAGCTCCAAAAAAGGCTCATTACTTTAGACAATATGACAAACAATTGAAATGTTAATGTTTTAATATGAATTGTCTCAATCTTAATTTTTTTTTTACATTTCGGCATAATTGTGACATTAAATGTTTTCAGATCTGTAAAAGTTGTAAAAATTCTTAAAGAGAAGGCAATAAATCAATTAATACACAGAAATATATTTTCTATATTCAGTTACTGAAAAATATCCAACATTACATTTTTGGAACAGCAGGCAATACTACTTTGTAAAAATATTTGATACTAATTACTAACAGTATATTTTATTGTTTTAAATAACATACAGTGCTCATGCACACAAGCACACATTAACTTCAGTTTTGTCATCTACTTGTGTTCCAGTGATACCAGTGACTTCAATTTCTTCTTGTTCCACTGCACTTCACTTGCAGGCCTGTGGCACCTGCAGTGATCTCTCCTCCGGCACACATAATCTATCACTTACCACCCAGAGACGCTATTTTCCCAACAAGAACTCTGTTTCCTTAAGTCCACTTTCTCAACCACAGGGCTTTTCTCCTGTCTGCTCTCCTTTATTTCCCTACTTGTTCTTTTCCTTCTCCAGCTCTCAATTCTCTCCCAGCACTCTGTCATTGTTTCCCCTATGTCTCTTGTACCCAACCCCAACTCCGCCAATCTCAATTCCCCTTACCTGTGTGTCTACAGTGATTGGCCATCTTTTTTTTTTTAGTAAAGAGAGGAATAGATTTAAATATGACAAGTGTAGCTGTACAGGCTAATGATAGCCATTTAGATCTAGGTCAAGAAGTCAGACATCAGTTCCTGCAACAGCAGGCAATAAGATCAAGACCACGATGTAGACCTGATCTCATTGCCTGCAGCAAATTTCCAACTCTATTTCATAGTCTAACTGCGGCTGCTGTGATTGGCCTAAAAAGCTGCAGTTATTATAAATGTTTATTTTCATAGTACCAATTATAGTATGCAATTATCTTCAGAGAATGTTTAAGGCTGGGTAAATAAATAAACAATATGTCTGTAGATGGTATGCGGTCAGCATACCGCTCATCGGGATCCCGGCTGTCACAATACCGACGCCGGGATTCTTACTGGGGCACCATACCGCCGCCAGTGTGCTGACGAGGTAGCTGACTAGAACCTGTGGTGAGCATAGCTTGCCTCCAAGCTTGCAGCATGGCGAGCGCAGAGCATTGCGCTCGCCCCCTGAAGGCATTCCAATGCTCGGCATGCCGATGTCAGTATACTGACCATCAGCATCCCCTGCGGCAGGATACCATACGGATCCCCTGTAGACAGCTACAGTATACACACTTTCCAATCGTGCGCTTGATATACTGTATATGGGCAGACATCTCATTTACATTTGCCAACTCATTTGTGATGTCACTGTCGTCAGCTGCTGCAGCCGCCTAATGGGACAATCCGCGTGTTGCCTACATACACAAGCAGATGAAACAATATGTCTGCTAGATATACTGTATCGTCTATGCAGCAGGGCCGACCTGAAATGTCTGTGAACGACGTCATTCACAGACAAATCTTCTGTACGCACACATAGGTGCACTGTGCACTATAGCATTAATTGGTGGAATGGACAATATACTGTATTGCATATATTACCTTTTCATCAATATCACTCCCTGCTCTATTGGATCTTACAGTCTAAGGGGGACATTTACTAAGCAGTGATAAGAGTGGAAAAGTGCGGCAGTGGAGAAGTTGCCCATGGCAACCAATCAGAACTGAAGTAACATCTATAATTTGCATACTATAAAATTATACAGAGCTGCTGATTGGTTGATGGGGTAACTTCTCCACTGGCTCACTTCTCCGCTCTTATCACTGCTTAGTAAATGTCCCCCTATAGTCCCTAGAACATGCACGTGCATATAGGTAAAAGATCATTTTGTCAGAAGCCACTGGACACTGGAGCACCAGTAGGCAGCCATGCTAAGCACTCTGGGCCTGATTCATGCGTATAAGTAAAGCAAAAAAGCAAGCAACCGGACAAAACCATGTTGCACTGCAGGGGGGGGGGGGGGGTGCAGATATAACATGTGCATAAAGATTCAGATTTGGGTGGGTTTGTTCAAATTTAAATCTAAATTGCAGTGTAAATATAAACATATGTGGGTCACATGCAAAAGCAGCAAGAATTTACCCTGTACAGAAACAGTATAAATGTATTTTCTCCCCTTGCAGTGCAACATGCACAAAGTTACATTCTTTTTTTTCTTTAATTACAAACATAAATTAGGCCCTCTGGGCCTAATTCATGTTGGTACACAATGGTCTATGTTCACGTAACTGATCGATTATCGGCAAACTGTGCATGTGCTGTGATCGCAGTGCGCATGCCCGAGGGTGCCGTTGCGATCCTGCTCACACTGAGAACTTTGTGTCAGAGTGATTGACAGGAAGTGGCCTTTGGAGGTGTTAACAGGGAGATTAAGGGGAGTGGTTGGGGAAATGCAGGCATGTCATGGCCGTTTTCGGGGTGTGTATCTTCTGATGGCTGTGTGATCGTACATGCAAATACATGGCATCTGAGTCGCTCTGCATAGTCATAGACCAACCCTTAGCTTAGATGTGCTCTGTAATTGCATATAGTCTGCTAATATGTACGCAATTGCGATTGAGCCTGCAATGAGTCCGGTGGACGTCTCTTTTCATTCCTGGATGGCATCTTCACTTGCCAACATTAGCAGCTCCATTGCCTAGAAAATCGCGATTGCCCTCTGTCACCATGCTGCCCAAAGTCATATCTTGTCCAGGCATGTGTAATGAGTCCGGGTAACCTGTCTATACAGAACTTCCACACACCCCAAATGGAAAATGAAAACATAATTTATAAATAATTTTGAAAAATGTAATTAAAAATGTATAAAAGTCCCATTAAGGTGCATGGTACTGAGAAAAGGCTTAGTGCTAGTCATCCTTGGACAGGTATTTAAAAGGTCCAGGGTCCTGATCATTTATTAGTCCTCACCTAAGGTATTGAACTTGATGCTGAATAGGCTAAGGCTTTTAGGGAATGTAAGAGTCATATATTTTTTTTTCATTAAAACTTTATTTGAATTTATTATAAGTTTACCTTTTGTTAAAAATGCCACAAAGTCTTCCTATAAAACTAGTCAAAAAATTTCAGATGTGTGTTTTCTATTTTCCCATTTGAGATACTGTATGCAAATTGTCACTAGGAGGCAGATATTACATTTTTCTATTGCTATTGTGTTTACTTTGTTGCACAAATCCTTCATTTAAACTGTTAATTTCTATCACTGTTTGCTCTGCAGGCACTAAATATTAATCATTTACTACTTATTTTGCAGGTCATGTGGTTAGTCATAATACTCTGCACAAAAGGTCAGAGACAGATGGTGAGGGGGAGTATTGAGAAAGATGTCAGAGTGAAAGTGAAGTATCAATATTTTACAGTATACAGTACTTTAAGTAACTGGCAGCTCAAAGGAACATTCAGATGTACTACAGCAAATCTTAAAATATTCACTACAAGTGAGTGCAACCTAAAATTTGGGACTTAGGGCCTAATTCAGATATGATCATAGCAGCAAATTTGTTAGCTAATGGGCAAAACCATGTGCAGTACAGGTGGGGCAGATGTAAGATTTGCAGAGAGAGTTAGATTTGGGCGGTTTATTTTGTTTCTGTGCAGGGTAAATACTGGCTGCTTTATTTTTACTCTGCAATTTAGATTTCAGTTTGAACACACCACACCCAAATCTATCTCTCTCTGCACATGTTATATCTGTCTTACCTGCAGTGCACATGGTTTTGCCCATTAGCTAACAAATTTGCAGCTGCGATCAGATCTGAATTAGGCCCTTAGACAATATAACATTTTGTATGAAAATGGAACATTACGGTTTGTCTAAGTTGATACTACATATTAACAAGGGAATATTTACACCATGTCATTGTGTTTAGACTAGTTATTCCAGATATTTCCTTCCTTCCTCTTTTCCAAGACTTTGTATCCTCCATTACATCCTACCATATATCTCCCGCTGTGTATTTCTGAAGTGGTTGGATGGAACACTAGAGGTTAGACTTTTATGCGTAAGCCAAAGAGATTTTCATGGTTTAGTGAATTCTTCAAACATGCTGTCAAAGGCAGGCTAAACACTTTGAAAATGTTTCTTTTCATAGGAAAGTAAAAAAAAAAGATCCATCATGAGTGCCATGTATGAAATACTGACTAGACCGAAAACATTAATATACCGGTATGTTGTGAATTAAATATATCTGCTAGAGAGATGCTTGATATTCTAAAAGTGGTTATAGGGAATGAGTCAGTGTGCCATGTGGTGTTATAGAGGATAGGTCAGTGTGCCATAAGGGATAACAGAAGGATAGGTCAGTATACTATAAGTGGTTATAGAGATATGGGGCAGTGTACTATAGGGGTGCTATGAAGGTTTATAGAAGGATGGGTCAGTGTGCTAGAGAGATGTATTGGGGGGAATTCAAATGTTTGAAAAGTCGGTTGGGAGTCTGTTTTTTCCAGTCTATTAGATAGGAAAAAAACAGACACCCAACTGACTTTTCAAACATTTGAATTCCCCTGTTAGTGTGCTATAAGGGTTTATAGGAAATGAGCCATGTGGTGTTATAGAGGAATGGGTCAGTGTGCCATGGAGGATTATAGAGGGATGAGTCAGTAAACTTAAAGGGGTTATGGAGAGATGGGTCAAACCATATGCACGGCAGGGGAGGGGGGGGGGCAGAAATAACATGTGGAGAGAGAGTTAGATTTGGGTGGGGTATGTTCATACTGAAATCTAAATTGCAGTGTAAAAAAAAGCAGCCAGTATTTACCCTGCACAGAAACAATATAACCCACCCAAATCTAACTCCCTCTGCACATGTTATATCTGCCCCACCTGCAGTGCACATGCTTTTGCCCATTAGCTAACAAATTTGCTGCTACGATCAGGTCTGAATTAGGCCCAAAGTCTTGAAGTGGTAATACAGAGATGGTCAGCATGCTATAAATGGTTATAGAAGAGTGGATCCGTAAGGGGTTATAGGTTGTTCTCCTAGTCTGGGGAAGATGTGAATAACCTCTTAGTGGTTAGGTGACTAAAAGCTGTACCCCAGTGTAATGTTACACCATGTGCACACATTGCATTCTACCAGCAGAAGCAAAACTGCATAGTTGGGTAGATGTATTAATGTACATGCTCCGACCGTTATGTGTAAGGACCCACTTCACCTCCAGATCGCTGTGAACCAAGTTCAGATAAGGGCAGCATGTATTAATAACAAGTTTGCTGAAGAGGTAGAGTGTTAAAGTACCTATGTGCAGAAGTGCACTCTCCCTCTTTTGTCTGGTTCTACTGCCGCTGACCAGCGCTGCATACATTCTGCACATGCGCCGGTCAGAACTCCCCCTGCAGCAAATGCAGTCGCATAAAAAAAAAAAAAAAATATATATATATATATAGTTTTTTGTATGCACATTCCCTGGCTGTACCCCACACTCTTCCCCAGTGTCACAAAGGAGCAACTTGACAGGGAAGTGACAGCTACATTTGAGAGTGGAGACTGGCCGAGTAATGAAGCAGTGATGGAGGAGGATGGCAACAAATATCCAGAGAGGTGAGGTTGCTGCCAAAGGGAAGCAGAGTGAAGGCAGGCTGTGGGTGGGCATGGGCAGGAGGACTTTTTTACATATTTGCTCCGTGAGGCTGGCTGTGGGTGAACATGGGCAGAGCGGTCAAGCTGCAGCAAGTACACATCACCAGTTAGTCTGTTGCATGATGCATTATTTGCTTCCTTCCTTTTCATCCTGTGTAAAAACCCACCGTCAGCTAATAGCATTTGGGGGCAGACTTGTATTATATGTAATGCAGAAATATTACTTTTGTCACCAAAGTGGAGTACTGGGACTCTATGCATGGTACAGTCATTTTGTAATTTATATGGATATAACATAACAATTAAATGTGACAATGTTTCTTTTTCTTTTGTAAATCCAAAAAACAATATCACACAATACTGTAGCTGATTAATTTTTCTTCCACATTTTCAAAGGGCTAGATTTACAAAGCAGGGTTGACCTCGAAAGATAAGCTGGCAGTAATATTAAATTCAAAACACGCTTCACATTGCATTTAATATTAGTGCCACTATAAATTTGAAAGTCAAACCGGCCCAGAACTGTCTCTTGCCTAAAAAATTAAATAAAATACTTCTACAGGTTGAGTATCCCATATCCATATATTCCGAAATACGGAATATTCCGAAATACGGACTTTTTTGAGTGAGACTGAGATAGTGAAACCTTTGTTTTTTGGTGGCTCAATGTACACAAACTTTGTTTAATACACAAAGTTATTAATAATATCGTATTAAATGACCTTCAGACTGTGTATATAAGGTGTATATGAAACATAAATGAATTGTGTGAATGTAGACACACTTTGTTTAATGCACAAAGTTATAAAAAATATTGGCTAAAATTATCTTCAGGCTGTTTGTATAAGGTGTATATGTAACATAAATGCATTCTGTGCTTAGATTTAGGTCCCATCACCATGATATCTCATTATGGTATGCAATTATTCCAAAATACGGAAAAATCCCATATCCAAAATACCTCTGGTCCCAAGCATTTTGGATAAGGGATACTCAACCTGTACAAACTTAGCGTGGTATCTGATTAATTACCGCAGCTAATATACTCACCCGGGGCTATCCTACTAGCTCTTATGCCAACACTTACACTATCTGGGATTTTGTGGCAGGCCAAACCAAATCCCCAAAAAGTAAACATTTTTCCACAAATGCAGCCATGAAACACATAGGTCATGGCTTTTTGTGTTTTTGTGCAAAAAAGCTAATTATTATCACACAAAAAATTGGGCTATAATTGAATTAAGACCATCGGCCAAATAAAGGTCAGGGTTTTTTTGTTTGTTTTTTGCGATATTATAATATTACAGTATGACATTTTATTCAGTCTTTCCAACATTTTAAAAAATCAAAGCTGCACGTCACAGATGTACAATACGTAAATAATAACAGGCAGAAAATAAATGTTCGGAAGCAGAAATATAATCAGTCAGTTACTGTGTCACCCAGGGGAGTTGCGTTGCAGGCATGGGACCTGCCATCTCTCTGGAAACAAAACCAGTGACAAGGTTATGTTGTCTTGTGTACTATTTTGACAAGCATTTCAATGTAGAAGAAAAGCAGATAAATACATGTTAAAAGATTACAGATTATAGCTAAAGTATATTTTTACTCACATGATAAATGTACATTACACTGTAATTTACATTAAATGTAATAAGTTCGTATAATGACGATTTTTCAGACACGAGTGCATTGTGTGTTCTACCTATATATTTATTAGATATCCCATATAGTCATCATACTCTATAGCATCACACAATGGATTGTTGTTTTGACTTCAAAATGAAGCTTCGTAGAAGAAATACAAAGAGCTGGTTGTAAATTGTAAGACTAATTAGTTAGACAATTTATAGAATGTGTCATCATCTCTCCAAAGCCAGGTGTTCAGAGGTTTGACTTGGAACCTTTAGAAGCACAAGCTACAGTACAGTATGTGAGCGCAGCTAGACCACATTGAGCAGGCTTAGTATTTTGTCTTGGCTAACATTATATGGGACGCAGAAATCTATAGCAACCAAGAGGTAAGACATCCTTTTTACAGATTTAATGAATGTCATGGAACCGATATTTGTTGATGCTTTAAATGTGTTTTTTAGAAAACGTTGCTTGCATAGGACCCAAGTAAAATTATAGAAGCAGTTCAAATGTTAGTATTAACAAATGATAGCTAGGGAGCAAATTAAATCTAATTAAAATAATGTATTGTTTTTTTTTCTTTCTTTGTTCTCCTTGAGTGTAAATATTACAGTTTCTTTGTTGTCCCAGATTTATATTTTTAATTCTGTTCTTCCCTGTCACATATATTCCATCCTACTGGCATGTACTATTTGGTGTACATTACTTACTTTTTCTCATTATTTTTTCACTTATTCATATTGTATTGTTTGTAAAAATAGCATTATGTATTTGATACATACATTATGCTTATTTGCTGTTGTTTGGTGGGTATGTGGGTGAATTAACTCATGGTTGCCACATGACTTTGATTTCTGGGAACAGTCTCAGTTCTAAACCATTTGTAATTGTATTTTATGTACACTGGATGCAGTTTTCGTCATCTAGGTAATTTTATTTTTTTAAAGTGAAGATTTGCAAATGCTTTCAGTGCCCAAGTCTAGTGATCATGTCATCATTATAGTTAATGCTACCGTGAGCATTGCAAGTATTTAGGTTACAGAAAATGTAATTGTCATTGGTCATGTCATTATGTCTATCATGTTACATATTGTATTTGTCAATCAGTCATTGATTCAAAAGCCACAGCTTTTGCTCACACTAAATTCTGTTGTGCGTAATCTGCGACTTTCCCCATGTGTATGACCGATTCCTGTGCAGTTAATGTATCAGCCCAGTGTCTCTAGTACACTGTGATCTGCTTTTCACTGCGTCTGTGATGCCTCTAGGTTGCAAAATTTCATCAAAAGAGGCGCTCCAGTCCATCATTCATCATTCATTCATTCAGACCCGATCGCATGCTGGATTTTTTTTGCAGCTGTGCGATCAGGTCTGAACAGCGCATGCGTGCAGCCCGCAAAGCACAGGCGCATAGGCTGCCGTCGCTGGGCAGCGACGATTCTAACGAAGAAAGCATATCGCACCGGCAGTCGCAAGAAGAGTGACAGGCAGAAGGTGTTCCTGGGCGGCAACTCACCGTTTTCTGGGAGTGCCCAGCCGTTCCAGAAGAGGATTTCTGACGTCACCACCTGTACGGATCGTCGCAGCGGCTGAGTAAGTCATGGGCTGTGCAGAAACTGCACAAACTTCTGTTTGTGCCGCTCACTGGACAGCCGATCGCACCCCTGCAAAGCGATTACCCCCTGCCCCTGTAGGCGGCGATTACCTGGTTGCAGCAGTGCAAAAAATAGCCTGCGACCAGGTCTGAATTAGGCCGCAAGTTGCTTAAAATTATGCTTTCAGAACTTGATAATGCAGCTAGATTATAGCCCCATGGAAACCTCTGGTGACTGTTCTGCTGCAGGGCCCTAATAATACATATGAGGCTGAATGTAATAGGGTGCGATTTCGGAAAACATGCGATTTTTACCACAAATTCGCATGTTTTCAGAAAATTGCAAATGTAATAGCTTGTTAAAAACCGCAATTTTTGAACATATTCCAAAAATCGCAATTGAAAAATTGCATCCTGATGTTTTCCCATTGAAAACAATGAAAATCGCAAATGTAATAGGATGCAATTTCTTTACTTGCACACAAAACCTTACAAAAATCGCCAGAATAATAGACCAGGTTTAGAGTAGCGATTTTTGGGGAAGCATGCACAGATCAGTGTGATCCGTGCATGCTTCTGTATGGAACAGTAAAGAAAGTGTTAAAAATGTAAAAAATTAACGACGTGCAGGTCCCCCCCAAAAGCATAACCAGCCATGGGCTCTTTGAGCCAGTCCTGGTTGCAAAAATACAGGGGGGGGGGGTAAATTGACTGGGGTTCCCTATATTTAAATAACAAGCACCGGACTCTTGGACCGGTCCTGATTCCAAAAATATGAGGGACAAAAGAAGTAAGGGTCCCTTGTATTTTTGGAACCAGCACCGGGCTCCACTAGCCAGGGAGGTGATGCCGCAGCCGGGGGACACTTTTATATAGGTCCCTGTGGCCAAAGCATCACAAACCCCCCAACTAGTCATCCCTGGCCGGGGTTTCCTGGGGGAGTGTGGACCCCTTAAATAAAGGGGTCCCTCCCCCTCCAGGTACCCAAGGGCCAGGGATAAAGCCCCGGCTGTCCCCTCCATCCGTGGGCTGTGGATGGAGGGCTGATAGCCGTGAAAGTGTTAAAAAGAATATTGTCTTTTGCTGTGGAACTTTAAGTTCCAGCAAGCCTCCCCCACATGCTGGTACTTGGAGAACCACAAGTACCAGCATGTGGGGAATTAAAGGGCCCGCTGGTACCTTTAATTCTCTGCATGGAACCTAGTTTTTTTTGGGGGGTTGTAACACTTTCTTTACTGTTCCATACAGAAGCATGCACAGATCAAACTGGTCTGTGCATACTTCTGACTAAGTAATAAAAACAAGACCAAAAAACCGCATGTTTTTATTACTAAAAATCACGTTTCCTTTACTTAAAATCGCCCAAAACCGCATGCAAATTCCGTTTTAACCTTAAAATTTGCACCCTATAACATGTGCGATTTTTAGTAATAAATCGCACGTTACAAACGTGCGATTTGGTGCAATTTTTTTAGACACCTGAAAAATAGCACCCTATTACACTAGCCCATGAAATTCCATAAGTGATATGACAGTCAGGGCCATTTCTTGGGGCAAGCGAGCAGTGCAACCGCACTGGGCGCCCGCAGCGGCACTAACTATGACTCCCTGCTTTCCCCTCCTATTTCTCCCCGAGTAACCCGCCCGGGGGGCGGAGTTTCACGGAATGGCGCGGTTGCGTCGTTACGTCACGACGCAACCCCATCACTCCGTGAAACTCCCCCCCCCCCCCCGAGCGGAGTACAGAGGGGGATCCAAGTTAGAAAGAGGGAAAGGCCGGCGCGAGGAGCGACTGGTGAGGCGGCCCGAAGAGCGGTAATCGCCTCTGTAAGTATTCTCTCTCTCTCTTTGTGTAAAATGGGGACACCTGCCGTAATGTGTGAAATGGGGACTCTTGCCTACCGTAGTGTGGGGATTTAATGTATCAAGGGCATTGCGGTGTGTGGCATAATATGGTGCAGGGGGCATTACTGTGTGGGGCTTAATATGGTAGATTTTTTTTTTCCTGTGGTGGTCGTGATCTGTTGGAGCAGTGTCAAAAACTGGATTGTGAGTTAGTCTTTTCAGACGAGGCCATGCCCATTTAAATGAGGCCACACCCATTTAGATGAGGCCACGCCCCCTTGCCGGGTGCGCGCACAAGTTTTTATTTTAATCTAGGTGTGTGGGGGGAGGGGGCACATTTTTTTTATGTCATGGGGGGGGCGCATTTTTAAATCTCGCACTGGGAGCCAAATTGGCTAGAAACAGCCCTGATGACAGTCCTCATAAAACTGCAGTTTTCAGTAGGTATGCAGCAATTTTACATTTGATACATCTCACCTTTGGTATAATGTAAAGGAATACAGATTCTCTGTACAGTGCTGCATAGTGTGACCTGTGCTATATATAATAGCTGATAAGCAATAATTCAAAATGTATTTAAGCCAGGGCCGGACTGGCCATCTGGCACTTCTGGCAAATGCCAGAAGGGCCGATGGCCACTTGGGCCGGTCCAGCGGTCACTGAGACACGCTGCCGCTCAGTCCGGCGGCAGCATGTCTCAGCTGTCAGGAGAGGAGAGCAGAGCTCCCGCCAGCGTGGCTGTGTCTGGTGCTGCGGCGGCTTCGTTCAAACCAGCCGCCGGTTCGTGAGCCAATCAGAGCTCGCGGACCGGCAGCCAATCAGAAGCCGCCGGTCCGCGAGCTCTGATTGGCTCACGAACCGGCAGCTGGTTTGAACGAAGCCGCCGCAGCACCAGACACAGCCGCGCTGGCGGGCGCTCTGCTCTCCTGATTCACCCCCGACCCTCACAGCCCGGAGGAGCAGCAGCAGCAGCAGCAGTAGCAGTGCAGCAGCGGTAAGTTGCTGCAGCACTGGCTGCTGTGGGGACAATTGTATATCTGGCACTGTGGGGGCAATTGGCTGGCACTGTGGGGCATTTGTATACCTGGCACTGTGGGGGCAATTGTTTACCTGGCACTGTGGGGGCATTTGTATACCTGGCACTGTGGGGGCATTTGTATACCTGGCACTGTGGGGGCAATTGTTTACCTGGCACTGTGGGGGCATTTGTATACCTGGCACTGTGGGGGCATTTGTATACCTGGCACTGTGGGGGCAATTGTTTACCTGGCACTGTGGGGGCAATTGTATACCTGGCACTGTGGGGGCATTTGTATACCTGGCACTGTGGGGGCAATTGTATACCTGTCACTGTGGGGGCAATTGTTTACCTGGCACTGTGGGGGCATTTGTATACCTAGCACTGTGGGGGCAATTGTATACCTGGCACTGTGGGGGCATTTGTATACCTGTCACTGTGGGGGCAATTGTGGATCTGGCACTGCACTATTGGGGGCATATAATGTAAATTTCGGCTCATACTGGGTGCTATAATGTAAATTTCGGCTCATACTGGGTGCTATAATGTGAATTTTGGCTCATACTGTGTGGTATAATGTGAAAGAGGCACCAGTACTAGATAGAATAAGGGGTCCTACTATTGTGGTGCATAATGCGTATAATGGGTGTATGGTGTGATAAACTACACTGAAGGACACGCCCCCTTTTGAGTGGCCACGCCCCCTTTTCCGGAGCGCGCGCACCTTCTGCGCGCGCTTATTTACAAACTTCACATTTACATACCCCCACTTAAAAATTTCCACTTCAACCACAGGTTGTGTGTATTTTAATAGAAAATGATGTACGCTTGTATGTTGTTAGAATATTAATTATATTTGTAAGAGCATAGACTAATAAGTGGGAGGAGTCAGGAATAGTAAGGGGAGGAGTCACAAAGGTCGGCCTGTGTGCTTCAAAAATGCCAGGGCCTATTTTTAGTCCCAGTCCGGCCCTGATTTAAGCCTCCAGTTAAACATATGAAACGGATCATTTTGAAACCTCTAACCGTTCTAACGCATACTTACTAAAGATTTCTTAAGGTGTGCATATATAGGGCATATGGAGCCAAAATTTTTAGCATGTTGCACTGCAGGTGGGGCAGATGTAACATGTGCAGGAAGATTAGATTTGGGTGGGGTGTGTTCAAACTGAAAACTAAATGGCATTGTAGAAATAAAGCAGCCAGTATTTACCCTGTACAGAAACAATATAACCCCACCCGAAATCTAACTCTCTCTGCACGTGTTACATCAGCCCCACCTGCAGTACACATGGTTTTGCCCAATTGCTAATTTTTTGGTTTGGTAACCATTCTCAATAATCTCCATATTGCCATAATCTCAAGGGACCCCAGTCAAACTGTACGATAACATGTTACCCTATTGCAGGGGTGGCCAACCAGTCAGAAGCAAAGAGCCAGAAAAGATCTGTAGTCAAGAGCAAGAGCCACTATCATGCGCAAAAATGGGGGCGTGGCATAGTTGTTAAAAAGCCACACACCATTTTTGTGCACACACCTTTCGGTATGACGTTTGTAGGAGTATGACCTCATATCATATCGTCATGTTGTACAGTGCCACATACATATAATGTCCCAGTACAGTACATATAAAAACGCCAAAAATTGGGTGCCTCCACAGTGCCACATACATATGTGTATCTGGCACTGTGGGGACATATGTGTATCTGGCACTGTGGGGGGCATATATGTCCCCACAGTGCCAGATATGTATATGTCCCACTCCCCAGTGCAGATACATATGTCCCCACAGTGCCAGATATGCCCCCAGTGCTAGATACACATGTCCCCCAGTGCCTGCTATGTCCCCAATGCCAGCTACACATGCCTCCACAGTGCCAGCTATGCCCCAGTGCAGATACACATGTCCCCACAGTGTCTGCTATGCCCCCAGTGCCAGCTATGCCCCCAGAGCAGATACACGTCCCCACAGTGCTCACCAGCCCCCGCACCCCATTCACCGCGCTTCTGCTGCTCAGTGCTCACTCTCCGGCGGCAGTGTCTCTCTTGAATTAGGCGCCGGTCCCTGAGCCAATCAAAGCTCGCGGTCCGGCAGCCAATCAGAAGCTTAGCTGCCGGTCCGCGAGCTCTGATTGGCTCACGGGCCGGTGCCAAATGAAGAGAGACACCACCGCCGGAGAGGTGTACGTGTGTCTCGGGCTGGGAGCAGCGGTGGCTAGGAGCTGACCGAGCCGCATGCGGCAGATGAAAGAGCTGCATGCGGCTCAAGAGCCATGGGTTGGCCACCGCTGCCCTATTGTTTATGTATGGATTCTTTTGTGATCTACTGTAAGCGAGTGCAGGCTTATTTCTAGAGATGTGCAGCTGGCACTTTTCGTGTTTTGTGTTTTGGTTTTGGTTCTAATTCCACTTTTGTGT
Organism: Pseudophryne corroboree; assembly: GCF_028390025.1. Classification (NCBI taxonomy): domain Eukaryota; kingdom Metazoa; phylum Chordata; class Amphibia; order Anura; family Myobatrachidae; genus Pseudophryne; species Pseudophryne corroboree. The sequence continues at coordinate 516,906,231 of NC_086449.1, forward strand.
TTTGGTTTTGCCAAAACCACCCTTTCGTTTTTTGGTTTTGGATCTGGATGATTTTTGAAAAAAAAACATAAAAACAGCTAAAATCACAGAATTTGGGGGTAATTTTGCTCCTACGGTATTATTAACCTCAATAACATTCATTTCCACTCATTTCTAGTCTATTCTGAACACTGAACACCTCACAATATTGTTTTTAGGCCTAAAAGTAGCACAGAGGTGGCTGTATGACCAAGCTAAGCGACACAAGTGTGCGGCACAAACACCTGGCCCATCTAGGAGTGGCACTGCAGTGTCAGACAGGATGGTACTTTTCAAAAACTAGGCCCCAAACAGCACCTCATGCAAAGATGTAGAAGAGGTGCAATGAGGTAGCTGTACGACTAAGCCAAGCGACACAAACAATTGGCCAATCTAGGAGTGGCACTGCAGTGGCAGACAGGAGGGCAGATATAAAAAAATGGCCCCAAACAGCACATGATGCAAAGAAGAAAAAAAGGTGCACCAAGGTTGTTGTATGACTAAGCTAAGCGACACAACCACCTGGCCCATCTAGTAGTGTCACGCGGTGGCTGAATGTCGAGAGTGGGCCGCAATTGTTCGGGCCACTGACAGCATCTCCAGCACGCCCCTGACATTTTTTTAAAATTCTGCAATTGGTGGACTTATATGGCAGTACCCCAGGACTCGTACGGCAGTGTCAGGCAGGATGGCACTTTTCAAAAACTAGTCCCCAAACTGCACCTCATGCAAAGATGTTGAAGAGGTGCAATGAGGTAGCTGTATGACTAAGCCAAGCAACACAAACAATTTCAACTGAAATTATACATCCAAATCACTGGAATTATACATCTAATCACTGGAATTAATTGGCAAAATCACTGTAATTAATAATTATATGTCAAAATCACTGTAATTATACTGCAAAATCACTGTAATTATACGTCCAAATCACTGGAATTAATTGGCAAAATCACTGTTATTAATAATTATACGTCCAAATCACTGGAATTAAATGGCAAAATCTCAGTATCGCCTGCCTAGTGAAGTGGAATCTAGATGGGATTTGGTACACAATATCTCCATCAGTTGTCTAAATCCCACTGCACTAATGGCGGATACCGGACGCACGTCTAACACCAACATAAGTGTCAAGGCCTCAGTTTTGAGGGCTTCCATCGTCATGTGAAGCAGAATCACTAGTCATGAACATAGGCCAGGGCCTCAGCCGTTCCTTGCCACTCTGTGTCGTAAATGGCATATTGGCAAGTTTACATTTCTCCTCAGACCATTTAAATTTATTTTTTTGGGTCTTTTTACTGAACTTTGGCTTTTTGGATTTTACATGCCCTCTACTATCACAGTGGGCCTCGGCCTTGGCAGAAGACGTTGATGGCATTTCATCATCTATGTCATGGCTAGTGACAGCAGCTTCAGCACTAGGAGTAAGTGGTTCTTGATCTTTCCCTATTTTATCCTCCAAATGTTTGTTCTCCATTATTTTTCTGGAGTTGTATAATAATACATCACAGGGCAAACCCTGTAAAAATTATTTGGATTAAATATTAATAACCCCTTTATTTGGAGTAAATAATATACAGCACAGGACAGCACCACTGAATTTATATGACAGCACCACTGGACTGGATTTATACGGAATTATATGGATTTATATGGAATTATACGGCAGGATAACTGGAATTATATGGCAGTATCACGGGAATTATACGGCAATATCACAGGAATTATACATCAATATCACGGGAATTATACGCCAGTATTCCGAGAATTATATGGCAATATCACAGGAATTATACAGCAATATCACAGGAATTATACGCCAGTATCACGGGAATTATACGTCAGTATTCCGAGATTTATATGGCAATATCACGGGAATTATATGGCAATATCACAGGAATTATACGCCAGTATCACAGGAATTATACGCCAGTATTCTGAGAATTATATGCCAATATCACAGGAATTATACGCCAATATCACGGGAATTATACGCCAGTATCACGGGAATTATACGCCAGTATTCCGAGAATTATATGCCAATATCACAGGAATTATATGCCAATATCACAGGAATTATACGCCAGTATCACGGGAATTATACGCCAGTATTCCGAGAATTATATGCCAATATCACAGGAATTATACGCCAATATCACAGGAATTATACGCCAGTATCACGGGAATTATACGCCAGTATTCCGAGAATTATATGCCAATATCACAGGAATTATACGCCAATATCACAGGAATTATACGCCAATATCACGGGAAGTATACGCCAGTATTCCGAGAATTATACGGCAATGTCACAAGAATTATATGCCATTATCATGGGAATTATACTGCAATATCACGGGAATTATACGCCAGTATCATGAGAATTATACGGCAGTAACACTGGATATATGGCAGCAGAGTACACCACCATGATGACTGGTCACTGGAATGATGCTGCACAAGACACTGACTACACTGGACTGGACAGCACAACACAGCACCACTTTATACAGCTACACTGGATATATGGCAGCAGAGGACACCAACACTGTGACTGGCTGGACTGATGCAGCACAATACACTGACTACACTGGACTGGACAGCACAACACAGCACCACTTTATACAGCTACACTGGATATATGGCAGCAGAGGACACCAACACTGTGACTGGCTGGACTGATGCAGCACAATACACTGACTACACTGGACTGGACTGAGCAGCACAACACAGCACAAGACTCGCCACCCCACTTTTCCCGCCCCCACACAGACACTGAACACTGAGGACACGTCCTCTCAATACATACTCCGAGATTGGAGTGAAAATGGCCGCGACGCGTGGCTCCTTATATGGAATCCAAATCACGTGAGAATCCGACAGCGGGATGATGACGTTTTGCCGCGTTCGGGTTTCCGAGTCAGGCGGGAAAATCCGAGCCTGATGTGAAGTTCAGTAAGGTTCGGTTCTCTGAGAACCGAGCCCGCTCATCTCTACTTGTTTCCCATCGGCCAGTACATTATACCTTACATTAACCAGTTAAATCCATCTTGTCATGATCCGGGTAACTGGACGCCATTATCTACCTTTCAGCTGTCTCCTGAGGCTGGCTCAGCGTACCAGGCCCGGGTCTCAAGCATGTTGCCGGCATCTTCACTCTACATCTCCTCCTTGTCATTCCGTAGGCGCTGTCACAGAAGTCTCATAAAGTTCGAATGGCGTCTCCTGCCCTCCGCGGCCTCCGCCGCCATTCCCGCACTCTCAATGTATAATAAAGCTGTATGGCGTCTCCTGCTTGTCGCGGCCTCTGCCGCCATCACTGTGGTTCAAATTTACAAATAAGTCTGCATGGCGTCTCGTGCCCGCTGCGGCCTCCGCCGCCATCTCTGTGGTTCAAGTGTGCAAGTTGGCGTCTCTGGCCTCTGCGGCCTCCGCCGCCATTACTGTGATTCCCACATGGTTCCACAAACTAACTTTCCCGTCAAGTGCTAGTATGGGTGCAGCCATGTTGGTTTCAGTCACATGACATTATTCCACCAATCCGCTGTGCTGCTGGACTCTGCTCTAATTGATCAGCCAATGCCTGCTCCTCTGAAGGTATAAATATTAGTGATGAGCGGATTCGGTTTTACTCGGTTTTACTCGGTTCTCAAAACCGAATCTTATTGGCTATCCAAAACACGTGACATCAGTGAGCCAATAAGATTCGGTTTTGAGAACCGAGTAAAACCGAGTAAAACCGAATCCGCTCATCACTAATAAATATCCTGTTCCTGAACTAGGAGATTGTCAGTGCTTCAGTTGTCATCCCAGTGATACAGGTCTTCCTGCTTTGTGGTTGTTCGCTCTCTTCAGGTATTTCAGCTCCTGTCGTCAACTCCACTAGATACCCGCAGCAGTTTAACATCCAGTGGTGCAGCCTGACTCTGCAGTGTTCTAACATTGCTCCCTGCGACTGGCAGTGTCTAACACCGGCTTCCAGCATCCAGCTTCCAGCGGTGTCCCGTTTCCATTTACCATCGGTGCTCCACCATCAAATACCAGTTACCATCGGTGCTCCGCCATTGACTCTTCAATTCCAGCGATCTCCAGTTCCACCAGTGTTACTCACTATTCTCCAGCTACATTGGAGCATCAAGCACTCCACTCTGTTCATCATTTGGTCCGGTTCTACCCGGCCTACCCAGCAGCTCATCTATTCTATAGCCAATACAACCAGCTTCCTGAGGAACACCTGCTGGTCATTTTCTGTTACCATTCCACTACTCAGCAGTTGGGTGCAGGTTAAGGACATTTCATCTCCTGGTCTGTCAAGACCGATTCGTGATATTACCGCACCCAGAGGCATCCTCGCCACTGCTGCATTTAACAAGAACTGTGTATTGTCTTCCATTTATCATATCTGATACTGCTGCTGATGTACCATCCGAACTGTGCTTGAATAAAACCCGTTTTACCATATTCCAGTTGTCGTGGTCACGCCTTCGGGCTTGGGTTCTGCATGTCCAAAAGTCCCATACTACCTCCCAGGTTCAACTACACACCAGCCCCTACAACTGAGGCTTCCTTCAGTCAGCACCAGCCCTCAGTTGTGACACATCTGACTCAACATAGCATGATTATGGCCCAGGGCAGGAAGACTAATGACTGGCAGTACCAGCCTAAGAACAATAAGTTTGTTTTTGTAGACCTACTGGTAGTAGGCCTTTGGCTCTGATGTCTACAGCACAGTTTACTGTATCATTAAAAGCTGTTATCCTAGATAGCTGATTGCACAACTATTTCTATGACAGACACCAGCAGGTGAAGGCTAAATATGAAACTTAACCAACTAATAAATTTAAATGAAGCATATCACAGGTATCCGCAGTGTAGATGTGGGCATCAAGTAGGTGGAAATTCAGCTATGCACAGATGATGCATTAACCTACCTTAGCAGCACCATCTAGAAGCATCATGTAGTGACTTGCAGGTTGGCTTCCACATTCTTCATTTCAAGCTCCTTAAGTAGAAAATTACTATTTTAATTCCCAAAAGACAAAGTTATTTTCACTGATGAAACATCTAGTCTACCACACTCTACCGCCTATCACTGCCTTCCTATGAGGATTCTCAGTGTTTGTTCCAGTGATCTGATAGTATGACTTGTCTTCAGACCGCATGAAGTTTTTGTTTATGTTGAAGTGCCTACTGCTGTAAATACACAGCTACGGTCAAATACACTTAAGGGGCCTACACACTGGCAGATAAAACAGAATGATATGAACGCTCTCGATCATAAATGAACGAGAACTTGTTCATATCGTTCTGTGTGTAGGCACCAATGATTAACAATGCGCGGCTCCGCGCTCGTTAATCATTGGTGCCCTGTCGCTTATGCATGCAGGCCAATATGGACGAGATTGTCCATATTAGCGTGCAGTGCTATGGAGCCGGGTGACGGGGGGAGCGGAGAAACTTCACTCCCCCGTCACCTCCCCCCGCCACCGACGTCACCCGTCGGCCGTATCCGCCGTCGGACAGCTCGGCAGCGGATCGGTATGTGTGTAGGGCCCATTAGTTCAGTTTCCCTGATTGAGCACACTCACTGTATACTGTATAAAGAGTCAGTGAGCTACTTACATGTACCAATTGTACTACAGAGACCGGAACTTTATCACTGTTCTCTCCTTCTCCATCATTCACTGCTCTTTATTATGTGGCTGTCTTCCTGCACCACAGACAAAATAACATGGCATCTCTTTGGTCATACAGCTCTCACTGGCAAATCCCTCTATTATATTGTTGATTGTCAATCAATACGCTGTACCTGGAACTTAGTCTTCAGAAGCTGTTCACTGATTTCTGACATGCTTTGGGAGGCCATAAGATTCATCCTCCCATTCATTATATCATCAGTGTGGAAAGCGTTACAGAAATCAAGGAAAGAAGAGATTCATACTTTAAACACATTACAGGAGCCTGCTACTGCTTTCAAAGACCCTAGCATTTTCACTCCCAGTCACATCAGTGTATAACTTATCCCTTAGTCACCTAATTATCTATTGTCCTGAATCTCTGCATCCATTGCTTACTTACAGTGTCTAATTTTTATCTCTTCTGCTGTTATCCCTGTTCCAGACCGCTACCTTTCTCAATGGGTGCAGAGCTCTCCTGACACTTCTCCCTGTTGATATGTATGATGTCTTTTATACTGATAGTCCACTTCACGTTATGAGGTGCATCCAATAACCTACTGTACATGGACCATGAGGCCTTTACTTTAAATACGTGTAAATATGTTACATAAGTTCATGACTACTATGACTGTCCTTCCATGTATTATCAAAAGTCTTTTACTTGAATCCATGTGTATTGTCATTTATCCTATCTATTGCAGGTCTATATGTACTATTGTACTGTTGCATCTACTGTTTATTTCTCTCTGTAAGCCCTGACACAATGGTCCTAGCTGTTGGCACTGGAACATTGAATGTTAGCCACCAGCAGTGTTATGATACGAATTAAGGAACCTCAACTCCCAGCCTTCTCACGAATGGTCCTCCCATGTGGGGTCATTTTATAATCATGGACCCCATAAGGAAGACTTGGAAGAAGAACCAAGTACCAAGCAACAAGTGGATAGCAGATACACATCCCAGGCATCCCAGCATTCCCTGCCACAGTTTTGCTGTTAATGCATGCTAAAACTATGTCAGGGCATGCTAAAATGTATAGATCCACAGTAGGTAGAGTGCCACACATTGCCTACCCCTGGTGTAAGTGAACTTAGTTGGTATAAGTGAAGTTAGTAAAAAGTTTAAAACACACTGTTCTTAAAAATAAGCCTGTGTCAGATATGTTTAAAACAAATTGGTGATTGGGAGAATAAGGGATGGGAACATATTGAGGGTCACATACATAGTGAACATTCCAACTACAGCAGATATTGTTTCTGTTTTTCAGATTCTGAAAATGGATGTGAACAAGCTGAATACAACATTGCTCCGGAAGTTCCGTCAGGGAGTCGCTGCAGCTCTAGGCTTGATGCCACAGCAAATTCACATCAATCGCCTCAATGTAAGAGCAGAGCTTTGGAGACATATTCTTATGCTGTTTCCTTGTTTGAAACTGTACATAAAGCAGTGAAATACTTTTAATGGTGACTGGTTGATACAACACTAAATGAGTTAATTAAAAGTTATACATGTATTTATGTGCATTAAAAGAAATAAATGTGGTCTTCCAGTTTCATTTTTGACAGCCATAGACATTTGTTTATATGTTTTAGTGTCCACTTTTTAGCCATGTCTTTTCAGATTGAGAGTCCCATTAGCCACATTATTGATGGGTGGTATATTAACCTGTATTATGAAATTCTAACCTTTTATTACAGAACCCAGTCTTGTTTAAAGATTAACATTTTAAATTCACTATTGCAGTCCTTGCCATACATTTCATTCATTGTTTTGGGATGTCTTTTTGTTTTTAAAATTTTTAAAATTTTTGGTTGAAAAAAAAACCCTAATGTTTTGAATGTTATTTATTTTAATGTTTATCAATAAATCTTTTAACTCATTTATTTTTAGATTAACTTGTCAGTATACCACTGATACTGTAAGTGCTTCTTCTCCTTTTCTGCAGTTTCAGTATTTTCAGTTTCAAAACACTGGTACAACCTCCCAATGAATATTTTGAATATTTCAGTTAGGGGTTGACTTTATTAGTTATCCACCTGCAGCTGGTTTGGGGTGGCTTACCCCATTGTGTGTTTATATGTCTGTGGTTTACTATGATTGCAAAGTTTCAATAGTTAGCTTTACATACTGAACTACTGCTGTTTCACCAAAGGCAAATTATTTATTAATTTTACTGTTGCAGCTTGCTTCTGCAAATATTAATGTATGAATGTAAAAAGTTGGGTCCAATTTATACTATCCTGTAACCCAAAAACTCAATAACATAAAAACAGTTGTATGCTTAAACATCTAGTCTTTTTTTATTATTTTAAATTACTTTCATTTTTTTTCACTCTTCTATTTTGTATTAATTTCATCCCTAACTTAATAGCATGGTGCTGTGTAGGGTATGGTAGGAAAAATGGTAACTCATTCCATCCCAATAGTTATTCAAAGTATACTAGCCATAAAAACTATTATTTTTTCAACAGCGTAATGCCTATGGGGTATATTCAATTGAAGTCGGATTCATTCTGACATTCATTTGTCGGAATGGATCCGACCAGGGCTATTCAGTGCCATCTCAATTCGACTTTAAAAAAAGTCTAATTGAGATGCGGGAGCTGAGACGGGAGCAGCGCTACAGCAGCGGCTACAGCAGCATAGCCGGAGGATGTGTCACAGCCACAGCTCACGACAGCGTCCACCCGGCTCCAGCTCCCGCATCCACAAGGAGCCGGGTGGACACTGCTGTGAGCGGCAGCTGTGACACATCCTCTGGCTACGCTGCTGTAGCCGCTGCTGTAGCGCTGCTCTCCCCCGTCTGCCTGCGGCTTTCCACCGTCTCCCCCCGTCTCCTCCTCTCCCCCGTCACTGCTCCCGCATCTCAATTCTACTTTTTTTAAAGTCGAATTGAGATGGTCGAAAAGGGGGCCAAAAAGCACGCAGATCAGCAGCTATTCCGCCGATCCACGTGCTTTTTGAGAAGTCGAATTCCTCGACTTGTTGAATAATTTGGGGTTAGATTGAATAGGTCGGAACCCCTTCCGACCTAAAAAAGTCGAAAACTGCCGTCTTTTCAACAGAAGGCAGCTTTCGACTTCAATTGAATATACCCCTATAAGTGTTTTTCAAAGACAAACTATCGTTGTTTTCCATCTGGATGCAACAATATTTTTTCAAGTATATTAAATAGTATCTGCTACTCGGTCATAGGATACAACAGTGTTGGATTAAGCACTGTAGACCCTAGGCTGGAAAGATGTGGGGGCCTCCAGACATTGGCCAATGAGAGTAAACTAATCCCATAAATAGAAACTTTTTCATAATATACTGTAGGGCAACTCATTACACATTGGGAATATATGCAAAAATATAGAATTGAGAAAAGGAGCATTTTTTTTGTTTTAATAATTTTTCACCTTGATCTGACAATTTGGAAGCATGCACTTCCATTATAGACAGTGAAGCGTAGGTCTGGTATCTTCAGAAACTTGTATATTTTTATTATTTTTTTAAGATATGTTTACAGTGGACTTACAGGTAAACTTTAACAAAATGCATAACCAACATTCCTTTCTGCACATAGAAATTTAACTATAAGTTTAAAATAACCTGAAACTGAGGTTTTGGAAATGTGATAAGTAGAAAGTCATCCGTAGTACAAATCTGCAGCAGATGGAATTCTGAAGAACTGCACCAGATTTAGCAATCTAACCTCATGAATTTATAATTCTGAGCATTGAGAACTATGCTGGGTTAATGAACGTTGCAGTTCTTTTTTTGAAGGGTGTTGAAGTAAAAAGGGAAATTCAGTAATGTTTCTTTTTCACTTAGGGAAAGAAGAACTGCGTTGAGCTCTTTATTTCTCCACTAAACAAAAAGATAGGTGTTCCAGATACACTGCCTTCAGCAGAGGTTCTGCGTTCTCTCAATCTGCATACACTACACCAAAGATTATCCCATTTTGGAATAACTGAGGTCTCCCCAGAGGTAAGGCTACACATGAAAGGTATCTGTGTACATGTGTGTCATGTTAAGTTTTGTTTTTGTTTTTTGTTTTGTTTATTTGAAAGCACTGAAAATTACATGTTTGTTTTTGGATGGATTTAACTTCTAAATTTCTCTTCTTAAAGCTGTCCAAATCACATGATGGTTGTACTCAGGCAAGAATGGCTAGTTTTTACTTGATGCATTTACACCGAATAGCAAGCTGTGTTTAGCAGTTTGTTTGATGCCTATCTTAATTAGGCGGAAGCACTCTGTAAATTTTAAAGTTGATCGGTTTCTGGATCATTCACATTAATGTAGAAATAAATGAACTGATCATTTGAGAATATTAGGAAAATGACACAGCCGGATGTTTTGCGCCATTATTTCGTATTGAGGTTATTGGGTTAATTCAGCCCTGTTACAAATACAATAGGTAATGTATTTTTCATCCTTTTTCATTGTAGATTACAGATTCAGGGCTTGGCAAAAATGCATATTGCGTACCATAGTGATAATGATGGTGCAGAAAGAACAAAACAATGTCTTATGGGAATTGCACATTATAATTATCTCTTGACTGCGCAAGTGACATTTTTGCCAGTGACTCTTCCATTACATTTGGTATGAGATTTTATTTACCATGTGTTGGTGAGAGTTATAGTACTATTTGTGCTATTTTACATAAGCAGGTAATATTGAATTCTTAGTTATCACACTATCACTGTACAGTAGCTTCAGAGTATAAATGCTCACACATATGCCCATAGACAAAGTGTGTCCTATGCAAGAAAATAATATGCAGCTTTCCTAATATGTAAATGTATACACAACCTGGTACACAAGCTATCATGTGTTCTAATAGCCTATAACTCTTATTTTGTTTTAAGGTGGTCATTCTGAGTTGTTCGCTCGCTAGCTGCTTTTAGCAGCATTGCACACGCTAGGCAGCCGCCCTCTGGGAGTGTATCTTAGTTTAGCAGAATAGCGAACGAAAGATTAGCAGAACTGCTACTAAATAATTCCTTGCAGTTTCTGAGTAGCTCCAGACCTACTCCTAGATTGCGATCACCTCAGTCTGTTTAGTTCCTGCTTTGACGTCACAAACACGCCCTGCGTTCGGCCAGCCACTCCCCCGTTTCTCCAGACACTCCTGCGTTTTTACCTGGCACGCCTGCGTTTTTTAGCACACTCCCGGAAAACGCTCAGTTACCACCCAGAAACGCCCCTTTCCTGTCAATCACTCACCGATCAGCAGTCCGACTGAAAAGCGCCGCACGAACAACAGCAAAACTGGTAAGTTTTCAGTTAAATAACTAAGCGCATGCGCGCTGCGTACCATGCGCATGCGCATTTAGCAGCAAATCGCAACATAGCGAAAATTGGCAACGAGCGAACAACTCGGAATGACCACCTTTGTATCACTAGTTTCGTGGTGATTCTTCACAAAGTCTTACATTCTTATTTATCATGCTGCAGTCTGAAAGAAAGAATAAATGGACAAAATTGTTAATTACTAGAAAATATCTAGAGCAGGGGTGGGCAGTAAGCAGCCCTTCAGCTCCATGCTGGGATGTGTAGTCCTACAACAGCTGGAGGGACGCTAATTGTCCACCCCTGATCTAGAAGGAAATAGTAATGTTATGCATGTGACATAGGGGGGAATGCAATTGTCCGCAAAATCCCGTTTAGTCAATAAAAAAAGGGCTTTTATCGGAACTTGCGAAAAGTCGCTATTCAATTGTCTGCAAAAAATGACCAGCGATAATGCTCCATAGGTTTAATGCAAATTATTTTTACCACCTCATGAGCAGGTGAAAAGTTAAAGAAAATACCTATTTTAACTAAACTGGTACTGTTGGGATTTGGTGCAGAACTAATTAGGCACTTAAAAGTTTTTAATTATTTTTAATTGACCAATAAGGACATGTCATTTTGGGGTGAAAAAGTGCAAATGATGGAAATTGGGGTACAGGGTATGGGACAGGTATATTTGGGTGCTTTATGAGGGTATGGGTCGTTGGGTAGACACAACTTAGGTCAACAGTCATTAGGTCGACCATGGAAGGTCGACATGCATTAGGCCGACATGGACAATAGGTCGACATAGTTATTAGGTCGACATGTACTAGATTGACAGGTCAAAATGTCGACATGTTTTTTTTAAACTTTTCTGGTGTTGTTTTCTTCGTTAAGTGACGGGAACCCCAATTTGTGCACCGTGTCCCCTCGCATGGCACGTTTTGCTCGCCATGCTTCGGGCAAGGTGCCTCACTCTGCTACCGCTTTGCTCGGCATAGGTTACCTCATGTCGACCTTTTGACCTGTCGACCTAGTACACGTCGACCTAATGACCATGTCGACCTATTGACCATGTCGACCTAATGCATGTCGACCTTCAGTGGTCGACCTAATGACTGTCGACCTAAGCTGTGTCGACCTAACGACCGTATCCCCTTTATGATTGGGACAATTGTTTTTAGGCTTACAGGTGGGAGTACTCAGGAGTAATTGGCAGTTTTTTTTTAAGTGGATTAAAATGAGCCAGATATATACTTATGACCATTTTTATGTCCCTTCAATTTAAGTAGAGCATTTATTTTGCACAAAACATTGATTTCTAAAAAAAAAAATTCACTTTTTTAGAAAAATGCAATTAACAGCCATTTAACACAATTTAAGTATCCCAAATACTTTTAGACATCATAGAAATACCATAGAAATTTGTGGGGGATCCTTCTGCTGTCAGAAATGGAGGGACTGTGGCAGATACCGGCGATATCAGCTGCAGTCCCTCCATATTACATTTATGTGATGCTTAATCTATGCAAATACCCTGCGTGTAAGGTGTGGATTAACAGATAGTCAAAAGGTCTACCGTAATAGGTCAACACTATATGGTTGATAGTCAGTAGGTTGACAGGTACAAAAGGTCAACAAGGTCAAAAGGTCAACATGAAGAAGGTAGACAGTATGGTCCACCTAAGTTGTTTGTGTTTTTTGGGGGGGTTATTTTCTATGTTTACCATTTATGATCCAAATTAGTCGAAATGCATCCCCTCGTGGGCTTGCTTCACCCACTACAAGGTTACTAAAGGTAATAGTTTGTGACATGGATAGTAAATTCAATAAAGTTGTAAAAACATGAAAAAAAATGTGTCGACCATATGTGTGTTGACCATTGTCATGTCGACCTTTTGAACCTGTCGACCTACTGTACCTGTCAACCTTTTGTATTGTCTACCTTCTACATGTTGACCTTTTGTACCTGTCAACCTAATGACTGTCGAACATAGGGTGTCAACCTGTTGCTTGTAGACCCTTTGACTGTCTATCATCCACCACCCCTGCGAGTATATATTATACAGTCTTCTGCTCTAGAAGTGTATAGTATCTAAGCATGTCCAGGCTTGCTGGTGAAACATAAAAAAATACATACTGTACAGTGTACATGTAAAATGATCATCTCACAGAACAAAGAAAAACAAAATGTTATGTAGGTAAAGCATACCTTCCAACTTTGAGCACCCATAGATCAGGACCGCGGCACGCCATAGGTGCGTGCGACCCAGAACAGAGGTGTGGGTGAGTGTGGTTCATAGCATGGACCCATTTTCTACATTTTTGGGTCGTGCTCAGCCCTCCACGAGCAGCTGAGCAGCCCCCAGGTTACCTCCCTGCACTGTATATGCACGCCATCTCTTCAGGGATCACTTGCTGCTTTGCAGAGCAGAGCAGTGGGTGATCAAAAGGCCCTCATCAAATCGACAGTATCTAGGTCGACAATGTTTAGGTCGACCACTATAGGTCGACAGTCACTAGGTCGACATGGATGGAAGGTCGACAGGGTTTCTAGGTCGACATGTGCTAGGTTGACAGGTCTAAAGGTCGACATGAGGAATTTTTATTTTTTTTTGTGTCGTTTTCTTCGTAGAGTGACCGGGATCCCAAATTAGTGCACCGCGTCCCCTCGCCATGTTTCGGGCATGGTGCCTTCGCTCCGCTACCGCTTCGCTCGGCACACTTTACCGTTCCAATCGTAGTCCACGTGGATCGTTAAGTATGAAAAAATTCAAAAAAAGAAAAAAAATGTGAAAAACTCATGTCGACCGTTAGAACTGTCGACCTAGCACGTGTTGACCTAGAAACCCTGTCGACCTTCCATCCATGTCGACCTAGTGACTGTCGACCTATAGTGGTCGACCTAAACATTGTCGACCTAGATACTGTCGATCTTCAGACCATATCCCCTAACCTCCCCCTGCTCGCGTTACTGCCCTGCTAGAATCGGGACAGTTGGGAAGTATTGGTAAACAGTGACAGAAGAGCAGACATTTTGTTGATGTATGAGGTTCTGTCGATACCAAGTTATGGTTTTGCTGCTAAAGCCACTGCTTAGCAAATAAACCCCTTAGTATCATGATGCTAAACATTTTGGAGAGAACCACTGAGATGTGTCAAGAGAAAAAAAATGTTACATAACAGGAAGTTTGTAAAACTGTAGATTTTAATTAAGAACTGAAATAGCATTTTGCACAATTTAAGTGAATCAGCTTTATTTCATAACTTGTATTGCAACTTTCTTTAGATTGACAGCAAGGCAATTTCACACCGGATTAGTTAATACACGACAGACCCACACAGCCTCTGGTAGCAGCCAGAAAAGAAACGAGTCTCTTACATTTTGTACAAAAAAAATGTATAATAATAATTTTATTTATATGGCGCTCTTTCTCCAACAGGACACAAGGCGCTTTACAGACATCACAAACAATGTACATAATACAGAGGATCTAAGTAATACAGCAATAGATAAGCCACATAGACATAAAAGAAAACCTTAAGCACACAGAAAGCATAATTATAATGCATGATTGGTGTAGGCATTTTGGGTAATAACTTCCAAGGTTTGTGTATTCCACCCTCACAAAATACCAGGTGCAGCAGACATCTTGGGCGCACAGCGTAGGATTACCCAGGGTGGAATAGTCTACCCCTAGAAGAGATGACACAAAATGGGGGTGATTTCAGAGTCCTAAAGTTCAAAGTAGGGTTCCAACAAAACCACCAGGTCCATGTATTTTTCATCCCATCCGCAAGCGTACCAGGTGAGGCAGCCATGTTGGGCGCACTTCGAAGGTTACACTGTGGGAGGTGAGCCATACACGGGCCCAGTGCATACAGTATACTGTATGGGAAAACTGATGCTTGTGTAGTAGTATGATGTACCCTGTATGTAGGGCGCAATGGCAGGGTGTGCAATCAGTGGAGGTAGACATTACAGGAAAAACAGTGGTGTGGAAGAGGAAAAAAAAACAGGGGGGGGGGGGAAACAATTGCAGGTAACCAGTGGCAGAAGGAAAATTGGGATAACATTATTTTGATAAGATCATAGTACGGGTGGGTATGAGAATGTGGGGGGCACACTCAGGAGCAATAGGAATGTCCCTGCTGAGCCTGGTCCTGGTGCTCTGCCCCCACAGTTCCCTGCTCGTCTTGAGGGTTAGGTCCAGGGGCAGACTTGATGTTCTCAGCCGGAGAGGTGGTAAGCCTGATCCTATAGATCTCATGGTAGAGGTGAAGAAAGGCCACGTAATAATCTTGAGTTTTGTGGTTGTAACTTGTAACGCAGTCCTTCTGTTATCTTGTTGGTTTGTTTGCCTTCTGTTTTCCTTCGGTTTAACACAGGTATAATACTGCCATTGATTTTAGTTGCCGCTTTATAACTAGCCACTTCATATACTAGGCACTGCAGCGTACTGACCTATACTGAATAAATAAGTCTACAAACACATGTTCATCCTGATTACAGGGTGTTTTAATTGCACCCTCAGAATGATGCTGTAATTTCTAACTGCAATTATACAATTACAGAGGTGTAGAACAGACCCTTAGAACAGTGTGCATAGTCTGAAAGGGTAATGTGTGATGCTTGGGCATTCTTGTTGTGTCTAAACATTATAGTGACTTAAGTGAAAATATTACTTCTTAATAAAAACTGTACTAATCAAAATAATTAGACTGAATTACATAAATAGTGTGAATATCACATTTTTGCTGTATGAGCTAATGCATCAGAAAGACTAAAGGGGGGTACTCACGGGAGAGATGTGTGCTGAACGATCTTAACATAGACCGCTCAGCACACATCTCTCACCCCGCTCAGCACAGCGCGATGTGCTGAGCAAGGGGGAAAGCCGACGGGGGGCCGCTCACTTCACACAACGGTGAAGTGAGCGACTCGCTAGATTGAGCCTGCATGCAGCTCAATCTAGCATCGGCGATAGCGATGCGCGGGGCCGCGCATCGCTATCGCTGGAGGGCATACACACGGCAGATCCGTGCTTAAAATCTAAGCAATCTAGCAAGATTGCTTAGATT